>NW_027507686.1:74158444-75480944 GCF_037356315.1 Lithobates pipiens | reverse complement strand
TGATTGGTTGCTGTGCAAGAGACACACTGGTCTCTGATTGGTTGCTGTGCAAGAGACACACTGGTCTCTGATTGGTTGCTGTGTATGAGACTCACTGGTCTCTGATTGGTTGCTGTGTATGAGACTCACTGGTCTCTGATTGGTTGCTGTGTATGAGACTCACTGGTCTCTGATTGGTTGCTGTGTATGAGACTCGCTGGTCTTTGATTGGTTTGCGTGTATGGCACTCACTGGTCTCTGGTTGCTTTTTATGGGACTCACTGATCTCTGATTGCTGTGTAAGAAACTCGTTGGTCTCTGATTGGTTGCTGTGTAAGAGACTCGCTGGTCTCTGATTGGTTACGGTGTAAGAGACTCGCTGGTCTCTGATTGGTTGCTGTGTAAGAGACTCGATGGTCTCTGATTAGTTGCTGTGTACGAGACTCACTGGTCTCTGATTGGTTGCTGTGTACGAGACTCACTGGTCTCTGATTGGCTGCTGTTTACCAGACTCACTGGTCTCTGATTGGTTGCTCTGTAAGAGACTTACTGGTCTCTGATTGGTTGCTCTGTAAGAGACTCGCTGGTCTCTGATTGGTTGGTGTGTATGACACTCGCTGGTCTCTGATTGGTTGCTGTGTATGACACTCACTGGTCTCTGATCGGTTGCTGTGTAAGAGACTCGCTGGTCTCTTATAGGTTGCTGTGTACAAGACTCACTGGTCTCTGATTGTTTGCTGTGTAAGAGACTCACTGGTCTCTGATTGGTTGCTATGTAAGAGACTCACTGGTCTCTGATTGGTTGCTGTGTACGAGTCTCACTGGTCTCTGATTGGTTGCTGTGTACAAGACTCGCTGGTCTCTGATTGGTTGCTATGTATGAGACTCGCTTGTCTCTGATTGGTTGCTCTGTAAGAGACTCACTGGTCTCTGATTGGTTGCTTTGTGCGAGACTCACTGGTCTCTGATTGGTTGCTGTGTACGAGACTCACTGGTCTCTGATTGGTTGCTGTGTACCAGACTCACTGGTCTCTGATTGGTTGCTGTGTACCAGACTCACTGGTCTCTGATTGGTTGCTGTGTACCAGACTCACTGGTCTCTGATTGGTTGCTGTGTAAGAGACTCACTGGTCTCTGATTGGTTGCTGTGTACGAGACTCACTGGTCTCCGATTGGTTGCTGTGTACGAGACTCACTGGTCTCTGGTTGCTGTGTACAAGACTCACTGGTCTCTGATTGGTTGCTATACGAGACTCACTGGTCTCTGATTGGTTGCTGTGTATGGGACTCACTGGTCTCTGATTGGTTGCTGTGTACGAGACTCACTGGTCTCTGATTGGTTGCTCTGTACGAGACTCACTGGTCTCTGATTGGTTGGTGTGTATGACACTCACTGGTCTCTGATTGGTTGCTGCGGACGAGACTCACTAGTCTGTGATTGGTTGCTGTGGACGAGACTCACTGGTCTCTGATTGGTTGCTGTGTAAGAAACTCACTGGTCTCTGGTTGCTGTTTAAGAGACTCACTGGTCTCTGATTGGTTGCTTTGTATGGGACTCACTAATCCTTGATTGCTATGTAAGAAACTCGCTGGTCTCTGATTGGTTGCTGTGTAAGAGACTCGCTGGTCTCTGATTGGTTGCTGTATAAGAGACTCTCTGGTCTCTGATTAGTTGTTGTGTACGAGACTCACTGGTCTCTGGTTGCTGTGTACGAGACTCACTGGTCTGATTGGTTGCTGTGTACCAGACTCACTGGTCTCTGGTTGCTGTGTAAGAGACTTACTGGTATCTGATTTGTTCCTGTGTACGAGACTCGCTGGTCTCTGATTGGTTGCTGTGTACGAGACTCGCTGGTCTCTGGTTGCTGTGTATGAGACTCGCTGGCCTCCGATTGGTTGCTGTATCTGAGACTCGCTGGTCTCCGATTGGTTGCTGTATACGAGACTCGCTGGTCTCCGATTGGTTGCTGTGTATGAGACTCCCTGGTCTCTGCTTGGTTAATGTGTACGAGACTTACTGGTCTCTGATTGGTTGCTGTATATTAGACTCACTGGTCTCTGATTGGTTGCTGTGTTAGAGTCTCGCTGTTCTCTAATTGGTTGCTGTGTATGAGACTCTCTGGTCTCTGATTGGTTTCTGTGTATGGGACTCACTGGTCTCTGGTTGCTGTGTAAGAGACTCGCTGGTCTCTGATTGGTTACGGTGTAAGAGACTCGCTGGTCTCTGATTGGTTGCTGTGTAAGAGACTCGCTAGTCTCTGATTAGTTGCTGTGTACGAGACTCAAGGGTCTCTGATTGGTTACTGTGTACCAGACTCACTGGTCTCTGAATGGTTGCTCTGTAAGAGACTTACTGGTCTCTGATTGGTTGTTCTGGTCTCTGGTTGGTGTGTATGACACTCGCTGGTCTCTGATTGGTTGCTGTGTAAGAGACTCGCTGGTCTCTGATTGGTTGCTGTGTACGAGACTCACTGGTCTCTGATTGGTTGCTGTGTACGAGACTCACTGGTCTCTGATTGGTTGCTGTGTATGAGACTCGCTGGTCTCTTATTGGTTGCTGTGTAAGAGACATGCTGGCCTCTGGTTGCTGTGAACGAGTCTCACTGGTCTCTGATTGGTTGCTGTGTACGAGACTCACTGGTCTCTGATTGGTTGCTGTGTAAGAGACTCGCTGGTCTCTGATTGGTTGCTGTGTACGAGACTCACTGGTCTCTGATTGGTTGCTGTGTACGAGACTCACTGGTCTCTGATTGGTTGCTGTGTACGAGACTCACTGGTCTCTGATTGGTTGCTGTGTAAGAGATTCGCTGATCTCTGGTTGCAGTGTAAGAGACTCACTGGTCTCTGATAAGTTACTGTGTAAGGGACTCGCTGGTCTCTGATTGGTTGCTGAGTACGAGACTCACTGGTCTCTGATTGGTTGCTGTGTATGGGACTCACTGGTCTCTGATTGGTTGGTGTGTATGACACTCACTGGTCTCTGATTGGTTGCTGTGTACGAGACTCACTAGTCTGTGATTGGTTGCTATGTAAGAGACTCGCTGGTCTCTGATTGGTTGCTGTGTACGAGATTCACTGGTCTCTGGTTGGTTGCTGTGTACAAGACTCACTGGTCTCTGATTGGTTGCTCTGTACCAGACTCACTGGTCTCTGATTGGTTGCTGTGTAAGAGACTTGCTGGTCTCTGATTGGTTGCTATGTAAGAGACTCTCTGGTCTCTGATTGGTTGCTCTGTACGAGACTCACTGGTCTCTGATTGGTTGCTGTGTACAAGACTCACTGGTCTCTGATTGGTTGCTGTGTACGAGACTCATTGGTCTATGATCGGTTGCTCTGTAAGAGACTTACTGGTCTCTGATTGGTTGCTCTGTAAGAGACTCACTGGTCTCTGATTGTTGCTATGTACGAGACTCACTGGTCTCTGATTGGTTGCTTTGTACGAGACTCATTGGTCTCTGATTGGTTGCTGTGTACGAGACTCACTGGTCTCTGATTGGTTGCTGTGTACGAGACTCACTGGTCTCTGATTGGTTGCTATGTACGAGACTCACTGGTCTCTGATTGGCTGCTTTGTGCGAGACTCACTGGTCTCTGATTGGTTGCTGTGTAAGAGATTCGTTGATCTCTGGTTGCAGTGTAAGAGACTCGCTGGTCTCTGGTTGCTGTGTACGAGACTCACTGGTCTCTGATTGGTTGCTCTGTAAGAGACTCACTGGTCTCTGATTGGTTGGTGTGTATGACACTCACTGGTCTCTGATTGGTTGCTGCGGACGAGACTCACTAGTCTGTGATTGGTTGCTGTGGACGAGACTCACTGGTCTCTGATTGGTTGCTGTGTAAGAAACTCACTGGTCTCTGGTTGCTGTGTAAGAGACTCACTGGTCTCTGATTGGTTGCTTTGTATGGGACTCACTGATCCTTGATTGCAATGTAAGAAACTCGCTGGTCTCTAATTGGTTGCTGTGTAAGAGACTTGCTGGTCTCCGATTGGTTGCTGTATAAGAGACTCTCTGGTCTCTGATTAGTTGTGTACGAGACTCACTGGTCTCTGATTGGTTGCTGTGTACCAAACTCACTGGTCTCTGATTGGTTGCTCTGTAAGAGACTTACTGGTCTCTGATTGGTTGCTGTGTAAGAGACTCGCTGGTCTCTGATTGGTTGCTGTGTACGAGACTCTCTGGTCTCTGATTGGTTGCTGTGTAGGAGACTCACTGGTCTCTGATTGGTTGCTGTGTACGAGATTCGCTGATCTCTGGTTGCAGTGTAAGAGATTCACTGGTCTCTGATAAGTTACTGTGTAAGGGACTCGCTGGTCTCTGATTGGTTGCTATGTACAAGACTCACTGGTCTCTGATTGGTTGCTGTGTATGAGACTCCCTGGTCTCTGATTGGTTGCTGTGTATGAGACTCCCTGGTCTCTGCTTGGTTACTGTGTACGAGACTCTCTGGTCTCTGATTGGTTGCTCTGTACGAGACTTACTGGTCTCTGATTGGTTGCTGTATATTAGACTCACTGGTCTCTGATTGGTTGCTGTGTTAAGAGTCTCGCTGTTCTCTAATTGGTTGCTGTGTATGAGACTCTCTGGTCTCTGATTGGTTTCTGTGTATGGCACTCACTGGCATGGGCGTCCGCAGCAGGGGGCAAGGGGGGTCAAGTGCCCCCCCCTGAAATCGCCAAGGTGTTAGAGCAGCCAGCAGGATCTGCCATAGCCATCGCCATGCTGCATTCTTTTTTCTGAGTCCGCTGGCGGCTCTCTGTCCGTGAGACTGAGACTCTGGCATCTATCATCTGACATCCCCCCCTCACCCCGGCCCTATCATCCAATGCGATGCTCGCCTCGGCTGCTCCGCTCCAGTCATTGGCTGCCAGCATGCTTGCGTTGTGTAGATCCAGCCAGCATAGAACTGTCCCCGCCCACTCAAGTGGCCGAGTCAGAATCAGTGATACACTGCCGTCTACCAGTATGCTGCCCTGGGCTAAGGGGATCATCATAACAGACAGAAAATACTGAGGCATACACAGTGAAGAACCACAGGTAACAGCAAGACTCAGGAGGAGAATTTTTATATATAATAATATATTGCTTATATTGCTTTGCTTGGAAAATGGGACAGCTGAGCTTAGCTATAATTGCAATTTGCTGGAAATATATGTGTGTGTATACAGTTTAAGAGATAATTCCCCTTCACTTATCACTTTGTAATGGATTGAAAGCATGGGCGTCCGCAAGGTCATGACCAGTGTAGTTCAGAGGTACCCAACTTGCCTCTTACTGCTATACCACTTGTACTCCACCATCCCCATTTCTTATCCTTCTAAAATGATGAGACCACACCTTAATTTTGGAGTATAAATGGCCATAGCAGCCTATTTATTATTCACACCATATAAATAACTCCAATATCAAATATATACCAAAATATCACCTCCGTAACAACTTGTTCAACTCCAGTCTGTTTGTCTTTGACGGCACCCCAGAACTCCAACACATATTCCACCAATACACTGCGGGACCTTTTTCCACACGATAGGCCTCCAGCGGATAACCTGCTCGGAGACAACCCCCTTCCCGCAGTGCAACCATTACAGTATTCCAGCTAACCTTTCGCTGGAATACACCGGAGGGGCACATACTACCGATGAGCCCCCCACCCCTTTCCATCACATATGTTTACTGCCACCGTCAAAGACCAACAAAACACCGCCACAGCCGCAAGGATGACACCTTACCCTTAAGGGCTCCCCCACACCCCCGGGGCCCGCTGGATCCCATCTTTGAGTCCCCAAGCCCAGAAAACTATCCCCACTACCTAGAGGTGTATTCTAACACCCTCAATTACAGGCCCACATTAGTTTCCACCTCTACTTTCCTGATCACCAGGCCCCCCATTCTGAGCCACAACCTCCCGACCACCTGAGTGTTAGACAACTGTACGAAGTCGTAAAATATCTGACTTAACATCCGAGATCAGCTCCCTGATCATTCGAACCCAAAAGCATTACCCCTTGCATGCATAACCCAAATGGCCGGCGGTTTATCCCGCCGCGCCTAACGTTCCACTTCCCATATCACCTTGCTGCACCTCAACCCCCATACACCTAGCCAGTGAACACATGCCTCCCTCCTCTAACTACCCATCTGTCTGCCAACCGATCTTGCATCTGCTCTCCTGGCCCCCCCAACAAACACACAGATAACAAAGAAAATCCAGACAAGGCGTATAAGTCCTCCATCTGGACAAAAACAAAACAAAAACGACAAAGGTAGCACCAACTTTAAAGTAAACCAATGTAACCCCATACCACAAACACAGCTCGTATGTACAGACTACTCCCCCACTCATGTGTTTTTTTTTTTTATTATTATTTATTCCACCACCACATGAAGGCATAGGTAAATGCGTAATCACTTTGCTTCCCACCTACCATTCCTCCTTACCGCCGCCTCATCCAACCCATATCTGGCAGCTTCTAAAGCTGCCCCGATGTGGAAGGAGTGTGAAGCGTATTCTGCACTAGTGATGGCCGAACGGTTCGCCCGGCGGTCGTTTCGCGGCGAATTTCCGACTTTCGCCGTCCGCGGGTTCGAACGCCTTTTTCCGTCGTTCGCCCCGGCGGACTTACGTGTTTAATGTATACAAGAACTTTAACCTTTCGTGACACGTTTATCATGTGTTACAGGACAACCAATTGAGACATGACAGCTCATGGACACTTGGACATTCCCCCTAACCTATAAATACACCCGATCCGGTGGCCATTTTACATTCTTTCTTCTGTCACTGTAGGGAAAGGATCCTGTGTGGAGTAGGGACAGAGAAAACGCTAGCTATTTGGTACACAAAAGTTCTTTTCAGGACTGGTATAGGTGTTAGGTCAGCAGCCTGAGTTTCTTTTGTCAGTTTAGATAAAGGGACAGAGCGCTGTATGCTGCTATTTTAGGGACAGCTCAGCCAGATTAGTCTTTCTTCATCATCATCATCATCATCATCATTAGCTGTTACTATCAGGTCCACAAAAGAGCTGTTCCAGCTAATCGTTCCAGCCTACTCTTTTTTGCCAATTTGTATAGGGACAGGCAGGAAGCAGTGTGTCAGGCAGTGAGGATAATTTTAAAGACTTGCTGTTACTATTAGTTCCACAAAGGTTCTTTTCAGGACTGGTATCAGTGGTACGGTAATAGGCTTGTACACGTATAATATTCTTTCTTCCAAATATAGAAAGAATATTATACTTGACTGCTGCCCTTCTGCTGCAGTCTGCTAATCATTCACAACTCACTTGTTCCACAAAGCTCTTTATCAGGACTGGTAACTTGGTCTGTCTAGGGTGCTACGGTACATAGGCTTGGGTGCGGTACAGTCTGCTGTTCTGTAAGGACCGCTATCGGTCCACAATACATAGGGTTGCCGTGCACTACTGCTGACCGCTGCCCTATACTGCAGCAGTCCTTCAGCGGTATAGGGACTGACGCACAGTCTGCTAAACACTAATACACAACCTGCTTGGTCCACAAAAGTTCTTATAAGGACTGGTAACTTGGTATAGGGTGCTACGGTACATAGGCCTGAGTGCAGTACAGTCTGCTGTTCTGTAAGGACCGCTATCGGTCCACAATACATAGGGTTGCCGTGCACTACTGCTGACCGCTGCCCTATACTGCAGCAGTCCTTCATTGGTATAGGGACTGACGTACAGTCTGCTAATCACTAACACACAACCTGCTTGGTCCACAAAAGTTCTTATAAGGACTGGTAACTTGGTATAGGGTGCTACGGTACATAGGCCTGAGTGCAGTACAGTCTGCTGTTCTGTAAGGACCGCTATCGGTCCACAATACATAGGGTTGCCGTGCACTACTGCTGACCGCTGCCCTATACTGCAGCAGTCCTTCATTGGTATAGGGACTGACGTACAGTCTGCTAATCACTAACACACAACCTGCTTGGTCCACAAAAGTTCTTATAAGGACTGGTAACTTGGTATAGGGTGCTACGGTACATAGGCCTGAGTGCGTTACAGTCTGCTGTTCTGTAAGGACCGCTATCGGTCCACAATACATAGGGTTGCCGTGCACTACTGCTGACCGCTGCCCTATACTGCAGCAGTCCTTCAGCGGTATAGGGACTGACGCACAGTCTGCTAAACACTAACACACAACCTGCTTGGTCCACAAAAGTTTTTATAAGGACTGGTAACTTGGTATAGGGTGCTACGGTACATAGGCCTGAGTGCAGTACAGTCTGCTGTTCTGTAAGGACCGCTATCGGTCCACAATACATAGGGTTGCCGTGCACTACTGCTGACCGCTGCCCTATACTGCAGCAGTCCTTCATTGGTATAGGGACTGACGTACAGTCTGCTAATCACTAACACACAACCTGCTTGGTCCACAAAAGTTCTTATAAGGACTGGTAACTTGGTATAGGGTGCTACGGTACATAGGCCTGAGTGCGTTACAGTCTGCTGTTCTGTAAGGACCGCTATCGGTCCACAATACATAGGGTTGCCGTGCACTACTGCTGACCGCTGCCCTATACTGCAGCAGTCCTTCATTGGTATAGGGACTGACGTACAGTCTGCTAATCACTAACACACAACCTGCTTGGTCCACAAAAGTTCTTATAAGGACTGGTAACTTGGTATAGGGTGCTACGGTACATAGGCCTGAGTGCGTTACAGTCTGCTGTTCTGTAAGGACCGCTATCGGTCCACAATACATAGGGTTGCCGTGCACTACTGCTGACCGCTGCCCTATACTGCAGCAGTCCTTCAGCGGTATAGGGACTGACGTACAGTCTGCTAATCACTAACACACAACCTGCTTGGTCCACAAAAGTTCTTATAAGGACTGGTAACTTGGTATAGGGTGCTACGGTACATAGGCTTGAGTGCGGTACAGTCTGCTGTTCTGTAAGGACCGCTATCGGTCCACAATAGATAGGGTTGACGTGCACCACTGCTGACCGCTCACCTATACTGCAGCAGTCCTTCAGCGGTATAGGGACTGACGTACAGTCTGCTAATCACTAACACACAACCTGCTTGTTCCACAAAAGTTCTTATAAGGACTGGTAACTTGGTATAGGGTGCTACGGTACATAGGCCTGAGTGCGTTACAGTCTGCTGTTCTGTAAGGACCGCTATCGGTCCACAATACATAGGGTTGCCGTGCACTACTGCTGACCGCTGCCCTATACTGCAGCAGTCCTTCATTGGTATAGGGACTGACGTACAGTCTGCTAATCACTAACACACAACCTGCTTGGTCCACAAAAGTTCTTATAAGGACTGGTAACTTGGTATAGGGTGCTACGGTACATAGGCTTGAGTGCGGTACAGTCTGCTGTTCTGTAAGGACCGCTATCGGTCCACAATAGATAGGGTTGACGTGCACCACTGCTGACCGCTCACCTATACTGCAGCAGTCCTTCAGCGGTATAGGGACTGACGTACAGTCTGCTAAACACTAATACACAACCTGCTTGGTCCACAAAAGTTCTTATAAGGACTGGTAACTTGGTATAGGGTGCTACGGTACATAGGCTTGAGTGCGGTACAGTCTGCTGTTCTGTAAGGACCGCTATAGGTCCACAATAGATAGGGTTGACGTGCACCACTGCTGACCGCTCACCTATACTGCAGCAGTCCTTCAGCGGTATAGGGACTAAGAGTTTTGTCACAGGGTCATTTAAAAAATGACATGCAGAGGAAGAGGCAGGCCCTTCCGCAGGGGTGGTAGGGGTAGGGCAGGAGCAACAGGCTTGAGCCAAAGTGGGAAGTTGCAGAAGGTGCGTTCAATTACTTTAAAGGATGCACCAGACTTGGTTGAGTGGCTCGCTCAGCCTTACTCTTCTGCACCCTCCTCATCCTCTCGATCTGCACCCTCTTCTTCACTCTCTGCTATGTGCACCCCCAAAGACACTACCACCAACAACACGACCACCACCACCACCACCACATACCTTCCGCTTGAGTCACTGGAATTATTTTCCGATCCATATCAAGAGGACATTTCTGATGCGCAGCCACTCTTGGTATTGGATCAGGAAGAGGAGGTAGCAACAAGCGCTACTCAGCAGTCTGACGCCAGTACCCAGATCAGCCCAAGGAGGAGGTTGGTCCCCGGTGTTGCTGCCTACTCTACTTATAGCGGTGGGGAAGGTGACGTTGATGATGACGTGTCTAGTGATGTCACGTGGGTGCCCACAAGAGAGGAAGAGGAGGGGAGTTCAGAGGGAGATATGGACCAGCAGATAGGGAGGAGAAGCAGCAATGACTTACATTGCACAGCAGGGACAAAGCAGACTGCAAATGTATCAGGAGCGAGTCATCGACCATGTACGGTCACATCTGGCGCTCCCAGGACACCGGCACATGGCTCCGCAGTGTGGGCTTTTTTTAACGTGTCCGCTGCTGACAATAGCGTTGCCATCTGCAATCTTTGCAGTCAACGCGTTAGTCGCGGTAAGCCCAATACTCACCTAGGGACGACCGCCTTAAGAAGGCACATGAGCAGCCATCACCGAGCCCAGTGGGAGCAACGGAACACACAAAGCCACACTGCAGGCTCTCACCGTCCAGCCTCGTCTTCTACTTCTCCTTCTCCTCTCTCCTCACAATTGTCCTCCACTCCACCTTCCATCACGCCAAGCTCACATTTTTCTGCAAAAAGGCAGGCTTCCGTGGGCCTAATGTTTGAGCGTAAAAAAATGATGACGCCGGATAACCCTCTTGCCCAACGGTTGGCGGCTGGCTTGTCAGAACTCATAGCCCGCCAACTACTGCCATATAAACTGGTGGACTCGGAGGCCTTTCGCAAATTTGTGGCCATTGGAACACCACAATGGAAGGTCCCAGGAAGGAAGTATTTCTCAGAGAAGGGCATCCCAGAGCTATATGGCCATGTTCAGCGGCAAGTGAATGTATCTCTGGCACACAGTGTCGGTGCCAAGATACATCTGACCACAGACACGTGGTCTAGCAAACACGGGCAGGGAAGGTATATCAGTTTTACTGCCCACTGGGTGAACCTTCTGACGGCCGTCAAGCATGTAACCCGTGGCACCCGTGTAGATTTGGTTTTACCGCCACGGATTGCATGCAGGCCTGACTCTTCTTCTCCTCCTCCTACTCCATCCTCCTCCCTCTCCTCCTCAGCTGCCTCCTCCTTTTCCGCTGCTAGCGTCTCTTCCACTGCACCGCCCAAGCTCCCCAGAACCTATTCCACATGCCAGGTGAGACGTTGCCATGCCGTGCTGCGTCTGTTGTGCCTGGAAGCAAAGAGCCACACTGGCCCGGCACTCCTTTCAGCTTTGCGTTCACAGGCAGATGAGTGGCTAACACCGCTCAATTTGACAGTTGGTAAAGTGGTGTGTGACAACGGTGCCAATCTGCTTAGCGCATTGAAACAGGGCAAAATCACGCACGTGCCGTGCATGGCACACGTCTTAAACTTGGTCGTGCAGCGATTCCTTGTCAAATACCCTGGGGTCCAGGACATCTTGCGGCAGGCAAGGAAAATCTCGGCCCATTTCAGAAGATCTTACACGGCCATGGCTCGCCTTGCTGACATTCAGCGGCGACACCATCTGCCGGTCAGACGTCTTATTTGCGATTGCCCGACGCGATGGAACTCAACCTTCTATATGCTTGATAGGCTGCTCCAGCAGAAACGTGCAGTTAACGTCTACCTGTATGAACTCTGCGAAAGAAACGGTTCTGGGGAGCTGGGTTTTTTTTCACCGCGCCAGTGGCTGCTCATGCGCGACACATGCAGACTTCTGCGGCCATTTGAGGAGATCACCAAACTGGTCAGTCGCAGCCATGGCGCCATCAGTGACATGGTACCTTATGCCTTCTTTCTGGAGCGTGCATTGCGTCGTGTCATTGATCAGGCTGTGGAGGAGCAGGAGCGGGAAGATGAGGAAGTCGCAATGCTGGATGAATTCCCAGGGGGGGCTACTCTATCTGAGACAAGTCAACAACAGGAGTCTGATGAGGAGTCAGAGGAGGATGGTGCCGGGGCGGATGAGCAGGAGCAAGAAGAGCATGCTTTAAACCTTTCTGGGATCCCTGTTGTGCGAGGATGGGGAGAGGAGAATGAAGAGGACGACATTATCCTGGATGATGAGCAGGAGCCAGGCCACCACACCGCTTCCACTTTAGTGCAAATGGGGGCCTTCATGCTCCAGTGTTTTAATAGGGACCCCCGTATAAAAAGCATGAGGGTCAAGGACCAGTACTGGGTGGCAACGTACTTAGACCCCCGGTACAAACACAAAATGGCGGAAATGTTACCGCCGTCGCAGAGGGCTGTCAGAATGCAGCACTTCCAGGCCTTGCTTCGAGAAATGCTGCATTCTGCTTTTGCGTGCGCTGGCAGAGGAGCAATTCCCACTCCCAGAGAAGGATTTGCGGGTACCAATCCAACAGCGCCTGCAAGAAGAGGCCGGTTTGAAGATGTGTTGGTGACTTCGGATATGAGGTCATTCTTTCAGCCGACCCATCGACAGGTGTCATCCGGATCCAGCATCAGGGAACGCCTAGACCGTCAGGTGTCCGACTACATTGGGTTAACGGCCGATGTGGACGCTCTGAGGAGTGATGAACCCCTAGACTACTGGGTGGGCAGGCTTGACCTCTGGCCAGAGCTTGCCCAATTTGCAATCGAACTGTTGGCTTGCCCCTCATCCAGTGTCCTGTCCGAAAGGACGTTCAGCGCAGCAGGGGGGATTGTGACCGATAAGCGTACTCGCCTAGCTCACCACAGTGTTAACTACCTCACATTTCTAAAAATGAATGAGGCATGGATCTCGGAGGAATTCAACACATGTGATCAGTAGACCATGTATATGTCTATAAACAATTTTTGGAATCAAGCACACAGACCTTCTTAATTCATTTGGCTCACTTCCCTGACCCAAAAAAGCACACCGTACTATATGCCCCTACCCTCCTCTTTGAAGAGGTTGAGCGGTGTCATATTTCTACTGGGGCTGCTTATTATGAGGGGTTCCCACCATCCCTGTGCTGTGCTGACTTCCTCCTGGGTGTTCTTATTATGAGGGGCTCCCACCATCCCTGTGCTGTGCTGACTTCCTCCTGGGGGTTCTTATTATGAGGGGATCACACCATCCCTGTGCTGTGCTGACTTCCTCCTGGGGCTGCTTACGGTGCTGCTGTCAGCGCTGTATGTCACGGAGCTGCTGTCAGCGCTGTATGTCACGGAGCTGCTGTCAGCGCTGTATGTCACGGAGCTGCTGTCAGCGCTGTATGTCACGGAGCTGCTGTCAGCGCTGTATGTCACGGAGCTGCTGTCAGCGCTGTATGTCACGGAGCTGCTGTCAGCGCTGTATGTCACGGAGCTGCTGTCAGCGCTGTATGTCACGGAGCTGCTGTCAGCGCTGTATGTCACGGAGCTGCTGTCAGCGCTGTATGTCACGGAGCTGCTGTCAGCGCTGTATGTCACGGTGCTGCTGTCAGCGCTGTATGTCACGGAGCTGCTGTCAGCGCTGTATGTCACGGAGCTGCTGTCAGCGCTGTATGTCACGGAGCTGCTGTCAGCGCTGTATGTCACGGAGCTGCTGTCAGCGCTGTATGTCACGGAGCTGCTGTCAGCGCTGTATGTCACGGTGCTGCTGTCAGCGCTGTATGTCACGGAGCTGCTGTCAGCGCTGTATGTCACGGAGCTGCTGTCAGCGCTGTATGTCACGGAGCTGCTGTCAGCGCTGTATGTCACGGAGCTGCTGTCAGCGCTGTATGTCACGGAGCTGCTGTCAGCGCTGTATGTCACGGAGCTGCTGTCAGCGCTGTATGTCACGGTGCTGATGTCAGTGCTCTGTATTACGGTGCTGCTGTCAGTGCTCTGTATCTCCTGCACCCTCTTGTTTGCCTACCCTGGTCCCTGACCTTCCCTCTCCTCCATTGCCTTCATTAGCTCCATAGTCCTGAATTGTCAGAACAATTTCCCAAATAAAAAAAAAATGCTTGTAGTTATCGATCCCAAATTCACCTCATACATGTATTATGCTATTGTCCAGGTGGTGGGACTACGTGCTACCCCCTAATAATTACCCCGTGGCCGCAAATTCGACCTAAAGGTTTGCGAAATTCGCCTCCCATTGAAGTCAATGGAGCCCGCGGCGAACGGTCGTTTTCGCGAACGTTTGTGTCCGTTCGCGTTTCGCGTTCGCGAAACGTCCCGTCGGAAGTTCGTCCATCACTATTCTGCACCATCCAACCTTGCATCCCAGTGGCATTTTCAGAACACCCACCCAAACTGGAACCTCGACCAATACTTCCCAGCCTTGTGCCACATGAACCGCCCCCCATGCCATCTGTTCCAAACCCTAGAAACCCTCTAAATGTTTTATCCCTTTTTTTTTTTTTTCTTCTTTCTTTTTTTTATTATTTGATGATTTATTTATTTTTCATTACTCCGAATCCTGGTAACACAAACAGCAGCACCTCCACCCCTCTAACCCTTTGATCATTTTTTTTTTTTTTTTATTGTCCAACCCAAACTCCTTTTTTCAATCCACCCTGCACAGCAGGTTAAACAAAAGCCAAAAACCCACCAGTTTCTGCTCGATGGCAGATACCAACCCCGTTTACCAAATTCCTGGAACCACAGTACCACCAACAACTTTACCCCCCACACAGCCATGTTCGACCTCAGACTCCTGCACCGAACAACCCACCCTTCTTTTCATACCTTTACATAAGCCGCCCATGTGGACTCACTGGCTGACTGCCCTGTTACCTCCCGTGGTGACTCCAATGCCATCTCCCCTATCCAGCCCGAGTAGGGAACCCCTCCCCCTCTGTGTCCGGCTAACTCTCTGAACCTATCCCACCGAAAATAGATGCACGAGTAAGCCCCCCGTGTTTCCGAAGCCTGCCAGATGAACAGCATATAGAAAATGTTCAACTGCACCTAACGCAACACAAAATGGCATAGCCACCGTATGACCAGTTGTGACAATGCGGACATGTGGTTGACCACGTAACCACACCCACCTAATCACAATTCAACTCCGTGTCAGGTTCCTGCATGACCCTTACCCCAGCTCCATAGCCGCAACCACTGGAAAAATTCCAATAGCACAAATTTACGAATGAACACCCCACTTCCACCCAACAAACTTGGGGCCAAATTCCTCGCTCTATTGCCCCTGAAAGAGAAATTTCCCCCCAAACCTGTTTACCCCGCCGTGTTCGTGACCTCTTTTCCCATTGACCCGGCATCCACCCATCGTCCGTTATATGGGGCCAAAAACGCGTACCAAACCTTCGAACCCTCCCCGTGTTCCGCATTTAACTGTTTAGAATTATCCAGGGCCTGAAACCCCCACTGTAGCAGACGGCAGCCGTCGGCCAAAACCCGCTCATTGGAATAAAACCGGCAGGTGAAATTGAACTAACCCAGCAATGAATGCAAAGTCCTCAACTGTACCTCACGCCGTCCCTGGGCCTCACACACCCCCTTCTATAGTACCTCCAACTTGGTCACTGACAGATGACCCTCCGTAACCCCTGAAACAATCACAATGCCAGAACAAAATAGTACAATATCCCTCGTCGGCCCCCTGTGTGTTGCAGCCAATGGCACTAATGAACCTACCTGCAATGTGCTGCAATGTATAAAGTATAATCGCACACACATCGGAGGAAGGCAGCCCAACACACAAATGTCCAAGCCATGTACGATTGAATCAGGGACCGACACGTCTCTACCCCCCACTCCGGTAAAGAACTAAACATCTAATCATAGCCCACTAAATTGAGAAACCCATGGGCAGGCATCGTTCCAAGTAAAAAACTCCTCTTGCTAGCATCTATCCCGCAGCCAAAGCTCTCTGAATAAACTGGAAGCAAGTGGAACACGGATTCCTAGTTTGCCATAGGCGCCCCTTTTCCATCACACCTAACCCACCTTATAGCTGTGTACGTGAAGTATCGGACACAGTGCACCGCATCGGATTATGACAGAACTCTTTTTTTTTTTTTTTTGACAGATAAGTGGGGAAACGAGGCGAAACGTGTCTGGTTCCTTCTAAGGCACCACCCCCACTGTCGACCCCATTAAAAACCCCGGAGGCAAGCAGCCTCGCTATTTCCATATCTACTTACGAAAGGCTGCAACCTTTGCACCCCTTTCCAAAAGTCATCCCTTGTGTGACTAGGCTCGCCTGTACATTGTCCTCACCTGAAGCCACAATACAATGGATGGGTCCCCCCACCCTTTTAACACTCGTGTTTAACTCAACTGACAGGAGCTCACATTGCACTGCCAACCCACCCCTTTCTTTTCAGCCGAGGGGGGTATAGTTGCCTCTACTACTACAGAAACTGCATCCAGAAGCCGCTATCCTTTGATCCCCATTAAGAAACGGCCATACCGACCTGCGCGGTCTAAACCGCTCATCATCCCGTAGCCAATCAGATACCCCTTTTTAACATGTGCACCTACCAATGGCCTACATATAACAGAACAACGCCGAACCATGTTCGGGTTCTTCCCCCCATGACAATCGCATAATGGTGACTGCCTTCGGCAAAAGCGATCGGTACCTCCACTTACCTTCATCCTTTTTCCCTTGATCTTCCTGCTTGACCCTATACACTTAAAATGTAAATTCCCCCCCCCTTTTTTTTTTTCTTTTTTTTAAAGGTGGCCATAACGAGAAGATCTCCACACACTTGCCTTTTCAAATCGTATCCCGGACCCCCTATTTAATTGTGTTCCCAGGGGACCCTCAAAGCACCCTGTTCCCAGGGGACCCTCAAAGCACCCGTACATCTCACATTTTTATCTATTTATTTATTTTTATTCATTTTATATTTATTTATTTATTTTGCATCTGCAATCCTTACCATCTCCATCCTACCATTACCTGACAACCCCACCACTGCACCACTGTCCCCAAACTGGCAGGTGCACCGCCCGCCACTTGTGGGCCAGCATCCACCAACTCTGTTCAAGGAGGAGCAACTACTGCCAACATTGCACCCCCCTTTCCAACCCCCCAACAAATCCTGCAATGCAACTTAAACGAAAAACATTTAGACATTATTTGACTTACCAGGCTGACTGGAACCCCAACAGCCGCCTCGCTTGCCTCCATCGCTGGCTTGCATTCCTGCGGCTCCTCTTCCTCGCACACTGACAGCTCGCCTTCCGACCTGCGGTCCCAGACCAGGACCGGTGGTGTCATAAGCCCCCCAGGCAAAGAGGTCCTGGGGGCCATGGAGTCCCTCCGTTGTACTGCCTGTCTCACCCCTGAAGCTCTGCCTCCTGCCACAGTTCCACACATGCCCTCACATACTATGACCTGGAAGGTCAACCTCGTCCTTCCACCGCCATCTTGTGCCATCTCGAGCCGCCGGTATAGGCCACGCCCCCCCCGCGGAGCCCCGTCCCCTTTTAAAAAAAAAAAATTTTTTTTTGTTTTTTTTTTATTTTTTTTTGTATAAGCAGCCTGATGGCCATACTAATAAGTCTCCCTCCTAAGCCTTCCTCCCCGCGCAGCGATGCAGGCAGAGGAGGTAGTAGTCCTGCGATTCATAGGCGGGGAAGCGGCACCATAACGGCCCGTGGCCCCACCCACCGAGCTGGGCTGGTGGCGTGGAGTCCTCCCAGACCCTGTTCAGGCAGACGGCTGGCTATGGTTCGCTGGGGGACCGGTTTGTTCCCCCCAGAGGGCTCCTTGCCTGGCGCATGGTCCCAGAAGAGGGCCCTGGTGAAAACAGCTGCAAACTCTGCATGCACAGCAACTATCACCTCCCAGCCACGATCAGCTCACATGGTCAACCATAAAGGCCCTCATCCGAGTGACATCTCAGCCATGTTGGAGGAGCAGAGCAAAAACTGCCTCCTCATTTCTTTCTCTACAACTTTCTGTTTCCCAGCCCAGCCCCGCCTCCTCCTTATATATTACCACTCCCCCTTGGACTTTTCTCACTGTCCCCTCCCCTCTAATCTCTTCATATTAACCCATGCATTGTCTCCCCTAAACACATGGTCATGCCCCGCCCTGCACTACTTTTTCTTTTCTGTCTTTTCCGTTCCGGGCCTCACTCTCAGGTGACTGCGTACCATGCACACATAGCCTATGTACATCTTTTTACATTGCAATACATCTGTTGTTGCCATATTTTTATCTTGATGAAAACAGCCTATACAGTGACAGTATGAACATCAAAATATGGCCACAACAGATGTATTGCAATGTAAAAAGATGTACATTATCTAGGCTATATGGGCATGGTACACAGCCGCCTGAGTAGCTTCCAATACAAAGTGAAGATGAATTATCTCTTATATAACACGTTTGTATTTCCAGTGGAAAGATTTTCATGAGATTTTAGAAAAGGGGCGGAGCATGAGTGGCCTTAAAATGATGCCCCCCCTTGGAAAAAGTTCTGCGGACGCCCATGCTCACTGGTCTCTGGTTGCTGTGTAAGAGACTCACTGGTCTCTGATTGGTTGTTTTGTATGGGACTCACTGATCTCTGATTGCTGTGTAAGAGACTCGCTGGTCTCTGATTGGTTACGGTGTAAGAGACTCGCTGGTCTCTGGTTGCTGTGTAAGAGACTCGCTAGTCTCTGATTAGTTGCTGTGTACGAGACTCACGGGTCTCTGATTGGTTGCTCTGTACCAGACTCACTGGTCTCTGATTGGTTGCTGTGTACCAGACTCACTGGTCTCTGATTGGTTGCTCTGTAAGAGACTTACTGGTCTCTGGTTGGTTGTTCTGTAAGAGAATCACTGGTCTCTGATTGGTTGGTGTATATGAGACTCGCTGGTCTCTGATTTGTTGCTGTGTAAGAGACTCGCTGGTCTCTGATTGGTTGCTGTGTACGAGACTCACTGGTCTCTGATTTTTTGCTGTGTACCAGACTCACTGGTCTCTGATTGGTTGCTGTGTACCAGACTCACTGGTCTCTGATTGGTTACTGTGTACCAGACTCACTGGTCTCTGATTGGTTGCTGTGTAAGAGACTTGCTGGTCTCTGATTGGTTGCAGTGTAAGAGACTCGCTGGTCTCTGATTGGTTGCTGTGTACGAGACTCACTGGTCTCTGATTGGTTGCTGTGTACGAGACTCACTGGTCTCTGATTGGTTGCTGTGTAAGAGACTCGCTGGTCTCTGATTGGTTGCTGTGTACGAGACTCACTGGTCTCTGATTGGTTGCTGTGTACGAGACTCACTGGTCTCTGATTGGTTGCTGTGTATGAGACTCGCTGGTCTCTGATTGGTTGCTGTGTAAGAGACTCGCTGGTCTCTGATTGGTTGCTGTGTAAGAGACTCTCTGGTCTCTGATTGGTTGCTGTGTAAGAGACTCTCTGGTCTCTGATTGGTTGCTGTGTACGAGACTCACTGGTCTCTGATTGGTTGCTGTGTACGAGACTCACTGGTCTCTGATTGGTTGCTGTGTACGAGACTCATTGGTCTCTTATTGGTTGCTGTGTACGAGACTCACTGGTCTCTGATTGGTTGCTGTGTAAGAGACTCGCTGGTCTCTGATTGGTTGCTGTGTACGAGACTCACTGGTCTCTGATTGGTTGCTGTGTACGAGACTCACTGGTCTCTGATTGGTTGCTGTGTATGAGACTCGCTGGTCTCTGATTGGTTGCTGTGTAAGAGACTCGCTGGTCTCTGATTGGTTGCTGTGTAAGAGACTCTCTGGTCTCTGATTGGTTGCTGTGTAAGAGACTCTCTGGTCTCTGATTGGTTGCTGTGTACGAGACTCACTGGTCTCTGATTGGTTGCTGTGTACGAGACTCACTGGTCTCTGATTGGTTGCTGTGTACGAGACTCATTGGTCTCTTATTGGTTGCTGTGTAAAAGACTCACTGGTCTCTTATTGGTTGCTGTGTACGAGACTCACTGGTCTCTGATTGGTTGCTGCGTATGAGACTCACTGGTGTCTGATTTGTTACTGTGTAAGAAACTCACTGGTCTCTGGTTGCTGTGTATGAGACTCACTGATTGGTTGCTGTGTATGAGACTCGCTGGTCTCTGATTTGTTGCTGTGTAAGAGACTCGCTGGTCTATGATTGGTTGCTGTGTACGAGACTCACTCTTCTCTGATTGGTTACTGTGTACGGGACTCACTGGTCTCTGGTTGCTGTGTAAGAGACTTGCTGGTCTCTGGTTGCTGTGTAAGAGACTCGCTGGTCTCTGATTGGTTGCTGTGTAAGAGACTTGCTGGCCTCTGATTGGTTGCTGTGTACGAGTCTCACTGGTCTCTGATTGGTTGCTGTGTACGAGACTCACTGGTCTCTGATTGGTTGCTGTGTATGAGACTCGCTGGTCTCTGATTGGTTGCTGTGTATGAGACTTGCTGGCCTCTGATTGGTTGCTGTGTACGAGTCTCACTGGTCTCTGATTGGTTGCTGTGTACGAGACTCACTGGTCTCTGATTGGTTGCTGTGTAAGAGACTCGCTGGTCTCTGATTGGTTGCTGTGTAAGAGACTATCTGGTCTCTGATTGGTTGCTGTGTACGAGACTCACTGGTCTCTGATTGGTTGCTGTGTACGAGACTCACTGGTCTCTGATTGGTTGCTGTGTAAGAGATTCGCTGATCTCTGGTTGCAGTGTAAGAGACTCACTGGTCTCTGATAAGTTACTGTGTAAGGGAGTCGCTGGTCTCTGATTGGTTGCTGTGTACGAGACTCACTGGTCTCTGATTGGTTGCTGTGTATGGGACTCACTGGTCTCTGATTGGTTGCTGTGTACGAGACTCACTGGTCTCTGATTGGTTGCTGTGTAAGAGACTCGCTGGTCTCTGATTGGTTGCTGTGTACGAGACTCACTGGTCTCTGATTGGTTGCTGTGTACGAGACTCACTGGTCTCTGATTGGTTGCTGTGTATGAGACTCGCTGGTCTCTGATTGGTTGCTGTGTAAGAGACTCGCTGGTCTCTGATTGGTTGCTGTGTAAGAGACTCTCTGGTCTCTGATTGGTTGCTGTGTAAGAGACTCTCTGGTCTCTGATTGGTTGCTGTGTACGAGACTCACTGGTCTCTGATTGGTTGCTGTGTACGAGACTCACTGGTCTCTGATTGGTTGCTGTGTACGAGACTCATTGGTCTCTTATTGGTTGCTGTGTAAAAGACTCACTGGTCTCTTATTGGTTGCTGTGTACGAGACTCACTGGTCTCTGATTGGTTGCTGCGTATGAGACTCACTGGTGTCTGATTTGTTACTGTGTAAGAAACTCACTGGTCTCTGGTTGCTGTGTATGAGACTCACTGATTGGTTGCTGTGTATGAGACTCGCTGGTCTCTGATTTGTTGCTGTGTAAGAGACTCGCTGGTCTATGATTGGTTGCTGTGTACGAGACTCACTCTTCTCTGATTGGTTACTGTGTACGGGACTCACTGGTCTCTGGTTGCTGTGTAAGAGACTTGCTGGTCTCTGGTTGCTGTGTAAGAGACTCGCTGGTCTCTGATTGGTTGCTGTGTAAGAGACTTGCTGGCCTCTGATTGGTTGCTGTGTACGAGTCTCACTGGTCTCTGATTGGTTGCTGTGTACGAGACTCACTGGTCTCTGATTGGTTGCTGTGTATGAGACTCGCTGGTCTCTGATTGGTTGCTGTGTATGAGACTTGCTGGCCTCTGATTGGTTGCTGTGTACAAGTCTCACTGGTCTCTGATTGGTTGCTGTGTACGAGACTCACTGGTCTCTGATTGGTTGCTGTGTAAGAGACTCGCTGGTCTCTGATTGGTTGCTGTGTAAGAGACTATCTGGTCTCTGATTGGTTGCTGTGTACGAGACTCACTGGTCTCTGATTGGTTGCTGTGTACGAGACTCACTGGTCTCTGATTGGTTGCTGTGTAAGAGATTCGCTGATCTCTGGTTGCAGTGTAAGAGACTCACTGGTCTCTGATAAGTTACTGTGTAAGGGAGTCGCTGGTCTCTGATTGGTTGCTGTGTACGAGACTCACTGGTCTCTGATTGGTTGCTGTGTATGGGACTCACTGGTCTCTGATTGGTTGGTGTGTATGACACTCACTGGTCTCTGATTGGTTGCTGCGGACGAGACTCACTAGTCTTTGATTGGTTGCTGTGGACGAGACTCACTGGTCTCTGATTGGTTGCTGTGTAAGAAACTCACTGGTCAATGGTTGCTATGTAAGAGAATCGCTGGTCTCTGATTGGTTGCTGTGTACGAGACTCACTGGTCTCTGATTGGTTGCTGTGTACAAGACTCACTGGTCTCTGATTGGTTGCTGTGTACCAGACTCACTGGTCTCTGATTGGTTGCTGTGTAAGAGACTTGCTGGTCTCTGATTGGTTGCTGTGTAAGAGACTCGCTGGTCTCTGATTGGTTGCTGTGTAAGAGACTCGCTGGTCTCTGATTGGTTGCTGTGTACGAGACTCTCTGGTCTCTGATTGGTTGCTGTGTACGAGACTCACTGGTCTCTGATTGGTTGCTGTGTACAAGACTCACTGGTCTTTGATTGGTTGCTGTGTACGAGACTCATTGGTCTATGATCGGTTGCTCTGTAAGAGACTTACTGGTCTCTGATTGGTTGCTCTGTAAGAGACTCACTGGTCTCTGATTGTTGCTGTGTAAGAGACTCACTGGACTCTGATTGGTTGCTATGTACGAGACTCGCTGGTCTCTGATTGGTTGCTTTGTACGAGACTCACTGGTCTCTGATTGGTTGCTGTGTATGAGACTCACTGGTCTCTGATTGGTTGCTATGTACGAGACTCACTGGTCTCTGATTGGTTGCTATGTACGAGACTCACTGGTCTCTGATTGGATGCTATGTACGAGACTCACTGGTCTCTGATTGGTTGCTTTGTGCGAAATTCACTGGTCTCTGATTGGTTGTTGTGTACGAGACTCACTGGTCTCTGATTGGTTGCTGTGTAAGAGATTCGTTGATCTCTGGTTGCAGTGTAAGAGACTCGCTGGCCTCTGATTGGTTGCTGTGTACGAGACTCACTGGTCTCTGATTGGTTGCTCTGTAAGAGACTCACTGGTCTCTGATTGGTTGGTGTGTATGACACTCACTGGTCTCTGATTGGTTGCTGCTGACAAGACTCACTAGTCTGTGATTGGTTGCTGTGGACGAGACTCACTGGTCTCTGATTGGTTGCTGTGTAAGAAACTCACTGGTCTCTGGTTGCTGTGTAAGAGACTCACCGGTCTCTGATTGGTTGCTTTGTATGGGACTCACTGTTCCTTGATTGCTATGTAAGAAACTCGCTGGTCTCTAATTGGTTGCTGTGTAAGAGACTTGCTGGTCTCCGATTGGTTGCTGTATAAGAGACTCTCTGGTCTCTGATTAGTTGTTGTGTACGAGACTCACTGGTCTCTGATTGGTTGCTGTGTACCAGACTCACTGGTCTCTGATTGGTTGCTCTGTACGAGACTTACTGGTCTCTGATTGGTTGCTGTATATGAGATTCGCTGATCTCTGGTTGCAGTGTAAGAGATTCACTGGTCTCTGATAAGTTACTGTGTAAGGGACTCGCTGGACTCTGATTGGTTGCTGTGTACAAGACTCACTGGTCTCTGATTGGTTGCTGTGTATGGGACTCACTGGTCTCTGATTGGTTGGTGTGTATGACACTCACTGGTCTCTGATTGGTTGCTGTGGACGAGACTCACTAGTCTGTGATTGGTTGCTGTGGACGAGACTCACTGGTCTCTGATTGGTTGCTGTGTAAGAAACTCACTGGTCTCTGATTGGTTGCTTTGTATGGGACTCACTGATCCTTGATTGCTATGTAAGAAACTCACTGGTCTCTAATTGGTTGCTGTGTAAGACACTTGCTGTTCTCTGATTGGTTGCTCTTTAAGAGACTCACTGGTCTCTTGATTGGTTGGTGTGTATGACACTCACTGGTCTCTGATTGGTTGCTGTGGACGAGACTCACTGGTCTTTCATTAGTTTGTGTTTATGGCACTCACTGGTCTCTGGTTGCTGTGTAAGAGACTCACTGGTCTCTTATTGGTTGCTGTGTAAGAGACTCACTGGTCTCTGATTGGTTGCTGTGTAAGAGACTCGCTGGTCTATCATTGGTTGCTATGTAAGAGACTCGCTGGTCTCTGATTGGTTGCTGTGTACGAGACTCACTGGTCTCTGATTGGTTGCTGTGTACAAGACTCACTGGTCTCTGATTGGTTGCTGTGTACCAGACTCACTGGTCTCTGATTGGTTGCTGTGTATGAGACTCGCTGGTCTCTGATTGGTTGCTGTGTAAGAGACTCACTGGTCTCTGATTGGTTCCTGTGTACAAGACTCACTGGTCTCTGATTGGTTGCTGCGGACGAGACTCACTAGTCTTTGATTGGTTGCTGTGGACGAGACTCACTGGTCTCTGATTGGTTGCTGTGTAAGAAACTCACTGGTCAATGGTTGCTATGTAAGAGAATCGCTGGTCTCTGATTGGTTGCTGTGTACGAGACTCACTGGTCTCTGATTGGTTGCTTTGTACGAGGCTCACAGGTCTCTGATTGGTTGCTGTGTACAAGACTCACTGGTCTCTGATTGGTTGCTATGTACGAGACTCACTGGTCTCTGATTGGTTGCTATGTACGAGACTCATTGGTCTCTGATTGGTTGCTATGTACGAGACTCACTGGTCTCCGATTGGTTGCTTTGTGCGAGACTCACTGGTCTCTGATTGGTTGCTGTGTAGGAGACTCACTGGTCTCTGATTGGTTGCTTTGTAAGAAATTCGCTGGTCTCTGGTTGCAGTGTAAGAGACTCGCTGGTCTCTGATAAGTTACCGTGTAAGGGACTCGCTAGTCTCTGATTGGTTGCTGTGTACAAGACTCACTGGTCTCTGATTGGTTGCTATACGAGACTCACTGGTCTCTGATTGGTTGCTGTGTATGGGACTCACTGGTCTCTGATTGGTTGCTGTGTACGAGACTCACTGGTCTCTGATTGGTTGCTCTGTACGAGACTCACTGGTCTCTGATTTGTTGGTGTGTATGACACACACTGGTCTCTGATTGGTTGCTGCAGACGAGACTCACTAGTCTGTGATTGGTTGCTGTGGACGAGACTCACTGGTCTCTGATTGGTTGCTGTGTAAGAAACTCACTGGTCTCTGGTTGCTGTGTAAGAGACTCACTGGTCTCTGATTGGTTGCTTTGTATGGGACTCACTGATCCTTGATTGCTATGTAAGAAACTCGCTGGTCTCCGATTGGTTGCTGTATACGAGACTCGCTGGTCTCCGATTGGTAGCTGTGTATGAGACTCCCTGGTCTCTGATTGGTTGCTGTGTATGAGACTCACTGGTCTCTGCTTGGTTACTGTGTACGAGACTCTCTGGTCTCTGATTGGTTGCTCTGTACGAGACTTGCTGGTCTCTGATTGGTTGCTGTATATTAGACTCACTGGTCTCTGATTGGTTGCTGTGTTAGAGTCTCGCTGTTCTCTAATTGGTTGCTGTGTATGAGACTCTCTGGTCTCTGATTGGTTTCTGTGTATGGGACTCACTGGTCTCTGGTTGCTGTGTAAGAGACTCGCTGGTCTCTGATTGGTTGCTGTGTACAAGACTCACTGGTCTCTGATTGGTTGCTATACGAGACTCACTGGTCTCTGATTGGTTGCTGTGTATGGGACTCACTGGTCTCTGATTGGTTGCTGTGTACGAGACTCACTGGTCTCTGATTGGTTGCTCTGTACGAGACTCACTGGTCTCTGATTGGTTGGTGTGTATGACACTCACTGGTCTCTGATTGGTTGCTGCGGACGAGACTCACTAGTCTGTGATTGGTTGCTGTGGACGAGACTCACTGGTCTCTGGTTGCTGTGTAAGAAACTCACTGGTCTCTGGTTGGTTGCTTTGTATGGGACTCACTAATCCTTGATTGCTATGTAAGAAACTCGCTGGTCTCTGATTGGTTGCTGTGTAAGAGACTTGCTGGTCTCTGATTGGTTGCTATGTAAGAGACTCGCTGGTCTCCGATTGGTTGCTGTATAAGAGACTCTCTGGTCTCTGATTAGTTGTTGTGTACGAGACTCACTGGTCTCTGATTGGTTGCTGTGTACGAGACTCACTGGTCTCTAATTGGTTGCTGTGTAAGAGACTTGCTGGTCTCCGATTGGTTGCTGCATAAGAGACTCTCTGGTCTCTGATTAGTTGTTGTGTACGAGACTCACTGGTCTCTGATTGGTTGCTGTGTACCAGACTCACTGGTCTCTGATTGGTTGCTCTGTACGAGACTTACTGGTCTCTGATTGGTTGCTGTATATGAGATTCGCTGATCTCTGGTTGCAGTGTAAGAGATTCACTGGTCTCTGATAAGTTACTGTGTAAGGGACTCGCTGGACTCTGATTGGTTGCTGTGTACAAGACTCACTGGTCTCTGATTGGTTGCTGTGTATGGGACTCACTGGTCTCTGATTGGTTGGTGTGTATGACACTCACTGGTCTCTGATTGGTTGCTGTGGACGAGACTCTCTAGTCTGTGATTGGTTGCTGTGGATGAGACTCACTGGTCTCTGATTGGTTGCTGTGTAAGAAACTCACTGGTCTCTGATTGGTTGCTTTGTATGGGACTCACTGATCCTTGATTGCTATGTAAGAAACTCGCTGGTCTCTAATTGGTTGCTGTGTAAGACACTTGCTGTTCTCTGATTGGTTGCTCTTTAAGAGACTCACTGGTCTCTTGATTGGTTGGTGTGTATGACACTCACTGGTCTCTGATTGGTTGCTGTGGACGAGACTCACTGGTCTTTCATTAGTTTGTGTTTATGGCACTCACTGGTCTCTGGTTGCTGTGTAAGAGACTCACTGGTCTCTTATTGGTTGCTGTGTAAGAGACTCACTGGTCTCTGATTGGTTGCTGTGTAAGAGACTCGCTGGTCTATCATTGGTTGCTATGTAAGAGACTCGCTGGTCTCTGATTGGTTGCTGTGTACGAGACTCACTGGTCTCTGATTGGTTGCTGTGTACAAGACTCACTGGTCTCTGATTGGTTGCTGTGTACCAGACTCACTGGTCTCTGATTGGTTGCTGTGTATGAGACTCGCTGGTCTCTGATTGGTTGCTGTGTAAGAGACTCACTGGTCTCTGATTGGTTCCTGTGTACAAGACTCACTGGTCTCTGATTGGTTGCTGTGTACGAGACTCATTGGTCTATGATCGGTTGCTCTGTAAGAGACTTACTGGTCTCTAATTGGTTGCTATGTACGAGACTCACTGGTCTCTGATTGGTTGCTTTGTACGAGGCTCACAGGTCTCTGATTGGTTGCTGTGTACAAGACTCACTGGTCTCTGATTGGTTGCTATGTACGAGACTCACTGGTCTCTGATTGGTTGCTATGTACGAGACTCATTGGTCTCTGATTGGTTGCTATGTACGAGACTCACTGGTCTCCGATTGGTTGCTTTGTGCGAGACTCACTGGTCTCTGATTGGTTGCTGTGTACGAGACTCACTGGTCTCTGATTGGTTGCTTTGTAAGAAATTCGCTGGTCTCTGGTTGCAGTGTAAGAGACTCGCTGGTCTCTGATAAGTTACCGTGTAAGGGACTCGCTAGTCTCTGATTGGTTGCTGTGTACAAGACTTACTGGTCTCTGATTGGTTGCTATACGAGACTCACTGGTCTCTGATTGGTTGCTGTGTATGGGACTCACTGGTCTCTGATTGGTTGCTGTGTACGAGACTCGCTGGTCTCTGATTGGTTGCTCTGTACGAGACTCACTGGTCTCTGATTTGTTGGTGTGTATGACACACACTGGTCTCTGATTGGTTGCTGCAGACGAGACTCACTAGTCTGTGATTGGTTGCTGTGGACGAGACTCACTGGTCTCTGATTGGTTGCTGTGTAAGAAACTCACTGGTCTCTGGTTGCTGTGTAAGAGACTCACTGGTCTCTGATTGGTTGCTTTGTATGGGACTCACTGATCCTTGATTGCTATGTAAGAAACTCGCTGGTCTCCGATTGGTTGCTGTATACGAGACTCGCTGGTCTCCGATTGGTTGCTGTGTATGAGACTCCCTGGTCTCTGATTGGTTGCTGTGTAAGAGACTTGCTGGTCTCTGATTGGTTGCTATGTAAGAGACTCGCTGGTCTCCGATTGGTTGCTGTATAAGAGACTCTCTGGTCTCTGATTAGTTGTTGTGTACGAGACTCACTGGTCTCTGATTGGTTGCTGTGTACGAGACTCACTGGTCTCTGATTGGTTGCTGTGTACGAGACTCACTGGTCTCTGATTGGTTACTATGTACCAGACTCACTGGTCTCTGGTTGCTATGTAAGAGACTTACTGGTATCTGATTTGTTCCTGTGTAAGAGACTCGCTGGTCTCTGATTGGTTGCTGTATCTGAGACTCGCTGGTCTCCGATTGGTTGCTGTATACGAGACTCGCTGGTCTCCGATTGGTTGCTGTGTATGAGACTCCCTGGTCTCTGATTGGTTGCTGTGTATGAGACTCACTGGTCTCTGCTTGGTTACTGTGTACGAGACTCTCTGGTCTCTGATTGGTTGCTCTTTACGAGACTTGCTGGTCTCTGATTGGTTGCTGTATATTAGACTCACTGGTCTCTGATTGGTTGCTGTGTTAGAGTCTCGCTGTTCTCTAATTGGTTGCTGTGTATGAGACTCTCTGGTCTCTGATTGGTTGCTGTGTAAGAGACTTGCTGGTCTCTGATTGGTTGCTATGTAAGAGACTCGCTGGTCTCCGATTGGTTGCTGTATAAGAGACTCTCTGGTCTCTGATTAGTTGTTGTGTACGAGACTCAAGGGTCTTTGATTGGTTGCTCTGTACCAGACTCACTGGTCTCTGATTGGTTGCTGTGTACCAGACTCACTGGTCTCTGATTGGTTGCTGTGTACCAGACTCACTGGTCTCTGATTGGTTGCTCTGTAAGAGACTTACTGGTCTCTGATTGGTTGTTCTGTAAGAGAATCACTGGTCTCTGATTGGTGTGTATGACACTCGCTGGTCTCTGATTGGTTGGTGTGTATGACACTCACTGGTCTCTGATTGGTTGCTGTGTAAGAGACTCGCTGGTCTCTGATTGGTTGCTGTGTACGAGACTCGCTGGTCTCTGATTGGTTGCTGTGTACGAGACTCACTGGTCTCTGATTGGTTGCTGTGTACAAGACTCACTGGTCTCTGATTGGTTGCTGTGTACCAGACTCACTGGTCTCTGATTGGTTGCTGTGTATGAGACTCGCTGGTCTCTGATTGGTTGGTGTGTATGACACTCACTGGTCTCTGATTGGTTGCTGCGGACGAGACTCACTAGTCTGTGATTGGTTGCTGTGTACGAGACTCACTGGTCTCTGATTGGTTGCTGTGTACGAGACTTGCTGGTCTCTGATTGGTTGCTGTGTAAGAGACTCGCTGGTCTCTGATTGGTTGCTATGTATGAGACTCGCTGGTCTCTGATTGGTTGCTGTGTAAAAGACTCACTGGTCTCTTATTGGTTGCTGTGTACGAGACTCACTGGTCTCTGATTGGTTGCTGCGTATGAGACTCACTGGTGTCTGATTTGTTACTGTGTAAGAAACTCACTGGTCTCTGATTGGTTGCTGTGTATGAGACTCACTGACTGGTTGCTGTGTATGAGACTCGCTGGTCTCTGATTTGTTACTGTGTAAGAGACTCGCTGGTCTATGATTGGTTGCTGTGTACGAGACTCACTCTTCTCTGATTGGTTACTGTGTACGGGACTCACTGGTCTCTGATTGCTTGCTGTGTAAGAGACTTGCTGGTCTCTGATTGGTTGCTGTGTAAGAGACTTGCTGGTCTCTGATTGGTTGCTGTGTAAGAGACTTGCTGGTCTCTGATTGATTGCTTGCTGTGTACGAGACTCTCTGGTCTATGATTGGTTGCTCTGTAACAGACTTACTGGTCTCTGATTGGTTGCTTTGTATGGGACTCACTGATCTCTGATTGCTGTGTAAGAAACTCGCTGGTCTCTTATTGGTTGCTGTGTAAGAGACTCGCTGTTCTCTGATTGGTTGCTGTGTATGAGACTCGCTGGTCTGTGGTTTGTTGCTGTGTAAGAGACTCGCTGGTCTCTGATTGGTTGCTGTGTACGAGACTCACTGGTCTCTGATTTTTTGCTGTGTACGAGACTCACTGGTCTCTGATTGGTTGCTGTGTACCAGACACACTGGTCTCTGGTTACTGTGTACCAGACTCACTGGTCTCTGATTGGTTGCTGTGTAAGAGACTTGCTGGTCTCTGGTTGCTGTGTAAGAGACTCGCTGGTCTCTGATTGGTTGCTGTATATGAGACTCGCTGGTCTCTGATTGGTTGCTGTGTAAGAGACTTGCTGTCCTCTGATTGGTTGCTGTGTACGAGTCTCACTGGTCTCTGATTGGTTGCTGTGTATGAGACTCGCTGGTCTCTGATTGGTTGCTGTGTACGAGACTCACTGGTCTCTGATTGGTTGCTGTGTACGAGACTTGCTGGTCTCTGATTGGTTGCTGTGTAAGGGACTCACTGGTCTCTGATTGGTTGCTGTGTATGGGACTCACTGGACTCTGATTGGTTGGTGTGTATGACACTCACTGGTCTCTGATTGGTTGCTGCGGACGAGACTCACTAGTCTGTGATTGGTTGCTGTGTACGAGACTCACTGGTCTCTGATTGGTTGCTGTGTACGAGACTTGCTGGTCTCTGATTGGTTGCTGTGTAAGAGACTCGCTGGTCTCTGATTGGTTGCTGTGTAAGAGACTCGCTGGTCTCTGATTGGTTGCTGTGTACGAAACTCTCTGGTCTCTGATTGGTTGCTCTGTACGAGACTCACTGGTCTCTGATTGTTTGCTGTGTACGAGACTCACTGGTCTCTGATTGGTTGCTGTATATGAGATTCGCTGATCTCTGATAAGTTACTGTGTAAGGGACTCGCTGGACTCTGATTGGTTGCTGTGTACAAGACTCACTGGTCTCTGATTGGTTGCTGTGTATGGGACTCACAGGTCTCTGATTGGTTGGTGTGTATGACACTCACTGGTCTCTGGTTGCTGCGGACGAGACTCACTAGTCTGTGATTGGTTGCTGTGGACGAGACTCACTGGTCTCTGATTGGTTGCTGTGTAAGAAACTCACTGGTCTCTGATTGGTTGCTTTGTATGGGACTCACTGATCCTTGATTGCTATGTAAGAAACTCGCTGGTCTCTAATTGGTTGCTGTGTAAGACACTTGCTGTTCTCTGATTGGTTGCTCTGTAAGAGACTCACTGGTCTCTGATTGGTTGGTGTGTATGACACTCACTGGTCTCTGATTGGTTGGTGTGTATGACACTCACTGGTCTCTGATTGTTTGCTGTGTAAGAGACTCACTGGTCTCTGATTGGTTGCTGTGGACGAGACTCACTGGTCTTTTATTGGTTTGTGTTTATGGCACTCACTGGTCTCTGGTTGCTGTGTAAGAGACTCACTGGTCTCTTATTTTTTGCTGTGTAAGAGACTCGCTGGTCTCTGATTGGTTGCTGTGTAAGAGACTCGCTGGTCTCTGATTGGTTGCTGTGTAAGAGACTCGCTGGTCTCTGATTGGTTGCTGTGTACGAGACTCACTGGTCTCTTATTGGTTGCTGTGTACAAGACTCACTGGTCTCTGATTGGTTGCTGTGTAAGAGACTCACTGGTCTCTGATTGGTTGCTGTGTACGAGACTCACTGGTCTCTGATTGGTTGCTTTGTAAGAAATTCGCTGGTCTCTGGTTGCAGTGTAAAGCCCCATACACACGGTCGGACTTTGTACAAACTTTTCCGTGGACTTTTGTACAAAGTGTGTTGTCCACAAGTTTGTATTGCATACACACGGTCGGACTTTTTGACAACAAACACGAACGTGGTGACGTCACAACGTACGGACGCCACTTCAAAAGAGGACGTTCAATGACTCCAGCGCCACCTTTGGTCAACTTCTGTATTGTAGTCTGATCGTTTGCAATGGTTCTGAGCATGCGTGTTTGTACCTTGTACAAAAGTCCGATGCTTTTACATACACACGGTCAGACTTTGCTCCATCGGACTTCTGTTGTCAAAAAGTTTGTCCGTTCGCACAGCCAACAAAAGTCCGATGAAAACAGAAAAAGTTTGTCCGATGGAGCGTACACACAGTCGAATGTGGCTCCAAAACAGCTAATTTGCATGTTTGTTGTCAAAAAGTCCGACCGTGTGTACGGGCCTTAAGAGACTCGCTGGTCTCTGATAAGTTACTGTTTAAGGGACTCGCTAGTCTCTGATTGGTTGCTGTGTACAAGACTCACTGGTTTCTGATTGGTTGCTATACGAGACTCACTGGTCTCTGATTGGTTGCTGTGTATGGGGCTCACTGGTCTCTGATTGGTTGCTGTGTACGAGACTCACTGGTCTCTGATTGGTTGCTCTGTACGAGACTCACTGGTCTCTGATTGGTTGGTGTGTATGACACACACTGGTCTCTGATTGGTTGCTGCGGACGATACTCACTAGTCTGTGATTGGTTGCTGTGGACGAGACTCACTGGTCTCTGATTGGTTGCTGTGTAAGAAACTCACTGGTCTCTGGTTGCTGTGTAAGAGACTCACTGGTCTCTGATTGGTTGCTTTGTATGGGACTCACTGATCCTTGATTGCTATGTAAGAAACTCGCTGGTCTCTGATTGGTTGCTGTGTAAGAGACTTGCTGGTCTCTGATTGGTTGCTGTGTAAGAGACTCGCTGGTCTCCGATTGGTTGCTGTATAAGAGACTCGCTGGTCTATGATTGGTTGCTGTGTACGAGACTCACTCTTCTCTGATTGGTTACTGTGTACGGGACTCACTGGTCTCTGATTGCTTGCTGTGTAAGAGACTTGAAGTTTCGGCCAATCAGCTTGTGACTTGAAGTTTCGGGCAATCGGCTTGCGGCTTGAAGTTTCGGCCAATCGGCTTGCGGCTTGGAGTTTCGGCCAATTGGCTTGCGACTTGAAGTTTAGGCCAATCGGCTTGCGGCTTGAAGTTTCGGGCAATCGGCTTGCGGCTTGAAGTTTCGGCCAATCGGCTTGCGGCTTGAAGTTTCGGCCAATCGGCTTGCGGCTTGAAGTTTCAGCCAATCAGCTTAAAGTTTCGGCCAATCGGCTTGCGGCTTTAAGTTTCGGCCAATCGGCTTGCGGCTTGAAGTTTCAGCCAATCGGCTTGAAGTTTCGGCCAATCGGCTTGCGACTTGAAGTTTCAGCCAATCAGCTTGCAGATTGAAGTTTCGGCAAATCGGCTTGCGGCTTAAAGTTTCGGCCAATCGGCTTGCGGCTTGAAGTTTTCGGCCAATCGGCTTGCGGCTTGAAGTTTCAGCCAATCGGCTTGAAGTTTCGGCCAATCGGCTTGCGACTTGAAGTTTCAGCCAATCAGCTTGCAGATTGAAGTTTCGGCCAATCGGCTTGCGGCTTGAAGTTTCGGCCAATCGGCTTGCGGCTTGAAGTTTCGGCCAATCGGCTTGCGGCTTTAAGTTTCGGCCAATCGGCTTGCGGCTTGAAGTTTCAGCCAATCGGCTTGAAGTTTCGGCCAATCGGCTTGCGACTTGAAGTTTCAGCCAATCGGCTTGCAGATTGAAGTTTCGGCAAATCGGCTTGCGGCTTGAAGTTTCGGCCAATCGGCTTGCGACTTGAAGTTTCAGCCAATCGGCTTGCAGATTGAAGTTTCGGCAAATCGGCTTGCGGCTTAAAGTTTCGGCCAATCGGCTTGCGGCTTGAAGTTTTCGGCCAATCGGCTTGCGGCTTGAAGTTTCAGCCAATCGGCTTGAAGTTTCGGCCAATCGGCTTGCGACTTGAAGTTTCAGCCAATCAGCTTGCAGATTGAAGTTTCGGCAAATCGGCTTGCGGCTTAAAGTTTCGGCCAATCGGCTTGCGGCTTGAAGTTTTCGGCCAATCGGCTTGCGGCTTGAAGTTTTGGCCAATAGGCTTGCAACTTGTTCGGCCAATCAGCTTGCGACTTGTTCGGCCAATCAGCTTGCGACGTGACATGCTAGTTATCTATTTGCTCGGCATAACTTCATCTTTCACATTATGCGAAAAAATGGGCTAACTTTACTGTTTTTTTTTTTTTTTTTTAGCACAAAACTGTTTAAAATAGAAAACTTGTTTGAAAAATTGATGCGCAAATACCGCACGAGATACAAAGTTGCAATGACCGCCATTGTATTCTCTAGGGTCTTTGCTAAAAACACATATGTTTGGCGGCTTGAAGTTTCGGCCAATCGGCTTGCGGCTTGAAGTTTCGGCCAATCGGCTTGCGGCTTAAAGTTTCGGCCAATCGGCTTGTGGCTTAAAGTTTCGGCCAATCGGCTTGCGGCTTGAAGTTTCGGCCAATCGGCTTGAGACTTGAAGTTTCGGCCAATCGACTTGCGACTTGAAGTTTCGGCCAATCGGCTTGCGGCTTGAAGTTTCGGGTAATCTGCTCGCGGCTTGAAGTTTCGGCCAATCGGCTTGCGGCTTGAAGTTTTGGTCAGTCGGCTTGCGGCTTAAAGTTTTGGCCAATCGGATTGTGGCTTGAAGTTTCAGCCAATCGGCTTGAAGTTTCGGCCAATCGGCATGCGACTTGAAGTTTCGGCCAATCGGCTTGCGACTTGAAGTTTCGGCCAATCGGCTTGCGGCTTGAAGTTTCAGCCAATCGGCTTGAAGTTTCGGCCAATCGGCTTGCGGCTTAAAGTTTCGGCCAATCGGCTTGCGGCTTAAAGTTTCGGCCAATCGGCTTGCGGCTTAAAGTTTCAGCCAATCGGCTTGCGGCTTGAAGTTTCGACCAATCGGCTTGAGACTTGAAGTTTCGGCCAATCGACTTGCGACTTGAAGTTTCGGCCAATCGGCTTGCGGCTTAAAGTTTCAGCCAATCGGCTTGCGGCTTGAAGTTTCGACCAATCGGCTTGAGAGTTGAAGTTTCGGCCAATCGGCTTACGGCTTGAAGTTTCGGGTAATCGACTTGCGGCTTGAAGTTTCGGCCAATCGGCTTGCGGCTTGAAGTTTTAGCCAATCGGCATGCGACTTGAAGTTTCGGCCAATCGGCTTGCGACTTGAAGTTTCGGCCAATCGGCTTGCGGCTTGAAGTTTCGGGTAATTGGTTTGCGGCTAGAAGTTTCGGCTAATTGGCTTACGGCTTGAAGTTTCGGCCAATCGGCTTGAGGCTTGGAGTTTCAGCCAATCAGCTTGCAGATTGAAGTTTCGGCCAATCGGCTTGCGGCTTAAAGTTTCGGCCAATCGGATTGCGGCTTGAAGTTTTCAGCCAATCGGCATGCGGCTTAAAGTTTCGGCCAATCGGATTGCGGCTTGAAGTTTCAGCCAATCGGCTTGAAGTTTCGGCCAATCGGCTTGTGACTTGAAGTTTCGGCCAATCGGCTTGTGACTTGAAGTTTCGGCCAATCGGCTTGCGGCTTGAAGTTTCGGCCTATCGGCTTGAGGCTTGAAGTTTCAGCCAATCAGCTTGCAGATTGAATTTTCGGCCAATCGGCTTGCGGCTTGAAGTTTTGGCCAATCGGCTTGCGGCTTGAAGTTTTGGCCAATCGGCTTGCGACTTGTTCGGCCAGTCAGCTTGCAACGTGACATGTTAGGTATCTATTTACTCGACATAACTTCATCTTTCACATTATGCGAAAAAAATGGGCTAACTTTACTGGTTTTCTTTTTTTAGCACAAAACTGTTTAAAAAATAAAACTTGTTTGAAAAATTAATACTCAAATACCACAGGAGATACAAAGTTGCAACCACCGCCATTGTATTCTCTAGGGTCTTTGCTAAAAAAACATGTTTGGCGACTTGATGATCAGCCAATGGGCTTGCGACTTGATATTCAGCCAATGGGCTTGCGACTTGATATTCAGCCAATGGGCTTGCGACTTGTTCGGCCAAACGGCTTGCGGCTTGAAGTTTCGGCCAATCGGCTTATGGCTTGAAGTTTCGGCCAATCGGCTTGAGGCTTGGAGTTTCGGCCAATCGGCTTGCTGCTTAAAGTTTTGGCCAATCGGCTTGCGGCTTGAGGTTTTCGGCCAATCAGCTTGCGGCTTGAAGTTTTCAGCCAATCGGCTTGCGGCTTGAAGTTTCGGCCAATCGGCTTGAGGCTTGGAGTTTCGGCCAATCGGCTTGCTGCTTAAAGTTTCGGCCAATCAGCTTGCGGCTTGAAGTTTTCGGCCAATCAGCTTGCGGCTTGAAGTTTTCGGCCAATCGGCTTGTGGCTTGAAGTTTCGGCCAATCGGCTTGCGGCTTGAAGTTTCGGCCAATTGGCTTGAAGTTTCGGTCAGTCGGCTTGCGGCTTGAAGTTTCGGCCAATCAGCTTGCGACGTGACATGCTAGTTATCTATTTACTCGGCATAACTTCATCTTTCACATTATGCGAAAAAATGGGCTAACTTTACTGTTTTTTTTTTTTAGCACAAAACTGTTTAAAAAGAAAAGTTGTTTGAAAAATTGATGCGCAAATACCGCACGAGATACAAAGTTGCAACGACCGCCATTGTATTCTCTAGGATCTTTGCTAAAAAAACATATGTTTGGCGACTTGATCAGCCAATTGCGACTTGAAGTTTTGGCCAATGGGCTTGCGACTTGATATTCAGCCAATGGGCTTGCGACTTGAAGTTTCAGCCAATCAGCTTGCAGATTGAAGTTTCGGCAAATCGGCTTGCGGCTTAAAGTTTCGGCCAATCGGCTTGCGGCTTGAAGTTTTCGGCCAATCGGCTTGCGGCTTGAAGTTTCAGCCAATCGGCTTAAGGTTTCGGCCAATCGGCTTGCGACTTGAAGTTTCAGCCAATCAGCTTGCAGATTGAAGTTTCGGCCAATCGGCTTGCGGCTTGAAGTTTCGGCCAATCGGCTTGCGGCTTGAAGTTTCGGCCAATCGGCTTGCGGCTTGAAGTTTCAGCCAATCGGCTTGAAGTTTCGGCCAATCGGCTTGCGACTTGAAGTTTCAGCCAATCGGCTTGCAGATTGAAGTTTCGGCAAATCGGCTTGCGGCTTAAAGTTTCGGCCAATCGGCTTGCGGCTTGAAGTTTTCGGCCAATCGGCTTGCGGCTTGAAGTTTCAGCCAATCGGCTTGAAGTTTCGGCCAATCGGCTTGCGACTTGAAGTTTCAGCCAATCAGCTTGCAGATTGAAGTTTCGGCAAATCGGCTTGCGGCTTAAAGTTTCGGCCAATCGGCTTGCGGCTTGAAGTTTTCGGCCAATCGGCTTGCGGCTTGAAGATTTGGCCAATAGGCTTGCAACTTGTTCGGCCAATCAGCTTGCGACTTGTTCGGCCAATCAGCTTGCGACGTGACATGCTAGTTATCTATTTGCTCGGCATAACTTCATCTTTCACATTATGCGAAAAAATGGGCTAACTTTACTGTTTTTTTTTTTTTTTTTTTTAGCACAAAACTGTTTAAAATAGAAAACTTGTTTGAAAAATTGATGCGCAAATACCGCACGAGATACAAAGTTGCAACGACCGCCATTGTATTCTCTAGGGTCTTTGCTAAAAACACATATGTTTGGCGGCTTGAAGTTTTGGCCAATCGGCTTGCGGCTTGAAGTTTCGGCCAATCGGCTTGTGGCTTAAAGTTTCGGCCAATCGGCTTGTGGCTTAAAGTTTCGGCCAATCGGCTTGCAGCTTGAAGTTTCGGCCAATCGGCTTGAGACTTGAAGTTTCGGCCAATCGACTTGCGACTTGAAGTTTCGGCCAATCGGCTTGCGGCTTGAAGTTTCGGGTAATCTGCTCGCGGCTTGAAGTTTCGGCCAATCGGCTTGCGGCTTGAAGTTTTGGTCAGTCGGCTTGCGGCTTAAAGTTTTGGCCAATCGGATTGTGGCTTGAAGTTTCAGCCAATCGGCTTGAAGTTTCGGCCAATCGGCATGCGACTTGAAGTTTCGGCCAATCGGCTTGCGACTTGAAGTTTCGGCCAATCGGCTTGCGGCTTGAAGTTTCAGCCAATCGGCTTGAAGTTTCGGCCAATCGGCTTGCGGCTTAAAGTTTCGGCCAATCGGCTTGCGGCTTAAAGTTTCAGCCAATCGGCTTGCGGCTTGAAGTTTCGACCAATCGGCTTGAGACTTGAAGTTTCGGCCAATCGACTTGCGACTTGAAGTTTCGGCCAATCGGCTTGCGGCTTAAAGTTTCAGCCAATCGGCTTGCGGCTTGAAGTTTCGACCAATCGGCTTGAGAGTTGAAGTTTCGGCCAATCGGCTTGCGGCTTGAAGTTTCGGGTAATCGACTTGCGGCTTGAAGTTTCGGCCAATCGGCTTGCGGCTTGAAGTTTTAGCCAATCGGCATGCGACTTGAAGTTTCGGCCAATCGGCTTGCGACTTGAAGTTTCGGCCAATCGGATTGCGGCTTGAAGTTTCGGGTAATTGGTTTGCGGCTAGAAGTTTCGGCCAATCGGCTTACGGCTTGAAGTTTCGGCCAATCGGCTTGAGGCTTGGAGTTTCAGCCAATCAGCTTGCAGATTGAAGTTTCGGCCAATCGGCTTGCGGCTTAAAGTTTCGGCCAATCGGATTGCGGCTTGAAGTTTTCGGCCAATCGGCATGCGGCTTAAAGTTTCGGCCAATCGGATTGCGGCTTGAAGTTTCAGCCAATCGGCTTGAAGTTTCGGCCAATCGGCTTGTGACTTGAAGTTTCGGCCAATCGGCTTGTGACTTGAAGTTTCGGCCAATCGGCTTGCGGCTTGAAGTTTCGGCCTATCGGCTTGAGGCTTGAAGTTTCAGCCAATCAGCTTGCAGATTGAATTTTCGGCCAATCGGCTTGCGGCTTGAAGTTTTGGCCAATCGGCTTGCGGCTTGAAGTTTTGGCCAATCGGCTTGCGACTTGTTCGGCCAGTCAGCTTGCAACGTGACATGTTAGGTATCTATTTACTCGACATAACTTCATCTTTCACATTATGCGAAAAAAATGGGCTAACTTTACTGGTTTTCTTTTTTTAGCACAAAACTGTTTAAAAAATAAAACTTGTTTGAAAAATTAATACTCAAATACCACAGGAGATACAAAGTTGCAACCACCGCCATTGTATTCTCTAGGGTCTTTGCTAAAAAAACATGTTTGGCGACTTGATGATCAGCCAATGGGCTTGCGACTTGATATTCAGCCAATGGGCTTGCGACTTGATATTCAGCCAATGGGCTTGCGACTTGTTCGGCCAAACGGCTTGCGGCTTGAAGTTTCGGCCAATCGGCTTATGGCTTGAAGTTTCGGCCAATCGGCTTGAGGCTTGGAGTTTCGGCCAATCGGCTTGCTGCTTAAAGTTTTGGCCAATCGGCTTGCGGCTTGAGGTTTTCGGCCAATCAGCTTGCGGCTTGAAGTTTTCAGCCAATCGGCTTGCGGCTTGAAGTTTCGGCCAATCGGCTTGAGGCTTGGAGTTTCGGCCAATCGGCTTGCTGCTTAAAGTTTCGGCCAATCAGCTTGCGGCTTGAAGTTTTCGGCCAATCAGCTTGCGGCTTGAAGTTTTCGGCCAATCGGCTTGTGGCTTGAAGTTTCGGCCAATCGGCTTGCGGCTTGAAGTTTCGGCCAATCGGCTTGCGGCTTGAAGTTTCGGCCAATTGGCTTGAAGTTTCGGTCAGTCGGCTTGCGGCTTGAAGTTTCGGCCAATCAGCTTGCGACGTGACATGCTAGTTATCTATTTACTCGGCATAACTTCATCTTTCACATTATGCGAAAAAATGGGCTAACTTTACTGTTTTTTTTTTTTTTAGCACAAAACTGTTTAAAAAGAAAAGTTGTTTGAAAAATTGATGCGCAAATACCGCACGAGATACAAAGTTGCAACGACCGCCATTGTATTCTCTAGGATCTTTGCTAAAAAAACATATGTTTGGCGACTTGATCAGCCAATTGCGACTTGAAGTTTTGGCCAATGGGCTTGCGACTTGATATTCAGCCAATGGGCTTGCGACTTGATGTTCGGCCAATGGGCTTGCGAATTGTTTGGCCAATGGGCTTGCGGCTTGAAGTTTCGGCCAATCGGCTTGCGGCTTGAAGTTTCAGCCAATCGGCTAGCGGCTTGAAGTTTCGGCCAATCGGCTTGCGACTTGAAGTTTCGGCCAATCGGCTTGCGGCTTAAAGTTTCAGCCAATCGGCTTGCGGCTTGAAGTTTCGACCAATCGGCTTGAGACTTGATGTTTCGGCCAATCGACTTACGACTTGAAGTTTCAGGCAATCGGCTTGAAGTTTCGGCCAATCGGCTTGCGACTTGAAGTTTCGGCCAATCGACTTGCGACTTGAAGTTTCAGCCAATCGGCTTGAAGTTTCGGCCAATCGGCTTGCGGCTTAAAGTTTCGGCCAATCGGCTTGCGACTTAAAGTTTCGGCCAATCGGCTTGCGGCTTAAAGTTTCGGCCAATCGGCTTGCGGCTTAAAGTTTCAGCCAATCGGCTTGCGGCTTGAAGTTTCGACCAATCGGCTTGAGACTTGAAGTTTCGGCCAATCGGCTTGCGGCTTGAAGTTTCGGGTAATCGACTTGCGACTTGAAGTTTCGGCCAATCGGCTTGCGACTTGAAGTTTCGGCCAATCGGCTTGCGGCTTGAAGTTTCGGCCAATCGGCTTGAGGCTTGGAGTTTCAGCCAATCAGCTTGCAGATTGAAGTTTCGGCCAATCGGTTTGCGGCTTAAAGTTTCAGCCAATCGGATTGCAGCTTGAAGTTTTCGGCCAATCGGCATGCGGCTTAAAGTTTCGGCCAATCGGATTGCGGCTTGAAGTTTCAGCCAATCGGCTTGAAGTTTCGGCCAATCGGCTTGTGACTTGAAGTTTCGGCCAATCGGCTTGCGGCTTGAAGTTTCGGCCTATCGGCTTGAGGCTTGAAGTTTCAGCCAATCAGCTTGCAGATTGAAGTTTCGGCCAATCGGCTTGCGGCTTGAAGTTTTGGCCAATCGGCTTGCGGCTTGAAGTTTTGGCCAATCGGCTTGCGACTTGTTCGGCCAGTCAGCTTGCAACGTGACATGTTAGGTATCTATTTACTCGGCATAACTTCATCTTTCACATTATGCGAAAAAATGGGCTAACTTTACTGTTTTTTTTTTTTTAGCACAAAACTGTTTAAAAAGAAAAGTTGTTTGAAAAATTGATGCGCAAATACCGCACGAGATACAAAGTTGCAACGACCGCCATTGTATTCTCTAGGATCTTTGCTAAAAAAACATATGTTTGGCGACTTGATCAGCCAATTGCGACTTGAAGTTTTGGCCAATGGGCTTGCGACTTGATATTCAGCCAATGGGCTTGCGACTTGATGTTCGGCCAATGGGCTTGCGAATTGTTTGGCCAATGGGCTTGCGGCTTGAAGTTTCGGCCAATCGGCTTGCGGCTTGAAGTTTCAGCCAATCGGCTAGCGGCTTGAAGTTTCGGCCAATCGGCTTGCGACTTGAAGTTTCGGCCAATCGGCTTGCGGCTTAAAGTTTCAGCCAATCGGCTTGCGGCTTGAAGTTTCGACCAATCGGCTTGAGACTTGATGTTTCGGCCAATCGACTTACGACTTGAAGTTTCAGGCAATCGGCTTGAAGTTTCGGCCAATCGGCTTGCGACTTGAAGTTTCGGCCAATCGACTTGCGACTTGAAGTTTCGGCCAATCGACTTGCGACTTAAAGTTTCGGCCAATCGGCTTGCGGCTTAAAGTTTCGGCCAATCGGCTTGCGGCTTAAAGTTTCAGCCAATCGGCTTGCGGCTTGAAGTTTCGACCAATCGGCTTGAGACTTGAAGTTTCGGCCAATCGGCTTGCGGCTTGAAGTTTCGGGTAATCGACTTGCGACTTGAAGTTTCGGCCAATCGGCTTGCGACTTGAAGTTTCGGCCAATCGGCTTGCGGCTTGAAGTTTCGGCCAATCGGCTTGAGGCTTGAAGTTTCGGCCAATCGGTTTGCGGCTTAAAGTTTCAGCCAATCGGATTGCAGCTTGAAGTTTTCGGCCAATCGGCATGCGGCTTAAAGTTTCGGCCAATCGGATTGCGGCTTGAAGTTTCAGCCAATCGGCTTGAAGTTTCGGCCAATCGGCTTGTGACTTGAAGTTTCGGCCAATCGGCTTGCGGCTTGAAGTTTCGGCCTATCGGCTTGAGGCTTGAAGTTTCAGCCAATCAGCTTGCAGATTGAAGTTTCGGCCAATCGGCTTGCGGCTTGAAGTTTTGGCCAATCGGCTTGCGGCTTGAAGTTTTGGCCAATCGGCTTGCGACTTGTTCGGCCAGTCAGCTTGCAACGTGACATGTTAGGTATCTATTTACTCGACATAACTTCATCTTTCACATTATGCGAAAAAAATGGGCTAACTTTACTGGTTTTCTTTTTTTAGCACAAAACTGTTTAAAAAATAAAACTTGTTTGAAAAATGAATACTCAAATACCACACGAGATACAAAGTTGCAACCACCGCCATTGTATTCTCTAGGGTCTTTGCTAAAAAAACATGTTTGGCGACTTGATGATCAGCCAATGGGCTTGCGACTTGATATTCAGCCAATGGGCTTGCGACTTGATACTCAGCCAATGGGCTTGCGACTTGTTCGGCCAAACGGCTTGCGGCTTGAAGTTTCGGCCAATCGGCTTATGGCTTGAAGTTTCGGCCAATCGGCTTGCGACTTGAAGTTTCGGCCAATCGGCTTGCGACTTGAAGTTTCGGCCAATCGGCTTGCGACTTGAAGTTTCGGCCAATCGGCTTGCGGCTTGAAGTTTCGGGTAATTGGCTTGCGGCTAGAAGTTTTGGCCAATCGGCTTGAGGCTTGGAGTTTCAGCCAATCAGCTTGCAGATTGAAGTTTCGGCCAATCGGCTTGCGGCTTAAAGTTTCGGCCAATCGGATTGCGGCTTGAAGTTTTCGGCCAATCAGCATGCGGCTTAAAGTTTCGGCCAATCGGATTGCGGCTTGAAGTTTCAGCCAATCAGCTTGAAGTTTCGGCCAATCGGCTTGTGACTTGAAGTTTCGGCCAATCGGCTTGCGGCTTGAAGTTTCGGCCTATCGGCTTGAGGCTTGAAGTTTCAGCCAATCAGCTTGCAGATTGAAGTTTCGGCCAATCGGCTTGCGGCTTGAAGTTTTGGCCAATCGGCTTGCGGCTTGAAGTTTTGGCCAATCGGCTTGCGACTTGTTCGGCCAGTCAGCTTGCAACGTGACATGTTAGGTATCTATTTACTCGACATAACTTCATCTTTCACATTATGCAAAAAAAATGGGCTAACTTTACTGGTTTTCTTTTTTTAGCACAAAACTGTTTAAAAAATAAAACTTGTTTGAAAAATTAATACTCAAATACCACACGAGATACAAAGTTGCAACCACCGCCATTGTATTCTCTAGGGTCTTTGCTAAAAAAACATGTGTGGCGACTTGATGATCAGCCAATGGGCTTGCGACTTGATATTCAGCCAATGGGCTTGCGACTTGATATTCAGCCAATGGGCTTGCGACTTGTTCGGCCAAACGGCTTGCGACTTGAAGCTTCGGCCAATCAGCTTGCGGCTTGAAGTTTTCAGCCAATCGGCTTGCGGCTTGAAGTTTCGGCCAATCAGCTTGAGGCTTGGAGTTTCGGCCAATCGGCTTGCTGCTTAAAGTTTCGGCCAATCGGCTTGCGGCTTGAAGTTTTCGGCCAATCAGCTTGCGGCTTGAAGTTTTCGGCCAATCGGCTTGTGGCTTGAAGTTTCGGCCAATCGGCTTGCGGCTTGAAGTTTCGGCCAATCGGCTTGAAGTTTCGGTCAGTCGGCTTGCGGCTTGAAGTTTCGGCCAATCAGCTTGCGACGTGACATGCTAGTTATCTATTTACTCGGCATAACTTCATCTTTCACATTATGCGAAAAAATGGGCTAACTTTACTGTTTTTTTTTTTTTTAGCACAAAACTGTTTAAAAAGAAAAGTTGTTTGAAAAATTGATGCGCAAATACCGCACGAGATACAAAGTTGCAACGACCGCCATTGTATTCTCTAGGATCTTTGCTAAAAAAACATATGTTTGGTGACTTGATCAGCCAATTGCGACTTGAAGTTTTGGCCAATGGGCTTGCGACTTGATATTCAGCCAATGGGCTTGCGACTTGATGTTCGGCCAATGGGCTTGCGAATTGTTTGGCTAATGGGCTTGCGGCTTGAAGTTTCAGCCAATCGGCTAGCGGCTTGAAGTTTCGGCCAATCGGCTTGCGACTTGAAGTTTCGGCCAATCGGCTTGCGGCTTAAAGTTTCAGCCAATCGGCTTGCGGCTTGAAGTTTCGACCAATCGGCTTGAGACTTGAAGTTTCGGCCAATCGACTTGCGACTTGAAGTTTCAGGCAATCGGCTTGAAGTTTCGGCCAATCGGCTTGCGACTTGAAGTTTCGGCCAATCGACTTGCGACTTGAAGTTTCAGCCAATCGGCTTGAAGTTTCGGCCAATCGGCTTGCGACTTGAAGTTTCGGCCAATCGGCTTGCGGCTTAAAGTTTCAGCCAATCGGCTTGCGGCTTGAAGTTTCGAACAATCGGCTTGAGACTTTAAGTTTCGGCCAATCGACTTGCGACTTGAAGTTTCAGCCAATCGGCTTGAAGTTTCGGCCAATCGGCTTGCGGCTTAAAGTTTCGGCCAATCGGCTTGCGACTTAAAGTTTCGGCCAATCGGCTTGCGGCTTAAAGTTTCGGCCAATCGGCTTGCGGCTTAAAGTTTCAGCCAATCGGCTTGCGGCTTGAAGTTTCGACCAATCGGCTTGAGACTTGAAGTTTCGGCCAATCGGCTTGCGGCTTGAAGTTTCGGGTAATCGACTTGCGGCTTGAAGTTTCGGCCAATCGGCTTGCGGCTTGAAGTTTTAGCCAATCGGCATGCGACTTGAAGTTTCGGCCAATCGGCTTGCGACTTGAAGTTTTTGGCCAATCGGCTTGCGGCTTGAAGTTTCGGGTAATTGGCTTGCGGCTTGAAGTTTCGGCCAATCTGCTTGAAGTTTTGGCCAATCGGCTTGAGGCTTGGAGTTTCAGCCAATCAGCTTGCAGATTGAAGTTTCGGCCAATCGGCTTGCGGCTTAAAGTTTCGGCCAATCGTATTGCGGCTTGAAGTTTTCGGCCAATCGGCATGCGGCTTAAAGTTTCGGCCAATCGGATTGCGGCTTGAAGTTTCGGCCAATCGGCTTGCGGCTTGAAGTTTCGGCCTATCGGCTTGAGGCTTGAAGTTTCAGCCAATCTGCTTGCAGATTGAAGTTTCGGCCAATCGGCTTGCGGCTTGAAGTTTTGGCCAATCGGCATGCGACTTGAAGTTTCGGCCAATCGGCATGCGACTTGAAGTTTCGGCCAATCGGCTTGCGACTTGAAGTTTCGGCCAATCGGCTTGCGGCTTGAAGTTTCGGCCAATCGGCTTGCGGCTTGAAGTTTCGGCCTATCGGCTTGAGGCTTGAAGTTTCAGCCAATCAGCTTGCAGATTGAAGTTTCGGCCAATCGGCTTGCGGCTTAAAGTTTCGGCCAATCGGATTGCGGCTTGAAGTTTTCGGCCAATCGGCATGCGGCTTAAAGTTTCGGCCAATCGGATTGCGGCTTGAAGTTTCAGCCAATCGGCTTGAAGTTTCGGCCAATCGGCTTGTGACTTGAAGTTTCGGCCAATCGGCTTGCGGCTTGAAGTTTCGGCCTATCGGCTTGAGGCTTGAAGTTTCAGCCAATCAGCTTGCAGATTGAAGTTTCGGCCAATCGGCTTGCAGCTTGAAGTTTTGGCCAATCGGCTTGCGGCTTGAAGTTTTGGCCAATCGGCTTGCGACTTGTTCGGCCAGTCAGCTTGCAACGTGACATGTTAGGTATCTATTTACTCGACATAACTTCATCTTTCACATTATGCGAAAAAAATGGGCTAACTTTACTGGTTTTCTTTTTTTAGCACAAAACTGTTTAAAAAATAAAACTTGTTTGAAAAATTAATACTCAAATACCACAGGAGATACAAAGTTGCAACCACCGCCATTGTATTCTCTAGGGTCTTTGCTAAAAAAACATGTTTGGCGACTTGATGATCAGCCAATGGGCTTGCGACTTGATATTCAGCCAATTGGCTTGCGACTTGATATTCAGCCAATGGGCTTGCGACTTGTTCGGCCAAACGGCTTGCGGCTTGAAGTTTCGGCCAATCGGCTTATGGCTTGAAGTTTCGGCCAATCGGCTTGAGGCTTGGAGTTTCGGCCAATCGGCTTGCTGCTTAAAGTTTTGGCCAATCGGCTTGCGGCTTGAGGTTTTCGGCCATTCAGCTTGCGGCTTGAAGTTTTCAGCCAATCGGCTTGCGGCTTGAAGTTTCGGCCAATCGGCTTGAGGCTTGGAGTTTCGGCCAATCGGCTTGCTGCTTAAAGTTTCGGCCAATCAGCTTGCGGCTTGAAGTTTTCGGCCAATCAGCTTGCGGCTTGAAGTTTTCGGCCAATCGGCTTGTGGCTTGAAGTTTCGGCCAATCGGCTTGCGGCTTGAAGTTTCGGCCAATCGGCTTGCGGCTTGAAGTTTCGGCCAATTGGCTTGAAGTTTCGGTCAGTCGGCTTGCGGCTTGAAGTTTCGGCCAATCAGCTTGCGACGTGACATGCTAGTTATCTATTTACTCGGCATAACTTCATCTTTCACATTATGCGAAAAAATGGGCTAACTTTACTGTTTTTTTTTTTTTTAGCACAAAACTGTTTAAAAAGAAAAGTTGTTTGAAAAATTGATGCGCAAATACCGCACGAGATACAAAGTTGCAACGACCGCCATTGTATTCTCTAGGATCTTTGCTAAAAAAACATATGTTTGGCGACTTGATCAGCCAATTGCGACTTGAAGTTTTGGCCAATGGGCTTGCGACTTGATATTCAGCCAATGGGCTTGCGACTTGATGTTCGGCCAATGGGCTTGCGAATTGTTTGGCCAATGGGCTTGCGGCTTGAAGTTTCGGCCAATCGGCTAGCGGCTTGAAGTTTCGGCCAATCGGCTAGCGGCTTGAAGTTTCGGCCAATCGGCTTGCGACTTGAATTTTCGGCCAATCGGCTTGCGGCTTAAAGTTTCAGCCAATCGGCTTGCGGCTTGAAGTTTCGACCAATCGGCTTGAGACTTGAAGTTTCGGCCAATCGACTTACGACTTGAAGTTTCAGGCAATCGGCTTGAAGTTTCAGCCAATCGGCTTGCGACTTGAAGTTTCGGCCAATCGACTTGCGGCTTGAAGTTTTGGCCAATCGGCATGCGACTTGAAGTTTCGGCCAATCGGCTTGCGACTTGAAGTTTCGGCCAATCGGCTTGCGGCTTGAAGTTTCGGGTAATTGGCTTGCGGCTTGAAGTTTCGGCCTATCGGCTTGAGGCTTGAAGTTTCAGCCAATCAGCTTGCAGATTGAAGTTTCGGCCAATCGGCTTGCGGCTTAAAGTTTCGGCCAATCGGATTGCGGCTTGAAGTTTTCGGCCAATCGGCATGCGGCTTAAAGTTTCGGCCAATCGGATTGCGGCTTGAAGTTTCAGCCAATCGGCTTGAAGTTTCGGCCAATCGGCTTGTGACTTGAAGTTTCGGCCAATCGGCTTGCGGCTTGAAGTTTCGGCCTATCGGCTTGAGGCTTGAAGTTTCAGCCTATCAGCTTGCAGATTGAAGTTTCGGCCAATCGGCTTGCGGCTTGAAGTTTTGGCCAATCGGCTTGCGGCTTGAAGTTTTGGCCAATCGGCTTGCGACTTGTTCGGCCAGTCAGCTTGCAACGTGACATGTTAGGTATCTATTTACTCGACATAACTTCATCTTTCACATTATGCGAAAAAAATGGGCTAACTTTACTGGTTTTCTTTTTTTAGCACAAAACTGTTTAAAAAATAAAACTTGTTTGAAAAATTAATACTCAAATACCACACGAGATACAAAGTTGCAACCACCGCCATTGTATTCTCTAGGGTCTTTGCTAAAAAAACATGTTTGGCGACTTGATGATCAGCCAATGGGCTTGCGACTTGATATTCAGCCAATGGGCTTGCGACTTGATATTCAGCCAATGGGCTTGCGACTTGTTCGGCCAAACGGCTTGCGGCTTGAAGTTTCGGCCAATCAGCTTGCGGCTTGAAGTTTTCAGCCAATCGGCTTGCGGCTTGAAGTTTCGGCCAATCGGCTTGAGGCTTGGAGTTTCGGCCAATCGGCTTGCTGCTTAAAGTTTCGGCCAATCGGCTTGCGGCTTGAAGTTTTCGGCCAATCAGCTTGCGGCTTGAAGTTTTCGGCCAATCGGCTTGTGGCTTGAAGTTTCGGCCAATCGGCTTGCGGCTTGAAGTTTCGGCCAATCGGCTTGAAGTTTCGGTCAGTCGGCTTGCGGCTTGAAGTTTCGGCCAATCAGCTTGCGACGTGACATGCTAGTTATCTATTTACTCGGCATAACTTCATCTTTCACATTATGCGAAAAAATGGGCTAACTTTACTGTTTTTTTTTTTTTTAGCACAAAACTGTTTAAAAAGAAAAGTTGTTTGAAAAATTGATGCGCAAATACCGCACGAGATACAAAGTTGCAACGACCGCCATTGTATTCTCTAGGATCTTTGCTAAAAAAACATATGTTTGGTGACTTGATAAGCCAATTGCGACTTGAAGTTTTGGCCAATGGGCTTGCGACTTGATATTCAGCCAATGGGCTTGCGACTTGATGTTCGGCCAATGGGCTTGCGAATTGTTTGGCCAATGGGCTTGCGGCTTGAAGTTTCGGCCAATCGGCTTGCGGCTTGAAGTTTCAGCCAATCGGCTAGCGGCTTGAAGTTTCGGCCAATCGGCTTGCGACTTGAAGTTTCGGCCAATCGGCTTGCGGCTTAAAGTTTCAGCCAATCGGCTTGCGGCTTGAAGTTTCGACCAATCGGCTTGAGACTTGAAGTTTCGGCCAATCGACTTGCGACTTGAAGTTTCAGGCAATCGGCTTGAAGTTTCGGCCAATCGGCTTGCGACTTGAAGTTTCGGCCAATCGACTTGCGACTTGAAGTTTCAGCCAATCGGCTTGAAGTTTCGGCCAATCGGCTTGCGACTTGAAGTTTCGGCCAATCGGCTTGCGGCTTAAAGTTTCAGCCAATCGGCTTGCGGCTTGAAGTTTAGAACAATCGGCTCGAGACTTGAAGTTTCGGCCAATCGACTTGCGACTTGAAGTTTCAGCCAATCGGCTTGAAGTTTCGGCCAATCGGCTTGCGGCTTAAAGTTTCGGCCAATCGGCTTGCGACTTAAAGTTTCGGCCAATCGGCTTGCGGCTTAAAGTTTCGGCCAATCGGCTTGCGGCTTAAAGTTTCAGCCAATCGGCTTGCGGCTTGAAGTTTCGACCAATCGGCTTGAGACTTGAAGTTTCGGCCAATCGGCTTGCGGCTTGAAGTTTCGGGTAATCGACTTGCGGCTTGAAGTTTCGGCCAATCGGCTTGCGGCTTGAAGTTTTAGCCAATCGGCATGCGACTTGAAGTTTCGGCCAATCGGCTTGCGACTTGAAGTTTCGGCCAATCGGCTTGCGGCTTGAAGTTTCGGGTAATTGGCTTGCGGCTTGAAGTTTCGGCCAATCGGCTTGAAGTTTCGGCCAATCGGCTTGAGGCTTGGAGTTTCAGCCAATCAGCTTGCAGATTGAAGTTTCGGCCAATCGGCTTGCGGCTTAAAGTTTCGGCCAATCGTATTGCGGCTTGAAGTTTTCGGCCAATCGGCATGCTGCTTAAAGTTTCGGCCAATCGGATTGCGGCCTGAAGTTTCGGCCAATCGGCTTGCGGCTTGAAGTTTCGGCCTATCGGCTTGAGGCTTGAAGTTTCAGCCAATCTGCTTGCAGATTGAAGTTTCGGCCAATCGGCTTGCGGCTTGAAGTTTTGGCCAATCGGCTTGCGGCTTGAAGTTTTGGCCAATCGGCTTGCGACTTGTTCGGCCAGTCAGCTTGCAACGTGACATGTTAGGTATCTATTTACTCGACATAACTTCATCTTTCACATTATGCGAAAAAAATGGGCTAACTTTACTGGTTTTCTTTTTTTAGCACAAAACTGTTTAAAAAATAAAACTTGTTTGAAAAATTAATACTCAAATACCACACGAGATACAAAGTTGCAACCACCGCCATTGTATTCTCTAGGGTCTTTGCTAAAAAAACATGTTTGGCGACTTGATGATCAGCCAATGGGCTTGCGACTTGATATTCAGCCAATGGGCTTGCGACTTGATATTCAGCCAATGGGCTTGCGACTTGTTCGGCCAAACGGCTTGCGGCTTGAAGTTTCGGCCAATCGGCTTATGGCTTGAAGTTTCGGCCTATCGGCTTGAGGCTTGGAGTTTCGGCCAATCGGCTTGCTGCTTAAAGTTTTGGCCAATCGGCTTGCGGCTTGAGGTTTTCGGCCAATCAGCTTGCGGCTTGAAGTTTTCAGCCAATCGGCTTGCGGCTTGAAGTTTCGGCCAATCGGCTTGAGGCTTGGAGTTTCGGCCAATCGGCTTGCTGCTTAAAGTTTTGGCCAATCGGCTTGCGGCTTGAAGTTTTCGGCCAATCAGCTTGCGGCTTGAAGTTTTCGGCCAATCGGCTTGTGGCTTGAAGTTTCGGCCAATCGGCTTGCGGCTTGAAGTTTCTGCCAATCGGCTTGCGGCTTGAAGTTTCGGCCAATTGGCTTGAAGTTTCGGTCAGTCGGCTTGCGGCTTGAAGTTTCGGCCAATCAGCTTGCGACGTGACATGCTAGTTATCTATTTACTCGGCATAACTTCATCTTTCACATTATGCGAAAAAATGGGCTAACTTTACTGTTTTTTTTTTTTAGCACAAAACTGTTTAAAAAGAAAAGTTGTGTGAAAAATTGATGCGCAAATACCGCACGAGATACAAAGTTGCAACGACCGCCATTGTATTCTCTAGGATCTTTGCTAAAAAAACATATGTTTGGTGACTTGATAAGCCAATTGCGACTTGAAGTTTTGGCCAATGGGCTTGCGACTTGATATTCAGCCAATGGGCTTGCGACTTGATGTTCGGCCAATGGGCTTGCGAATTGTTTGGCCAATGGGCTTGCGGCTTGAAGTTTCGGCCAATCGGCTTGCGGCTTGAAGTTTCAGCCAATCGGCTAGCGGCTTGAAGTTTCAGCCAATCGGCTAGCGGCTTGAAGTTTCGGCCAATCGGCTTGCGACTTGAAGTTTCGGCCAATCGGCTTGCGGCTTAACCAGTTGCCGACCGCCGCACGCCGATGTACGTCGGTACAATGGCACGGGCAGGCATAAGGACATACATGTACGTCCCTTGCCTCCCGCGGGTCGGGGGCCCGATTGGGCCCCCGCCCGGTGCCTGCGGCGGTCGGTATTCGTACGGGAGCGATCCCGGACGAGGGGACGGCCATTCATTCATGGCCACCCCCTCGCGATCGCTCCCGACGAATAGAAATCCCCGGTGACATCACTTCCTCTCCTGTAATGTAAACACAGGAGAGGAAGTGATGTATTCTCTCCTCCGTGTCGGTATTTTTCGTTCCGACACGGAGGAGAGCGGATCAGTAAGTTGCACCAACACTCACACACACAGTAGAACATGCCAGGCACACTCACACCCCCCCTTTACCCCCCGATCACCCCCCCAATTACCCCTGCCCCCCAGTCACAGTGACACCAATGTCATTTTTTTTTTTTTTTTTTGCATTGGTGTCATTTGTGACTGTAATAACTGTTAGGGCAGTTAGAGTTAGCCCCCTTTAGTTCTAATGTACCCCCCTAACCCCCCCAATAAAGGTTTAACCCCGTGATCACCCCCCGTCGCCAGTGTCACTAAGGCTGGGTTCACATTGCAGCGGTTTATGAGAACGAATGTGATTCGCACCGCACTGCAGTGCAAATCACATCCGATCTCTGTGCGATTCGAGTTCAGCCATTCGCCGCACCCGCCGCACCCGCCACACCCGCCGCAACCGCCGCAAATTCGCACGGGACCCTTTTTTTGGCCCGCAGCAGAATCGGATCGCATGGGTGTTCACACCATGCGATCCGAGTTTGCAGATCGCACTGCGATATGCGAACTGATCTGGGGGTGTCAGTAACATTTCACTGACACTCCCAGCAGTTCGCATAGGGCAGTGTGAACTGCCGCCGGGAGGTATGCGATGCGGGAACCCGCCGCGGATTCGCGGCGTTTCCGCATCGCTCCAGTGTGAACCCAGCCTAATAAGCGATCATTTTTCTGATCGCCGTATTAGTGTCACAGGTGACGCTAGTTAGGCAGGTAGGTATTTAGGTTCGCCGCAGCTTTTTATAGCGCCAGGGACCCCCATATACTACCGCATAAAGCCCCCTGATTGCCCCCTAGTTAACCCTTTCACCAGTGATCACCATATAACTGTTACAGGTGACGCTGGTTGGTTAGTTATTTTTTTATAGTTTCAGGGCACCCGCCATTTATTACCTAATAAAGGTTTAACCCCCTGATCACCCGGCGGGTGTCATTTGTGACTAATAACTGTTAGGGCAGTTAGGGTTAGCCCCCTTTAGTTCTAAGGTACCCCCCTAACCCCCCCAATAAAGGTTTAACCCCGTGATCACCCCCCGTCGCCAGTGTCACTAAGGCTGGGTTCACATTGCAGCGGTTTATGAGAACGGATGTGATTCGCACCGCACTGCAGTGCAAATCACATCCGATCTCTGTGCGATTCGAGTTCAGCCATTCGCCGCACCCGCCGCACCCGCCGCAAATTCGCACGGGACCCTTTTTTTGGCCCGCAGCAGAATCAGATCGCATGGGTGTTCACACCATGCGATCCGAGTTTGCAGATCGCACTGCGATATGCGAACTGATCTGGGGGTGTCAGTAACATTTCACTGACACTCCCAGCAGTTCGCATAGGGCAGTGTGAACTGCCGCCGGGAGGCATGCGATGCGGGAACCCGCCGCGCATTCGTGGCGTTCCCGCATCGCTCCAGTGTGAACCCAGCCTAATAAGCGATCGTTTTTCTGATCGCTGTATTAGTGTCACAGGTGACGCTAGTTAGGCAGGTAGGTATTTAGGTTCGCTGCAGCTTTTTATAGCGCCAGGGACCCCCATATACTACCGCATAAAGCCCCCTGATTGCCCCCTAGTTAACCCTTTCACCAGTGATCACCATATAACTGTTACAGGTGACGCTGGTTGGTTAGTTATTTTTTTATAGTTTCAGGGCACCCGCCATTTATTACCTAGTCTCACTAGTGTACCCCTAAATTTAGGGGTGTCTACTTTCCAAAATGGGGTCATTTGGGGGGGGTTTGTGCCATCTTGGCATTTTATGGCCTTCAAAACTGTAACGCCCTTAGAAAGCCTGAAGGCGGTGCTTGGTTTTCGGGGCCCCGTACGCGGCTAGGCTCCCAAAAAGTCCCACATATGTGGTATCCCCATACTCAGGAGAAGCAGCAGAATTTATTTTGGGGTGTCATTTCACATATGCCCATGGCATGCGTGAGCAATATATCATTTAGTGACAACTTTGTGAAAAAAAAAAAAAAAAAAAAAAAGTTTGTAATTTTCCCGCAACTTGTGGCAAAATATAAAATATTCCATGGACTCAACATGCCTCTCAGCAAATAGCTTGGGGTGTCTACTTTCTAAAATGGGGTCATTTGTGGGGGTTTTGTGCCATCTTGGCATTTTATGGCCTTCAAAACTGTAATAGGTAGTGAGGAGTGAAATCAAAAAATTACGCCCTTAGAAAGCCTGAAGGCGGTGCTTGGTTTTCGGGGCCCCGTACGCGGCTAAGCTCCCAAAAAGTCCCACATATGTGGTATCCCCGTACTCAGGAGAAGCAGCAGAATTTATTTTGGGGTGTCATTTCACATATGCCCATGGCATGCATGAGCAATATATCATTTAGTGACAACTTTGTTAAAAAAAAAAAAAAAAAAAAAAAGTTTGTAATTTTCCCGCAACTTGTGGCAAAATATAAAATATTCCATGAACTCAACATGCCTCTCAGCAAATAGCTTGGGGTGTCTACTTTCTAAAATGGGGTCATTTGTGGGGGTTTTGTGCCATCTTGGCATTTTATGGCCTTCAAAACTGTAATAGGTAGTGAGAAGTGAACTCAAAAATTTACGCCCTTAGAAAGCCTGAAGGCGGTGCTTGGTTTTCGGGGCCCCGTACGCGGCTAGGCTCCCAAAAAGTCCCACATATGTGGTATCCCCATACTCAGGAGAAGCAGCAGAATTTATTTTGGGGTGTCATTTCACATACGCCCATAGCATGTGTGAGCAATATATCATTTAGTGACAACTTTGTGTAAAAAAAAAAAAAAAATTTTTTTTTTGTCATTATTCAATCGCTTGAGGCAAAAAAATAAAATATTCAATGGGCTCAACATGCCTCTTATCAATTTCCTTAGGGGGTCTACTTTCCAAAATGGGGTCATTTGGGGGGGTTTTGTACTGCCCTGCCATTTTAGCACCTCAAGAAATGAGATAGGCAGTCGTAAACTAAAAGCTGCGTAAATTCCAGAAAACGTACCTTAGTTTGTAGATGTGACAACTTTTGCGCAAACCAATAAATATACAATTATTGACTTTTTTTTTACCAAAGACATGTGGCTGAATACATTTTGGCCTAAATGTATGACTAAAATTGAGTTTATTGGATTTTTCTAATAACAAAAAGTAGAAAATATCATTTTTTTTCAAAATTTGCGGTCTTTTTACGTTTATATCGCAAAAAATAAAAATCGCAGAGGCAATCAAATACCATCAAAAGAAAGCTCTATTTGTGGGAAGAAAAGGACGCAAATTTTGTTTGGGTACAACATTGCATGACCGCGCAATTACCAGTTAAAGCAGCGCAGTGCCAAAGTGTAAAAAGACCTCTGGTCATTTACCAGCAAAATGGTCCGGTCTGAAAGTGGTTAAAGTTTCAGCCAATCGGCTTGCGGCTTGAAGTTTCGACCAATCGGCTTGAGACTTGAAGTTTCGGCCAATCGACTTGCGACTTGAAGTTTCAGGCAATCGGCTTGAAGTTTCGGCCAATCGGCTTGCGACTTGAAGTTTCGGCCAATCGACTTGCGACTTGAAGTTTCAGCCAATCAGCTTGAAGTTTCGGCCAATCGGCTTGCGACTTGAAGTTTCGGCCAATCGGCTTGCGGCTTAAAGTTTCAGCCAATCGGCTTGCGGCTTGAAGTTTCGAACAATCGGCTCGAGACTTGAAGTTTCGGCCAATCGACTTGCGACTTGAAGTTTCAGCCAATCGGCTTGAAGTTTCGGCCAATCGGCTTGCGGCTTAAAGTTTCGGCCAATCGGCTTGCGACTTAAAGTTTCGGCCAATCGGCTTGCGGCTTAAAGTTTCGGCCAATCGGCTTGCGGCTTAAAGTTTCAGCCAATCGGCTTGCGGCTTGAAGTTTCGACCAATCGGCTTGAGACTTGAAGTTTCGGCCAATCGGCTTGCGGCTTGAAGTTTCGGGTAATCGACTTGCGGCTTGAAGTTTCGGCCAATCGGCTTGCGGCTTGAAGTTTTAGCCAATCGGCATGCGACTTGAAGTTTCGGCCAATCGGCTTGCGACTTGAAGTTTCGGCCAATCGGCTTGCGGCTTGAAGTTTCGGGTAATTGGCTTGCGGCTTGAAGTTTCGGCCAATCGGCTTGAAGTTTCGGCCAATCGGCTTGAGGCTTGGAGTTTCAGCCAATCAGCTTGCAGATTGAAGTTTCGGCCAATCGGCTTGCGGCTTAAAGTTTCGGCCAATCGTATTGCGGCTTGAAGTTTTCGGCCAATCGGCATGCGGCTTAAAGTTTCGGCCAATCGGATTGCGGCTTGAAGTTTCGGCCAATCGGCTTGCGGCTTGAAGTTTCGGCCTATCGGCTTGAGGCTTGAAGTTTCAGCCAATCTGCTTGCAGATTGAAGTTTCGGCCAATCGGCTTGCGGCTTGAAGTTTTGGCCAATCGGCTTGCGGCTTGAAGTTTTGGCCAATCGGCTTGCGACTTGTTCGGCCAGTCAGCTTGCAACGTGACATGTTAGGTATCTATTTACTCGACATAACTTCATCTTTCACATTATGCGAAAAAAATGGGCTAACTTTACTGGTTTTCTTTTTTTAGCACAAAACTGTTTAAAAAATAAAACTTGTTTGAAAAATTAATACTCAAATACCACACGAGATACAAAGTTGCAACCACCGCCATTGTATTCTCTAGGGTCTTTGCTAAAAAAACATGTTTGGCGACTTGATGATCAGCCAATGGGCTTGCGACTTGATATTCAGCCAATGGGCTTGCGACTTGATATTCAGCCAATGGGCTTGCGACTTGTTCGGCCAATCGGCTTGCGGCTTGAGGTTTTCGGCCAATCAGCTTGCGGCTTGAAGTTTTCAGCCAATCGGCTTGCGGCTTGAAGTTTCGGCCAATCGGCTTGAGGCTTGGAGTTTCGGCCAATCGGCTTGCTGCTTAAAGTTTTGGCCAATCGGCTTGCGGCTTGAAGTTTTCAGCCAATCAGCTTGCGGCTTGAAGTTTTCGGCCAATCGGCTTGTGGCTTGAAGTTTCGGCCAATCGGCTTGCGGCTTGAAGTTTCGGCCAATCGGCTTGAAGTTTCGGTCAGTCGGCTTGCGGCTTGAAGTTTCGGCCAATCAGCTTGCGACGTGACATGCTAGTTATCTATTTACTCGGCATAACTTCATCTTTCACATTATGCGAAAAAATGGGCTAACTTTACTGTTTTTTTTTTTTTTAGCACAAAACTGTTTAAAAAGAAAAGTTGTTTGAAAAATTGATGCGCAAATACCGCACGAGAAACAAAGTTGCAACGACCGCCATTGTATTCTCTAGGATCTTTGCTAAAAAAACATATGTTTGGCGACTTGATCAGCCAATTGCGACTTGAAGTTTTGGCCAATGGGCTTGCGACTTGATATTCAGCCAATGGGCTTGCAACTTGATGTTCGGCCAATGGGCTTGCGAATTGTTTGGCCAATGGGCTTGCGGCTTGAAGTTTCGGCCAATCGGCTTGCGGCTTGAAGTTTCAGCCAATCGGCTTGCGGCTTGAAGTTTCGGGCCAATCGGCTTGCGACTTGAAGTTTCGGCCAATTGGCTTGCGGCTTAAAGTTTCAGCCAATCGGCTTGCGGCTTGAAGTTTCGACCAATCGGCTTGCGACTTGAAGTTTCGACCAATCGGCTTGAGACTTGAAGTTTCGGCCAATCGACTTGCGACTTGAAGTTTCAGGCAATCGGCTTGCGGCTTGAAGTTTCGAACAATCGGCTTGAGACTTGAAGTTTCGGCCAGTCGACTTGCGACTTGAAGTTTCAGCCAATCGGCTTGAAGTTTCGGCCAATCGGCTTGCGGCTTAAAGTTTCGGCCAATCGGCTTGCGGCTTAAAGTTTCGGCCAATCGGCTTGCGGCTTAAAGTTTCGGCCAATCGGCTTGCGGCTTAAAGTTTCAGCCAATCGGCTTGCGGCTTGAAGTTTCGACCAATCGGCTTGAGACTTGAAGTTTCGGCCAATCGGCTTGCGGCTTGAAGTTTCGGGTAATCGACTTGCGGCTTGAAGTTTCGGCCAATCGGCTTGCGGCTTGAAGTTTTAGCCAATCGGCATGTGACTTGAAGTTTCGGCCAATCGGCTTGCGACTTGAAGTTTCGGCCAATCGGCTTGCGGCTTGAAGTTTCGGGTAATTGGCTTGCGGCTAGAAGTTTCGGCCAATCGGCTTACGGCTTGAAGTTTCGGCCAATCGGCTTGAGGCTTGGAGTTTCAGCCAATCAGCTTGCAGATTGAAGTTTCGGCCAATCGGCTTGCGGCTTAAAGTTTCGGCCAATCGGATTGCGGCTTGAAGTTTTCGGCCAATCGGCATGCGGCTTAAAGTTTCGGCCAATCGGATTGCGGCTTGAAGTTTCAGCCAATCGGCTTGAAGTTTTGGCCAATCGGCTTGTGACTTGAAGTTTCGGCCAATCGGCTTGCGGCTTGAAGTTTCGGCCTATCGGCTTGAGGCTTGAAGTTTCAGCCAATCAGCTTGCAGATTGAATTTTCGGCCAATCGGCTTGCGGCTTGAAGTTTTGGCCAATCGGCTTGCGGCTTGAAGTTTTGGCCAATCGGCTTGCGACTTGTTCGGCCAGTCAGCTTGCAACGTGACATGTTAGGTATCTATTTACTCGACATAACTTCATCTTTCACATTATGCGAAAAAAATGGGCTAACTTTACTGGTTTTCTTTTTTTAGCACAAATCTGTTTAAAAAATAAAACTTGTTTGAAAAATTAATACTCAAATACCACACGAGATACAAAGTTGCAACCACCGCCATTGTATTCTCTAGGGTCTTTGCTAAAAAAACATGTTTGGCGACTTGATGATCAGCCAATGGGCTTGCGACTTGATATTCAGCCAATGGGCTTGCGACTTGTTCAGCCAAACGGCTTGCGGCTTGAAGTTTCGGCCAATCGGCTTATGGCTTGAAGTTTCGGCCAATCGGCTTGAGGCTTGGAGTTTCGGCCAATCGGCTTGCTGCTTAAAGTTTTGGCCAATCGGCTTGCGGCTTGAGGTTTTCGGCCAATCAGCTTGCGGCTTGAAGTTTTCAGCCAATCGGCTTGCGGCTTGAAGTTTCGGCCAATCGGCTTGAGGCTTGGAGTTTCGGCCAATCGGCTTGCTGCTTAAAGTTTCGGCCAATCGGCTTGCGGCTTGAAGTTTTCGGCCAATCAGCTTGCGGCTTGAAGTTTTCGGCCAATCGGCTTGTGGCTTGAAGTTTCGGCCAATCGGCTTGCGGCTTGAAGTTTCGGCCAATCGGCTTGAAGTTTCGGTCAGTCGGCTTGCGGCTTGAAGTTTCGGCCAATCAGCTTGCGACGTGACATGCTAGTTATCTATTTACTCGGCATAACTTCATCTTTCACATTATGCGAAAAAATGGGCTAACTTTACTGTTTTTTTTTTTTTTTAGCACAAAACTGTTTAAAAAGAAAAGTTGTTTGAAAAATTGATGCGCAAATACCGCACGAGATACAAAGTTGCAACGACCGCCATTGTATTCTCTAGGATCTTTGCTAAAAAAACATATGTTTGGTGACTTGATAAGCCAATTGCGACTTGAAGTTTTGGCCAATGGGCTTGCGACTTGATATTCAGCCAATGGGCTTGCGACTTGATGTTCGGCCAATGGGCTTGCGAATTGTTTGGCCAATGGGCTTGCGACTTGAAGTTTCGACCAATCGGCTTGAGACTTGAAGTTTCGGCCAATCGACTTGCGACTTGAAGTTTCAGGCAATCGGCTTGCGGCTTGAAGTTTCGAACAATCGGCTTGAGACTTGAAGTTTCGGCCAGTCGACTTGCGACTTGAAGTTTCAGCCAATCGGCTTGAAGTTTCGGCCAATCGGCTTGCGGCTTAAAGTTTCGGCCAATCGGCTTGCGACTTAAAGTTTCGGCCAATCGGCTTGCGGCTTAAAGTTTCGGCCAATCGGCTTGCGGCTTAAAGTTTCAGCCATTCGGCTTGCGGCTTGAAGTTTCGACCAATCGGCTTGAGACTTGAAGTTTCGGCCAATCGGCTTGCGGCTTGAAGTTTCGGGTAATCGACTTGCGGCTTGAAGTTTCGGCCAATCGGCTTGCGGCTTGAAGTTTTAGCCAATCGGCATGTGACTTGAAGTTTCGGCCAATCGGCTTGCGACTTGAAGTTTCGGCCAATCGGCTTGCGGCTTGAAGTTTCGGGTAATTGGCTTGCGGCTAGAAGTTTCGGCCAATCGGCTTACGGCTTGAAGTTTCGGCCAATCGGCTTGAGGCTTGGAGTTTCAGCCAATCAGCTTGCAGATTGAAGTTTCGGCCAATCGGCTTGCGGCTTAAAGTTTCGGCCAATCGGATTGCGGCTTGAAGTTTTCGGCCAATCGGCATGCGGCTTAAAGTTTCGGCCAATCGGATTGCGGCTTGAAGTTTCAGCCAATCGGCTTGAAGTTTTGGCCAATCGGCTTGTGACTTGAAGTTTCGGCCAATCGGCTTGCGGCTTGAAGTTTCGGCCTATCGGCTTGAGGCTTGAAGTTTCAGCCAATCAGCTTGCAGATTGAATTTTCGGCCAATCGGCTTGCGGCTTGAAGTTTTGGCCAATCGGCTTGCGGCTTGAAGTTTTGGCCAATCGGCTTGCGACTTGTTCGGCCAGTCAGCTTGCAACGTGACATGTTAGGTATCTATTTACTCGACATAACTTCATCTTTCACATTATGCGAAAAAAATGGGCTAACTTTACTGGTTTTCTTTTTTTAGCACAAATCTGTTTAAAAAATAAAACTTGTTTGAAAAATCAATACTCAAATACCACACGAGATACAAAGTTGCAACCACCGCCATTGTATTCTCTAGGGTCTTTGCTAAAAAAACATGTTTGGCGACTTGATGATCAGCCAATGGGCTTGCGACTTGATATTCAGCCAATGGGCTTGCGACTTGTTCGGCCAAACGGCTTGCGGCTTGAAGTTTCGGCCAATCGGCTTATGGCTTGAAGTTTCGGCCAATCGGCTTGAGGCTTGGAGTTTCGGCCAATCGGCTTGCTGCTTAAAGTTTTGGCCAATCGGCTTGCGGCTTGAGGTTTTCGGCCAATCAGCTTGCGGCTTGAAGTTTTCAGCCAATCGGCTTGCGGCTTGAAGTTTCGGCCAATCGGCTTGAGGCTTGGAGTTTCGGCCAATCGGCTTGCTGCTTAAAGTTTCGGCCAATCGGCTTGCGGCTTGAAGTTTTCGGCCAATCAGCTTGCGGCTTGAAGTTTTCGGCCAATCGGCTTGTGGCTTGAAGTTTCGGCCAATCGGCTTGCGGCTTGAAGTTTCGGCCAATCGGCTTGAAGTTTCGGTCAGTCGGCTTGCGGCTTGAAGTTTCGGCCAATCAGCTTGCGACGTGACATGCTAGTTATCTATTTACTCGGCATAACTTCATCTTTCACATTATGCGAAAAAATGGGCTAACTTTACTGTTTTTTTTTTTTTTAGCACAAAACTGTTTAAAAAGAAAAGTTGTTTGAAAAATTGATGCGCAAATACCGCACGAGATACAAAGTTGCAACGACCGCCATTGTATTCTCTAGGATCTTTGCTAAAAAAACATATGTTTGGTGACTTGATAAGCCAATTGCGACTTGAAGTTTTGGCCAATGGGCTTGCGACTTGATATTCAGCCAATGGGCTTGCGACTTGATGTTTGGCCAATGGGCTTGCGACTTGAAGTTTCGACCAATCGGCTTGAGACTTGAAGTTTCGGCCAATCGACTTGCGACTTGAAGTTTCAGGCAATCGGCTTGCGGCTTGAAGTTTCGAACAATCGGCTTGAGACTTGAAGTTTCGGCCAGTCGACTTGCGACTTGAAGTTTCAGCCAATCGGCTTGAAGTTTCGGCCAATCGGCTTGCGGCTTAAAGTTTCGGCCAATCGGCTTGCGACTTAAAGTTTCGGCCAATCGGCTTGCGGCTTAAAGTTTCGGCCAATCGGCTTGCGGCTTAAAGTTTCAGCCATTCGGCTTGCGGCTTGAAGTTTCGACCAATCGGCTTGAGACTTGAAGTTTCGGCCAATCGGCTTGCGGCTTGAAGTTTCGGGTAATCGACTTGCGGCTTGAAGTTTCGGCCAATCGGCTTGCGGCTTGAAGTTTTAGCCAATCGGCATGTGACTTGAAGTTTCGGCCAATCGGCTTGCGACTTGAAGTTTCGGCCAATCGGCTTGCGGCTTGAAGTTTCGGGTAATTGGCTTGCGGCTAGAAGTTTCGGCCAATCGGCTTACGGCTTGAAGTTTCGGCCAATCGGCTTGAGGCTTGGAGTTTCAGCCAATCAGCTTGCAGATTGAAGTTTCGGCCAATCGGCTTGCGGCTTAAAGTTTCGGCCAATCGGATTGCGGCTTGAAGTTTTCGGCCAATCGGCATGCGGCTTAAAGTTTCGGCCAATCGGATTGCGGCTTGAAGTTTCAGCCAATCGGCTTGAAGTTTTGGCCAATCGGCTTGTGACTTGAAGTTTCGGCCAATCGGCTTGCGGCTTGAAGTTTCGGCCTATCGGCTTGAGGCTTGAAGTTTCAGCCAATCAGCTTGCAGATTGAATTTTCGGCCAATCGGCTTGCGGCTTGAAGTTTTGGCCAATCGGCTTGCGGATTGAAGTTTTGGCCAATCGGCTTGCGACTTGTTCGGCCAGTCAGCTTGCAACGTGACATGTTAGGTATCTATTTACTCGACATAACTTCATCTTTCACATTATGCGAAAAAAATGGGCTAACTTTACTGGTTTTCTTTTTTTAGCACAAATCTGTTTAAAAAATAAAACTTGTTTGAAAAATTAATACTCAAATACCACACGAGATACAAAGTTGCAACCACCGCCATTGTATTCTCTAGGGTCTTTGCTAAAAAAACATGTTTGGCGACTTGATGATCAGCCAATGGGCTTGCGACTTGATATTCAGCCAATGGGCTTGCGACTTGTTCGGCCAAACGGCTTGCGGCTTGAAGTTTCGGCCAATCGGCTTATGGCTTGAAGTTTCGGCCAATCGGCTTGAGGCTTGGAGTTTCGGCCAATCGGCTTGCTGCTTAAAGTTTTGGCCAATCGGCTTGCGGCTTGAGGTTTTCGGCCAATCAGCTTGCGGCTTGAAGTTTTCAGCCAATCGGCTTGCGGCTTGAAGTTTCGGCCAATCGGCTTGAGGCTTGGAGTTTCGGCCAATCGGCTTGCTGCTTAAAGTTTCGGCCAATCGGCTTGCGGCTTGAAGTTTTCGGCCAATCAGCTTGCGGCTTGAAGTTTTCGGCCAATCGGCTTGTGGCTTGAAGTTTCGGCCAATCGGCTTGCGGCTTGAAGTTTCGGCCAATCGGCTTGAAGTTTCGGTCAGTCGGCTTGCGGCTTGAAGTTTCGGCCAATCAGCTTGCGACGTGACATGCTAGTTATCTATTTACTCGGCATAACTTCATCTTTCACATTATGCGAAAAAATGGGCTAACTTTACTGTTTTTTTTTTTTTAGCACAAAACTGTTTAAAAAGAAAAGTTGTTTGAAAAATTGATGCGCAAATACCGCACGAGATACAAAGTTGCAACGACCGCCATTGTATTCTCTAGGATCTTTGCTAAAAAAACATATAAGTTTGGCGACTTGATCAGCCAATTGCGACTTGAAGTTTTGGCCAATGGGCTTGCGACTTGATATTCAGCCAATGGGCTTGCGACTTGATGTTCGGCCAATGGGCTTGCGAATTGTTTGGCCAATGGGCTTGCGGCTTGAAGTTTCGGCCAATCGGCGTGCGGCTTGAAGTTTCAGCCAATCGGCTTGCGGCTTGAAGTTTCGGCCAATCGGCTTGCGACTTGAAGTTTCGGCCAATCGGCTTGCGGCTTAAAGTTTCAGCCAATCGGCTTGCGGCTTGAAGTTTCGACCAATCGGCTTGCGACTTGAAGTTTTCGGCCAATCGACTTGCGACTTGAAGTTTCAGCCAATCGGCTTGAAGTTTCGGCCAATCGGCTTGCGACTTGAAGTTTCGGCCAATCGGCTTGCGGCTTAAAGTTTCGGCCAATCGGCTTGCGGCTTAAAGTTTCAGCCAATCGGCTTGCGGCTTGAAGTTTCGACCAATCGGCTTGAGACTTGAAGTTTCGGCCAATCGGCTTGCGGCTTAAAGTTTCAGCCAATCGGCTTGCGGCTTGAAGTTTCGAACAATCGGCTTGAGACTTGAAGTTTCGGCCAATCGACTTGCGACTTGAAGTTTCAGCCAATCGGCTTGAAGTTTCGGCAAATCGGCTTGCGGCTTAAAGTTTCAGCCAATCGGCTTGCGGCTTGAAGTTTCGACCAATCGGCTTGAGACTTGAAGTTTCGGCCAATCGGCTTGCGGCTTGAAGTTTCGGGTAATCGACTTTCGGCTTGAAGTTTCGGCCAATCGGCTTGCGGCTTGAAGTTTTGGCCAATCGGCTTGCGACTTGAAGTTTCGGCCAATCGGCTTGCGACTTGAAGTTTCGGCCAATCGGCTTGCGGCTTAAAGTTTCGGCCAATCGGCTTGCGACTTGTTCGGCCAGTCAGCTTGCAACGTGACATTTTAGGTATCTATTTACTCGGCATAACTTCATCTTTCACATTATGCGAAAAAAATGGGCTAACTTTACTGGTTTTCTATTTTTAGCACAAAACTGTTTAAAAAATAAAACTTGTTTGAAAAATTAATACGCAAATACCACACGAGATACAAAGTTGCAACCACCGCCATTGTATTCTCTAGGGTCTTTGCTAAAAAAACATGTTTGGTGACTTGATGATCAGCCAATGGGCTTGCGACTTGATATTCAGCCAATGGGCTTGCGACTTGTTCGGCCAAACGGCTTGCGGCTTGAAGTTTCGGCCAATCGGCTTATGGCTTGAAGTTTCGCCCAATCGGCTTGAGGCTTGGAGTTTCGGCCAATCGGCTTGCTGCTTAAAGTTTCGGCCAATCGGCTTGCGGCTTGAGGTTTTCGGCCAATCAGCTTGCGGCTTGAAGTTTCAGCCAATCGGCTTGCGGCTTGAAGTTTCGCCCAATCGGCTTGCAGCTTAAAGTTTCGGCCAATCGGCTTGCGACTTGAAGTTTCGGCCAATCGGCTTGCGGCTTTAAGTTTCGGCCAATCGGCTTGCGGCTTGAAGTTTTAGCCAATCGGCTTGAAGTTTCGGCCAATCGGCTTGCGACTTGAAGTTTCGGCCAATCGGCTTGCGGCTTGAAGTTTCGGCCAATCGGCTTGCGGCTTAAAGTTTTGGCCAATCGGCTTGCGGCTTAAAGTTTTGGCCAATCGGCTTGCGGTTGAAGTTTTGACCAATCGGCTTGCGATTTGTTCGGCCAATCAGCTTGCGACGTGACATGCTATCTATTTACTCAGCATAACTTCATCTTTCACATTATGCGAAAAAAAATGGGCTAACTTTACTGTTTTTTTGTTTTTTTAGCACAAAACTGTTTAAAAAAGAAAACTTGTTTGAAAAATTGATGCGCAAATACCGCACGAGATTCAAAGTTGCAACGACCGCCATTGTATTCTCTAGGGTCTTTGCTAAAAACACATATGTTTGGAGGCTTGAAGATTCGGCCAATCGGCTTGAAGTTTCGGCCAATCGGCTTGCGGCTTGAAGTTTCAGCCAATCGGCTTGAAGTTTCGGCCAATCGGCTTGCGGCTTAAAGTTTCGGCCAATCGGCTTGTGTCTTAAAGTTTCGGCCAATCGGCTTGCGGCTTGAAGTTTCGGCCAATCGGCTTGAGACTTGAAGTTTCGGCCAATCGACTTGCGACTTGAAGTTTCGGCCAATCGCCTTGTGGCTTAAAGTTTCGGCCAGTCGGCTTGCGGCTTGAAGTTTCGGCCAATCGGCTTGAGACTTGAAGTTTCGGCCAATCGACTTGCGACTTGAAGTTTCGGCCAATCGGCTTGCGGCTTGAAGTTTCGGGTAATCTGCTCGCGGCTTGAAGTTTCGGCCAATCGGCTTGCGACTTGTTCGGCCAGTCAGCTTGCAACGTGACATGTTAGGTATCTATTTACTCGGCATAACTTCATCTTTCACATTATGCGAAAATTATGGGCTAACTTTACTGGTTTTCTTTTTTTAGCACAAAACTGTTTAAAAAATAAAACTTGTTAGAAAAATGAATACGCAAATACCACACGAGATACAAAGTTGCAACCACCGCCATTGTATTCTCTAGGGTCTTTGCTAAAAAAACATGTTTGGCGACTTGATGATCAGCCAATGGGCTTGCGACTTGATATTCAGCCAATGGGCTTGCGACTTGTTCGGCCAAACGGCTTGCGGCTTGAAGTTTCGGCCAATCGGCTTATGGCTTGAAGTTTCGGCCAATCGGCTTATGGCTTGAAGTTTCGGCCAATTGGCTTGCGGCTTGAAGTTTTCGGCCAATCGGCTTGTGGCTTGAAGTTTCGGCCAATCGGCTTGAAGTTTCGGTCAGTCGGCTTGCGGCTTGAAGTTTCGGCCAATCAGCTTGCGACGTGACATGCTAGTTATCTATTTACTCGGCATAACTTCATCTTTCACATTATGCGAAAAAATGGGCTAACTTTACTGTTTTTTTTTTTTAGCACAAAACTGTTTAAAAAAGAAACGTTGTTTCAAAAATTGATGCGCAAATACCGCACGAGATACAAAGTTGCAACGACCGCCATTGTATTCTCTAGGATCTTTGCTAAAAAAACATATGTTTGGCGACTTGATCAGCCAATTGCGACTTGAAGTTTTGGCCAATGGGCTTGCGACTTGATATTCAGCCAATGGGCTTGCGACTTGATGTTCGGCCAATGGGCTTGCGAATTGTTTGGCCAATGGGCTTGCGGCTTGAAGTTTCAGCCAATCGGCTTGCGGCTTGAAGTTTCGGCCAATCGGCTTGCGACTTAAAGTTTCGGCCAATCGGCTTGCGGCTTAAAGTTTCAGCCAATCGGCTTGCGGCTTGAAGTTTCGAACAATCGGCTTGAGACTTGAAGTTTCGGCCAATCGACTTGCGACTTGAAGTTTCAGCCAATCGGCTTGAAGTTTCGGCCAATCGGCTTGTGGCTTAAAGTTTCGGCCAATCGGCTTGCGACTTAAAGTTTCGGCCAATCGGCTTGCGGTTTAAAGTTTCGGCCAATCGGCTTGCGGCTTAAAGTTTCAGCCAATCGGCTTGCGGCTTGAAGTTTCGACCAATCGGCTTGAGACTTGAAGTTTCGGCCAATCGGCTTGCGGCTTGAAGTTTCGGGTTATCGACTTGCGGCTTGAAGTTTCGGCCAATCGGCTTGCGACTTGAAGTTTCGGCCAATCGGCTTGCGGCTTGAAGTTTCGGGTAATTGGCTTGCGGCTAGAAGTTTCAGCCAATCGGCTTACGGCTTGAAGTTTCGGCCAATCGGCTTGAGGCTTGGAGTTTCAGCCAATCAGCTTGCAGATTGAAGTTTCGGCCAATCGGCTTGCGGCTTAAAGTTTCGGCCAATCGGATTGCGGCTTGAAGTTTCAGCCAATCGGCTTGAAGTTTCGGCCAATCGGCTTGTGACTTGAAGTTTCGGCCAATCGGCTTGCGGCTTGAAGTTTCGGCCTATCGGCTTGAGGCTTGAAGTTTCAGCCAATCAGCTTGCAGATTGAAGTTTCGGCCAATCGGCTTGCGGCTTGAAGTTTTGGCCAATCGGCTTGTGGCTTGAAGTTTTGGCCAATCGGCTTGCGACTTGTTCGGCCAGTCAGCTTGCAACGTGACATGTTAGGTATCTATTTACTCGACATAACTTCATCTTTCACATTATGCGAAAAAATGGGCTAACTTTACTGGTTTTCTTTTTTTAGCACAAAACTGTTTAAAAAATAAAACTTGTTTGAAAAATTAATACTCAAATACCACACGAGATACAAAGTTGCAACCACCGCCATTGTATTCTCTAGGGTCTTTGCTAAAAAAACATGTTTGGCGACTTGATGATCAGCCAATGGGCTTGCGACTTGATATTCAGCCAAAGGGCTTGCGACTTGATATTCAGCCAATGGGCTTGCGACTTGTTCGGCCAAACGGCTTGTGGCTTGAAGTTTCGGCCAATCGGCTTATGGCTTGAAGTTTCGGCCAATCGGCTTATGGCTTGAAGTTTTGGCCAATCGGCTTGCGATTTGTTCGGCCAATCAGCTTGCGACGTGACATGCTATCTATTTACTCGGCATAACTTCATCTTTCACATTATGCGAAAAAAAATGGGCTAACTTTACTGTTTTTTTGTTTTTTTTAGCACAAAACTGTTTAAAAAAGAAAACTTGTTTGAAAAATTGATGCGCAAATACCGCACGAGATACAAAGTTGCAACGACCACCATTGTATTCTCTAGGGTCTTTGCTAAAAACACATATGTTTGGCGGCTTGAAGTTTTGGCCAATCGGCTTGCGGCTTGAAGTTTCGGCCAATCGGCTTGAAGTTTTGGCCAATCGGCTTGCGGCTTAAAGTTTCGGCCAATCGGCTTGTGGCTTAAAGTTTCGGCCAATCGGCTTGCGGCTTGAAGTTTCGGCCAATCGGCTTGAGACTTGAAGTTTCGGCCAATCGGCTTGTGGCTTAAAGTTTCGGCCAGTCGGCTTGAGACTTGAAGTTTTGGCCAATCAACTTGCGACTTTAAGTTTCGGCCAATCGGCTTGCGGCTTGAAGTTTCGGGTAATCTGCTCGCGGCTTGAAGTTTCGGCCAATCGGCTTGCGGCTTGAAGTTTCGGTCAGTCGGCTTGCGGCTTGAAGTTTCGGCCAATTGGCTTGCGGCTTGAAGTTTTGGCCAATCGGCTTGCGACTTGTTCGGCCAGTCAGCTTACAACGTGACATGTTAGGTATCTATTTACTCGGCATAACTTCATCTTTCACATTATGCGAAAAAAATGGGCTAACTTTACTGGTTTTCTTTTTTTAGCACAAAACTGTTTAAAAAATAAAACTTGTTTGAAAAATGAATGTGCAAATACCACACGACATGCAAAGTTGCAACCACCGCCATTGTATTCTCTAGGGTCTTTGCTAAAAAAACATGTTTGGCGACTTGATGATCAGCCAATGGGCTTGCGACTTGATATTCAGCCAAAGGGCTTGCGACTTGATATTCAGCCAATGGGCTTGCGACTTGTTCGGCCAAACGGCTTGTGGCTTGAAGTTTCGGCCAATCGGCTTATGGCTTGAAGTTTCGGCCAATCGGCTTATGGCTTGAAGTTTTGGCCAATCGGCTTGCGATTTGTTCGGCCAATCAGCTTGCGACGTGACATGCTATCTATTTACTCGGCATAACTTCATCTTTCACATTATGCGAAAAAAATGGGCTAACTTTACTGTTTTTTTGTTTTTTTTAGCACAAAACTGTTTAAAAAAGAAAACTTGTTTGAAAAATTGATGCGCAAATACCGCACGAGATACAAAGTTGCAACCACCGCCATTGTATTCTCTAGGGTCTTTGCTAAAAAAACATGTTTGGCGACTTGATGATCAGCCAATGGGCTTGCGACTTGATATTCAGCCAAAGGGCTTGCGACTTGATATTCAGCCAATGGGCTTGCGACTTGTTCGGCCAAACGGCTTGTGGCTTGAAGTTTCGGCCAATCGGCTTATGGCTTGAAGTTTCGGCCAATCGGCTTATGGCTTGAAGTTTTGGCCAATCGGCTTGCGATTTGTTCGGCCAATCAGCTTGCGACGTGACATGCTATCTATTTACTCGGCATAACTTCATCTTTCACATTATGCGAAAAAAAATGGGCTAACTTTACTGTTTTTTTGTTTTTTTTAGCACAAAACTGTTTAAAAAAGAAAACTTGTTTGAAAAATTGATGCGCAAATACCGCACGAGATACAAAGTTGCAACGACCACCATTGTATTCTCTAGGGTCTTTGCTAAAAACACATATGTTTGGCGGCTTGAAGTTTTGGCCAATCGGCTTGCGGCTTGAAGTTTCGGCCAATCGGCTTGAAGTTTTGGCCAATCGGCTTGCGGCTTAAAGTTTCGGCCAATCGGCTTGTGGCTTAAAGTTTCGGCCAATCGGCTTGCGGCTTGAAGTTTCGGCCAATCGGCTTGAGACTTGAAGTTTCGGCCAATCGGCTTGTGGCTTAAAGTTTCGGCCAGTCGGCTTGAGACTTGAAGTTTTGGCCAATCAACTTGCGACTTTAAGTTTCGGCCAATCGGCTTGCGGCTTGAAGTTTCGGGTAATCTGCTCGCGGCTTGAAGTTTCGGCCAATCGGCTTGCGGCTTGAAGTTTCGGCCAATCGGCTTGCGGCTTGAAGTTTCGGTCAGTCGGCTTGCGGCTTGAAGTTTCGGCCAATTGGCTTGCGGCTTGAAGTTTTGGCCAATCGGCTTGCGACTTGTTCGGCCAGTCAGCTTACAACGTGACATGTTAGGTATCTATTTACTCGGCATAACTTCATCTTTCACATTATGCGAAAAAAATGGGCTAACTTTACTGGTTTTCTTTTTTTAGCACAAAACTGTTTAAAAAATAAAACTTGTTTGAAAAATGAATACGCAAATACCACACGAGATACAAAGTTGCAACGACCGCCATTGTATTCTCTAGGATCTTTGCTAAAAAAACATATGTTTGGCGACTTGATCAGCCAATTGCGACTTGAAGTTTTGGCCAATGGGCTTGCGACTTGATATTCAGCCAATGGGCTTGCGACTTGATGTTCGGCCAATGGGCTTGCGAATTGTTTGGCCAATGGGCTTGCGGCTTGAAGTTTCGGCCAATCGGCTTGCGGCTTGAAGTTTCAGCCAATCGGCTTGCGGCTTGAAGTTTCGGCCAATCGGCTTGCGGCTTGAAGTTTCGGCCAATTGGCTTGCGGCTTGAAGTTTTGGCCAATCGGCTTGCGACTTGTTCGGCCAGTCAGCTTGCAACGTGACATGTTAGGTATCTATTTACTCGGCATAACTTCATCTTTCACATTATGCGAAAAAAATGGGCTAACTTTACTGGTTTTCTTTTTTTAGCACAAAACTGTTTAAAAAATAAAACTTGTTAGAAAAATGAATACGCAAATACCACACGAGATACAAAGTTGCAACCACCGCCATTGTATTCTCTAGGGTCTTTGCTAAAAAAACATGTTTGGCGACTTGATGATCAGCCAATGGGCTTGCGACTTGATATTCAGCCAATGGGCTTGCGACTTGTTCGGCCAATCGGCTTGCGGCTTGAAGTTTCGGCCAATCGGCTTATGGCTTGAAGTTTCGGCCAATCGGCTTATGGCTTGAAGTTTCGGCCAATTGGCTTGAGGCTTGGAGTTTCGGCCAATCGGCTTGCTGCTTAAAGTTTCGGCCAAACGGCTTGCGGCTTGAAGTTTCAGCCAATCGGCTTGAAGTTTCGGCCAATCGGCTTGCGGCTTAAAGTTTCGGCCAATCGGCTTGTGGCTTAAAGTTTCGGCCAATCGGCTTGCGGCTGGAAGTTTCGGCCAATCGGCTTGAGACTTGAAGTTTCGGCCAATCGACTTGCGACTTGAAGTTTCGGCCAATCGGCTTGCGGCTTGAAGTTTCGGGTAATCTGCTCGCGGCTTGAAGTTTTCGGCCAATCGGCTTGCGGCTTAAAGTTTTGGCCAATCGGATTGTGGCTTGAAGTTTCAGCCAATCGGCTTGAAGTTTCGGCCAATCGGCTTGTGACTTGAAGTTTCGGCCAATCGGCTTACGGCTTGAAGTTTCGGCCCATCGGCTTGAGGCTTGGAGTTTCAGCCAATCAGCTTGCAGATTGAAGTTTCGGCCAATCGGCTTGAAGTTTCAGCCAATCGGCTTGAAGTTTCGGCCAATCGGCTTGAGACTTGAAGTTTCGGCCAATCGACTTGAAGTTTCGGCCAATCAACTTGCGACTTGAAGTTTCGGCCAATCAGCTTGCGGCTTGAAGTTTCGGGTAATCGGCTTGCGGCTTGAAGTTTCGGCCAATTGGCTTGCGACTTGAAGTTTTGGCCAATCGGCTTGCGACTTGTTCGGCCAGTCAGCTTGCAACGTGACATGTTAGGAATCTATTTACTCGGCATAACTTCATCTTTCACATTATGCGAAAAAAATGGGCTAACTTGATGATCAGCCAATGGGCTTGCGACTTGATATTCAGCCAATGGGCTTGCGACTTGTTCGGCCAAACGGCTTGCGGCTTGAAGTTTCGGCCAATCGGCTTATGGCTTGAAGTTTCGACCATTCGGCTTGAGACTTGAAGTTTCGGCCAATCGACTTGCGACTTGAAGTTTCGGCCAATCGGCTTGCGGCTTGAAGTTTCGGGTAATCGACTCGCTTCTTGAAGTTTTGGCCAATCGGCTTGCGGCTTAAAGTTTCGGCCAATCGGCTTGCGGCTTAAAGTTTCGGCCAATCGGCTTGCGGCTTAAAGTTTCGGTCAATCGGATTGCGGCTTGAAGTTTTCGGGCCAATCGGCATGCGGCTTAAAGTTTCGGCCAATCGGATTGCGGCTTGAAGTTTCAGCCAATCGGCTTGAAGTTTCGGCCAATCAGCTTGTGACTTGAAGTTTCGGCCAATCGGCTTGCGGCTTGAAGTTTCGGCCAATCGGCTTGCGGCTTGAAGTTTTGGCCAATCAGCTTCCAGATTGAAGTTTCGGCCAATCGGCTTGCGGCTTGAAGTTTTGGCCAATCGGCTTGCGGCTTGAAGTTTTGGCCAATCGGCTTGCGACTTGTTCGGCCAGTCAGCTTGCAACGTGACATGTTAGGTATCTATTTACTCGGCATAACTTCATTTTTCACATTATGCGAAAAAAATGGGCTAACTTTACTGGTTTTCTTTTTTTAGCACAAAACTGTTTAAAAAATAAAACTTGTTTGAAAAATTAATACGCAAATACCACACGAGATACAAAGTTGCAACCACCGCCATTGTATTCTCTAGGGTCTTTGCTAAAAAAACATGTTTGGCGACTTGATGATCAGCCAATGGGCTTGCGACTTGATATTCAGCCAATGGGCTTGCGAATTGTTCGGCCAAACGGCTTGCGGCTTGAAGTTTCGGCCAATCGGCTTATGGCTTGAAGTTTCGGCCAATCGGCTTGAGGCTTGGAGTTTCGGCCAATCGGCTTGCGGCTTGAGGTTTTCGGCCAATCAGCTTGCGGCTTGAAGTTTCGGCCAATCGGCTTGCGGCTTGAAGTTTCGGCCAATCGGCTTGCTGCTTGAAGTTTCGGCCAATCGGCTTGCGGCTTGAAGTTTCGGCCAATCGGCTTGCGGCTTGAAGTTTCGGCCAATCGGATTGCGGCTTGAAGTTTTCGGCCAATCGGCTTGCGGCTTGAATTTTTCGGCCAATCGGCCTGCGGCTTGAAGTTTCGGCCAATCGGCTTGCGGCTTGAAGTTTCGGCTAATTGGCTTGTGGCTTGAAGTTTTGGCCAATCGGCTTGCGACTTGTTCGGCCAGTCAGCTTGCAACGTGACATGTTAGGTATCTATTTGCTCGGCATAACTTCATCTTTCACATTATGCGAAAAAAATGGGCTAACTTTACTGGTTTTCTTTTTTTAGCACAAAACTGTTTAAAAAATAAAACTTGTTTGAAAAATTAATACGCAAATACCACACAAGATACAAAGTTGCAACCACCGCCATTGTATTCTCTAGGGTCTTTGCTAAAAAAACATGTTTGGCGACTTGATGATCAGCCAATGGGCTTGCGACTTGATATTCAGCCAATGGGCTTGCGACTTGTTCGGCCAATCGGCTTGCGGCTTGAAGTTTCGGCCAATCGGCTTATGGCTTGAAGTTTCGGCCAATCGGCTTGGAGTTTCGGCCAATCGGCTTGCTGCTTAAAGTTTCGGCCAATCGGCTTGCGGCTTGAGGTTTTCGGCCAATCAGCTTGCGGCTTGAAGTTTTCGGCCAATCGGCTTGTGGCTTGAAGTTTCGGCCAATCGGCTTGCGGCTTGAAGTTTCGGCCAATCGGCTTGAAGTTTCGGTCAGTCGGCTTGCGGCTTGAAGTTTCGGCCAATCAGCTTGCGACGTGACATGCTAGTTATCTATTTACTCGGCATAACTTCATCTTTCACATTATGCGAAAAAATGGGCTAACTTTACTGTTTTTTTGTTTTTTCTAGCACAAAACTGTTTAAAAAAGAAAAGTTGCTTGAAAAATTGATGCGCAAATACCGCACGAGATACAAAGTTGCAACGACCGCCATTGTATTCTCTAGGATCTTTGCTAAAAAAACATATGTTTGGCGACTTGATCAGCCAATTGCGACTTGAAGTTTTGGCCAATGGGCTTGCGACTTGATATTCAGCCAATGGGCTTGCGAATTGTTTGGCCAATGGGCTTGCGGCTTGAAGTTTCGGCCAATCGGCTTGCAGCTTGAAGTTTCAGCCAATCGGCTTGCGGCTTGAAGTTTCGGCCAATCGGCTTGCGACTTGAAGTTTCGGGCAATCGGCTTGCGGCTTTAAGTTTCGGCCAATCGGCTTGAAGTTTCAGCCAAATATGCTTGAAGTTTCGGCCAATCGGCTTGCGACTTGAAGTTTCAGCCAATCAGCTTGCAGATTGAAGTTTCGGCAAATCGGCTTGCGGCTAAAAGTTTCAGCCAATCGGCTTGCGGCTTGAAGTTTTCGGCCAATCGGCTTGCGGCTTGAAGTTTTGGCCAATCGGCTTGCAACTTGTTCGGCCAATCAGCTTGCGACTTGTTCGGCCAATCAGCTTGTGACGTGACATGCTAGTTATCTATTTGCTCGGCATAACTTCATCTTTCACATTATGCGAAAAAATGGGCTAACTTTACTGTTATTTTTTTTTAGCACAAAACTGTTTAAAAAAGAAAACTTGTTTGAAAAATTGATGCGCAAATACCGCACGAGATACAAAGTTGCAACGACCGCCATTGTATTCTCTAGGGTCTTTGCTAAAAACACATATGTTTGGCGGCTTGAAGTTTCGGCCAATCGGCTTGCGGCTTGAAGTTTCAGCCAATCGGCTTGAAGTTTCGGCCAATCGGCTTGCGGCTTAAAGTTTCGGCCAATCGGCTTGTGGCTTAAAGTTTCGGCCAATCAGCTTGCGGCTTGAAGTTTCGGCCAATCGGCTTGAGACTTGAAGTTTCGGCCAATCGGCTTGCGGCTTGAAGTTTCGGGTAATCTGCTCGCGGCTTGAAGTTTCGGCCAATCGGCTTGCGGCTTGAAGTTTTGGTCAGTCGGCTTGCGGCTTGAAGTTTCAGCCAATCGGCTTGAAGTTTCGGCCAATCGGCTTGCGGCTTGAAGTTTCGGCCAATCGGCTTGCGGCTTAAAGTTTCGGCCAATTGGCTTGCGGCTTAAAGTTTCGGCCAATCGGATTGCGGCTTGAAGTTTTCGGCCAATCGGCTTGCGACTTAAAGTTTTCGGCCAATCGGCTTGCGGCTTGAAGTTTTCGGCCAATCGGCTTGCGGCTTAAAGTTTTGGCCAATCGGATTGTGGCTTGAAGTTTCAGCCAATCGGCTTGAAGTTTCGGCCAATCGGCTTGTGACTTGAAGTTTCGGCCAATCGGCTTACGGCTTGAAGTTTCGGCCAATCGGCTTGAGGCTTGCAGTTTCAGCCAATCAGCTTGCAGATTGAAGTTTCGGCCAATCGGCTTGCGGCTTAAAGTTTCGGCCAATCGGCTTGCGTCTTGAAGTTTCGGCCAATCGGCTTGCGGCTTAAAGTTTCGGCCAATCGGCTTGAGATTTGAAGTTTAGGCCAATCGACTTGCGACTTGAAGTTTCGGCCAATCAGCTTACGGCTTGAAGTTTCGGCCAATCGGCTTGAGGCTTGGAGTTTCAGCCAATCGGCTTGAAGTTTCGGCCAATCGGCTTGTGACTTGAAGTTTCGGCCAATCGGCTTACGGCTTGAAGTTTCAGCCAATCGGCTTGAGGCTTGGAGTTTCAGCCAATCAGCTTGCAGATTGAAGTTTCGGCCAATCGGCTTGCGGCTTAAAGTTTCGGCCAATCGGCTTGCGGCTTGAAGTTTCGGCCAATCGGCTTGCGGCTTAAAGTTTCGGCCAATCGGCTTGAGATTTGAAGTTTAGGCCAATCGACTTGCGACTTGAAGTTTCGGCCAATCAGCTTGCGGCTTGAAGTTTCGGGTAATCGGCTTGCGGCTTGAAGTTTCGGCCAATTGGCTTGCGACTTGAAGTTTTGGCCAATCGGCTTGCGACTTGTTCGGCCAGTCAGCTTGCAACGTGACATGTTAGGTATCTATTTACTCGGCATAACTTCATCTTTCACATTATGCGAAAAAAATGGGCTAACTTTACTGGTTTTCTTTTTTTAGCACAAAACTGTTTAAAAAAGAAAACTTGTTTGAAAAATTAATACGCAAATACCACACGAGATACAAAGTTGCAACCACCGCCATTGTATTCTCTAGGGTCTTTGCTAAAAAAACATGTTTGGCGACTTGATGATCAGCCAATGGGCTTGCGACTTGATATTCAGCCAATGGGCTTGCGACTTGTTCGGCCAATCGGCTTGCGGCTTGAAGTTTCGGCCAATCAGCTTGCGACGTGACATGCTAGTTATCTATTTACTCGGCATAACTTCATCTTTCACATTATGCGAAAAAATGGGCTAACTTTACTTTGACTTGATCAGCCAATTGCGACTTGAAGTTTTGGCCAATGGGCTTGCGACTTGATATTCAGCCAATGGGCTTGCGGCTTGAAGTTTTCGGCCAATTGGCTTGCGGCTTGAAGTTTTCGGCCAATCGGCTTGCGGCTTGAAGTTTTGGCCAATCGGCTTGCAACTTGTTCGGCCAATCAGCTTGCGACTTGCCAATCAGCTTGCGACTTGTTCGGCCAATCAGCTTGCGACGTGACATGCTAGTTATCTATTTGCTCGGCATAACTTCATCTTTCACATTATGCGAAAAAATGGGCTAACTTTACTGTTTTTTTTTTTTTAGCACAAAACTGTTTAAAAAAGAAAACTTGTTTGAAAAATTGATGTGCAAATACCGCACGAGATACAAAGTTGCAACGACCGCCATTGTATTCTCTAGGGTCTTTGCTAAAAACACATATGTTTGGCGACTTGATCAGCCAATGGCGGCTTGAAGTTTTGGCCAATCAGCTTGCGGCTTGAAGTTTCAGCCAATCAGCTTGAAGTTTCGGCCAATCGGCTTGCGACTTGAAGTTTCGGCCAATCGGCTTGCTGCTTAAAGTTTCGGCCAATCGGCTTGCGGCTTAAAGTTTCGGCCAATCGACTTGCGACTTGAAGTTTCAGCCAATCGGCTTGAAGTTTCGGCCAATCGGCTTGCGACTTGAAGTTTCGGCCAATCGGCTTGCGGCTTAAAGTTTCAGCCAATCGGCTTGCGGCTTGAAGTTTCGACCAATCGGCTTGAGACTTGAAGTTTCGGCCAATCGGCTTGCGACTTGTTCGGCCAGTCAGCTTGCAACGTGACATGTTAGGTATCTATTTACTCGGCATAACTTCATCTTTCACATTATGCGAAAAAAATTGGCTAACTTTACTGGTTTTCTTTTTTTAGCACAAAACTGTTTAAAAAATAAAACTTGTTTGAAAAATTAATACGCAAATACCACACGAGATACAAAGTTGCAATCACCGCCATTGTATTCTCTAGGGTCTTTGCTAAAAAAACATGTTTGGTGACTTGATGATCAGCCAATGGGCTTGCGACTTGATATTCAGCCAATGGGCTTGCGACTTGTTCGGCCAATCGGCTTGCGGCTTGAAGTTTCGGCCAATCGGCTTATGGCTTGAAGTTTCGGTCAATCGGCTTGAGGCTTGGAGTTTCGGCCAATCGGCTTGCTGCTTAAAGTTTCGGCCAATCGGCTTGCGGCTTGAGGTTTTCGGCCAATCAGCTTGCGGCTTGAAGTTTCAGCCAATCGGCTTGCGGCTTGAAGTTTCGGCCAATCGGCTTGCAGCTTAAAGTTTCGGCCAATCGGCTTGCGACTTGAAGTTTCGGCCAATCGGCTTGCGGCTTTAAGTTTCGGCCAATCGGCTTGCGGCTTGAAGTTTCAGCCAATCGGCTTGAAGTTTCGGCCAATCGGCTTGCGACTTGAAGTTTCGGCCAATCGGCTTGCGGCTTGAAGTTTCAGCCAATCGGCTTGCGGCTTGAAGTTTCAGCCAATCGGCTTGAAGTTTCGGCCAATTGGCTTGCGACTTGAAGTTTTGGCCAATCGGCTTGCGATTTGTTTGGCCAATCAGCTTGCGACGTGACATGCTATCTATTTACTCAGCATAACTTCATCTTTCACATTATGCGAAAAATAATGGGCTAACTTTACTGTTTTTTTGTTTTTTTAGCACAAAACTGTTTAAAAAAGAAAACTTGTTTGAAAAATTGATGCGCAAATACCGCACGAGATACAAAGTTGCAATGACCGCCATTGTATTCTCTAGGGTCTTTGCTAAAAACACATATGTTTGGCGGCTTGAAGTTTCGGCCAATCGGCTTGAAGTTTCGGCCAATCGGCTTGCGGCTTAAAGTTTCGGCCAATCGGCTTGCGGCTTGAAGTTTCAGCCAATCGGCTTGAAGTTTCGGCCAATCGGCTTGCGGCTTGAAGTTTCGGCCAATCGGCTTGAGACTTGAAGTTTCGGCCAATCGGCTTGTGGCTTAAAGTTTCGGCCAGTCGGCTTGCGGCTTGAAGTTTCGGCCAATCGGCTTGAGACTTGAAGTTTCGGCCAATCGACTTGCGACTTGAAGTTTCGGCCAATCGACTTGCGACTTGAAGTTTCGGCCAATCGGCTTGCGGCTTGAAATTTCGGGTAATCGGCTTGCGGCTTGAAGTTTCGGCCAATCGGCTTGCGGCTTGAAGTTTTGGCCAATCGGCATGCGACTTGAAGTTTCGGCCAATCGGCTTGCGGCTTAAAGTTTCGACCAATCGGCTTGAGACTTGAAGTTTCGGCCAATCGACTTGTGACTTGAAGTTTCGGCCAATCGGCTTGCGGCTTGAAGTTTTGGCCAATCGGCTTGCGGCTTGAAGTTTCGGGTAATTGGCTTGCGGCTAGAAGTTTCGGCCAATCGGCTTACGGCTTGAAGTTTCGGCCAATCGGCTTGAGGCTTGGAGTTTCGGCCAATCAGCTTGCAGATTGAAGTTTCGGCCAATCGGCTTGCGGCTTAAAGTTTCGGCCAATCGGCTTGCGGCTTAAAGTTTCGGCCAATCGGCTTGCGGCTTAAAGTTTCGGTCAATCGGATTGCGGCTTGAAGTTTTCGGCCAATCGGCATGCGGCTTAAAGTTTCGGCCAATCGGATTGCGGCTTGAAGTTTCAGCCAATCGGCTTGAAGTTTCGGCCAATCAGCTTGTGACTTGAAGTTTCGGCCAATCGGCTTGCGGCTTGAAGTTTCGGCCAATCGGCTTGCGGCTTGAAGTTTTGGCCAATCAGCTTGCAGATTGAAGTTTCGGCCAATCGGCTTGCGGCTTGAAGTTTTGGCCAATCGGCTTGCGGCTTGAAGTTTCGGCCAATTGGCTTGCGACTTGAAGTTTTGGCCAATCGGTTTGCGACTTGTTCGGCCAGTCAGCTTGCAACGTGACATGTTAGGTATCTATTTACTCGGCATAACTTCATTTTTCACATAATGCGAAAAAAATGGGCTAACTTTACTGGTTTTCTTTTTTTAGCACAAAACTGTTTAAAAAATAAAACTTGTTTGAAAAATTAATACGCAAATACCACACGAGATACAAAGTTGCAACCACCGCCATTGTATTCTCTAGGGTCTTTGCTAAAAACACATATGTTTGGCGGCTTGAAGTTTCGGCCAATCGGCTTGCGGCTTGAAGTTTCAGCCAATCGGCTTGAAGTTTCGGCCAATCGGCTTGCGGCTTAAAGTTTCGGCCAATCGGCTTGTGGCTTAAAGTTTCGGCCAATCGGCTTGCGGCTTGAAGTTTCGGCCAATCGGCTTGAGACTTGAAGTTTCGGCCAATCGGCTTGCGGCTTGAAGTTTCGGGTAATCTGCTCGCGGGTTGAAGTTTCGGCCAATCGGCTTGCGGCTTGAAGTTTTGGTCAGTCGGCTTGCGGCTTGAAGTTTCAGCCAATCGGCTTGAAGTTTCGGCCAATCGGCTTGCGGCTTGAAGTTTCGGCCAATCGGCTTGCGGCTTAAAGTTTCGGCCAATTGGCTTGCGGCTTAAAGTTTCGGCCAATCGGATTGCGGCTTGAAGTTTTCGGCCAATCGGCTTGCGACTTAAAGTTTTCGGCCAATCGGCTTGCGGCTTGAAGTTTTCGGCCAATCGGCTTGCGGCTTAAAGTTTTGGCCAATCGGATTGTGGCTTGGAGTTTCAGCCAATCGGCTTGAAGTTTAGGCCAATCGACTTGCGACTTGAAGTTTCGGCCAATCAGCTTGCGGCTTGAAGTTTCGGGTAATCGGCTTGCGGCTTGAAGTTTCGGCCAATTGGCTTGCGACTTGAAGTTTTGGCCAATCGGCTTGCGACTTGTTCAGCCAGTCAGCTTGCAACGTGACATGTTAGGTATCTATTTACTCGGCATAACTTCATCTTTCACATTATGCGAAAAAATGGGCTAACTTTACTGTTTTTTTTTTAACACAAAACTGTTTAAAAAAGAAAACTTGTTTGAAAAATTGATGCGCAAATACCGCACGAGATACAAAGTTGCAACGACCGCCATTGTATTCTCTAGGGTCTTTGCTAAAAACACATATGTTTGGCGACTTGATCAGCCAATGGCGGCTTGAAGTTTTGGCCAATCAGCTTGAAGTTTCGGCCAATGGGCTTGCGGCTTAAAGTTTCGGCCAATCGGCTTGAGGCTTGCAGTTTCAGCCAATCAGCTTGCAGATTGAAGTTTCGGCCAATCGGCTTGCGGCTTAAAGTTTCGGCCAATCGGCTTGCGGCTTGAAGTTTCGGCCAATCGGCTTGCGGCTTAAAGTTTCGGCCAATCGGCTTGAGATTTGAAGTTTAGGCCAATCGACTTGCGACTTGAAGTTTCGGCCAATCAGCTTACGGCTTGAAGTTTCGGCCAATCGGCTTGAGGCTTGGAGTTTCAGCCAATCGGCTTGAAGTTTCGGCCAATCGGCTTGTGACTTGAAGTCTCGGCCAATCGGCTTACGGCTTGAAGTTTCGGCCAATCGGCTTGAGGCTTGGAGTTTCAGCCAATCAGCTTGCAGATTGAAGTTTCGGCCAATCGGCTTGCGGCTTAAAGTTTCGGCCAATCGGCTTGGAGTTTCGGCCAATCGGCTTGCGGCTTAAAGTTTCGGCCAATCGGCTTGAGATTTGAAGTTTAGGCCAATCGACTTGCGACTTGAAGTTTCGGCCAATCAGCTTGCGGCTTGAAGTTTTGGGTAATCGGCTTGCGGCTTGAAGTTTCGGCCAATTGGCTTGCGGCTTAAAGTTTCGGCCAATCGGATTGCGGCTTGAAGTTTTCGGCCAATCGGCTTGCGACTTAAAGTTTTCGGCCAATCGGCTTGCGGCTTGAAGTTTTCGGCCAATCGGCTTGCGGCTTAAAGTTTTGGCCAATCGGATTGTGGCTTGAAGTTTCAGCCAATCGGCTTGAAGTTTCGGCCAATCGGCTTGTGACTTGAAGTTTCGGCCAATCGGCTTACGGCTTGAAGTTTCGGCCAATCGGCTTGAGGCTTGCAGTTTCAGCCAATCAGCTTGCAGATTGAAGTTTCGGCCAATCGGCTTGCGGCTTAAAGTTTCGGCCAATCGGCTTGCGGCTTGAAGTTTCGGCCAATCGGCATGCGGCTTAAAGTTTCGGCCAATCGGCTTGAGATTTGAAGTTTAGGCCAATCGACTTGCGACTTGAAGTTTCGGCCAATCAGCTTACGGCTTGAAGTTTCGGCCAATCGGCTTGAGGCTTGGAGTTTCAGCCAATCGGCTTGAAGTTTCGGCCAATCGGCTTGTGACTTGAAGTTTCGGCCAATCGGCTTACGGCTTGAAGTTTCGGCCAATCGGCTTGAGGCTTGGAGTTTCAGCCAATCAGCTTGCAGATTGAAGTTTCGGCCAATCGGCTTGCGGCTTAAAGTTTCGGCCAATCGGCTTGCGGCTTGAAGTTTCGGCCAATCGGCTTGCGGCTTAAAGTTTCGGCCAATCGGCTTGAGATTTGAAGTTTAGGCCAATCGACTTGCGACTTGAAGTTTCGGCCAATCAGCTTGCGGCTTGAAGTTTCGGGTAATCGGCTTGCGGCTTGAAGTTTCGGCCAATTGGCTTGCGACTTGAAGTTTTGGCCAATCGGCTTGCGACTTGTTCGGCCAGTCAGCTTGCAACGTGACATGTTAGGTATCTATTTACTCGGCATAACTTCATCTTTCACATTATGCGAAAAAAATGGGCTAACTTTACTGGTTTTCTTTTTTTAGCACAAAACTGTTTAAAAAAGAAAACTTGTTTGAAAAATTAATACGCAAATACCACACGAGATACAAAGTTGCAACCACCGCCATTGTATTCTCTAGGGTCTTTGCTAAAAAAACATGTTTGGCGACTTGATGATCAGCCAATGGGCTTGCGACTTGATATTCAGCCAATGGGCTTGCGACTTGTTCGGCCAATCGGCTTGCGGCTTGAAGTTTCGGCCAATCAGCTTGCGACGTGACATGCTAGTTATCTATTTACTCGGCATAACTTCATCTTTCACATTATGCGAAAAAATGGGCTAACTTTACTTTGACTTGATCAGCCAATTGCGACTTGAAGTTTTGGCCAATGGGCTTGCGACTTGATATTCAGCCAATGGGCTTGCGGCTTGAAGTTTTCGGCCAATCGGCTTGCGGCTTGAAGTTTTCGGCCAATCGGCTTGCGGCTTGAAGTTTTGGCCAATCGGCTTGCAACTTGTTCGGCCAATCAGCTTGCGACTTGCCAATCAGCTTGCGACTTGTTCGGCCAATCAGCTTGCGACGTGACATGCTAGTTATCTATTTGCTCGGCATAACTTCATCTTTCACATTATGCGAAAAAATGGGCTAACTTTACTGTTTTTTTTTTTTTTTAGCACAAAACTGTTTAAAAAAGAAAACTTGTTTGAAAAATTGATGCGCAAATACCGCACGTGATACAAAGTTGCAACGACCGCCATTGTATTCTCTAGGGTCTTTGCTAAAAACACATATGTTTGGCGACTTGATCAGCCAATGGCGGCTTGAAGTTTTGGCCAATCAGCTTGCGGCTTGAAGTTTCAGCCAATCAGCTTGAAGTTTCGGCCAATCGGCTTGCGACTTGAAGTTTCGGCCAATCGGCTTGCTGCTTAAAGTTTCGGCCAATCGGCTTGCGGCTTAAAGTTTCGGCCAATCGACTTGCGACTTGAAGTTTCAGCCAATCGGCTTGAAGTTTCGGCCAATCGGCTTGCGACTTGAAGTTTCGGCCAATCGGCTTGCGGCTTAAAGTTTCAGCCAATCGGCTTGCGGCTTGAAGTTTCGACCAATCGGCTTGAGACTTGAAGTTTCGGCCAATCGGCTTGCGACTTGTTCGGCCAGTCAGCTTGCAACGTGACATGTTAGGTATCTATTTACTCGGCATAACTTCATCTTTCACATTATGCGAAAAAAATGGGCTAACTTTACTGGTTTTCTTTTTTTAGCACAAAACTGTTTAAAAAAGAAAACTTGTTTGAAAAATTAATACGCAAATACCACACGAGATACAAAGTTGCAACCACCGCCATTGTATTCTCTAGGGTCTTTGCTAAAAAAACATGTTTGGCGACTTGATGATCAGCCAATGGGCTTGCGACTTGATATTCAGCCAATGGGCTTGCGACTTGTTCGGCCAATCGGCTTGCGGCTTGAAGTTTCGGCCAATCGGCTTATGGCTTGAAGTTTCGGCCAATCGGCTTGAGGCTTGGAGTTTCGGCCAATCGGCTTGCTGCTTAAAGTTTCGGCCAATCGGCTTGCGGCTTGAGGTTTTCGGCCAATCAGCTTGCGGCTTGAAGTTTCAGCCAATCGGCTTGCGGCTTGAAGTTTCGGCCAATCGGCTTGCAGCTTAAAGTTTCGGCCAATCGGCTTGCGACTTGAAGTTTCGGCCAATCGGCTTGCGGCTTTAAGTTTCGGCCAATCGGCTTGCGGCTTGAAGTTTCAGCCAATCGGCTTGAAGTTTCGGCCAATCGGCTTGCGACTTGAAGTTTCGGCCAATCGGCTTGCAGCTTGAAGTTTCAGCCAATCGGCTTGCGGCTTGAAGTTTCAGCCAATCGGCTTGAAGTTTCGGCCAATTGGCTTGCGACTTGAAGTTTTGGCCAATCGGCTTGCGATTTGTTCGGCCAATCAGCTTGCGACGTGACATGCTATCTATTTACTCAGCATAACTTCATCTTTCACATTATGCGAAAAATAATGGGCTAACTTTACTGTTTTTTTGTTTTTTTAGCACAAAACTGTTTAAAAAAGAAAACTTGTTTGAAAAATTGATGCGCAAATACCGCACGAGATACAAAGTTGCAATGACCGCCATTGTATTCTCTAGGGCCTTTGCTAAAAACACATATGTTTGGCGGCTTGAAGTTTCGGCCAATCGGCTTGAAGTTTCGGCCAATCGGCTTGCGGCTTAAAGTTTCGGCCAATCGGCTTGCGGCTTGAAGTTTCAGCCAATCGGCTTGAAGTTTCGGCCAATCGGCTTGCGGCTTAAAGTTTCGGCCAATCGGCTTGTGGCTTAAAGTTTCGGCCAATCGGCTTGCGGCTTGAAGTTTCGGCCAATCGGCTTGAGACTTGAAGTTTCGGCCAATCGGCTTGTGGCTTAAAGTTTCGGCCAGTCGGCTTGCGGCTTGAAGTTTCGGCCAATCGGCTTGAGACTTGAAGTTTCGGCCAATCGACTTGCGACTTGAAGTTTCGGCCAATCGACTTGCGACTTGAAGTTTCGGCCAATCGGCTTGCGGCTTGAAGTTTCGGGTAATCGGCTTGCGGCTTGAAGTTTCGGCCAATCGGCTTGCGGCTTGAAGTTTTGGCCAATCGGCATGCGACTTGAAGTTTCGGCCAATCGGCTTGCGGCTTAAAGTTTCGACCAATCGGCTTGAGACTTGAAGTTTCGGCCAATCGACTTGTGACTTGAAGTTTCGGCCAATCGGCTTGCGGCTTGAAGTTTTGGCCAATCGGCTTGCGGCTTGAAGTTTCGGGTAATTGGCTTGCGGCTAGAAGTTTCGGCCAATCGGCTTACGGCTTGAAGTTTCGGCCAATCGGCTTGAGGCTTGGAGTTTCGGCCAATCAGCTTGCAGATTGAAGTTTCGGCCAATCGGCTTGCGGCTTAAAGTTTCGGCCAATCGGCTTGCGGCTTAAAGTTTCGGCCAATCGGCTTGCGGCTTAAAGTTTCGGTCAATCGGATTGCGGCTTGAAGTTTTCGGCCAATCGGCATGCGGCTTAAAGTTTCGGCCAATCGGATTGCGGCTTGAAGTTTCAGCCAATCGGCTTGAAGTTTCGGCCAATCAGCTTGTGACTTGAAGTTTCGGCCAATCGGCTTGCGGCTTGAAGTTTCGGCCAATCGGCTTGCGGCTTGAAGTTTTGGCCAATCAGCTTGCAGATTGAAGTTTCGGCCAATCGGCTTGCGGCTTGAAGTTTTGGCCAATCGGCTTGCGGCTTGAAGTTTCGGCCAATTGGCTTGCGACTTGAAGTTTTGGCCAATCGGTTTGCGACTTGTTCGGCCAGTCAGCTTGCAACGTGACATGTTAGGTATCTATTTACTCGGTATAACTTCATTTTTCACATAATGCGAAAAAAATGGGCTAACTTTACTGGTTTTCTTTTTTTAGCACAAAACTGTTTAAAAAATAAAACTTGTTTGAAAAATGAATACGCAAATACCACACGAGATACAAAGTTGCAACCACCGCCATTGTATTCTCTAGGGTCTTTGCTAAAAACACATATGTTTGGCGGCTTGAAGTTTCGGCCAATCGGCTTGCGGCTTGAAGTTTCAGCCAATCGGCTTGAAGTTTCGGCCAATCGGCTTGCGGCTTAAAGTTTCGGCCAATCGGCTTGTGGCTTAAAGTTTCGGCCAATCGGCTTGCGGCTTGAAGTTTCGGCCAATCGGCTTGAGACTTGAAGTTTCGGCCAATCGGCTTGCGGCTTGAAGTTTCGGGTAATCTGCTCGCGGGTTGAAGTTTCGGCCAATCGGCTTGCGGCTTGAAGTTTTGGTCAGTCGGCGTGCGGCTTGAAGTTTCAGCCAATCGGCTTGAAGTTTCGGCCAATCGGCTTGCGGCTTAAAGTTTTGGCCAATCGGCTTGCAACTTGTTCGGCCAATCAGCTTGTGACGTGACATGCTAGTTATCTATTTGCTCGGCATAACTTCATCTTTCACATTATGCGAAAAAATGGGCTAACTTTACTGTTTTTTTTTTTTTAGCACAAAACTGTTTAAAAAAGAAAACTTGTTTGAAAAATTGATGCGCAAATACCGCACGAGATACAAAGTTGCAACGACCGCCATTGTATTCTCTAGGGTTTTTGCTAAAAACACATATGTTTGGCGGCTTGAAGTTTCGGCCAATCGGCTTGCGGCTTGAAGTTTCGGTCAATCGGCTTGTGGCTTAAAGTTTTGGCCAATCGGCTTGCGGCTTGAAGTTTCGGCCAATCGGCTTGAGACTTGAAGTTTCGGCCAATCGGCTTGCGGCTTGAAGTTTCGGGTAATCTGCTCGCGGCTTGAAGTTTCGGCCAATCGGCTTGCGGCTTGAAGTTTTGGTCAGTCGGCTTGCGGCTTGAAGTTTCAGCCAATCGGCTTGAAGTTTCGGCCAATCGGCTTGCGGCTTGAAGTTTCGGCCAATCGGCTTGCGGCTTAAAGTTTCGGCCAATTGGCTTGCGGCTTAAAGTTTCGGCCAATCGGATTGCGGCTTGAAGTTTTCGGCCAATCGGCTTGCGACTTAAAGTTTTCGGCCAATCGGCTTGCGGCTTGAAGTTTTCGGCCAATCGGCTTGCGGCTTGAAGTTTCAGCCAATCGGCTTGAAGTTTCGGCCAATCGGCTTGTGGCTTAAAGTTTCGGCCAGTCGGCTTGCGGCTTGAAGTTTCGGCCAATCGGCTTGAGACTTGAAGTTTCGGCCAATCGACTTGCGACTTGAAGTTTCGGCCAATCGGCTTGCGGCTTGAAGTTTCGGGTAATCTGCTCGCGGCTTGAAGTTTCGGCCAATCGGCTTGCGGCTTGAAGTTTCGGCCAATCGGCTTGCGGCTTGAAGTTTCGGCCAATCGGCTTGCTGCTTGAAGTTTCGGCCAATCGGCTTGCGGCTTGAAGTTTCGGCCAATTGGCTTGCGACTTGAAGTTTTGGCCAATCGGCTTGCGACTTGTTCGGCCAGTCAGCTTGCAACGTGACATGTTAGGTATCTATTTACTCGGCATAACTTCATCTTTCACATTATGCGAAAAAAATGGGCTAACTTTACTGATTTTCTTTTTTTAGCACAAAACTGTTTAAAAAATAAAACTTGTTTGAAAAATTAATACGCAAATACCACACGAGATACAAAGTTGCAACCACCGCCATTGTATTCTCTAGGGTCTTTGCTAAAAAAACATGTTTGGCGACTTGATGATCAGCCAATGGGCTTGCGACTTGATATTCAGCCAATGGGCTTGCGACTTGTTCGGCCAATCGGCTTGCGGCTTGAAGTTTCGGCCAATCGGCTTGCGGCTTGAAGTTTCGGCCAATCGGCTTGGAGTTTCGGCCAATCGGCTTGCTGCTTAAAGTTTCGGCCAATCGACTTGCGGCTTGAAGTTTTCGGCCAATCAGCTTGCGGCTTGAAGTTTTCGGCCAATCGGCTTGTGGCTTGAAGTTTCGGCCAATCGGCTTGCGGCTTGAAGTTTCGGCCAATCGGCTTGAAGTTTCGGTCAGTCGGCTTGCGGCTTGAAGTTTCGGCCAATCAGCTTGCGACGTGACATGCTAGTTATCTATTTACTCGGCATAACTTCATCTTTCACATTATGCGAAAAAATGGGCTAACTACTGTTTTTTTGTTTTTTTTAGCACAAAACTGTTTAAAAAAGAAAAGTTGCTTGAAAAATTGATGCGCAAATACCGCACGAGATACAAAGTTGCAACGACCGCCATTGTATTCTCTAGGATCTTTGCTAAAAAAACATATGTTTGGCGACTTGATCAGCCAATTGCGACTTGAAGTTTTGGCCAATGGGCTTGCGACTTGATATTCAGCCAATGGGCTTGCGACTTGATGTTCGGCCAATGGGCTTGCGAATTGTCTGGCCAATGGGCTTGCGGCTTGAAGTTTCGGCCAATCGGCTTGCGGCTTGAAGTTTCAGCCAATCGGCTTGCGGCTTGAAGTTTCGGCCAATCGGCTTGCGACTTGAAGTTTCGGCCAATCGGCTTGCGGCTTTAAGTTTCGGCCAATCGGCTTGCGGCTTGAAGTTTCAGCCAATCGGCTTGAAGTTTCGGCCAATCGGCTTGCGACTTGAAGTTTCAGCCAATCAGCTTGCAGATTGAAGTTTCGGCAAATCGGCTTGCGGCTAAAAGTTTCGGCCAATCGGCTTGCGGCTTGAAGTTTTCGGCCAATCGGCATTGCGGCTTGAAGTTTTGGCCAATCGGCTTTCAACTTGTTCGGCCAATCAGCTTGCGACTTGTTCGGCCAATCAGCTTGTGACGTGACATGCTAGTTATCTATTTGCTCGGCATAACTTCATCTTTCACATTATGCGAAAAAATGGGCTAACTTTACTGTTTTTTTTTTTTTAGCACAAAACTGTTTAAAAAAGAAAACTTGTTTGAAAAATTGATGCCCAAATACCGCACGAGATACAAAGTTGCAACGACCGCCATTGTATTCTCTAGGGTCTTTGCTAAAAACACATATGTTTGGCGGCTTGAAGTTTCGGCCAATCGGCTTGCGGCTTGAAGTTTCAGCCAATCGGCTTGAAGTTTCGGCCAATCGGCTTGCGGCTTGAAGTTTCAGCCAATCGGCTTGAAGTTTCGGCCAATCGGCTTGCGGCTTAAAGTTTCGGCCAATCGGCTTGTGGCTTGAAGTTTCGGCCAATCGGCTTGGGGCTTGAAGTTTCGGCCAATCGGCTTGAGACTTGAAGTTTCGGCCAATCGACTTGCGACTTGAAGTTTCGGCCAATCGGCTTGCGGCTTGATGTTTCGGGTAATCTGCTCGCGGCTTGAAGTTTCGGCCAATCGGCTTGCGGCTTGAAGTTTCAGCCAATCGGCTTGCGGCTTAAAGTTTCGGCCAATCGGCTTGCGGCTTAAAGTTTCGGCCAATCGGCTTGCGACTTAAAGTTTTCGGCCATTCGGCTTGCGGCTTGAAGTTTTCGGCCAATCGGCTTGCGGCTTAAAGTTTTGGCCAATCGGATTGTGGCTTGAAGTTTCAGCCAATCGGCTTGAAGTTTCGGCAAATCGGCTTACGGCTTGAAGTTTCGGCCAATCGGCTTGAGGCTTGGAGTTTCAGCCAATCAGCTTGCAGATTGAAGTTTCGGCCAATCGGCTTGCGGCTTAAAGTTTTGGCCAATCGGCTTGCGGCTTGAAGTTTCGGCCAATCGGCTTGCGGCTTAAAGTTTCGGCCAATCGGCTTGAGACTTGAAGTTTCGGCCAATCGACTTGCGACTTGAAGTTTCGGCCAATCAGCTTGCGGCTTGAAGTTTCGGGTAATCGGCTTGCGGCTTGAAGTTTCGGCCAATTGGCTTGCGACTTGAAGTTTTGGCCAATCGGCTTGCGACTTGTTCGGCCAGTCAGCTTGCAACGTGACATGTTAGGTATCTATTTACTCGGCATAACTTCATCTTTCACATTATGCGAAAAAAATGGGCTAACTTTACTGGTTTTCTTTTTTTAGCACAAAACTGTTTAAAAAATAAAACTTGTTTGAAAAATTAATACGCAAATACCACACGAGATACAAAGTTGAAACCACCGCCATTGTATTCTCTAGGGTCTTTGCTAAAAAAACATGTTTGGCGACTTGATGATCAGCCAATGGGCTTGCGACTTGATATTCAGCCAATGGGCTTGCGACTTGTTCGGCCAATCGGCTTGCGGCTTGAAGTTTCGGCCAATCAGCTTGCGATGTGACATGCTAGTTATCTATTTACTCGGCATAACTTCATCTTTCACATTATGCGAAAAAATGGGCTAACTTTACTTTGACTTGATCAGCCAATTGCGACTTGAAGTTTTGGCCAATGGGCTTGCGACTTGATATTCAGCCAATGGGCTTGCGGCTTGAAGTTTTCGGCCAATCGGCTTGCGGCTTGAAGTTTTCGGCCAATCGGCTTGCGGCTTGAAGTTTCGGCCAATCGGCTTGAGGCTTGGAGTTTCAGCCAATCAGCTTGCAGATTGAAGTTTCGGCCAATCGGCTTGCGGCTTAAAGTTTCGGCCAATCGGCTTGCGGCTTGAAGTTTTCGGCCAATCAGCTTGCGGCTTGAAGTTTTGGCCAATCGGCTTGCAACTTGTTCGGCCAATCAGCTTGCGACTTGTTCGGCCAATCAGCTTGCGACATGACATGCTAGTTATCTATTTGCTCGGCATAACTTCATCTTTCACATTATGCGAAAAAATGGGCTAACTTTACTGTTTTTTTTTTTTTTAGCACAAAACTGTTTAAAAAAGAAAACTTGTTTGAAAAATTTATGCGCAAATACCGCACGAGATACAAAGTTGCAACGACCGCCATTGTATTCTCTAGGGTCTTTGCTAAAAACACATATGTTTGGCGACTTGATCAGCCAATGGCGGCTTGAAGTTTCGGCCAATCGGCTTGCGGCTTGAAGTTTCGGCCAATCGGCTTGAGACTTGAAGTTTCGGCCAATCGGCTTGAGGCTTGGAGTTTCGGCCAATCGGCTTGCTGCTTAAAGTTTCGGCCAATCGGCTTGCGGCTTAAAGTTTTGGCCAATCGGCTTGCGGCTTGAAGTTTTCGGACAATTGGTTTGCGGCTTGAAGTTTCGGCCAATCGGCTTGCGGCTTGAAGTTTCAGCCAATCGGCTTGAAGTTTCGGCCAATCGGCTTGCGGCTTAAAGTTTCGGCCAATCGGCTTGCGGTTGAAGTTTTGGCCAATCGGCTTGCGACTTGTTCGGCCAGTCAGCTTGCAACGTGACATGTTAGGTATCTATTTACTCGGCATAACTTCATCTTTCACATTATGCGAAAAAATGGGCTAACTTTACTGTTTTTTTTTTTAGCACAAAACTGTTTAAAAAATAAAACTTGTTTGAAAAATTGATGCGCAAATACCGCACGAGATACAAAGTTGCAACGACCGCCATTGTATTCTCTAGGGTCTTTGCTAAAAACACATATGTTTGGCGGCTTGAAGTTTCGGCCAATCGGCTTGCGGCTTGAAGTTTCAGCCAATCGGCTTGCGGCTTGAAGTTTCAGCCAATCGGCTTGAAGTTTCGGCCAATCGGCTTGCGGCTTAAAGTTTCGGCCAATCGGCTTGCGGCTTGAAGTTTCGGCCAATCGGCTTGAGACTTGAAGTTTCGGCCAATCGACTTGCGACTTGAAGTTTCGGCCAATCGGCTTGAAGTTTCGGGTAATCGGCTTGAAGTTTCGGCCAATCGGCTTGCGACTTGAAGTTTCGTCATTCGGCTTGCGGCTTGAAGTTTCGGCCAATCGGCTTGCGGCTTAAAGTTTCAGCCAATCGGCTTGCGGCTTGAAGTTTCGACCAATCGGCTTGAGACTTGAAGTTTTCGGCCAATCGGCTTGCGACTTGAAGTTTCGGCCAATCGGCTTGCGGCTTGAAGTTTTGGGTAATCGGCTTGAAGTTTCGTCATTCGGCTTGCGGCTTGAAGTTTCGGCCAATCGGCTTGCGGCTTAAAGTTTCGGCCAATCGGCTTGCGGCTTAAAGTTTCGGCCAATCGGATTGCGGCTTGAAGTTTTCAGCCAATCGGCTTGCGGCTTGAAGTTTTCGGCCAATCGGCTTGCGGCTTGAAGTTTCGGGTAATCGACTCGCGGCTTGAAGTTTCGGCCAATCGGCTTGCGGCTTGAAGTTTTGGCCAATCGGCATGCGACTTGAAGTTTCGGCCAATCGGCTTGCGACTCGAAGTTTCGGCCAATCGGCTTGCGGCTTGAAGTTTCGGGTAATTGGCTTGCGGCTTGAAGTTTCGGCCAATCGGCTTACGGCTTGAAGTTTCGGCCAATCGGCTTGCGGCTTGAAGTTTCGGCCAATCGGCTTACGGCTTGAAGTTTCGGCCAATCGGCTTGCGGCTTAAAGTTTCGGCCAATCGGCTTGCGGCTTGAAGTTTTGGCCAATCGGCTTGCGGCTTGAAGTTTCGGCCAATTGGCTTGCGACTTGAAGTTTTGGCCAATCGGCTTGCGACTTGTTCGGCCAGTCAGCTTGCAACGTGACATGTTAGGTATCTATTTACTCGCCATAACTTCATCTTTCACATTATGCGAAAAAAATGGGCTAACTTTACTGGTTTTCTTTTTTTAGCACAAAACTGTTTAAAAAATAAAATTTGTTTGAAAAATTAATACGCAAATACCACACGAGATACAAAATGGCAACCACCGCCATTGTATTCTCTAGGGTCTTTGCTAAAAAAACATGTTTGGCGACTTGATGATCAGCCAATGGGCTTGCGACTTGATATTCAGCCAATGGGCTTGCGACTTGTTCGGCCAATCGGCTTGCGGCTTGAAGTTTCGGCCAATCGGCTTATGGCTTGAAGTTTCGGCCAATTGGCTTGAGGCTTGGAGTTTCGGCCAATCGGCTTGAGGCTTGGAGTTTCGGCCAATCGGCTTGCTGCTTAACCACTTCAATACAGGGCACTTTCACCCCCTTCCTTCCCAGCCCAATTTTCAGCTTTCAGCGCTCTAGCGCTTTCAGTGACAATTGCGCGGTCATGCTACACTGTACCCAAATGAAATTGTTATCATTTTGTTCGCACAAATATAGCTTTATTTTGGTGTTATTTATTCACGACTCCGTTTTTTTTTTTTGCGATATAAGCGCAAAAAAAGCGGAAATTTGGGAAAAAAACAATATTTTCTTTTTTCTATTTGAAAAGAAATCCAATAAAATCAAATTTTGTCATAAATTTAAGCCAAAATGTATTCTGCTACATGTTTTTGGTAAAAAAAATTCCGTTAAGTGTATAATAATTGGTTTGTGTGATCACGGACATATGTACGCAAATGATCATGTACATATGTGTGCAGGTGATCACGTACATATGTGTGCAGATAATTATTGGGACATGTGATTCTAGTGGGACATATGTGGGGGGCATGTTTTTATTATTAGGGACATGTGTTTTTATTATTTGGGGACATGTATGTTTTGGGGACATGTGTGTTTTGGGGACATATGTGGGGACTGTGTTTTCACTGTGTGGTGTGTTGTGTGTTTACACTACACTGATGATCAGTGAGTAAAAAGCTGTGAAAAGCAGCCCATACTCACTGATCATCAGCCGGCTGCAGCGTTCTGCTCTCCTCTTCTCAGCGGTGACTTCCGTGTGAGGAGAGGAGAGCCGATTGCCTAGCAACCGGCTGTTTGTTTACATCACATGACGGCCGTGATTGGACACGGCCGTCATGTGATCAGGAGGGCCAATCACAGAGCCCTCCTGCCGATCTGAGATGTGCCGTGTCCGGGTGACACGAGCACATCGGGATCGCGCCGCTGCGCGGGCGCGCGTGCGCGCGATCCCGCTGCTCCTGAATGACGTTCCTGAACGTCCTATCAGGAGCAGGCGGCTCCCACCCGGCCGTATATATACATTGGCCGGGTGGGAAGTGGTTAAAGTTTCGGCCAATCGGCTTGCGGCTTGAGGTTTTCAGCCAATCAGCTTGCGGCTGGAAGTTTTCGGCCAATCGGCTTATGGCTTGAAGTTTCGGCCAATTGGCTTGAGGCTTGGAGTTTCGGCCAATCGGCTTGAGGCTTGGAGTTTCGGCCAATCGGCTTGCTGCTTAAAGTTTCGGCCAATCGGCTTGCGGCTTGAGGTTTTCAGCCAATCAGCTTGCAGCTTGAAGTTTTCGGCCAATCGGCTTATGGCTTTAAGTTTCGGCCAATCAGCTTGCGACGTGACATGCTAGTTATCTATTTACTCGGCATAACTTCATCTTTCACATTATGCGGAAAAAATGGGCTAACTTTACTGTTTTTTTGTTTTTTTTAGCACAAAACTGTTTAAAAAAGAAAAGTTGTTTGAAAAATTGATGCGCAAATACCGCATGAGATACAAAGTTGCAACGACCGCCATTGTATTCTCTAGGATCTTTGCTAAAAAAACATATGTTTGGCGACTTGATCAGCCAATTGCGACTTGAAGTTTTGGCCAATGGGCTTGCGACTTGATATTCAGCCAATCGGCTTGCGGCTTGAAGTTTTCAGCCAATCGGCTTGCGGCTTGAAGTTTTGGCCAATCGGCTTGCAACTTGTTCGGCCAATCAGCTTGCGACTTGTTCGGCCAATCAGCTTGCGACGTGACATGCTAGTTATCTATTTGCTCGGCATAACTTCATCTTTCACATTATGCGAAAAAATGGGCTAACTTTACTGTTTTTTTTTTAGCACAAAACTGTTTAAAAAAGAAAACTTGTTTGAAAAATTGATGCGCAAATACCGCACGAGATACAAAGTTGCAACGACCGCCATTGTATTCTCTAGGGTCTTTGCTAAAAACACATATGTTTGGCGACTTGATCAGCCAATGGCGGCTTGAAGTTTTGGCCAATCAGCTTGCGGCTTGAAGTTTCAGCCAATCAGCTTGAAGTTTTGGCCAATCGGCTTGCGACTTGAAGTTTCGGCCAATCGGCTTGCGGCTTAAAGTTTCAGCCAATTGGCTTGCGGCTTAAAGTTTCGGCCAATCGGCTTGCGGCTTGAAGTTTCGGCCAATCGGCTTGAGACTTGAAGTTTCGGCCAATCGGCTTGAGGCTTGGAGTTTCGGCCAATCGGCTTGCTGCTTAAAGTTTCGGCCAATCGGCTTGCGGCTTAAAGTTTTGGCCAATCGGCTTGCGGCTTGAAGTTTTGGCCAATCGGCATGCGACTTGAAGTTTCGGCCAATCGGCTTGCGACTTGAAGTTTCGGCCAATCGGCTTGCGGCTTGAAGTTTCGGGTAATTGGCTTGCGGCTTGAAGTTTCGGCCAATCGGCTTACGGCTTGAAGTTTCGGCCAATCGGCTTGCGGCTTAAAGTTTCGGCCAATCGGCTTGCGGCTTGAAGTTTTGGCCAATCGGCTTGCGGCTTGAAGTTTCGGCCAATTGGCTTGCGACTTGAAGTTTTGGCCAATCGGCTTGCGACTTGTTCGGCCAGTCAGCTTGCAACGTGACATGTTAGGTATCTATTTACTCGCCATAACTTCATCTTTCACATTATGCGAAAAAAATGGGCTAACTTTACTGGTTTTCTTTTTTTAGCACAAAACTGTTTAAAAAATAAAATTTGTTTGAAAAATTAATACGCAAATACCACACGAGATACAAAATGGCAACCACCGCCATTGTATTCTCTAGGGTCTTTGCTAAAAAAACATGTTTGGCGACTTGATGATCAGCCAATGGGCTTGCGACTTGATATTCAGCCAATGGGCTTGCGACTTGTTCGGCCAATCGGCTTGCGGCTTGAAGTTTCGGCCAATCGGCTTATGGCTTGAAGTTTCGGCCAATTGGCTTGAGGCTTGGAGTTTCGGCCAATCGGCTTGAGGCTTGGAGTTTCGGCCAATCGGCTTGCTGCTTAACCACTTCAATACAGGGCACTTTCACCCCCTTCCTTCCCAGCCCAATTTTCAGCTTTCAGCGCTCTAGCGCTTTCAGTGACAATTGCGCGGTCATGCTACACTGTACCCAAATGAAATTGTTATCATTTTGTTCGCACAAATAGAGCTTTATTTTGGTGTTATTTATTCACGACTCCGTTTTTTTTTTTTGCGATATAAGCGCAAAAAAAGCGGAAATTTGGGAAAAAAACAATATTTTCTTTTTTCTATTTGAAAAGAAATCCAATAAAATCAAATTTTGTCATAAATTTAAGCCAAAATGTATTCTGCTACATGTTTTTGGTAAAAAAAATTCCGTTAAGTGTATAATAATTGGTTTGTGTGATCACGGACATATGTACGCAAATGATCATGTACATATGTGTGCAGGTGATCACGTACATATGTGTGCAGATAATCATTGGGACATGTGATTTTAGTGGGACATATGTGGGGGACATGTTTTTATTATTAGGGACATGTGTTTTTATTATTTGGGGACATGTATGTTTTGGGGACATGTGTGTTTTGGGGACATATGTGGGGACTGTGTTTTCACTGTGTGGTGTGTTGTGTGTTTACACTACACTGATGATCAGTGAGTAAAAAGCTGTGAAAAGCAGCCCATACTCACTGATCATCAGCCGGCTGCAGCGTTCTGCTCTCCTCTTCTCAGCGGTGACTTCCGTGTGAGGAGAGGAGAGCCGATTGCCTAGCAACCGGCTGTTTGTTTACATCACATGACGGCCGTGATTGGACACGGCCGTCATGTGATCAGGAGGGCCAATCACAGAGCCCTCCTGCCGATCTGAGATGTGCCGTGTCCGGGTGACACGAGCACATCGGGATCGCGCCGCTGCGCGGGCGCGCGTGCGCGCGATCCCGCTGCTCCTGAATGACGTTCCTGAACGTCCTATCAGGAGCAGGCGGCTCCCACCCGGCCGTATATATACATTGGCCGGGTGGGAAGTGGTTAAAGTTTCGGCCAATCGGCTTGCGGCTTGAGGTTTTCAGCCAATCAGCTTGCGGCTGGAAGTTTTCGGCCAATCGGCTTATGGCTTGAAGTTTCGGCCAATTGGCTTGAGGCTTGGAGTTTCGGCCAATCGGCTTGAGGCTTGGAGTTTCGGCCAATCGGCTTGCTGCTTAAAGTTTCGGCCAATCGGCTTGCGGCTTGAGGTTTTCAGCCAATCAGCTTGCAGCTTGAAGTTTTCGGCCAATCGGCTTATGGCTTTAAGTTTCGGCCAATCAGCTTGCGACGTGACATGCTAGTTATCTATTTACTCGGCATAACTTCATCTTTCACATTATGCGGAAAAAATGGGCTAACTTTACTGTTTTTTTGTTTTTTTTAGCACAAAACTGTTTAAAAAAGAAAAGTTGTTTGAAAAATTGATGCGCAAATACCGCATGAGATACAAAGTTGCAACGACCGCCATTGTATTCTCTAGGATCTTTGCTAAAAAAACATATGTTTGGCGACTTGATCAGCCAATTGCGACTTGAAGTTTTGGCCAATGGGCTTGCGACTTGATATTCAGCCAATCGGCTTGCGGCTTGAAGTTTTCAGCCAATCGGCTTGCGGCTTGAAGTTTTGGCCAATCGGCTTGCAACTTGTTCGGCCAATCAGCTTGCGACTTGTTCGGCCAATCAGCTTGCGACGTGACATGCTAGTTATCTATTTGCTCGGCATAACTTCATCTTTCACATTATGCGAAAAAATGGGCTAACTTTACTGTTTTTTTTTTAGCACAAAACTGTTTAAAAAAGAAAACTTGTTTGAAAAATTGATGCGCAAATACCGCACGAGATACAAAGTTGCAACGACCGCCATTGTATTCTCTAGGGTCTTTGCTAAAAACACATATGTTTGGCGACTTGATCAGCCAATGGCGGCTTGAAGTTTTGGCCAATCAGCTTGCGGCTTGAAGTTTCAGCCAATCAGCTTGAAGTTTTGGCCAATCGGCTTGCGACTTGAAGTTTCGGCCAATCGGCTTGCGGCTTAAAGTTTCAGCCAATTGGCTTGCGGCTTAAAGTTTCGGCCAATCGGCTTGCGGCTTGAAGTTTCGGCCAATCGGCTTGAGACTTGAAGTTTCGGCCAATCGGCTTGAGGCTTGGAGTTTCGGCCAATCGGCTTGCTGCTTAAAGTTTCGGCCAATCGGCTTGCGGCTTAAAGTTTTGGCCAATCGGCTTGCGGCTTGAAGTTTTCGGCCAATCGGCTTGCGGTTGAAGTTTTGGCCAATCGGCTTGCGACTTGTTCGGCCAGTCAGCTTGCAACGTGACATGTTAGGTATTTATTTACTCGGCATAACTTCATCTTTCACATTATGCGAAAAAAATGGGCTAACTTTACTGGTTTTCTTTTTTTAGCACAAAACTGTTTAAAAAAGAAAACTTGTTTGAAAAATTGATGCGCAAATACCGCACGAGATACAAAGTTGCAACGACCGCCATTGTATTCTCTAGGGTCTTTGCTAAAAACATATATGTTTGGCGACTTGATCAGCCAATGGCGGCTTGAAGTTTTGGCCAATGGGCTTGCGACTTGATATTCAGCCAATGGGCTTGCGACTTGATGTTCGGCCAATGGGCTTGCGAATTGTTTGGCCAATGGGCTTGCGGCTTGAAGTTTTCGGCCAATCGGCTTGCGGCTTGAAGTTTCAGCCAATCGGCTTGCTGCTTGAAGTTTCGGCCAATCGGCTTGCGACTTGAAGTTTTCGGCCAATCGGCTTGCGGCTTGAAGTTTTGGCCAATCGGCTTGCAACTTGTTCGGCCAATCAGCTTGCGACTTGTTCGGCCAATCAGCTTGCGACGTGACATGCTAGTTATCTATTTGCTCGGCATAACTTCATCTTTCACATTATGCGAAAAAATGGGCTAACTTTACTGTTTTTTTTTTTTTAGCACAAAACTGTTTAAAAAAGAAAACTTGTTTGAAAAATTGATGCGCAAATACCGCACGAGATACAAAGTTGCAACGACCGCCATTGTATTCTCTAGGGTCTTTGCTAAAAACACATATGTTTGGCGACTTGATCAGCCAATGGCGGCTTGAAGTTTTGGCCAATCAGCTTGCGGCTTGAAGTTACAGCCAATCAGCTTGAAGTTTCGGCCAATCGGCTTGCGGCTTGAAGTTTCGGGTAATCAACTCGCGGCTTGAAGTTTCGGCCAATCGGCTTGCGGCTTGAAGTTTTGGCCAATCGGCATGTGACTTGAAGTTTCGGCCAATCGGTTTGCGGATTAAAGTTTTAGCCAATCGGCTTGCGGCTTGAAGTTTCGGCCAATCGGCTTGCGGCTTGAAGTTTCGGGTAATTGGCTTGCGGCTAGAAGTTTCGGCCAATCGGCTTACGGCTTGAAGTTTCGGCCAATCGGCTTGAGGCTTGGAGTTTCAGCCAATCAGCTTGCAGATTGAAGTTTCGGCCAATCGGCTTGCGGCTTGAAGTTTCGGCCAATCGGCTTGCAGCTTGAAGTTTTGGCCAATCAGCTTGCAGATTGAAGTTTCGGCTATTCGGCTTGCGGCTTGAAGTTTTGGCCAATCGGCTTGCGGCTTGAAGTTTCGGCCAATTGGCTTGCGACTTGAAGTTTTGGCCAATCGGCTTGCGACTTGTTCGGCCAGTCTGCTTGCAACGTGACATGTTAGGTATCTATTTACTCGGCATAACTTCATTTTTCACATTATGCGAAAAAAATGGGCTAACTGGTTTTCTTTTTTTAGCACAAAACTGTTTAAAAATAAAACTTGTTTGAAATATTAATACGCAAATACCACACGAGATACAAAGTTGCAACCACCGCCATTGTATTCTCTAGGGTCTTTGCTAAAAAAACATGTTTGGCGACTTGATGATCAGCCAATGGGCTTGCGACTTGATATTCAGCCAATGGGCTTGCGACTTGTTCGGCCAATCGGCTTGCGGCTTGAAGTTTCGGCCAATCGGCTTATGGCTTGAAGTTTCGGCCAATCGGCTTGAGGCTTGGAGTTTCGGCCAATCGGCTTGCTGCTTAAAGTTTCGGCCAATCGGATTGCGGCTTGAAGTTTTCGGCCAATCGGCATGCGGCTTAAAATTTCGGCCAATCGGCTTGAAGTTTCGTCCAATCGGCTTGTGACTTGAAGTTTCGGCCAATCGGCTTGCGGCTTGAAGTTTCGGCCAATCGGCTTGCGGCTTGAAGTTTTGGCCAATCAGCTTGCAGATTGAAGTTTCGGCCAATCGGCTTGCGGCTTGAAGTTTTGGCCAATCGGCTTGCGGCTTGAAGTTTCGGCCAATTGGCTTGCGACTTGAAGTTTTGGCCAATCGGCTTGCGACTTGTTCGGCCAGTCAGCTTGCAACGTGACATGTTAGGTATCTATTTATTCGGCATAACTTCATTTTTCACATTATGCGAAAAAAATGGGCTAACTTTACTGGTTTTCTTTTTTTAGCACAAAACTGTTTAAAAAATAAAACTTGTTTGAAAAATTAATACGCAAATACCACACGAGATACAAAGTTGCAACCACCGCCATTGTATTCTCTAGGGTCTTTGCTAAAAAAACATGTTTGGCGACTTGATGATCAGCCAATGGGCTTGCGACTTGATATTCAGCCAATGGGCTTGCGACTTGTTCGGCCAAACAGCTTGCGGCTTGAAGTTTCGGCCAATCGGCTTATGGCTTGAAGTTTCGGCCAATCGGCTTGAGGCTTGGAGTTTCGGCCAATCGGCTTGCTGCTTAAAGTTTTGGCCAATCGGCTTGCGGCTTGAAGTTTCGGCCAATCGGCTTGCGGCTTAAAGTTTCGGCCAATCGGCTTGCGGTTGAAGTTTTGGCCAATCGGCTTGCGATTTGTTCGGCCAATCAGCTTGCGACGTGACATGCTATCTATTTACTCGGCATAACTTCATCTTTCACATTATGCGAAAAAAAATGGGCTAACTTTACTGTTTTTTTGTTTTTTTAGCACAAAACTGTTTAAAAAAGAAAACTTGTTTGAAAAATTGATGCGCAAATACCGCACGAGATACAAAGTTGCAACGACCGCCATTGTATTCTCTAGGCTCTTTGCTAAAAAAAATGTTTGGCGACTTGATGATCAGCCAATGGGCTTGCAACTTGATATTCAGCCAATGGGCTTGCGACTTGTTCGGCCAATCGGCTTGCGGCTTGAAGTTTCGGCCAATCGGCTTATGGCTTGAAGTTTCGGCCAATTGGCTTGAGGCTTGGAGTTTCGGCCAATCGGCTTGAGGCTTGGAGTTTCGGCCAATCGGCTTGCTGCTTAAAGTTTCGGCCAATCGGCTTGCGGCTTGAGGTTTTCGGCCAATCAGCTTGCGGCTTGAAGTTTTCGGCCAATCGGCTTATGGCTTGAAGTTTCGGCCAATCGGCTTGAGGCTTGGAGTTTCGGCCAATCGGCTTGAGGCTTGGAGTTTCGGCCAATCGGCTTGCTGCTTAAAGTTTCGGCCAATCGGCTTGCGGCTTGAGGTTTTCGGCCAATCAGCTTGAGGCTTGAAGTTTTCGGCCAATCGGCTTATGGCTTGAAGTTTCGGCCAATCGGCTTGAGGCTTGGAGTTTCGGCCAATCGGCTTGCTGCTTAAAGTTTCGGCCAATCGGCTTGCGGCTTGAAGTTTTGGCCAATCAGCTTGCAGATTGAAGTTTCGGCCAATCGGCTTGCGGCTTGAAGTTATGGCTTATGGCTTGAAGTTTCGGCCAATCGGCTTGAGGCTTGGAGTTTCGGCCAATCGGCTTGCTGCTTAAAGTTTCGGCCAATCGGCTTGCGGCTTGAGGTTTTCGGCCAATCAGCTTGCGGCTTGAAGTTTTCGGCCAATCGGCTTGCGGCTTGAAGTTTCGGCCAATCGGCTTGAAGTTTCGGTCAGTCGGCTTGCGGCTTGAAGTTTCGGCCAATCAGCTTGCGACGTGACATGTTAGGTATCTATTTACTCGGCATAAATTCATCTTTCACATTATGCGAAAAAAATGGGCTAACTTTACTGGTTTTCTTTTTTTAGCACAAAACTGTTTAAAAAATAAAACTTGTTTGAAAAATCAATGAGCAAATACCACACGAGATGCAAAGTTGCAACCACCGCCATTGTATTCTCTAGGGTCTTTGCTAAAAAAACATGTTTGGCGACTTGATGATCAGCCAATGGGCTTGCGACTTGATATTCAGCCAATCGGCTTGCGACTTGTTCAGCCAATCGGCTTGCGGTTTGAAGTTTCGGCCAATCGGCTTACGGCTTGAAGTTACGGCCAATCGGCTTGAGGCTTGGAGTTTCGGCCAATCGGCTTGCGGCTTGAAGTTTCGGCCAATCGGCTTGAAGTTTTGGTCAGTCGGCTTGCGGCTTGAAGTTTCGGCCAATCAGCTTGCGACGTGACATGCTAGTTATCTATTTACTCGGCATAACTTCATCTTTCACATTATGCGAAAAAATGGGCTAACTTTACTGTTTTTTTGTTTTTTTTAGCACAAAACTGTTTAAAAAAGAAAAGTTGTTTGAAAAATTGATGCGCAAATACCGCACGAGATACAAAGTTGCAACGACCGCCATTGTATTCTCTAGGCTATTGGCTAAAAAAACATATGTTTGGCGACTTGATCAGCCAATTGCGACTTGAAGTTTTGGCCAATGGGCTTGCGACTTGATATTCAGCCAATGGGCTTGCGACTTGATGTTTGGCCAAAACTGTTTAAAAATAAAACTTGTTTGAAATATTAATACGCAAATACCACACGAGATACAAAGTTGCAACCACCGCCATTGTATTCTCTAGGGTCTTTGCTAAAAAAACATGTTTGGCGACTTGATGATCAGCCAATGGGCTTGCGACTTGATATTCAGCCAATGGGCTTGCGACTTGTTCGGCCAATCGGCTTGCGGCTTGAAGTTTCGGCCAATCGGCTTATGGCTTGAAGTTTCGGCCAATCGGCTTGAGGCTTGGAGTTTCGGCCAATCGGCTTGCTGCTTAAAGTTTCGGCCAATCGGATTGCGGCTTGAAGTTTTCGGCCAATCGGCATGCGGCTTAAAATTTCGGCCAATCGGCTTGAAGTTTCGTCCAATCGGCTTGTGACTTGAAGTTTCGGCCAATCGGCTTGCGGCTTGAAGTTTCGGCCAATCGGCTTGCGGCTTGAAGTTTTGGCCAATCAGCTTGCAGATTGAAGTTTCGGCCAATCGGCTTGCGGCTTGAAGTTTTGGCCAATCGGCTTGCGGCTTGAAGTTTCGGCCAATTGGCTTGCGACTTGAAGTTTTGGCCAATCGGCTTGCGACTTGTTCGGCCAGTCAGCTTGCAACGTGACATGTTAGGTATCTATTTATTCGGCATAACTTCATTTTTCACATTATGCGAAAAAAATGGGCTAACTTTACTGGTTTTCTTTTTTTAGCACAAAACTGTTTAAAAAATAAAACTTGTTTGAAAAATTAATACGCAAATACCACACGAGATACAAAGTTGCAACCACCGCCATTGTATTCTCTAGGGTCTTTGCTAAAAAAACATGTTTGGCGACTTGATGATCAGCCAATGGGCTTGCGACTTGATATTCAGCCAATGGGCTTGCGACTTGTTCGGCCAAACAGCTTGCGGCTTGAAGTTTCGGCCAATCGGCTTATGGCTTGAAGTTTCGGCCAATCGGCTTGAGGCTTGGAGTTTCGGCCAATCGGCTTGCTGCTTAAAGTTTTGGCCAATCGGCTTGCGGCTTGAAGTTTCGGCCAATCGGCTTGCGGCTTAAAGTTTCGGCCAATCGGCTTGCGGTTGAAGTTTTGGCCAATCGGCTTGCGATTTGTTCGGCAAATCAGCTTGCGACGTGACATGCTATCTATTTACTCGGCATAACTTCATCTTTCACATTATGCGAAAAAAAATGGGCTAACTTTACTGTTTTTTTGTTTTTTTAGCACAAAACTGTTTAAAAAAGAAAACTTGTTTGAAAAATTGATGCGCAAATACCGCACGAGATACAAAGTTGCAACGACCGCCATTGTATTCTCTAGGCTCTTTGCTAAAAAAAATGTTTGGCGACTTGATGATCAGCCAATGGGCTTGCAACTTGATATTCAGCCAATGGGCTTGCGACTTGTTCGGCCAATCGGCTTGCGGCTTGAAGTTTCGGCCAATCGGCTTATGGCTTGAAGTTTCGGCCAATTGGCTTGAGGCTTGGAGTTTCGGCCAATCGGCTTGAGGCTTGGAGTTTCGGCCAATCGGCTTGCTGCTTAAAGTTTCGGCCAATCGGCTTGCGGCTTGAGGTTTTCGGCCAATCAGCTTGCGGCTTGAAGTTTTCGGCCAATCGGCTTATGGCTTGAAGTTTCGGCCAATCGGCTTGAGGCTTGGAGTTTCGGCCAATCGGCTTGAGGCTTGGAGTTTCGGCCAATCGGCTTGCTGCTTAAAGTTTCGGCCAATCGGCTTGCGGCTTGAGGTTTTCGGCCAATCAGCTTGAGGCTTGAAGTTTTCGGCCAATCGGCTTATGGCTTGAAGTTTCGGCCAATCGGCTTGAGGCTTGGAGTTTCGGCCAATCGGCTTGCTGCTTAAAGTTTCGGCCAATCGGCTTGCGGCTTGAGGTTTTCGGCCAATCAGCTTGCGGCTTGAAGTTTTCGGCCAATCGGCTTGTGGCTTGAAGTTTCGGCCAATCGGCTTGCGGCTTGAAGTTTCGGCCAATCGGCTTGAAGTTTCGGTCAGTCGGCTTGCGGCTTGAAGTTTCGGCCAATCAGCTTGCGACGTGACATGTTAGGTATCTATTTACTCGGCATAAATTCATCTTTCACATTATGCGAAAAAAATGGGCTAACTTTACTGGTTTTCTTTTTTTAGCACAAAACTGTTTAAAAAATAAAACTTGTTTGAAAAATCAATGAGCAAATACCACACGAGATGCAAAGTTGCAACCACCGCCATTGTATTCTCTAGGGTCTTTGCTAAAAAAACATGTTTGGCGACTTGATGATCAGCCAATGGGCTTGCGACTTGATATTCAGCCAATCGGCTTGCGACTTGTTCAGCCAATCGGCTTGCGGTTTGAAGTTTCGGCCAATCGGCTTACGGCTTGAAGTTACGGCCAATCGGCTTGAGGCTTGGAGTTTCGGCCAATCGGCTTGCGGCTTGAAGTTTCGGCCAATCGGCTTGAAGTTTTGGTCAGTCGGCTTGCGGCTTGAAGTTTCGGCCAATCAGCTTGCGACGTGACATGCTAGTTATCTATTTACTCGGCATAACTTCATCTTTCACATTATGCGAAAAAATGGGCTAACTTTACTGTTTTTTTGTTTTTTTTAGCACAAAACTGTTTAAAAAAGAAAAGTTGTTTGAAAAATTGATGCGCAAATACCGCACGAGATACAAAGTTGCAACGACCGCCATTGTATTCTCTAGGCTATTGGCTAAAAAAACATATGTTTGGCGACTTGATCAGCCAATTGCGACTTGAAGTTTTGGCCAATGGGCTTGCGACTTGATATTCAGCCAATGGGCTTGCGACTTGATGTTTGGCCAATGGGCTTGCGAATTGTTTGGCCAATGGGCTGGCGGCTTGAAGTTTCGGCCAATCGGCTTGCGGCTTGAAGTTTCAGCCAATCGGCTTGCGGCTTGAAGTTTCGGCCAATCGGCTTGCAGCTTACAGTTTCGGCCAATCGGCTTGCGACTTGAAGTTTCGGCCAATCGGCTTGCGGCTTGAAGTTTCGGCCAATCGGCTTGCGGCTTGAAGTTTCAGCCAATCGGGTTGAAGTTTCGGCCAATCGGCTTGCGACTTGAAGTTTCGGCCAATCGGCTTGCAGCTTGAAATTTCAGCCAATCGGCTTGAAGTTTCGGCCAATCGGCTTGCGGCTTAAAGTTTCGGCCAATCGGTTTGCGTCTTAAAGTTTCGGCCAATCGGCTTGCGGTTGAAGTTTTGGCCAATCAGCTTGCGATTTGTTCGGCCAATCAGCTTGCGACGTGACATGCTATCTATTTACTCGACATAACTTCATCTTTCACATTATGCGAAAAAAATGGGCTAACTTTACTTTTTTTTGTTTTTTTAGCACAAAACTATTTAAAAAAGAAAACTTGTTTGAAAAATTGATGCGCAAATACCACACAAGATACAAAGTTGCAACGACCGCCATTGTATTCTCTAGGGTCTTTGCTAAAAACACATATGTTTGGCGGCTTGAAGTTTCGGCCAATCGGCTTGCGGCTTGAAGTTTCGGCCAATCGGCTTGCGGCTTAAAGTTTCGGCCAATCGGCTTGAGACTTGAAGTTTCGGCCAATCGACTTGCGACTTGAAGTTTCGGCCAATCGGCTTGCGGCTTGAAGTTTCGGGTAATCGGCTCATGGCTTGAAGTTTCGGCCAATCGCCTTGCGGCTTGAAGTTTCGGCCAATCGGCTTGCGGCTTGAAGTTTCAGCCAATCGGCTTGAAGTTTCGGCCAATCGGCTTGAAGTTTCGGCCAATCGGCTTGTGACTTGAAGTTTCGGCCAATGGGCTTGCGACTTGATGTTTGGCCAATGGGCTTGCGAATTGTTTGGCCAATGGGCTGGCGGCTTGAAGTTTCGGCCAATCGGCTTGCGGCTTGAAGTTTCAGCCAATCGGCTTGCGGCTTGAAGTTTCGGCCAATCGGCTTGCAGCTTACAGTTTCGGCCAATCGGCTTGCGACTTGAAGTTTCGGCCAATCGGCTTGCGGCTTGAAGTTTCGGCCAATCGGCTTGCGGCTTGAAGTTTCAGCCAATCGGGTTGAAGTTTCGGCCAATCGGCTTGCGACTTGAAGTTTCGGCCAATCGGCTTGCAGCTTGAAATTTCAGCCAATCGGCTTGAAGTTTCGGCCAATCGGCTTGCGGCTTAAAGTTTCGGCCAATCGGTTTGCGTCTTAAAGTTTCGGCCAATCGGCTTGCGGTTGAAGTTTTGGCCAATCAGCTTGCGATTTGTTCGGCCAATCAGCTTGCGACGTGACATGCTATCTATTTACTCGACATAACTTCATCTTTCACATTATGCGAAAAAAATGGGCTAACTTTACTGTTTTTTTGTTTTTTTAGCACAAAACTATTTAAAAAAGAAAACTTGTTTGAAAAATTGATGCGCAAATACCACACAAGATACAAAGTTGCAACGACCGCCATTGTATTCTCTAGGGTCTTTGCTAAAAACACATATGTTTGGCGGCTTGAAGTTTCGGCCAATCGGCTTGCGGCTTGAAGTTTCGGCCAATCGGCTTGCGGCTTAAAGTTTCGGCCAATCGGCTTGAGACTTGAAGTTTCGGCCAATCGACTTGCGACTTGAAGTTTCGGCCAATCGGCTTGCGGCTTGAAGTTTCGGGTAATCGGCTCATGGCTTGAAGTTTCGGCCAATCGCCTTGCGGCTTGAAGTTTCGGCCAATCGGCTTGCGGCTTGAAGTTTCAGCCAATCGGCTTGAAGTTTCGGCCAATCGGCTTGAAGTTTCGGCCAATCGGCTTTTGACTTGAAGTTTCGGCCAATCGACTTGGGACTTGAAGTTTCAGCCAATCGGCTTGAAGTTTCGGCCAATCGGCTTGCGACTTGAAGTTTCGGCCAATCGGCTTGCGGCTTAAAGTTTCGGCCAATCGGCTTGCGGCTTAAAGTTTCGGCCAATCGGCTTGCGACTTAAAGTTTCGGCCAATCGGCTTGCGGCTTAAAGTTTCAGCCAATCGGCTTGCGGCTTGAAGTTTCGATCAATCGGCTTGAGACTTGAAGTTTCGGCCAATCGACTTGCGACTTGAAATTTCGGCCAATCGGCTTGCGGCTTGAAGTTTCGGGTAATCGACTCGCGGCTTGAAGTTTCGGCCAATTGGCTTGCGGCTTGAAGTTTCAGCCAATCGGCTTGCAGCTTGAAGTTTTGGCCAATCAGCTTGCAGATTGAAGTTTCGGCCAATCGGCTTGCGGCTTGAAGTTTTGGCCAATCGGCTTGCAGCTTGAAGTTTTGGCCAATCGGCTTGCGGCTTGAAGTTTCGGCCAATTGGCTTGCGACTTGAAGTTTTGGCCAATCGGCTTGCGACTTGTTCGGCCAGTCAGCTTGCAACGTGACATGTTAGGTATCTATTTACTTGGCATAACTTCATCTTTCACATTATGCGAAAAAAATGGGCTAACTTTACTGGTTTTCTTTTTTTAGCACAGAACTATTTAAAAAATAAAACTTGTTTGAAAAATTAATACGCAAATACCACATGAGATACAAAGTTGCAACCACCGCCATTGTATTCTCTAGGGTCTTTGCTAAAAAAAACATGTTTGGCGACTTGATGATCAGCCAATGGGCTTGCGACTTGATATTCAGCCAATGGGCTTGCGACTTGTTCGGCCAATCGGCTTGCGGCTTGAAGTTTCGGCCAATCGGCTTATGGCTTGAAGTTTCGGCCAATTGGCTTGAGGCTTGGAGTTTCGGCCAATCGGCTTGAGGCTTGGAGTTTCGGCCAATCGGCTTGCTGCTTAAAGTTTCGGCCAATCGGCTTGCGGCTTGAGGTTTTCGGCCAATCAGCTTGCGGCTTGAAGTTTTCGGCCAATCGGCTTGTGGCTTGAAGTTTCGGCCAATCGGCTTGCGGCTTGAAGTTTCGGCCAATCGGCTTGAAGTTTCGGTCAGTCGGCTTGCGGCTTGAAGTTTCGGCCAATCAGCTTGCGACGTGACATGCTAGTTATCTATTTACTCGGCATAACTTCATCTTTCACATTATGCGAAAAAATGGGCTAACTTTACTGTTTTTTTGTTTTTTTTAGCACAAAACTGTTTAAAAAAGAAAAGTTGTTTGAAAAATTGATGCGCAAATACCGCACGAGATACAAAGTTGCAACGACCGCCATTGTATTCTCTAGGATCTTTGCTAAAAAAACATATGTTTGGCGACTTGATCAGCCAATTGCGACTTGAAGTTTTGGCCAATGGGCTTGCGACTTGATATTCAGCCAATGGGCTTGCGAATTGATGTTCGGCCAATGGGCTTGCAAATTGTTTGGCCAATGGGCTTGCGGCTTGAAGTTTCGGCCAATCGGCTTGCGGCTTGAAGTTTCAGCCAATCGGCTTGCGGCTTGAAGTTTCGGCCAATCGGCTTGCAGCTTAAAGTTTCGGCCAATCGGCTTGCGACTTGAAGTTTCGGCCAATCGGCTTGCGGCTTGAAGTTTTGGCCAATCGGCTTGCGGCTTGAAGTTTCAGCCAATCGGCTTGAAGTTTCGGCCAATCGGCTTGCGACTTGAAGTTTCGGCCAATCGGCTCACGGCTTGAAGTTTCGGCCAATCGGCTTGAGGCTTGAAGTTTCAGCCAATCAGCTTGCAGATTGAAGTTTCGGCAAATCGGCTTGCGGCTTAAAGTTTCGGCCAATCGGCTTGCGGCTTGAAGTTTTCGGCCAATCGGCTTGCAACTTGTTCGGCCAATCAGCTTGCGACTTGTTCGGCCAATCAGCTTGCAACGTGACATGCTAGTTATCTATTTGCTCGGCATAACTTCATCTTTCACATTATGCGAAAAAATGGGCTAACTTTACTGTTTTTTTTTTTTAGCACAAAACTGTTTAAAAAAGAAAACTTGTTTGAAAAATTGATGCGCAAATACCGCACGAGATACAAAGTTGCAACGACCGCCATTGTATTCTCTAGGGTCTTTGCTAAAAAAAATGTTTGGCGACTTGATGATCAGCCAATGGGCTTGCAACTTGATATTCAGCCAATGGGCTTGCGACTTGTTCGGCCAATCGGCTTGCGGCTTGAAGTTTCGGCCAATCGGCTTATGGCTTGAAGTTTCGGCCAATCGGCTTGAGGCTTGGAGTTTCGGCCAATCGGCTTGAGGCTTGGAGTTTCGGCCAATCGGCTTGCTGCTTAAAGTTTCGGCCAATAGGCTTGCGGCTTGAGGTTTTCGGCCAATCAGCTTGCGGCTTGAAGTTTTCGGCCAATCGGCTTGTGGCTTGAAGTTTCGGCCAATCGGCTTGCGGCTTGAAGTTTCGGCCAATCGGCTTGAAGTTTTGGTCAGTCGGCTTGCGGCTTGAAGTTTCGGCCAATCAGCTTGCGACGTGACATGCTAGTTATCTATTTACTCGGCATAACTTCATCTTTCACATTATGCGAAAAAATGGGCTAACTTTACTGTTTTTTTGTTTTTTTTAGCACAAAACTGTTTAAAAAAGAAAAGTTGTTTGAAAAATTGATGCGCAAATACCGCACGAGATACAAAGTTGCAACGACCGCCATTGTATTTTCTAGGATCTTTGCTAAAAAAACATATGTTTGGCGACTTGAACAGCCAATTGCGACTTGAAGTTTTGGCCAATGGGCTTGCGACTTGAGATTCAGCCAATGGGCTTGCGACTTCATGTTCGGCCAATGGGCTTGCGAATTGTTTGGCCAATGGGCTTGCGGCTTGAAGTTTTGGCCAATCAGCTTGCGGCTTGAAGTTTCAGCCAAACGGCTTGCGGCTTGAAGTTTCGGCCAATCGGCTTGCAGCTTAAAGTTTCGGCCAATCGGCTTGCGACTTGAAGTTTCGGCCAATCGGCTTGCGGCTTTAAGTTTCGGCCAATCGGCTTGCGGCTTGAAGTTTCAACGAATCAGCTTGCAGATTGAAGTTTCGGCAAATCGGCTTGCGGCTTAAAGTTTCGGCCAATCGGCTTGCGGCTTGAAGTTTTCGGCCAATCGGCTTGCGACTTGAAGTTTTGGCCAATCGGCTTGCAACTTGTTCGGCCAATCAGCTTGCGACTTGTTCGGCCAATCAGCTTGCGACGTGACATGCTAGTTATCTATTTGCTCGGCATAACTTCATCTTTCACATTATGCGAAAAAATGGGCCAACTTTACTGTTTTTTTTTTTTTTTTTAGCACAAAACTGTTTAAAAAAGAAAACTTGTTTGAAAAATTGATGCGCAAATACCGCACGAGATACAAAGTTGCAACTACTGCCATTGTATTCTCTAGGGTCTTTGCTAAAAACACATATGTTTGGCGACTTGATCAGCCAATGGCGGCTTGAAGTTTTGGCCAATCAGCTTGCGGCTTGAAGTTTCAGCCAATCAGCTTGAAGTTTTGGCCAATCGGCTTGCGACTTGAAGTTTCGGCCAATCGGCTTGCGGCTTAAAGTTTCAGCCAATTGGCTTGCGGCTTAAAGTTTCGACCAATCGGCTTGCGGCTTGAAGTTTCGGCCAATCGGCCTGAGACTTGAAGTTTCGGCCAATCGGCTTGAGGCTTGGAGTTTCGGCCAATCGGCTTGCTGCTTAAAGTTTCGGCCAATCGGCTTGCGGCTTAAAGTTTTGGCCAATCGGCTTGCGGCTTGAAGTTTTCGGCCAATCGGCTTGCGCTTGAAGTTTTGGCCAATCGGCTTGCGACTTGTTCGGCCAGTCAGCTTGCAACGTGACATGTTAGGTATCTATTTACTCGGCATAAATTCATCTTTCACATTATGCGAAAAAAATGGGCTAACTTTACTGGTTTTCTTTTTTTAGCACAAAACTGTTTAAAAAATAAAACTTGTTTGAAAAATCAATGAGCAAATACCACACGAGATGCAAAGTTGCAACCACCGCCATTGTATTCTCTAGGGTCTTTGCTAAAAAAACATGTTTGGCGACTTGATGATCAGCCAATGGGCTTGCAACTTGATATTCAGCCAATGGGCTTGCGACTTGTTCAGCCAATCGGCTTGCGGTTTGAAGTTTCGGCCAATCGGCTTACGGCTTGAAGTTACGGCCAATCGGCTTGAGGCTTGGAGTTTCGGCCAATCGGCTTGCGGCTTGAAGTTTCGGCCAATCGGCTTGAAGTTTTGGTCAGTCGGCTTGCGGCTTGAAGTTTCGGCCAATCAGCTTGCGACGTGACATGCTAGTTATCTATTTACTCGGCATAACTTCATCTTTCACATTATGCGAAAAAATGGGCTAACTTTACTGTTTTTTTGTTTTTTTTAGCACAAAACTGTTTAAAAAAGAAAAGTTGTTTGAAAAATTGATGCGCAAATACCGCACGAGATACAAAGTTGCAACGACCGCCATTGTATTCTCTAGGCTATTGGCTAAAAAACATATGTTTGGCGACTTGATCAGCCAATTGCGACTTGAAGTTTTGGCCAATGGGCTTGCGACTTGATATTCAGCCAATGGGCTTGCGACTTGATGTTTGGCCAATGGGCTTGCGAATTGTTTGGCCAATGGGCTGGCGGCTTGAAGTTTCGGCCAATCGGCTTGCGGCTTGAAGTTTCAGCCAATCGGCTTGCGGCTTGAAGTTTCGGCCAATCGGCTTGCAGCTTACAGTTTCGGCCAATCGGCTTGCGACTTGAAGTTTCGGCCAATCGGCTTGCGGCTTGAAGTTTCGGCCAATCGGCTTGCGGCTTGAAGTTTCAGCCAATCGGGTTGAAGTTTCGGCCAATCGGCTTGCAGCTTGAAGTTTCAGCCAATCGGCTTGAAGTTTCGGCCAATCGGCTTGCGGCTTAAAGTTTCGGCCAATCGGTTTGCGTCTTAAAGTTTCGGCCAATCGGCTTGCGGTTGAAGTTTTGGCCAATCAGCTTGCGATTTGTTCGGCCAATCAGCTTGCGACGTGACATGCTATCTATTTACTCGACATAACTTCATCTTTCACATTATGCGAAAAAAATGGGCTAACTTTACTGTTTTTTTGTTTTTTTAGCACAAAACTGTTTAAAAAAGAAAACTTGTTTGAAAAATTGATGCGCAAATACCGCACGAGATACAAAGTTGCAACGACCGCCATTGTATTCTCTAGGGTCTTTGCTAAAAACACATATGTTTGGCGGCTTGAAGTTTCGGCCAATCGGCTTGCGGCTTGAAGTTTCGGCCAATCGGCTTGCGGCTTAAAGTTTCGGCCAATCGGCTTGAGACTTGAAGTTTCGGCCAATCGACTTGCGACTTGAAGTTTCGGCCAATCGGCTTGCGGCTTGAAGTTTCGGGTAATCGGCTCATGGCTTGAAGTTTCGGCCAATCGCCTTGCGGCTTGAAGTTTCGGCCAATCGGCTTGCGGCTTGAAGTTTCAGCCAATCGGCTTGAAGTTTCGGCCAATCGGCTTGAAGTTTCGGCCAATCGGCTTGTGACTTGAAGTTTCGGCCAATCGACTTGGGACTTGAAGTTTCAGCCAATCGGCTTGAAGTTTCGGCCAATCGGCTTGCGACTTGAAGTTTCGGCCAATCGGCTTGCGGCTTAAAGTTTCGGCCAATCGGCTTGCGGCTTAAAGTTTCGGCCAATCGGCTTGCGACTTAAAGTTTCGGCCAATCGGCTTGCGGCTTAAAGTTTCAGCCAATCGGCTTGCGGCTTGAAGTTTCGATCAATCGGCTTGAGACTTGAAGTTTCGGCCAATCGACTTGCGACTTGAAATTTCGGCCAATCGGCTTGCGGCTTGAAGTTTCGGGTAATCGACTCGCGGCTTGAAGTTTCGGCCAATTGGCTTGCGGCTTGAAGTTTCGGCCAATCGGCTTGCGGCTTGAAGTTTTGGCCAATCGGCTTGCAGCTTGAAGTTTTGGCCAATCGGCTTGCGGCTTGAAGTTTCGGCCAATTGGCTTGCGACTTGAAGTTTTGGCCAATCGGCTTGCGACTTGTTCGGCCAGTCAGCTTGCAACGTGACATGTTAGGTATCTATTTACTTGGCATAACTTCATCTTTCACATTATGCGAAAAAAATGGGCTAACTTTACTGGTTTTCTTTTTTTAGCACAGAACTGTTTAAAAAATAAAACTTGTTTGAAAAATTAATACGCAAATACCACATGAGATACAAAGTTGCAACCACCGCCATTGTATTCTCTAGGGTCTTTGCTAAAAAAAACATGTTTGGCGACTTGATGATCAGCCAATGGGCTTGCGACTTGATATTCAGCCAATGGGCTTGCGACTTGTTCGGCCAATCGGCTTGCGGCTTGAAGTTTCGGCCAATCGGCTTATGGCTTGAAGTTTCGGCCAATTGGCTTGAGGCTTGGAGTTTCGGCCAATTGGCTTGAGGCTTGGAGTTTCGGCCAATCGGCTTGAGGCTTGGAGTTTCGGCCAATCGGCTTGCTGCTTAAAGTTTCGGCCAATCGGCTTGCGGCTTGAGGTTTTCGGCCAATCAGCTTGCGGCTTGAAGTTTTCGGCCAATCGGCTTATGGCTTGAAGTTTCGGCCAATCGGCTTGAGGCTTGGAGTTTCGGCCAATCGGCTTGAGGCTTGGAGTTTCGGCCAATCGGCTTGCTGCTTAAAGTTTCGGCCAATCGGCTTGCGGCTTGAGGTTTTCGGCCAATCAGCTTGAGGCTTGAAGTTTTCGGCCAATCGGCTTATGGCTTGAAGTTTCGGCCAATCGGCTTGAGGCTTGGAGTTTCGGCCAATCGGCTTGCTGCTTAAAGTTTCGGCCAATCGGCTTGCGGCTTGAGGTTTTCGGCCAATCAGCTTGCGGCTTGAAGTTTTCGGCCAATCGGCTTGTGGCTTGAAGTTTCGGCCAATCGGCTTGCGGCTTGAAGTTTCGGCCAATCGGCTTGAAGTTTCGGTCAGTCGGCTTGCGGCTTGAAGTTTCGGCCAATCAGCTTGCGACGTGACATGCTAGTTATCTATTTACTCGGCATAACTTCATCTTTCACATTATGCGAAAAAATGGGCTAACTTTACTGTTTTTTTGTTTTTTTTAGCACAAAACTGTTTAAAAAAGAAAAGTTGTTTGAAAAATTGATGCGCAAATACCGCACGAGATACAAAGTTGCAACGACCGCCATTGTATTCTCTAGGATCTTTGCTAAAAAAACATATGTTTGGCGACTTGATCAGCCAATTGCGACTTGAAGTTTTGGCCAATGGGCTTGCGACTTGATATTCAGCCAATGGGCTTGCGAATTGATGTTCGGCCAATGGGCTTGCAAATTGTTTGGCCAATGGGCTTGCGGCTTGAAGTTTCGGCCAATCGGCTTGCGGCTTGAAGTTTCAGCCAATCGGCTTGCGGCTTGAAGTTTCGGCCAATCGGCTTGCAGCTTAAAGTTTCGGCCAATCGGCTTGCGACTTGAAGTTTCGGCCAATCGGCTTGCGGCTTGAAGTTTCGGCCAATCGGCTTGCAGCTTAAAGTTTCGGCCAATCGGCTTGCGACTTGAAGTTTTGGCCAATCGGCTTGCGGCTTGAAGTTTCAGCCAATCCGCTTGAAGTTTCGGCCAATCGGCTTGCGACTTGAAGTTTCGGCCAATCGGCTCACGGCTTGAAGTTTCGGCCAATCGGCTTGAGGCTTGAAGTTTCAGCCAATCAGCTTGCAGATTGAAGTTTCGGCAAATCGGCTTGCGGCTTAAAGTTTCGGCCAATCGGCTTGCGGCTTGAAGTTTTCGGCCAATCGGCTTGCAACTTGTTCGGCCAATCAGCTTGCGACTTGTTCGGCCAATCAGCTTGCAACGTGACATGCTAGTTATCTATTTGCTCGGCATAACTTCATCTTTCACATTATGCGAAAAAATGGGCTAACTTTACTGTTTTTTTTTTTAGCACAAAACTGTTTAAAAAAGAAAACTTGTTTGAAAAATTGATGCGCAAATACCGCACGAGATACAAAGTTGCAACGACCGCCATTGTATTCTCTAGGGTCTTTGCTAAAAAAAATGTTTGGCGACTTGATGATCAGCCAATGGGCTTGCAACTTGATATTCAGCCAATGGGCTTGCGACTTGTTCGGCCAATCGGCTTGCGGCTTGAAGTTTCGGCCAATCGGCTTATGGCTTGAAGTTTCGGCCAATCGGCTTGAGGCTTGGAGTTTCGGCCAATCGGCTTGAGGCTTGGAGTTTCGGCCAATCGGCTTGCTGCTTAAAGTTTCGGCCAATAGGCTTGCGGCTTGAGGTTTTCGGCCAATCAGCTTGCGGCTTGAAGTTTTCGGCCAATCGGCTTGTGGCTTGAAGTTTCGGCCAATCGGCTTGCGGCTTGAAGTTTCGGCCAATCGGCTTGAAGTTTTGGTCAGTCGGCTTGCGGCTTGAAGTTTCGGCCAATCAGCTTGCGACGTGACATGCTAGTTATCTATTTACTCGGCATAACTTCATCTTTCACATTATGCGAAAAAATGGGCTAACTTTACTGTTTTTTTGTTTTTTTTTAGCACAAAACTGTTTAAAAAAGAAAAGTTGTTTGAAAAATTGATGCGCAAATACCGCACGAGATACAAAGTTGCAACGACCGCCATTGTATTCTCTAGGCTATTGGCTAAAAAAACATATGTTTGGCGACTTGATCAGCCAATTGCGACTTGAAGTTTTGGCCAATGGGCTTGCGACTTGATATTCAGCCAATGGGCTTGCGACTTGATGTTTGGCCAATGGGCTTGCGAATTGTTTGGCCAATGGGCTGGCGGCTTGAAGTTTCGGCCAATCGGCTTGCGGCTTGAAGTTTCAGCCAATCGGCTTGCGGCTTGAAGTTTCGGCCAATCGGCTTGCAGCTTACAGTTTCGGCCAATCGGCTTGCGACTTGAAGTTTCGGCCAATCGGCTTGCGGCTTGAAGTTTCGGCCAATCGGCTTGCGGCTTGAAGTTTTAGCCAATAGGGTTGAAGTTTCGGCCAATCGGCTTGCGACTTGAAGTTTCGGCCAATCGGCTTGCAGCTTGAAGTTTCAGCCAATCGGCTTGAAGTTTCGGCCAATCGGCTTGCGGCTTAAAGTTTCGGCCAATCGGTTTGCGTCTTAAAGTTTCGGCCAATCGGCTTGCGGTTGAAGTTTTGGCCAATCAGCTTGCGACGTGACATGCTATCTATTTACTCGACATAACTTCATCTTTCACATTATGCGAAAAAAATGGGCTAACTTTACTGTTTTTTTGTTTTTTTAGTACAAAACTGTTTAAAAAAGAAAACTTGTTTGAAAAATTGATGCGCAAATACCACACGAGATACAAAGTTGCAACGACCGCCATTGTATTCTCTAGGGTCTTTGCTAAAAACACATATGTTTGGCGGCTTGAAGTTTCGGCCAATCGGCTTGCGGCTTAAAGTTTCGGCCAATCGGCTTGAGACTTGAAGTTTCGGCCAATCGACTTGCGACTTGAAGTTTCGGCCAATCGGCTTGCGGCTTGAAGTTTCGGGTAATCGGCTCATGGCTTGAAGTTTCGGCCAATCGCCTTGCGGCTTGAAGTTTCGGCCATTCGGCTTGCGGCTTGAAGTTTCAGCCAATCGGCTTGAAGTTTCGGCCAATCGGCTTGAAGTTTCGGCCAATCGGCTTGTGACTTGAAGTTTCGGCCAATCGACTTGGGACTTGAAGTTTCAGCCAATCGGCTTGAAGTTTCGGCCAATCGGCTTGCGACTTGAAGTTTCGGCCAATCGGCTTGCGGCTTAAAGTTTCGGCCAATCAGCTTGCGGCTTAAAGTTTCGGCCAATCGGCTTGCGACTTAAAGTTTCGGCCAATCGGCTTGCGGCTTAAAGTTTCAGCCAATCGGCTTGCGGCTTGAAGTTTCGATCAATCGGCTTGAGACTTGAAGTTTCGGCCAATCGACTTGCGGCTTGAAGTTTTCGGCCAATCGGCTTGCGGCTTGAAGTTTCGGGTAATCGACTCGCGGCTTGAAGTTTCGGCCAATTGGCTTGCGGCTTGAAGTTTCAGCCAATCGGCTTGCAGCTTGAAGTTTTGGCCAATCAGCTTGCAGATTGAAGTTTCGGCCAATCGGCTTGCGGCTTGAAGTTTTGGCCAATCGGCTTGCGGCTTGAAGTTTTGGCCAATCGGCTTGCGGCTTGAAGTTTTGGCCAATCGGCTTGCGGCTTGAAGTTTCGGCCAATTGGCTTGCGACTTGAAGTTTTGGCCAATCGGCTTGCGACTTGTTCGGCCAGTCAGCTTGCAACGTGACATGTTAGGTATCTATTTACTTGGCATAACTTCATCTTTCACATTATGCGAAAAAAATGGGCTAACTTTACTGGTTTTCTTTTTTTAGCACAGAACTGTTTAAAAAATAAAACTTGTTTGAAAAATTAATACGCAAATACCACATGAGATACAAAGTTGCAACCACCGCCATTGTATTCTCTAGGGTCTTTGCTAAAAAAAACATGTTTGGCGACTTGATGATCAGCCAATGGGCTTGCGACTTGATATTCAGCCAATGGGCTTGCGACTTGTTCGGCCAATCGGCTTGCGGCTTGAAGTTTCGGCCAATCGGCTTATGGCTTGAAGTTTCGGCCAATTGGCTTGAGGCTTGGAGTTTCGGCCAATCGGCTTGAGGCTTGGAGTTTCGGCCAATCGGCTTGCTGCTTAAAGTTTCGGCCAATCGGCTTGCGGCTTGAGATTTTCGGCCAATCAGCTTGCGGCTTGAAGTTTTCGGCCAATCGGCTTATGGCTTGAAGTTTCGGCCAATCGGCTTGAGGCTTGGAGTTTTGGCCAATCGGCTTGAGGCTTGGAGTTTCGGGCAATCGGCTTGCTGCTTAAAGTTTCGGCCAATCGGCTTGCGGCTTGATATTCAGCCAATGGGCTTGCGAATTGATGTTCGGCCAATGGGCTTGCGAATTGTTTGGCCAATGGGCTTGCGGCTTGAAGTTTCGGCCAATCGGCTTGCGGCTTGAAGTTTCAGCCAATCGGCTTGCGGCTTGAAGTTTCGGCCAATCGGCTTGCAGCTTAAAGTTTCGGCCAATCGGCTTGCGACTTGAAGTTTCGGCCAATCGGCTTGCGGCTTGAAGTTTTGGCCAATCGGCTTGCGGCTTGAAGTTTCAGCCAATCGGCTTGAAGTTTCGGCCAATCGGCTTGCGACTTGAAGTTTCGGCCAATCGGCTCACGGCTTGAAGTTTCGGCCTATCGGCTTGAGGCTTGAAGTTTCAGCCAATCAGCTTGCAGATTGAAGTTTCGGCAAATCGGCTTGCGGCTTAAAGTTTCGGCCAATCGGCTTGCGGCTTGAAGTTTTCGGCCAATCGGCTTGCGGCTTGAAGTTTTGGCCAATCGGCTTGCAACTTGTTCGGCCAATCAGCTTGCGACTTGTTCGGCCAATCAGCTTGCGACGTGACATGCTAGTTATCTATTTGCTCGGCATAACTTCATCTTTCACATTATGCGAAAAAATGGGCTAACTTTACTGTTTGTTTGTTTTTTTTAGCACAAAACTGTTTAAAAAAGAAAACTTGTTTGAAAAATTGATGCGCAAATACCGCACGAGATACAAAGTTGCAACGACCGCCATTGTATTCTCTAGGGTCTTTGCTAAAAACACATATGTTTGTCGACTTGATCAGCCAATGGCGGCTTGAAGTTTTGGCCAATCAGCTTGCGGCTTGAAGTTTCAGCCAATCAGCTTGAAGTTTTGGCCAATCGGCTTGCGACTTGAAGTTTCGGCCAATCGGCTTGCGGCTTAAAGTTTCAGCCAATTGGCTTGCGGCTTAAAGTTTCGGCCAATAGGCTTGCGGCTTGAAGTTTCGGCCAATCGGCTTGAGACTTGAAGTTTCGACCAATCGGCTTGAGGCTTGGAGTTTCGGCCAATCGGCTTGCTGCTTAAAGTTTCGGCCAATCGGCTTGCGGCTTAAAGTTTTGGCCAATCGGCTTGCGGCTTGAAGTTTTCGGCCAATCAGCTTGCGGCTTGAAGTTTTCGGCCAATCGGCTTGTGGCTTGAAGTTTCGGCCAATCGGCTTGCGGCTTGAAGTTTCGGCCAATCGGCTTGAAGTTTCGGTCAGTCGGCTTGCGGCTTGAAGTTTCGGCCAATCAGCTTGCGACGTGACATGCTAGTTATCTATTTACTCGGCATAACTTCATCTTTCACATTATGCGAAAAAATGGGCTAACTTTACTGTTTTTTTGTTTTTTTTAGCACAAAACTGTTTAAAAAAGAAAAGTTGTTTGAAAAATTGATGCGCAAATACCGCACGAGATACAAAGTTGCAACGACCGCCATTGTATTCTCTAGGATCTTTGCTAAAAAAACATATGTTTGGCGACTTGATCAGCCAATTGCGACTTGAAGTTTTGGCCAATGGGCTTGCGACTTGATATTCAGCCAATGGGCTTGCAAATTGATGTTCGGCCAATGGGCTTGCGAATTGTTTGGCCAATGGGCTTGCGGCTTGAAGTTTCGGCCAATCGGCTTGCGGCTTGAAGTTTCAGCCAATCGGCTTGCGGCTTGAAGTTTCGGCCAATCGGCTTGCAGCTTAAAGTTTCGGCCAATCGGCTTGCGACTTGAAGTTTAGGCCAATCGGCTTGCGGCTTGAAGTTTTGGCCAATCGGCTTGCGGCTTGAAGTTTCAGCCAATCGGCTTGAAGTTTCGGCCAATCGGCTTGCGACTTGAAGTTTCGGCCAATCGGCTCACGGCTTGAAGTTTCGGCCTATCGGCTTGAGGCTTGAAGTTTCAGCCAATCAGCTTGCAGATTGAAGTTTCGGCAAATCGGCTTGCGGCTTAAAGTTTCGGCCAATCGGCTTGCGGCTTGAAGTTTTCGGCCAATCGGCTTGCGGCTTGAAGTTTTGGCCAATCGGCTTGCAACTTGTTCGGCCAATCAGCTTGCGACTTGTTCGGCCAATCAGCTTGCGATGTGACATGCTAGTTATCTATTTGCTCGGCATAACTTCATCTTTCACATTATGCGAAAAATGGGCTAACTTTACTGTTTGTTTTTTTTTTTAGCACAAAACTGTTTAAAAAAGAAAACTTGTTTGAAAAATTGATGCGCAAATACCGCACGAGATACAAAGTTGCAACGACCGCCATTGTATTCTCTAGGGTCTTTGCTAAAAACACATATGTTTTTCGACTTGATCAGCCAATGGCGGCTTGAAGTTTTGGCCAATCAGCTTGCGGCTTGAAGTTTCAGCCAATCAGCTTGAAGTTTTGGCCAATCGGCTTGCGACTTGAAGTTTCGGCCAATCGGCTTGCGGCTTAAAGTTTCAGCCAATTGGCTTGCGGCTTAAAGTTTCGGCCAATAGGCTTGCGGCTTGAAGTTTCGGCCAATCGGCTTGAGACTTAAAGTTTCGACCAATCGGCTTGAGGCTTGGAGTTTCGGCCAATCGGCTTGCTGCTTAAAGTTTCGGCCAATCGGCTTGCGGCTTAAAGTTTTGGCCAATCGACTTGCGGCTTGAAGTTTTCGGCCAATCGGCTTGCGGTTGAAGTTTTGGCCAATCGGCTTGCGACTTGTTCGGCCAGTCAGCTTGCAACGTGACATGTTAGGTATTTATTTACTCGGCATAACTTCATCTTTCACATTATGCGAAAAAAATGGGCTAACTTTACTGGTTTTCTTTTTTTAGCACAAAACTGTTTAAAAAATAAAACTTGTTTGAAAAATTGATGCGCAAATACCGCACGAGATACAAAGTTGCAACGACCGCCATTGTATTCTCTAGGGTCTTTGCTAAAAACACATATGTTTGGTGGCTTGAAGTTTTTCGGCCAATCGGCTTGCGGCTTGAAGTTTCAGCCAATCGGCTTGAAGTTTTTTTTTTTTACATTCAAGAAATATATTTATTGAAAGGTAGAAACAGTACAGGGGTAAAGTACAGACTCGGAGTGGAGTTAGACAAAAATAAGGCATAAGAATACAAATTACCAATCAATAAGTGCATCAGGTTATGTCCAAAACAAGAATTATCTATCAGCTCAAAACTGAACAGGACTGTAAACCAGGGTTAGCAGCACAGCTAATTGGCCACACAGATTGTGGCTAACAATGAGCAGCGTAAAATCTCTATACTTCGTGAGATAAAGGAGAATAAGAAGAAACAGGAAAAAAGGAGAACAAAAAGGAAAGAGAAAGTTGAGTCAGCAGGAATAACGGTGGGGGACATTGTATACAGCATGTAATAAGTATCATAGTGGAGGGTCATCAATCCAGTCAACGGTAACTTTGCATTTCTGCCAGATCAAACTCCAGGTCACCCGACCAAAGACCTGAATTCCGGCGAGAGCCGGTACTCAAACCAGGGAGACCAGGTCTTATGGTAGCGTTCAATGTTTTCCTCCGATTGTGCTTTGGTGTCTTCCAGCTCACCAATGTAAGAAATTTTGAGTAACCATTCTTTCAGGGAGGGAGTGCGAGTGGTCTTCCAGTGTAGAGGAACAAGTGACCGAGCCGCATTGATTAAGTGTCTAGATAAGGAGTTTTTGTACTTTTTCATAGAGAAGTTGGTAATGTTGAGTAAACAGCACGCAGCATCTAAAGTAAGCCTGGTCTCCGTGATTTGACGCATCAGCCCAATCACTGCATCCCAGTATGGCCTTATCTTTTCGCACGTCCACCAAATATGTAATATAGTACCCTTATCCTTTTGACAACGCCAACATAAGTTGCTCGACAGAGGATACCACCTGTGTATTCTGTCGGGTGTAGCATACCAACGGGTAAGTACCTTGTACGCTGTCTCCTGCATCCTTGTACTGATGGAACACTTATGAGCCAGTGAGCAAGCCCTCTCCCATTGGACATCAGAAATGTTTACATTCAGGTCTTCCGACCATCTCTCTCTGAACCGGTCGCTCATTATTACTTTTAGGTGCTGTAGCCACTCGTAGGCCGTAGAGGTTGTTTTTAGAACCCTGTCCCCCTTGAGGCACACCGATTCCAACTCCGTGAGGTCTCTAGCAAAAAAATGCTTACTAGACTGTCGATTAACATAAGAACGTATTTGGAAATACGTCCACAGGGGCATGTCGGGTATATCGTTGTCAGTTTTCAGGTCTGAAAAGTCCTTCATAACTCCCTCATTGAAACAGTGAAGTGCAAGGAGGGGGTGTTGTTTGTTGTTGGATCTTAATAATTGGTTCCCCAACCCTGGGGTGAATTCTGGATTGTTTTGTAAGGGCGTGAGGGGACCTAAGGGTGTGGTAAATCTGTCTTGTTTAGATAGTAAGTGGAAAACGTCCAATGTTGTCCCTATTAAGGGATGTTTTTTTAGGTGCGAAGGGTACACGGATCTCGGGATCCAGGGGGAAAAGAGCAGGGGTATTGGGGCAGACTCCTCTTCCAGCACCACCCACTCCTTTGTATCGGCATGACAGTGCCAGTCAATAATGCGGGCGATGTGGGAGGCATGGTAGTAGGTCTTGAAGTTTGGCACCCCCAACCCTCCCAGATGTTTAGGTCTCATTAATAGAGCGAATCTAATACGAGGCGTTTTTTGCGCCCACAAGAATTTCAGCAGCAATGCCTGCATGGACCTAAAGAAACTTTGGGGAATCCTGACAGGGAGGGCACGAATTAGGTATAGTACCCTAGGCAGGACATTCATTTTACAAATAGCAGCCCTACCAAACCATGAGAAGAGCTTGGCATGCCAATTTTGCAAGTCCTTCTCAATTGACCGGAGGAGGGGCACAAAGTTATGTGTGAAAATAGAGTCAACCTTGGGAGTTAACCAAACCCCCAGATATTTAATGGCATGCGTGACCCATCTGAAGGTACTATTGTCCATGATTTGTTGCAATTTCTGTGCCGGCAATGATACGTTCATCGCTTCTGACTTGGAGTAGTTTATTTTAAGGTTAGATAGGTAACCATACATTGTGAATTCCTTTAAAAGGGATGGCACTGTTATGTGTGGTTCGGTGACAAAAAATAGGAGATCGTCAGCGTAACCGGCCACCTTAAACTCCCTCTCCCCGACCTCGAAACCTCTCACCGACCTGTTGGTCATGATCTTTCTAATGAAAGGTTCAAGTGTAAGGATGAATAGCAAGGGGGACAGGGGACAACCCTGTCGAGTGCCATTCCTTATGCTTACTCTGTTAGACAGCACGCCGTTAATCTTTAGCCTAGCTGAGGGATCTTGGTACAGGGATGCTATCAAGTTCAGCATGCCGGGTCCCAGTCCCACATATCTACAAGTCTCAAACATGTAGTCCCAAGCTACTCTATTGAAGGCCTTCTCCGCATCGGTTGACAGGAGAAGGCCCTCGATCTTTCGCTCACGGGCCGCATGTATCAGGTCCAGGGCCTTAGTAACGTTATCTCTGGCCTCCTTTCCCGGCATAAAACCCGCCTGACTCGGGCCTATCAGTTTGGGAAGAAAAGGTAACAGTCTCGTAGCTATAATCTTCGCTAGCAGTTTGGCATCTAGGTTTAACAGCGAGATCGGCCTATAACTAGCGCAGTTTACTGGGTCCTTGTCCGGTTTCAAAATAACTGCAATGTAAGCAGATAGAAAATCCGGTGGGACCTGCCCTCCCCCCGTCAAAGAATTCAAAGCGGCCAGAAGATGTGGGGTCAGTATGTCTCGGAATGTCTTGTAGTATATGGCTGTGTATCCGTCCGGGCCCGGGCTTTTGCCTGTCTTAAGTTCCTTGATTGCCAAGTTGAGTTCTGCTTGGGTTATGGGGGCGTCAAGAGCAATAGAGTCTTCCTGTGTAAGTGCGGGGAGTCCTGAGTCATGTAGGTATTCCCGTATCGCTTGTGTTCTAACACTCTGTATGTCTGGGGGTTTGTGTTGGGGCGGGAGGTTATAAAGCTTAGTATAAAAATCGTGGAAGTGTTGGGCTATTTTGTCAGTCGTCCTGTCAACGTGACCGTCTTTGTTGCGAATACCTGGTATGTTGGTATTATTTGTGAGGTCCCTCAGGGCTCTAGCGAGCAAACGTCCAGCCTTGTCTCCCTGTTCATAATACATCTTTTTCCGAAGAAACAGAAGCCGCTTGGTTTTTGAGTCAAAGAGCTGTTTAAGGGTCCGTCGCGTCTCTAGTAATGTTGCAGCAGAGCGTTCGGACAAAGACTGCTTATGGAGGGTTTCTAGACGACGAATGGTGTGAGTCAGTCGTCAAATTTCGTCCTCTCTTTCCCTCTTCCTTTGAGCTCCCATCGCCATCAGAGTCCCCCTAACGGTGCATTTATGGGCTTCCCAGAGCACTAAAGGGTCAATATCAGGGGTTACGTTATGCTCAAAAAAATCTTTTACGGCAGCTTCAATTTTTGGGAACAGTAAAGGATCCGTCAGGAGTGAGGAGTTCAGTCTCCACATGGGGGACGTTTTAGTGGTAGGCACCAAGTCGAGACTGAGCGACACCGGGGCATGGTCAGAAATAGTTTGAATTCCTATATGAGCCGCATGTACTAAGTGTAGGTCTCTTTGGGAAACAAATAGGTAGTCGATCCGCGAGTGTCTGTCGTGCGGGATAGAATAAAATGAAAAGTCTTTATCAGCTGGGTGTAAGTAACGCCACGTGTCTATCAAGTCTAAAGTGTGGAGAAGAGTTTTTATTGTTTTCAAGGTCTGAAAGGAGACAAGAGTCTTCCCAGTAGAAGTGTCCAGTAAGGGGTTGAGCGGGATATTAAAATCCCCACCTAGGACCAAGCATCCCGACCCAAAGCTCTCAAGTTCTTTTATCATCCCCCTACAGAAGGCTAGATGGGAAGTATTAGGGAAATATACATTCGCCAATGTAGTAGGTATTCCCGCCAAGGTCCCCTTTAAGAAGATAAATCGCCCTTTTGGGTCCACTAGTTGGTCAGAAAGCTCAAAGTTTGCCCCCTTACTCAGTAGGATGGAAACCCCTTTTGACTTAGAGACATCATTAGTTGAGTGGTGTGCTTCTGTGAAGTAGGAGTCGGTGAGCCTAGGGACCTGGCCCGTTCTAAAATGAGTCTCCTGTAGGAAGACGATCTTTGGCCTACCTTTTTTCAACTCCCTCAGCAAGGTTGAGTGCTTCTCAGGGATGTTTAACCCTTTCACATTGTGGGACACCAGCGTAGGCGCAGTGCCCAGTGCCGAGTAAGCCATCGGTCCAGGTCAGAGAGAGATGTCGAGCCGTGTCCAAAAGCCCCACCTGTGGAGAACAAAAATTACAAACCTAGAAATTATTCCACCCCCACCGATTCCACCAAAAGGGAGGCCAAGAGAAGCAGATAGGGAATGGGGAAAGGAAACAGAGAAAGAAAGAAGGCAAAAGAGAGTCAGATGTAGAGTAGGAGGTAGAGGTAACGACCCACCTGGACTAATAAGTCGTCCAAGCAGGACAAAAAATCTGGAGCCCGGGCGGCAACAGAAGCACCGTCCAGACCCCCAACTGTTTGTGGGGACAAGGGAGGCACCCAAACGGAGCCGCGGTCACTATCCTGTGCGCAATGGCATAAGCAAAAAGTTGAAAATGCCAAAACGCAAAGGGTACACCAGCAAAGGAGGGAAAAAAAACCCCACAATAAATCAGAGGGAGCCGAGCCCCAGCCCTTGTAGCGTACATAACTAACTATAGAATCCTCTCTGCCATAAGAGATGTATAAAACATATCTCTTAAACGGGTGAACATATTAAACTAAATCCGGGCATAAGAACTGAGAATCAAACCTGTTAAACATTAAAGCGGGCAGGAAGAACGGGCAACCTCCCCCCTCCACCACCACACACCACCCCCCTCACAGGTACGCTGTGGAATACCCCATGGCCCACCCCAAACCATCCTAGGACCCATAGCTGTTCAAGTAATACAAATGTCTGCAGGGACCTGCGGTTATAGGGCAATAGCCCGTTACGACCCTCCCAGCGCCCCCAAAAACAATAAACCTGAGGGGTCAAATGGTGAGACAGCATTGCACATCAAACTAGGAAAGGCATTAGTCTCTGAGGTCAAGTATGTCTTAGGACATCCACAGTGATACTGAAGCGCAGGAACATTAGCAATTGTTTGCCCAGGAAAGAAGTGGTGAGGGCGAACCACAAAAACTAGGAACTTGTGCGTAGTGATCCAACATGTCAAACTCTAGTCCTCAGGCTGGGACCGTGAGGAGTGTGCTCTTCTGCGAGGCGTGCCCGCACCAGGGCTCTCCTGCCAGGCCGAACGTTGCTTTTTAGGATGGCGCTTGTCGGGCGTTGACACGGGGGAATGGGGCGGACTCCTCTCCCTGGGTGGCAGTGCATACTCCTGGTACCAATCCGGTAAGTCCACAGGATCTAGGTGCAAAGCGTTGCAAAATTCTGGGAGATCATTCGGCGTGCGGAGCGTGTATTGCTTGCCATTGTGAGACACCAGGAGGGCGAAGGGGAAGCGCCACGTGTAACGGAGGTCTCTGGCCCGCAGTATCTCCAGCAAAGGGCGCAGGGCTCTGCGATTTTTAAGGGTTATTTGCGAGAGATCTTGAAACAGTTTAATGTTCTCGCCGTTAAACACGATCAGTTCGTTTCTACGTGCCTTAAGCATGATTTCCTCCTTTAGGGAAAAGTTCTGCAAGCAGCATATTATGTCACGCGGAGGCAAGGTATCAGGGCCTCTAGCTCGGAGAGCCCTGTGGGCCCGGACGAATTCAATAGCAGAATCTTCTGGCCTCTCCAGTACACTATTAAAGACCCTTTGGAGAGCTGGAACTATCTGCTCAGCGGTCACTGACTCTGGCACCCACCTGACTCTTATGTTGTTCCTCCTTCCTCTGTTGTCGAGGTCCTCCATGTGCCTGTTCAACTCAATAAAGTGCTGAGCATGTGTGGAGGTGACATTGTCTAAGCGGAGTATTGCTTTGTCTCTAAGTTTCCCTGCTGTTTCGGCGGTAGCCATCTTTTCAGTGAGCACAAGCAGCTTAGTTTTCAAGTCTGTAATGGCCGCTGAAAATGATGCCTTGATGTCAGCAGCAAAACCTGACATGTCTGCATATGTGAGGGGATGGTCAGGTCAAGCCATTCTCCTACCGTTATCCTCCGTAGCGGATTGGGAGTCCTCGCTGAGATCGCCGTCAGTGGGAACCGGCGCCATCTTGCCTCGTTCCGGGGCCCGCTGTGCCATCGCCTGTTTCTGGAATATGTCAGAGATATTCCTGCTAGCAGATACCGCGGTGGATCGGCAGGATCGTGAGTGCTGTGATCCGCGAAATTGCTTGTTCATCCTCGCTGGGTGCTGGGCAGAGAGGTGCTTAGGGCTTCAGGCTGCACGGAGCTCCTCTTTCAGGCGGCCATCTCCGTCGCGCGCCAAGCCACGCCCCCAATCGGCTTGAAGTTTCGGCCAATCGGCTTGCGGCTTGAAGTCTCGGTCAGTCGGCTTGCGGCTTGAAGTTTTGGCCAATCGCCTTGCGGCTTGAAGTTTTGGCCAATCGCCTTGCGGCTTGAAGTTTCGGCCAATCGGCTTGCGGCGTGAAGTTTCAGCCAATCGGCTTGAAGTTTCGGCCAATCGGCTTGCGACTAGAAGTTTCGGTCAGTCGGCTTGCGGCTTGAAGTTTCAGCCAATCGGCTTGCGGCTTAAAGTTTCGGCCAATCGGCTTGCGGCTTGAAGTTTTCGGCCAATCGGCTTGCAACTTGTTCGGCCAATCAGCTTGCGACTTGTTCGGCCAATCAGCTTGCGACGTGACATGCTAGTTATCTATTTGCTCGGCATAACTTCATCTTTCACATTATGCGAAAAAATGGGCTAACTTTACTGTTTTTTTTTTTTTTTAGCACAAAACTGTTTAAAAAAGAAAACTTGTTTGAAAAATTGATGCGCAAATACCGCACGAGATACAAAGTTGCAACGACCGCCATTGTATTCTCTAGGGTCTTTGCTAAAAACACATATGTTTGGCGACTTGATCAGCCAATGGCGGCTTGAAGTTTTGGCCAATCAGCTTGCGGCTTGAAGTTTCAGCCAATCAGCTTGAAGTTTCGGCCAATCGGCTTGCGACTTGAAGTTTCGGCCAATCGGCTTGCGGCTTAAAGTTTCGGCCAATCGGCTTGCGGTTGAAGTTTTGGCCAATCGGCTTGCGATTTGTTCGGCCAATCAGCTTGCGACGTGACATGCTATCTATTTACTCGGCATAACTTCATCTTTCAAATTATGCGAAAAAAAATGGGCTAACTTTACTGTTTTTTTGTTTTTTAGCACAAAACTGTTTAAAAAAGAAAACTTGTTTGAAAAATTGATGCGCAAATACCGCACGAGATACAAAGTTGCAACGACCGCCATTGTATTCTCTAGGGTCTTTGCTAAAAACACATATGTTTGGCGACTTGATCAGCCAATGGCGGCTTGAAGTTTTGGCCAATCAGCTTGCGGCTTGAAGTTTCAGCCAATCAGCTTGAAGTTTCGGCCAATCGGCTTGCGACTTGAAGTTTCGGCCAATCGGCTTGCGGCTTGAAGTTTCGGGTAATTGGCTTGCGGCTAGAAGTTTCGGCCAATCGGCTTGCGGCTTGAAGTTTCGGGTAATCGACTCGCGGCTTGAAGTTTCGGCCAATCGGCTTGCGGCTTGAAGTTTTGGCCAATCGGCATGCGACTTGAAGTTTCGGCCAATCGACTTGCGACTTGAAGTTTCAGCCAATCGGCTTGAAGTTTCGGCCAATCGGCATGCGACTTGAAGTTTCGGCCAATCGGCTTGCTGCTCAAAGTTTCGGCCAATCGGCTTGCGGCTTGAAGTTTTCGGCCAATCAGCTTGCGGCTTGAAGTTTTCGGCCAATCAGCTTGCGGCTTGAAGTTTTCGGCCAATCGGCTTGCGGCTTGAAGTTTCGGCCAATCGGCTTGAAGTTTCGGTCAGTCGGCTTGCGGCTTGAAGTTTCGGCCAATCAGCTTGCGACGTGACATGCTAGTTATCTATTTACTCGGCATAACTTCATCTTTCACATTATGCGAAAAAATGGGCTAACTTTACTGTTTGTTTTTTTTAGCACAAAACTGTTTAAAAAAGAAAAGTTGTTTGAAAAGTTGCAACGACCGCCATTGTATTCTCTAGGATCTTTGCTAAAAAAACATATGTTTGGCGACTTGATCAGCCAATTGCGACTTGAAGTTTTGGCCAATGGGCTTGCGACTTGATATTCAGCCAATGGGCTTGCAACTTGATGTTCGGCCAATGGGCTTGCGAATTGTTCGGCCAATGGGCTTGCGGCTTGAAGTTTCGGTCAATCGGCTTGCGGCTTGAAGTTTCAGCCAATGGGCTTGCGGCTTGAAGTTTCGGCCAATCGGCTTGCGACTTGAAGTTTCAGCCAATCAGCTTGCAGATTGAAGTTTCGGCAAATCGGCTTGCGGCTTAAAGTTTCGGCCAATCGGCTTGCGGCTTGAAGTTTTCAGCCAATCGGCTTGCGGCTTGAAGTTTTGGCCAATCGGCTTGCAACTTGTTCGGCCAATCAGCTTGCGACTTGTTCGGCCAATCAGCTTGCGACGTGACATGCTAGTTATCTATTTGCTCGGCATAACTTCATCTTTCACATAATGCGAAAAAATGGGCTAACTTTACTGTTTTTTTTTTTTAGCACAAAACTGTTTAAAAAAGAAAACTTGTTTGAAAAATTGATGCGCAAATACCGCACGAGATACAAAGTTGCAACGACCGCCATTGTATTCTCTAGGGTCTTTGCTAAAAACACATATGTTTGGCGACTTGATCAGCCAATGGCGGCTTGAAGTTTTGGCCAATCAGCTTGCGGCTTGAAGTTTCAGCCAATCAGCTTGAAGTTTCGGCCAATCGGCTTGCGACTTGAAGTTTCGGCCAATCGGCTTGCTGCTTAAAGTTTCGGCCAATCGGCTTGCGGCTTAAAGTTTCGGCCAATCGGCTTGCGACTTGAAGTTTCAGCCAATCGACTTGCGACTTGAAGTTTCAGCCAATCGGCTTGAAGTTTCGGCCAATCGGCTTGCGACTTGAAGTTTCGGCCAATCGGCTTGCGGCTTAAAGTTTCAGCCAATCGGCTTGCGGCTTGAAGTTTCGACCAATCGGCTTGAGACTTAAAGTTTCGGCCAATCGACTTGCGACTTGAAGTTTCGGCCAATCGGCTTGCGGCTTGAAGTTTCGGGTAATTGGCTTGCGGCTAGAAGTTTCGGTCAATCGGCTTGCGGCTTGAAGTTTCGGGTAATCGACTCGCGGCTTGAAGTTTCGGCCAATCGGCTTGCGGCTTGAAGTTTTGGCCAATCGGCATGCGACTTGAAGTTTCGGCCAATCGACTTGCGACTTGAAGTTTCAGCCAATCGGCTTGAAGTTTCGGCCAATCGGCATGCGACTTGAAGTTTCGGCCAATCGGCTTGCGGCTTAAAGTTTCGACCAATCGGCTTGAGACTTGAAGTTTCGGCCAATCGACTTGCGACTTGAAGTTTCGGCCAATCGGCTTGCGGCTTGAAGTTTCGGGTAATCGACTCACGGCTTGAAGTTTTGGCCAATCGGCATGCAACTTGAAGTTTCGGCCAATCGGCTTGCGACTTGAAGTTTCGGCCAATCGGCTTGCGGCTAGAAGTTTCGGCCAATCGGCTTACGGCTTGAAGTTTCGGCCAATCGGCTTGAGGCTTGGAGTTTTGGCCAATCAGCTTGCAGATTGAAGTTTCGGCCAATCGGCTTGCGGCTTGAAGTTTCGGCCAATCGGCTTGCGGCTTGAAGTTTTGGCCAATCAGCTTGCAGATTGAAGTTTCGGCCAATCGGCTTGCGGCTTGAAGTTTCGGCCAATTGGCTTGCGACTTGAAGTTTTGACCAATCGGCTTGCGACTTGTTCGGCCAGTCAGCTTGCAACGTGACATGTTAGGTATCTATTTACTCGGCATAACTTCATTTTTCACATTATGCGAAAAAAATAGGCTAACTTTACTGGTTTTCTTTTTTTAGCACAAAACTGTTTAAAAAATAAAACTTGTTTGAAAAATTAATACGCAAATACCACACAAGATACAAAGTTGCAACCACCGCCATTGTATTCTCTAGGGTCTTTGCTAAAAAAACATGTTTGGCGACTTGATGATCAGCCAATGGGCTTGCGACTTAATATTCAGCCAATGGGCTTGCGACTTGTTCGGCCAAACAGCTTGCGGCTTGAATTTTCGGCCAATCGGCTTGAGGCTTGGAGTTTCGGCCAATCGGCTTGCTGCTTAAAGTTTCGGCCAATCGGCTTGCGGCTTGAGGTTTTCGGCCAATCAGCTTGCGGCTTGAAGTTTCAGCCAATCGGCTTGCGGCTTGAAGTTTCGCCCAATCGGCTTGCAGCTTAAAGTTTCGGCCAATCGGCTTGCGACTTGAAGTTTCGGCCAATCGGCTTGCGGCTTTAAGTTTCGGCCAATCGGCTTGCGGCTTGAAGTTTCAGCCAATCGGCTTGAAGTTTCGGCCAATCGGCTTGCGACTTGAAGTTTCGGCCAATCGGCTTGCGGCTTAAAGTTTTGGCCAATCGGCTTGCGGCTTAAAGTTTTGGCCAATCGGCTTGCGGCTTTAAGTTTCGGCCAATCGGCTTGCGGCTTAAAGTTTTGGCCAATCGGCTTGCGGCTTAAAGTTTCGGCCAATCGGCTTGCGGTTGAAGTTTTGGCCAATCGGCTTGCGATTTGTTCGGCCAATCAGCTTGCGACGTGACATGCTATCTATTTACTAAGCATAACTTCATCTTTCACATTATGCGAAAAAAAATGGGCTAACTTTACTGTTTTTTTGTTTTTTTAGCACAAAACTGTTTAAAAAAGAAAACTTGTTTGAAAAATTGATGCGCAAATACCGCACGAGATACAAAGTTGCAACGACCGCCATTGTATTCTCTAGGGTCTTTGCTAAAAACACATATGTTTGGCGGATTGAAGTTTCGGCCAATCGGCTTGCGGCTTGAAGTTTCAGCCAATCGGCTTGCGACTTGAAGTTTCGGCCAATCGGCTTGCGGCTTTAAGTTTCGGCCAATCGGCTTGCGGCTTGAAGTTTCAGCCAATCGGCTTGAAGTTTCGGCCAATCGGCTTGCGACTTGAAGTTTCAGCCAATCAGCTTGCAGATTGAAGTTTCGGCAAATCGGCTTGCGGCTTAAAGTTTCGGCCAATCGGCTTGCGGCTTTAAGTTTTCGGCCAATCGGCTTGCGGCTTGAAGTTTCAGCCAATCGGCTTGAAGTTTCGGCCAATCGGCTTGCGACTTGAAGTTTCAGCCAATCAGCTTGCAGATTGAAGTTTCGGCAAATCGGCTTGCGGCTTAAAGTTTCGGCCAATCGGCTTGCGGCTTGAAGTTTTCAGCCAATCGGCTTGCGGCTTGAAGTTTTGGCCAATCGGCTTGCAACTTGTTCGGCCAATCAGCTTGCGACTTGTTCGGCCAATCAGCTTGCGACGTGACATGCTAGTTATCTATTTGCTCGGCATAACTTCATCTTTCACATTATGCGAAAAAATGGGCTAACTTTACTGTTTTTTTTTTTTAGCACAAAACTGTTTAAAAAAGAAAACTTGTTTGAAAAATTGATGCGCAAATACCGCACGAGATACAAAGTTGCAACGACCGCCATTGTATTCTCTAGGGTCTTTGCTAAAAACACATGTTTGGCGACTTGATCAGCCAATGGCGGCTTGAAGTTTTGGCCAATCAGCTTGCGGCTTGAAGTTTCAGCCAATCAGCTTGAAGTTTCGGCCAATCAGCTTGCGACTTGAAGTTTCGGCCAATCGGCTTGCTGCTTAAAGTTTCGGCCAATCGGCTTGCGGCTTAAAGTTTCGGCCAATCGGCTTGCGACTTGAAGTTTCAGCCAATTGACTTGCGACTTGAAGTTTCAGCCAATTGGCTTAAAGTTTCGGCCAATCGGCTTGCGACTTGAAGTTTCAGCCAATCGGCTTGCGGCTTAAAGTTTCAGCCAATCGGCTTGCGGCTTGAAGTTTCGACCAATCGGCTTGAGACTTAAAGTTTCGGCCAATCGACTTGCGACTTAAAGTTTCGGCCAATCGGATTGCGGCTTGAAGTTTCGGGTAATTGGCTTGCGGCTAGAAGTTTCGGCCAATCGGCTTGCGGCTTGAAGTTTCGGGTAATCGACTCGCGGCTTGAAGTTTCGGCCAATCGGCTTGCGGCTTGAAGTTTTGGCCAATCGGCATGCGACTTGAAGTTTCGGCCAATCGACTTGCGACTTGAAGTTTCAGCCAATCGGCTTGAAGTTTCGGCCAATCGGCATGCGACTTGAAGTTTCGGCCAATCGGCTTGCGGCTTAAAGTTTCGACCAATCGGCTTGAGACTTGAAGTTTTGGCCAATCGACTTGCGACTTGAAGTTTCGGCCAATCGGCTTGCGGCTTGAAGTTTCGGGTAATCGACTCGCGGCTTGAAGTTTTGGCCAATCGGCATGCGACTTGAAGTTTCGGCCAATCGGCTTGCGACTTGAAGTTTCGGCCAATCGGCTTGCGGCTTGAAGTTTCGGGTAATTGGCTTGCGGCTAGAAGTTTCGGCCAATCGGCTTACGGCTTGAAGTTTCGGCCAATCGGCTTGAGGCTTGGAGTTTCAGCCAATCGGCTTGAAGTTTCGGCCAATCAGCTTGTGACTTGAAGTTTCGGCCAATCGGCTTGCGGCTTGAAGTTTCGGCCAATCGGCTTGCGGCTTGAAGTTTTGGCCAATCAGCTTGCAGATTGAAGTTTCGGCCAATCGGCTTGCGGCTTGAAGTTTCGGCCAATTGGCTTGCGACTTGAAGTTTTGGCCAATCGGCTTGCGACTTGTTCGGCCAGTCAGCTTGCAACGTGACATGTTAGGTATCTATTTACTTGGCATAACTTCATCTTTCACATTATGCGAAAAAAAATGGGCTAACTTTACTGTTTTTTAGTTTTTTTTAGCACAAAACTGTTTAAAAAAGAAAACTTGTTTGAAAAATTGATGCGCAAATACCGCACGAGATACAAAGTTGCAACGACCGCAATTGTATTCTCTAGGGTCTTTGCTAAAAACACATATGTTTGGCGGATTGAAGTTTCGGCCAATCGGCTTGCGGCTTGAAGTTTCAGCCAATCGGCTTGCGACTTGAAGTTTCGGCCAATCGGCTTGCGGCTTTAAGTTTCGGCCAATCGGCTTGCGGCTTGAAGTTTCAGCCAATCGGCTTGAAGTTTCGGCCAATCGGCTTGCGACTTGAAGTTTCAGCCAATCAGCTTGCAGATTGAAGTTTCGGCAAATCGGCTTGCGGCTTAAAGTTTCGGCCAATCGGCTTGCGGCTTTAAGTTTTCGGCCAATCGGCTTGCGGCTTGAAGTTTCAGCCAATCGGCTTGAAGTTTCGGCCAATCGGCTTGCGACTTGAAGTTTCAGCCAATCAGCTTGCAGATTGAAGTTTCGGCAAATCGGCTTGCGGCTTAAAGTTTCGGCCAATCGGCTTGCGGCTTAAAGTTTCAGCCAATTGGCTTGCGGCTTAAAGTTTCGGCCAATAGGCTTGCGGCTTGAAGTTTCGGCCAATAGGCTTGCGGCTTGAAGTTTCGGCCAATCGGCTTGAGACTTGAAGTTTCGACCAATCGGCTTGAGGCTTGGAGTTTCGGCCAATCGGCTTGCTGCTTAAAGTTTCGGCCAATCGGCTTGCGGCTTGAAGTTTTCGGCCAATCGGCTTGCGGTTGAAGTTTTGGCCAATCGGCTTGCGACTTGTTCGGCCAGTCAGCTTGCAACGTGACATGTTAGGTATTTATTTACTCGGCATAACTTCATCTTTCACATTATGCGAAAAAAATGGGCTAACTTTACTGGTTTTCTCTTTTTTAGCACAAAACTGTTTAAAAAATAAAACTTGTTTGAAAAATTGATGCGCAAATACCGCACGAGATACAAAGTTGCAACGACCGCCATTGTATTCTCTAGGGTCTTTGCTAAAAACACATATGTTTGGTGGCTTGAAGTTTCGGCCAATCGGCTTGCGGCTTGAAGTTTCAGCCAATCGGCTTGAAGTTTTTTTTTTTTTACATTCAAGAAATATATTTATTGAAAGGTAGAAACAGTACAGGGGTAAAGTACAGACTCGGAGTGGAGTTAGACAAAAATAAGGCATAAGAATACAAATTACCAATCAATAAGTGCATCAGGTTATGTCCAAAACAAGAATTATCTATCAGCTCAAAACTGAACAGGACTGTAAACCAGGGTTAGCAGCACAGCTAATTGGCCACACAGATTGTGGCTAACAATGAGCAGCGTAAAATCTCTATACTTCGTGAGATAAAGGAGAATAAGAAGAAACAGGAAAAAAGGAGAACAAAAAGGAAAGAGAAAGTTGAGTCAGCAGGAATAACGGTGGGGGACATTGTATACAGCATGTAATAAGTATCATAGTGGAGGGTCATCAATCCAGTCAACGGTAACTTTGCATTTCTGCCAGATCAAACTCCAGGTCACCCGACCAAAGACCTGAATTCCGGCGAGAGCCGGTACTCAAACCAGGGAGACCAGGTTTTATGGTAGCGTTCAATGTTTTCCTCCGATTGTGCTTTGGTGTCTTCCAGCTCACCAATGTAAGAAATTTTGAGTAACCATTCTTTCAGGGAGGGAGTGCGAGTGGTCTTCCAGTGTAGAGGAACAAGTGACCGAGCCGCATTGATTAAGTGTCTAGATAAGGAGTTTTTGTACTTTTTCATAGAGAAGTTGGTAATGTTGAGTAAACAGCACGCAGCATCTAAAGTAAGCCTGGTCTCCGTGATTTGACGCATCAGCCCAATCACTGCATCCCAGTATGGCCTTATCTTTTCGCACGTCCACCAAATATGTAATATAGTACCCTTATCCTTTTGACAACGCCAACATAAGTTGCTCGACAGAGGATACCACCTGTGTATTCTGTCGGGTGTAGCATACCAACGGGTAAGTACCTTGTACGCTGTCTCCTGCATCCTTGTACTGATGGAACACTTATGAGCCAGTGAGCAAGCCCTCTCCCATTGGACATCAGAAATGTTTACATTCAGGTCTTCCGACCATCTCTCTCTGAACCGGTCGCTCGTTATTACTTTTAGGTGCTGTAGCCACTCGTAGGCCGTAGAGGTTGTTTTTAGAACCCTGTCCCCCTTGAGGCACACCGATTCCAACTCCGTGAGGTCTCTAGCAAAAAAATGCTTACTAGACTGTCGATTAACATAAGAACGTATTTGGAAATACGTCCACAGGGGCATGTCGGGTATATCGTTGTCAGTTTTCAGGTCTGAAAAGTCCTTCATAACTCCCTCATTGAAACGGTGAAGTGCAAGGAGGGGGTGTTGTTTGTTGTTGGATCTTAATAATTGGTTCCCCAACCCTGGGGTGAATTCTGGATTGTTTTGTAAGGGCGTGAGGGGACCTAAGGGTGTGGTAAATCTGTCTTGTTTAGATAGTAAGTGGAAAACGTCCAATGTTGTCCCTATTAAGGGATGTTTTTTTAGGTGCGAAGGGTACACGGATCTCGGGATCCAGGGGGAAAAGAGCAGGGGTATTGGGGCAGACTCCTCTTCCAGCACCACCCACTCCTTTGTATCGGCATGACAGTGCCAGTCAATAATGCGGGCGATGTGGGAGGCATGGTAGTAGGTCTTGAAGTTTGGCACCCCCAACCCTCCCAGATGTTTAGGTCTCATTAATAGAGCGAATCTAATACGAGGCGTTTTTTGCGCCCACAAGAATTTCAGCAGCAATGCCTGCATGGACCTAAAGAAACTTTGGGGAATCCTGACAGGGAGGGCGCGAATTAGGTATAGTACCCTAGGCAGGACATTCATTTTACAAATAGCAGCCCTACCAAACCATGAGAAGAGCTTGGCATGCCAATTTTGCAAGTCCTTCTCAATTGACCGGAGGAGGGGCACAAAGTTATGTGTGAAAATAGAGTCAACCTTGGGAGTTAACCAAACCCCCAGATATTTAATGGCATGCGTGACCCATCTGAAGGTACTATTGTCCATGATTTGTTGCAATTTCTGTGCCGGCAATGATACGTTCATCGCTTCTGACTTGGAGTAGTTTATTTTAAGGTTAGATAGGTAACCATACGTTGTGAATTCCTTTAAAAGGGATGGCACTGTTATGTGTGGTTCGGTGACAAAAAATAGGAGATCGTCAGCGTAACCGGCCACCTTAAACTCCCTCTCCCCGACCTCGAAACCTCTCACCGACCTGTTGGTCATGATCTTTCTAATGAAAGGTTCAAGTGTAAGGATGAATAGTAAGGGGGACAGGGGACAACCCTGTCGAGTGCCATTCCTTATGCTTACTCTGTTAGACAGCACGCCGTTAATCTTTAGCCTAGCTGAGGGATCTTGGTACAGGGATGCTATCAAGTTCAGCATGCCGGGTCCCAGTCCCACATATCTACAAGTCTCAAACATGTAGTCCCAAGCTACTCTATTGAAGGCCTTCTCCGCATCGGTTGACAGGAGAAGGCCCTCGATCTTTCGCTCACGGGCCGCATGTATCAGGTCCAGGGCCTTAGGAACGTTATCTCTGGCCTCCTTTCCCGGCATAAAACCCGCCTGACTCGGGCCTATCAGTTTGGGAAGAAAAGGTAACAGTCTCGTAGCTATAATCTTCGCTAGCAGTTTGGCATCTAGGTTTAACAGCGAGATCGGCCTATAACTAGCGCAGTTTACTGGGTCCTTGTCCGGTTTCAAAATAACTGCAATGTAAGCAGATAGAAAATCCGGTGGGACCTGCCCTCCCCCCGTCAAAGAATTCAAAGCGGCCAGAAGATGTGGGGTCAGTATGTCTCGGAATGTCTTGTAGTATATGGCTGTGTATCCGTCCGGGCCCGGGCTTTTGCCTGTCTTAAGTTCCTTGATTGCCAAGTTGAGTTCTGCTTGGGTTATGGGGGCGTCAAGAGCAATAGAGTCTTCCTGTGTAAGTGTGGGGAGTCCTGAGTCATGTAGGTATTCCCGTATCGCTTGTGTTCTAACACTCTGTATGTCTGGGGGTTTGTGTTGGGGCGGGAGGTTATAAAGCTTAGTATAAAAATCGTGGAAGTGTTGGGCTATTTTGTCAGTCGTCCTGTCAACGTGACCGTCTTTGTTGCGAATACCTGGTATGTTGGTATTATTTGTGAGGTCCCTCAGGGCTCTAGCGAGCAAACGTCCAGCCTTGTCTCCCTGTTCATAATACATCTTTTTCCGAAGAAACAGAAGCCGCTTGGTTTTTGAGTCAAAGAGCTGTTTAAGGGTCCGTCGCGTCTCTAGTAATGTTGCAGCAGAGCGTTCGGACAAAGACTGCTTATGGAGGGTTTCTAGACGACGAATGGTGTGAGTCAGTCGTCAAATTTCGTCCTCTCTTTCCCTCTTCCTTTGAGCTCCCATCGCCATCAGAGTCCCCCTAACGGTGCATTTATGGGCTTCCCAGAGCACTAAAGGGTCAATATCAGGGGTTACGTTATGCTCAAAAAAATCTTTTACGGCAGCTTCAATTTTTGGGAACAGTAAAGGATCCGTCAGGAGTGAGGAGTTCAGTCTCCACATGGGGGACGTTTTAGTGGTAGGCACCAAGTCGAGACTGAGCGACACCGGGGCATGGTCAGAAATAGTTTGAATTCCTATATGAGCCGCATGTACTAAGTGTAGGTCTCTTTGGGAAACAAATAGGTAGTCGATCCGCGAGTGTCTGTCGTGCGGGATAGAATAAAATGAAAAGTCTTTATCAGCTGGGTGTAAGTAACGCCACGTGTCTATCAAGTCTAAAGTGTGGAGAAGAGTTTTTATTGTTTTCAAGGTCTGAAAGGAGACAAGAGTCTTCCCAGTAGAAGTGTCCAGTAAGGGGTTGAGCGGGATATTAAAATCCCCACCTAGGACCAAGCATCCCGACCCAAAGCTCTCAAGTTCTTTTATCATCCCCCTACAGAAGGCTAGATGGGAAGTATTAGGGAAATATACATTTGCCAATGTAGTAGGTATTCCCGCCAAGGTCCCCTTTAAGAAGATAAATCGCCCTTTTGGGTCCACTAGTTGGTCAGAAAGCTCAAAGTTTGCCCCCTTACTCAGTAGGATGGAAACCCCTTTTGACTTAGAGACATCATTAGTTGAGTGGTGTGCTTCTGTGAAGTAGGAGTCGGTGAGCCTAGGGACCTGGCCCGTTCTAAAATGAGTCTCCTGTAGGAAGACGATCTTTGGCCTACCTTTTTTCAACTCCCTCAGCAAGGTTGAGTGCTTCTCAGGGATGTTTAACCCTTTCACATTGTGGGACACCAGCGTAGGCGCAGTGCCCAGTGCCGAGTAAGCCATCGGTCCAGGTCAGAGAGAGATGTCGAGCCGTGTCCAAAAGCCCCACCTGTGGAGAACAAAAATTACAAACCTAGAAATTATTCCACCCCCACCGATTCCACCAAAAGGGAGGCCAAGAGAAGCAGATAGGGAATGGGGAAAGGAAACAGAGAAAGAAAGAAGGCAAAAGAGAGTCAGATGTAGAGTAGGAGGTAGAGGTAACGACCCACCTGGACTAATAAGTCGTCCAAGCAGGACAAAAAATCTGGAGCCCGGGCGGCAACAGAAGCACCGTCCAGACCCCCAACTGTTTGTGGGGACAAGGGAGGCACCCAAACGGAGCCGCGGTCACTATCCTGTGCGCAATGGCATAAGCAAAAAGTTGAAAATGCCAAAACGCAAAGGGTACACCAGCAAAGGAGGGAAAAAAACCCCCACAATAAATCAGAGGGAGCCGAGCCCCAGCCCTTGTAGCGTACATAACTAACTATAGAATCCTCTCTGCCATAAGAGATGTATAAAACATATCTCTTAAACGGGTGAACATATTAAACTAAATCCGGGCATAAGAACTGAGAATCAAACCTGTTAAACATTAAAGCCAGCATCAGGGGGCACCGCCGACAGAGGTGCGGGCAGGAAGAACGGGCAACCTCCCCCCTCCACCACCACACACCACCCCCCTCACAGGTACGCTGTGGAATACCCCATGGCCCACCCCAAACCATCCTAGGACCCATAGCTGTTCAAGTAATACAAATGTCTGCAGGGACCTGCGGTTATAGGGCAATAGCCCGTTACGACCCTCCCAGCGCCCCCAAAAACAATAAACCTGAGGGGTCAAATGGTGAGACAGCATTGCACATCAAACTAGGAAAGGCATTAGTCTCTGAGGTCAAGTATGTCTTAGGACATCCACAGTGATACTGAAGCGCAGGAACATTAGCAATTGTTTGCCCAGGAAAGAAGTGGTGAGGGCGAACCACAAAAACTAGGAACTTGTGCGTAGTGATCCAACATGTCAAACTCTAGTCCTCAGGCTGGGACCGTGAGGAGTGTGCTCTTCTGCGAGGCGTGCCCGCACCAGGGCTCCCCTGCCAGGCCGAACGTTGCTTTTTAGGATGGCGCTTGTCGGGCGTTGACACGGGGGAATGGGGCGGACTCCTCTCCCTGGGTGGCAGTGCATACTCCTGGTACCAATCCGGTAAGTCCACAGGATCTAGGTGCAAAGCGTTGCAAAATTCTGGGAGATCATTCGGCGTGCGGAGCGTGTATTGCTTGCCATTGTGAGACACCAGGAGGGCGAAGGGGAAGCGCCACGTGTAACGGAGGTCTCTGGCCCGCAGTATCTCCAGCAAAGGGCGCAGGGCTCTGCGATTTTTAAGGGTTATTTGCGAGAGATCTTGAAACAGTTTAATGTTCTCGCCGTTAAACACGATCAGTTCGTTTCTACGTGCCTTAAGCATGATTTCCTCCTTTAGGGAAAAGTTCTGCAAGCAGCATATTATGTCACGCGGAGGCAAGGTATCAGGGCCTCTAGCTCGGAGAGCCCTGTGGGCCCGGACGAATTCAATAGCAGAATCTTCTGGCCTCTCCAGTACACTATTAAAGACCCTTTGGAGAGCTGGAACTATCTGCTCAGCGGTCACTGACTCTGGCACCCACCTGACTCTTATGTTGTTCCTCCTTCATCTGTTGTCGAGGTCCTCCATGTGCCTGTTCAACTCAATAAAGTGCTGAGCATGTGTGGAGGTGACATTGTCTAAGCGGAGTATTGCTTTGTCTCTAAGTTTCCCTGCTGTTTCGGCGGTAGCCATCTTTTCAGTGAGCACAAGCAGCTTAGTTTTCAAGTCTGTAATGGCCGCTGAAAATGATGCCTTGATGTCAGCAGCAAAACCTGACATGTCTGCATATGTGAGGGGATGGTCAGGTCAAGCCATTCTCCTACCGTTATCCTCCGTAGCGGATTGGGAGTCCTCGCTGAGATCGCCGTCAGTGGGAACCGGCGCCATCTTGCCTCGTTCCGGGGCCCGCTGTGCCATCGCCTGTTTCTGGAATATGTCAGAGATATTCCTGCTAGCAGATATCGCGGTGGATCGGCAGGATCGTGAGTGCTGTGATCCGCGAAATTGCTTGTTCATCCTCGCTGGGTGCTGGGCAGAGAGGTGCTTAGGGCTTCAGGCTGCACGGAGCTCCTCTTTCAGGCGGCCATCTCCGTCGCGCGCCAAGCCACGCCCCCAATCGGCTTGAAGTTTCGGCCAATCGGCTTGCGGCTTGAAGTCTCGGTCAGTCGGCTTGCGGCTTGAAGTTTCGGCCAATCGCCTTGCGGCTTGAAGTTTTGGCCAATCGCCTTGCGGCTTGAAGTTTCGGCCAATCGGCTTGCGGCGTGAAGTTTCAGCCAATCGGCTTGAAGTTTCGGCCAATCGGCTTGCGACTAGAAGTTTCGGTCAGTCGGCTTGCGGCTTGAAGTTTCAGCCAATCGGCTTGCGGCTTAAAGTTTCGGCCAATCGGCTTGCGGCTTGAAGTTTTCGGACAATCGGCTTGCAACTTGTTCGGCCAATCAGCTTGCGACTTGTTCGGCCAATCAGCTTGCGACGTGACATGCTAGTTATCTATTTGCTCGGCATAACTTCATCGTTCACATTATGCGAAAAAATGGGCTAACTTTACTGTTTTTTTTTTTTTTTTAGCACAAAACTGTTTAAAAAAGAAAACTTGTTTGAAAAATTGATGCGCAAATACCGCACGAGATACAAAGTTGCAACGACCGCCATTGTATTCTCTAGGGTCTTTGCTAAAAACACATATGTTTGGCGACTTGATCAGCCAATGGCGGCTTGAAGTTTTGGCCAATCAGCTTGCGGCTTGAAGTTTCAGCCAATCAGCTTGAAGTTTCGGCCAATCGGCTTGCGACTTGAAGTTTCGGCCAATCGGCTTGCGGCTTAAAGTTTCGGCCAATCGGCTTGCGGTTGAAGTTTTGGCCAATCGGCTTGCGATTTGTTCGGCCAATCAGCTTGCGACGTGACATGCTATCTATTTACTCGGCATAACTTCATCTTTCAAATTATGCGAAAAAAAATGGGCTAACTTTACTGTTTTTTTGTTTTTTAGCACAAAAATGTTTAAAAAAGAAAACTTGTTTGAAAAATTGATGCGCAAATACCGCACAAGATACAAAGTTGCAACGACCGCCATTGTATTCTCTAGGGTCTTTGCTAAAAACACATATGTTTGGCGACTTGATCAGCCAATGGCGGCTTGAAGTTTTGGCCAATCAGCTTGCGGTTTGAAGTTTCAGCCAATCAGCTTGAAGTTTCGGCCAATCGGCTTGCGACTTGAAGTTTCGGCCAATCGGCTTGCGGCTTAAAGTTTCGGCCAATCGGCTTGCGGCTTAAAGTTTCGGCCAATCGACTTGCGACTTGAAGTTTCAGCCAATCGGCTTGAAGTTTCGGCCAATCGGCTTGCGACTTGAAGTTTCGGCCAATCGGCTTGCGGCTTAAACTTTCGGCCAATCGGCTTGCGGTTGAAGTTTTGGCCAATCGGCTTGCGATTTGTTCGGCCAATCAGCTTGCGACGTGACATGCTATCTATTTACTCGGCATAACTTCATCTTTCAAATTATGCGAAAAAAAATGGGCTAACTTTACTGTTTTTTTGTTTTTTTAGCACAAAACTGTTTAAAAAAGAAAACTTGTTTGAAAAATTGATGCGCAAATACCGCACGAGATACAAAGTTGCAACGACCGCCATTGTATTCTCTAGGGTCATTGCTAAAAACACATATGTTTGGCGGCTTGAAGTTTCGGCCAATCGGCTTGTGGCTTAAAGTTTCGGCCAATCGACTTGCGACTTGAAGTTTCGGCCAATCGGCTTGTGGCTTAAAGTTTCGGCCAGTCGGCTTGCGGCTTGAAGTTTCGGCCAATCGGCTTGAGACTTGAAGTTTCGGCCAATCGACTTGCGACTTGAAGTTTCGGCCAATCGGCTTGCGGCTTGAAGTTTCGGGTAATCTGCTCGCGGCTTGAAGTTTCGGCCAATCGGCTTGCGGCTTGAAGTTTTGGCCAATCGGCATGCGAATTGAAGTTTTGGCCAATCGGCTTGCGACTTGAAGTTTCGGCCAATCGGATTGCGGCTTGAAGTTTCAGCCAATCGGCTTGAAGTTTTGGCCAATCGGCTTGTGACTTGAAGTTTTGGCCAATCGGCTTGCAACTTGTTCGGCCAATCAGCTTGCGACTTGTTCGGCCAATCAGCTTGTGACGTGACATGCTAGTTATCTATTTGCTCGGCATAACTTCATCTTTCACATTATGCGAAAAAAATGGGCTAACTTTACTGGTTTTCTTTTTTTAGCACAAAACTGTTTAAAAAATAAAACTTGTTTGAAATATTAATACGCAAATACCACACGAGATACAAAGTTGCAACCACCGCCATTGAATTCTCTAGGGTCTTTGCTAAAAAAACATGTTTGGCGACTTGATGATCAGCCAATGGGCTTGCGACTTGATATTCAGCCAATGGGCTTGCGACTTGTTCGGCCTATCGGCTTGCGGCTTGAAGTTTCGGCCAATCGGCTTATGGCTTGAAGTTTCGGCCAATCGGCTTGAGGCTTGGAGTTTCGGCCAATCGGCTTGCTGCTTAAAGTTTCGGCCAATCGGATTGCGGCTTGAAGTTTTCGGCCAATCGGCATGCGGCTTAAAGTTTCGGCCAATCGGCTTGAAGTTTCGGCCAATCGGCTTGTGACTTGAAGTTTCGGCCAATCGGCTTGCGGCTTGAAGTTTCGGCCAATCGGCTTGCGGCTTGAAGTTTTGGCCAATCAGCTTGCAGATTGAAGTTTCGGCCAATCGGCTTGCGGCTTGAAGTTTTGGCCAATCGGCTTGCGGCTTAAAGTTTCGGCCAATTGGCTTGCGACTTGAAGTTTTGGCCAATCGGCTTGCGACTTGTTCGGCCAGTCAGCTTGCAACGTGACATGTTAGGTATCTATTTATTCGGCATAACTTCATTTTTCACATTATGCGAAAAAAATGGGCTAACTTTACTGGTTTTCTTTTTTTAGCACAAAACTGTTTAAAAAATAAAACTTGTTTGGAAAATTAATACGCAAATACCACACGAGATACAAAGTTGCAACCACCGCCATTGTATTCTCTAGGGTCTTTGCTAAAAAAAACATGTTTGGCGACTTGATGATCAGCCAATGGGCTTGCGACTTGATATTCAGCCAATGGGCTTGCGACTTGTTCGGCCAAACAGCTTGCGGCTTGAAGTTTCGGCCAATCGGCTTATGGCTTGAAGTTTCTGCCAATCGGCTTGAGGCTTGGAGTTTCGGCCAATCGGCTTGCTGCTTAAAGTTTTGGCCAATCGGCTTGCGGCTTGAAGTTTCGGCCAATCGGCTTGCGGCTTAAAGTTTCGGCCAATCGGCTTGCGGTTGAAGTTTTGGCCAATCGGCTTGCGATTTGTTCGGCCAATCAGCTTGCGACGTGACATGCTATCTATTTACTCGGCATAACTTCATCTTTCACATTATGCGAAAAAAAATGGGCTAACTTTACTGTTTTTTTGTTTTTTTAGCACAAAACTGTTTAAAAAAGAAAACTTGTTTGAAAAATTGATGCGCAAATACCGCACGAGATACAAAGTTGCAACGACCGCCATTGTATTCTCTAGGGTCTTTGCTAAAAACACATATGTTTGGCGGCTTGAAGTTTTGGCCAATCGGCTTGCGGCTTGAAGTTTCAGCCAATCGGCTTAAAGTTTCGGCCAATCGGCTTGTGGCTTAAAGTTTCGGCCAGTCGGCTTGCGGCTTGAAGTTTCGGACAATCGGCTTGAGACTTGAAGTTTCGGCCAATCGACTTGCGACTTGAAGTTTCGGCCAATCGGCTTGCGGCTTGAAGTTTCGGGTAATCTGCTCACGGCTTGAAGTTTCGGCCAATCGGCTTGCGGCTTGAAGTTTCGGCCAATCGGCTTGCGGCTTGAAGTTTCGGCCAATCGGCTTGCTGCTTGAAGTTTCGGCCAATCGGCTTGCGGCTTGAAGTTTCGGCCAATTGGCTTGCGACTTGAAGTTTTGGCCAATCGGCTTGCGACTTGTTCGGCCAGTCAGCTTGCAACGTGACATGTTAGGTATCTATTTACTCGGCATAACTTCATCTTTCACATTATGCGAAAAAAATGGGCTAACTTTACTGGTTTTCTTTTTTTAGCACAAAACTGTTTAAAAAATAAAACTTGTTTGAAAAATTAATACGCAAATACCACACGAGATACAAAGTTGCAACCACCGCCATTGTATTCTCTAGGGTCTTTGCTAAAAAAACATGTTTGGAGACTTGATGATCAGCCAATGGGCTTGCGACTTGATATTCAGCCAATGGGCTTGCGACTTGTTCGGCCAATCGGCTTGCGGCTTGAAGTTTCGGCCAATCGGCTTATGGCTTGAAGTTTCGGCCAATCGGCTTGGAGTTTCGGCCAATCGGCTTGCTGCTTAAAGTTTCGGCCAATCGGCTTGCGGCTTGAAGTTTTCGGCCAATCAGCTTGCGGCTTGAAGTTTTCGGCCAATCGGCTTGTGGCTTGAAGTTTCGGCCAATCGGCTTGCGGCTTGAAGTTTCGGCCAATCGGCTTGAAGTTTCGGTGAGTCGGCTTGCGGCTTGAAGTTTCGGCCAATCAGCTTGCGACGTGACATGCTAGTTATCTATTTACTCGGCATAACTTCATCTTTCACATTATGCGAAAAAATGGGCTAACTTTACTGTTTTTTTGTTTTTTTTAGCACAAAACTGTTTAAAAAAGAAAAGTTGTTTGAAAAATTGATGCGCAAATACCGCACGAGATACAAAGTTGCAACGACCGCCATTGTATTCTCTAGGATATTGGCTAAAAAAACATATGTTTGGCGACTTGATCAGCCAATTGCGACTTGAAGTTTTGGCCAATGGGCTTGCGACTTGATATTCAGCCAATGGGCTTGCGACTTGATGTTTGGCCAATGGGCTTGCGAATTGTTTGGCCAATGGGCTGGCGGCTTGAAGTTTCGGCCAATCGGCTTGCGGCTTGAAGTTTCAGCCAATCGGCTTGCGGCTTGAAGTTTCGGCCAATCGGCTTGCAGCTTACAGTTTCGGCCAATCGGCTTGCGACTTGAAGTTTCGGCCAATCGGCTTGCGGCTTGAAGTTTCGGCCAATCGGCTTGCGGCTTGAAGTTTCAGCCAATCGGGTTGAAGTTTCGGCCAATCGGCTTGCGACTTGAAGTTTCGGCCAATCGGCTTGCAGCTTGAAGTTTCAGCCAATCGGCTTGAAGTTTCGGCCAATCGGCTTGCGGCTTAAAGTTTCGGCCAATCGGTTTGCGTCTTAAAGTTTCGGCCAATCGGCTTGCGGTTGAAGTTTTGGCCAATCAGCTTGCGATTTGTTCGGCCAATCAGCTTGCGACGTGACATGCTATCTATTTACTCGACATAACTTCATCTTTCACATTATGCGAAAAAAATGGGCTAACTTTACTGTTTTTTGGTTTTTTAGCACAAAACTGTTTAACCACTTCAATACAGGGCACTTTCACCCCCTTCCTTCCCAGCCCAATTTTCAGCTTTCAGCGCTCTAGCGCTTTCAGTGACAATTGCGCGGTCATGCTACACTGTACCCAAATGAAATTGTTATCATTTTGTTCGCACAAATAGAGCTTTATTTTGGTGTCATTTATTCACGACTCCGGTTTTTTTTTTTTGCGATATAAGCGCAAAAAAAGCGGAAATTTGGGAAAAAAACAATATTTTCTTTTTTCTATTTGAAAAGAAATCCAATAAAATCAAATTTTGTCATAAATTTAAGCCAAAATGTATTCTGCTACATGTTTTTGGTAAAAAAAATTCCGTTAAGTGTATAATAATTGGTTTGTGTGATCACGGACATATGTACGCAAATGATCATGTACATATGTGTGCAGGTGATCACGTACATATGTGTGCAGATAATCATTGGGACATGTGATTTTAGTGGGACATATGTGGGGGACAAGTTTTTATTATTAGGGACATGTGTTTTTATTATTTGGGGACATGTATGTTTTGGGGACATGTGTGTTTTGGGGACATATGTGGGGACTGTGTTTTCACTGTGTGGTGTGTTGTGTGTTTACACTACACTGATGATCAGTGAGTAAAAAGCTGTGAAAAGCAGCCCATACTCACTGATCATCAGCCGGCTGCAGCGATCTGCTCTCCTCTCCTCAGCGGTGACTTCCGTGTGAGGAGAGGAGAGCCGATTGCCTAGCAACCGGCTGTTTGTTTACATCACATGACGGCCGTGATTGGACACGGCCGTCATGTGATCAGGAGGGCCAATCACAGAGCCCTCCTGCCGATCTGAGATGTGCCGTGTCCGGGTGACACGAGCACATCGGGATCGCGCCGCTGCGCGGGCGCGCGCGCGCGCGATCCCGCTACTCCTGAAGGACGTTCCTGAACGTCCTATCAGGAGCAGGCGGCTCCCACCCGGCCGTATATATACATTGGCCGGGTGGGAAGTGGTTAAAAAAGAAAACTTGTTTGAAAAATTGATGCGCAAATACCACACGAGATACAAAGTTGCAACGACCGCCATTGTATTCTCTAGGGTCTTTGCTAAAAACACATATGTTTGGCGGCTTGAAGTTTCGGCCAATCGGCTTGCGGCTTGAAGTTTCGGCCAATCGGCTTGCGGCTTAAAGTTTCGGCCAATCGACTTACGACTTGAAGTTTCGGCCAATCGGCTTGCGGCTTGAAGTTTCGGGTAATCGGCTCATGGCTTGAAGTTTCGGCCAATCGCCTTGCGGCTTGATGTTTCGGCCAATCGGCTTGCGGCTTGAAGTTTCAGCCAATCGGCTTGAAGTTTCGGCCAATCGGCTTGAAGTTTCGGCCAATCGGCTTGTGACTTGAAGTTTCGGCCAATCGACTTGGGACTTGAAGTTTCAGCCAATCGGCTTGAAGTTTCGGCCAATCGGCTTGCGACTTGAAGTTTCGGCCAATCGGCTTGCGGCTTAAAGTTTCGGCCAATCGGCTTGCGGCTTAAAGTTTCGGCCAATCGGCTTGTGACTTAAAGTTTCGGCCAATCGGCTTGCGGCTTAAAGTTTCAGCCAATCGGCTTGCGGCTTGAAGTTTCGATCAATCGGCTTGAGACTTGAAGTTTCGGCCAATCGACTTGCGACTTGAAATTTCGGCCAATCGGCTTGCGGCTTGAAGTTTCGGGTAATCGACTCGCGGCTTGAAGTTTCGGCCAATTGGCTTGCGGCTTGAAGTTTCAGCCAATCGGCTTGCAGCTTGAAGTTTTGGCCAATCAGCTTGCAGATTGAAGTTTCGGCCAATCGGCTTGCGGCTTGAAGTTTTGGCCAATCGGCTTGCGGCTTGAAGTTTCGGCCAATTGGCTTGCGACTTGAAGTTTTGGCCAATCGGCTTGCGACTTGTTCGGCCAGTCAGCTTGCAACGTGACATGTTAGGTATCTATTTACTTGGCATAACTTCATCTTTCACATTATGCGAAAAAAATGGGCTAACTTTACTGGTTTTCTTTTTTTAGCACAGAACTGTTTAAAAAATAAAACTTGTTTGAAAAATTAATACGCAAATACCACATGAGATACAAAGTTGCAACCACCGCCATTGTATTCTCTAGGGTCTTTGCTAAAAAAACATGTTTGGCGACTTGATGATCAGCCAATGGGCTTGCGACTTGATATTCAGCCAATGGGCTTGCGACTTGTTCGGCCAATCGGCTTGCGGCTTGAAGTTTCGGCCAATCGGCTTATGGCTTGAAGTTTCGGCCAATTGGCTTGAGGCTTGGAGTTTCGGCCAATCGGCTTGAGGCTTGGAGTTTCGGCCAATCGGCTTGCTGCTTAAAGTTTCGGCCAATCGGCTTGCGGCTTGAGGTTTTCGGCCAATCAGCTTGCGGCTTGAAGTTTTCGGCCAATCGGCTTATGGCTTGAAGTTTCGGCCAATCGGCTTGAGGCTTGGAGTTTCGGCCAATCGGCTTGAGGCTTGGAGTTTCGGCCAATCGGCTTGCTGCTTAAAGTTTCCGCCAATCGGCTTGCGGCTTGAGGTTTTCGGCCAATCAGCTTGCGGCTTGAAGTTTTCGGCCAATCGGCTTATGGCTTGAAGTTTCGGCCAATCGGCTTGAGGCTTGGAGTTTCGGCCAATCGGCTTGCTGCTTAAAGTTTCGGCCAATCGGCTTGCGGCTTGAGGTTTTCGGCCAATTGGCTTGCGACTTCAAGTTTTGGCCAATCGGCTTGCGACTTGTTCGGCCAGTCAGCTTGCAACGTGACATGTTAGGTATCTATTTACTCGGCATAACTTCATTTTTCACATTATGCGAAAAAAATGGGCTAACTTTACTGGTTTTCTTTTTTTAGCACAAAACTGTTTAAAAAATAAAACTTGTTTGAAATATTAATACGCAAATACCACACGAGATACAAAGTTGCAACCACCGCCATTGTATTCTCTAGGGTCTTTGCTAAAAAAACATGTTTGGCGACTTGATGATCAGCCAATGGGCTTGCGACTTGATATTCAGCCAATGGGCTTGCGACTTGTTCGGCCAATCGGCTTGCGGCTTGAAGTTTCGGCCAATCGGCTTATGGCTTGAAGTTTCGGCCAATTGGCTTGAGGCTTGGAGTTTCGGCCAATCGGCTTGAGGCTTGGAGTTTCGGCCAATCGGCTTGCTGCTTAAAGTTTCGGCCAATCGGCTTGCGGCTTGAGGTTTTTGGCCAATCAGCTTGCGGCTTGAAGTTTTCGGCCAATCGGCTTATGGCTTGAAGTTTCGGCCAATCGGCTTGAGGCTTGGAGTTTCGGCCAATCGGCTTGAGGCTTGAAGTATTGGCCAATCAGCTTGCAGATTGAAGTTTCGGCCAATCGGCTTGCGGCTTGAAGTTTTGGCCAATCGGCTTGCGGCTTGAAGTTTCGGCCAATTGGCTTGCGACTTGAAGTTTTGGCCAATCGGCTTGCGACTTGTTCGGCCAGTCAGCTTGCAACGTGACATGTTAGGTATCTATTTATTCGGCATAACTTCATTTTTCACATTATGCGAAAAAAATGGGCTAACTTTACTGGTTTTCTTTTTTTAGCACAAAACTGTTTAAAAAATAAAACTTGTTTGAAAAATTAATACGCAAATACCACACGAGATACAAAGTTGCAACCACCGCCATTGTATTCTCTAGGGTCTTTGCTAAAAAAACATGTTTGGCGACTTGATGATCAGCCAATGGGCTTGCGACTTGATATTCAGCCAATGGGCTTGCGACTTGTTCGGCCAAACAGCTTGCGGCTTGAAGTTTCGGCCAATCGGCTTATGGCTTGAAGTTTCGGCCAATCGGCTTGAGGCTTGGAGTTTCGGCCAATCGGCTTGCTGCTTAAAGTTTCGGCCAATCGGCTTGCGGCTTGAGGTTTTCGGCCAATCAGCTTGCGGCTTAAAGTTTCAGCCAATCGGCTTGCGGCTTGAAGTTTCGCCCAATCGGCTTGCAGCTTAAAGTTTCGGCCAATCGGCTTGCGACTTGAAGTTTCGGCCAATCGGCTTGCGGCTTGAAGTTTCAGCCAATCGGCTTGAAGTTTCGGCCAATCGGCTTGCTGCTTAAAGTTTCGGCCAATCGGCTTGCTGCTTAAAGTTTCGGCCAATCGGCTTGCGGTTGAAGTTTTGGCCAATCGGCTTGCGATTTGTTCGGCCAATCAGCTTGCGACGTGACATGCTATCTATTTACTCAGCATAACTTCATCTTTCACATTATGCGAAAAAAAATGGGCTAACTTTACTGTTTTTTTGTTTTTTTAGCACAAAACTGTTTAAAAAAGAAAACTTGTTTGAAAAATTGATGCGCAAATACCGCACGAGATACAAAGTTGCAACGACCGCCATTGTATTCTCTAGGGTCTTTGCTAAAAACACATATGTTTGGCGGCTTGAAGTTTTGGCCAATCGGCTTGCGGCTTGAAGTTTCAGCCAATCGGCTTGAAGTTTCGGCCAATCGGCTTGCGGCTTAAAGTTTCGGCCAATCGGCTTGTGGCTTAAAGTTTGGGCCAATCGGCTTGCGGCTTGAAGTTTCGGCCAATCGGCTTGAGACTTGAAGTTTCGGCCAATCGACTTGCGACTTGAAGTTTCGGCCAATCGGCTTGCGGCTTGAAGTTTCGGCCAATCAGCTTGTGGCTTAAAGTTTCGGCCAATCGGCTTGCGGCTTGAAGTTTCGGCCAATCGGCTTGAGACTTGAAGTTTCGGCCAATCGACTTGCGACTTGAAGTTTCGGCCAATCGGCTTGCGGCTTGAAGTTTCGGGTAATCTGCTCGCGGCTTGAAGTTTCGGTCAGTCGGCTTGCGGCTTGAAGTTTCGGCCAATCGGCTTGCGGCTTGAAGTTTCGGGTAATCGACTCGCGGCTTGAAGTTTCGGCCAATTGGCTTGCGGCTTGAAGTTTCAGCCAATCGGCTTGCAGCTTGAAGTTTTGGCCAATCAGCTTGCAGATTGAAGTTTCGGCCAATCGGCTTGCGGCTTGAAGTTTTGGCCAATCGGCTTGCGGCTTGAAGTTTCGGCCAATTGGCTTGCGACTTGAAGTTTTGGCCAATCGGCTTGCGACTTGTTCGGCCAGTCAGCTTGCAACGTGACATGTTAGGTATCTATTTACTTGGCATAACTTCATCTTTCACATTATGCGAAAAAAATGGGCTAACTTTACTGGTTTTCTTTTTTTAGCACAGAACTGTTTAAAAAATAAAACTTGTTTGAAAAATTAATACGCAAATACCACATGAGATACAAAGTTGCAACCACCGCCATTGTATTCTCTAGGGTCTTTGCTAAAAAAACATGTTTGGCGACTTGATGATCAGCCAATGGGCTTGCGACTTGATATTCAGCCAATGGGCTTGCGACTTGTTCGGCCAATCGGCTTGCGGCTTGAAGTTTCGGCCAATCGGCTTATGGCTTGAAGTTTCGGCCAATTGGCTTGAGGCTTGGAGTTTCGGCCAATCGGCTTGAGGCTTGGAGTTTCGGCCAATCGGCTTGCTGCTTAAAGTTTCGGCCAATCGGCTTGCGGCTTGAGGTTTTTGGCCAATCAGCTTGCGGCTTGAAGTTTTCGGCCAATCGGCTTATGGCTTGAAGTTTCGGCCAATCGGCTTGAGGCTTGGAGTTTCGGCCAATCGGCTTGAGGCTTGGAGTTTCGGCCAATCGGCTTGCTGCTTAAAGTTTCCGCCAATCGGCTTGCGGCTTGAGGTTTTCGGCCAATCAGCTTGCGGCTTGAAGTTTTCGGCCAATCGGCTTATGGCTTGAAGTTTCGGCCAATCGGCTTGAGGCTTGGAGTTTCGGCCAATCGGCTTGCTGCTTAAAGTTTTGGCCAATCGGCTTGCGATTTGTTCGGCCAATCAGCTTGCGACGTGACATGCTATCTATTTACTCAGCATAACTTCATCTTTCACATTATGCGAAAAAAAATGGGCTAACTTTACTGTTTTTTTGTTTTTTTAGCACAAAACTGTTTAAAAAAGAAAACTTGTTTGAAAAATTGATGCGCAAATACCGCACGAGATACAAAGTTGCAACGACCGCCATTGTATTCTCTAGGGTCTTTGCTAAAAACACATATGTTTGGCGGCTTGAAGTTTCGGCCAATCGGCTTGCGGCTTGAAGTTTCAGCCAATCGGCTTGAAGTTTCGGCCAATCGGCTTGCGGCTTAAAGTTTCGGCCAACCGGCTTGTGGCTTAAAGTTTCGGCCAATCGGCTTGCGGCTTGAAGTTTCGGCCAATCGGCTTGAGACTTGAAGTTTCGGCCAATCGACTTGCGACTTGAAGTTTCGGCCAATCGGCTTGCGGCTTGAAGTTTCGGCCAATCAGCTTGTGGCTTAAAGTTTCGGCCAATCGGCTTGCGGCTTGAAGTTTCGGCCAATCGGCTTGAGACTTGAAGTTTCGGCCAATCGACTTGCGACTTGAAGTTTCGGCCAATCGGCTTGCGGCTTGAAGTTTCGGGTAATCTGCTCGCGGCTTGAAGTTTCGGTCAATCGGCTTGCGGCTTGAAGTTTCGGTCAGTCGGCTTGCGGCTTGAAGTTTCGGCCAATCGGCTTGCGGCTTGAAGTTTCGGGTAATCGACTCGCGGCTTGAAGTTTCGGCCAATTGGCTTGCGGCTTGAAGTTTCAGCCAATCGGCTTGCAGCTTGAAGTTTTGGCCAATCAGCTTGCAGATTGAAGTTTCGGCCAATCGGCTTGCGGCTTGAAGTTTTGGCCAATCGGCTTGCGGCTTGAAGTTTCGGCCAATTGGCTTGCGACTTGAAGTTTTGGCCAATCGGCTTGCGACTTGTTCGGCCAGTCAGCTTGCAACGTGACATGTTAGGTATCTATTTACTTGGCATAACTTCATCTTTCACATTATGCGAAAAAAATGGGCTAACTTTACTGGTTTTCTTTTTTTAGCACAGAACTGTTTAAAAAATAAAACTTGTTTGAAAAATTAATACGCAAATACCACATGAGATACAAAGTTGCAACCACCGCCATTGTATTCTCTAGGGTCTTTGCTAAAAAAACATGTTTGGCGACTTGATGATCAGCCAATGGGCTTGCGACTTGATATTCAGCCAATGGGCTTGCGACTTGTTCGGCCAATCGGCTTGCGGCTTGAAGTTTCGGCCAATCGGCTTATGGCTTGAAGTTTCGGCCAATTGGCTTGAGGCTTGGAGTTTCGGCCAATCGGCTTGAGGCTTGGAGTTTCGGCCAATCGGCTTGCTGCTTAAAGTTTCGGCCAATCGGCTTGCGGCTTGAGGTTTTTGGCCAATCAGCTTGCGGCTTGAAGTTTTCGGCCAATCGGCTTATGGCTTGAAGTTTCGGCCAATCGGCTTGAGGCTTGGAGTTTCGGCCAATCGGCTTGAGGCTTGGAGTTTCGGCCAATCGGCTTGCTGCTTAAAGTTTCCGCCAATCGGCTTGCGGCTTGAGGTTTTCGGCCAATCAGCTTGCGGCTTGAAGTTTTCGGCCAATCGGCTTATGGCTTGAAGTTTCGGCCAATCGGCTTGAGGCTTGGAGTTTCGGCCAATCGGCTTGCTGCTTAAAGTTTTGGCCAATCGGCTTGCGACTTGTTCGGCCAGTCAGCTTGCAACGTGACATGTTAGGTATCTATTTACTCGGCATAACTTCATTTTTCACATTATGCGAAAAAAATGGGCTAACTTTACTGGTTTTCTTTTTTTAGCACAAAACTGTTTAAAAAATAAAACTTGTTTGAAATATTAATACGCAAATACCACACGAGATACAAAGTTGCAACCACCGCCATTGTATTCTCTAGGGTCTTTGCTAAAAAAACATGTTTGGCGACTTGATGATCAGCCAATGGGCTTGCGACTTGATATTCAGCCAATGGGCTTGCGACTTGTTCGGCCAATCGGCTTGCGGCTTGAAGTTTCGGCCAATCGGCTTATGGCTTGAAGTTTCGGCCAATTGGCTTGAGGCTTGGAGTTTCGGCCAATCGGCTTGAGGCTTGGAGTTTCGGCCAATCGGCTTGCTGCTTAAAGTTTCGGCCAATCAGCTTGCGGCTTGAGGTTTTTGGCCAATCAGCTTGCGGCTTGAAGTTTTCGGCCAATCGGCTTATGGCTTGAAGTTTCGGCCAATCGGCTTGAGGCTTGGAGTTTCGGCCAATCGGCTTGAGGCTTGAAGTATTGGCCAATCAGCTTGCAGATTGAAGTTTCGGCCAATTGGCTTGCGACTTGAAGTTTTGGCCAATCGGCTTGCGACTTGTTCGGCCAGTCAGCTTGCAACGTGACATGTTAGGTATCTATTTATTCGGCATAACTTCATTTTTCACATTATGCGAAAAAAATGGGCTAACTTTACTGGTTTTCTTTTTTTAGCACAAAACTGTTTAAAAAATAAAACTTGTTTGAAAAATTAATACGCAAATACCACACGAGATACAAAGTTGCAACCACCGCCATTGTATTCTCTAGGGTCTTTGCTAAAAAAACATGTTTGGCGACTTGATGATCAGCCAATGGGCTTGCGACTTGATATTCAGCCAATGGGCTTGCGACTTGTTCGGCCAAACAGCTTGCGGCTTGAAGTTTCGGCCAATCGGCTTATGGCTTGAAGTTTCGGCCAATCGGCTTGAGGCTTGGAGTTTCGGCCAATCGGCTTGCTGCTTAAAGTTTCGGCCAATCGGCTTGCGGCTTGAGGTTTTCGGCCAATCAGCTTGCGGCTTAAAGTTTCAGCCAATCGGCTTGCGGCTTGAAGTTTCGCCCAATCGGCTTGCAGCTTAAAGTTTCGGCCAATCGGCTTGCGACTTGAAGTTTCGGCCAATCGGCTTGCGGCTTGAAGTTTCAGCCAATCGGCTTGAAGTTTCGGCCAATCGGCTTGCTGCTTAAAGTTTTGGCCAATCGGCTTGCGGCTTAAAGTTTCGGCCAATCGGCTTGCGGTTGAAGTTTTGGCCAATCGGCTTGCGATTTGTTCGGCCAATCAGCTTGCGACGTGACATGCTATCTATTTACTCAGCATAACTTCATCTTTCACATTATGCGAAAAAAAATGGGCTAACTTTACTGTTTTTTTGTTTTTTTAGCACAAAACTGTTTAAAAAAGAAAACTTGTTTGAAAAATTGATGCGCAAATACCGCACGAGATACAAAGTTGCAACGACCGCCATTGTATTCTCTAGGGTCTTTGCTAAAAACACATATGTTTGGCGGCTTGAAGTTTCGGCCAATCGGCTTGCGGCTTGAAGTTTCAGCCAATCGGCTTGAAGTTTCGGCCAATCGGCTTGCGGCTTAAAGTTTCGGCCAATCGGCTTGTGGCTTAAAGTTTCGGCCAATCGGCTTGCGGCTTGAAGTTTCGGCCAATCGGATTGAGACTTGAAGTTTCGGCCAATCGACTTGCGACTTGAAGTTTCGGCCAATCGGCTTGCGGCTTGAAGTTTCGGCCAATCGGCTTGTGGCTTAAAGTTTCGGCCAATCGGCTTGCGGCTTGAAGTTTCGGCCAATCGGCTTGAGACTTGAAGTTTCGGCCAATCGACTTGCGACTTGAAGTTTCGGCCAATCGGCTTGCGGCTTGAAGTTTCGGGTAATCTGCTCGCGGCTTGAAGTTTCGGCCAATCGGCTTGCGGCTTGAAGTTTCGGTCAGTCGGCTTGCGGCTTGAAGTTTCGGCCAATCGGCTTGCGGCTTGAAGTTTCGGCCAATCGCCTTGCGGCTTGAAGTTTCAGCCAATCGGCTTGAAGTTTCGGCCAATCGGCTTGCGACTTGAAGTTTCGGTCAGTCGGCTTGCGGCTTGAAGTTTCGGCCAATCGGCTTGCGGCTTAAAGTTTCGGCCAATCGGCTTGCGGCTTAAAGTTTCGGCCAATCGGATTGCGGCTTGAAGTTTTTCGGCCAATCGGCTTGCGGCTTGAAGTTTTCGGCCAATCGGCTTGCGGCTTGAAGTTTTCGGCCAATCGGCTTGCGGCTTAAAGTTTCGGCCAATCGGCTTGTGGCTTGAAGTTTCGGCCAATCGGCTTGCGGCTTGAAGTTTCGGCCAATCGGCTTGCGGTTGAAGTTTTGGCCAATCGGCTTGCGATTTGTTCGGCCAATCAGCTTGCGACGTGACATGCTATCTATTTACTCAGCATAACTTCATCTTTCACATTATGCGAAAAAAAATGGGCTAACTTTACTGTTTTTTTGTTTTTTTAGCACAAAACTGTTTAAAAAAGAAAACTTGTTTGAAAAATTGATGCGCAAATACCGCACGAGATACAAAGTTGCAACGACCGCCATTGTATTCTCTAGGGTCTTTGCTAAAAACACATATGTTTGGCGGCTTGAAGTTTCGGCCAATCGGCTTGCGGCTTGAAGTTTCAGCCAATCGGCTTGAAGTTTCGGCCAATCGGCTTGCGGCTTAAAGTTTCGGCCAACCGGCTTGTGGCTTAAAGTTTCGGCCAATCGGCTTGCGGCTTGAAGTTTCGGCCAATCGGCTTGAGACTTGAAGTTTCGGCCAATCGACTTGCGACTTGAAGTTTCGGCCAATCGGCTTGCGGCTTGAAGTTTCGGCCAATCAGCTTGTGGCTTAAAGTTTCGGCCAATCGGCTTGCGGCTTGAAGTTTCGGCCAATCGGCTTGAGACTTGAAGTTTCGGCCAATCGACTTGCGACTTGAAGTTTCGGCCAATCGGCTTGCGGCTTGAAGTTTCGGGTAATCTGCTTGCGGCTTAAAGTTTCGGCCAATCGGCTTGCGGCTTAAAGTTTCGGCCAATCGGATTGCGGCTTGAAGTTTTTCGGCCAATCGGCTTGCGGCTTGAAGTTTTCGGCCAATCGGCTTGCGGCTTGAAGTTTTCGGCCAATCGGCTTGCGGCTTAAAGTTTCGGCCAATCGGCTTGCGGCTTGAAGTTTCGGCCAATCGGCTTGCGGCTTGAAGTTTCGGCCAATCGGCTTGCGGTTGAAGTTTTGGCCAATCGGCTTGCGATTTGTTCGGCCAATCAGCTTGCGACGTGACATGCTATCTATTTACTCAGCATAACTTCATCTTTCACATTATGCGAAAAAAAATGGGCTAACTTTACTGTTTTTTTGTTTTTTTAGCACAAAACTGTTTAAAAAAGAAAACTTGTTTGAAAAATTGATGCGCAAATACCGCACGAGATACAAAGTTGCAACGACCGCCATTGTATTCTCTAGGGTCTTTGCTAAAAACACATATGTTTGGCGGCTTGAAGTTTCGGCCAATCGGCTTGCGGCTTGAAGTTTCAGCCAATCGGCTTGAAGTTTCGGCCAATCGGCTTGCGGCTTAAAGTTTCGGCCAACCGGCTTGTGGCTTAAAGTTTCGGCCAATCGGCTTGCGGCTTGAAGTTTCGGCCAATCGGCTTGAGACTTGAAGTTTCGGCCAATCGACTTGCGACTTGAAGTTTCGGCCAATCGGCTTGCGGCTTGAAGTTTCGGCCAATCAGCTTGTGGCTTAAAGTTTCGGCCAATCGGCTTGCGGCTTGAAGTTTCGGCCAATCAGCTTGTGGCTTAAAGTTTCGGCCAATCGGCTTGCGGCTTGAAGTTTCGGCCAATCGGCTTGAGACTTGAAGTTTCGGCCAATCGACTTGCGACTTGAAGTTTCGGCCAATCGGCTTGCGGCTTGAAGTTTCGGGTAATCTGCTCGCGGCTTGAAGTTTCGGTCAATCGGCTTGCGGCTTGAAGTTTCGGTCAGTCGGCTTGCGGCTTGAAGTTTCGGCCAATCGGCTTGCGGCTTGAAGTTTCGGGTAATCGACTCGCGGCTTGAAGTTTCGGCCAATTGGCTTGCGGCTTGAAGTTTCAGCCAATCGGCTTGCAGCTTGAAGTTTTGGCCAATCAGCTTGCAGATTGAAGTTTCGGCCAATCGGCTTGCGGCTTGAAGTTTTGGCCAATCGGCTTGCGGCTTGAAGTTTCGGCCAATTGGCTTGCGACTTGAAGTTTTGGCCAATCGGCTTGCGACTTGTTCGGCCAGTCAGCTTGCAACGTGACATGTTAGGTATCTATTTACTTGGCATAACTTCATCTTTCACATTATGCGAAAAAAATGGGCTAACTTTACTGGTTTTCTTTTTTTAGCACAGAACTGTTTAAAAAATAAAACTTGTTTGAAAAATTAATACGCAAATACCACATGAGATACAAAGTTGCAACCACCGCCATTGTATTCTCTAGGGTCTTTGCTAAAAAAACATGTTTGGCGACTTGATGATCAGCCAATGGGCTTGCGACTTGATATTCAGCCAATGGGCTTGCGACTTGTTCGGCCAATCGGCTTGCGGCTTGAAGTTTCGGCCAATCGGCTTATGGCTTGAAGTTTCGGCCAATTGGCTTGAGGCTTGGAGTTTCGGCCAATCGGCTTGAGGCTTGGAGTTTCGGCCAATCGGCTTGCTGCTTAAAGTTTCGGCCAATCGGCTTGCGGCTTGAGGTTTTTGGCCAATCAGCTTGCGGCTTGAAGTTTTCGGCCAATCGGCTTATGGCTTGAAGTTTCGGCCAATCGGCTTGAGGCTTGGAGTTTCGGCCAATCGGCTTGAGGCTTGGAGTTTCGGCCAATCGGCTTGCTGCTTAAAGTTTCCGCCAATCGGCTTGCGGCTTGAGGTTTTCGGCCAATCGGCTTGCGGCTTAAAGTTTCGGCCAATCGGCTTGCGGCTTGAAGTTTCGGCCAATCGGCTTGCGGCTTGAAGTTTCGGCCAATCGGCTTGCGGTTGAAGTTTTGGCCAATCGGCTTGCGATTTGTTCGGCCAATCAGCTTGCGACGTGACATGCTATCTATTTACTCAGCATAACTTCATCTTTCACATTATGCGAAAAAAAATGGGCTAACTTTACTGTTTTTTTGTTTTTTTAGCACAAAACTGTTTAAAAAAGAAAACTTGTTTGAAAAATTGATGCGCAAATACCGCACGAGATACAAAGTTGCAACGACCGCCATTGTATTCTCTAGGGTCTTTGCTAAAAACACATATGTTTGGCGGCTTGAAGTTTCGGCCAATCGGCTTGCGGCTTGAAGTTTCAGCCAATCGGCTTGAAGTTTCGGCCAATCGGCTTGCGGCTTAAAGTTTCGGCCAACCGGCTTGTGGCTTAAAGTTTCGGCCAATCGGCTTGCGGCTTGAAGTTTTGGCCAATCGGCTTGAGACTTGAAGTTTCGGCCAATCGACTTGCGACTTGAAGTTTCGGCCAATCGGCTTGCGGCTTGAAGTTTCGGCCAATCAGCTTGTGGCTTAAAGTTTCGGCCAATCGGCTTGCGGCTTGAAGTTTCGGCCAATCGGCTTGAGACTTGAAGTTTCGGCCAATCGACTTGCGACTTGAAGTTTCGGCCAATCGGCTTGCGGCTTGAAGTTTCGGGTAATCTGCTTGCGGCTTAAAGTTTCGGCCAATCGGCTTGCGGCTTAAAGTTTCGGCCAATCGGATTGCGGCTTGAAGTTTTTCGGCCAATCGGCTTGCGGCTTGAAGTTTTCGGCCAATCGGCTTGCGGCTTGAAGTTTTCGGCCAATCGGCTTGCGGCTTAAAGTTTCGGCCAATCGGCTTGCGGCTTGAAGTTTCGGCCAATCGGCTTGCGGCTTGAAGTTTCGGCCAATCGGCTTGCGGTTGAAGTTTTGGCCAATCGGCTTGCGATTTGTTCGGCCAATCAGCTTGCGACGTGACATGCTATCTATTTACTCAGCATAACTTCATCTTTCACATTATGCGAAAAAAAATGGGCTAACTTTACTGTTTTTTTGTTTTTTTAGCACAAAACTGTTTAAAAAAGAAAACTTGTTTGAAAAATTGATGCGCAAATACCGCACGAGATACAAAGTTGCAACGACCGCCATTGTATTCTCTAGGGTCTTTGCTAAAAACACATATGTTTGGCGGCTTGAAGTTTCGGCCAATCGGCTTGCGGCTTGAAGTTTCAGCCAATCGGCTTGAAGTTTCGGCCAATCGGCTTGCGGCTTAAAGTTTCGGCCAACCGGCTTGTGGCTTAAAGTTTCGGCCAATCGGCTTGCGGCTTGAAGTTTCGGCCAATCGGCTTGAGACTTGAAGTTTCGGCCAATCGACTTGCGACTTGAAGTTTCGGCCAATCGGCTTGCGGCTTGAAGTTTCGGCCAATCAGCTTGTGGCTTAAAGTTTCGGCCAATCGGCTTGCGGCTTGAAGTTTCGGGTAATCTGCTCGCGGCTTGAAGTTTCGGTCAATCGGCTTGCGGCTTGAAGTTTCGGTCAGTCGGCTTGCGGCTTGAAGTTTCGGCCAATCGGCTTGCGGCTTGAAGTTTCGGGTAATCGACTCGCGGCTTGAAGTTTCGGCCAATTGGCTTGCGGCTTGAAGTTTCAGCCAATCGGCTTGCAGCTTGAAGTTTTGGCCAATCAGCTTGCAGATTGAAGTTTCGGCCAATCGGCTTGCGGCTTGAAGTTTTGGCCAATCGGCTTGCGGCTTGAAGTTTCGGCCAATTGGCTTGCGACTTGTTCGGCCAGTCAGCTTGCAACGTGACATGTTAGGTATCTATTTACTTGGCATAACTTCATCTTTCACATTATGCGAAAAAAATGGGCTAACTTTACTGGTTTTCTTTTTTTAGCACAGAACTGTTTAAAAAATAAAACTTGTTTGAAAAATTAATACGCAAATACCACATGAGATACAAAGTTGCAACCACCGCCATTGTATTCTCTAGGGTCTTTGCTAAAAAAACATGTTTGGCGACTTGATGATCAGCCAATGGGCTTGCGACTTGATATTCAGCCAATGGGCTTGCGACTTGTTCGGCCAATCGGCTTGCGGCTTGAAGTTTCGGCCAATTGGCTTGAGGCTTGGAGTTTCGGCCAATCGGCTTGAGGCTTGGAGTTTCGGCCAATCGGCTTGCTGCTTAAAGTTTCGGCCAATCGGCTTGCGGCTTGAGGTTTTTGGCCAATCAGCTTGCGGCTTGAAGTTTTCGGCCAATCGGCTTATGGCTTGAAGTTTCGGCCAATCGGCTTGAGGCTTGGAGTTTCGGCCAATCGGCTTGAGGCTTGGAGTTTCGGCCAATCGGCTTGCTGCTTAAAGTTTCCGCCAATCGGCTTGCGGCTTGAGGTTTTCGGCCAATCAGCTTGCGGCTTGAAGTTTTCGGCCAATCGGCTTATGGCTTGAAGTTTCGGCCAATACTTTTGCGTATAACATGTCACGTTGCAAGGTGACTGGCCGAACAAGTCGCAAGCCGATTGGCCAAAACTTCAAGTCGCAAGCCAATTGGCCGAAACTTCAAGCCGCAAGCCGATTGGCCAAAACTTCAAGCCGCAAGCCGCAACGACAAAGTTGCAACGACCGCCATTGTATTCTCTAGGGTCTTTGCTAAAAACACATATGTTTGGCGGCTTGAAGTTTCGGCCAATCGGCTTGCGGCTTGAAGTTTCAGCCAATCGGCTTGAAGTTTCGGCCAATCGGCTTGCGGCTTAAAGTTTCGGCCAACCGGCTTGTGGCTTAAAGTTTCGGCCAATCGGCTTGCGGCTTGAAGTTTCGGCCAATCGGCTTGAGACTTGAAGTTTCGGCCAATCGACTTGCGACTTGAAGTTTCGGCCAATCGGCTTGCGGCTTGAAGTTTCGGCCAATCAGCTTGTGGCTTAAAGTTTCGGCCAATCGGCTTGCGGCTTGAAGTTTCGGGTAATCTGCTCGCGGCTTGAAGTTTCGGTCAATCGGCTTGCGGCTTGAAGTTTCGGTCAGTCGGCTTGCGGCTTGAAGTTTCGGCCAATCGGCTTGCGGCTTGAAGTTTCGGGTAATCGACTCGCGGCTTGAAGTTTCGGCCAATTGGCTTGCGGCTTGAAGTTTCAGCCAATCGGCTTGCAGCTTGAAGTTTTGGCCAATCAGCTTGCAGATTGAAGTTTCGGCCAATCGGCTTGCGGCTTGAAGTTTTGGCCAATCGGCTTGCGGCTTGAAGTTTCGGCCAATTGGCTTGCGACTTGTTCGGCCAGTCAGCTTGCAACGTGACATGTTAGGTATCTATTTACTTGGCATAACTTCATCTTTCACATTATGCGAAAAAAATGGGCTAACTTTACTGGTTTTCTTTTTTTAGCACAGAACTGTTTAAAAAATAAAACTTGTTTGAAAAATTAATACGCAAATACCACATGAGATACAAAGTTGCAACCACCGCCATTGTATTCTCTAGGGTCTTTGCTAAAAAAACATGTTTGGCGACTTGATGATCAGCCAATGGGCTTGCGACTTGATATTCAGCCAATGGGCTTGCGACTTGTTCGGCCAATCGGCTTGCGGCTTGAAGTTTCGGCCAATTGGCTTGAGGCTTGGAGTTTCGGCCAATCGGCTTGAGGCTTGGAGTTTCGGCCAATCGGCTTGCTGCTTAAAGTTTCGGCCAATCGGCTTGCGGCTTGAGGTTTTTGGCCAATCAGCTTGCGGCTTGAAGTTTTCGGCCAATCGGCTTATGGCTTGAAGTTTCGGCCAATCGGCTTGAGGCTTGGAGTTTCGGCCAATCGGCTTGAGGCTTGGAGTTTCGGCCAATCGGCTTGCTGCTTAAAGTTTCCGCCAATCGGCTTGCGGCTTGAGGTTTTCGGCCAATCAGCTTGCGGCTTGAAGTTTTCGGCCAATCGGCTTATGGCTTGAAGTTTCGGCCAATCGGCTTGAGGCTTGGAGTTTCGGCCAATCGGCTTGCTGCTTAAAGTTTCGGCCAATCGGCTTGCGGCTTGAGGTTTTCGGCCAATTGGCTTGCGACTTCAAGTTTTGGCCAATCGGCTTGCGACTTGTTCGGCCAGTCAGCTTGCAACGTGACATGTTAGGTATCTATTTACTCGGCATAACTTCATTTTTCACATTATGCGAAAAAAATGGGCTAACTTTACTGGTTTTCTTTTTTTAGCACAAAACTGTTTAAAAAATAAAACTTGTTTGAAATATTAATACGCAAATACCACACGAGATACAAAGTTGCAACCACCGCCATTGTATTCTCTAGGGTCTTTGCTAAAAAAACATGTTTGGCGACTTGATGATCAGCCAATGGGCTTGCGACTTGATATTCAGCCAATGGGCTTGCGACTTGTTCGGCCAATCGGCTTGCGGCTTGAAGTTTCGGCCAATCGGCTTATGGCTTGAAGTTTCGGCCAATTGGCTTGAGGCTTGGAGTTTCGGCCAATCGGCTTGAGGCTTGGAGTTTCGGCCAATCGGCTTGCTGCTTAAAGTTTCGGCCAATCGGCTTGCGGCTTGAGGTTTTTGGCCAATCAGCTTGCGGCTTGAAGTTTTCGGCCAATCGGCTTATGGCTTGAAGTTTCGGCCAATCGGCTTGAGGCTTGGAGTTTCGGCCAATCGGCTTGAGGCTTGAAGTTTTGGCCAATCAGCTTGCAGATTGAAGTTTCGGCCAATCGGCTTGCGGCTTGAAGTTTCGGCCAATCGGCTTGCGGCTTGAAGTTTTGGCCAATCGGCTTGCGGCTTGAAGTTTCGGCCAATTGGCTTGCGACTTGAAGTTTTGGCCAATCGGCTTGCGACTTGTTCGGCCAGTCAGCTTGCAACGTGACATGTTAGGTATCTATTTATTCGGCATAACTTCATTTTTCACATTATGCGAAAAAAATGGGCTAACTTTACTGGTTTTCTTTTTTTAGCACAAAACTGTTTAAAAAATAAAACTTGTTTGAAAAATTAATACGCAAATACCACACGAGATACAAAGTTGCAACCACCGCCATTGTATTCTCTAGGGTCTTTGCTAAAAAAACATGTTTGGCGACTTGATGATCAGCCAATGGGCTTGTGACTTGATATTCAGCCAATGGGCTTGCGACTTGTTCGGCCAAACAGCTTGCGGCTTGAAGTTTCGGCCAATCGGCTTATGGCTTGAAGTTTCGGCCAATCGGCTTGAGGCTTGGAGTTTCCGCCAATCGGCTTGCTGCTTAAAGTTTCGGCCAATCGGCTTGCGGCTTGAGGTTTTCGGCCAATCAGCTTGCGGCTTAAAGTTTCAGCCAATCGGCTTGCGGCTTGAAGTTTCGCCCAATCGGCTTGCAGCTTAAAGTTTCGGCCAATCGGCTTGCGACATGAAGTTTCGGCCAATCGGCTTGCGGCTTGAAGTTTCAGCCAATCGGCTTGAAGTTTCGGCCAATCGGCTTGCTGCTTAAAGTTTTGGCCAATCGGCTTGCGGCTTAAAGTTTCGGCCAATCGGCTTGCGGTTGAAGTTTTGGCCAATCGGCTTGCGATTTGTTCGGCCAATCAGCTTGCGACGTGACATGCTATCTATTTACTCAGCATAACTTCATCTTTCACATTATGCGAAAAAAAATGGGCTAACTTTACTGTTTTTTTGTTTTTTTAGCACAAAACTGTTTAAAAAAGAAAACTTGTTTGAAAAATTGATGCGCAAATACCGCACGAGATACAAAGTTGCAACGACCGCCATTGTATTCTCTAGGGTCTTTGCTAAAAACACATATGTTTGGCGGCTTGAAGTTTCGGCCAATCGGCTTGCGGCTTGAAGTTTCAGCCAATCGGCTTGAAGTTTCGGCCAATCGGCTTGCGGCTTAAAGTTTCGGCCAATCGGCTTGCGGCTTAAAGTTTCGGCCAATCGGCTTGTGGCTTAAAGTTTCGGCCAATCGGCTTGCGGCTTGAAGTTTCGGCCAATCGGCTTGAGACTTGAAGTTTTTCGGCCAATCGGCTTGCGGCTTGAAGTTTTCGGCCAATCGGCTTGCGGCTTGAAGTTTTCGGCCAATCGGCTTGCGGCTTAAAGTTTCGGCCAATCGGCTTGCGGCTTGAAGTTTCGGCCAATCGGCTTGCGGCTTGAAGTTTCGGCCAATCGGCTTGCGGTTGAAGTTTTGGCCAATCGGCTTGCGATTTGTTCGGCCAATCAGCTTGCGACGTGACATGCTATCTATTTACTCAGCATAACTTCATCTTTCACATTATGCGAAAAAAAATGGGCTAACTTTACTGTTTTTTTGTTTTTTTAGCACAAAACTGTTTAAAAAAGAAAACTTGTTTGAAAAATTGATGCGCAAATACCGCACGAGATACAAAGTTGCAACGACCGCCATTGTATTCTCTAGGGTCTTTGCTAAAAACACATATGTTTGGCGGCTTGAAGTTTCGGCCAATCGGCTTGCGGCTTGAAGTTTCAGCCAATCGGCTTGAAGTTTCGGCCAATCGGCTTGCGGCTTAAAGTTTCGGCCAACCGGCTTGTGGCTTAAAGTTTCGGCCAATCGGCTTGCGGCTTGAAGTTTCGGCCAATCGGCTTGAGACTTGAAGTTTCGGCCAATCGACTTGCGACTTGAAGTTTCGGCCAATCGGCTTGCGGCTTGAAGTTTCGGCCAATCAGCTTGTGGCTTAAAGTTTCGGCCAATCGGCTTGCGGCTTGAAGTTTCGGGTAATTTGCTCGCGGCTTGAAGTTTCGGTCAATCGGCTTGCGGCTTGAAGTTTCGGTCAGTCGGCTTGCGGCTTGAAGTTTCGGCCAATCGGCTTGCGGCTTGAAGTTTCGGGTAATCGACTCGCGGCTTGAAGTTTCGGCCAATTGGCTTGCGGCTTGAAGTTTCAGCCAATCGGCTTGCAGCTTGAAGTTTTGGCCAATCAGCTTGCAGATTGAAGTTTCGGCCAATCGGCTTGCGGCTTGAAGTTTTGGCCAATCGGCTTGCGGCTTGAAGTTTCGGCCAATTGGCTTGCGACTTGTTCGGCCAGTCAGCTTGCAACGTGACATGTTAGGTATCTATTTACTTGGCATAACTTCATCTTTCACATTATGCGAAAAAAATGGGCTAACTTTACTGGTTTTCTTTTTTTAGCACAGAACTGTTTAAAAAATAAAACTTGTTTGAAAAATTAATACGCAAATACCACATGAGATACAAAGTTGCAACCACCGCCATTGTATTCTCTAGGGTCTTTGCTAAAAAAACATGTTTGGCGACTTGATGATCAGCCAATGGGCTTGCGACTTGATATTCAGCCAATGGGCTTGCGACTTGTTCGGCCAATCGGCTTGCGGCTTGAAGTTTCGGCCAATTGGCTTGAGGCTTGGAGTTTCGGCCAATCGGCTTGAGGCTTGGAGTTTCGGCCAATCGGCTTGCTGCTTAAAGTTTCGGCCAATCGGCTTGCGACTTGTTCGGCCAATCGGCTTGCGGCTTGAAGTTTCGGCCAATCGGCTTATGGCTTGAAGTTTCGGCCAATTGGCTTGAGGCTTGGAGTTTCGGCCAATCGGCTTGAGGCTTGGAGTTTCGGCCAATCGGCTTGCTGCTTAAAGTTTCGGCCAATCGGCTTGCGGCTTGAGGTTTTTGGCCAATCAGCTTGCGGCTTGAAGTTTTCGGCCAATCGGCTTATGGCTTGAAGTTTCGGCCAATCGGCTTGAGGCTTGGAGTTTCGGCCAATCGGCTTGAGGCTTGAAGTTTTGGCCAATCAGCTTGCAGATTGAAGTTTCGGCCAATCGGCTTGCGGCTTGAAGTTTCGGCCAATCGGCTTGCGGCTTGAAGTTTTGGCCAATCGGCTTGCGGCTTGAAGTTTCGGCCAATTGGCTTGCGACTTGAAGTTTTGGCCAATCGGCTTGCGACTTGTTCGGCCAGTCAGCTTGCAACGTGACATGTTAGGTATCTATTTATTCGGCATAACTTCATTTTTCACATTATGCGAAAAAAATGGGCTAACTTTACTGGTTTTCTTTTTTTAGCACAAAACTGTTTAAAAAATAAAACTTGTTTGAAAAATTAATACGCAAATACCACACGAGATACAAAGTTGCAACCACCGCCATTGTATTCTCTAGGGTCTTTGCTAAAAAAACATGTTTGGCGACTTGATGATCAGCCAATGGGCTTGTGACTTGATATTCAGCCAATGGGCTTGCGACTTGTTCGGCCAAACAGCTTGCGGCTTGAAGTTTCGGCCAATCGGCTTATGGCTTGAAGTTTCGGCCAATCGGCTTGAGGCTTGGAGTTTCCGCCAATCGGCTTGCTGCTTAAAGTTTCGGCCAATCGGCTTGCGGCTTGAGGTTTTCGGCCAATCAGCTTGCGGCTTAAAGTTTCAGCCAATCGGCTTGCGGCTTGAAGTTTCGCCCAATCGGCTTGCAGCTTAAAGTTTCGGCCAATCGGCTTGCGACTTGAAGTTTCGGCCAATCGGCTTGCGGCTTGAAGTTTCAGCCAATCGGCTTGAAGTTTCGGCCAATCGGCTTGCTGCTTAAAGTTTTGGCCAATCGGCTTGCGGCTTAAAGTTTCGGCCAATCGGCTTGCGGTTGAAGTTTTGGCCAATCGGCTTGCGATTTGTTCGGCCAATCAGCTTGCGACGTGACATGCTATCTATTTACTCAGCATAACTTCATCTTTCACATTATGCGAAAAAAAATGGGCTAACTTTACTGTTTTTTTGTTTTTTTAGCACAAAACTGTTTAAAAAAGAAAACTTGTTTGAAAAATTGATGCGCAAATACCGCACGAGATACAAAGTTGCAACGACCGCCATTGTATTCTCTAGGGTCTTTGCTAAAAACACATATGTTTGGCGGCTTGAAGTTTCGGCCAATCGGCTTGCGGCTTGAAGTTTCAGCCAATCGGCTTGAAGTTTCGGCCAATCGGCTTGCGGCTTAAAGTTTCGGCCAATCGGCTTGCGGCTTAAAGTTTCGGCCAATCGGCTTGTGGCTTAAAGTTTCGGCCAATCGGCTTGCGGCTTGAAGTTTCGGCCAATCGGCTTGAGACTTGAAGTTTCGGCCAATCGACTTGCGACTTGAAGTTTCGGCCAATCGGCTTGCGGCTTGAAGTTTCGGCCAATCGGCTTGCGGCTTAAAGTTTCGGCCAATCGGATTGCGGCTTGAAGTTTTTCGGCCAATCGGCTTGCGGCTTGAAGTTTTCGGCCAATCGGCTTGCGGCTTGAAGTTTTCGGCCAATCGGCTTGCGGCTTAAAGTTTCGGCCAATCGGCTTGCGGCTTGAAGTTTCGGCCAATCGGCTTGCGGCTTGAAGTTTCGGCCAATCGGCTTGCGGTTGAAGTTTTGGCCAATCGGCTTGCGATTTGTTCGGCCAATCAGCTTGCGACGTGACATGCTATCTATTTACTCAGCATAACTTCATCTTTCACATTATGCGAAAAAAAATGGGCTAACTTTACTGTTTTTTTGTTTTTTTAGCACAAAACTGTTTAAAAAAGAAAACTTGTTTGAAAAATTGATGCGCAAATACCGCACGAGATACAAAGTTGCAACGACCGCCATTGTATTCTCTAGGGTCTTTGCTAAAAACACATATGTTTGGCGGCTTGAAGTTTCGGCCAATCGGCTTGCGGCTTGAAGTTTCAGCCAATCGGCTTGAAGTTTCGGCCAATCGGCTTGCGGCTTAAAGTTTCGGCCAACCGGCTTGTGGCTTAAAGTTTCGGCCAATCGGCTTGCGGCTTAAAGTTTCGGCCAATCGACTTGCGACTTGAAGTTTCGGCCAATCGGCTTGCGGCTTAAAGTTTCGGCCAATCGGCTTGCGGCTTGAAGTTTCGGCCAATCGGCTTGCGGCTTGAAGTTTCGGCCAATCGGCTTGCGGTTGAAGTTTTGGCCAATCGGCTTGCGATTTGTTCGGCCAATCAGCTTGCGACGTGACATGCTATCTATTTACTCAGCATAACTTCATCTTTCACATTATGCGAAAAAAAATGGGCTAACTTTACTGTTTTTTTGTTTTTTTAGCACAAAACTGTTTAAAAAAGAAAACTTGTTTGAAAAATTGATGCGCAAATACGGCACGAGATACAAAGTTGCAACGACCGCCATTGTATTCTCTAGGGTCTTTGCTAAAAACACATATGTTTGGCGGCTTGAAGTTTCGGCCAATCGGCTTGAGACTTGAAGTTTCGGCCAATCGACTTGCGACTTGAAGTTTCGGCCAATCGGCTTGCGGCTTGAAGTTTCGGGTAATCTGCTCGCGGCTTGAAGTTTCGGCCAATCGGCTTGCGGCTTGAAGTTTCGGTCAGTCGGCTTGCGGCTTGAAGTTTTGGCCAATCGGCTTGCGGCTTGAAGTTTCGGCCAATCGCCTTGCGGCTTGAAGTTTCGGCCAATCGCCTTGCGGCTTGAAGTTTCAGCCAATCGGCTTGAAGTCTCGGCCAATCGGCTTGCGGCTTAAAGTTTCGGCCAATCGGATTGCGGCTTGAAGTTTTTCGGCCAATCGGCTTGCGGCTTAAAGTTTCGGCCAATCGGCTTGTGGCTTAAAGTTTCGGCCAATCGGCTTGCGGCTTGAAGTTTCGGCCAATCGGCTTGAGACTTGAAGTTTCGGCCAATCGACTTGCGACTTGAAGTTTCGGCCAATCGGCTTGCGGCTTGAAGTTTCGGGTAATCTGCTCGCGGCTTGAAGTTTCGGCCAATCGGCTTGCGGCTTAAAGTTTCGGCCAATCGGCTTGCGGCTTAAAGTTTCGGCCAATCGGATTGCGGCTTGAAGTTTTTCGGCCAATCGGCTTGCGGCTTGAAGTTTTCGGCCAATCGGCTTGCGGCTTGAAGTTTTCGGCCAATCGGCTTGCGGCTTAAAGTTTCGGCCAATCGGCTTGCGGCTTGAAGTTTCGGCCAATCGGCTTGCGGCTTGAAGTTTCGGCCAATCGGCTTGCGGTTGAAGTTTTGGCCAATCGGCTTGCGATTTGTTCGGCCAATCAGCTTGCGACGTGACATGCTATCTATTTACTCAGCATAACTTCATCTTTCACATTATGCGAAAAAAAATGGGCTAACTTTACTGTTTTTTTGTTTTTTTAGCACAAAACTGTTTAAAAAAGAAAACTTGTTTGAAAAATTGATGCGCAAATACCGCACGAGATACAAAGTTGCAACGACCGCCATTGTATTCTCTAGGGTCTTTGCTAAAAACACATATGTTTGGCGGCTTGAAGTTTCGGCCAATCGGCTTGCGGCTTGAAGTTTCAGCCAATCGGCTTGAAGTTTCGGCCAATCGGCTTGCGGCTTAAAGTTTCGGCCAACCGGCTTGTGGCTTAAAGTTTCGGCCAATCGGCTTGCGGCTTGAAGTTTCGGCCAATCGGCTTGAGACTTGAAGTTTCGGCCAATCGACTTGCGACTTGAAGTTTCGGCCAATCGGCTTGCGGCTTGAAGTTTCGGCCAATCAGCTTGTGGCTTAAAGTTTCGGCCAATCGGCTTGCGGCTTGAAGTTTCGGCCAATCGGCTTGAGACTTGAAGTTTCGGCCAATCGACTTGCGACTTGAAGTTTCGGCCAATCGGCTTGCGGCTTGAAGTTTCGGGTAATCTGCTTGCGGCTTAAAGTTTCGGCCAATCGGCTTGCGGCTTAAAGTTTCGGCCAATCGGATTGCGGCTTGAAGTTTTTCGGCCAATCGGCTTGCGGCTTGAAGTTTTCGGCCAATCGGCTTGCGGCTTGAAGTTTTCGGCCAATCGGCTTGCGGCTTAAAGTTTCGGCCAATCGGCTTGCGGCTTGAAGTTTCGGCCAATCGGCTTGCGGCTTGAAGTTTCGGCCAATCGGCTTGCGGTTGAAGTTTTGGCCAATCGGCTTGCGATTTGTTCGGCCAATCAGCTTGCGACGTGACATGCTATCTATTTACTCAGCATAACTTCATCTTTCACATTATGCGAAAAAAAATGGGCTAACTTTACTGTTTTTTTGTTTTTTTAGCACAAAACTGTTTAAAAAAGAAAACTTGTTTGAAAAATTGATGCGCAAATACCGCACGAGATACAAAGTTGCAACGACCGCCATTGTATTCTCTAGGGTCTTTGCTAAAAACACATATGTTTGGCGGCTTGAAGTTTCGGCCAATCGGCTTGCGGCTTGAAGTTTCAGCCAATCGGCTTGAAGTTTCGGCCAATCGGCTTGCGGCTTAAAGTTTCGGCCAACCGGCTTGTGGCTTAAAGTTTCGGCCAATCGGCTTGCGGCTTGAAGTTTCGGCCAATCGGCTTGAGACTTGAAGTTTCGGCCAATCGACTTGCGACTTGAAGTTTCGGCCAATCGGCTTGCGGCTTGAAGTTTCGGCCAATCAGCTTGTGGCTTAAAGTTTCGGCCAATCGGCTTGCGGCTTGAAGTTTCGGCCAATCGGCTTGAGACTTGAAGTTTCGGCCAATCGACTTGCGACTTGAAGTTTCGGCCAATCGGCTTGCGGCTTGAAGTTTCGGCCAATCAGCTTGTGGCTTAAAGTTTCGGCCAATCGGCTTGCGGCTTGAAGTTTCGGTCAGTCGGCTTGCGGCTTGAAGTTTCGGCCAATCGGCTTGCGGCTTGAAGTTTCGGGTAATCGACTCGCGGCTTGAAGTTTCGGCCAATTGGCTTGCGGCTTGAAGTTTCAGCCAATCGGCTTGCAGCTTGAAGTTTTGGCCAATCAGCTTGCAGATTGAAGTTTCGGCCAATCGGCTTGCGGCTTGAAGTTTTGGCCAATCGGCTTGCGGCTTGAAGTTTCGGCCAATTGGCTTGCGACTTGAAGTTTTGGCCAATCGGCTTGCGACTTGTTCGGCCAGTCAGCTTGCAACGTGACATGTTAGGTATCTATTTACTTGGCATAACTTCATCTTTCACATTATGCGAAAAAAATGGGCTAACTTTACTGGTTTTCTTTTTTTAGCACAGAACTGTTTAAAAAATAAAACTTGTTTGAAAAATTAATACGCAAATACCACATGAGATACAAAGTTGCAACCACCGCCATTGTATTCTCTAGGGTCTTTGCTAAAAAAACATGTTTGGCGACTTGATGATCAGCCAATGGGCTTGCGACTTGATATTCAGCCAATGGGCTTGCGACTTGTTCGGCCAATCGGCTTGCGGCTTGAAGTTTCGGCCAATCGGCTTATGGCTTGAAGTTTCGGCCAATTGGCTTGAGGCTTGGAGTTTCGGCCAATCGGCTTGAGGCTTGGAGTTTCGGCCAATCGGCTTGCTGCTTAAAGTTTCGGCCAATCGGCTTGCGGCTTGAGGTTTTTGGCCAATCAGCTTGCGGCTTGAAGTTTTCGGCCAATCGGCTTATGGCTTGAAGTTTCGGCCAATCGGCTTGAGGCTTGGAGTTTCGGCCAATCGGCTTGAGGCTTGGAGTTTCGGCCAATCGGCTTGCTGCTTAAAGTTTCCGCCAATCGGCTTGCGGCTTGAGGTTTTCGGCCAATCGGCTTGCGGCTTAAAGTTTCGGCCAATCGGCTTGCGGCTTGAAGTTTCGGCCAATCGGCTTGCGGCTTGAAGTTTCGGCCAATCGGCTTGCGGTTGAAGTTTTGGCCAATCGGCTTGCGATTTGTTCGGCCAATCAGCTTGCGACGTGACATGCTATCTATTTACTCAGCATAACTTCATCTTTCACATTATGCGAAAAAAATGGGCTAACTTTACTGTTTTTTTGTTTTTTTAGCACAAAACTGTTTAAAAAAGAAAACTTGTTTGAAAAATTGATGCGCAAATACCGCACGAGATACAAAGTTGCAACGACCGCCATTGTATTCTCTAGGGTCTTTGCTAAAAACACATATGTTTGGCGGCTTGAAGTTTCGGCCAATCGGCTTGCGGCTTGAAGTTTCAGCCAATCGGCTTGAAGTTTCGGCCAATCGGCTTGCGGCTTAAAGTTTCGGCCAACCGGCTTGTGGCTTAAAGTTTCGGCCAATCGGCTTGCGGCTTGAAGTTTTGGCCAATCGGCTTGAGACTTGAAGTTTCGGCCAATCGACTTGCGACTTGAAGTTTCGGCCAATCGGCTTGCGGCTTGAAGTTTCGGCCAATCAGCTTGTGGCTTAAAGTTTCGGCCAATCGGCTTGCGGCTTGAAGTTTCGGCCAATCGGCTTGAGACTTGAAGTTTCGGCCAATCGACTTGCGACTTGAAGTTTCGGCCAATCGGCTTGCGGCTTGAAGTTTCGGGTAATCTGCTTGCGGCTTAAAGTTTCGGCCAATCGGCTTGCGGCTTAAAGTTTCGGCCAATCGGATTGCGGCTTGAAGTTTTTCGGCCAATCGGCTTGCGGCTTGAAGTTTTCGGCCAATCGGCTTGCGGCTTGAAGTTTTCGGCCAATCGGCTTGCGGCTTAAAGTTTCGGCCAATCGGCTTGCGGCTTGAAGTTTCGGCCAATCGGCTTGCGGCTTGAAGTTTCGGCCAATCGGCTTGCGGTTGAAGTTTTGGCCAATCGGCTTGCGATTTGTTCGGCCAATCAGCTTGCGACGTGACATGCTATCTATTTACTCAGCATAACTTCATCTTTCACATTATGCGAAAAAAAATGGGCTAACTTTACTGTTTTTTTGTTTTTTTAGCACAAAACTGTTTAAAAAAGAAAACTTGTTTGAAAAATTGATGCGCAAATACCGCACGAGATACAAAGTTGCAACGACCGCCATTGTATTCTCTAGGGTCTTTGCTAAAAACACATATGTTTGGCGGCTTGAAGTTTCGGCCAATCGGCTTGCGGCTTGAAGTTTCAGCCAATCGGCTTGAAGTTTCGGCCAATCGGCTTGCGGCTTAAAGTTTCGGCCAACCGGCTTGTGGCTTAAAGTTTCGGCCAATCGGCTTGCGGCTTGAAGTTTCGGCCAATCGGCTTGAGACTTGAAGTTTCGGCCAATCGACTTGCGACTTGAAGTTTCGGCCAATCGGCTTGCGGCTTGAAGTTTCGGCCAATCAGCTTGTGGCTTAAAGTTTCGGCCAATCGGCTTGCGGCTTGAAGTTTCGGGTAATCTGCTCGCGGCTTGAAGTTTCGGTCAATCGGCTTGCGGCTTGAAGTTTCGGTCAGTCGGCTTGCGGCTTGAAGTTTCGGCCAATCGGCTTGCGGCTTGAAGTTTCGGGTAATCGACTCGCGGCTTGAAGTTTCGGCCAATTGGCTTGCGGCTTGAAGTTTCAGCCAATCGGCTTGCAGCTTGAAGTTTTGGCCAATCAGCTTGCAGATTGAAGTTTCGGCCAATCGGCTTGCGGCTTGAAGTTTTGGCCAATCGGCTTGCGGCTTGAAGTTTCGGCCAATTGGCTTGCGACTTGTTCGGCCAGTCAGCTTGCAACGTGACATGTTAGGTATCTATTTACTTGGCATAACTTCATCTTTCACATTATGCGAAAAAAATGGGCTAACTTTACTGGTTTTCTTTTTTTAGCACAGAACTGTTTAAAAAATAAAACTTGTTTGAAAAATTAATACGCAAATACCACATGAGATACAAAGTTGCAACCACCGCCATTGTATTCTCTAGGGTCTTTGCTAAAAAAACATGTTTGGCGACTTGATGATCAGCCAATGGGCTTGCGACTTGATATTCAGCCAATGGGCTTGCGACTTGTTCGGCCAATCGGCTTGCGGCTTGAAGTTTCGGCCAATTGGCTTGAGGCTTGGAGTTTCGGCCAATCGGCTTGAGGCTTGGAGTTTCGGCCAATCGGCTTGCTGCTTAAAGTTTCGGCCAATCGGCTTGCGGCTTGAGGTTTTTGGCCAATCAGCTTGCGGCTTGAAGTTTTCGGCCAATCGGCTTATGGCTTGAAGTTTCGGCCAATCGGCTTGAGGCTTGGAGTTTCGGCCAATCGGCTTGAGGCTTGGAGTTTCGGCCAATCGGCTTGCTGCTTAAAGTTTCCGCCAATCGGCTTGCGGCTTGAGGTTTTCGGCCAATCAGCTTGCGGCTTGAAGTTTTCGGCCAATCGGCTTATGGCTTGAAGTTTCGGCCAATACTTTTGCGTATAACATGTCACGTTGCAAGCTGACTGGCCGAACAAGTCGCAAGCCGATTGGCCAAAACTTCAAGTCGCAAGCCAATTGGCCGAAACTTCAAGCCGCAAGCCGATTGGCCAAAACTTCAAGCCGCAAGCCGCAACGACAAAGTTGCAACGACCGCCATTGTATTCTCTAGGGTCTTTGCTAAAAACACATATGTTTGGCGGCTTGAAGTTTCGGCCAATCGGCTTGCGGCTTGAAGTTTCAGCCAATCGGCTTGAAGTTTCGGCCAATCGGCTTGCGGCTTAAAGTTTCGGCCAACCGGCTTGTGGCTTAAAGTTTCGGCCAATCGGCTTGCGGCTTGAAGTTTCGGCCAATCGGCTTGAGACTTGAAGTTTCGGCCAATCGACTTGCGACTTGAAGTTTCGGCCAATCGGCTTGCGGCTTGAAGTTTCGGCCAATCAGCTTGTGGCTTAAAGTTTCGGCCAATCGGCTTGCGGCTTGAAGTTTCGGCCAATCGGCTTGAGACTTGAAGTTTCGGCCAATCGACTTGCGACTTGAAGTTTCGGCCAATCGGCTTGCGGCTTGAAGTTTCGGGTAATCTGCTTGCGGCTTAAAGTTTCGGCCAATCGGCTTGCGGCTTAAAGTTTCGGCCAATCGGATTGCGGCTTGAAGTTTTTCGGCCAATCGGCTTGCGGCTTGAAGTTTTCGGCCAATCGGCTTGCGGCTTGAAGTTTTCGGCCAATCGGCTTGCGGCTTAAAGTTTCGGCCAATCGGCTTGCGGCTTGAAGTTTCGGCCAATCGGCTTGCGGCTTGAAGTTTCGGCCAATCGGCTTGCGGTTGAAGTTTTGGCCAATCGGCTTGCGATTTGTTCGGCCAATCAGCTTGCGACGTGACATGCTATCTATTTACTCAGCATAACTTCATCTTTCACATTATGCGAAAAAAAATGGGCTAACTTTACTGTTTTTTTGTTTTTTTAGCACAAAACTGTTTAAAAAAGAAAACTTGTTTGAAAAATTGATGCGCAAATACCGCACGAGATACAAAGTTGCAACGACCGCCATTGTATTCTCTAGGGTCTTTGCTAAAAACACATATGTTTGGCGGCTTGAAGTTTCGGCCAATCGGCTTGCGGCTTGAAGTTTCAGCCAATCGGCTTGAAGTTTCGGCCAATCGGCTTGCGGCTTAAAGTTTCGGCCAACCGGCTTGTGGCTTAAAGTTTCGGCCAATCGGCTTGCGGCTTGAAGTTTCGGCCAATCGGCTTGAGACTTGAAGTTTCGGCCAATCGACTTGCGACTTGAAGTTTCGGCCAATCGGCTTGCGGCTTGAAGTTTCGGCCAATCAGCTTGTGGCTTAAAGTTTCGGCCAATCGGCTTGCGGCTTGAAGTTTCGGGTAATCTGCTCGCGGCTTGAAGTTTCGGTCAATCGGCTTGCGGCTTGAAGTTTCGGTCAGTCGGCTTGCGGCTTGAAGTTTCGGCCAATCGGCTTGCGGCTTGAAGTTTCGGGTAATCGACTCGCGGCTTGAAGTTTCGGCCAATTGGCTTGCGGCTTGAAGTTTCAGCCAATCGGCTTGCAGCTTGAAGTTTTGGCCAATCAGCTTGCAGATTGAAGTTTCGGCCAATCGGCTTGCGGCTTGAAGTTTTGGCCAATCGGCTTGCGGCTTGAAGTTTCGGCCAATTGGCTTGCGACTTGTTCGGCCAGTCAGCTTGCAACGTGACATGTTAGGTATCTATTTACTTGGCATAACTTCATCTTTCACATTATGCGAAAAAAATGGGCTAACTTTACTGGTTTTCTTTTTTTAGCACAGAACTGTTTAAAAAATAAAACTTGTTTGAAAAATTAATACGCAAATACCACATGAGATACAAAGTTGCAACCACCGCCATTGTATTCTCTAGGGTCTTTGCTAAAAAAACATGTTTGGCGACTTGATGATCAGCCAATGGGCTTGCGACTTGATATTCAGCCAATGGGCTTGCGACTTGTTCGGCCAATCGGCTTGCGGCTTGAAGTTTCGGCCAATTGGCTTGAGGCTTGGAGTTTCGGCCAATCGGCTTGAGGCTTGGAGTTTCGGCCAATCGGCTTGCTGCTTAAAGTTTCGGCCAATCGGCTTGCGGCTTGAGGTTTTTGGCCAATCAGCTTGCGGCTTGAAGTTTTCGGCCAATCGGCTTATGGCTTGAAGTTTCGGCCAATCGGCTTGAGGCTTGGAGTTTCGGCCAATCGGCTTGAAGTTTCGGTCAGTCGGCTTGCGGCTTGAAGTTTCGGCCAATCAGCTTGCGACGTGACATGCTAGTTATCTATTTACTCGGCATAACTTCATCTTTCACATTATGCGAAAAAATGGGCTAACTTTACTGTTTGTTTTTTTTAGCACAAAACTGTTTAAAAAAGAAAAGTTGTTTGAAAAGTTGCAACGACCGCCATTGTATTCTCTAGGATCTTTGCTAAAAAAACATATGTTTGGCGACTTGATCAGCCAATTGCGACTTGAAGTTTTGGCCAATGGGCTTGCGACTTGATATTCAGCCAATCGGCTTGCAACTTGATGTTCGGCCAATGGGCTTGCGAATTGTTCGGCCAATGGGCTTGCGGCTTGAAGTTTCGGCCAATCGGCTTGCGGCTTGAAGTTTCAGCCAATCGGCTTGCGGCTTGAAGTTTCGGCCAATCGGCTTGCGACTTGAAGTTTCAGCCAATCAGCTTGCAGATTGAAGTTTCGGCAAATCGGCTTGCGGCTTAAAGTTTCGGCCAATGGGCTTGCGGCTTGAAGTTTTCAGCCAATCGGCTTGTGGCTTGAAGTTTTGGCCAATCGGCTTGCAACTTGTTCGGCCAATCAGCTTGCGACTTGTTCGGCCAATCAGCTTGCGACGTGACATGCTAGTTATCTATTTGCTCGGCATAACTTCATCTTTCACATAATGCGAAAAAATGGGCTAACTTTACTGTTTTTTTTTTTTTAGCACAAAACTGTTTAAAAAAGAAAACTTGTTTGAAAAATTGATGCGCAAATACCGCACGAGATACAAAGTTGCAACGACCGCCATTGTATTCTCTAGGGTCTTTGCTAAAAACACATATGTTTGGCGACTTGATCAGCCAATGGCGGCTTGAAGTTTTGGCCAATCAGCTTGCGGCTTGAAGTTTCAGCCAATCAGCTTGAAGTTTCGGCCAATCGGCTTGCGACTTGAAGTTTCGGCCAATCGGCTTGCTGCTTAAAGTTTCGGCCAATCGGCTTGCGGCTTAAAGTTTCGGCCAATCGGCTTGCGACTTGAAGTTTCAGCCAATCGACTTGCGACTTGAAGTTTCAGCCAATCGGCTTGAAGTTTCGGCCAATCGGCTTGCGACTTGAAGTTTCGGCCAATCGGCTTGCGGCTTAAAGTTTCAGCCAATCGGCTTGCGGCTTGAAGTTTCGACCAATCGGCTTGAGACTTAAAGTTTCGGCCAATCGACTTGCGACTTGAAGTTTCGGCCAATCGGCTTGCGGCTTGAAGTTTCGGGTAATTGGCTTGCGGCTAGAAGTTTCGGCCAATCGGCTTGCGGCTTGAAGTTTCGGGTAATCGACTCGCGGCTTGAAGTTTCGGCCAATCGGCTTGCGGCTTGAAGTTTTGGCCAATCGGCATGCGACTTGAAGTTTCGGCCAATCGACTTGCGACTTGAAGTTTCAGCCAATCGGCTTGAAGTTTCGGCCAATCGGCATGCGACTTGAAGTTTCGGCCAATCGGCTTGCGGCTTAAAGTTTCGACCAATCGGCTTGAGACTTGAAGTTTCAGCCAATCGGCTTGCGGCTTGAAGTTTCGGCCAATCGGCTTGCGGCTTGAAGTTTCAGCCAATCGGCTTGCGGCTTGAAGTTTCGACCAATCGGCTTGAGACTTGAAGTTTCGGCCAATCGGCTTGCGGCTTGAAGTTTCGGCCAATCGGCTTGCGGCTAGAAGTTTTGGCCAATCGGCATGCGACTTGAAGTTTCGGCCAATCGGCTTGCGGCTTAAAGTTTCGGCCAATCGGCTTGCGACTTGTTCGGCCAGTCAGCTTGCAACGTGACATGTTAGGTATCTATTTACTCGGCATAACTTCATCTTTCACATTATGCGAAAAAAATGTGCTAACTTTACTGGTTTTCTTTTTTTAGCACAAAACTGTTTAAAAAATAAAACTTGTTTGAAAAATTAATACTCAAATACCACACGAGATACAAAGTTGCAACCACCGCCATTGTATTCTCTAGGGTCTTTGCTAAAAAAACATGTTTGGCGACTTGATGATCAGCCAATGGGCTTGCGACTTGATATTCAGCCAATGGGCTTGCGACTTGAAGTTTCAGCCAATGGGCTTGCGACTTGTTCGGCCAAACGGCTTGCGGCTTGAAGTTTCGGCCAATCGGCTTATGGCTTGAAGTTTCGGCCAATCGGCTTGAGGCTTGGAGTTTCGGCCAATCGGCTTGCTGCTTAAAGTTTTGGCCAATCGGCTTGCGGCTTGAGGTTTTCGGCCAATCAGCTTGCGGCTTGAAGTTTTCAGCCAATCGGCTTGCGGCTTGAAGTTTCGGCCAATCGGCTTGCGGTTGAAGTTTTGGCCAATCAGCTTGCGGCTTAAAGTTTCGGCCAATCGGCTTGCGGTTGAAGTTTTGGCCAATCGGCTTGCGATTTGTTCGGCCAATCAGCTTGCGACGTGACATGCTATCTATTTACTCGGCATAACTTCATCTTTCACATTATGCAAAAAAAATGGGCTAACTTTACTGATTTTTTTGTTTTTTTAGCACAAAACTGTTTAAAAAAGAAAACTTGTTTGAAAAATTGATGCGCAAATACCGCACGAGATACAAAGTTGCAACAACCGCCATTGTATTCTCTAGGGTCTTTGCTAAAAACACATATGTTTGGCGGCTTGAAGTTTCGGCCAATCGGCTTGCGGCTTGAAGTTTCAGCCAATCGGCTTGAAGTTTCGGCCAATCGGCTTGCGGCTTAAAGTTTCAGCCAATCGGCTTGTGGCTTGAAGTTTCAGCCAATCGGCTTGAAGTTTCGGCCAATCGGCTTGCGGCTTGAAGTTTCGGCCAATCGGCTTGAGACTTGAAGTTTCGGCCAATCGGCTTGTGGCTTAAAGTTTCGGCCAGTCGGCTTGCGGCTTGAAGTTTCGGCCAATCGGCTTGAGACTTGAAGTTTCGGCCAATCGACTTGCGACTTGAAGTTTCGGCCAATCGGCTTGCGGCTTGAAGTTTCGGGTAATCTGCTCGCGGCTTGAAGTTTCGGCCAATCGGCTTGCGGCTTGAAGTTTCGGCCAATCGGCTTGCGGATTGAAGTTTCGGCCAATCGGCTTGCTGCTTGAAGTTTCGGCCAATCGGCTTGCGGCTTGAAGTTTTGGCCAATCAGCTTGCAGATTGAAGTTTCGGCCAATCGGCTTGCGGCTTGAAGTTTCGGCCAATTGGCTTGCGACTTGAAGTTTTGGCCAATCGGCTTGCGACTTGTTCGGCCAGTCAGCTTGCAACGTGACATGTTAGGTATCTATTTACTCGGCATAACTTCATTTTTCACATTATGCGAAAAAAATAGGCTAACTTTACTGGTTTTCTTTTTTTAGCACAAAACTGTTTAAAAAATAAAACTTGTTTGAAAAATTAATACGCAAATACCACACGAGATACAAAGTTGCAACCACCGCCATTGTATTCTCTAGGGTCTTTGCTAAAAAAACATGTTTGGCAACTTGATGATCAGCCAATGGGCTTGCGACTTAATATTCAGCCAATGGGCTTGCGACTTGTTCGGCCAAACAGCTTGCGGCTTGAATTTTCGGCCAATCGGCTTGAGGCTTGGAGTTTCGGCCAATCGGCTTGAGGCTTGGAGTTTCGGCCAATCGGCTTGCGGCTTGAGGTTTTCGGCCAATCAGCTTGCGGCTTGAAGTTTCAGCCAATCGGCTTGCGGCTTGAAGTTTCGCCCAATCGGCTTGCAGCTTAAAGTTTCGGCCAATCGGCTTGCGACTTGAAGTTTCGGCCAATCGGCTTGCGGCTTTAAGTTTCGGCCAATCGGCTTGCGGCTTGAAGTTTCAGCCAATCGGCTTGAAGTTTCTGCCAATCGGCTTGCGACTTGAAGTTTCGGCCAATCGGCTTGCGGCTTAAAGTCGGCGGTAGCCATCTTTTCAGTGAGCACAAGCAGCTTAGTTTTCAAGTCTGTAATGGCCGCTGAAAATGATGCCTTGATGTCAGCAGCAAAACCTGACATGTCTGCATATGTGAGGGGATGGTCAGGTCAAGCCATTCTCCTACCGTTATCCTCCGTAGCGGATTGGGAGTCCTCGCTGAGATCGCCGTCAGTGGGAACCGGCGCCATCTTGCCTCGTTCCGGGGCCCGCTGTGCCATCGCCTGTTTCTGGAATATGTCAGAGATATTCCTGCTAGCAGATACCGCGGTGGATCGGCAGGATCGTGAGTGCTGTGATCCGCGAAATTGCTTGTTCATCCTCGCTGGGTGCTGGGCAGAGAGGTGCTTAGGGCTTCAGGCTGCACGGAGCTCCTCTTTCAGGCGGCCATCTCCGTCGCGCGCCAAGCCACGCCCCCAATCGGCTTGAAGTTTCGGCCAATCGGCTTGCGGCTTGAAGTCTCGGTCAGTCGGCTTGCGGCTTGAAGTTTCGGCCAATCGCCTTGCGGCTTGAAGTTTCGGCCAATCGCCTTGCGGCTTGAAGTTTCGGCCAATCGGCTTGCGGCTTGAAGTTTCAGCCAATCGGCTTGAAGTTTCGGCCAATCGGCTTGCGACTAGAAGTTTCGGTCAGTCGGCTTGCGGCTTGAAGTTTCAGCCAATCGGCTTGCGGCTTGAAGTTTCGGCCAATTGGCTTGCGACTTGAAGTTTTGGCCAATCGGCTTGCAACTTGTTTGGCCAGTCAGCTTGCAACGTGACATGTTAGGTATCTATTTACTCGGCATAACTTCATCTTTCACATTATGCGAAAAAAATGGGCTAACTTTACTGGTTTTCTTTTTTTAGCACAGAACTGTTTAAAAAATAAAACTTGTTTGAAAAATTAATACGCAAATACCACACGAGATACAAAGTTGCAACCACCGCCATTGTATTCTCTAGGGTCTTTGCTAAAAAAACATGTTTGGCGACTTGATGATCAGCCAATGGGCTTGCGACTTGATATTCAGCCAATGGGCTTGCGACTTGTTCGGCCAATCGGCTTGCGGCTTGAAGTTTCGGCCAATCGGCTTATGGCTTGAAGTTTCGGCCAATCGGCTTGAGGCTTCAAGTTTCAGCCAATCAGCTTGCAGATTGAAGTTTCGGCAAATCGGCTTGCGGCTTAAAGTTTCGGCCAATCGGCTTGCGGCTTGAAGTTTTCGGCCAATCGGCTTGCAACTTGTTCGGCCAATCAGCTTGCGACTTGTTCGGCCAATCAGCTTGCGACGTGACATGCTAGTTATCTATTTGCTCGGCATAACTTCATCTTTCACATTATGCGAAAAAATGGGCTAACTTTACTGTTTTTTTTTTTAGCACAAAACTGTTTAAAAAAGAAAACTTGTTTGAAAAATTGATGCGCAAATACCGCATGAGATACAAAGTTGCAACGACCGCCATTGTATTCTCTAGGGTCTTTGCTAAAAAAAATGTTTGGCGACTTGATGATCAGCCAATGGGCTTGCGAATTTTTTGGCCAATGGGCTTGCGGCTTGAAGTTTCGGCCAATCGGCTTGCGGCTTGAAGTTTCAGCCAATCGGCTTGCGGCTTGAAGTTTCGGCCAATCGGCTTGCGGCTTAAAGTTTCAGCCAATCGGCTTGCGGCTTGAAGTTTCGACCAATCGGCTTGAGACTTGAAGTTTCGGCCAATCGGCTTGCGGCTTGAAGTTTCGGGTAATCGACTTGCGGCTTGAAGTTTCGGCCAATCGGCTTGCGGCTTGAAGTTTTGGCCAATCGGCATGCGGCTTAAAGTTTCGGCCAATCGGCTTGCGACTTGTTCGGCCAGTCAGCTTGCAACGTGACATGTTAGGTATCTATTTACTCGGCATAACTTCATCTTTCACATTATGCGAAAAAAATGGGCTAACTGTACTGGTTTTCTTTTTTTAGCACAAAACTGTTTAAAAAATAAAACTTGTTTGAAAAATTAATACTCAAATACCACACGAGATACAAAGTTGCAACCACCGCCATTGTATTCTCTAGGGTCTTTGCTAAAAAAACATGTTTGGCGACTTGATGATCAGCCAATGGGCTTGCGACTTGATATTCAGCCAATGGGCTTGCGACTTGAAGTTTCAGCCAATGGGCTTGCGACTTGTTCGGCCAAACGGCTTGCGGCTTGAAGTTTCGGCCAATCGGCTTATGGCTTGAAGTTTCGGCCAATCGGCTTGAGGCTTGGAGTTTCGGCCAATCGGCTTGCTGCTTAAAGTTTTGGCCAATCGGCTTGCGGCTTGAGGTTTTCGGCCAATCAGCTTGCGGCTTGAAGTTTTCAGCCAATCGGCTTGCGGCTTGAAGTTTCGGCCAATCGGCTTGCGGTTGAAGTTTTGGCCAATCAGCTTGCGGCTTAAAGTTTCGGCCAATCGGCTTGCGGTTGAAGTTTTGGCCAATCGGCTTGCGATTTGTTCGGCCAATCAGCTTGCGACGTGACATGCTATCTATTTACTCGGCATAACTTCATCTTTCACATTATGCAAAAAAAATGGGCTAACTTTACTGATTTTTTTGTTTTTTTAGCACAAAACTGTTTAAAAAAGAAAACTTGTTTGAAAAATTGATGCGCAAATACCGCACGAGATACAAAGTTGCAACAACCGCCATTGTATTCTCTAGGGTCTTTGCTAAAAACACATATGTTTGGCGGCTTGAAGTTTCGGCCAATCGGCTTGCGGCTTGAAGTTTCAGCCAATCGGCTTGAAGTTTCGGCCAATCGGCTTGCGGCTTAAAGTTTCAGCCAATCGGCTTGTGGCTTGAAGTTTCAGCCAATCGGCTTGAAGTTTCGGCCAATCGGCTTGCGGCTTGAAGTTTCGGCCAATCGGCTTGAGACTTGAAGTTTCGGCCAATCGGCTTGTGGCTTAAAGTTTCGGCCAGTCGGCTTGCGGCTTGAAGTTTCGGCCAATCGGCTTGAGACTTGAAGTTTCGGCCAATCGACTTGCGACTTGAAGTTTCGGCCAATCGGCTTGCGGCTTGAAGTTTCGGGTAATCTGCTCGCGGCTTGAAGTTTCGGCCAATCGGCTTGCGGCTTGAAGTTTCGGCCAATCGGCTTGCGGATTGAAGTTTCGGCCAATCGGCTTGCTGCTTGAAGTTTCGGCCAATCGGCTTGCGGCTTGAAGTTTCGGCCAATTGGCTTGCGGCTTGAAGTTTTGGCCAATTGGCTTGCGACTTGTTCGGCCAGTCAGCTTGCAACGTGACATGTTAGGTATCTATTTACTCGGCATAACTTCATCTTTCACATTATGCGAAAAAAATGGGCTAACTTTACTGGTGTTCTTTTTTTTGCACAAAACTGTTTAAAAAATAAAAATTGTTTGAAAAATTAATACGCAAATGCCACACGAGATACAAAGTTGCAACCACCGCCATTGTATTCTCTAGGGTCTTTGCTAAAAAAACATGTTTGGCGACTTGATGATCAGCCAATTGGCTTGCGACTTGATATTCAGCCAATGGGCTTGCGACTTGTTCGGCCAATCGGCTTGCGGCTTTAAGTTTCGGCCAATCGGCTTATGGCTTGAAGTTTTGGCCAATCGGCTTGAGGCTTGGAGTTTCGGCCAATCGGCTTGCTGCTTAAAGTTTCGGCCAATCGGCTTGCGGCTTGAAGTTTTCGGCCAATCAGCTTGCGGCTTGAAGTTTTCGGCCAATCAGCTTGCGGCTTGAAGTTTTCGGCCAATCGGCTTGCGGCTTGAAGTTTCGGCCAATCGGCTTGAAGTTTCGGTCAGTCGGCTTGCGGCTTGAAGTTTCGGCCAATCAGCTTGCGACGTGACATGCTAGTTATCTATTTACTCGGCATAACTTCATCTTTCACATTATGCGAAAAAATGGGCTAACTTTACTGTTTGTTTTTTTTAGCACAAAACTGTTTAAAAAAGAAAAGTTGTTTGAAAAGTTGCAACGACCGCCATTGTATTCTCTAGGATCTTTGCTAAAAAAACATATGTTTGGCGACTTGATCAGCCAATTGCGACTTGAAGTTTTGGCCAATGGGCTTGCGACTTGATATTCAGCCAATCGGCTTGCAACTTGATGTTCGGCCAATGGGCTTGCGAATTGTTCGGCCAATGGGCTTGCGGCTTGAAGTTTCGGCCAATCGGCTTGCGGCTTGAAGTTTCAGCCAATCGGCTTGCGGCTTGAAGTTTCGGCCAATCGGCTTGCGACTTGAAGTTTCAGCCAATCAGCTTGCAGATTGAAGTTTCGGCAAATCGGCTTGCGGCTTAAAGTTTCGGCCAATGGGCTTGCGGCTTGAAGTTTTCAGCCAATCGGCTTGTGGCTTGAAGTTTTGGCCAATCGGCTTGCAACTTGTTCGGCCAATCAGCTTGCGACTTGTTCGGCCAATCAGCTTGCGACGTGACATGCTAGTTATCTATTTGCTCGGCATAACTTCATCTTTCACATAATGCGAAAAAATGGGCTAACTTTACTGTTTTTTTTTTTTTAGCACAAAACTGTTTAAAAAAGAAAACTTGTTTGAAAAATTGATGCGCAAATACCGCACGAGATACAAAGTTGCAACGACCGCCATTGTATTCTCTAGGGTCTTTGCTAAAAACACATATGTTTGGCGACTTGATCAGCCAATGGCGGCTTGAAGTTTTGGCCAATCAGCTTGCGGCTTGAAGTTTCAGCCAATCAGCTTGAAGTTTCGGCCAATCGGCTTGCGACTTGAAGTTTCGGCCAATCGGCTTGCTGCTTAAAGTTTCGGCCAATCGGCTTGCGGCTTAAAGTTTCGGCCAATCGGCTTGCGACTTGAAGTTTCAGCCAATCGACTTGCGACTTGAAGTTTCAGCCAATCGGCTTGAAGTTTCGGCCAATCGGCTTGCGACTTGAAGTTTCGGCCAATCGGCTTGCGGCTTAAAGTTTCAGCCAATCGGCTTGCGGCTTGAAGTTTCGACCAATCGGCTTGAGACTTAAAGTTTCGGCCAATCGACTTGCGACTTGAAGTTTCGGCCAATCGGCTTGCGGCTTGAAGTTTCGGGTAATTGGCTTGCGGCTAGAAGTTTCGGCCAATCGGCTTGCGGCTTGAAGTTTCGGGTAATCGACTCGCGGCTTGAAGTTTCGGCCAATCGGCTTGTGGCTTGAAGTTTTGGCCAATCGGCATGCGACTTGAAGTTTCGGCCAATCGACTTGCGACTTGAAGTTTCAGCCAATCGGCTTGAAGTTTCGGCCAATCGGCATGCGACTTGAAGTTTCGGCCAATCGGCTTGCGGCTTAAAGTTTCGACCAATCGGCTTGAGACTTGAAGTTTCAGCCAATCGGCTTGCGGCTTGAAGTTTCGGCCAATCGGCTTGCGGCTTGAAGTTTCAGCCAATCGGCTTGCGGCTTGAAGTTTCGACCAATCGGCTTGAGACTTGAAGTTTCGGCCAATCGGCTTGCGGCTTGAAGTTTCGGCCAATCGGCTTGCGGCTAGAAGTTTTGGCCAATCGGCATGCGACTTGAAGTTTCGGCCAATCGGCTTGCGGCTTAAAGTTTCGGCCAATCGGCTTGCGACTTGTTCGGCCAGTCAGCTTGCAACGTGACATGTTAGGTATCTATTTACTCGGCATAACTTCATCTTTCACATTATGCGAAAAAAATGTGCTAACTTTACTGGTTTTCTTTTTTTAGCACAAAACTGTTTAAAAAATAAAACTTGTTTGAAAAATTAATACTCAAATACCACACGAGATACAAAGTTGCAACCACCGCCATTGTATTCTCTAGGGTCTTTGCTAAAAAAACATGTTTGGCGACTTGATGATCAGCCAATGGGCTTGCGACTTGATATTCAGCCAATGGGCTTGCGACTTGAAGTTTCAGCCAATGGGCTTGCGACTTGTTCGGCCAAACGGCTTGCGGCTTGAAGTTTCGGCCAATCGGCTTATGGCTTGAAGTTTTTCGGCCAATCGGCTTGCGGCTTGAAGTTTTCGGCCAATCGGCTTGCGGCTTAAAGTTTCGGCCAATCGGCTTGCGGCTTGCAGTTTCGGCCAATCGGCTTGAGGCTTGAAGTTTCAGCCAATCAGCTTGCAGATTGAAGTTTCGGCAAATCGGCTTGCGGCTTAAAGTTTTGGCCAATCGGCTTGCGGCTTGAAGTTTTCGGCCAATCGGCTTGCAACTTGTTCGGCCAATTAGCTTGCGACTTGTTCGGCCAATCAGCTTGCAACGTGACATGCTAGTTATCTATTTGCTCGGCATAACTTCATCTTTCACATTATGCGAAAAAATGGGCTAACTTTACTGTTTTTTTTTTTAGCACAAAACTGTTTAAAAAAGAAAACTTGTTTGAAAAATTGATGCGCAAATACCGCACGAGATACAAAGTTGCAACGACCGCCATTGTATTCTCTAGGGTCTTTGCTAAAAAAAATGTTTGGCGACTTGATGATCAGCCAATGGGCTTGCAACTTGATATTCAGCCAATGGGCTTGCGACTTGTTCGGCCAATCGGCTTGCGGCTTGAAGTTTCGGCCAATCGGCTTATGGCTTGAAGTTTCGGCCAATCGGCTTGAGGCTTGGAGTTTCGGCCAATCGGCTTGAGGCTTGGAGTTTCGGCCAATCGGCTTGCTGCTTAAAGTTTCGGCCAATAGGCTTGCGGCTTGAGGTTTTCGGCCAATCAGCTTGCGGCTTGAAGTTTTCGGCCAATCGGCTTGTGGCTTGAAGTTTCGGCCAATCGGCTTGCGGCTTGAAGTTTCGGCCAATCGGCTTGAAGTTTTGGTCAGTCGGCTTGCGGCTTGAAGTTTCGGCCAATCAGCTTGCGACGTGACATGCTAGTTATCTATTTACTCGGCATAACTTCATCTTTCACATTATGCGAAAAAATGGGCTAACTTTACTGTTTTTTTGTTTTTTTTAGCACAAAACTGTTTAAAAAAGAAAAGTTGTTTGAAAAATTGCCGCACGAGATACAAAGTTGCAACGACCGCCATTGTATTCTCTAGGCTATTGGCTAAAAAAACATATGTTTGGCGACTTGATCAGCCAATTGCGACTTGAAGTTTTGGCCAATGGGCTTGCGACTTGATATTCAGCCAATGGGCTTGCGACTTGATGTTTGGCCAATGGGCTTGCGAATTGTTTGGCCAATGGGCTGGCGGCTTGAAGTTTCGGCCAATCGGCTTGCGGCTTGAAGTTTCAGCCAATCGGCTTGCGGCTTGAAGTTTCGGCCAATCGGCTTGCAGCTTACAGTTTCGGCCAATCGGCTTGCGACTTGAAGTTTCGGCCAATCGGCTTGCGGCTTGAAGTTTCGGCCAATCGGCTTGCGGCTTGAAGTTTCAGCCAATCGGGTTGAAGTTTCGGCCAATCGGCTTGCGACTTGAAGTTTCGGCCAATCGGCTTGCAGCTTGAAGTTTCAGCCAATCGGCTTGAAGTTTCGGCCAATCGGCTTGCGGCTTAAAGTTTCGGCCTATCGGTTTGCGTCTTAAAGTTTCGGCCAATCGGCTTGCGGTTGAAGTTTTGGCCAATCAGCTTGCGATTTGTTCGGCCAATCAGCTTGCGACGTGACATGCTATCTATTTACTCGACATAACTTCATCTTTCACATTATGCAAAAAAAATGGGCTAACTTTACTGTTTTTTTGTTTTTTTAGCACAAAACTGTTTAAAAAAGAAAACTTGTTTGAAAAATTGATGTGCAAATACCACACGAGATACAAAGTTGCAACGACCGCCATTGTATTCTCTAGGGTCTTTGCTAAAAACACATATGTTTGGCGGCTTGAAGTTTCGGCCAATCGGCTTGCGGCTTAAAGTTTCGGCCAATCGGCTTGAGACTTGAAGTTTCGGCCAATCGACTTGCGACTTGAAGTTTCGGCCAATCGGCTTGCGGCTTGAAGTTTCGGGTAATCGGCTTGCGGCTTGAAGTTTCAGCCAATCGGCTTGAAGTTTCGGCCAATCGGCTTGAAGTTTCAGCCAATCGGCTTGTGACTTGAAGTTTCGGCCAATCGACTTGGGACTTGAAGTTTCAGCCAATCGGCTTGAAGTTTCGGCCAATCGGCTTGCGACTTGAAGTTTCGGCCAATCGGCTTGCGGCTTAAAGTTTCGGCCAATCGGCTTGCGGCTTAAAGTTTCGGCCAATCGGCTTGCGACTTAAAGTTTCGGCCAATCGGCTTGCGGCTTAAAGTTTCAGCCAATCGGCTTGCGGCTTGAAGTTTCGATCAATCGGCTTGAGACTTGAAGTTTCGGCCAATCGACTCGCGGCTTGAAGTTTCGGCCAATTGGCTTGCGGCTTGAAGTTTCAGCCAATCGGCTTGCAGCTTGAAGTTTTGGCCAATCAGCTTGCAGATTGAAGTTTCGGCCAATCGGCTTGCGGCTTGAAGTTTTGGCCAATCGGCTTGCGGCTTGAAGTTTTGGCCAATCGGCTTGCGGCTTGAAGTTTCGGCCAATTGGCTTGCAACTTGAAGTTTTGGCCAATCGGCTTGCGACTTGTTCGGCCAGTCAGCTTGCAACGTGACATGTTAGGTATCTATTTACTTGGCATAACTTCATCTTTCACATTATGCGAAAAAAATGGGCTAACTTTACTGGTTTTCTTTTTTTAGCACAGAACTGTTTAAAAAATAAAACTTGTTTGAAAAATTAATACGCAAATACCACATGAGATACAAAGTTGCAACCACCGCCATTGTATTCTCTAGGGTCTTTGCTAAAAAAAACATGTTTGGCGACTTGATGATCAGCCAATGGGCTTGCGACTTGATATTCAGCCAATGGGCTTGCGACTTGTTCGGCCAATCGGCTTGCGGCTTGAAGTTTCGGCCAATCGGCTTATGGCTTGAAGTTTCGGCCAATTGGCTTGAGGCTTGGAGTTTCGGCCAATCGGCTTGAGGCTTGGAGTTTCGGCCAATCGGCTTGCTGCTTAAAGTTTCGGCCAATCGGCTTGCGGCTTGAGGTTTTCGGCCAATCAGCTTGCGGCTTGAAGTTTTCGGCCTATCGGCTTATGGCTTGAAGTTTCGGGTAATCGACTCGCGGCTTGAAGTTTCGGCTAATTGGCTTGCGGCTTGAAGTTTCAGCCAATCGGCTTGCAGCTTGAAGTTTTGGCCAATCAGCTTGCAGATTGAAGTTTCGGCCAATCGGCTTGCGGCTTGAAGTTTTGGCCAATCGGCTTGCGGCTTGAAGTTTTGGCCAATCGGCTTGCGGCTTGAAGTTTCGGCCAATTGGCTTGCGACTTGAAGTTTTGGCCAATCGGCTTGCGACTTGTTCGGCCAGTCAGCTTGCAACGTGACATGTTAGGTATCTATTTACTTGGCATAACTTCATCTTTCACATTATGCGAAAAAAATGGGCTAACTTTACTGGTTTTCTTTTTTTAGCACAGAACTGTTTAAAAAATAAAACTTGTTTGAAAAATTAATACGCAAATACCACATGAGATACAAAGTTGCAACCACCGCCATTGTATTCTCTAGGGTCTTTGCTAAAAAAAACATGTTTGGCGACTTGATGATCAGCCAATGGGCTTGCGACTTGATATTCAGCCAATGGGCTTGCGACTTGTTCGGCCAATCGGCATGCGGCTTGAAGTTTCGGCCAATCGGCTTATGGCTTGAAGTTTCGGCCAATTGGCTTGAGGCTTGGAGTTTCGGCCAATCGGCTTGAGGCTTGGAGTTTCGGCCAATCGGCTTGCTGCTTAAAGTTTCGGCCAATCGGCTTGCGGCTTGAGGTTTTCGGCCAATCAGCTTGCGGCTTGAAGTTTTCGGCCAATCGGCTTATGGCTTGAAGTTTCGGCCAATCGGCTTGAGGCTTGGAGTTTCGGCCAATCGGCTTGAGGCTTGGAGTTTCGGCCAATCGGCTTGCTGCTTAAAGTTTCGGCCAATCGGCTTGCGGCTTGAGGTTTTCGGCCAATCAGCTTGCGGCTTGAAGTTTTCGGCCAATCGGCTTATGGCTTGAAGTTTCGGCCAATCGGCTTGAGGCTTGGAGTTTCGGCCAATCGGCTTGAGGCTTGGAGTTTCGGCCAATCGGCTTGCTGCTTAAAGTTTCGGCCAATCGGCTTGCGGCTTGAGGTTTTCGGCCAATCAGCTTGCGGCTTGAAGTTTTCGGCCAATCGGCTTATGGCTTGAAGTTTCGGCCAATCGGCTTGAGGCTTGGAGTTTCGGCCAATCGGCTTGCTGCTTAAAGTTTCGGCCAATCGGCTTGCGGCTTGAGGTTTTCGGCCAATCAGCTTGCGGCTTGAAGTTTCGGCCAATCGGCTTGCGGCTTGAAGTTTCGGCCAATCGGCTTGAAGTTTCGGTCAGTCGGCTTGCGGCTTGAAGTTTCGGCCAATCAGCTTGCGACGTGACATGCTAGTTATCTATTTACTCGGCATAACTTCATCTTTCACATTATGCGAAAAAATGGGCTAACTTTACTGTTTTTTTGTTTTTTTTAGCACAAAACTGTTTAAAAAAGAAAAGTTGTTTGAAAAATTGATGCGCAAATACCGCACGAGATACAAAGTTGCAACGACCGCCATTGTATTCTCTAGGATCTTTGCTAAAAAAACATATGTTTGGCGACTTGATCAGCCAATTGCGACTTGAAGTTTTGGCCAATGGGCTTGCGACTTGATATTCAGCCAATGGGCTTGCGAATTGATGTTCGGCCAATGGGCTTGCGAATTGTTTTGCCAATGGGCTTGCGGCTTGAAGTTTCGGCCAATCGGCTTGCGGCTTGAAGTTTCAGCCAATCGGCTTGCGGCTTGAAGTTTCGGCCAATCGGCTTGCAGCTTAAAGTTTCGGCCAATCGGCTTGCGACTTGAAGTTTCGGCCAATCGGCTTGCGGCTTGAAGTTTTGGCCAATCGGCTTGCGGCTTGAAGTTTCAGCCAATCGGCTTGAAGTTTCGGCCAATCGGCTTGCGACTTGAAGTTTCGGCCAATCGGCTCACGGCTTGAAGTTTCGGCCTATCGGCTTGAGGCTTGAAGTTTCAGCCAATCAGCTTGCAGATTGAAGTTTCGGCAAATCGGCTTGCGGCTTAAAGTTTCGGCCAATCGGCTTGCGGCTTGAAGTATTCGGCCAATCGGCTTGCGGCTTGAAGTTTTGGCCAATCGGCTTGCAACTTGTTCGGCCAATCAGCTTGCGACTTGTTCGGCCAATCAGCTTGCGACGTGACATGCTAGTTATCTATTTGCTCGGCATAACTTCATCTTTCACATTATGCGAAAAAATGGGCTAACTTTACTGTTTGTTTTTTTTTTTAGCACAAAACTGTTTAAAAAAAAAAACTTGTTTGAAAAATTGATGCGCAAATACCGCACGAGATACAAAGTTGCAACGACCGCCATTGTATTCTCTAGGGTCTTTGCTAAAAACACATATGTTTGTCGACTTGATCAGCCAATGGCGGCTTGAAGTTTTGGCCAATCAGCTTGCGGCTTGAAGTTTCAGCCAATTGGCTTGCGGCTTAAAGTTTCGGCCAATAGGCTTGCGGCTTGAAGTTTCGGCCAATCGGCTTGAGGCTTGGAGTTTCGGCCAATCGGCTTGCTGCTTAAAGTTTCGGCCAATCGGCTTGCGGCTTAAAGTTTTGGCCAATCGACTTGCGGCTTGAAGTTTTCGGCCAATCGGCTTGCGGTTGAAGTTTTGGCCAATCGGCTTGCGACTTGTTCGGCCAGTCAGCTTGCAACGTGACATGTTAGGTATTTATTTACTCGGCATAACTTCATCTTTCACATTATGCGAAAAAAATGGGCTAACTTTACTGGTTTTCTTTTTTTAGCACAAAACTGTTTAAAAAATAAAACTTGTTTGAAAAATTGATGCGCAAATACCGCACGAGATACAAAGTTGCAACGACCGCCATTGTATTCTCTAGGGTCTTTGCTAAAAACACATATGTTTGGTGGCTTGAAGTTTCGGCCAATCGGCTTGCGGCTTGAAGTTTCAGCCAATCGGCTTGAAGTTTTTTTTTTTACATTCAAGAAATATATTTATTGAAAGGTAGAAACAGTACAGGGGTAAAGTACAGACTCGGAGTGGAGTTAGACAAAAATAAGGCATAAGAATACAAATTACCAATCAATAAGTGCATCAGGTTATGTCCAAAACAAGCATTATCTATCAGCTCAAAACTGAACAGGACTGTAAACCAGGGTTAGCAGCACAGCTAATTGGCCACACAGATTGTGGCTAACAATGAGCAGCGTAAAATCTCTATACTTCGTGAGATAAAGGAGAATAAGAAGAAACAGGAAAAAAGGAGAACAAAAAGGAAAGAGAAAGTTGAGTCAGCAGGAATAACGGTGGGGGACATTGTATACAGCATGTAATAAGTATCATAGTGGAGGGTCATCAATCCGGTCAACGGTAACTTTGCATTTCTGCCAGATCAAACTCCAGGTCACCCGACCAAAGACCTGAATTCCGGCGAGAGCCGGTACTCAAACCAGGGAGACCAGGTCTTATGGTAGCGTTCAATGTTTTCCTCCGATTGTGCTTTGGTGTCTTCCAGCTCACCAATGTAAGAAATTTTGAGTAACCATTCTTTCAGGGAGGGAGTGCGAGTGGTCTTCCAGTGTAGAGGAACAAGTGACCGAGCCGCATTGATTAAGTGTCTAGATAAGGAGTTTTTGTACTTTTTCATAGAGAAGTTGGTAATGTTGAGTAAACAGCACGCAGCATCTAAAGTAAGCCTGGTCTCCGTGATTTGACGCATCAGCCCAATCACTGCATCCCAGTATGGCCTTATCTTTTCGCACGTCCACCAAATATGTAATATAGTACCCTTATCCTTTTGACAACGCCAACATAAGTTGCTCGACAGAGGATACCACCTGTGTATTCTGTCGGGTGTAGCATACCAACGGGTAAGTACCTTGTACGCTGTCTCCTGCATCCTTGTACTGATGGAACACTTATGAGCCAGTGAGCAAGCCCTCTCCCATTGGACATCAGAAATGTTTACATTCAGGTCTTCCGACCATCTCTCTCTGAACCGGTCGCTCGTTATTACTTTTAGGTGCTGTAGCCACTCGTAGGCCGTAGAGGTTGTTTTTAGAACCCTGTCCCCCTTGAGGCACACCGATTCCAACTCCGTGAGGTCTCTAGCAAAAAAATGCTTACTAGACTGTCGATTAACATAAGAACGTATTTGGAAATACGTCCACAGGGGCATGTCGGGTATATCGTTGTCAGTTTTCAGGTCTGAAAAGTCCTTCATAACTCCCTCATTGAAACAGTGAAGTGCAAGGAGGGGGTGTTGTTTGTTGTTGGATCTTAATAATTGGTTCCCCAACCCTGGGGTGAATTCTGGATTGTTTTGTAAGGGCGTGAGGGGACCTAAGGGTGTGGTAAATCTGTCTTGTTTAGATAGTAAGTGGAAAACGTCCAATGTTGTCCCTATTAAGGGATGTTTTTTTAGGTGCGAAGGGTACACGGATCTCGGGATCCAGGGGGAAAAGAGCAGGGGTATTGGGGCAGACTCCTCTTCCAGCACCACCCACTCCTTTGTATCGGCATGACAGTGCCAGTCAATAATGCGGGCGATGTGGGAGGCATGGTAGTAGGTCTTGAAGTTTGGCACCCCCAACCCTCCCAGATGTTTAGGTCTCATTAATAGAGCGAATCTAATACGAGGCGTTTTTTGCGCCCACAAGAATTTCAGCAGCAATGCCTGCATGGACCTAAAGAAACTTTGGGGAATCCTGACAGGGAGGGCACGAATTAGGTATAGTACCCTAGGCAGGACATTCATTTTACAAATAGCAGCCCTACCAAACCATGAGAAGAGCTTGGCATGCCAATTTTGCAAGTCCTTCTCAATTGACCGGAGGAGGGGCACAAAGTTATGTGTGAAAATAGAGTCAACCTTGGGAGTTAACCAAACCCCCAGATATTTAATGGCATGCGTGACCCATCTGAAGGTACTATTGTCCATGATTTGTTGCAATTTCTGTGCCGGCAATGATACGTTCATCGCTTCTGACTTGGAGTAGTTTATTTTAAGGTTAGATAGGTAACCATACATTGTGAATTCCTTTAAAAGGGATGGCACTGTTATGTGTGGTTCGGTGACAAAAAATAGGAGATCGTCAGCGTAACCGGCCACCTTAAACTCCCTCTCCCCGACCTCGAAACCTCTCACCGACCTGTTGGTCATGATCTTTCTAATGAAAGGTTCAAGTGTAAGGATGAATAGCAAGGGGGACAGGGGACAACCCTGTCGAGTGCCATTCCTTATGCTTACTCTGTTAGACAGCACGCCGTTAATCTTTAGCCTAGCTGAGGGATCTTGGTACAGGGATGCTATCAAGTTCAGCATGCCGGGTCCCAGTCCCACATATCTACAAGTCTCAAACATGTAGTCCCAAGCTACTCTATTGAAGGCCTTCTCCGCATCGGTTGACAGGAGAAGGCCCTCGATCTTTCGCTCACGGGCCGCATGTATCAGGTCCAGGGCCTTAGTAACGTTATCTCTGGCCTCCTTTCCCGGCATAAAACCCGCCTGACTCGGGCTTATCAGTTTGGGAAGAAAAGGTAACAGTCTCGTAGCTATAATCTTCGCTAGCAGTTTGGCATCTAGGTTTAACAGCGAGATCGGCCTATAACTAGCGCAGTTTACTGGGTCCTTGTCCGGTTTCAAAATAACTGCAATGTAAGCAGATAGAAAATCCGGTGGGACCTGCCCTCCCCCCGTCAAAGAATTCAAAGCGGCCAGAAGATGTGGGGTCAGTATGTCTCGGAATGTCTTGTAGTATATGGCTGTGTATCCGTCCGGGCCCGGGCTTTTGCCTGTCTTAAGTTCCTTGATTGCCAAGTTGAGTTCTGCTTGGGTTATGGGGGCGTCAAGAGCAATAGAGTCTTCCTGTGTAAGTGCGGGGAGTCCTGAGTCATGTAGGTATTCCCGTATCGCTTGTGTTCTAACACTCTGTATGTCTGGGGGTTTGTGTTGGGGCGGGAGGTTATAAAGCTTAGTATAAAAATCGTGGAAGTGTTGGGCTATTTTGTCAGTCGTCCTGTCAACGTGACCGTCTTTGTTGCGAATACCTGGTATGTTGGTATTATTTGTGAGGTCCCTCAGGGCTCTAGCGAGCAAACGTCCAGCCTTGTCTCCCTGTTCATAATACATCTTTTTCCGAAGAAACAGAAGCCGCTTGGTTTTTGAGTCAAAGAGCTGTTTAAGGGTCCGTCGCGTCTCTAGTAATGTTGCAGCAGAGCGTTCGGACAAAGACTGCTTATGGAGGGTTTCTAGACGACGAATGGTGTGAGTCAGTCGTCAAATTTCGTCCTCTCTTTCCCTCTTCCTTTGAGCTCCCATCGCCATCAGAGTCCCCCTAACGGTGCATTTATAGGCTTCCCAGAGCACTAAAGGGTCAATATCAGGGGTTACGTTATGCTCAAAAAAATCTTTTACGGCAGCTTCAATTTTTGGGAACAGTAAAGGATCCGTCAGGAGTGAGGAGTTCAGTCTCCACATGGGGGACGTTTTAGTGGTAGGCACCAAGTCGAGACTGAGCGACACCGGGGCATGGTCAGAAATAGTTTGAATTCCTATATGAGCCGCATGTACTAAGTGTAGGTCTCTTTGGGAAACAAATAGGTAGTCGATCCGCGAGTGTCTGTCGTGCGGGATAGAATAAAATGAAAAGTCTTTATCAGCTGGGTGTAAGTAACGCCACGTGTCTATCAAGTCTAAAGTGTGGAGAAGAGTTTTTATTGTTTTCAAGGTCTGAAAGGAGACAAGAGTCTTCCCAGTAGAAGTGTCCAGTAAGGGGTTGAGCGGGATATTAAAATCCCCACCTAGGACCAAGCATCCCGACCCAAAGCTCTCAAGTTCTTTTATCATCCCCCTACAGAAGGCTAGATGGGAAGTATTAGGGAAATATACATTCGCCAATGTAGTAGGTATTCCCGCCAAGGTCCCCTTTAAGAAGATAAATCGCCCTTTTGGGTCCACTAGTTGGTCAGAAAGCTCAAAGTTTGCCCCCTTACTCAGTAGGATGGAAACCCCTTTTGACTTAGAGACATCATTAGTTGAGTGGTGTGCTTCTGTGAAGTAGGAGTCGGTGAGCCTAGGGACCTGGCCCGTTCTAAAATGAGTCTCCTGTAGGAAGACGATCTTTGGCCTACCTTTTTTCAACTCCCTCAGCAAGGTTGAGTGCTTCTCAGGGATGTTTAACCCTTTCACATTGTGGGACACCAGCGTAGGCGCAGTGCCCAGTGCCGAGTAAGCCATCGGTCCAGGTCAGAGAGAGATGTCGAGCCGTGTCCAAAAGCCCCACCTGTGGAGAACAAAAATTACAAACCTAGAAATTATTCCACCCCCACCGATTCCACCAAAAGGGAGGCCAAGAGAAGCAGATAGGGAATGGGGAAAGGAAACAGAGAAAGAAAGAAGGCAAAAGAGAGTCAGATGTAGAGTAGGAGGTAGAGGTAACGACCCACCTGGACTAATAAGTCGTCCAAGCAGGACAAAAAATCTGGAGCCCGGGCGGCAACAGAAGCACCGTCCAGACCCCCAACTGTTTGTGGGGACAAGGGAGGCACCCAAACGGAGCCGCGGTCACTATCCTGTGCGCAATGGCATAAGCAAAAAGTTGAAAATGCCAAAAAGCAAAGGGTACACCAGCAAAGGAGGGAAAAAAAAACCCACAATAAATCAGAGGGAGCCGAGCCCCAGCCCTTGTAGCGTACATAACTAACTATAGAATCCTCTCTGCCATAAGAGATGTATAAAACATATCTCTTAAACGGGTGAACATATTAAACTAAATCCGGGCATAAGAACTGAGAATCAAACCTGTTAAACATTAAAGCCAGCATCAGGGGGCACCGCCGACAGAGGTGCGGGCAGGAAGAACGGGCAACCTCCCCCCTCCACCACCACACACCACCCTCCTCACAGGTACGCTGTGGAATACCCCATGGCCCACCCCAAACCATCCTAGGACCCATAGCTGTTCAAGTAATACAAATGTCTGCAGGGACCTGCGGTTATAGGGCAATAGCCCGTTACGACCCTCCCAGCGCCCCCAAAAACAATAAACCTGAGGGGTCAAATGGTGAGACAGCATTGCACATCAAACTAGGAAAGGCATTAGTCTCTGAGGTCAAGTATGTCTTAGGACATCCACAGTGATACTGAAGCGCAGGAACATTAGCAATTGTTTGCCCAGGAAAGAAGTGGTGAGGGCGAACCACAAAAACTAGGAACTTGTGCGTAGTGATCCAACATGTCAAACTCTAGTCCTCAGGCTGGGACCGTGAGGAGTGTGCTCTTCTGCGAGGCGTGCCCGCACCAGGGCTCTCCTGCCAGGCCGAACGTTGCTTTTTAGGATGGCGCTTGTCGGGCGTTGACACGGGGGAATGGGGCGGACTCCTCTCCCTGGGTGGCAGTGCATACTCCTGGTACCAATCCGGTAAGTCCACAGGATCTAGGTGCAAAGCGTTGCAAAATTCTGGGAGATCATTCGGCGTGCGGAGCGTGTATTGCTTGCCATTGTGAGACACCAGGAGGGCGAAGGGGAAGCTCCACGTGTAACGGAGGTCTCTGGCCCGCAGTATCTCCAGCAAAGGGCGCAGGGCTCTGCGATTTTTAAGGGTTATTTGCGAGAGATCTTGAAACAGTTTAATGTTCTCGCCGTTAAACACGATCAGTTCGTTTCTACGTGCCTTAAGCATGATTTCCTCCTTTAGGGAAAAGTTCTGCAAGCAGCATATTATGTCACGCGGAGGCAAGGTATCAGGGCCTCTAGCTCGGAGAGCCCTGTGGGCCCGGACGAATTCAATAGCAGAATCTTCTGGCCTCTCCAGTACACTATTAAAGACCCTTTGGAGAGCTGGAACTATCTGCTCAGCGGTCACTGACTCTGGCACCCCCCTGACTCTTATGTTGTTCCTCCTTCCTCTGTTGTCGAGGTCCTCCATGTGCCTGTTCAACTCAATAAAGTGCTGAGCATGTGTGGAGGTGACATTGTCTAAGCGGAGTATTGCTTTGTCTCTAAGTTTCCCTGCTGTTTCGGCGGTAGCCATCTTTTCAGTGAGCACAAGCAGCTTAGTTTTCAAGTCTGTAATGGCCGCTGAAAATGATGCCTTGATGTCAGCAGCAAAACCTGACATGTCTGCATATGTGAGGGGATGGTCAGGTCAAGCCATTCTCCTACCGTTATCCTCCGTAGCGGATTGGGAGTCCTCGCTGAGATCGCCGTCAGTGGGAACCGGCGCCATCTTGCCTCGTTCCGGGGCCCGCTGTGCCATCGCCTGTTTCTGGAATATGTCAGAGATATTCCTGCTAGCAGATACCGCGGTGGATCGGCAGGATCGTGAGTGCTGTGATCCGCGAAATTGCTTGTTCATCCTCGCTGGGTGCTGGGCAGAGAGGTGCTTAGGGCTTCAGGCTGCACGGAGCTCCTCTTTCAGGCGGCCATCTCCGTCGCGCGCCAAGCCACGCCCCCAATCGGCTTGAAGTTTCGGCCAATCGGCTTGCGGCTTGAAGTCTCGGTCAGTCGGCTTGCGGCTTGAAGTTTCGGCCAATCGCCTTGCGGCTTGAAGTTTCGGCCAATCGCCTTGCGGCTTGAAGTTTCGGCCAATCGGCTTGCGGCTTGAAGTTTCAGCCAATCGGCTTGAAGTTTCGGCCAATCGGCTTGCGACTAGAAGTTTCGGTCAGTCGGCTTGCGGCTTGAAGTTTCAGCCAATCGGCTTGCGGCTTGAAGTTTCGGCCAATTGGCTTGCGACTTGAAGTTTTGGCCAATCGGCTTGCAACTTGTTTGGCCAGTCAGCTTGCAACGTGACATGTTAGGTATCTATTTACTCGGCATAACTTCATCTTTCACATTATGCGAAAAAAATGGGCTAACTTTACTGGTTTTCTTTTTTTAGCACAGAACTGTTTAAAAAATAAAACTTGTTTGAAAAATTAATACGCAAATACCACACGAGATACAAAGTTGCAACCACCGCCATTGTATTCTCTAGGGTCTTTGCTAAAAAAACATGTTTGGCGACTTGATGATCAGCCAATGGGCTTGCGACTTGATATTCAGCCAATGGGCTTGCGACTTGTTCGGCCAATCGGCTTGCGGCTTGAAGTTTCGGCCAATCGGCTTATGGCTTGAAGTTTCGGCCAATCGGCTTGAGGCTTCAAGTTTCAGCCAATCAGCTTGCAGATTGAAGTTTCGGCAAATCGGCTTGCGGCTTAAAGTTTCGGCCAATCGGCTTGCGGCTTGAAGTTTTCGGCCAATCGGCTTGCAACTTGTTCGGCCAATCAGCTTGCGACTTGTTCGGCCAATCAGCTTGCGACGTGACATGCTAGTTATCTATTTGCTCGGCATAACTTCATCTTTCACATTATGCGAAAAAATGGGCTAACTTTACTGTTTTTTTTTTTAGCACAAAACTGTTTAAAAAAGAAAACTTGTTTGAAAAATTGATGCGCAAATACCGCATGAGATACAAAGTTGCAACGACCGCCATTGTATTCTCTAGGGTCTTTGCTAAAAAAAATGTTTGGCGACTTGATGATCAGCCAATGGGCTTGCGAATTTTTTGGCCAATGGGCTTGCGGCTTGAAGTTTCGGCCAATCGGCTTGCGGCTTGAAGTTTCAGCCAATCGGCTTGCGGCTTGAAGTTTCGGCCAATCGGCTTGCGGCTTAAAGTTTCAGCCAATCGGCTTGCGGCTTGAAGTTTCGACCAATCGGCTTGAGACTTGAAGTTTCGGCCAATCGGCTTGCGGCTTGAAGTTTCGGGTAATCGACTTGCGGCTTGAAGTTTCGGCCAATCGGCTTGCGGCTTGAAGTTTTGGCCAATCGGCATGCGGCTTAAAGTTTCGGCCAATCGGCTTGCGACTTGTTCGGCCAGTCAGCTTGCAACGTGACATGTTAGGTATCTATTTACTCGGCATAACTTCATCTTTCACATTATGCGAAAAAAATGGGCTAACTGTACTGGTTTTCTTTTTTTAGCACAAAACTGTTTAAAAAATAAAACTTGTTTGAAAAATTAATACTCAAATACCACACGAGATACAAAGTTGCAACCACCGCCATTGTATTCTCTAGGGTCTTTGCTAAAAAAACATGTTTGGCGACTTGATGATCAGCCAATGGGCTTGCGACTTGATATTCAGCCAATGGGCTTGCGACTTGAAGTTTCAGCCAATGGGCTTGCGACTTGTTCGGCCAAACGGCTTGCGGCTTGAAGTTTCGGCCAATCGGCTTATGGCTTGAAGTTTCGGCCAATCGGCTTGAGGCTTGGAGTTTCGGCCAATCGGCTTGCTGCTTAAAGTTTTGGCCAATCGGCTTGCGGCTTGAGGTTTTCGGCCAATCAGCTTGCGGCTTGAAGTTTTCAGCCAATCGGCTTGCGGCTTGAAGTTTCGGCCAATCGGCTTGCGGTTGAAGTTTTGGCCAATCAGCTTGCGGCTTAAAGTTTCGGCCAATCGGCTTGCGGTTGAAGTTTTGGCCAATCGGCTTGCGATTTGTTCGGCCAATCAGCTTGCGACGTGACATGCTATCTATTTACTCGGCATAACTTCATCTTTCACATTATGCAAAAAAAATGGGCTAACTTTACTGATTTTTTTGTTTTTTTAGCACAAAACTGTTTAAAAAAGAAAACTTGTTTGAAAAATTGATGCGCAAATACCGCACGAGATACAAAGTTGCAACAACCGCCATTGTATTCTCTAGGGTCTTTGCTAAAAACACATATGTTTGGCGGCTTGAAGTTTCGGCCAATCGGCTTGCGGCTTGAAGTTTCAGCCAATCGGCTTGAAGTTTCGGCCAATCGGCTTGCGGCTTAAAGTTTCAGCCAATCGGCTTGTGGCTTGAAGTTTCAGCCAATCGGCTTGAAGTTTCGGCCAATCGGCTTGCGGCTTGAAGTTTCGGCCAATCGGCTTGAGACTTGAAGTTTCGGCCAATCGGCTTGTGGCTTAAAGTTTCGGCCAGTCGGCTTGCGGCTTGAAGTTTCGGCCAATCGGCTTGAGACTTGAAGTTTCGGCCAATCGACTTGCGACTTGAAGTTTCGGCCAATCGGCTTGCGGCTTGAAGTTTCGGGTAATCTGCTCGCGGCTTGAAGTTTCGGCCAATCGGCTTGCGGCTTGAAGTTTCGGCCAATCGGCTTGCGGATTGAAGTTTCGGCCAATCGGCTTGCTGCTTGAAGTTTCGGCCAATCGGCTTGCGGCTTGAAGTTTTGGCCAATCAGCTTGCAGATTGAAGTTTCGGCCAATCGGCTTGCGGCTTGAAGTTTCGGCCAATTGGCTTGCGACTTGAAGTTTTGGCCAATCGGCTTGCGACTTGTTCGGCCAGTCAGCTTGCAACGTGACATGTTAGGTATCTATTTACTCGGCATAACTTCATTTTTCACATTATGCGAAAAAAATAGGCTAACTTTACTGGTTTTCTTTTTTTAGCACAAAACTGTTTAAAAAATAAAACTTGTTTGAAAAATTAATACGCAAATACCACACGAGATACAAAGTTGCAACCACCGCCATTGTATTCTCTAGGGTCTTTGCTAAAAAAACATGTTTGGCAACTTGATGATCAGCCAATGGGCTTGCGACTTAATATTCAGCCAATGGGCTTGCGACTTGTTCGGCCAAACAGCTTGCGGCTTGAATTTTCGGCCAATCGGCTTGAGGCTTGGAGTTTCGGCCAATCGGCTTGAGGCTTGGAGTTTCGGCCAATCGGCTTGCGGCTTGAGGTTTTCGGCCAATCAGCTTGCGGCTTGAAGTTTCAGCCAATCGGCTTGCGGCTTGAAGTTTCGCCCAATCGGCTTGCAGCTTAAAGTTTCGGCCAATCGGCTTGCGACTTGAAGTTTCGGCCAATCGGCTTGCGGCTTTAAGTTTCGGCCAATCGGCTTGCGGCTTGAAGTTTCAGCCAATCGGCTTGAAGTTTCTGCCAATCGGCTTGCGACTTGAAGTTTCGGCCAATCGGCTTGCGGCTTAAAGTCGGCGGTAGCCATCTTTTCAGTGAGCACAAGCAGCTTAGTTTTCAAGTCTGTAATGGCCGCTGAAAATGATGCCTTGATGTCAGCAGCAAAACCTGACATGTCTGCATATGTGAGGGGATGGTCAGGTCAAGCCATTCTCCTACCGTTATCCTCCGTAGCGGATTGGGAGTCCTCGCTGAGATCGCCGTCAGTGGGAACCGGCGCCATCTTGCCTCGTTCCGGGGCCCGCTGTGCCATCGCCTGTTTCTGGAATATGTCAGAGATATTCCTGCTAGCAGATACCGCGGTGGATCGGCAGGATCGTGAGTGCTGTGATCCGCGAAATTGCTTGTTCATCCTCGCTGGGTGCTGGGCAGAGAGGTGCTTAGGGCTTCAGGCTGCACGGAGCTCCTCTTTCAGGCGGCCATCTCCGTCGCGCGCCAAGCCACGCCCCCAATCGGCTTGAAGTTTCGGCCAATCGGCTTGCGGCTTGAAGTCTCGGTCAGTCGGCTTGCGGCTTGAAGTTTCGGCCAATCGCCTTGCGGCTTGAAGTTTCGGCCAATCGCCTTGCGGCTTGAAGTTTCGGCCAATCGGCTTGCGGCTTGAAGTTTCAGCCAATCGGCTTGAAGTTTCGGCCAATCGGCTTGCGACTAGAAGTTTCGGTCAGTCGGCTTGCGGCTTGAAGTTTCAGCCAATCGGCTTGCGGCTTGAAGTTTCGGCCAATTGGCTTGCGACTTGAAGTTTTGGCCAATCGGCTTGCAACTTGTTTGGCCAGTCAGCTTGCAACGTGACATGTTAGGTATCTATTTACTCGGCATAACTTCATCTTTCACATTATGCGAAAAAAATGGGCTAACTTTACTGGTTTTCTTTTTTTAGCACAGAACTGTTTAAAAAATAAAACTTGTTTGAAAAATTAATACGCAAATACCACACGAGATACAAAGTTGCAACCACCGCCATTGTATTCTCTAGGGTCTTTGCTAAAAAAACATGTTTGGCGACTTGATGATCAGCCAATGGGCTTGCGACTTGATATTCAGCCAATGGGCTTGCGACTTGTTCGGCCAATCGGCTTGCGGCTTGAAGTTTCGGCCAATCGGCTTATGGCTTGAAGTTTCGGCCAATCGGCTTGAGGCTTGGAGTTTCGGCCAATCGGCTTGCTGCTTAAAGTTTCGGCCAATCGGCTTGCGGCTTGAAGTTTTCGGCCAATCAGCTTGCGGCTTGAAGTTTTCGGCCAATCAGCTTGCGGCTTGAAGTTTTCGGCCAATCGGCTTGCGGCTTGAAGTTTCGGCCAATCGGCTTGAAGTTTCGGTCAGTCGGCTTGCGGCTTGAAGTTTCGGCCAATCAGCTTGCGACGTGACATGCTAGTTATCTATTTACTCGGCATAACTTCATCTTTCACATTATGCGAAAAAATGGGCTAACTTTACTGTTTGTTTTTTTTAGCACAAAACTGTTTAAAAAAGAAAAGTTGTTTGAAAAGTTGCAACGACCGCCATTGTATTCTCTAGGATCTTTGCTAAAAAAACATATGTTTGGCGACTTGATCAGCCAATTGCGACTTGAAGTTTTGGCCAATGGGCTTGCGACTTGATATTCAGCCAATCGGCTTGCAACTTGATGTTCGGCCAATGGGCTTGCGAATTGTTCGGCCAATGGGCTTGCGGCTTGAAGTTTCGGCCAATCGGCTTGCGGCTTGAAGTTTCAGCCAATCGGCTTGCGGCTTGAAGTTTCGGCCAATCGGCTTGCGACTTGAAGTTTCAGCCAATCAGCTTGCAGATTGAAGTTTCGGCAAATCGGCTTGCGGCTTAAAGTTTCGGCCAATGGGCTTGCGGCTTGAAGTTTTCAGCCAATCGGCTTGTGGCTTGAAGTTTTGGCCAATCGGCTTGCAACTTGTTCGGCCAATCAGCTTGCGACTTGTTCGGCCAATCAGCTTGCGACGTGACATGCTAGTTATCTATTTGCTCGGCATAACTTCATCTTTCACATAATGCGAAAAAATGGGCTAACTTTACAGTTTTTTTTTTTTTAGCACAAAACTGTTTAAAAAAGAAAACTTGTTTGAAAAATTGATGCGCAAATACCGCACGAGATACAAAGTTGCAACGACCGCCATTGTATTCTCTAGGGTCTTTGCTAAAAACACATATGTTTGGCGACTTGATCAGCCAATGGCGGCTTGAAGTTTTGGCCAATCAGCTTGCGGCTTGAAGTTTCAGCCAATCAGCTTGAAGTTTCGGCCAATCGGCTTGCGACTTGAAGTTTCGGCCAATCGGCTTGCTGCTTAAAGTTTCGGCCAATCGGCTTGCGGCTTAAAGTTTCGGCCAATCAGCTTGCGACTTGAAGTTTCAGCCAATCGACTTGCGACTTGAAGTTTCAGCCAATCGGCTTGAAGTTTCGGCCAATCGGCTTGCGACTTGAAGTTTCGGCCAATCGGCTTGCGGCTTAAAGTTTCAGCCAATCGGCTTGCGGCTTGAAGTTTCGACCAATCGGCTTGAGACTTAAAGTTTCGGCCAATCGACTTGCGACTTGAAGTTTCGGCCAATCGGCTTGCGGCTTGAAGTTTCGGGTAATTGGCTTGCGGCTAGAAGTTTCGGCCAATCGGCTTGCGGCTTGAAGTTTCGGGTAATCGACTCGCGGCTTGAAGTTTCGGCCAATCGGCTTGCGGCTTGAAGTTTTGGCCAATCGGCATGCGACTTGAAGTTTCGGCCAATCGACTTGCGACTTGAAGTTTCAGCCAATCGGCTTGAAGTTTCGGCCAATCGGCATGCGACTTGAAGTTTCGGCCAATCGGCTTGCGGCTTAAAGTTTCGACCAATCGGCTTGAGACTTGAAGTTTCGGCCAATCGACTTGCGACTTGAAGTTTCGGCCAATCGGCTTGCGGCTTGAAGTTTCGGGTAATCGACTCACGGCTTGAAGTTTTGGCCAATCGGCATGCGACTTGAAGTTTCGGCCAATCGGCTTGCGGCTTAAAGTTTCGGCCAATCGGCTTGCGACTTGTTCGGCCAGTCAGCTTGCAACGTGACATGTTAGGTATCTATTTACTCGGCATAACTTCATCTTTCACATTATGCGAAAAAAATGTGCTAACTTTACTGGTTTTCTTTTTTTAGCACAAAACTGTTTAAAAAATAAAACTTGTTTGAAAAATTAATACTCAAATACCACACGAGATACAAAGTTGCAACCACCGCCATTGTATTCTCTAGGGTCTTTGCTAAAAAAACATGTTTGGCGACTTGATGATCAGCCAATGGGCTTGCGACTTGATATTCAGCCAATGGGCTTGCGACTTGAAGTTTCAGCCAATGGGCTTGCGACTTGTTCGGCCAAACGGCTTGCGGCTTGAAGTTTCGGCCAATCGGCTTATGGCTTGAAGTTTCGGCCAATCGGCTTGAGGCTTGGAGTTTCGGCCAATCGGCTTGCTGCTTAAAGTTTTGGCCAATCGGCTTGCGGCTTGAGGTTTTCGGCCAATCAGCTTGCGGCTTGAAGTTTTCAGCCAATCGGCTTGCGGCTTGAAGTTTCGGCCAATCGGCTTGCGGTTGAAGTTTTGGCCAATCAGCTTGCGTCTTAAAGTTTCGGCCAATCGGCTTGCGGTTGAAGTTTTGGCCAATCGGCTTGCGATTTGTTCGGCCAATCAGCTTGCGACGTGACATGCTATCTATTTACTCGGCATAACTTCATCTTTCACATTATGCAAAAAAAATGGGCTAACTTTACTGATTTTTTTGTTTTTTTAGCACAAAACTGTTTAAAAAAGAAAACTTGTTTGAAAAATTGATGCGCAAATACCGCACGAGATACAAAGTTGCAACAACCGCCATTGTATTCTCTAGGGTCTTTGCTAAAAACACATATGTTTGGCGGCTTGAAGTTTCGGCCAATCGGCTTGCGGCTTGAAGTTTCAGCCAATCGGCTTGAAGTTTCGGCCAATCGGCTTGCGGCTTAAAGTTTCAGCCAATCGGCTTGTGGCTTGAAGTTTCAGCCAATCGGCTTGAAGTTTCGGCCAATCGGCTTGCGGCTTGAAGTTTCGGCCAATCGGCTTGAGACTTGAAGTTTCGGCCAATCGGCTTGTGGCTTAAAGTTTCGGCCAGTCGGCTTGCGGCTTGAAGTTTCGGCCAATCGGCTTGAGACTTGAAGTTTCGGCCAATCGACTTGCGACTTGAAGTTTCGGCCAATCGGCTTGCGGCTTGAAGTTTCGGGTAATCTGCTCGCGGCTTGAAGTTTCGGCCAATCGGCTTGCGGCTTGAAGTTTCGGCCAATCGGCTTGCGGATTGAAGTTTCGGCCAATCGGCTTGCTGCTTGAAGTTTCGGCCAATCGGCTTGCGGCTTGAAGTTTTGGCCAATCAGCTTGCAGATTGAAGTTTCGGCCAATCGGCTTGCGGCTTGAAGTTTCGGCCAATTGGCTTGCGACTTGAAGTTTTGGCCAATCGGCTTGCGACTTGTTCGGCCAGTCAGCTTGCAACGTGACATGTTAGGTATCTATTTACTCGGCATAACTTCATTTTTCACATTATGCGAAAAAAATAGGCTAACTTTACTGGTTTTCTTTTTTTAGCACAAAACTGTTTAAAAAATAAAACTTGTTTGAAAAATTAATACGCAAATACCACACGAGATACAAAGTTGCAACCACCGCCATTGTATTCTCTAGGGTCTTTGCTAAAAAAACATGTTTGGCAACTTGATGATCAGCCAATGGGCTTGCGACTTAATATTCAGCCAATGGGCTTGCGACTTGTTCGGCCAAACAGCTTGCGGCTTGAATTTTCGGCCAATCGGCTTGAGGCTTGGAGTTTCGGCCAATCGGCTTGAGGCTTGGAGTTTCGGCCAATCGGCTTGCGGCTTGAGGTTTTCGGCCAATCAGCTTGCGGCTTGAAGTTTCAGCCAATCGGCTTGCGGCTTGAAGTTTCGCCCAATCGGCTTGCAGCTTAAAGTTTCGGCCAATCGGCTTGCGACTTGAAGTTTCGGCCAATCGGCTTGCGGCTTTAAGTTTCGGCCAATCGGCTTGCGGCTTGAAGTTTCAGCCAATCGGCTTGAAGTTTCTGCCAATCGGCTTGCGACTTGAAGTTTCGGCCAATCGGCTTGCGGCTTAAAGTCGGCGGTAGCCATCTTTTCAGTGAGCACAAGCAGCTTAGTTTTCAAGTCTGTAATGGCCGCTGAAAATGATGCCTTGATGTCAGCAGCAAAACCTGACATGTCTGCATATGTGAGGGGATGGTCAGGTCAAGCCATTCTCCTACCGTTATCCTCCGTAGCGGATTGGGAGTCCTCGCTGAGATCGCCGTCAGTGGGAACCGGCGCCATCTTGCCTCGTTCCGGGGCCCGCTGTGCCATCGCCTGTTTCTGGAATATGTCAGAGATATTCCTGCTAGCAGATACCGCGGTGGATCGGCAGGATCGTGAGTGCTGTGATCCGCGAAATTGCTTGTTCATCCTCGCTGGGTGCTGGGCAGAGAGGTGCTTAGGGCTTCAGGCTGCACGGAGCTCCTCTTTCAGGCGGCCATCTCCGTCGCGCGCCAAGCCACGCCCCCAATCGGCTTGAAGTTTCGGCCAATCGGCTTGCGGCTTGAAGTCTCGGTCAGTCGGCTTGCGGCTTGAAGTTTCGGCCAATCGCCTTGCGGCTTGAAGTTTCGGCCAATCGCCTTGCGGCTTGAAGTTTCGGCCAATCGGCTTGCGGCTTGAAGTTTCAGCCAATCGGCTTGAAGTTTCGGCCAATCGGCTTGCGACTAGAAGTTTCGGTCAGTCGGCTTGCGGCTTGAAGTTTCAGCCAATCGGCTTGCGGCTTGAAGTTTCGGCCAATTGGCTTGCGACTTGAAGTTTTGGCCAATCGGCTTGCAACTTGTTTGGCCAGTCAGCTTGCAACGTGACATGTTAGGTATCTATTTACTCGGCATAACTTCATCTTTCACATTATGCGAAAAAAATGGGCTAACTTTACTGGTTTTCTTTTTTTAGCACAGAACTGTTTAAAAAATAAAACTTGTTTGAAAAATTAATACGCAAATACCACACGAGATACAAAGTTGCAACCACCGCCATTGTATTCTCTAGGGTCTTTGCTAAAAAAACATGTTTGGCGACTTGATGATCAGCCAATGGGCTTGCGACTTGATATTCAGCCAATGGGCTTGCGACTTGTTCGGCCAATCGGCTTGCGGCTTGAAGTTTCGGCCAATCGGCTTATGGCTTGAAGTTTCGGCCAATCGGCTTGAGGCTTGGAGTTTCGGCCAATCGGCTTGCTGCTTAAAGTTTCGGCCAATCGGCTTGCGGCTTGAAGTTTTCGGCCAATCAGCTTGCGGCTTGAAGTTTTCGGCCAATCAGCTTGCGGCTTGAAGTTTTCGGCCAATCGGCTTGCGGCTTGAAGTTTCGGCCAATCGGCTTGAAGTTTCGGTCAGTCGGCTTGCGGCTTGAAGTTTCGGCCAATCAGCTTGCGACGTGACATGCTAGTTATCTATTTACTCGGCATAACTTCATCTTTCACATTATGCGAAAAAATGGGCTAACTTTACTGTTTGTTTTTTTTAGCACAAAACTGTTTAAAAAAGAAAAGTTGTTTGAAAAGTTGCAACGACCGCCATTGTATTCTCTAGGATCTTTGCTAAAAAAACATATGTTTGGCGACTTGATCAGCCAATTGCGACTTGAAGTTTTGGCCAATGGGCTTGCGACTTGATATTCAGCCAATCGGCTTGCAACTTGATGTTCGGCCAATGGGCTTGCGAATTGTTCGGCCAATGGGCTTGCGGCTTGAAGTTTCGGCCAATCGGCTTGCGGCTTGAAGTTTCAGCCAATCGGCTTGCGGCTTGAAGTTTCGGCCAATCGGCTTGCGACTTGAAGTTTCAGCCAATCAGCTTGCAGATTGAAGTTTCGGCAAATCGGCTTGCGGCTTAAAGTTTCGGCCAATGGGCTTGCGGCTTGAAGTTTTCAGCCAATCGGCTTGTGGCTTGAAGTTTTGGCCAATCGGCTTGCAACTTGTTCGGCCAATCAGCTTGCGACTTGTTCGGCCAATCAGCTTGCGACGTGACATGCTAGTTATCTATTTGCTCGGCATAACTTCATCTTTCACATAATGCGAAAAAATGGGCTAACTTTACAGTTTTTTTTTTTTAGCACAAAACTGTTTAAAAAAGAAAACTTGTTTGAAAAATTGATGCGCAAATACCGCACGAGATACAAAGTTGCAACGACCGCCATTGTATTCTCTAGGGTCTTTGCTAAAAACACATATGTTTGGCGACTTGATCAGCCAATGGCGGCTTGAAGTTTTGGCCAATCAGCTTGCGGCTTGAAGTTTCAGCCAATCAGCTTGAAGTTTCGGCCAATCGGCTTGCGACTTGAAGTTTCGGCCAATCGGCTTGCTGCTTAAAGTTTCGGCCAATCGGCTTGCGGCTTAAAGTTTCGGCCAATCGGCTTGCGACTTGAAGTTTCAGCCAATCGACTTGCGACTTGAAGTTTCAGCCAATCGGCTTGAAGTTTCGGCCAATCGGCTTGCAACTTGAAGTTTCGGCCAATCGGCTTGCGGCTTAAAGTTTCAGCCAATCGGCTTGCGGCTTGAAGTTTCGACCAATCGGCTTGAGACTTAAAGTTTCGGCCAATCGACTTGCGACTTGAAGTTTCGGCCAATCGGCTTGCGGCTTGAAGTTTCGGGTAATTGGCTTGCGGCTAGAAGTTTCGGCCAATCGGCTTGCGGCTTGAAGTTTCGGGTAATCGACTCGCGGCTTGAAGTTTCGGCCAATCGGCTTGCGGCTTGAAGTTTTGGCCAATCGGCATGCGACTTGAAGTTTCGGCCAATCGACTTGCGACTTGAAGTTTCAGCCAATCGGCTTGAAGTTTCGGCCAATCGGCATGCGACTTGAAGTTTCGGCCAATCGGCTTGCGGCTTAAAGTTTCGACCAATCGGCTTGAGACTTGAAGTTTCGGCCAATCGACTTGCGACTTGAAGTTTCGGCCAATCGGCTTGCGGCTTGAAGTTTCGGGTAATCGACTCACGGCTTGAAGTTTTGGCCAATCGGCATGCGACTTGAAGTTTCGGCCAATCGGCTTGCGGCTTAAAGTTTCGGCCAATCGGCTTGCGACTTGTTCGGCCAGTCAGCTTGCAACGTGACATGTTAGGTATCTATTTACTCGGCATAACTTCATCTTTCACATTATGCGAAAAAAATGTGCTAACTTTACTGGTTTTCTTTTTTTAGCACAAAACTGTTTAAAAAATAAAACTTGTTTGAAAAATTAATACTCAAATACCACACGAGATACAAAGTTGCAACCACCGCCATTGTATTCTCTAGGGTCTTTGCTAAAAAAACATGTTTGGCGACTTGATGATCAGCCAATGGGCTTGCGACTTGATATTCAGCCAATGGGCTTGCGACTTGAAGTTTCAGCCAATGGGCTTGCGACTTGTTCGGCCAAACGGCTTGCGGCTTGAAGTTTCGGCCAATCGGCTTATGGCTTGAAGTTTCGGCCAATCGGCTTGAGGCTTGGAGTTTCGGCCAATCGGCTTGCTGCTTAAAGTTTTGGCCAATCGGCTTGCGGCTTGAGGTTTTCGGCCAATCAGCTTGCGGCTTGAAGTTTTCAGCCAATCGGCTTGCGGCTTGAAGTTTCGGCCAATCGGCTTGCGGTTGAAGTTTTGGCCAATCAGCTTGCGGCTTAAAGTTTCGGCCAATCGGCTTGCGGTTGAAGTTTTGGCCAATCGGCTTGCGATTTGTTCGGCCAATCAGCTTGCGACGTGACATGCTATCTATTTACTCGGCATAACTTCATCTTTCACATTATGCAAAAAAAATGGGCTAACTTTACTGATTTTTTTGTTTTTTTAGCACAAAACTGTTTAAAAAAGAAAACTTGTTTGAAAAATTGATGCGCAAATACCGCACGAGATACAAAGTTGCAACAACCGCCATTGTATTCTCTAGGGTCTTTGCTAAAAACACATATGTTTGGCGGCTTGAAGTTTCGGCCAATCGGCTTGCGGCTTGAAGTTTCAGCCAATCGGCTTGAAGTTTCGGCCAATCGGCTTGCGGCTTAAAGTTTCAGCCAATCGGCTTGTGGCTTGAAGTTTCAGCCAATCGGCTTGAAGTTTCGGCCAATCGGCTTGCGGCTTGAAGTTTCGGCCAATCGGCTTGAGACTTGAAGTTTCGGCCAATCGGCTTGTGGCTTAAAGTTTCGGCCAGTCGGCTTGCGGCTTGAAGTTTCGGCCAATCGGCTTGAGACTTGAAGTTTCGGCCAATCGACTTGCGACTTGAAGTTTCGGCCAATCGGCTTGCGGCTTGAAGTTTCGGGTAATCTGCTCGCGGCTTGAAGTTTCGGCCAATCGGCTTGCGGCTTGAAGTTTCGGCCAATCGGCTTGCGGATTGAAGTTTCGGCCAATCGGCTTGCTGCTTGAAGTTTCGGCCAATCGGCTTGCGGCTTGAAGTTTTGGCCAATCAGCTTGCAGATTGAAGTTTCGGCCAATCGGCTTGCGGCTTGAAGTTTCGGCCAATTGGCTTGCGACTTGAAGTTTTGGCCAATCGGCTTGCGACTTGTTCGGCCAGTCAGCTTGCAACGTGACATGTTAGGTATCTATTTACTCGGCATAACTTCATTTTTCACATTATGCGAAAAAAATAGGCTAACTTTACTGGTTTTCTTTTTTTAGCACAAAACTGTTTAAAAAATAAAACTTGTTTGAAAAATTAATACGCAAATACCACACGAGATACAAAGTTGCAACCACCGCCATTGTATTCTCTAGGGTCTTTGCTAAAAAAACATGTTTGGCAACTTGATGATCAGCCAATGGGCTTGCGACTTAATATTCAGCCAATGGGCTTGCGACTTGTTCGGCCAAACAGCTTGCGGCTTGAATTTTCGGCCAATCGGCTTGAGGCTTGGAGTTTCGGCCAATCGGCTTGAGGCTTGGAGTTTCGGCCAATCGGCTTGCGGCTTGAGGTTTTCGGCCAATCAGCTTGCGGCTTGAAGTTTCAGCCAATCGGCTTGCGGCTTGAAGTTTCGCCCAATCGGCTTGCAGCTTAAAGTTTCGGCCAATCGGCTTGCGACTTGAAGTTTCGGCCAATCGGCTTGCGGCTTTAAGTTTCGGCCAATCGGCTTGCGGCTTGAAGTTTCAGCCAATCGGCTTGAAGTTTCTGCCAATCGGCTTGCGACTTGAAGTTTCGGCCAATCGGCTTGCGGCTTAAAGTTTTGGCCAATCGGCTTGCGGCCTAAAGTTTTGGCCAATCGGCTTGCGGCTTTAAGTTTCGGCCAATCGGCTTGCGGCTTAAAGTTTTGGCCAATCGGCTTGCGGCTTAAAGTTTCGGCCAATCGGCTTGCGGTTGAAGTTTTGGCCAATCGGCTTGCGATTTGTTCGGCCAATCAGCTTGCGACGTGACATGCTATCTATTTACTAAGCATAACTTCATCTTTCACATTATGCGAAAAAAAATGGGCTAACTTTACTGTTTTTTTGTTTTTTTAGCACAAAACTGTTTAAAAAAGAAAACTTGTTTGAAAAATTGATGCGCAAATACCGCACGAGATACAAAGTTGCAACGACCGCCATTGTATTCTCTAGGGTCTTTGCTAAAAACACATATGTTTGGCGGATTGAAGTTTTGGCCAATCGGCTTGCGGCTTGAAGTTTCAGCCAATCGGCTTGCGACTTGAAGTTTCGGCCAATCGGCTTGCGGCTTTAAGTTTCGGCCAATCGGCTTGCGGCTTGAAGTTTCAGCCAATCGGCTTGAAGTTTCGGCCAATCGGCTTGCGACTTGAAGTTTCAGCCAATCAGCTTGCAGATTGAAGTTTCGGCAAATCGGCTTGCGGCTTAAAGTTTCGGCCAATCGGCTTGCGGCTTGAAGTTTTCAGCCAATCGGCTTGCGGCTTGAAGTTTTGGCCAATCGGCTTGCAACTTGTTCGGCCAATCAGCTTGCGACTTGTTCGGCCAATCAGCTTGCGACGTGACATGCTAGTTATCTATTTGCTCGGCATAACTTCATCTTTCACATTATGCGAAAAAATGGGCTAACTTTACTGTTTTTTTTTTTTTAGCACAAAACTGTTTAAAAAAGAAAACTTGTTTGAAAAATTGATGCGCAAATACCGCACGAGATACAAATTTGCAACGACCGCCATTGTATTCTCTAGGGTCTTTGCTAAAAACACATGTTTGGCGACTTGATCAGCCAATGGCGGCTTGAAGTTTTGGCCAATCAGCTTGCGGCTTGAAGTTTCAGCCAATCAGCTTGAAGTTTCGGCCAATCAGCTTGCGACTTGAAGTTTCGGCCAATCGGCTTGCTGCTTAAAGTTTCGGCCAATCGGCTTGCGGCTTAAAGTTTCGGCCAATCGGCTTGCGACTTGAAGTTTCAGCCAATTGACTTGCGACTTGAAGTTTCAGCCAATTGGCTTAAAGTTTCGGCCAATCGGCTTGCGACTTGAAGTTTCGGCCAATCGGCTTGCGGCTTAAAGTTTCAGCCAATCGGCTTGCGGCTTGAAGTTTCGACCAATCGGCTTGAGACTTAAAGTTTCGGCCAATCGACTTGCGACTTGAAGTTTCGGCCAATCGGCTTGCGGCTTGAAGTTTCGGGTAATTGGCTTGCGGCTAGAAGTTTCGGCCAATCGGCTTGCGGCTTGAAGTTTCGGCCAATCGGCTTGCGGCTTGAAGTTTTGGCCAATCGGCATGCGACTTGAAGTTTCGGCCAATCGACTTGCGACTTGAAGTTTCAGCCAATCGGCTTGAAGTTTCGGCCAATCGGCATGCGACTTGAAGTTTCGGCCAATCGGCTTGCGGCTTAAAGTTTCGACCAATCGGCTTGAGACTTGAAGTTTTGGCCAATCGACTTGCGACTTGAAGTTTCGGCCAATCGGCTTGCGGCTTGAAGTTTCGGGTAATCGACTCGCGGCTTGAAGTTTTGGCCAATCGGCATGCGACTTGAAGTTTCGGCCAATCGGTTTGCGACTTGAAGTTTCGGCCAATCGGCTTGCGGCTTGAAGTTTCGGGTAATTGGCTTGCGGCTAGAAGTTTCGGCCAATCGGCTTACGGCTTGAAGTTTCGGCCAATCGGCTTGAGGCTTGGAGTTTCAGCCAATCGGCTTGAAGTTTCGGCCAATCAGCTTGTGACTTGAAGTTTCGGCCAATCGGCTTGCGGCTTGAAGTTTCGGCCAATCGGCTTGCGGCTTGAAGTTTTGGCCAATCAGCTTGCAGATTGAAGTTTCGGCCAATCGGCTTGCGGCTTGAAGTTTCGGCCAATCGGCTTGCGGCTTTAAGTTTCGGCCAATCGGCTTGCGGCTTGAAGTTTCAGCCAATCGGCTTGAAGTTTCGGCCAATCGGCTTGCGACTTGAAGTTTCGGCCAATCGGCTTGCGGCTTAAAGTTTTGGCCAATCGGCTTGCGGCTTTAAGTTTCGGCCAATCGGCTTGCGGCTTAAAGTTTTGGCCAATCAGCTTGCGGCTTAAAGTTTCGGCCAATCGGCTTGCGGTTGAAGTTTTGGCCAATCGGCTTGCGATTTGTTCGGCCAATCAGCTTGCGACGTGACATGCTATCTATTTACTCAGCATAACTTCATCTTTCACATTATGCGAAAAAAATGGGCTAACTTTACTGGTTTTTTGTTTTTTTAGCACAAAACTGTTTAAAAAAGAAAACTTGTTTGAAAAATTGATGCGCAAATACCGCACGAGATACAAAGTTGCAACGACCGCCATTGTATTCTCTAGGGTCTTTGCTAAAAACACATATGTTTGGCGGATTGAAGTTTCGGCCAATCGGCTTGCGGCTTGAAGTTTCAGCCAATCGGCTTGCGACTTGAAGTTTCGGCCAATCGGCTTGCGGCTTGAAGTTTCGGCCAATCGGCTTGCGGCTTGAAGTTTTGGCCAATCAGCTTGCAGATTGAAGTTTCGGCCAATCGGCTTGCGGCTTGAAGTTTCGGCCAATTGGCTTGCGACTTGAAGTTTTGGCCAATCGGCTTGCGACTTGTTCGGCCAGTCAGCTTGCAACGTGACATGTTAGGTATCTATTTACTCGGCATAACTTCATTTTTCACATTATGCGAAAAAAATGGGCTAACTTTACTGGTTTTCTTTTTTTAGCACAAAACTGTTTAAAAAAGAAAACTTGTTTGAAAAATTGATCAGCTTGCGGCTTGAAGTTTCAGCCAATCAGCTTGAAGTTTCGGCCAATCGGCTTGCGACTTGAAGTTTCGGCCAATCGGCTTGCTGCTTAAAGTTTCGGCCAATCGGCTTGCGGCTTAAAGTTTCGGCCAATCGGCTTGCGACTTGAAGTTTCAGCCAATCGACTTGCGACTTGAAGTTTCAGCCAATTGGCTTAAAGTTTCGGCCAATCGGCTTGCGACTTGAAGTTTCGGCCAATCGGCTTGCGGCTTAAAGTTTCAGCCAATCGGCTTGCGGCTTGAAGTTTCGACCAATCGGCTTGAGACTTAAAGTTTCGGCCAATTGACTTGCGGCTAGAAGTTTCGGCCAATCGGCTTGCGGCTTGAAGTTTCGGGTAATCGACTCGCGGCTTGAAGTTTCGGCCAATCGGCTTGCGGCTTGAAGTTTTGGCCAATCGGCATGCGACTTGAAGTTTCGGCCAATCGACTTGCGACTTGAAGTTTCAGCCAATCGGCTTGAAGTTTCGGCCAATCGGCATGCGACTTGAAGTTTCGGCCAATCGGCTTGCGGCTTGAAGTTTCGGGTAATTGGCTTGCGGCTAGAAGTTTCGGCCAATCGGCTTACGGCTTGAAGTTTCGGCCAATCGGCTTGAGGCTTGGAGTTTCAGCCAATCGGCTTGAAGTTTCGGCCAATCAGCTTGTGACTTGAAGTTTCGGCCAATCGGCTTGCGGCTTGAAGTTTCGGCCAATCGGCTTGCGGCTTGAAGTTTTGGCCAATCAGCTTGCAGATTGAAGTTTCGGCCAATCGGCTTGCGGCTTGAAGTTTCGGCCAATTGGCTTGCGACTTGAAGTTTTGGCCAATCGGCTTGCGACTTGTTCGGCCAGTCAGCTTGCAACGTGACATGTTAGGTATCTATTTACTCGGCATAACTTCATTTTTCACATTATGCGAAAAAAATGGGCTAACTTTACAGGTTTTCTTTTTTTTAGCACAAAACTGTTTAAAAAATAAAACTTGTTTGAAAAATTAATACGCAAATACCACACGAGATACAAAGTTGCAACCACCGAAATTGTATTCTCTAGGGTCTTTGCTAAAAAAACATGTTTGGCGACTTGATGATCAGCCAATGGGCTTGCGACTTAATATTCAGCCAATGGGCTTGCGACTTGTTCGGCCAAACGGCTTGCGGCTTGAATTTTCGGCCAATCGGCTTGAGGTTTGGAGTTTCGGCCAATCGGCTTGCTGCTTAAAGTTTCGGCCAATCGGCTTGCGGCTTGAGGTTTTCGGCCAATCAGCTTGCGGCTTGAAGTTTCAGCCAATCGGCTTGCGGCTTGAAGTTTCGCCCAATCGGCTTGCAGCTTAAAGTTTCGGCCAATCGGCTTGCGACTTGAAGTTTCGGCCAATCGGCTTGCGGCTTTAAGTTTCGGCCAATCGGCTTGCGGCTTGAAGTTTCAGCCAATCGGCTTGAAGTTTCGGCCAATCGGCTTGCGACTTGAAGTTTCGGCCAATCGGCTTGCGGCTTAAAGTTTTGGCCAATCGGCTTGCGGCTTAAAGTTTTGGCCAATCGGCTTGCGGCTTTAAGTTTCGGCCAATCGGCTTGCGGCTTAAAGTTTTGGCCAATCGGCTTGCGGCTTAAAGTTTCGGCCAATCGGCTTGCGGTTGAAGTTTTGGCCAATCGGCTTGCGATTTGTTCGGCCAATCAGCTTGCGACGTGACATGCTATCTATTTACTAAGCATAACTTCATCTTTCACATTATGCGAAAAAAAATGGGCTAACTTTACTGTTTTTTTGTTTTTTTAGCACAAAACTGTTTAAAAAAGAAAACTTGTTTGAAAAATTGATGCGCAAATACCGCACGAGATACAAAGTTGCAACGACCGCCATTGTATTCTCTAGGGTCTTTGCTAAAAACACATATGTTTGGCGGATTGAAGTTTCGGCCAATCGGCTTGCGGCTTGAAGTTTCAGCCAATCGGCTTGCGACTTGAAGTTTCGGCCAATCGGCTTGCGGCTTTAAGTTTCGGCCAATCGGCTTGCGGCTTGAAGTTTCAGCCAATCGGCTTGAAGTTTCGGCCAATCGGCTTGCGACTTGAAGTTTCAGCCAATCAGCTTGCAGATTGAAGTTTCAGCAAATCGGCTTGCGGCTTAAAGTTTCGGCCAATCGGCTTGCGGCTTTAAGTTTTCGGCCAATCGGCTTGCGGCTTGAAGTTTCAGCCAATCGGCTTGAAGTTTCGGCCAATCGGCTTGCGACTTGAAGTTTCAGCCAATCAGCTTGCAGATTGAAGTTTCGGCAAATCGGCTTGCGGCTTAAAGTTTCGGCCAATCGGCTTGCGGCTTGAAGTTTTCAGCCAATCGGCTTGCGGCTTGAAGTTTTGGCCAATCGGCTTGCAACTTGTTCGGCCAATCAGCTTGCGACTTGTTCGGCCAATCAGCTTGCGACGTGACATGCTAGTTATCTATTTGCTCGGCATAACTTCATCTTTCACATTATGCGAAAAATGGGCTAACTTTACTGTTTTTTTTTTTTTTTAGCACAAAACTGTTTAAAAAAGAAAACTTGTTTGAAAAATTGATGCGCAAATACCGCACGAGATACAAAGTTGCAACGACCGCCATTGTATTCTCTAGGGTCTTTGCTAAAAACACATGTTTGGCGACTTGATCAGCCAATGGCGGCTTGAAGTTTTGGCCAATCAGCTTGCGGCTTGAAGTTTCAGCCAATCAGCTTGAAGTTTCGGCCAATCGGCTTGCGACTTGAAGTTTCGGCCAATCGGCTTGCTGCTTAAAGTTTGGACCAATCGGCTTGCGGCTTAAAGTTTCGGCCAATCGGCTTCGACTTGAAGTTTCAGCCAATCGACTTGCGACTTGAAGTTTCAGCCAATTGGCTTAAAGTTTCGGCCAATCGGCTTGCGACTTGAAGTTTCGGCCAATCGGCTTGCGGCTTAAAGTTTCAGCCAATCGGCTTGCGGCTTGAAGTTTCGACCAATCGGCTTGAGACTTAAAGTTTCGGCCAATCGACTTGCGACTTGAAGTTTCGGCCAATCGGCTTGCGGCTTGAAGTTTCGGGTAATTGGCTTGCGGCTAGAAGTTTCGGCCAATCGGCTTGCGGCTTGAAGTTTCGGGTAATCGACTCGCGGCTTGAAGTTTCGGCCAATCGGCTTGCGGCTTGAAGTTTTGGCCAATCGGCATGCGACTTGAAGTTTCGGCCAATCGACTTGCGACTTGAAGTTTCAGCCAATCGGCTTGAAGTTTCGGCCAATCGGCATGCGACTTGAAGTTTCGGCCAATCGGCTTGCGGCTTAAAGTTTCGACCAATCGGCTTGAGACTTGAAGTTTCGGCCAATCGACTTGCGACTTGAAGTTTCGGCCAATCGGCTTGCGGCTTGAAGTTTCGGGTAATCGACTCGCGGCTTGAAGTTTTGGCCAATCGGCATGCGACTTGAAGTTTCGGCCAATCGGCTTGCGACTTGAAGTTTCGGCCAATCGGCTTGCGGCTTGAAGTTTCGGGTAATTGGCTTGCGGCTAGAAGTTTCGGCCAATCGGCTTACGGCTTGAAGTTTCGGCCAATCAGCTTGAGGCTTGGAGTTTCAGCCAATCGGCTTGAAGTTTCGGCCAATCAGCTTGTGACTTGAAGTTTCGGCCAATCGGCTTGCGGCTTGAAGTTTCGGCCAATCGGCTTGCGGCTTGAAGTTTTGGCCAATCAGCTTGCAGATTGAAGTTTCGGCCAATCGGCTTGCGGCTTGAAGTTTCGGCCAATTGGCTTGCGACTTGAAGTTTTGGCCAATCGGCTTGCGACTTGTTCGGCCAGTCAGCTTGCAACGTGACATGTTAGGTATCTATTTACTCGGCATAACTTCATTTTTCACATTATGCGAAAAAAATGGGCTAACTTTACTGGTTTTCTTTTTTTAGCACAAAACTGTTTAAAAAATAAAACTTGTTTGAAAAATTAATACGCAAATACCACACGAGATACAAAGTTGCAACCACCGCCATTGTATTCTCTAGGGTCTTTGCTAAAAAACATGTTTGGCGACTTGATGATCAGCCAATGGGCTTGCGACTTAATATTCAGCCAATGGGCTTGCGACTTGTTCGGCCAAACGGCTTGCGGCTTGAATTTTCGGCCAATCGGCTTGAGGTTTGGAGTTTCGGCCAATCGGCTTGCTGCTTAAAGTTTCGGCCAATCGGCTTGCGGCTTGAGGTTTTCGGCCAATCAGCTTGCGGCTTGAAGTTTCAGCCAATCGGCTTCCGGCTTGAAGTTTCGCCCAATCGGCTTGCAGCTTAAAGTTTCGGCCAATCGGCTTGCGACTTGAAGTTTCGGCCAATCGGCTTGCGGCTTTAAGTTTCGGCCAATCGGCTTGCGGCTTGAAGTTTCAGCCAATCGGCTTGAAGTTTCGGCCAATCGGCTTGTGACTTGAAGTTTCGGCCAATCGGCTTGCGGCTTTAAGTTTCGGCCAATCGGCTTGCGGCTTAAAGTTTTGGCCAATCGGCTTGCGGCTTTAAGTTTCGGCCAATCGGCTTGCGGCTTAAAGTTTTGGCCAATCGGCTTGCGGCTTAAAGTTTCGGCCAATCGGCTTGCGGTTGAAGTTTTGGCCAATCGGCTTGCGATTTGTTCGGCCAATCAGCTTGCGACGTGACATGCTATCTATTTACTCAGCATAACTTCATCTTTCACATTATGCGAAAAAAAATGGGCTAACTTTACTGGTTTTTTGTTTTTTTAGCACAAAACTGTTTAAAAAAGAAAACTTGTTTGAAAAATTGATGCGCAAATACCGCACGAGATACAAAGTTGCAACGACCGCCATTGTATTCTCTAGGGTCTTTGCTAAAAACACATATGTTTGGCGGATTGAAGTTTCGGCCAATCGGCTTGCGGCTTGAAGTTTCAGCCAATCGGCTTGCGACTTGAAGTTTCGGCCAATCGGCTTGTGGCTTGAAGTTTCGGCCAATCGGCTTGCGGCTTGAAGTTTTGGCCAATCAGCTTGCAGATTGAAGTTTCGGCCAATCGGCTTGCGGCTTGAAGTTTCGGCCAATTGGCTTGCGGCTTGAAGTTTCGGCCAATCGGCTTGCGGCTTGAAGTTTCGGGTAATCGACTCGCGGCTTGAAGTTTCGGCCAATCGGCTTGCGGCTTGAAGTTTTGGCCAATCGGCATGCGACTTGAAGTTTCGGCCAATCGGCTTGCGACTTGAAGTTTCGGCCAATCGGCTTGCAACTTGTTCGGCCAATCAGCTTGCGACTTGTTCGGCCAATCAGCTTGCGACGTGACATGCTAGTTATCTATTTGCTCGGCATAACTTCATCTTTCACATTATGCGAAAAAATGGGCTAACTTTACTGTTTTTTTTTTTTAGCACAAAACTGTTTAAAAAAGAAAACTTGTTTGAAAAATTGATGCGCAAATACCGCACGAGATACAAAGTTGCAACGACCGCCATTGTATTCTCTAGGGTCTTTGCTAAAAACACATGTTTGGCGACTTGATCAGCCAATGGCGGCTTGAAGTTTTGGCCAATCAGCTTGCGGCTTGAAGTTTCAGCCAATCAGCTTGAAGTTTCGGCCAATCGGCTTGCGACTTGAAGTTTCGGCCAATCGGCTTGCTGCTTAAAGTTTCGGCCAATCGGCTTGCGGCTTAAAGTTTCGGCCAATCGGCTTGCGACTTGAAGTTTCAGCCAATCGACTTGCGACTTGAAGTTTCAGCCAATTGGCTTAAAGTTTCGGCCAATCGGCTTGCGACTTGAAGTTTCGGCCAATCAGCTTGCGGCTTGAAGTTTCAGCCAATTGGCTTGCGGCTTGAAGTTTCGCCCAATCGGCTTGCAGCTTAAAGTTTCGGCCAATCGGCTTGCGACTTGAAGTTTCGGCCAATCGGCTTGCGGCTTTAAGTTTCGGCCAATCGGCTTGCGGCTTGAAGTTTCAGCCAATCGGCTTGATCAGCCAATGGCGGCTTGAAGTTTTGGCCAATCAGCTTGCGGCTTGAAGTTTCAGCCAATCAGCTTGAAGTTTCGGCCAATCGGCTTGCGACTTGAAGTTTCGGCCAATCGGCTTGCTGCTTAAAGTTTCGGCCAATCGGCTTGCGGCTTAAAGTTTCGGCCAATCGGCTTGCGACTTGAAGTTTCAGCCAATCGACTTGCGACTTGAAGTTTCAGCCAATTGGCTTAAAGTTTCGGCCAATCAGCTTGCGGCTTGAAGTTTCAGCCAATCGGCTTGCGGCTTGAAGTTTCGCCCAATCGGCTTGCAGCTTAAAGTTTCGGCCAATCGGCTTGCGACTTGAAGTTTCGGCCAATCGGCTTGCGGCTTTAAGTTTCGGCCAATCGGCTTGCGGCTTGAAGTTTCAGCCAATCGGCTTGAAGTTTCGGCCAATCGGCTTGCGACTTGAAGTTTCGGCCAATCGGCTTGCGGCTTAAAGTTTTGGCCAATCGGCTTGCGGCTTAAAGTTTTGGCCAATCGGCTTGCGGCTTTAAGTTTCGGCCAATCGGCTTGCGGCTTAAAGTTTTGGCCAATCGGCTTGCGGCTTAAAGTTTCGGCCAATCGGCTTGCGATTTGTTCGGCCAATCAGCTTGCGACGTGACATGCTATCTATTTACTAAGCATAACTTCATCTTTCACATTATGCGAAAAAAAATGGGCTAACTTTACTGTTTTTTTGTTTTTTTAGCACAAAACTGTTTAAAAAAGAAAACTTGTTTGAAAAATTGATGCGCAAATACCGCACGAGATACAAAGTTGCAACGACCGCCATTGTATTCTCTAGGGTCTTTGCTAAAAACACATATGTTTGGCGGATTGAAGTTTCGGCCAATCGGCTTGCGGCTTGAAGTTTCAGCCAATCGGCTTGCGACTTGAAGTTTCGGCCAATCGGCTTGCGGCTTTAAGTTTCGGCCAATCGGCTTGCGGCTTGAAGTTTCAGCCAATCGGCTTGAAGTTTCGGCCAATCGGCTTGCGACTTGAAGTTTCAGCCAATCAGCTTGCAGATTGAAGTTTCGGCAAATCGGCTTGCGGCTTAAAGTTTCGGCCAATCGGCTTGCGGCTTTAAGTTTTCGGCCAATCGGCTTGCGGCTTGAAGTTTCAGCCAATCGGCTTGAAGTTTCGGCCAATCGGCTTGCGACTTGAAGTTTCAGCCAATCAGCTTGCAGATTGAAGTTTCGGCAAATCGGCTTGCGGCTTAAAGTTTCGGCCAATCGGCTTGCGGCTTGAAGTTTTCAGCCAATCGGCTTGCGGCTTGAAGTTTTGGCCAATCGGCTTGCAACTTGTTCGGCCAATCAGCTTGCGACTTGTTCGGCCAATCAGCTTGCGACGTGACATGCTAGTTATCTATTTGCTCGGCATAACTTCATCTTTCACATTATGCGAAAAAATGGGCTAACTTTACTGTTTTTTTTTTTTTTAGCACAAAACTGTTTAAAAAAGAAAACTTGTTTGAAAAATTGATGCGCAAATACCGCACGAGATACAAAGTTGCAACGACCGCCATTGTATTCTCTAGGGTCTTTGCTAAAAACACATGTTTGGCGACTTGATCAGCCAATGGCGGCTTGAAGTTTTGGCCAATCAGCTTGCGGCTTGAAGTTTCAGCCAATCAGCTTGAAGTTTCGGCCAATCGGCTTGCGACTTGAAGTTTCGGCCAATCGGCTTGCTGCTTAAAGTTTGGACCAATCGGCTTGCGGCTTAAAGTTTCGGCCAATCGGCTTGCGACTTGAAGTTTCAGCCAATCGACTTGCGACTTGAAGTTTCAGCCAATTGGCTTAAAGTTTCGGCCAATCGGCTTGCGACTTGAAGTTTCGGCCAATCGGCTTGCGGCTTAAAGTTTCAGCCAATCGGCTTGCGGCTTGAAGTTTCGACCAATCGGCTTGAGACTTAAAGTTTCGGCCAATCGACTTGCGACTTGAAGTTTCGGCCAATCGGCTTGCGGCTTGAAGTTTCGGGTAATTGGCTTGCGGCTAGAAGTTTCGGCCAATCGGCTTGCGGCTTGAAGTTTCGGGTAATTGACTCGCGGCTTGAAGTTTCGGCCAATCGGCTTGCGGCTTGAAGTTTTGGCCAATCGGCATGCGACTTGAAGTTTCGGCCAATCGACTTGCGACTTGAAGTTTCAGCCAATCGGCTTGAAGTTTCGGCCAATCGGCATGCGACTTGAAGTTTCGGCCAATTGGCTTGCGGCTTGAAGTTTCGGCCAATTGGCTTGCGGCTTAAAGTTTCGACCAATCGGCTTGAGACTTGAAGTTTCGGCCAATCGACTTGCGACTTGAAGTTTCGGCCAATCGGCTTGCGGCTTGAAGTTTCGGGTAATCGACTCGCGGCTTGAAGTTTTGGCCAATCGGCATGCGACTTGAAGTTTCGGCCAATCGGCTTGCGACTTGAAGTTTCGGCCAATCGGCTTGCGGCTTGAAGTTTCGGGTAATTGGCTTGCGGCTAGAAGTTTCGGCCAATCGGCTTACGGCTTGAAGTTTCGGCCAATCGGCTTGAGGCTTGGAGTTTCAGCCAATCGGCTTGAAGTTTCGGCCAATCGGCTTGCGGCTTGAAGTTTCGGCCAATCGGCTTGCGGCTTGAAGTTTTGGCCAATCAGCTTGCAGATTGAAGTTTCGGCCAATCGGCTTGCGGCTTGAAGTTTCGGCCAATTGGCTTGCGACTTGAAGTTTTGGCCAATCGGCTTGCGACTTGTTCGGCCAGTCAGCTTGCAACGTGACATGTTAGGTATCTATTTACTCGGCATAACTTCATTTTTCACATTATGCGAAAAAAATGGGCTAACTTTACTGGTTTTCTTTTTTTAGCACAAAACTGTTTAAAAAATAAAACTTGTTTGAAAAATTAATACGCAAATACCACACGAGATACAAAGTTGCAACCACCGCCATTGTATTCTCTAGGGTCTTTGCTAAAAAACATGTTTGGCGACTTGATGATCAGCCAATGGGCTTGCGACTTAATATTCAGCCAATGGGCTTGCGACTTGTTCGGCCAAACGGCTTGCGGCTTGAATTTTCGGCCAATCGGCTTGAGGTTTGGAGTTTCGGCCAATCGGCTTGCTGCTTAAAGTTTCGGCCAATCGGCTTGCGGCTTGAGGTTTTCGGCCAATCAGCTTGCGGCTTGAAGTTTCAGCCAATCGGCTTCCGGCTTGAAGTTTCGCCCAATCGGCTTGCAGCTTAAAGTTTCGGCCAATCGGCTTGCGACTTGAAGTTTCGGCCAATCGGCTTGCGGCTTTAAGTTTCGGCCAATCGGCTTGCGGCTTGAAGTTTCAGCCAATCGGCTTGAAGTTTCGGCCAATCGGCTTGCGACTTGAAGTTTCGGCCAATCGGCTTGCGGCTTTAAGTTTCGGCCAATCGGCTTGCGGCTTAAAGTTTTGGCCAATCGGCTTGCGGCTTTAAGTTTCGGCCAATCGGCTTGCGGCTTAAAGTTTTGGCCAATCGGCTTGCGGCTTAAAGTTTCGGCCAATCGGCTTGCGGTTGAAGTTTTGGCCAATCGGCTTGCGATTTGTTCGGCCAATCAGCTTGCGACGTGACATGCTATCTATTTACTCAGCATAACTTCATCTTTCACATTATGCGAAAAAAAATGGGCTAACTTTACTGGTTTTTTGTTTTTTTAGCACAAAACTGTTTAAAAAAGAAAACTTGTTTGAAAAATTGATGCGCAAAAACCGCACGAGATACAAAGTTGCAACGACCGCCATTGTATTCTCTAGGGTCTTTGCTAAAAACACATATGTTTGGCGGATTGAAGTTTCGGCCAATCGGCTTGCGGCTTGAAGTTTCAGCCAATCGGCTTGCGACTTGAAGTTTCGGCCAATCGGCTTGTGGCTTGAAGTTTCGGCCAATCGGCTTGCGGCTTGAAGTTTTGGCCAATCAGCTTGCAGATTGAAGTTTCGGCCAATCGGCTTGCGGCTTGAAGTTTCGGCCAATTGGCTTGCGGCTTGAAGTTTCGGCCAATCGGCTTGCGACTTGAAGTTTCGGCCAATCGGCTTGCTGCTTAAAGTTTCGGCCAATCGGCTTGCGGCTTAAAGTTTCGGCCAATCGGCTTGCGACTTGAAGTTTCAGCCAATCGACTTGCGACTTGAAGTTTCAGCCAATTGGCTTAAAGTTTCGGCCAATCGGCTTGCGACTTGAAGTTTCGGCCAATCGGCTTGCGGCTTAAAGTTTCAGCCAATCGGCTTGCGGCTTGAAGTTTCGACCAATCGGCTTGAGACTTAAAGTTTCGGCCAATCGACTTGCGACTTGAAGTTTCGGCCAATCGGCTTGCGGCTTGAAGTTTCGGGTAATTGGCTTGCGGCTAGAAGTTTCGGCCAATCGGCTTGCGGCTTGAAGTTTCGGGTAATCGACTCGCGGCTTGAAGTTTCGGCCAATCGGCTTGCGGCTTGAAGTTTTGGCCAATCGGCATGCGACTTGAAGTTTCGGCCAATCGACTTGCGACTTGAAGTTTCAGCCAATCGGCTTGAAGTTTCGGCCAATCGGCATGCGACTTGAAGTTTCGGCCAATCGGCTTGCGGCTTAAAGTTTCGACCAACCGGCTTGAGACTTGAAGTTTCGGCCAATCGACTTGCGACTTGAAGTTTCGGCCAATCGGCTTGCGGCTTGAAGTTTCGGGTAATCGACTCGCGGCTTGAAGTTTTGGCCAATCGGCATGCGACTTGAAGTTTCGGCCAATCGGCTTGCGACTTGAAGTTTCGGCCAATCGGCTTGCAACTTGTTCGGCCAATCAGCTTGCGACTTGTTCGGCCAATCAGCTTGCGACGTGACATGCTAGTTATCTATTTGCTCGGCATAACTTCATCTTTCACATTATGCGAAAAAATGGGCTAACTTTACTGTTTTTTTTTTTTTAGCACAAAACTGTTTAAAAAAGAAAACTTGTTTGAAAAATTGATGCGCAAATACCGCACGAGATACAAAGTTGCAACGACCGCCATTGTATTCTCTAGGGTCTTTGCTAAAAACACATGTTTGGCGACTTGATCAGCCAATGGCGGCTTGAAGTTTTGGCCAATCAGCTTGCGGCTTGAAGTTTCAGCCAATCAGCTTGAAGTTTCGGCCAATCGGCTTGCGACTTGAAGTTTCGGCCAATCGGCTTGCTGCTTAAAGTTTCGGCCAATCGGCTTGCGGCTTAAAGTTTTGGCCAATCGGCTTGCGACTTGAAGTTTCAGCCAATCGACTTGCGACTTGAAGTTTTAGCCAATTGGCTTAAAGTTTCGGCCAATCGGCTTGCGGCTTAAAGTTTTGGCCAATCGGCTTGCGACTTGAAGTTTCAGCCAATCGACTTGCGACTTGAAGTTTCAGCCAATTGGCTTAAAGTTTCGGCCAATCGGCTTGCGACTTGAAGTTTCGGCCAATCGGCTTGCGGCTTAAAGTTTCAGCCAATCGGCTTGCGGCTTGAAGTTTCGACCAATCGGCTTGAGACTTAAAGTTTCGGCCAATCGACTTGCGACTTGAAGTTTCGGCCAATCGGCTTGCGGCTTGAAGTTTCGGGTAATTGGCTTGCGGCTAGAAGTTTCGGCCAATCGGCTTGCGGCTTGAAGTTTCGGGTAATCGACTCGCGGCTTGAAGTTTCGGCCAATCGGCTTGCGGCTTGAAGTTTTGGCCAATCGGCATGCGACTTGAAGTTTCGGCCAATCGACTTGCGACTTGAAGTTTCAGCCAATCGGCTTGAAGTTTCGGCCAATCGGCATGCGACTTGAAGTTTCGGCCAATCGGCTTGCGGCTTAAAGTTTCGACCAATCGGCTTGAGACTTGAAGTTTCAGCCAATCGACTTGCGACTTGAAGTTTCGGCCAATTGGCTTGCGGCTTGAAGTTTCGGGTAATCGACTCGCGGCTTGAAGTTTTGGCCAATCGGCATGCGACTTGAAGTTTCGGCCAATCGGCTTGCGACTTGAAGTTTCGGCCAATCGGCTTGCGGCTTGAAGTTTCGGGTAATTGGCTTGCGGCTAGAAGTTTCGGCCAATCGGCTTACGGCTTGAAGTTTCGGCCAATCGGCTTGAGGCTTGGAGTTTCAGCCAATCGGCTTGAAGTTTCGGCCAATCAGCTTGTGACTTGAAGTTTCGGCCAATCGGCTTGCGGCTTGAAGTTTCGGCCAATCGGCTTGCGGCTTGAAGTTTTGGCCAATCAGCTTGCAGATTGAAGTTTCGGCCAATCGGCTTGCGGCTTGAAGTTTCGGCCAATTGGCTTGCGACTTGAAGTTTTGGCCAATCGGCTTGCGACTTGTTCGGCCAGTCAGCTTGCAACGTGACATGTTAGGTATCTATTTACTCGGCATAACTTCATTTTTCACATTATGCGAAAAAAATGGGCTAACTTTACTGGTTTTCTTTTTTTAGCACAAAACTGTTTAAAAAATAAAACTTGTTTGAAAAATTAATACGCAAATACCACACGAGATACAAAGTTGCAACCACCGCCATTGTATTCTCTAGGGTCTTTGCTAAAAAAACATGTTTGGCGACTTGATGATCAGCCAATGGGCTTGCGACTTAATATTCAGCCAATGGGCTTGCGACTTGTTCGGCCAAACGGCTTGCGGCTTGAATTTTCGGCCAATCGGCTTGAGGCTTGGAGTTTCGGCCAATCGGCTTGCTGCTTAAAGTTTCGGCCAATCGGCTTGCGGCTTGAGGTTTTCGGCCGATCAGCTTGCGGCTTGAAGTTTCAGCCAATCGGCTTGCGGCTTGAAGTTTCGCCCAATCGGCTTGCAGCTTAAAGTTTCGGCCAATCGGCTTGCGACTTGAAGTTTCGGCCAATCGGCTTGCGGCTTTAAGTTTCGGCCAATCGGCTTACGGCTTGAAGTTTCAGCCAATCGGCTTGAAGTTTCGGCCAATCGGCTTGCGACTTGAAGTTTCGGCCAATCGGCTTGCGGCTTTAAGTTTCGGCCAATCGGCTTGCGGCTTAAAGTTTTGGCCAATCGGCTTGCGGCTTTAAGTTTTGGCCAATCGGCTTGCGGCTTAAAGTTTCGGCCAATCGGCTTGCGGTTGAAGTTTTGGCCAATCGGCTTGCGATTTGTTCGGCCAATCAGCTTGCGACGTGACATGCTATCTATTTACTCAGCATAACTTCATCTTTCACATTATGCGAAAAAAAATGGGCTAACTTTGCTGTTTTTTTGTTTTTTTAGCACAAAACTGTTTAAAAAAGAAAACTTGTTTGAAAAATTGATGCGCAAATACCGCACGAGATACAAAGTTGCAACGACCGCCATAGTATTCTCTAGGGTCTTTGCTAAAAAAACATGTTTGGCGACTTGATGATCAGCCAATGGGCTTGCGACTTGATATTCAGCCAATCGGCTTGAAGTTTCGGCCAATCGGCTTGCGACTTGAAGTTTCGGCCAATCGGCTTGCGGCTTAAAGTTTTGGCCAATCGGCTTGCGGCTTAAAGTTTTGGCCAATCGGCTTGCGGCTTTAAGTTTCGGCCAATCGGCTTGCGGCTTAAAGTTTTGGCCAATCGGCTTGCGGCTTAAAGTTTCGGCCAATCGGCTTGCGGTTGAAGTTTTGGCCAATCGGCTTGCGATTTGTTCGGCCAATCAGCTTGCGACGTGACATGCTATCTATTTACTAAGCATAACTTCATCTTTCACATTATGCGAAAAAAAATGGGCTAACTTTACTGTTTTTTTGTTTTTTTAGCACAAAACTGTTTAAAAAAGAAAACTTGTTTGAAAAATTGATGCGCAAATACCGCACGAGATACAAAGTTGCAACGACCGCCATTGTATTCTCTAGGGTCTTTGCTAAAAACACATGTTTGGCGACTTGATCAGCCAATGGCGGCTTGAAGTTTTGGCCAATCAGCTTGCGGCTTGAAGTTTCAGCCAATCAGCTTGAAGTTTCGGCCAATCAGCTTGCGACTTGAAGTTTTGGCCAATCAGCTTGCGGCTTGAAGTTTCAGCCAATCAGCTTGAAGTTTCGGCCAATCGGCTTGCGACTTGAAGTTTCGGCCAATCGGCTTGCTGCTTAAAGTTTCGGCCAATCGGCTTGCGGCTTAAAGTTTCGGCCAATCGGCTTGCGACTTGAAGTTTCAGCCAATCGACTTGCGACTTGAAGTTTCAGCCAATTGGCTTAAAGTTTCGGCCAATCGGCTTGCGACTTGAAGTTTCGGCCAATCGGCTTGCGGCTTAAAGTTTCAGCCAATCGGCTTGCGGCTTGAAGTTTCGACCAATCGGCTTGCGGCTTAAAGTTTCGACCAATCGGCTTGAGACTTGAAGTTTCGGCCAATCGACTTGCGACTTGAAGTTTCGGCCAATCGGCTTGCGGCTTGAAGTTTTCGGGTAATCGACTCGCGGCTTGAAGTTTTGGCCAATCGGCATGCGACTTGAAGTTTCGGCCAATCGGCTTGCGACTTGAAGTTTCGGCCAATCGGCTTGCGGCTTGAAGTTTCGGGTAATTGGCTTGCGGCTAGAAGTTTCGGCCAATCGGCTTACGGCTTGAAGTTTGGGCCAATCGGCTTGGGGCTTGGAGTTTCAGCCAATCGGCTTGAAGTTTCGGCCAATCAGCTTGTGACTTGAAGTTTCGGCCAATCGGCTTGCGGCTTGAAGTTTGGGCCAATCGGCTTGCGGCTTGAAGTTTTGGCCAATCAGCTTGCAGATTGAAGTTTCGGCCAATCGGCTTGCGGCTTGAAGTTTCGGCCAATTGGCTTGCGACTTGAAGTTTTGGCCAATCGGCTTGCGACTTGTTCGGCCAGTCAGCTTGCAACGTGACATGTTAGGTATCTATTTACTCGGCATAACTTCATTTTTCACATTATGCGAAAAAAATGGGCTAACTTTACTGGTTTTCTTTTTTTAGCACAAAACTGTTTAAAAAATAAAACTTGTTTGAAAAATTAATACGCAAATACCACACGAGATACAAAGTTGCAACCACCGCCATTGTATTCTCTAGGGTCTTTGCTAAAAAAACATGTTTGGCGACTTGATGATCAGCCAATGGGCTTGCGACTTAATATTCAGCCAATGGGCTTGCGACTTGTTCGGCCAAACGGCTTGCGGCTTGAATTTTCGGCCAATCAGCTTGAGGCTTGGAGTTTCGGCCAATCGGCTTGCTGCTTAAAGTTTCGGCCAATCGGCTTGCGGCTTGAAGTTTCAGCCAATCGGCTTGAAGTTTCGGCCAATCGGCATGCGACTTGAAGTTTCGGCCCATCGGCTTGCGGCTTAAAGTTTCGACCAATCGGCTTGAGACTTGAAGTTTCGGCCAATCGACTTGCGACTTGAAGTTTCGGCCAATCGGCTTGCGGCTTGAAGTTTCGGGTAATCGACTCGCGGCTTGAAGTTTTGGCCAATCGGCATGCGACTTGAAGTTTCGGCCAATCGGCTTGCGACTTGAAGTTTCGGCCAATCGGCTTGCGGCTTGAAGTTTCGGGTAATTGGCTTGCGGCTAGAAGTTTCGGCCAATCGGCTTACGGCTTGAAGTTTCGGCCAATCGGCTTGAGGCTTGGAGTTTCAGCCAATCGGCTTGAAGTTTCGGCCAATCAGCTTGTGACTTGAAGTTTCGGCCAATCGGCTTGCGGCTTGAAGTTTCGGCCAATCGGCTTGCGGCTTGAAGTTTTGGCCAATCAGCTTGCAGATTGAAGTTTCGGCCAATCGGCTTGCGGCTTGAAGTTTCGGCCAATTGGCTTGCGACTTGAAGTTTTGGCCAATCGGCTTGCGACTTGTTCGGCCAGTCAGCTTGCAACGTGACATGTTAGGTATCTATTTACTCGGCATAACTTCATTTTTCACATTATGCGAAAAAAATGGGCTAACTTTACTGGTTTTCTTTTTTTAGCACAAAACTGTTTAAAAAATAAAACTTGTTTGAAAAATTAATACGCAAATACCACACGAGATACAAAGTTGCAACCACCACCATTGTATTCTCTAGGGTCTTTGCTAAAAAAACATGTTTGGCGACTTGATGATCAGCCAATGGGCTTGCGACTTAATATTCAGCCAATGGGCTTGCGACTTGTTCGGCCAAACGGCTTGCGGCTTGAATTTTCGGCCAATCGGCTTGAGGCTTGGAGTTTCGGCCAATCGGCTTGCTGCTTAAAGTTTCGGCCAATCGGCTTGCGGCTTGAGGTTTTCGGCCGATCAGCTTGCGGCTTGAAGTTTCAGCCAATCGGCTTGCGGCTTGAAGTTTCGCCCAATCGGCTTGCAGCTTAAAGTTTCGGCCAATCGGCTTGCGACTTGAAGTTTCGGCCAATCTGCTTGCGGCTTGAAGTTTCGGGTAATTGGCTTGCGGCTAGAAGTTTCGGCCAATCGGCTTGAGGCTTGGAGTTTCAGCCAATCAGCTTGCAGATTGAAGTTTCGGCCAATCGGCTTGCGGCTTAAAGTTTCGGCCAATCGGATTGCGGCTTGAAGTTTTCGGCCAATTGGCATGCGGCTTAAAGTTTCGGCCAATCGGATTGCGGCTTGAAGTTTTTAGCCAATCGGCTTGAAGTTTTGGCCAATCGGCTTGTGACTTGAAGTTTCGGCCAATCGGCTTGCGGCTTGAAGTTTTGGCCAATCGGCTTGCGACTTGTTCGGCCAGTCAGCTTGCAACGTGACATGTTAGGTATCTATTTACTCGACATAACTTCATCTTTCACATTATGCGAAAAAAATGGGCTAACTTTACTGGTTTTCTTTTTTTAGCACAAAACTGTTTAAAAAATAAAACTTGTTTGAAAAATTAATACTCAAATACCACATGAGATACAAAGTTGCAACCACCGCCATTGTATTCTCTAGGGTCTTTGCTAAAAAAACATGTTTGGCGACTTGATGATCAGCCAATGGGCTTGCGACTTGATATTCAGCCAATGGGCTTGCGACTTGTTCGGCCAATCGGCTTGCGGCTTGAAGTTTCGGCCAATCGGCTTATGGCTTGAAGTTTCGGCCAATCGGCTTGAGGCTTGGAGTTTCGGCCAATCGGCTTGCTGCTTAAAGTTTCGGCCAATCGGCTTGCGGCTTGAAGTTTTCGGCCAATCAGCTTGCGGCTTGAAGTTTTGGCCAATCGGCTTGCGGCTTGAAGTTTCGGCCAATCGTCTTGAAGTTTCGGTCAGTCGGCTTGCGGCTTGAAGTTTCGGCCAATCAGCTTGCGACGTGACATGCTAGTTATCTATTTACTCGGCATAACTTCATCTTTCACATTATGCGAAAAAATGGGCTAACTTTACTGTTTTTTTTTTTTAGCACAAAACTGTTTAAAAAAGAAAAGTTGTTTGAAAAATTGATGCGCAAATACCGCACGAGATACAAAGTTGCAACGACCGCCATTGTATTCTCTAGGGTCTTTGCTAAAAACACATATGTTTGGCGGATTGAAGTTTCGGCCAATCGGCTTGCGGCTTGAAGTTTCAGCCAATCGGCTTGCGACTTGAAGTTTCGGCCAATCGGCTTGTGGCTTGAAGTTTCGGCCAATCGGCTTGCGGCTTGAAGTTTTGGCCAATCAGCTTGCAGATTGAAGTTTCGGCCAATCGGCTTGCGGCTTGAAGTTTCGGCCAATTGGCTTGCGGCTTGAAGTTTCGGCCAATCGGCTTGCGACTTGAAGTTTCGGCCAATCGGCTTGCTGCTTAAAGTTTCGGCCAATCGGCTTGCGGCTTAAAGTTTCGGCCAATCGGCTTGCGACTTGAAGTTTCAGCCAATCGACTTGCGACTTGAAGTTTCAGCCAATTGGCTTAAAGTTTCGGCCAATCGGCTTGCGACTTGAAGTTTCGGCCAATCGGCTTGCGGCTTAAAGTTTCAGCCAATCGGCTTGCGGCTTGAAGTTTCGACCAATCGGCTTGAGACTTAAAGTTTCGGCCAATCGACTTGCGACTTGAAGTTTCGGCCAATCGGCTTGCGGCTTGAAGTTTCGGGTAATTGGCTTGCGGCTAGAAGTTTCGGCCAATCGGCTTGCGGCTTGAAGTTTCGGGTAATCGACTCGCGGCTTGAAGTTTCGGCCAATCGGCTTGCGGCTTGAAGTTTTGGCCAATCGGCATGCGACTTGAAGTTTCGGCCAATCGGCTTGCGACTTGAAGTTTCGGCCAATCGGCTTGCGGCTTGAAGTTTCGGGTAATTGGCTTGCGGCTAGAAGTTTCGGCCAATCGGCTTACGGCTTGAAGTTTCGGCCAATCGGCTTGAGGCTTGGAGTTTCAGCCAATCGGCTTGAAGTTTCGGCCAATCAGCTTGTGACTTGAAGTTTCGGCCAATCGGCTTGCGGCTTGAAGTTTCGGCCAATCGGCTTGCGGCTTGAAGTTTTGGCCAATCAGCTTGCAGATTGAAGTTTCGGCCAATCGGCTTGCGGCTTGAAGTTTCGGCCAATTGGCTTGCGACTTGAAGTTTTGGCCAATCGGCTTGCGACTTGTTCGGCCAGTCAGCTTGCAACGTGACATGTTAGGTATCTATTTACTCGGCATAACTTCATTTTTCACATTATGCGAAAAAAATGGGCTAACTTTACTGGTTTTCTTTTTTTAGCACAAAACTGTTTAAAAAATAAAACTTGTTTGAAAAATTAATACGCAAATACCACACGAGATACAAAGTTGCAACCACCGCCATTGTATTCTCTAGGGTCTTTGCTAAAAAAACATGTTTGGCGACTTGATGATCAGCCAATGGGCTTGCGACTTAATATTCAGCCAATGGGCTTGCGACTTGTTCGGCCAAACGGCTTGCGGCTTGAATTTTCGGCCAATCGGCTTGAGGCTTGGAGTTTCGGCCAATCGGCTTGCTGCTTAAAGTTTCGGCCAATCGGCTTGCGGCTTGAGGTTTTCGGCCGATCAGCTTGCGGCTTGAAGTTTCAGCCAATCGGCTTGCGGCTTGAAGTTTCGCCCAATCGGCTTGCAGCTTAAAGTTTCGGCCAATCGGCTTGCGACTTGTAGTTTCGGCCAATCGGCTTGCGGCTTTAAGTTTCGGCCAATCGGCTTACGGCTTGAAGTTTCAGCCAATCGGCTTGAAGTTTCGGCCAATCGGCTTGCGACTTGAAGTTTCGGCCAATCGGCTTGCGGCTTTAAGTTTCGGCCAATCGGCTTGCGGCTTAAAGTTTTGGCCAATCGGCTTGCGGCTTTAAGTTTCGGCCAATCGGCTTGCGGCTTAAAGTTTCGGCCAATCGGCTTGCGGTTGAAGTTTTGGCCAATCGGCTTGCGATTTGTTCGGCCAATCAGCTTGCGACGTGACATGCTATCTATTTACTCAGCATAACTTCATCTTTCACATTATGCGAAAAAAAATGGGCTAACTTTGCTGTTTTTTTGTTTTTTTAGCACAAAACTGTTTAAAAAAGAAAACTTGTTTGAAAAATTGATGCGCAAATACCGCACGAGATACAAAGTTGCAACGACCGCCATAGTATTCTCTAGGGTCTTTGCTAAAAAAACATGTTTGGCGACTTGATGATCAGCCAATGGGCTTGCGACTTGATATTCAGCCAATCGGCTTGAAGTTTCGGCCAATCGGCTTGCGACTTGAAGTTTTGGCCAATCGGCTTGCGGCTTAAAGTTTTGGCCAATCGGCTTGCGGCTTTAAGTTTCGGCCAATCGGCTTGCGGCTTAAAGTTTTGGCCAATCGGCTTGCGGCTTAAAGTTTCGGCCAATCGGCTTGCGGTTGAAGTTTTGGCCAATCGGCTTGCGATTTGTTCGGCCAATCAGCTTGCGACGTGACATGCTATCTATTTACTAAGCATAACTTCATCTTTCACATTATGCGAAAAAAAATGGGCTAACTTTACTGTTTTTTTGTTTTTTTAGCACAAAACTGTTTAAAAAAGAAAACTTGTTTGAAAAATTGATGCGCAAATACCGCACGAGATACAAAGTTGCAACGACCGCCATTGTATTCTCTAGGGTCTTTGCTAAAAACACATATGTTTGGCGGATTGAAGTTTCGGCCAATCGGCTTGCGGCTTGAAGTTTCGGCCAATCGGCTTGCGACTTGAAGTTTCGGCCAATCGGCTTGCTGCTTAAAGTTTCGGCCAATCGGCTTGCGGCTTAAAGTTTCGGCCAATCGGCTTGCGACTTGAAGTTTCAGCCAATCGACTTGCGACTTGAAGTTTCAGCCAATTGGCTTAAAGTTTCGGCCAATCGGCTTGCGACTTGAAGTTTCGGCCAATCGGCTTGCGGCTTAAAGTTTCAGCCAATCGGCTTGCGGCTTGAAGTTTCGACCAATCGGCTTGAGACTTAAAGTTTCGGCCAATCGACTTGCGACTTGAAGTTTCGGCCAATCGGCTTGCGGCTTGAAGTTTCGGGTAATTGGCTTGCGGCTAGAAGTTTCGGCCAATCGGCTTGCGGCTTGAAGTTTCGGGTAATCGACTCGCGGCTTGAAGTTTCGGCCAATCGGCTTGCGGCTTGAAGTTTTGGCCAATCGGCATGCGACTTGAAGTTTCGGCCAATCGGCTTGCGACTTGAAGTTTCGGCCAATCGGCTTGCGGCTTGAAGTTTCGGGTAATTGGCTTGCGGCTAGAAGTTTCGGCCAATCGGCTTACGGCTTGAAGTTTCGGCCAATCGGCTTGAGGCTTGGAGTTTCAGCCAATCGGCTTGAAGTTTCGGCCAATCAGCTTGTGACTTGAAGTTTCGGCCAATCGGCTTGCGGCTTGAAGTTTCGGCCAATCGGCTTGCGGCTTGAAGTTTTGGCCAATCAGCTTGCAGATTGAAGTTTCGGCCAATCGGCTTGCGGCTTGAAGTTTCGGCCAATTGGCTTGCGACTTGAAGTTTTGGCCAATCGGCTTGCGACTTGTTCGGCCAGTCAGCTTGCAACGTGACATGTTAGGTATCTATTTACTCGGCATAACTTCATTTTTCACATTATGCGAAAAAAATGGGCTAACTTTACTGGTTTTCTTTTTTTAGCACAAAACTGTTTAAAAAATAAAACTTGTTTGAAAAATTAATACGCAAATACCACACGAGATACAAAGTTGCAACCACCGCCATTGTATTCTCTAGGGTCTTTGCTAAAAAAACATGTTTGGCGACTTGATGATCAGCCAATGGGCTTGCGACTTAATATTCAGCCAATGGGCTTGCGACTTGTTCGGCCAAACGGCTTGCGGCTTGAATTTTCGGCCAATCGGCTTGAGGCTTGGAGTTTCGGCCAATCGGCTTGCTGCTTAAAGTTTCGGCCAATCGGCTTGCGGCTTGAGGTTTTCGGCCGATCAGCTTGCGGCTTGAAGTTTCAGCCAATCGGCTTGCGGCTTGAAGTTTCGCCCAATCGGCTTGCAGCTTAAAGTTTCGGCCAATCGGCTTGCGACTTGAAGTTTCGGCCAATCGGCTTACGGCTTGAAGTTTCAGCCAATCGGCTTGAAGTTTCGGCCAATCGGCTTGCGACTTGAAGTTTCGGCCAATCGGCTTGCGGCTTTAAGTTTCGGCCAATCGGCTTGCGGCTTAAAGTTTTGGCCAATCGGCTTGCGGCTTTAAGTTTCGGCCAATCGGCTTGCGGCTTAAAGTTTCGGCCAATCGGCTTGCGGTTGAAGTTTTGGCCAATCGGCTTGCGATTTGTTCGGCCAATCAGCTTGCGACGTGACATGCTATCTATTTACTCAGCATAACTTCATCTTTCACATTATGCGAAAAAAAATGGGCTAACTTTGCTGTTTTTTTGTTTTTTTAGCACAAAACTGTTTAAAAAAGAAAACTTGTTTGAAAAATTGATGCGCAAATACCGCACGAGATACAAAGTTGCAACGACCGCCATAGTATTCTCTAGGGTCTTTGCTAAAAAAACATGTTTGGCGACTTGATGATCAGCCAATGGGCTTGCGACTTGATATTCAGCCAATCGGCTTGAAGTTTCGGCCAATCGGCTTGCGACTTGAAGTTTTGGCCAATCGGCTTGCGGCTTAAAGTTTTGGCCAATCGGCTTGCGGCTTTAAGTTTCGGCCAATCGGCTTGCGGCTTAAAGTTTTGGCCAATCGGCTTGCGGCTTAAAGTTTCGGCCAATCGGCTTGCGGTTGAAGTTTTGGCCAATCGGCTTGCGATTTGTTCGGCCAATCAGCTTGCGACGTGACATGCTATCTATTTACTAAGCATAACTTCATCTTTCACATTATGCGAAAAAAAATGGGCTAACTTTACTGTTTTTTTGTTTTTTTAGCACAAAACTGTTTAAAAAAGAAAACTTGTTTGAAAAATTGATGCGCAAATACCGCACGAGATACAAAGTTGCAACGACCGCCATTGTATTCTCTAGGGTCTTTGCTAAAAACACATGTTTGGCGACTTGATCAGCCAATGGCGGCTTGAAGTTTTGGCCAATCAGCTTGCGGCTTGAAGTTTCAGCCAATCAGCTTGAAGTTTCGGCCAATCAGCTTGCGACTTTAAGTTTTGGCCAATCAGCTTGCGGCTTGAAGTTTCAGCCAATCAGCTTGAAGTTTCGGCCAATCGGCTTGCGACTTGAAGTTTCGGCCAATCGGCTTGCTGCTTAAAGTTTCGGCCAATCGGCTTGCGGCTTAAAGTTTCGGCCAATCGGCTTGCGACTTGAAGTTTCAGCCAATCGACTTGCGACTTGAAGTTTCAGCCAATTGGCTTAAAGTTTCGGCCAATCGGCTTGCGACTTGAAGTTTCGGCCAATCGGCTTGCGGCTTAAAGTTTCAGCCAATCGGCTTGCGGCTTGAAGTTTCGACCAATCGGCTTGCGGCTTAAAGTTTCGACCAATCGGCTTGAGACTTGAAGTTTCGGCCAATCGACTTGCGACTTGAAGTTTCGGCCAATCGGCTTGCGGCTTGAAGTTTTCGGGTAATCGACTCGCGGCTTGAAGTTTTGGCCAATCGGCATGCGACTTGAAGTTTCGGCCAATCGGCTTGCGACTTGAAGTTTCGGCCAATCGGCTTGCGGCTTGAAGTTTCGGGTAATTGGCTTGCGGCTAGAAGTTTCGGCCAATCGGCTTACGGCTTGAAGTTTGGGCCAATCGGCTTGGGGCTTGGAGTTTCAGCCAATCGGCTTGAAGTTTCGGCCAATCAGCTTGTGACTTGAAGTTTCGGCCAATCGGCTTGCGGCTTGAAGTTTGGGCCAATCGGCTTGCGGCTTGAAGTTTTGGCCAATCAGCTTGCAGATTGAAGTTTCGGCCAATCGGCTTGCGGCTTGAAGTTTCGGCCAATTGGCTTGCGACTTGAAGTTTTGGCCAATCGGCTTGCGACTTGTTCGGCCAGTCAGCTTGCAACGTGACATGTTAGGTATCTATTTACTCGGCATAACTTCATTTTTCACATTATGCGAAAAAAATGGGCTAACTTTACTGGTTTTCTTTTTTTAGCACAAAACTGTTTAAAAAATAAAACTTGTTTGAAAAATTAATACGCAAATACCACACGAGATACAAAGTTGCAACCACCGCCATTGTATTCTCTAGGGTCTTTGCTAAAAAAACATGTTTGGCGACTTGATGATCAGCCAATGGGCTTGCGACTTAATATTCAGCCAATGGGCTTGCGACTTGTTCGGCCAAACGGCTTGCGGCTTGAATTTTCGGCCAATCAGCTTGAGGCTTGGAGTTTCGGCCAATCGGCTTGCTGCTTAAAGTTTCGGCCAATCGGCTTGCGGCTTGAAGTTTCAGCCAATCGGCTTGAAGTTTCGGCCAATCGGCATGCGACTTGAAGTTTCGGCCCATCGGCTTGCGGCTTAAAGTTTCGACCAATCGGCTTGAGACTTGAAGTTTCGGCCAATCGACTTGCGACTTGAAGTTTCGGCCAATCGGCTTGCGGCTTGAAGTTTCGGGTAATCGACTCGCGGCTTGAAGTTTTGGCCAATCGGCATGCGACTTGAAGTTTCGGCCAATCGGCTTGCGACTTGAAGTTTCGGCCAATCGGCTTGCGGCTTGAAGTTTCGGGTAATTGGCTTGCGGCTAGAAGTTTCGGCCAATCGGCTTACGGCTTGAAGTTTCGGCCAATCGGCTTGAGGCTTGGAGTTTCAGCCAATCGGCTTGAAGTTTCGGCCAATCAGCTTGTGACTTGAAGTTTCGGCCAATCGGCTTGCGGCTTGAAGTTTCGGCCAATCGGCTTGCGGCTTGAAGTTTTGGCCAATCAGCTTGCAGATTGAAGTTTCGGCCAATCGGCTTGCGGCTTGAAGTTTCGGCCAATTGGCTTGCGACTTGAAGTTTTGGCCAATCGGCTTGCGACTTGTTCGGCCAGTCAGCTTGCAACGTGACATGTTAGGTATCTATTTACTCGGCATAACTTCATTTTTCACATTATGCGAAAAAAATGGGCTAACTTTACTGGTTTTCTTTTTTTAGCACAAAACTGTTTAAAAAATAAAACTTGTTTGAAAAATTAATACGCAAATACCACACGAGATACAAAGTTGCAACCACCACCATTGTATTCTCTAGGGTCTTTGCTAAAAAAACATGTTTGGCGACTTGATGATCAGCCAATGGGCTTGCGACTTAATATTCAGCCAATGGGCTTGCGACTTGTTCGGCCAAACGGCTTGCGGCTTGAATTTTCGGCCAATCGGCTTGAGGCTTGGAGTTTCGGCCAATCGGCTTGCTGCTTAAAGTTTCGGCCAATCGGCTTGCGGCTTGAGGTTTTCGGCCGATCAGCTTGCGGCTTGAAGTTTCAGCCAATCGGCTTGCGGCTTGAAGTTTCGCCCAATCGGCTTGCAGCTTAAAGTTTCGGCCAATCGGCTTGCGACTTGAAGTTTCGGCCAATCGGCTTGCGGCTTTAAGTTTCGGCCAATCGGCTTGCGGCTTGAAGTTTCAGCCAATCGGCTTGAAGTTTCGGCCAATCGGCTTGCGACTTGAAGTTTCGGCCAATCGGCTTGCGGCTTTAAGTTTCGGCCAATCGGCTTGCGGCTTAAAGTTTTGGCCAATCGGCTTGCGGCTTTAAGTTTCGGCCAATCGGCTTGCGGCTTAAAGTTTCGGCCAATCGGCTTGCGGTTGAAGTTTTGGCCAATCGGCTTGCGATTTGTTCGGCCAATCAGCTTGCGACGTGACATGCTATCTATTTACTCAGCATAACTTCATCTTTCACATTATGCGAAAAAAAATGGGCTAACTTTGCTGTTTTTTTGTTTTTTTAGCACAAAACTGTTTAAAAAAGAAAACTTGTTTGAAAAATTGATGCGCAAATACCGCACGAGATACAAAGTTGCAACGACCGCCATAGTATTCTCTAGGGTCTTTGCTAAAAAAACATGTTTGGCGACTTGATGATCAGCCAATGGGCTTGCGACTTGATATTCAGCCAATCGGCTTGAAGTTTCGGCCAATCGGCTTGCGACTTGAAGTTTCGGCCAATCGGCTTGCGGCTTAAAGTTTTGGCCAATCGGCTTGCGGCTTAAAGTTTTGGCCAATCGGCTTGCGGCTTTAAGTTTCGGCCAATCGGCTTGCGGCTTAAAGTTTTGGCCAATCGGCTTGCGGCTTAAAGTTTCGGCCAATCGGCTTGCGGTTGAAGTTTTGGCCAATCGGCTTGCGATTTGTTCGGCCAATCAGCTTGCGACGTGACATGCTATCTATTTACTAAGCATAACTTCATCTTTCACATTATGCGAAAAAAAATGGGCTAACTTTACTGTTTTTTTGTTTTTTTAGCACAAAACTGTTTAAAAAAGAAAAGTTGTTTGAAAAATTGATGCGCAAATACCGCACGAGATACAAAGTTGCAACGACCGCCATTGTATTCTCTAGGGTCTTTGCTAAAAACACATGTTTGGCGACTTGATCAGCCAATGGCGGCTTGAAGTTTTGGCCAATCAGCTTGCGGCTTGAAGTTTCAGCCAATCAGCTTGAAGTTTCGGCCAATCAGCTTGCGACTTGAAGTTTTGGCCAATCAGCTTGCGGCTTGAAGTTTCAGCCAATCAGCTTGAAGTTTCGGCCAATCGGCTTGCGACTTGAAGTTTCGGCCAATCGGCTTGCTGCTTAAAGTTTCGGCCAATCGGCTTGCGGCTTAAAGTTTCGGCCAATCGGCTTGCGACTTGAAGTTTCAGCCAATCGACTTGCGACTTGAAGTTTCAGCCAATTGGCTTAAAGTTTCGGCCAATCGGCTTGCGACTTGAAGTTTCGGCCAATCGGCTTGCGGCTTAAAGTTTCAGCCAATCGGCTTGCGGCTTGAAGTTTCGACCAATCGGCTTGCGGCTTAAAGTTTCGACCAATCGGCTTGAGACTTGAAGTTTCGGCCAATCGACTTGCGACTTGAAGTTTCGGCCAATCGGCTTGCGGCTTGAAGTTTTCGGGTAATCGACTCGCGGCTTGAAGTTTTGGCCAATCGGCATGCGACTTGAAGTTTCGGCCAATCGGCTTGCGACTTGAAGTTTCGGCCAATCGGCTTGCGGCTTGAAGTTTCGGGTAATTGGCTTGCGGCTAGAAGTTTCGGCCAATCGGCTTACGGCTTGAAGTTTGGGCCAATCGGCTTGGGGCTTGGAGTTTCAGCCAATCGGCTTGAAGTTTCGGCCAATCAGCTTGTGACTTGAAGTTTCGGCCAATCGGCTTGCGGCTTGAAGTTTGGGCCAATCGGCTTGCGGCTTGAAGTTTTGGCCAATCAGCTTGCAGATTGAAGTTTCGGCCAATCGGCTTGCGGCTTGAAGTTTCGGCCAATTGGCTTGCGACTTGAAGTTTTGGCCAATCGGCTTGCGACTTGTTCGGCCAGTCAGCTTGCAACGTGACATGTTAGGTATCTATTTACTCGGCATAACTTCATTTTTCACATTATGCGAAAAAAATGGGCTAACTTTACTGGTTTTCTTTTTTTAGCACAAAACTGTTTAAAAAATAAAACTTGTTTGAAAAATTAATACGCAAATACCACACGAGATACAAAGTTGCAACCACCGCCATTGTATTCTCTAGGGTCTTTGCTAAAAAAACATGTTTGGCGACTTGATGATCAGCCAATGGGCATGCGACTTAATATTCAGCCAATGGGCTTGCGACTTGTTCGGCCAAACGGCTTGCGGCTTGAATTTTCGGCCAATCAGCTTGAGGCTTGGAGTTTCGGCCAATCGGCTTGCTGCTTAAAGTTTCGGCCAATCGGCTTGCGGCTTGAAGTTTCAGCCAATCGGCTTGAAGTTTCGGCCAATCGGCATGCGACTTGAAGTTTCGGCCCATCGGCTTGCGGCTTAAAGTTTCGACCAATCGGCTTGAGACTTGAAGTTTCGGCCAATCGACTTGCGACTTGAAGTTTCGGCCAATCGGCTTGCGGCTTGAAGTTTCGGGTAATCGACTCGCGGCTTGAAGTTTTGGCCAATCGGCATGCGACTTGAAGTTTCGGCCAATCGGCTTGCGACTTGAAGTTTCGGCCAATCGGCTTGCGGCTTGAAGTTTCGGGTAATTGGCTTGCGGCTAGAAGTTTCGGCCAATCGGCTTACGGCTTGAAGTTTCGGCCAATCGGCTTGAGGCTTGGAGTTTCAGCCAATCGGCTTGAAGTTTCGGCCAATCAGCTTGTGACTTGAAGTTTCGGCCAATCGGCTTGCGGCTTGAAGTTTCGGCCAATCGGCTTGCGGCTTGAAGTTTTGGCCAATCAGCTTGCAGATTGAAGTTTCGGCCAATCGGCTTGCGGCTTGAAGTTTCGGCCAATTGGCTTGCGACTTGAAGTTTTGGCCAATCGGCTTGCGACTTGTTCGGCCAGTCAGCTTGCAACGTGACATGTTAGGTATCTATTTACTCGGCATAACTTCATTTTTCACATTATGCGAAAAAAATGGGCTAACTTTACTGGTTTTCTGTTTTTAGCACAAAACTGTTTAAAAAATAAAACTTGTTTGAAAAATTAATACGCAAATACCACACGAGATACAAAGTTGCAACCACCGCCATTGTATTCTCTAGGGTCTTTGCTAAAAAAACATGTTTGGCGACTTGATGATCAGCCAATGGGCTTGCGACTTAATATTCAGCCAATGGGCTTGCGACTTGTTCGGCCAAACGGCTTGCGGCTTGAATTTTCGGCCAATCGGCTTGAGGCTTGGAGTTTCGGCCAATCGGCTTGCTGCTTAAAGTTTCGGCCAATCGGCTTGCGGCTTGAGGTTTTCGGCCGATCAGCTTGCGGCTTGAAGTTTCAGCCAATCGGCTTGCGGCTTGAAGTTTCGCCCAATCGGCTTGCAGCTTAAAGTTTCGGCCAATCGGCTTGCGACTTGAAGTTTCGGCCAATCTGCTTGCGGCTTGAAGTTTCGGGTAATTGGCTTGCGGCTAGAAGTTTCGGCCAATCGGCTTGAGGCTTGGAGTTTCAGCCAATCAGCTTGCAGATTGAAGTTTCGGCCAATCGGCTTGCGGCTTAAAGTTTCGGCCAATCGGATTGCGGCTTGAAGTTTTCGGCCAATTGGCATGCGGCTTAAAGTTTCGGCCAATCGGATTGCGGCTTGAAGTTTTTAGCCAATCGGCTTGAAGTTTTGGCCAATCGGCTTGTGACTTGAAGTTTCGGCCAATCGGCTTGCGGCTTGAAGTTTTGGCCAATCGGCTTGCGACTTGTTCGGCCAGTCAGCTTGCAACGTGACATGTTAGGTATCTATTTACTCGACATAACTTCATCTTTCACATTATGCGAAAAAAATGGGCTAACTTTACTGGTTTTCTTTTTTTAGCACAAAACTGTTTAAAAAATAAAACTTGTTTGAAAAATTAATACTCAAATACCACATGAGATACAAAGTTGCAACCACCGCCATTGTATTCTCTAGGGTCTTTGCTAAAAAAACATGTTTGGCGACTTGATGATCAGCCAATGGGCTTGCGACTTGATATTCAGCCAATGGGCTTGCGACTTGTTCGGCCAATCGGCTTGCGGCTTGAAGTTTCGGCCAATCGGCTTATGGCTTGAAGTTTCGGCCAATCGGCTTGAGGCTTGGAGTTTCGGCCAATCGGCTTGCTGCTTAAAGTTTCGGCCAATCGGCTTGCGGCTTGAAGTTTTCGGCCAATCAGCTTGCGGCTTGAAGTTTTGGCCAATCGGCTTGCGGCTTGAAGTTTCGGCCAATCGTCTTGAAGTTTCGGTCAGTCGGCTTGCGGCTTGAAGTTTCGGCCAATCAGCTTGCGACGTGACATGCTAGTTATCTATTTACTCGGCATAACTTCATCTTTCACATTATGCGAAAAAATGGGCTAACTTTACTGTTTTTTTTTTTTAGCACAAAACTGTTTAAAAAAGAAAAGTTGTTTGAAAAATTGATGCGCAAATACCGCACGAGATACAAAGTTGCAATGACCGCCATTGTATTCTCTAGGGTCTTTGCTAAAAACACATATGTTTGGTGGCTTGAAGTTTCGGCCAATCGGCTTGCGGCTTGAAGTTTCAGCCAATCGGCTTGAAGTTTCGGCCAATCGGCTTGAGACTTGAAGTTTCGGCCAATCGGCTTGCAGCTTGAAGTTTCGGTCAGTCGGCTTGCGGCTTGAAGTTTCGGCCAATCGGCTTGCTGCTTGAAGTTTCGGCCAATCGGCTTGCGGCTTGAAGTTTCGGCCAATCGGCTTGCGGCTTAAAGTTTCGGCCAATCGGATTGCGGCTTGAAGTTTTCGGCCAATCGGCTTGCGGCTTGAAGTTTTCGGCCAATCGGCTTGCGGCTTGAAGTTTTCGGCCAATCGGCTTGCGGCTTAAAGTTTCGGCCAATCGGCTTGCGGCTTGAAGTTTCGGCCAATCGGCTTGCTGCTTGAAGTTTCGGCCAATCGGCTTGCGGCTTGAAGTTTCGGCCAATTGGCTTGCGGCTTGAAGTTTCGGCCAATTGGCTTGCGGCTTGAAGTTTTGGCCAATCGGCTTGCGACTTGTTCGGCCAATCAGCTTGCAACGTGACATGTTAGGTATCTATTTACTCGGCATAACTTCATCTTTCACATTATGCGAAAAAAATGGGCTAACTTTACTGGTTTTCTTTTTTTAGCACAAAACTGTTTAAAAAATAAAACTTGTTTGAAAAATTAATACGCAAATACCACACGAGATACAAAGTTGCAACCACCGCCATTGTATTCTCTAGGGTCTTTGCTAAAAAAACATGTTTGGCGACTTGATGATCAGCCAATGGGCTTGCGACTTGATATTCAGCCAATGGGCTTGCGACTTGATATTCAGCCAATGGGCTTGCGACTTGTTCGGCCAAACGGCTTGCGGCTTGAAGTTTCGGCCAATCGGCTTATGGCTTGAAGTTTCGGCCAATCGGCTTGAGGCTTGGAGTTTCGGCCAATCGGCTTGCTGCTTAAAGTTTTGGCCAATCGGCTTGCGGCTTGAGGTTTTCGGCAAATCAGCTTGCGGCTTGAAGTTTTCAGCCAATCGGCTTGCGGCTTGAAGTTTCGGCCAATCGGCTTGAGGCTTGGAGTTTCGGCCAATCGGCTTGCGGCTTGAAGTTTCGGGTAATCGACTTGCGGCTTGAAGTTTCGGCCAATCGGCTTGCGTCTTGAAGTTTTAGCCAATCGGCATGCGACTTGAAGTTTCGGCCAATCGGCTTGCGACTTGAAGTTTCGGCCAATCGGCTTGCGGCTTGAAGTTTCGGGTAATTGGCTTGCGGGTAGAAGTTTCGGCCAATCGGCTTGCGGCTTAAAGTTTCGGCCAATCGGCTTGCGGCTTAAAGTTTTGGCCAATCGGATTGTGGCTTGAAGTTTCAGCCAATCGGCTTGAAGTTTCGGCCAATCGGCATGCGACTTGAAGTTTCGGCCAATCGGCTTGCGGCTTAAAGTTTCGGCCAATCGGCTTGCGGCTTAAAGTTTCAGCCAATCGGCTTGCGGCTTGAAGTTTCGACCAATCGGCTTGAGACTTGAAGTTTCGGCCAATCGACTTGCGACTTGAAGTTTCGGCCAATCGGCTTGAAGTTTCGGCCAATCGGCTTGCGGCTTAAAGTTTCGGCCAATCGGCTTGCGGCTTAAAGTTTCGGCCAATCGGCTTGCGACTTAAAGTTTCGGCCAATCGGCTTGCGACTTAAAGTTTCGGCCAATCGGCTTGCGGCTTAAAGTTTCGGCCAATCGGCTTGCGGCTTAAAGTTTCAGCCAATCGGCTTGCGGCTTGAAGTTTCGACCAATCGGCTTGAGACTTGAAGTTTCGGCCAATCGACTTGCGACTTGAAGTTTCGGCCAATCGGCTTGCGGCTTAAAGTTTCAGCCAATCGGCTTGCGGCTTGAAGTTTCGACCAATCAGCTTGAGACTTGAAGTTTCGGCCAATCGGCTTGCGGCTTGAAGTTTCGGGTAATTGGCTTGCGGCTAGAAGTTTCGGCCAATCGGCTTACGGCTTGAAGTTTCGGCCAATCGGCTTGAGGCTTGGAGTTTCAGCCAATCAGCTTGCAGATTGAAGTTTCGGCCAATCGGCTTGCGGCTTAAAGTTTCGGCCAATCGGATTGCGGCTTGAAGTTTTCGGCCAATCGGCATGCGGCTTAAAGTTTCGGCCAATCGGATTGCGGCTTGAAGTTTCAGCCAATCGGCTTGAAGTTTCGGCCAATCGGCTTGTGACTTGAAGTTTCGGCCAATCGGCTTGCGGCTTGAAGTTTCGGCCTATCGGCTTGAGGCTTGAAGTTTCAGCCAATCAGCTTGCAGATTGAAGTTTCGGCCAATCGGCTTGCGGCTTGAAGTTTTGGCCAATCGGCTTGCGGCTTGAAGTTTTGGCCAATCGGCTTGCGACTTGTTCGGCCAGTCAGCTTGCAACGTGACATGTTAGGTATCTATTTACTCGACATAACTTCATCTTTCACATTATGCGAAAAAAATGGGCTAACTTTACTGGTTTTCTTTTTTTAGCACAAAACTGTTTAAAAAATAAAACTTGTTTGAAAAATTAATACTCAAATACCACACGAGATACAAAGTTGCAACCACCGCCATTGTATTCTCTAGGGTCTTTGCTAAAAAAACATGTTTGGCGACTTGATGATCAGCCAATGGGCTTGCGACTTGATATTCAGCCAATGGGCTTGCGACTTGATATTCAGCCAATGGGCTTGCGACTTGTTCGGCCAAACGGCTTGCGGCTTGAAGTTTCGGCCAATCGGCTTATGGCTTGAAGTTTCGGCCAATCGGCTTGAGGCTTGGAGTTTCGGCCAATCGGCTTGCTGCTTAAAGTTTCGGCCAATCGGCTTGCGGCTTAAAGTTTCAGCCAATCGGCTTGCGGCTTGAAGTTTCGACCAATCGGCTTGAGACTTGAAGTTTCGGCCAATCGACTTGCGACTTGAAGTTTCGGCCAATCGGCTTGAAGTTTCGGCCAATCGGCTTGCGGCTTAAAGTTTCGGCCAATCGGCTTGCGGCTTAAAGTTTCGGCCAATCGGCTTGCGACTTAAAGTTTCGGCCAATCGGCTTGCGACTTAAAGTTTCGGCCAATCGGCTTGCGGCTTAAAGTTTCGGCCAATCGGCTTGCGGCTTAAAGTTTCAGCCAATCGGCTTGCGGCTTGAAGTTTCGACCAATCGGCTTGAGACTTGAAGTTTCGGCCAATCGACTTGCGACTTGAAGTTTCGGCCAATCGGCTTGCGGCTTAAAGTTTCAGCCAATCGGCTTGCGGCTTGAAGTTTCGACCAATCAGCTTGAGACTTGAAGTTTCGGCCAATCGGCTTGCGGCTTGAAGTTTCGGGTAATTGGCTTGCGGCTAGAAGTTTCGGCCAATCGGCTTACGGCTTGAAGTTTCGGCCAATCGGCTTGAGGCTTGGAGTTTCAGCCAATCAGCTTGCAGATTGAAGTTTCGGCCAATCGGCTTGCGGCTTAAAGTTTCGGCCAATCGGATTGCGGCTTGAAGTTTTCGGCCAATCGGCATGCGGCTTAAAGTTTCGGCCAATCGGATTGCGGCTTGAAGTTTCAGCCAATCGGCTTGAAGTTTCGGCCAATCGGCTTGTGACTTGAAGTTTCGGCCAATCGGCTTGCGGCTTGAAGTTTCGGCCTATCGGCTTGAGGCTTGAAGTTTCAGCCAATCAGCTTGCAGATTGAAGTTTCGGCCAATCGGCTTGCGGCTTGAAGTTTTGGCCAATCGGCTTGCGGCTTGAAGTTTTGGCCAATCGGCTTGCGACTTGTTCGGCCAGTCAGCTTGCAACGTGACATGTTAGGTATCTATTTACTCGACATAACTTCATCTTTCACATTATGCGAAAAAAATGGGCTAACTTTACTGGTTTTCTTTTTTTAGCACAAAACTGTTTAAAAAATAAAACTTGTTTGAAAAATTAATACTCAAATACCACACGAGATACAAAGTTGCAACCACCGCCATTGTATTCTCTAGGGTCTTTGCTAAAAAAACATGTTTGGCGACTTGATGATCAGCCAATGGGCTTGCGACTTGATATTCAGCCAATGGGCTTGCGACTTGATATTCAGCCAATGGGCTTGCGACTTGTTCGGCCAAACGGCTTGCGGCTTGAAGTTTCGGCCAATCGGCTTATGGCTTGAAGTTTCGGCCAATCGGCTTGAGGCTTGGAGTTTCGGCCAATCGGCTTGCTGCTTAAAGTTTTGGCCAATCGGCTTGCGGCTTGAGGTTTTCGGCAAATCAGCTTGCGGCTTGAAGTTTTCAGCCAATCGGCTTGCGGCTTGAAGTTTCGGCCAATCGGCTTGAGGCTTGAAGTTTCGGCCAATCGGCTTGCTGCTTAAAGTTTCGGCCAATCGGCTTGCGGCTTGAAGTTTTCGGCCAATTAGCTTGCGGCTTGAAGTTTTCGGCCAATCGGCTTGTGGCTTGAAGTTTCGGCCAATCGGCTTGCGGCTTGAAGTTTCGGCCAATCGGCTTGCGGCTTGAAGTTTCGGCCAATTGGCTTGAAGTTTCGGTCAGTCGGCTTGCGGCTTGAAGTTTCGGCCAATCAGCTTGCGACGTGACATGCTAGTTATCTATTTACTCGGCATAACTTCATCTTTCACATTATGCGAAAAAATGGGCTAACTTTACTGTTTTTTTTTTTAGCACAAAACTGTTTAAAAAGAAAAGTTGTTTGAAAAATTGATGCGCAAATACCGCACGAGATACAAAGTTGCAACGACCGCCATTGTATTCTCTAGGATCTTTGCTAAAAAAACATATGTTTGGCGACTTGATCAGCCAATTGCGACTTGAAGTTTTGGCCAATGGGCTTGCGACTTGATATTCAGCCAATGGGCTTGCGACTTGATGTTCGGCCAATGGGCTTGCGAATTGTTTGGCCAATGGGCTTGCGGCTTGAAGTTTCGGCCAATCGGCTTGCAGCTTGAAATTTCAGCCAATCGGCTAGCGGCTTGAAGTTTCGGCCAATCGGCTTGCGACTTGAAGTTTCGGCCAATCGGCTTGCGGCTTAAAGTTTCAGCCAATCGGCTTGCGGATTGAAGTTTCGACCAATCGGCTTGAGACTTGAAGTTTCGGCCAATCGACTTGCGACTTGAAGTTTCAGGCAATCGGCTTGAAGTTTCGGCCAATCGGCTTGCGACTTGAAGTTTCGGCCAATCGACTTGCGACTAGAAGTTTCAGCCAATCGGCTTGAAGTTTCGGCCAATCGGCTTGCGGCTTAAAGTTTCGGCCAATCGGCTTGCGGCTTAAAGTTTCGGCCAATCGGCTTGCGGCTTAAAGTTTCAGCCAATCGGCTTGCGGCTTGAAGTTTCGACCAATCGGCTTGAGACTTGAAGTTTCGGCCAATCGGCTTGCGGCTTGAAGTTTCGGGTAATCGACTTGCGACTTGAAGTTTCGGCCAATCGGCTTGCGACTTGAAGTTTCGGCCAATCGGCTTGCGGCTTGAAGTTTCGGGTAATTGGCTTGCGGCTAGAAGTTTCGGCCAATCGGCTTGCGGCTTAAAGTTTCGGCCAATCGGCTTGCGGCTTGAAGTTTTGGCCAATCGGCTTGCGGCTTGAAGTTTTGGCCAATCGGCTTGCGACTTGTTCGGCCAGTCAGCTTGCAACGTGACATGTTAGGTATCTGTTTACTCGACATAACTTCATCTTTCACATTATGCGAAAAAAATGGGCTAACTTTACTGGTTTTCTTTTTTTAGCACAAAACTGTTTAAAAAATAAAACTTGTTTCAAAAATTAATACTCAAATACCACACGAGATACAAAGTTGCAACCACCGCCATTGTATTTTCTAGGGTCTTTGCTAAAAAAACATGTTTGGCGACTTGATGATCAGCCAATGGGCTTGCGACTTGATATTCAGCCAATGGGCTTGCGACTTGATATTCAGCCAATGGGCTTGCGACTTGTTCGGCCAAACGGCTTGCGGCTTGAAGTTTCGGCCAATCGGCTTATGGCTTGAAGTTTCGGCCAATCGGCTTGAGGCTTGGAGTTTCGGCCAATCGGCTTGCTGCTTAAAGTTTTGGCCAATCGGCTTGCGGCTTGAGGTTTTCGGCAAATCAGCTTGCGGCTTGAAGTTTTCAGCCAATCGGCTTGCGGCTTGAAGTTTCGGCCAATCGGCTTGCGGCTTGAAGTTTTCGGCCAATCGGCTTGTGGCTTGAAGTTTCGGCCAATCGGCTTGCGGCTTGAAGTTTCGGCCAATCGGCTTGCGGCTTGAAGTTTCGGCCAATTGGCTTGAAGTTTCGGTCAGTCGGCTTGCGGCTTGAAGTTTCGGCCAATCAGCTTGCGACGTGACATGCTAGTTATCTATTTACTCGGCATAACTTCATCTTTCACATTATGCGAAAAAATGGGCTAACTTTACTTTTTTTTTTTTTTTAGCACAAAACTGTTTAAAAAGAAAAGTTGTTTGAAAAATTGATGCGCAAATACCGCACGAGATACAAAGTTGCAACGACCGCCATTGTATTCTCTAGGATCTTTGCTAAAAAACATATGTTTGGCGACTTGATCAGCCAATTGCGACTTGAAGTTTTGGCCAATGGGCTTGCGACTTGATATTCAGCCAATGGGCTTGCGACTTGATGTTCGGCCAATGGGCTTGCGAATTGTTTGGCCAATGGGCTTGCGGCTTGAAGTTTCGGCCAATCGGCTTGCAGCTTGAAATTTCAGCCAATCGGCTAGCGGCTTGAAGTTTCGGCCAATCGGCTTGCGACTTGAAGTTTCGGCCAATCGGCTTGCGGCTTAAAGTTTCAGCCAATCGGCTTGCGGCTTGAAGTTTCGACCAATCGGCTTGAGACTTGAAGTTTCGGCCAATCGACTTGCGACTTGAAGTTTCAGGCAATCGGCTTGAAGTTTCGGCCAATCGGCTTGCGACTTGAAGTTTCGGCCAATCGACTTGCGACTTGAAGTTTCAGCCAATCGGCTTGAAGTTTCGGCCAATCGGCTTGCGGCTTGAAGTTTCGGCCAATCGGCTTGCGGCTTAAAGTTTCGGCCAATCGGCTTGCGGCTTAAAGTTTCGGCCAATCGGATTGCGGCTTGAAGTTTTCTGCCAATCGGCTTGCGGCTTAAAGTTTCAGCCAATCGGGTGGCGGCTTAAAGTTTTGGCCAATCGGATTGTGGCTTGAAGTTTCAGCCAATCGGCTTGAAGTTTCGGCCAATCGGCATGCGACTTGAAGTTTCGGCCAATCGGCTTGCGGCTTAAAGTTTCGGCCAATCGGCTTGCGGCTTAAAGTTTCAGCCAATCGGCTTGCGGCTTGAAGTTTCGACCAATCGGCTTGAGACTTGAAGTTTCGGCCAATCGACTTGCGACTTGAAGTTTCAGCCAATCGGCTTGAAGTTTCGGCCAATCGGCTTGCGGCTTAAAGTTTCGGCCAATCGGCTTGCGGCTTAAAGTTTCGGCCAATCGGCTTGCGACTTAAAGTTTCGGCCAATCGGCTTGCGACTTAAAGTTTCGGCCAATCGGCTTGCGGCTTAAAGTTTCGGCCAATCGGCTTGCGGCTTAAAGTTTCAGCCAATCGGCTTGCGGCTTGAAGTTTCGACCAATCGGCTTGAGACTTGAAGTTTCGGCCAATTGACTTGCGACTTGAAGTTTCGGCCAATCGGCTTGCGGCTTGAAGTTTCGACCAATCCCCTTGAGACTTGAAGTTTCGGCCAATCGGCTTGCGACTTGAAGTTTCGGCCAATCGGCATGCGACTTGAAGTTTCGGCCAATCGGCTTGCGACTTAAAGTTTCGGCCAATCGGCTTGCGGCTTAAAGTTTCGGCCAATCGGCTTGCGGCTTAAAGTTTCAGCCAATCGGCTTGCGGCTTGAAGTTTCGACCAATCGGCTTGAGACTTGAAGTTTCGGCCAATTGACTTGCGACTTGAAGTTTCGGCCAATCGGCTTGCGGCTTGAAGTTTCGACCAATCCCCTTGAGACTTGAAGTTTCGGCCAATCGGCTTGCGGCTTGAAGTTTCGGGTAATCGACTTGCGGCTTGAAGTTTCGGCCAATCGGCTTGCGGCTTGAAGTTTTAGCCAATCGGCATGCGACTTGAAGTTTCGGCCAATCGGCTTGCGACTTGAAGTTTCGGGTAATTGGCTTGCGGCTTGAAGTTTCGGCCAATCGGCTTGCGGCTTGAAGTTTTAGCCAATCGGCATGCGACTTGAAGTTTCGGCCAATCGGCTTGCGACTTGAAGTTTCGGGTAATTGGCTTGCGGCTAGAAGTTTCGGCCAATCGGCTTACGGCTTGAAGTTTCGGCCAATCGGCTTGAGGCTTGGAGTTTCAGCCAATCAGCTTGCAGATTGAAGTTTCGGCCAATCGGCTTGCGGCTTAAAGTTTCGGCCAATCGGATTGCGGCTTGAAGTTTTCGGCCAATCGGCATGCGGCTTAAAGTTTCGGCCAATCGGATTGCGGCTTGAAGTTTCAGCCAATCGGCTTGAAGTTTCAGCCAATCGGCTTGTGACTTGAAGTTTCGGCCAATCGGCTTGCGGCTTGAAGTTTCGGCCTATCGGCTTGAGGCTTGAAGTTTCAGCCAATCAGCTTGCAGATTGAAGTTTCGGCCAATCGGCTTGCGGCTTGAAGTTTTGGCCAATCGGCTTGCGGCTTGAAGTTTTGGCCAATCGGCTTGCGACTTGTTCGGCCAGTCAGCTTGCAACGTGACATGTTAGGTATCTATTTACTCGACATAACTTCATCTTTCACATTATGCGAAAAAAATGGGCTAACTTTACTGGTTTTCTTTTTTTAGCACAAAACTGTTTAAAAAATAAAACTTGTTTGAAAAATTAATACTCAAATACCACACGAGATACAAAGTTGCAACCACCGCCATTGTATTCTCTAGGGTCTTTGCTAAAAAAACATGTTTGGCGACTTGATGATCAGCCAATGGGCTTGCGACTTGATATTCAGCCAATGGGCTTGCGACTTGATATTCAGCCAATGGGCTTGCGACTTGTTCGGCCAAACGGCTTGCGGCTTGAAGTTTCGGCCAATCGGCTTATGGCTTGAAGTTTCGGCCAATCGGCTTGAGGCTTGGAGTTTCGGCCAATCGGCTTGCTGCTTAAAGTTTTGGCCAATCGGCTTGCGGCTTGAGGTTTTCGGCAAATCAGCTTGCGGCTTGAAGTTTTCAGCCAATCGGCTTGCGGCTTGAAGTTTCGGCCAATCGACTTGCGACTTGAAGTTTCAGCCAATCGGCTTGAAGTTTCGGCCAATCGGCTTGCGGCTTAAAGTTTCGGCCAATCGGCTTGCGGCTTAAAGTTTCGGCCAATCGGCTTGCGACTTGAAGTTTTCGGCCAATCGGCTTGTGGCTTGAAGTTTCGGCCAATCGGCTTGCGGCTTGAAGTTTCGGCCAATCGGCTTGCGGCTTGAAGTTTCGGCCAATTGGCTTGAAGTTTCGGTCAGTCGGCTTGCGGCTTGAAGTTTCGGCCAATCAGCTTGCGACGTGACATGCTAGTTATCTATTTACTCGGCATAACTTCATCTTTCACATTATGCGAAAAAATGGGCTAACTTTACTGTTTTTTTTTTTTTTAGCACAAAACTGTTTAAAAAGAAAAGTTGTTTGAAAAATTGATGCGCAAATACCGCACGAGATACAAAGTTGCAACGACCGCCATTGTATTTTCTAGGATCTTTGCTAAAAAAACATATGTTTGGCGACTTGACCAGCCAATTGCGACTTGAAGTTTTGGCCAATGGGCTTGCGACTTGATATTCAGCCAATGGGCTTGCGACTTGATGTTCGGCCAATGGGCTTGCGAATTGTTTGGCCAATGGGCTTGCGGCTTGAAGTTTCGGCCAATCGGCTTGCAGCTTGAAATTTCAGCCAATCGGCTAGCGGCTTGAAGTTTCGGCCAATCGGCTTGCGACTTGAAGTTTCGGCCAATCGGCGTGCGGCTTAAAGTTTCAGCCAATCGGCTTGCGGCTTGAAGTTTCGACCAATCGGCTTGAGACTTGAAGTTTCGGCCAATCGACTTGCGACTTGAAGTTTCAGGCAATCGGCTTGAAGTTTCGGCCAATCGGCTTGCGTCTTGAAGTTTCGGCCAATCGACTTGCGACTTGAAGTTTCAGCCAATCGGCTTGAAGTTTCGGCCAATCGGCTTGCGGCTTAAAGTTTCGGCCAATCGGCTTGCGGCTTAAAGTTTCGGCCAATTGGCTTGCGGCTTAAAGTTTCAGCCAATCGGCTTGCGGCTTGAAGTTTCGACCAATCGGCTTGAGACTTGAAGTTTCGGCCAATCGGCTTGCGGCTTGAAGTTTCGGGTAATCGACTTGCGGCTTGAAGTTTCCGGTAATTGGCTTGCGGCTAGAAGTTTCGGCCAATCGGCTTACGGCTTGAAGTTTCGGCCAATCGGCTTGAGGCTTGGAGTTTCAGCCAATCAGCTTGCAGATTGAAGTTTCGGCCAATCGGCTTGCGGCTTAAAGTTTCGGCCAATCGGATTGCGGCTTGAAGTTTTCGGCCAATCGGCTTGCGGCTTAAAGTTTTGGCCAATCGGCTTGCGGCTTGAAGTTTCGACCAATCGGCTTGAGACTTGAAGTTTCGGCCAATCGGCTTGCGACTTGAAGTTTCGGCCAATCGGCTTGCGGCTTGAAGTTTCCGGTAATTGGCTTGCGGCTAGAAGTTTCGGCCAATCGGCTTACGGCTTGAAGTTTCGGCCAATCGGCTTGAGGCTTGGAGTTTCAGCCAATCAGCTTGCAGATTGAAGTTTCGGCCAATCGGCTTGCGGCTTAAAGTTTCGGCCAATCGGCTTGCGGCTTAAAGTTTCAGCCAATCGGCTTGCCGCTTGAAGTTTCGACCAATCGGCTTGAGACTTGAAGTTTCGGCCAATCGACTTGCGACTTGAAGTTTCAGGCAATCTGCTTGAAGTTTCGGCCAATCGGCTTGCGACTTGAAGTTTCCTCCAATCGACTTGCGACTTGAAGTTTCAGCCAATCGGCTTGAAGTTTCGGCCAATCGGCTTGCGGCTTAAAGTTTCGGCCAATCGGCTTGCGACTTAAAGTTTCGGCCAATCGGCTTGCGGCTTAAAGTTTCGGCCAATCGGCTTGCGGCTTAAAGTTTCAGCCAATCGGCTTGCGGCTTGAAGTTTCGACCAATCGGCTTGAGACTTAAAGTTTCGGCCAATCGGCTTGCGGCTTGAAGTTTCGGCCAATCGGCTTGAAGTTTCGGTCAGTCGGCTTGCGACTTAAAGTTTCGGCCAATCGGCTTGCGACTTAAAGTTTCGGCCAATCGGCTTGCGGCTTAAAGTTTCGACCAATCGGCTTGAGACTTGAAGTTTCGGCCAATCGGCTTGCGACTTAAAGTTTCGGCCAATCGGCTTGAAGTTTCGGTCAGTCGGCTTGCGACTTAAAGTTTCGGCCAATCGGCTTGCGACTTAAAGTTTCGGCCAATCGGCTTGCGGCTTAAAGTTTTGGCCAATCGGCTTGCGGCTTAAAGTTTCAGCCAATCGGCTTGCGGCTTGAAGTTTCGACCAATCGGCTTGAGACTTGAAGTTTCGGCCAATCGGCTTGCGGCTTGAAGTTTCGGCCAATCGGCTTGAGACTTGAAGTTTCGGCCAATCGACGTGCGACTTGAAGTTTCGGCCAATCGGCTTGCGGCTTGAAGTTTCGGGTAATCTGCTCGCGGCTTGAAGTTTCGGCCAATCGGCTTGCGGCTTGAAGTTTTGGTCAGTCGGCTTGCGGCTTGAAGTTTCAGCCAATCGGCTTGAAGTTTCGGCCAATCGGCTTGCGGCTTGAAGTTTCGGCCAATCGGCTTGCGGCTTAAAGTTTCGGCCAATCGGCTTGCGGCTTAAAGTTTCGGCCAATTGGATTGCGGCTTGAAGTTTTCTGCCAATCGGCTTGCGGCTTAAAGTTTCGGCCAATCGGGTGGCGGCTTAAAGTTTTGGCCAATCGGATTGTGGCTTGAAGTTTCAGCCAATCGGCTTGAAGTTTCGGCCAATCGGCATGCGACTTGAAGTTTCGGCCAATCGGCTTGCGGCTTAAAGTTTCGGCCAATCGGCTTGCGGCTTAAAGTTTCAGCCAATCGGCTTGCGGCTTGAAGTTTCGACCAATCGGCTTGAGACTTGAAGTTTCGGCCAATCGACTTGCGACTTGAAGTTTCAGCCAATCGGCTTGAAGTTTCGGCCAATCGGCTTGCGGCTTAAAGTTTCGGCCAATCGGCTTGCGGCTTAAAGTTTCGGCCAATCGGCTTGCGACTTAAAGTTTCGGCCAATCGGCTTGCGACTTAAAGTTTCGGCCAATCGGCTTGCGGCTTAAAGTTTCGGCCAATCGGCTTGCGGCTTAAAGTTTCAGCCAATCGGCTTGCGGCTTGAAGTTTCGACCAATCGGCTTGAGACTTGAAGTTTCGGCCAATTGACTTGCGACTTGAAGTTTCGGCCAATCGGCTTGCGGCTTGAAGTTTCGACCAATCCCCTTGAGACTTGAAGTTTCGGCCAATCGGCTTGCGGCTTGAAGTTTCGGGTAATCGACTTGCGGCTTGAAGTTTCGGCCAATCGGCTTGCGGCTTGAAGTTTTAGCCAATCGGCATGCGACTTGAAGTTTCGGCCAATCGGCTTGCGACTTGAAGTTTCGGGTAATTGGCTTGCGGCTTGAAGTTTCGGCCAATCGGCTTGCGGCTTGAAGTTTTAGCCAATCGGCATGCGACTTGAAGTTTCGGCCAATCGGCTTGCGACTTGAAGTTTCGGGTAATTGGCTTGCGGCTAGAAGTTTCGGCCAATCGGCTTACGGCTTGAAGTTTCGGCCAATCGGCTTGAGGCTTGGAGTTTCAGCCAATCAGCTTGCAGATTGAAGTTTCGGCCAATCGGCTTGCGGCTTAAAGTTTCGGCCAATCGGATTGCGGCTTGAAGTTTTCGGCCAATCGGCATGCGGCTTAAAGTTTCGGCCAATCGGATTGCGGCTTGAAGTTTCAGCCAATCGGCTTGAAGTTTCGGCCAATCGGCTTGTGACTTGAAGTTTCGGCCAATCGGCTTGCGGCTTGAAGTTTCGGCCTATCGGCTTGAGGCTTGAAGTTTCAGCCAATCAGCTTGCAGATTGAAGTTTCGGCCAATCGGCTTGCGGCTTGAAGTTTTGGCCAATCGGCTTGCGGCTTGAAGTTTTGGCCAATCGGCTTGCGACTTGTTCGGCCAGTCAGCTTGCAACGTGACATGTTAGGTATCTATTTACTCGACATAACTTCATCTTTCACATTATGCGAAAAAAATGGGCTAACTTTACTGGTTTTCTTTTTTTAGCACAAAACTGTTTAAAAAATAAAACTTGTTTGAAAAATTAATACTCAAATACCACACGAGATACAAAGTTGCAACCACCGCCATTGTATTCTCTAGGGTATTTGCTAAAAAAACATGTTTGGCGACTTGATGATCAGCCAATGGGCTTGCGACTTGATATTCAGCCAATGGGCTTGCGACTTGATATTCAGCCAATGGGCTTGCGACTTGTTCGGCCAAACGGCTTGCGGCTTGAAGTTTCGGCCAATCGGCTTATGGCTTGAAGTTTCGGCCAATCGGCTTGAGGCTTGGAGTTTCGGCCAATCGGCTTGCTGCTTAAAGTTTTGGCCAATCGGCTTGCGGCTTGAGGTTTTCGGCAAATCAGCTTGCGGCTTGAAGTTTTCAGCCAATCGGCTTGCGGCTTGAAGTTTCGGCCAATCGGCTTGAGGCTTGGAGTTTCGGCCAATCGGCTTGCTGCTTAAAGTTTCGGCCAATCGGCTTGCGGCTTGAAGTTTTCGGCCAATTAGCTTGCGGCTTGAAGTTTTCGGCCAATCGGCTTGTGGCTTGAAGTTTCGGCCAATCGGCTTGCGGCTTGAAGTTTCGGCCAATCGGCTTGCGGCTTGAAGTTTCGGCCAATTGGCTTGAAGTTTCGGTCAGTCGGCTTGCGGCTTGAAGTTTCGGCCAATCAGCTTGCGACGTGACATGCTAGTTATCTATTTACTCTGCATAACTTCATCTTTCACATTATGCGAAAAAATGGGCTAACTTTACTGTTTTTTTTTTTTTTAGCACAAAACTGTTTAAAAAGAAAAGTTGTTTGAAAAATTGATGCGCAAATACCGCACGAGATACAAAGTTGCAACGACCGCCATTGTATTCTCTAGGATCTTTGCTAAAAAAACATATGTTTGGCGACTTGATCAGCCAATTGCGACTTGAAGTTTTGGCCAATGGGCTTGCGACTTGATATTCAGCCAATGGGCTTGCGACTTGATGTTCGGCCAATGGGCTTGCGAATTGTTTGGCCAATGGGCTTGCGGCTTGAAGTTTCGGCCAATCGGCTTGCAGCTTGAAATTTCAGCCAATCGGCTAGCGGCTTGAAGTTTCGGCCAATCGGCTTGCGACTTGAAGTTTCGGCCAATCGGCTTGCGGCTTAAAGTTTCAGCCAATCGGCTTGCGGCTTGAAGTTTCGACCAATCGGCTTGAGACTTGAAGTTTCGGCCAATCGACTTGCGACTTGAAGTTTCAGGCAATCGGCTTGAAGTTTCGGCCAATCGGCTTGCGACTTGAAGTTTCGGCCAATCGACTTGCGACTTGAAGTTTCAGCCAATCGGCTTGAAGTTTCGGCCAATCGGCTTGCGGCTTAAAGTTTCGGCCAATCGGCTTGCGGCTTAAAGTTTCGGCCAATCGGCTTGCGACTTAAAGTTTCGGCCAATCGGCTTGAGACTTGAAGTTTCGGCCAATCGGCTTGCGGCTTAAAGTTTCGGCCAATCGGCTTGCGGCTTAAAGTTTCAGCCAATCGGCTTGCGGCTTGAAGTTTCGACCAATCGGCTTGAGACTTGAAGTTTCGGCCAATTGACTTGCGACTTGAAGTTTCGGCCAATCGGCTTGCGGCTTAAAGTTTCAGCCAATCGGCTTGCGGCTTGAAGTTTCGACCAATCGGCTTGAGACTTGAAGTTTCGGCCAATCAGCTTGCGGCTTGAAGTTTTCGGCCAATCGGCTTGTGGCTTGAAGTTTCGGCCAATCGGCTTGCGGCTTGAAGTTTCGGCCAATCGGCTTGCGGCTTGAAGTTTCGGCCAATTGGCTTGAAGTTTCGGTCAGTCGGCTTGCGGCTTGAAGTTTCGGCCAATCAGCTTGCGACGTGACATGCTAGTTATCTATTTACTCGGCATAACTTCATCTTTCACATTATGCGAAAAAATGGGCTAACTTTACTGTTTTTTTTTTTAGCACAAAACTGTTTAAAAAGAAAAGTTGTTTGAAAAATTGATGCGCAAATACCGCACGAGATACAAAGTTGCAACGACCGCCATTGTATTCTCTAGGATCTTTGCTAAAAAAACATATGTTTGGCGACTTGATCAGCCAATTGCGACTTGAAGTTTTGGCCAATGGGCTTGCGACTTGATATTCAGCCAATGGGCTTGCGACTTGATGTTCGGCCAATGGGCTTGCGAATTGTTTGGCCAATGGGCTTGCGGCTTGAAGTTTCGGCCAATCGGCTTGCAGCTTGAAATTTCAGCCAATCGGCTAGCGGCTTGAAGTTTCGGCCAATCGGCTTGCGACTTGAAGTTTCGGCCAATCGGCTTGCGGCTTAAAGTTTCAGCCAATCGGCTTGCGGATTGAAGTTTCGACCAATCGGCTTGAGACTTGAAGTTTCGGCCAATCGACTTGCGACTTGAAGTTTCAGGCAATCGGCTTGAAGTTTCGGCCAATCGGCTTGCGACTTGAAGTTTCGGCCAATCGACTTGCGACTAGAAGTTTCAGCCAATCGGCTTGAAGTTTCGGCCAATCGGCTTGCGGCTTAAAGTTTCGGCCAATCGGCTTGCGGCTTAAAGTTTCGGCCAATCGGCTTGCGACTTAAAGTTTCGGCCAATCGGCTTGAGACTTGAAGTTTCGGCCAATCGGCTTGCGGCTTAAAGTTTCGGCCAATCGGCTTGCGGCTTAAAGTTTCAGCCAATCGGCTTGCGGCTTGAAGTTTCGACCAATCGGCTTGAGACTTGAAGTTTCGGCCAATTGACTTGCGACTTGAAGTTTCGGCCAATCGGCTTGCGGCTTAAAGTTTCAGCCAATCGGCTTGCGGCTTGAAGTTTCGACCAATCGGCTTGAGACTTGAAGTTTCGGCCAATCAGCTTGCGGCTTGAAGTTTTCGGCCAATCGGCTTGTGGCTTGAAGTTTCGGCCAATCGGCTTGCGGCTTGAAGTTTCGGCCAATCGGCTTGCGGCTTGAAGTTTCGGCCAATTGGCTTGAAGTTTCGGTCAGTCGGCTTGCGGCTTGAAGTTTCGGCCAATCAGCTTGCGACGTGACATGCTAGTTATCTATTTACTCGGCATAACTTCATCTTTCACATTATGCGAAAAAATGGGCTAACTTTACTGTTTTTTTTTTTAGCACAAAACTGTTTAAAAAGAAAAGTTGTTTGAAAAATTGATGCGCAAATACCGCACGAGATACAAAGTTGCAACGACCGCCATTGTATTCTCTAGGATCTTTGCTAAAAAAACATATGTTTGGCGACTTGATCAGCCAATTGCGACTTGAAGTTTTGGCCAATGGGCTTGCGACTTGATATTCAGCCAATGGGCTTGCGACTTGATGTTCGGCCAATGGGCTTGCGAATTGTTTGGCCAATGGGCTTGCGGCTTGAAGTTTCGGCCAATCGGCTTGCAGCTTGAAATTTCAGCCAATCGGCTAGCGGCTTGAAGTTTCGGCCAATCGGCTTGCGACTTGAAGTTTCGGCCAATCGGCTTGCGGCTTAAAGTTTCAGCCAATCGGCTTGCGGATTGAAGTTTCGACCAATCGGCTTGAGACTTGAAGTTTCGGCCAATCGACTTGCGACTTGAAGTTTCAGGCAATCGGCTTGAAGTTTCGGCCAATCGGCTTGCGACTTGAAGTTTCGGCCAATCGACTTGCGACTAGAAGTTTCAGCCAATCGGCTTGAAGTTTCGGCCAATCGGCTTGCGGCTTAAAGTTTCGGCCAATCGGCTTGCGGCTTAAAGTTTCGGCCAATCGGCTTGCGGCTTAAAGTTTCAGCCAATCGGCTTGCGGCTTGAAGTTTCGACCAATCGGCTTGAGACTTGAAGTTTCGGCCAATCGCCTTGCGGCTTGAAGTTTCGGGTAATCGGCTTGCGACTTGAAGTTTCGGCCAATCGGCTTGCGACTTGAAGTTTCGGCCAATCGGCTTGCGGCTTGAAGTTTCGGGTAATTGGCTTGCGGCTAGAAGTTTCGGCCAATCGGCTTGCGGCTTAAAGTTTCGGCCAATCGGCTTGCGGCTTGAAGTTTTGGCCAATCGGCTTGCGGCTTGAAGTTTTGGCCAATCGGCTTGCGACTTGTTCGGCCAGTCAGCTTGCAACGTGACATGTTAGGTATCTGTTTACTCGACATAACTTCATCTTTCACATTATGCGAAAAAAATGGGCTAACTTTACTGGTTTTCTTTTTTTAGCACAAAACTGTTTAAAAAATAAAACTTGTTTCAAAAATTAATACTCAAATACCACACGAGATACAAAGTTGCAACCACCGCCATTGTATTTTCTAGGGTCTTTGCTAAAAAAACATGTTTGGCGACTTGATGATCAGCCAATGGGCTTGCGACTTGATATTCAGCCAATGGGCTTGCGACTTGATATTCAGCCAATGGGCTTGCGACTTGTTCGGCCAAACGGCTTGCGGCTTGAAGTTTCGGCCAATCGGCTTATGGCTTGAAGTTTCGGCCAATCGGCTTGAGGCTTGGAGTTTCGGCCAATCGGCTTGCTGCTTAAAGTTTTGGCCAATCGGCTTGCGGCTTGAGGTTTTCGGCAAATCAGCTTGCGGCTTGAAGTTTTCAGCCAATCGGCTTGCGGCTTGAAGTTTCGGCCAATCGGCTTGCGGCTTGAAGTTTTCGGCCAATCGGCTTGTGGCTTGAAGTTTCGGCCAATCGGCTTGCGGCTTGAAGTTTCGGCCAATCGGCTTGCGGCTTGAAGTTTCGGCCAATTGGCTTGAAGTTTCGGTCAGTCGGCTTGCGGCTTGAAGTTTCGGCCAATCAGCTTGCGACGTGACATGCTAGTTATCTATTTACTCGGCATAACTTCATCTTTCACATTATGCGAAAAAATGGGCTAACTTTACTTTTTTTTTTTTTTTAGCACAAAACTGTTTAAAAAGAAAAGTTGTTTGAAAAATTGATGCGCAAATACCGCACGAGATACAAAGTTGCAACGACCGCCATTGTATTCTCTAGGATCTTTGCTAAAAAACATATGTTTGGCGACTTGATCAGCCAATTGCGACTTGAAGTTTTGGCCAATGGGCTTGCGACTTGATATTCAGCCAATGGGCTTGCGACTTGATGTTCGGCCAATGGGCTTGCGAATTGTTTGGCCAATGGGCTTGCGGCTTGAAGTTTCGGCCAATCGGCTTGCAGCTTGAAATTTCAGCCAATCGGCTAGCGGCTTGAAGTTTCGGCCAATCGGCTTGCGACTTGAAGTTTCGGCCAATCGGCTTGCGGCTTAAAGTTTCAGCCAATCGGCTTGCGGCTTGAAGTTTCGACCAATCGGCTTGAGACTTGAAGTTTCGGCCAATCGACTTGCGACTTGAAGTTTCAGGCAATCGGCTTGAAGTTTCGGCCAATCGGCTTGCGACTTGAAGTTTCGGCCAATCGACTTGCGACTTGAAGTTTCAGCCAATCGGCTTGAAGTTTCGGCCAATCGGCTTGCGGCTTAAAGTTTCGGCCAATCGGCTTGCGGCTTAAAGTTTCGGCCAATCGGCTTGCGGCTTAAAGTTTCAGCCAATCGGCTTGCGGCTTGAAGTTTCGACCAATCGGCTTGAGACTTGAAGTTTCAGCCAATCGGCTTGCGGCTTGAAGTTTCGGGTAATCGACTTGCGGCTTGAAGTTTCGGCCAATCGGCATGCGACTTGAAGTTTCGGCCAATCGGCTTGCGACTTGAAGTTTCGGCCAATCGGCTTGCGGCTTGAAGTTTCGGGTAATTGGCTTGCGGCTAGAAGTTTCGGCCAATCGGCTTGCGGCTTAAAGTTTCGGCCAATCGGCTTGCGGCTTAAAGTTTCGGCCAATCGGATTGCGGCTTGAAGTTTTCTGCCAATCGGCTTGCGGCTTAAAGTTTCGGCCAATCGGCTTGCGGCTTAAAGTTTTGGCCAATCGGATTGTGGCTTGAAGTTTCAGCCAATCGGCTTGAAGTTTCGGCCAATCGGCATGCGACTTGAAGTTTCGGCCAATCGGCTTGCGGCTTAAAGTTTCGGCCAATCGGCTTGCGACTTAAAGTTTCGGCCAATCGGCTTGCGGCTTAAAGTTTCGGCCAATCGGCTTGCGGCTTAAAGTTTCGGCCAATCGGCTTGCGACTTAAAGTTTCGGCCAATCGGCTTGCGGCTTAAAGTTTCGGCCAATCGGCTTGCGGCTTAAAGTTTCAGCCAATCGGCTTGCCGCTTGAAGTTTCGACCAATCGGCTTGAGACTTGAAGTTTCGGCCAATCGACTTGCGACTTGAAGTTTCAGGCAATCGGCTTGAAGTTTCGGCCAATCGGCTTGCGACTTGAAGTTTCCTCCAATCGAATTGCGACTTGAAGTTTCAGCCAATCGGCTTGAAGTTTCGGCCAATCGGCTTGCGGCTTAAAGTTTCGGCCAATCGGCTTGCGACTTAAAGTTTCGGCCAATCGGCTTGCGGCTTAAAGTTTCAGCCAATCGGCTTGCGGCTTGAAGTTTCGACCAATCGGCTTGAGACTTAAAGTTTCGGCCAATCGGCTTGCGGCTTGAAGTTTCGGCCAATCGGCTTGAAGTTTCGGTCAGTCGGCTTGCGACTTAAAGTTTCGGCCAATCGGCTTGCGACTTAAAGTTTCGGCCAATCGGCTTGCGGCTTAAAGTTTCGGCCAATCGGCTTGCGGCTTAAAGTTTCAGCCAATCGGCTTGCGGCTTGAAGTTTCGACCAATCGGCTTGAGACTTGAAGTTTCGGCCAATCGGCTTGCGGCTTAAAGTTTCGGCCAATCGGCTTGCGGCTTAAAGTTTCAGCCAATCGGCTTGCCGCTTGAAGTTTCGACCAATCGGCTTGAGACTTGAAGTTTCGGCCAATCGACTTGCGACTTGAAGTTTCAGGCAATCGGCTTGAAGTTTCGGCCAATCGGCTTGCGACTTGAAGTTTCCTCCAATCGAATTGCGACTTGAAGTTTCAGCCAATCGGCTTGAAGTTTCGGCCAATCGGCTTGCGGCTTAAAGTTTCGGCCAATCGGCTTGCGACTTAAAGTTTCGGCCAATCGGCTTGCGGCTTAAAGTTTCAGCCAATCGGCTTGCGGCTTGAAGTTTCGACCAATCGGCTTGAGACTTAAAGTTTCGGCCAATCGGCTTGCGGCTTGAAGTTTCGGCCAATCGGCTTGAAGTTTCGGTCAGTCGGCTTGCGACTTAAAGTTTCGGCCAATCGGCTTGCGACTTAAAGTTTCGGCCAATCGGCTTGCGGCTTAAAGTTTCGGCCAATCGGCTTGCGGCTTAAAGTTTCAGCCAATCGGCTTGCGGCTTGAAGTTTCGACCAATCGGCTTGAGACTTGAAGTTTCGGCCAATCGGCTTGCGGCTTGAAGTTTTAGCCAATCGGCATGCGACTTGAAGTTTCGGCCAATCGGCTTGCGACTTAAAGTTTCGGCCAATCGGCTTGCGGCTTAAAGTTTCGGCCAATCGGCTTGTGGCTTAAAGTTTCGGCCAATCGGCTTGCGGCTTGAAGTTTCGGCCAATCGGCTTGAGACTTGAAGTTTCGGCCAATCGACGTGCGACTTGAAGTTTCGGCCAATCGGCTTGCGGCTTGAAGTTTCGGGTAATCTGCTCGCGGCTTGAAGTTTCGGCCAATCGGCTTGCGGCTTGAAGTTTTGGTCAGTCGGCTTGCGGCTTGAAGTTTCAGCCAATCGGCTTGAAGTTTCGGCCAATCGGCTTGCGGCTTGAAGTTTCGGCCAATCGGCTTGCGGCTTAAAGTTTCGGCCAATCGGCTTGCGGCTTAAAGTTTCGGCCAATCGGATTGCGGCTTGAAGTTTTCTGCCAATCGGCTTGCGGCTTAAAGTTTCGGCCAATCGGGTGGCGGCTTAAAGTTTTGGCCAATCGGATTGTGGCTTGAAGTTTCAGCCAATCGGCTTGAAGTTTCGGCCAATCGGCATGCGACTTGAAGTTTCGGCCAATCGGCTTGCGGCTTAAAGTTTCGGCCAATCGGCTTGCGGCTTAAAGTTTCAGCCAATCGGCTTGCGGCTTGAAGTTTCGACCAATCGGCTTGAGACTTGAAGTTTCGGCCAATCGACTTGCGACTTGAAGTTTCAGCCAATCGGCTTGAAGTTTCGGCCAATCGGCTTGCGGCTTAAAGTTTCGGCCAATCGGCTTGCGGCTTAAAGTTTCGGCCAATCGGCTTGCGACTTAAAGTTTCGGCCAATCGGCTTGCGACTTAAAGTTTCGGCCAATCGGCTTGCGGCTTAAAGTTTCGGCCAATCGGCTTGCGGCTTAAAGTTTCAGCCAATCGGCTTGCGGCTTGAAGTTTCGACCAATCGGCTTGAGACTTGAAGTTTCGGCCAATTGACTTGCGACTTGAAGTTTCGGCCAATCGGCTTGCGGCTTGAAGTTTCGACCAATCCCCTTGAGACTTGAAGTTTCGGCCAATCGGCTTGCGGCTTGAAGTTTCGGGTAATCGACTTGCGGCTTGAAGTTTCGGCCAATCGGCTTGCGGCTTGAAGTTTTAGCCAATCGGCATGCGACTTGAAGTTTCGGCCAATCGGCTTGCGACTTGAAGTTTCGGGTAATTGGCTTGCGGCTTGAAGTTTCGGCCAATCGGCTTGCGGCTTGAAGTTTTAGCCAATCGGCATGCGACTTGAAGTTTCGGCCAATCGGCTTGCGACTTGAAGTTTCGGGTAATTGGCTTGCGGCTAGAAGTTTCGGCCAATCGGCTTACGGCTTGAAGTTTCGGCCAATCGGCTTGAGGCTTGGAGTTTCAGCCAATCAGCTTGCAGATTGAAGTTTCGGCCAATCGGCTTGCGGCTTAAAGTTTCGGCCAATCGGATTGCGGCTTGAAGTTTTCGGCCAATCGGCATGCGGCTTAAAGTTTCGGCCAATCGGATTGCGGCTTGAAGTTTCAGCCAATCGGCTTGAAGTTTCAGCCAATCGGCTTGTGACTTGAAGTTTCGGCCAATCGGCTTGCGGCTTGAAGTTTCGGCCTATCGGCTTGAGGCTTGAAGTTTCAGCCAATCAGCTTGCAGATTGAAGTTTCGGCCAATCGGCTTGCGGCTTGAAGTTTTGGCCAATCGGCTTGCGGCTTGAAGTTTTGGCCAATCGGCTTGCGACTTGTTCGGCCAGTCAGCTTGCAACGTGACATGTTAGGTATCTATTTACTCGACATAACTTCATCTTTCACATTATGCGAAAAAAATGGGCTAACTTTACTGGTTTTCTTTTTTTAGCACAAAACTGTTTAAAAAATAAAACTTGTTTGAAAAATTAATACTCAAATACCACACGAGATACAAAGTTGCAACCACCGCCATTGTATTCTCTAGGGTCTTTGCTAAAAAAACATGTTTGGCGACTTGATGATCAGCCAATGGGCTTGCGACTTGATATTCAGCCAATGGGCTTGCGACTTGATATTCAGCCAATGGGCTTGCGACTTGTTCGGCCAAACGGCTTGCGGCTTGAAGTTTCGGCCAATCGGCTTATGGCTTGAAGTTTCGGCCAATCGGCTTGAGGCTTGGAGTTTCGGCCAATCGGCTTGCTGCTTAAAGTTTTGGCCAATCGGCTTGCGGCTTGAGGTTTTCGGCAAATCAGCTTGCGGCTTGAAGTTTTCAGCCAATCGGCTTGCGGCTTGAAGTTTCGGCCAATCGACTTGCGACTTGAAGTTTCAGCCAATCGGCTTGAAGTTTCGGCCAATCGGCTTGCGGCTTAAAGTTTCGGCCAATCGGCTTGCGGCTTAAAGTTTCGGCCAATCGGCTTGCGACTTGAAGTTTTCGGCCAATCGGCTTGCGGCTTAAAGTTTCAGCCAATCGGCTTGCGGATTGAAGTTTCGACCAATCGGCTTGAGACTTGAAGTTTCGGCCAATCGACTTGCGACTTGAAGTTTCAGGCAATCGGCTTGAAGTTTCGGCCAATCGGCTTGCGACTTGAAGTTTCGGCCAATCGACTTGCGACTAGAAGTTTCAGCCAATCGGCTTGAAGTTTCGGCCAATCGGCTTGCGGCTTAAAGTTTCGGCCAATCGGCTTGCGACTTGAAGTTTCGGCCAATCGGCTTGCGGCTTAAAGTTTCAGCCAATCGACTTGCGACTTGAAGTTTCAGCCAATCGGCTTGAAGTTTTGGCCAATCGGCTTGCGGCTTAAAGTTTCGGCCAATCGGCTTGCGGCTTAAAGTTTCGGCCAATCGGCTTGCGACTTGAAGTTTCGGCCAATCGGCTTGCGGCTTAAAGTTTCAGCCAATCGGCTTGCGGATTGAAGTTTCGACCAATCGGCTTGAGACTTGAAGTTTCGGCCAATCGACTTGCGACTTGAAGTTTCAGGCAATCGGCTTGAAGTTTCGGCCAATCGGCTTGCGACTTGAAGTTTCGGCCAATCGACTTGCGACTAGAAGTTTCAGCCAATCGGCTTGAAGTTTCGGCCAATCGGCTTGCGGCTTAAAGTTTCGGCCAATCGGCTTGCGGCTTAAAGTTTCGGCCAATCGGCTTGCGGCTTAAAGTTTCAGCCAATCGGCTTGCGGCTTGAAGTTTCGACCAATCGGCTTGAGACTTGAAGTTTCGGCCAATCGCCTTGCGGCTTGAAGTTTCGGGTAATCGACTTGCGACTTGAAGTTTCGGCCAATCGGCTTGCGACTTGAAGTTTCGGCCAATCGGCTTGCGGCTTGAAGTTTCGGGTAATTGGCTTGCGGCTAGAAGTTTCGGCCAATCGGCTTGCGGCTTAAAGTTTCGGCCAATCGGCTTGCGGCTTGAAGTTTTGGCCAATCGGCTTGCGGCTTGAAGTTTTGGCCAATCGGCTTGCGACTTGTTCGGCCAGTCAGCTTGCAACGTGACATGTTAGGTATCTGTTTACTCGACATAACTTCATCTTTCACATTATGCGAAAAAAATGGGCTAACTTTACTGGTTTTCTTTTTTTAGCACAAAACTGTTTAAAAAATAAAACTTGTTTCAAAAATTAATACTCAAATACCACACGAGATACAAAGTTGCAACCACCGCCATTGTATTTTCTAGGGTCTTTGCTAAAAAAACATGTTTGGCGACTTGATGATCAGCCAATGGGCTTGCGACTTGATATTCAGCCAATGGGCTTGCGACTTGATATTCAGCCAATGGGCTTGCGACTTGTTCGGCCAAACGGCTTGCGGCTTGAAGTTTCGGCCAATCGGCTTATGGCTTGAAGTTTCGGCCAATCGGCTTGAGGCTTGGAGTTTCGGCCAATCGGCTTGCTGCTTAAAGTTTTGGCCAATCGGCTTGCGGCTTGAGGTTTTCGGCAAATCAGCTTGCGGCTTGAAGTTTTCAGCCAATCGGCTTGCGGCTTGAAGTTTCGGCCAATCGGCTTGCGGCTTGAAGTTTTCGGCCAATCGGCTTGTGGCTTGAAGTTTCGGCCAATCGGCTTGCGGCTTGAAGTTTCGGCCAATCGGCTTGCGGCTTGAAGTTTCGGCCAATTGGCTTGAAGTTTCGGTCAGTCGGCTTGCGGCTTGAAGTTTCGGCCAATCAGCTTGCGACGTGACATGCTAGTTATCTATTTACTCGGCATAACTTCATCTTTCACATTATGCGAAAAAATGGGCTAACTTTACTTTTTTTTTTTTTTTAGCACAAAACTGTTTAAAAAGAAAAGTTGTTTGAAAAATTGATGCGCAAATACCGCACGAGATACAAAGTTGCAACGACCGCCATTGTATTCTCTAGGATCTTTGCTAAAAAACATATGTTTGGCGACTTGATCAGCCAATTGCGACTTGAAGTTTTGGCCAATGGGCTTGCGACTTGATATTCAGCCAATGGGCTTGCGACTTGATGTTCGGCCAATGGGCTTGCGAATTGTTTGGCCAATGGGCTTGCGGCTTGAAGTTTCGGCCAATCGGCTTGCAGCTTGAAATTTCAGCCAATCGGCTAGCGGCTTGAAGTTTCGGCCAATCGGCTTGCGACTTGAAGTTTCGGCCAATCGGCTTGCGGCTTAAAGTTTCAGCCAATCGGCTTGCGGCTTGAAGTTTCGACCAATCGGCTTGAGACTTGAAGTTTCGGCCAATCGACTTGCGACTTGAAGTTTCAGGCAATCGGCTTGAAGTTTCGGCCAATCGGCTTGCGACTTGAAGTTTCGGCCAATCGACTTGCGACTTGAAGTTTCAGCCAATCGGCTTGAAGTTTCGGCCAATCGGCTTGCGGCTTAAAGTTTCGGCCAATCGGCTTGCGGCTTAAAGTTTCGGCCAATCGGCTTGCGGCTTAAAGTTTCAGCCAATCGGCTTGCGGCTTGAAGTTTCGACCAATCGGCTTGAGACTTGAAGTTTCAGCCAATCGGCTTGCGGCTTGAAGTTTCGGGTAATCGACTTGCGGCTTGAAGTTTCGGCCAATCGGCATGCGACTTGAAGTTTCGGCCAATCGGCTTGCGACTTGAAGTTTCGGCCAATCGGCTTGCGGCTTGAAGTTTCGGGTAATTGGCTTGCGGCTAGAAGTTTCGGCCAATCGGCTTGCGGCTTAAAGTTTCGGCCAATCGGCTTGCGGCTTAAAGTTTCGGCCAATCGGATTGCGGCTTGAAGTTTTCTGCCAATCGGCTTGCGGCTTAAAGTTTCGGCCAATCGGCTTGCGGCTTAAAGTTTTGGCCAATCGGATTGTGGCTTGAAGTTTCAGCCAATCGGCTTGAAGTTTCGGCCAATCGGCATGCGACTTGAAGTTTCGGCCAATCGGCTTGCGGCTTAAAGTTTCGGCCAATCGGCTTGCGACTTAAAGTTTCGGCCAATCGGCTTGCGGCTTAAAGTTTCGGCCAATCGGCTTGCGGCTTAAAGTTTCGGCCAATCGGCTTGCGACTTAAAGTTTCGGCCAATCGGCTTGCGGCTTAAAGTTTCGGCCAATCGGCTTGCGGCTTAAAGTTTCAGCCAATCGGCTTGCCGCTTGAAGTTTCGACCAATCGGCTTGAGACTTGAAGTTTCGGCCAATCGACTTGCGACTTGAAGTTTCAGGCAATCGGCTTGAAGTTTCGGCCAATCGGCTTGCGACTTGAAGTTTCCTCCAATCGAATTGCGACTTGAAGTTTCAGCCAATCGGCTTGAAGTTTCGGCCAATCGGCTTGCGGCTTAAAGTTTCGGCCAATCGGCTTGCGACTTAAAGTTTCGGCCAATCGGCTTGCGGCTTAAAGTTTCAGCCAATCGGCTTGCGGCTTGAAGTTTCGACCAATCGGCTTGAGACTTAAAGTTTCGGCCAATCGGCTTGCGGCTTGAAGTTTCGGCCAATCGGCTTGAAGTTTCGGTCAGTCGGCTTGCGACTTAAAGTTTCGGCCAATCGGCTTGCGACTTAAAGTTTCGGCCAATCGGCTTGCGGCTTAAAGTTTCGGCCAATCGGCTTGCGGCTTAAAGTTTCAGCCAATCGGCTTGCGGCTTGAAGTTTCGACCAATCGGCTTGAGACTTGAAGTTTCGGCCAATCGGCTTGCGGCTTAAAGTTTCGGCCAATCGGCTTGCGGCTTAAAGTTTCAGCCAATCGGCTTGCCGCTTGAAGTTTCGACCAATCGGCTTGAGACTTGAAGTTTCGGCCAATCGACTTGCGACTTGAAGTTTCAGGCAATCGGCTTGAAGTTTCGGCCAATCGGCTTGCGACTTGAAGTTTCCTCCAATCGAATTGCGACTTGAAGTTTCAGCCAATCGGCTTGAAGTTTCGGCCAATCGGCTTGCGGCTTAAAGTTTCGGCCAATCGGCTTGCGACTTAAAGTTTCGGCCAATCGGCTTGCGGCTTAAAGTTTCAGCCAATCGGCTTGCGGCTTGAAGTTTCGACCAATCGGCTTGAGACTTAAAGTTTCGGCCAATCGGCTTGCGGCTTGAAGTTTCGGCCAATCGGCTTGAAGTTTCGGTCAGTCGGCTTGCGACTTAAAGTTTCGGCCAATCGGCTTGCGACTTAAAGTTTCGGCCAATCGGCTTGCGGCTTAAAGTTTCGGCCAATCGGCTTGCGGCTTAAAGTTTCAGCCAATCGGCTTGCGGCTTGAAGTTTCGACCAATCGGCTTGAGACTTGAAGTTTCGGCCAATCGGCTTGCGGCTTGAAGTTTTAGCCAATCGGCATGCGACTTGAAGTTTCGGCCAATCGGCTTGCGACTTAAAGTTTCGGCCAATCGGCTTGCGGCTTAAAGTTTCGGCCAATCGGCTTGTGGCTTAAAGTTTCGGCCAATCGGCTTGCGGCTTGAAGTTTCGGCCAATCGGCTTGAGACTTGAAGTTTCGGCCAATCGACGTGCGACTTGAAGTTTCGGCCAATCGGCTTGCGGCTTGAAGTTTCGGGTAATCTGCTCGCGGCTTGAAGTTTCGGCCAATCGGCTTGCGGCTTGAAGTTTTGGTCAGTCGGCTTGCGGCTTGAAGTTTCAGCCAATCGGCTTGAAGTTTCGGCCAATCGGCTTGCGGCTTGAAGTTTCGGCCAATCGGCTTGCGGCTTAAAGTTTCGGCCAATCGGCTTGCGGCTTAAAGTTTCGGCCAATCGGATTGCGGCTTGAAGTTTTCTGCCAATCGGCTTGCGGCTTAAAGTTTCGGCCAATCGGGTGGCGGCTTAAAGTTTTGGCCAATCGGATTGTGGCTTGAAGTTTCAGCCAATCGGCTTGAAGTTTCGGCCAATCGGCATGCGACTTGAAGTTTCGGCCAATCGGCTTGCGGCTTAAAGTTTCGGCCAATCGGCTTGCGGCTTAAAGTTTCAGCCAATCGGCTTGCGGCTTGAAGTTTCGACCAATCGGCTTGAGACTTGAAGTTTCGGCCAATCGACTTGCGACTTGAAGTTTCAGCCAATCGGCTTGAAGTTTCGGCCAATCGGCTTGCGGCTTAAAGTTTCGGCCAATCGGCTTGCGGCTTAAAGTTTCGGCCAATCGGCTTGCGACTTAAAGTTTCGGCCAATCGGCTTGCGACTTAAAGTTTCGGCCAATCGGCTTGCGGCTTAAAGTTTCGGCCAATCGGCTTGCGGCTTAAAGTTTCAGCCAATCGGCTTGCGGCTTGAAGTTTCGACCAATCGGCTTGAGACTTGAAGTTTCGGCCAATTGACTTGCGACTTGAAGTTTCGGCCAATCGGCTTGCGGCTTGAAGTTTCGACCAATCCCCTTGAGACTTGAAGTTTCGGCCAATCGGCTTGCGGCTTGAAGTTTCGGGTAATCGACTTGCGGCTTGAAGTTTCGGCCAATCGGCTTGCGGCTTGAAGTTTTAGCCAATCGGCATGCGACTTGAAGTTTCGGCCAATCGGCTTGCGACTTGAAGTTTCGGGTAATTGGCTTGCGGCTTGAAGTTTCGGCCAATCGGCTTGCGGCTTGAAGTTTTAGCCAATCGGCATGCGACTTGAAGTTTCGGCCAATCGGCTTGCGACTTGAAGTTTCGGGTAATTGGCTTGCGGCTAGAAGTTTCGGCCAATCGGCTTACGGCTTGAAGTTTCGGCCAATCGGCTTGAGGCTTGGAGTTTCAGCCAATCAGCTTGCAGATTGAAGTTTCGGCCAATCGGCTTGCGGCTTAAAGTTTCGGCCAATCGGATTGCGGCTTGAAGTTTTCGGCCAATCGGCATGCGGCTTAAAGTTTCGGCCAATCGGATTGCGGCTTGAAGTTTCAGCCAATCGGCTTGAAGTTTCAGCCAATCGGCTTGTGACTTGAAGTTTCGGCCAATCGGCTTGCGGCTTGAAGTTTCGGCCTATCGGCTTGAGGCTTGAAGTTTCAGCCAATCAGCTTGCAGATTGAAGTTTCGGCCAATCGGCTTGCGGCTTGAAGTTTTGGCCAATCGGCTTGCGGCTTGAAGTTTTGGCCAATCGGCTTGCGACTTGTTCGGCCAGTCAGCTTGCAACGTGACATGTTAGGTATCTATTTACTCGACATAACTTCATCTTTCACATTATGCGAAAAAAATGGGCTAACTTTACTGGTTTTCTTTTTTTAGCACAAAACTGTTTAAAAAATAAAACTTGTTTGAAAAATTAATACTCAAATACCACACGAGATACAAAGTTGCAACCACCGCCATTGTATTCTCTAGGGTCTTTGCTAAAAAAACATGTTTGGCGACTTGATGATCAGCCAATGGGCTTGCGACTTGATATTCAGCCAATGGGCTTGCGACTTGATATTCAGCCAATGGGCTTGCGACTTGTTCGGCCAAACGGCTTGCGGCTTGAAGTTTCGGCCAATCGGCTTATGGCTTGAAGTTTCGGCCAATCGGCTTGAGGCTTGGAGTTTCGGCCAATCGGCTTGCTGCTTAAAGTTTTGGCCAATCGGCTTGCGGCTTGAGGTTTTCGGCAAATCAGCTTGCGGCTTGAAGTTTTCAGCCAATCGGCTTGCGGCTTGAAGTTTCGGCCAATCGGCTTGCGGCTTGAAGTTTTCGGCCAATCGGCTTGTGGCTTGAAGTTTCGGCCAATCGGCTTGCGGCTTGAAGTTTCGGCCAATCGGCTTGCGGCTTGAAGTTTCGGCCAATTGGCTTGAAGTTTCGGTCAGTCGGCTTGCGGCTTGAAGTTTCGGCCAATCAGCTTGCGACGTGACATGCTAGTTATCTATTTACTCGGCATAACTTCATCTTTCACATTATGCGAAAAAATGGGCTAACTTTACTTTTTTTTTTTTTTAGCACAAAACTGTTTAAAAAGAAAAGTTGTTTGAAAAATTGATGCGCAAATACCGCACGAGATACAAAGTTGCAACGACCGCCATTGTATTCTCTAGGATCTTTGCTAAAAAACATATGTTTGGCGACTTGATCAGCCAATTGCGACTTGAAGTTTTGGCCAATGGGCTTGCGACTTGATATTCAGCCAATGGGCTTGCGACTTGATGTTCGGCCAATGGGCTTGCGAATTGTTTGGCCAATGGGCTTGCGGCTTGAAGTTTCGGCCAATCGGCTTGCAGCTTGAAATTTCAGCCAATCGGCTAGCGGCTTGAAGTTTCGGCCAATCGGCTTGCGACTTGAAGTTTCGGCCAATCGGCTTGCGGCTTAAAGTTTCAGCCAATCGGCTTGCGGCTTGAAGTTTCGACCAATCGGCTTGAGACTTGAAGTTTCGGCCAATCGACTTGCGACTTGAAGTTTCAGGCAATCGGCTTGAAGTTTCGGCCAATCGGCTTGCGACTTGAAGTTTCGGCCAATCGACTTGCGACTTGAAGTTTCAGCCAATCGGCTTGAAGTTTCGGCCAATCGGCTTGCGGCTTAAAGTTTCGGCCAATCGGCTTGCGGCTTAAAGTTTCGGCCAATCGGCTTGCGGCTTAAAGTTTCAGCCAATCGGCTTGCGGCTTGAAGTTTCGACCAATCGGCTTGAGACTTGAAGTTTCAGCCAATCGGCTTGCGGCTTGAAGTTTCGGGTAATCGACTTGCGGCTTGAAGTTTCGGCCAATCGGCATGCGACTTGAAGTTTCGGCCAATCGGCTTGCGACTTGAAGTTTCGGCCAATCGGCTTGCGGCTTGAAGTTTCGGGTAATTGGCTTGCGGCTAGAAGTTTCGGCCAATCGGCTTGCGGCTTAAAGTTTCGGCCAATCGGCTTGCGGCTTAAAGTTTCGGCCAATCGGATTGCGGCTTGAAGTTTTCTGCCAATCGGCTTGCGGCTTAAAGTTTCGGCCAATCGGCTTGCGGCTTAAAGTTTTGGCCAATCGGATTGTGGCTTGAAGTTTCAGCCAATCGGCTTGAAGTTTCGGCCAATCGGCATGCGACTTGAAGTTTCGGCCAATCGGCTTGCGGCTTAAAGTTTCGGCCAATCGGCTTGCGACTTAAAGTTTCGGCCAATCGGCTTGCGGCTTAAAGTTTCGGCCAATCGGCTTGCGGCTTAAAGTTTCGGCCAATCGGCTTGCGACTTAAAGTTTCGGCCAATCGGCTTGCGGCTTAAAGTTTCGGCCAATCGGCTTGCGGCTTAAAGTTTCAGCCAATCGGCTTGCCGCTTGAAGTTTCGACCAATCGGCTTGAGACTTGAAGTTTCGGCCAATCGACTTGCGACTTGAAGTTTCAGGCAATCGGCTTGAAGTTTCGGCCAATCGGCTTGCGACTTGAAGTTTCCTCCAATCGAATTGCGACTTGAAGTTTCAGCCAATCGGCTTGAAGTTTCGGCCAATCGGCTTGCGGCTTAAAGTTTCGGCCAATCGGCTTGCGACTTAAAGTTTCGGCCAATCGGCTTGCGGCTTAAAGTTTCAGCCAATCGGCTTGCGGCTTGAAGTTTCGACCAATCGGCTTGAGACTTAAAGTTTCGGCCAATCGGCTTGCCGCTTGAAGTTTCGACCAATCGGCTTGAGACTTGAAGTTTCGGCCAATCGACTTGCGACTTGAAGTTTCAGGCAATCGGCTTGAAGTTTCGGCCAATCGGCTTGCGACTTGAAGTTTCCTCCAATCGAATTGCGACTTGAAGTTTCAGCCAATCGGCTTGAAGTTTCGGCCAATCGGCTTGCGGCTTAAAGTTTCGGCCAATCGGCTTGCGACTTAAAGTTTCGGCCAATCGGCTTGCGGCTTAAAGTTTCAGCCAATCGGCTTGCGGCTTGAAGTTTCGACCAATCGGCTTGAGACTTAAAGTTTCGGCCAATCGGCTTGCGACTTAAAGTTTCGGCCAATCGGCTTGCGACTTAAAGTTTCGGCCAATCGGCTTGCGGCTTAAAGTTTCGGCCAATCGGCTTGCGGCTTAAAGTTTCAGCCAATCGGCTTGCGGCTTGAAGTTTCGACCAATCGGCTTGAGACTTGAAGTTTCGGCCAATCGGCTTGCGGCTTGAAGTTTTAGCCAATCGGCATGCGACTTGAAGTTTCGGCCAATCGGCTTGCGACTTAAAGTTTCGGCCAATCGGCTTGCGGCTTAAAGTTTCGGCCAATCGGCTTGTGGCTTAAAGTTTCGGCCAATCGGCTTGCGGCTTGAAGTTTCGGCCAATCGGCTTGAGACTTGAAGTTTCGGCCAATCGACGTGCGACTTGAAGTTTCGGCCAATCGGCTTGCGGCTTGAAGTTTCGGGTAATCTGCTCGCGGCTTGAAGTTTCGGCCAATCGGCTTGCGGCTTGAAGTTTTGGTCAGTCGGCTTGCGGCTTGAAGTTTCAGCCAATCGGCTTGAAGTTTCGGCCAATCGGCTTGCGGCTTGAAGTTTCGGCCAATCGGCTTGCGGCTTAAAGTTTCGGCCAATCGGCTTGCGGCTTAAAGTTTCGGCCAATCGGATTGCGGCTTGAAGTTTTCTGCCAATCGGCTTGCGGCTTAAAGTTTCGGCCAATCGGGTGGCGGCTTAAAGTTTTGGCCAATCGGATTGTGGCTTGAAGTTTCAGCCAATCGGCTTGAAGTTTCGGCCAATCGGCATGCGACTTGAAGTTTCGGCCAATCGGCTTGCGGCTTAAAGTTTCGGCCAATCGGCTTGCGGCTTAAAGTTTCAGCCAATCGGCTTGCGGCTTGAAGTTTCGACCAATCGGCTTGAGACTTGAAGTTTCGGCCAATCGACTTGCGACTTGAAGTTTCAGGCAATCGGCTTGAAGTTTCGGCCAATCGGCTTGCGACTTGAAGTTTCCTCCAATCGAATTGCGACTTGAAGTTTCAGCCAATCGGCTTGAAGTTTCGGCCAATCGGCTTGCGGCTTAAAGTTTCGGCCAATCGGCTTGCGACTTAAAGTTTCGGCCAATCGGCTTGCGGCTTAAAGTTTCAGCCAATCGGCTTGCGGCTTGAAGTTTCGACCAATCGGCTTGAGACTTAAAGTTTCGGCCAATCGGCTTGCGACTTAAAGTTTCGGCCAATCGGCTTGCGACTTAAAGTTTCGGCCAATCGGCTTGCGGCTTAAAGTTTCGGCCAATCGGCTTGCGGCTTAAAGTTTCAGCCAATCGGCTTGCGGCTTGAAGTTTCGACCAATCGGCTTGAGACTTGAAGTTTCGGCCAATCGGCTTGCGGCTTGAAGTTTTAGCCAATCGGCATGCGACTTGAAGTTTCGGCCAATCGGCTTGCGACTTAAAGTTTCGGCCAATCGGCTTGCGGCTTAAAGTTTCGGCCAATCGGCTTGTGGCTTAAAGTTTCGGCCAATCGGCTTGCGGCTTGAAGTTTCGGCCAATCGGCTTGAGACTTGAAGTTTCGGCCAATCGACGTGCGACTTGAAGTTTCGGCCAATCGGCTTGCGGCTTGAAGTTTCGGGTAATCTGCTCGCGGCTTGAAGTTTCGGCCAATCGGCTTGCGGCTTGAAGTTTTGGTCAGTCGGCTTGCGGCTTGAAGTTTCAGCCAATCGGCTTGAAGTTTCGGCCAATCGGCTTGCGGCTTGAAGTTTCGGCCAATCGGCTTGCGGCTTAAAGTTTCGGCCAATCGGCTTGCGGCTTAAAGTTTCGGCCAATCGGATTGCGGCTTGAAGTTTTCTGCCAATCGGCTTGCGGCTTAAAGTTTCGGCCAATCGGGTGGCGGCTTAAAGTTTTGGCCAATCGGATTGTGGCTTGAAGTTTCAGCCAATCGGCTTGAAGTTTCGGCCAATCGGCATGCGACTTGAAGTTTCGGCCAATCGGCTTGCGGCTTAAAGTTTCGGCCAATCGGCTTGCGGCTTAAAGTTTCAGCCAATCGGCTTGCGGCTTGAAGTTTCGACCAATCGGCTTGAGACTTGAAGTTTCGGCCAATCGACTTGCGACTTGAAGTTTCAGCCAATCGGCTTGAAGTTTCGGCCAATCGGCTTGCGGCTTAAAGTTTCGGCCAATCGGCTTGCGGCTTAAAGTTTCGGCCAATCGGCTTGCGACTTAAAGTTTCGGCCAATCGGCTTGCGACTTAAAGTTTCGGCCAATCGGCTTGCGGCTTAAAGTTTCGGCCAATCGGCTTGCGGCTTAAAGTTTCAGCCAATCGGCTTGCGGCTTGAAGTTTCGACCAATCGGCTTGAGACTTGAAGTTTCGGCCAATTGACTTGCGACTTGAAGTTTCGGCCAATCGGCTTGCGGCTTGAAGTTTCGACCAATCCCCTTGAGACTTGAAGTTTCGGCCAATCGGCTTGCGGCTTGAAGTTTCGGGTAATCGACTTGCGGCTTGAAGTTTCGGCCAATCGGCTTGCGGCTTGAAGTTTTAGCCAATCGGCATGCGACTTGAAGTTTCGGCCAATCGGCTTGCGACTTGAAGTTTCGGGTAATTGGCTTGCGGCTTGAAGTTTCGGCCAATCGGCTTGCGGCTTGAAGTTTTAGCCAATCGGCATGCGACTTGAAGTTTCGGCCAATCGGCTTGCGACTTGAAGTTTCGGGTAATTGGCTTGCGGCTAGAAGTTTCGGCCAATCGGCTTACGGCTTGAAGTTTCGGCCAATCGGCTTGAGGCTTGGAGTTTCAGCCAATCAGCTTGCAGATTGAAGTTTCGGCCAATCGGCTTGCGGCTTAAAGTTTCGGCCAATCGGATTGCGGCTTGAAGTTTTCGGCCAATCGGCATGCGGCTTAAAGTTTCGGCCAATCGGATTGCGGCTTGAAGTTTCAGCCAATCGGCTTGAAGTTTCAGCCAATCGGCTTGTGACTTGAAGTTTCGGCCAATCGGCTTGCGGCTTGAAGTTTCGGCCTATCGGCTTGAGGCTTGAAGTTTCAGCCAATCAGCTTGCAGATTGAAGTTTCGGCCAATCGGCTTGCGGCTTGAAGTTTTGGCCAATCGGCTTGCGGCTTGAAGTTTTGGCCAATCGGCTTGCGACTTGTTCGGCCAGTCAGCTTGCAACGTGACATGTTAGGTATCTATTTACTCGACATAACTTCATCTTTCACATTATGCGAAAAAAATGGGCTAACTTTACTGGTTTTCTTTTTTTAGCACAAAACTGTTTAAAAAATAAAACTTGTTTGAAAAATTAATACTCAAATACCACACGAGATACAAAGTTGCAACCACCGCCATTGTATTCTCTAGGGTCTTTGCTAAAAAAACATGTTTGGCGACTTGATGATCAGCCAATGGGCTTGCGACTTGATATTCAGCCAATGGGCTTGCGACTTGATATTCAGCCAATGGGCTTGCGACTTGTTCGGCCAAACGGCTTGCGGCTTGAAGTTTCGGCCAATCGGCTTATGGCTTGAAGTTTCGGCCAATCGGCTTGAGGCTTGGAGTTTCGGCCAATCGGCTTGCTGCTTAAAGTTTTGGCCAATCGGCTTGCGGCTTGAGGTTTTCGGCAAATCAGCTTGCGGCTTGAAGTTTTCAGCCAATCGGCTTGCGGCTTGAAGTTTCGGCCAATCGGCTTGAGGCTTGGAGTTTCGGCCAATCGGCTTGCTGCTTAAAGTTTCGGCCAATCGGCTTGCGGCTTGAAGTTTTCGGCCAATTAGCTTGCGGCTTGAAGTTTTCGGCCAATCGGCTTGTGGCTTGAAGTTTCGGCCAATCGGCTTGCGGCTTGAAGTTTCGGCCAATCGGCTTGCGGCTTGAAGTTTCGGCCAATTGGCTTGAAGTTTCGGTCAGTCGGCTTGCGGCTTGAAGTTTCGGCCAATCAGCTTGCGACGTGACATGCTAGTTATCTATTTACTCGGCATAACTTCATCTTTCACATTATGCGAAAAAATGGGCTAACTTTACTGTTTTTTTTTTTTTAGCACAAAACTGTTTAAAAAGAAAAGTTGTTTGAAAAATTGATGCGCAAATACCGCACGAGATACAAAGTTGCAACGACCGCCATTGTATTTTCTAGGATCTTTGCTAAAAAAACATATGTTTGGCGACTTGATCAGCCAATTGCGACTTGAAGTTTTGGCCAATGGGCTTGCGACTTGATATTCAGCCAATGGGCTTGCGACTTGATGTTCGGCCAATGGGCTTGCGAATTGTTTGGCCAATGGGCTTGCGGCTTGAAGTTTCGGCCAATCGGCTTGCAGCTTGAAATTTCAGCCAATCGGCTAGCGGCTTGAAGTTTCGGCCAATCGGCTTGCGACTTGAAGTTTCGGCCAATCGGCGTGCGGCTTAAAGTTTCAGCCAATCGGCTTGCGGCTTGAAGTTTCGACCAATCGGCTTGAGACTTGAAGTTTCGGCCAATCGACTTGCGACTTGAAGTTTCAGGCAATCGGCTTGAAGTTTCGGCCAATCGGCTTGCGACTTGAAGTTTCGGCCAATCGACTTGCGACTTGAAGTTTCAGCCAATCGGCTTGAAGTTTCGGCCAATCGGCTTGCGGCTTAAAGTTTCGGCCAATCGGCTTGCGGCTTAAAGTTTCGGCCAATTGGCTTGCGGCTTAAAGTTTCAGCCAATCGGCTTGCGGCTTGAAGTTTCGACCAGTCGGCTTGAGACTTGAAGTTTCGGCCAATCGGCTTGCGGCTTGAAGTTTCGGGTAATCGACTTGCGGCTTGAAGTTTCGGCCAATCGGCTTGCGGCTTGAAGTTTTAGCCAATCGGCATGCGACTTGAAGTTTCGGCCAATCGGCTTGCGACTTGAAGTTTCGGCCAATCGGCTTGCGGCTTGAAGTTTCCGGTAATTGGCTTGCGGCTAGAAGTTTCGGCCAATCGGCTTACGGCTTGAAGTTTCGGCCAATCGGCTTGAGGCTTGGAGTTTCAGCCAATCAGCTTGCAGATTGAAGTTTCGGCCAATCGGCTTGCGGCTTAAAGTTTCGGCCAATCGGATTGCGGCTTGAAGTTTTCGGCCAATCGGCTTGCGGCTTAAAGTTTTGGCCAATCGGATTGTGGCTTGAAGTTTCAGCCAATCGGCTTGAAGTTTCGGCCAATCGGCATGCGACTTGAAGTTTCGGCCAATCGGCTTGCGGCTTTAAGTTTCGGCCAATCGGCTTGCGGCTTAAAGTTTCAGCCAATCGGCTTGCGGCTTGAAGTTTCGACCAATCGGCTTGAGACTTGAAGTTTCGGCCAATCGACTTGCGACTTGAAGTTTCAGCCAATCGGCTTGAAGTTTCGGCCAATCGGCTTGCGGCTTAAAGTTTCGGCCAATCGGATTGCGGCTTGAAGTTTTCGGCCAATCGGCATGCGGCTTAAAGTTTCGGCCAATCGGATTGCGGCTTGAAGTTTCAGCCAATCGGCTTGAAGTTTCGGCCAATCGGCTTGTGACTTGAAGTTTCGGCCAATCGGCTTGCGGCTTGAAGTTTCGGCCTATCGGCTTGAGGCTTGAAGTTTCAGCCAATCAGCTTGCAGATTGAAGTTTCGGCCAATCGGCTTGCGGCTTGAAGTTTTGGCCAATCGGCTTGCGGCTTGAAGTTTTGGCCAATCGGCTTGCGACTTGTTCGGCCAGTCAGCTTGCAACGTGACATGTTAGGTATCTATTTACTCGACATAACTTCATCTTTCACATTATGCGAAAAAAATGGGCTAACTTTACTGGTTTTCTTTTTTTAGCACAAAACTGTTTAAAAAATAAAACTTGTTTGAAAAATTAATACTCAAATACCACACGAGATACAAAGTTGCAACCACCGCCATTGTATTCTCTAGGGTCTTTGCTAAAAAAACATGTTTGGCGACTTGATGATCAGCCAATGGGCTTGCGACTTGATATTCAGCCAATGGGCTTGCGACTTGATATTCAGCCAATGGGCTTGCGACTTGTTCGGCCAAACGGCTTGCGGCTTGAAGTTTCGGCCAATCGGCTTATGGCTTGAAGTTTCGGCCAATCGGCTTGAGGCTTGGAGTTTCGGCCAATCGGCTTGCTGCTTAAAGTTTTGGCCAATCGGCTTGCGGCTTGAGGTTTTCGGCAAATCAGCTTGCGGCTTGAAGTTTTCAGCCAATCGGCTTGCGGCTTGAAGTTTCGGCCAATCGGCTTGAGGCTTGGAGTTTCGGCCAATCGGCTTGCTGCTTAAAGTTTCGGCCAATCGGCTTGCGGCTTGAAGTTTTCGGCCAATTAGCTTGCGGCTTGAAGTTTTCGGCCAATCGGCTTGTGGCTTGAAGTTTCGGCCAATCGGCTTGCGGCTTGAAGTTTCGGCCAATCGGCTTGCGGCTTGAAGTTTCGGCCAATTGGCTTGAAGTTTCGGTCAGTCGGCTTGCGGCTTGAAGTTTCGGCCAATCAGCTTGCGACGTGACATGCTAGTTATCTATTTACTCTGCATAACTTCATCTTTCACATTATGCGAAAAAATGGGCTAACTTTACTGTTTTTTTTTTTTTTAGCACAAAACTGTTTAAAAAGAAAAGTTGTTTGAAAAATTGATGCGCAAATACCGCACGAGATACAAAGTTGCAACGACCGCCATTGTATTCTCTAGGATCTTTGCTAAAAAAACATATGTTTGGCGACTTGATCAGCCAATTGCGACTTGAAGTTTTGGCCAATGGGCTTGCAGCTTGAAATTTCAGCCAATCGGCTAGCGGCTTGAAGTTTCGGCCAATCGGCTTGCGACTTGAAGTTTCGGCCAATCGGCTTGCGGCTTAAAGTTTCAGCCAATCGGCTTGCGGCTTGAAGTTTCGACCAATCGGCTTGAGACTTGAAGTTTCGGCCAATCGACTTGCGACTTGAAGTTTCAGGCAATCGGCTTGAAGTTTCGGCCAATCGGCTTGCGACTTGAAGTTTCGGCCAATCGACTTGCGACTTGAAGTTTCAGCCAATCGGCTTGAAGTTTCGGCCAATCGGCTTGCGGCTTAAAGTTTCGGCCAATCGGCTTGCGGCTTAAAGTTTCGGCCAATCGGCTTGCGACTTAAAGTTTCGGCCAATCGGCTTGAGACTTGAAGTTTCGGCCAATCGGCTTGCGGCTTAAAGTTTCGGCCAATCGGCTTGCGGCTTAAAGTTTCAGCCAATCGGCTTGCGGCTTGAAGTTTCGGCCAATCGGCTTGAGACTTGAAGTTTCGGCCAATCGACTTGCGACTTGAAGTTTCAGGCAATCGGCTTGAAGTTTCGGCCAATCGGCTTGCGACTTGAAGTTTCGGCCAATCGACTTGCGACTTGAAGTTTCAGCCAATCGGCTTGAAGTTTCGGCCAATCGGCTTGCGGCTTAAAGTTTCGGCCAATCGGCTTGCGACTTAAAGTTTCGGCCAATCGGCTTGCGGCTTAAAGTTTCGGCCAATCGGCTTGCGGCTTAAAGTTTCAGCCAATCGGCTTGCGGCTTGAAGTTTCGACCAATCGGCTTGAGACTTGAAGTTTCGGCCAATCGGCTTGCGGCTTGAAGTTTCGGCCAATCGGCTTGAAGTTTCGGCCAATCGGCTTGCGGCTTAAAGTTTCGGCCAATCGGCTTGCGACTTAAAGTTTCGGCCAATCGGCTTGCGGCTTAAAGTTTCGGCCAATCGGCTTGCGGCTTAAAGTTTCAGCCAATCGGCTTGCGGCTTGAAGTTTCGACCAATCGGCTTGAGACTTGAAGTTTCGGCCAATCGGCTTGAAGTTTCGGCCAATCGGCTTGAAGTTTCGACCAATCGGCTTGCGGCTTAAAGTTTCAGCCAATCGGCTTGCGGCTTGAAGTTTCGACCAATCGGCTTGCGACTTAAAGTTTCGGCCAATCGGCTTGCGGCTTAAAGTTTCGGCCAATCGGCTTGCGGCTTAAAGTTTCGGCCAATCGGCTTGCGGCTTAAAGTTTCGGCCAATCGGCTTGCGGCTTAAAGTTTCGGCCAATCGGCTTGCGGCTTAAAGTTTCAGCCAATCGGCTTGCGGCTTGAAGTTTCGACCAATCGGCTTGAGACTTGAAGTTTCGGCCAATCGGCTTGCGGCTTGAAGTTTCGGGTAATCGACTTGCGGCTTGAAGTTTCGGCCAATCGGCTTGCGGCTTGAAGTTTTAGCCAATCGGCATGCGACTTGAAGTTTCGGCCAATCGGCTTGCGACTTAAAGTTTCGGCCAATCGGCTTGCGGCTTAAAGTTTCGGCCAATCGACTTGCGACTTGAAGTTTCGGCCAATCGGCTTGCGGCTTGAAGTTTCAGGTAATCTGCTCGCGGCTTGAAGTTTCGGCCAATCGGCTTGCGGCTTGAAGTTTTGGTCAGTCGGCTTGCGGCTTGAAGTTTCAGCCAATCGGCTTGAAGTTTCGGCCAATCGGCTTGCGGCTTGAAGTTTCGGCCAATCGGCTTGCGGCTTAAAGTTTCGGCCAATCGGCTTGCGGCTTAAAGTTTCGGCCAATCGGATTGCGGCTTGAAGTTTTCTGCCAATCGGCTTGCGGCTTAAAGTTTCGGCCAATCGGCTTGCGGCTTAAAGTTTTGGCCAATCGGATTGTGGCTTGAAGTTTCAGCCAATCGGCTTGAAGTTTCGGCCAATCGGCATGCGACTTGAAGTTTCGGCCAATCGGCTTGCGGCTTAAAGTTTCGGCCAATCGGCTTGCGGCTTAAAGTTTCAGCCAATCGGCTTGCGGCTTGAAGTTTCGACCAATCGGCTTGAGACTTGAAGTTTCGGCCAATCGACTTGCGACTTGAAGTTTCAGCCAATCGGCTTGAAGTTTCGGCCAATCGGCTTGCGGCTTAAAGTTTCGGCCAATCGGCTTGCGGCTTAAAGTTTCGGCCAATCGGCTTGCGACTTAAAGTTTCGGCCAATCGGCTTGCGACTTAAAGTTTCGGCCAATCGGCTTACGGCATAAAGTTTCGGCCAATCGGCTTGCGGCTTAAAGTTTCAGCCAATCGGCTTGCGGCTTGAAGTTTCGACCAATCGGCTTGAGACTTGAAGTTTCGGCCAATCGGCTTGCGGCTTGAAGTTTCGGGTAATCGACTTGCGGCTTGAAGTTTCGGCCAATCGGCTTGCGGCTTAAAGTTTCGGCCAATCGGCTTGCGGCTTAAAGTTTCAGCCAATCGGCTTGCGGCTTGAAGTTTCGACCAATCGGCTTGAGACTTGAAGTTTCGGCCAATCGACTTGCGACTTGAAGTTTCAGCCAATCGGCTTGAAGTTTCGGCCAATCGGCTTGCGGCTTAAAGTTTTGGCCAATCGGCTTGCGGCTTAAAGTTTCGGCCAATCGGCTTGCGACTTAAAGTTTCGGCCAATCGGCTTGCGACTTAAAGTTTCGGCCAATCGGCTTGCGGCTTAAAGTTTCGGCCAATCGGCTTGCGGCTTAAAGTTTCAGCCAATCGGCTTGCCGCTTGAAGTTTCGACCAATCGGCTTGAGACTTGAAGTTTCGGCCAATCGACTTGCGACTTGAAGTTTCGGCCAATCGGCTTGCGGCTTAAAGTTTCAGCCAATCGGCTTGCGGCTTGAAGTTTCGACCAATCGGCTTGAGACTTGAAGTTTCGGCCAATCGGCTTGCGGCTTGAAGTTTCGGGTAATCGACTTGCGGCTTGAAGTTTCGGCCAATCGGCTTGCGGCTTGAAGTTTTAGCCAATCGGCATGCGACTTGAAGTTTCGGCCAATCGGCTTGCGACTTGAAGTTTCGGATAATTGGCTTGCGGCTTGAAGTTTCGGCCAATCGGCTTGAAGTTTTAGCCAATCGGCATGCGACTTGAAGTTTCGGCCAATCGGCTTGCGGCTTGAAGTTTCGGGTAATTGGCTTGCGGCTAGAAGTTTCGGCCAATCGGCTTACGGCTTGAAGTTTCGGCCAATCGGCTTGAGGCTTGGAGTTTCAGCCAATCAGCTTGCAGATTGAAGTTTCGGCCAATCGGCTTGCGGCTTAAAGTTTCGGCCAATCGGATTGCGGCTTGAAGTTTTCGGCCAATCGGCATGCGGCTTAAAGTTTCGGCCAATCGGATTGCGGCTTGAAGTTTCAGCCAATCGGCTTGAAGTTTCGGCCAATCGGCTTGTGACTTGAAGTTTCGGCCAATCGGCTTGCGGCTTGAAGTTTCGGCCTATCGGCTTGAGGCTTGAAGTTTCAGCCAATCAGCTTGCAGATTGAAGTTTCGGCCAATCGGCTTGCGGCTTGAAGTTTTGGCCAATCGGCTTGCGGCTTGAAGTTTTGGCCAATCGGCTTGCGACTTGTTCGGCCAGTCAGCTTGCAACGTGACATGTTAGGTATCTATTTACTCGACATAACTTCATCTTTCACATTATGCGAAAAAAATGGGCTAACTTTACTGGTTTTCTTTTTTTAGCACAAAACTGTTTAAAAAATAAAACTTGTTTGAAAAATTAATACTCAAATACCACACGAGATACAAAGTTGCAACCACCGCCATTGTATTCTCTAGGGTCTTTGCTAAAAAAACATGTTTGGCGACTTGATGATCAGCCAATGGGCTTGCGACTTGATATTCAGCCAATGGGCTTGCGACTTGATATTCAGCCAATGGGCTTGCGACTTGTTCGGCCAAACGGCTTGCGGCTTGAAGTTTCGGCCAATCGGCTTATGGCTTGAAGTTTCGGCCAATCGGCTTGAGGCTTGGAGTTTCGGCCAATCGGCTTGCTGCTTAAAGTTTTGGCCAATCGGCTTGCGGCTTGAGGTTTTCGGCAAATCAGCTTGCGGCTTGAAGTTTTCAGCCAATCGGCTTGCGGCTTGAAGTTTCGGCCAATCGGCTTGAGGCTTGGAGTTTCGGCCAATCGGCTTGCTGCTTAAAGTTTCGGCCAATCGGCTTGCGGCTTGAAGTTTTCGGCCAATTAGCTTGCGGCTTGAAGTTTTCGGCCAATCGGCTTGTGGCTTGAAGTTTCGGCCAATCGGCTTGCGGCTTGAAGTTTCGGCCAATCGGCTTGCGGCTTGAAGTTTCGGCCAATTGGCTTGAAGTTTCGGTCAGTCGGCTTGCGGCTTGAAGTTTCGGCCAATCAGCTTGCGACGTGACATGCTAGTTATCTATTTACTCTGCATAACTTCATCTTTCACATTATGCGAAAAAATGGGCTAACTTTACTGTTTTTTTTTTTTTTAGCACAAAACTGTTTAAAAAGAAAAGTTGTTTGAAAAATTGATGCGCAAATACCGCACGAGATACAAAGTTGCAACGACCGCCATTGTATTCTCTAGGATCTTTGCTAAAAAAACATATGTTTGGCGACTTGATCAGCCAATTGCGACTTGAAGTTTTGGCCAATGGGCTTGCGACTTGATATTCAGCCAATGGGCTTGCGACTTGATGTTCGGCCAATGGGCTTGCGAATTGTTTGGCCAATGGGCTTGCGGCTTGAAGTTTCGGCCAATCGGCTTGCAGCTTGAAATTTCAGCCAATCGGCTAGCGGCTTGAAGTTTCGGCCAATCGGCTTGCGACTTGAAGTTTCGGCCAATCGGCTTGCGGCTTAAAGTTTCAGCCAATCGGCTTGCGGCTTGAAGTTTCGACCAATCGGCTTGAGACTTGAAGTTTCGGCCAATCGACTTGCGACTTGAAGTTTCAGGCAATCGGCTTGAAGTTTCGGCCAATCGGCTTGCGACTTGAAGTTTCGGCCAATCGACTTGCGACTTGAAGTTTCAGCCAATCGGCTTGAAGTTTCGGCCAATCGGCTTGCGGCTTAAAGTTTCGGCCAATCGGCTTGCGGCTTAAAGTTTCGGCCAATCGGCTTGCGACTTAAAGTTTCGGCCAATCGGCTTGAGACTTGAAGTTTCGGCCAATCGGCTTGCGGCTTAAAGTTTCGGCCAATCGGCTTGCGGCTTAAAGTTTCAGCCAATCGGCTTGCGGCTTGAAGTTTCGGCCAATCGGCTTGAGACTTGAAGTTTCGGCCAATCGACTTGCGACTTGAAGTTTCAGGCAATCGGCTTGAAGTTTCGGCCAATCGGCTTGCGACTTGAAGTTTCGGCCAATCGACTTGCGACTTGAAGTTTCAGCCAATCGGCTTGAAGTTTCGGCCAATCGGCTTGCGGCTTAAAGTTTCGGCCAATCGGCTTGCGACTTAAAGTTTCGGCCAATCGGCTTGCGGCTTAAAGTTTCGGCCAATCGGCTTGCGGCTTAAAGTTTCAGCCAATCGGCTTGCGGCTTGAAGTTTCGACCAATCGGCTTGAGACTTGAAGTTTCGGCCAATCGGCTTGCGGCTTGAAGTTTCGGCCAATCGGCTTGAAGTTTCGGCCAATCGGCTTGCGGCTTAAAGTTTCGGCCAATCGGCTTGCGACTTAAAGTTTCGGCCAATCGGCTTGCGGCTTAAAGTTTCGGCCAATCGGCTTGCGGCTTAAAGTTTCAGCCAATCGGCTTGCGGCTTGAAGTTTCGACCAATCGGCTTGAGACTTGAAGTTTCGGCCAATCGGCTTGAAGTTTCGGCCAATCGGCTTGAAGTTTCGACCAATCGGCTTGCGGCTTAAAGTTTCAGCCAATCGGCTTGCGGCTTGAAGTTTCGACCAATCGGCTTGCGACTTAAAGTTTCGGCCAATCGGCTTGCGGCTTAAAGTTTCGGCCAATCGGCTTGCGGCTTAAAGTTTCGGCCAATCGGCTTGCGGCTTAAAGTTTCGGCCAATCGGCTTGCGGCTTAAAGTTTCGGCCAATCGGCTTGCGGCTTAAAGTTTCAGCCAATCGGCTTGCGGCTTGAAGTTTCGACCAATCGGCTTGAGACTTGAAGTTTCGGCCAATCGGCTTGCGGCTTGAAGTTTCGGGTAATCGACTTGCGGCTTGAAGTTTCGGCCAATCGGCTTGCGGCTTGAAGTTTTAGCCAATCGGCATGCGACTTGAAGTTTCGGCCAATCGGCTTGCGACTTAAAGTTTCGGCCAATCGGCTTGCGGCTTAAAGTTTCGGCCAATCGACTTGCGACTTGAAGTTTCGGCCAATCGGCTTGCGGCTTGAAGTTTCAGGTAATCTGCTCGCGGCTTGAAGTTTCGGCCAATCGGCTTGCGGCTTGAAGTTTTGGTCAGTCGGCTTGCGGCTTGAAGTTTCAGCCAATCGGCTTGAAGTTTCGGCCAATCGGCTTGCGGCTTGAAGTTTCGGCCAATCGGCTTGCGGCTTAAAGTTTCGGCCAATCGGCTTGCGGCTTAAAGTTTCGGCCAATCGGATTGCGGCTTGAAGTTTTCTGCCAATCGGCTTGCGGCTTAAAGTTTCGGCCAATCGGCTTGCGGCTTAAAGTTTTGGCCAATCGGATTGTGGCTTGAAGTTTCAGCCAATCGGCTTGAAGTTTCGGCCAATCGGCATGCGACTTGAAGTTTCGGCCAATCGGCTTGCGGCTTAAAGTTTCGGCCAATCAGGTTGCGGCTTAAAGTTTCAGCCAATCGGCTTGCGGCTTGAAGTTTCGACCAATCGGCTTGAGACTTGAAGTTTCGGCCAATCGACTTGCGACTTGAAGTTTCAGCCAATCGGCTTGAAGTTTCGGCCAATCGGCTTGCGGCTTAAAGTTTCGGCCAATCGGCTTGCGGCTTAAAGTTTCGGCCAATCGGCTTGCGACTTAAAGTTTCGGCCAATCGGCTTGCGACTTAAAGTTTCGGCCAATCGGCTTACGGCATAAAGTTTCGGCCAATCGGCTTGCGGCTTAAAGTTTCAGCCAATCGGCTTGCGGCTTGAAGTTTCGACCAATCGGCTTGAGACTTGAAGTTTCGGCCAATCGGCTTGCGGCTTGAAGTTTCGGGTAATCGACTTGCGGCTTGAAGTTTCGGCCAATCGGCTTGCGGCTTAAAGTTTCGGCCAATCGGCTTGCGGCTTAAAGTTTCAGCCAATCGGCTTGCGGCTTGAAGTTTCGACCAATCGGCTTGAGACTTGAAGTTTCGGCCAATCGACTTGCGACTTGAAGTTTCAGCCAATCGGCTTGAAGTTTCGGCCAATCGGCTTGCGGCTTAAAGTTTTGGCCAATCGGCTTGCGGCTTAAAGTTTCGGCCAATCGGCTTGCGACTTAAAGTTTCGGCCAATCGGCTTGCGACTTAAAGTTTCGGCCAATCGGCTTGCGGCTTAAAGTTTCGGCCAATCGGCTTGCGGCTTAAAGTGTCAGCCAATCGGCTTGCCGCTTGAAGTTTCGACCAATCGGCTTGAGACTTGAAGTTTCGGCCAATCGACTTGCGACTTGAAGTTTCGGCCAATCGGCTTGCGGCTTAAAGTTTCAGCCAATCGGCTTGCGGCTTGAAGTTTCGACCAATCGGCTTGAGACTTGAAGTTTCGGCCAATCGGCTTGCGGCTTGAAGTTTCGGGTAATCGACTTGCGGCTTGAAGTTTCGGCCAATCGGCTTGCGGCTTGAAGTTTTAGCCAATCGGCATGCGACTTGAAGTTTCGGCCAATCGGCTTGCGACTTGAAGTTTCGGATAATTGGCTTGCGGCTTGAAGTTTCGGCCAATCGGCTTGAAGTTTTAGCCAATCGGCATGCGACTTGAAGTTTCGGCCAATCGGCTTGCGGCTTGAAGTTTCGGGTAATTGGCTTGCGGCTAGAAGTTTCGGCCAATCGGCTTACGGCTTGAAGTTTCGGCCAATCGGCTTGAGGCTTGGAGTTTCAGCCAATCAGCTTGCAGATTGAAGTTTCGGCCAATCGGCTTGCGGCTTAAAGTTTCGGCCAATCGGATTGCGGCTTGAAGTTTTCGGCCAATCGGCATGCGGCTTAAAGTTTCGGCCAATCGGATTGCGGCTTGAAGTTTCAGCCAATCGGCTTGAAGTTTCGGCCAATCGGCTTGTGACTTGAAGTTTCGGCCAATCGGCTTGCGGCTTGAAGTTTCGGCCTATCGGCTTGAGGCTTGAAGTTTCAGCCAATCAGCTTGCAGATTGAAGTTTCGGCCAATCGGCTTGCGGCTTGAAGTTTCGGCCAATCGGCTTGCGGCTTAAAGTTTCGGCCAATCGGCTTGTGGCTTAAAGTTTCGGCCAATCGGATTGCGGCTTGAAGTTTTCTGCCAATCGGCTTGCGGCTTGAAGTTTTCGGCCAATCGGCTTGCGGCTTAAAGTTTTGGCCAATCGGATTGTGGCTTGAAGTTTCGACCAATCGGCTTGAGACTTGAAGTTTCGGCCAATCGACTTGCGACTTGAAGTTTCAGCCAATCGGCTTGAAGTTTCGGCCAATCGGCTTGCGGCTTAAAGTTTTCGGCCAATCGGCTTGCGGCTTAAAGTTTTGGCCAATCGGATTGTGGCTTGAAGTTTCAGCCAATCGGCTTGAAGTTTCGGCCAATCGGCTTGCGGCTTAAAGTTTCGGCCAATCGGCTTGCGGCTTGAAGTTTCGGCCTATCGGCTTGAGGCTTGAAGTTTCAGCCAATCAGCTTGCAGATTGAAGTTTCGGCCAATCGGCTTGCGGCTTGAAGTTTTGGCCAATCGGCTTGCGGCTTGAAGTTTTGGCCAATCGGCTTGCGACTTGTTCGGCCAGTCAGCTTGCAACGTGACATGTTAGGTATCTATTTACTCGACATAACTTCATCTTTCACATTATGCGAAAAAAATGGGCTAACTTTACTGGTTTTCTTTTTTTAGCACAAAACTGTTTAAAAAATAAAACTTGTTTGAAAAATTAATACTCAAATACCACACGAGATACAAAGTTGCAACCACCGCCATTGTATTCTCTAGGGTCTTTGCTAAAAAAACATGTTTGGCGACTTGATGATCAGCCAATGGGCTTGCGACTTGATATTCAGCCAATGGGCTTGCGACTTGATATTCAGCCAATGGGCTTGCGACTTGTTCGGCCAAACGGCTTGCGGCTTGAAGTTTCGGCCAATCGGCTTATGGCTTGAAGTTTCGGCCAATCGGCTTGAGGCTTGGAGTTTCGGCCAATCGGCTTGCTGCTTAAAGTTTTGGCCAATCGGCTTGCGGCTTGAGGTTTTCGGCAAATCAGCTTGCGGCTTGAAGTTTTCAGCCAATCGGCTTGCGGCTTGAAGTTTCGGCCAATCGGCTTGAGGCTTGGAGTTTCGGCCAATCGGCTTGCTGCTTAAAGTTTCGGCCAATCGGCTTGCGGCTTGAAGTTTTCGGCCAATTAGCTTGCGGCTTGAAGTTTTCGGCCAATCGGCTTGTGGCTTGAAGTTTCGGCCAATCGGCTTGCGGCTTGAAGTTTCGGCCAATCGGCTTGCGGCTTGAAGTTTCGGCCAATTGGCTTGAAGTTTCGGTCAGTCGGCTTGCGGCTTGAAGTTTCGGCCAATCAGCTTGCGACGTGACATGCTAGTTATCTATTTACTCTGCATAACTTCATCTTTCACATTATGCGAAAAAATGGGCTAACTTTACTGTTTTTTTTTTTTTTTAGCACAAAACTGTTTAAAAAGAAAAGTTGTTTGAAAAATTGATGCGCAAATACCGCACGAGATACAAAGTTGCAACGACCGCCATTGTATTCTCTAGGATCTTTGCTAAAAAAACATATGTTTGGCGACTTGATCAGCCAATTGCGACTTGAAGTTTTGGCCAATGGGCTTGCGACTTGATATTCAGCCAATGGGCTTGCGACTTGATGTTCGGCCAATGGGCTTGCGAATTGTTTGGCCAATGGGCTTGCGGCTTGAAGTTTCGGCCAATCGGCTTGCAGCTTGAAATTTCAGCCAATCGGCTAGCGGCTTGAAGTTTCGGCCAATCGGCTTGCGACTTGAAGTTTCGGCCAATCGGCTTGCGGCTTAAAGTTTCAGCCAATCGGCTTGCGGCTTGAAGTTTCGGCCAATCGGCTTGAGACTTGAAGTTTCGGCCAATCGACTTGCGACTTGAAGTTTCAGGCAATCGGCTTGAAGTTTCGGCCAATCGGCTTGCGACTTGAAGTTTCGGCCAATCGACTTGCGACTTGAAGTTTCAGCCAATCGGCTTGAAGTTTCGGCCAATCGGCTTGCGGCTTAAAGTTTCGGCCAATCGGCTTGCGACTTAAAGTTTCGGCCAATCGGCTTGCGGCTTAAAGTTTCGGCCAATCGGCTTGCGGCTTAAAGTTTCAGCCAATCGGCTTGCGGCTTGAAGTTTCGACCAATCGGCTTGAGACTTGAAGTTTCGGCCAATCGGCTTGCGGCTTGAAGTTTCGGCCAATCGGCTTGAAGTTTCGGCCAATCGGCTTGCGGCTTAAAGTTTCGGCCAATCGGCTTGCGACTTAAAGTTTCGGCCAATCGGCTTGCGGCTTAAAGTTTCGGCCAATCGGCTTGCGGCTTAAAGTTTCAGCCAATCGGCTTGCGGCTTGAAGTTTCGACCAATCGGCTTGAGACTTGAAGTTTCGGCCAATCGGCTTGAAGTTTCGGCCAATCGGCTTGAAGTTTCGACCAATCGGCTTGCGGCTTAAAGTTTCAGCCAATCGGCTTGCGGCTTGAAGTTTCGACCAATCGGCTTGCGACTTAAAGTTTCGGCCAATCGGCTTGCGGCTTAAAGTTTCGGCCAATCGGCTTGCGGCTTAAAGTTTCGGCCAATCGGCTTGCGGCTTAAAGTTTCAGCCAATCGGCTTGCGGCTTGAAGTTTCGACCAATCGGCTTGAGACTTGAAGTTTCGGCCAACCGGCTTGCGGCTTGAAGTTTCGGGTAATCGACTTGCGGCTTGAAGTTTCGGCCAATCGGCTTGCGGCTTGAAGTTTTAGCCAATCGGCATGCGACTTGAAGTTTCGGCCAATCGGCTTGCGACTTAAAGTTTCGGCCAATCGGCTTGCGGCTTAAAGTTTCGGCCAATCGACTTGCGACTTGAAGTTTCGGCCAATCGGCTTGCGGCTTGAAGTTTCAGGTAATCTGCTCGCGGCTTGAAGTTTCGGCCAATCGGCTTGCGGCTTGAAGTTTTGGTCAGTCGGCTTGCGGCTTAAAGTTTCGGCCAATCGGCTTGCGGCTTAAAGTTTCGGCCAATCGGATTGCGGCTTGAAGTTTTCTGCCAATCGGCTTGCGGCTTAAAGTTTCGGCCAATCGGCTTGCGGCTTAAAGTTTTGGCCAATCGGATTGTGGCTTGAAGTTTCAGCCAATCGGCTTGAAGTTTCGGCCAATCGGCATGCGACTTGAAGTTTCGGCCAATCGGCTTGCGGCTTAAAGTTTCGGCCAATCGGCTTGCGGCTTAAAGTTTCAGCCAATCGGCTTGCGGCTTGAAGTTTCGACCAATCGGCTTGAGACTTGAAGTTTCGGCCAATCGACTTGCGACTTGAAGTTTCAGCCAATCGGCTTGAAGTTTCGGCCAATCGGCTTGCGGCTTAAAGTTTCGGCCAATCGGCTTGCGGCTTAAAGTTTCGGCCAATCGGCTTGCGACTTAAAGTTTCGGCCAATCGGCTTGCGACTTAAAGTTTCGGCCAATCGGCTTACGGCATAAAGTTTCGGCCAATCGGCTTGCGGCTTAAAGTTTCAGCCAATCGGCTTGCGGCTTGAAGTTTCGGCCAATCGGCTTGCGGCTTGAAGTTTCGGGTAATCGACTTGCGGCTTGAAGTTTCGGCCAATCGGCTTGCGGCTTGAAGTTTTAGCCAATCGGCATGCGACTTGAAGTTTCGGCCAATCGGCTTGAGACTTGAAGTTTCGGCCAATCGGCTTGCGGCTTAAAGTTTCGGCCAATCGGCTTGCGGCTTAAAGTTTCAGCCAATCGGCTTGCGGCTTGAAGTTTCGACCAATCGGCTTGAGACTTGAAGTTTCGGCCAATCGACTTGCGACTTGAAGTTTCAGCCAATCGGCTTGAAGTTTCGGCCAATCGGCTTGCGGCTTAAAGTTTCGGCCAATCGGCTTGCGGCTTAAAGTTTCGGCCAATCGGCTTGCGACTTAAAGTTTCGGCCAATCGGCTTGCGACTTAAAGTTTCGGCCAATCGGCTTGCGGCTTAAAGTTTCGGCCAATCGGCTTGCGGCTTAAAGTTTCAGCCAATCGGCTTGCCGCTTGAAGTTTCGACCAATCGGCTTGAGACTTGAAGTTTCGGCCAATCGACTTGCGACTTGAAGTTTCGGCCAATCGGCTTGCGGCTTAAAGTTTCAGCCAATCGGCTTGCGGCTTGAAGTTTCGACCAATCGGCTTGAGACTTGAAGTTTCGGCCAATCGGCTTGCGGCTTGAAGTTTCGGGTAATCGACTTGCGGCTTGAAGTTTCGGCCAATCGGCTTGCGGCTTGAAGTTTTAGCCAATCGGCATGCGACTTGAAGTTTCGGCCAATCGGCTTGCGACTTGAAGTTTCGGATAATTGGCTTGCGGCTTGAAGTTTCGGCCAATCGGCTTGAAGTTTTAGCCAATCGGCATGCGACTTGAAGTTTCGGCCAATTGACTTGCGACTTGAAGTTTCGGCCAATCGGCTTGCGGCTTGAAGTTTCGACCAATCCCCTTGAGACTTGAAGTTTCGGCCAATCGGCTTGCGGCTTGAAGTTTCGGGTAATCGACTTGCGGCTTGAAGTTTCGGCCAATCGGCTTGCGGCTTGAAGTTTTAGCCAATCGGCATGCGACTTGAAGTTTCGGCCAATCGGCTTGCGACTTGAAGTTTCGGGTAATTGGCTTGCGGCTTGAAGTTTCGGCCAATCGGCTTGCGGCTTGAAGTTTTAGCCAATCGGCATGCGACTTGAAGTTTCGGCCAATCGGCTTGCGACTTGAAGTTTCGGGTAATTGGCTTGCGGCTAGAAGTTTCGGCCAATCGGCTTACGGCTTGAAGTTTCGGCCAATCGGCTTGAGGCTTGGAGTTTCAGCCAATCAGCTTGCAGATTGAAGTTTCGGCCAATCGGCTTGCGGCTTAAAGTTTCGGCCAATCGGATTGCGGCTTGAAGTTTTCGGCCAATCGGCATGCGGCTTAAAGTTTCGGCCAATCGGATTGCGGCTTGAAGTTTCAGCCAATCGGCTTGAAGTTTCAGCCAATCGGCTTGTGACTTGAAGTTTCGGCCAATCGGCTTGCGGCTTGAAGTTTCGGCCTATCGGCTTGAGGCTTGAAGTTTCAGCCAATCAGCTTGCAGATTGAAGTTTCGGCCAATCGGCTTGCGGCTTGAAGTTTTGGCCAATCGGCTTGCGGCTTGAAGTTTTGGCCAATCGGCTTGCGACTTGTTCGGCCAGTCAGCTTGCAACGTGACATGTTAGGTATCTATTTACTCGACATAACTTCATCTTTCACATTATGCGAAAAAAATGGGCTAACTTTACTGGTTTTCTTTTTTTAGCACAAAACTGTTTAAAAAATAAAACTTGTTTGAAAAATTAATACTCAAATACCACACGAGATACAAAGTTGCAACCACCGCCATTGTATTCTCTAGGGTCTTTGCTAAAAAAACATGTTTGGCGACTTGATGATCAGCCAATGGGCTTGCGACTTGATATTCAGCCAATGGGCTTGCGACTTGATATTCAGCCAATGGGCTTGCGACTTGTTCGGCCAAACGGCTTGCGGCTTGAAGTTTCGGCCAATCGGCTTATGGCTTGAAGTTTCGGCCAATCGGCTTGAGGCTTGGAGTTTCGGCCAATCGGCTTGCTGCTTAAAGTTTTGGCCAATCGGCTTGCGGCTTGAGGTTTTCGGCAAATCAGCTTGCGGCTTGAAGTTTTCAGCCAATCGGCTTGCGGCTTGAAGTTTCGGCCAATCGGCTTGAGGCTTGGAGTTTCGGCCAATCGGCTTGCTGCTTAAAGTTTCGGCCAATCGGCTTGCGGCTTGAAGTTTTCGGCCAATTAGCTTGCGGCTTGAAGTTTTCGGCCAATCGGCTTGTGGCTTGAAGTTTCGGCCAATCGGCTTGCGGCTTGAAGTTTCGGCCAATCGGCTTGCGGCTTGAAGTTTCGGCCAATTGGCTTGAAGTTTCGGTCAGTCGGCTTGCGGCTTGAAGTTTCGGCCAATCAGCTTGCGACGTGACATGCTAGTTATCTATTTACTCGGCATAACTTCATCTTTCACATTATGCGAAAAAATGGGCTAACTTTACTGTTTTTTTTTTTTTAGCACAAAACTGTTTAAAAAGAAAAGTTGTTTGAAAAATTGATGCGCAAATACCGCACGAGATACAAAGTTGCAACGACCGCCATTGTATTTTCTAGGATCTTTGCTAAAAAAACATATGTTTGGCGACTTGATCAGCCAATTGCGACTTGAAGTTTTGGCCAATGGGCTTGCGACTTGATATTCAGCCAATGGGCTTGCGACTTGATGTTCGGCCAATGGGCTTGCGAATTGTTTGGCCAATGGGCTTGCGGCTTGAAGTTTCGGCCAATCGGCTTGCAGCTTGAAATTTCAGCCAATCGGCTAGCGGCTTGAAGTTTCGGCCAATCGGCTTGCGACTTGAAGTTTCGGCCAATCGGCGTGCGGCTTAAAGTTTCAGCCAATCGGCTTGCGGCTTGAAGTTTCGACCAATCGGCTTGAGACTTGAAGTTTCGGCCAATCGACTTGCGACTTGAAGTTTCAGGCAATCGGCTTGAAGTTTCGGCCAATCGGCTTGCGACTTGAAGTTTCGGCCAATCGACTTGCGACTTGAAGTTTCAGCCAATCGGCTTGAAGTTTCGGCCAATCGGCTTGCGGCTTAAAGTTTCGGCCAATCGGCTTGCGGCTTAAAGTTTCGGCCAATTGGCTTGCGGCTTAAAGTTTCAGCCAATCGGCTTGCGGCTTGAAGTTTCGACCAGTCGGCTTGAGACTTGAAGTTTCGGCCAATCGGCTTGCGGCTTGAAGTTTCGGGTAATCGACTTGCGGCTTGAAGTTTCGGCCAATCGGCTTGCGGCTTGAAGTTTTAGCCAATCGGCATGCGACTTGAAGTTTCGGCCAATCGGCTTGCGACTTGAAGTTTCGGCCAATCGGCTTGCGGCTTGAAGTTTCCGGTAATTGGCTTGCGGCTAGAAGTTTCGGCCAATCGGCTTACGGCTTGAAGTTTCGGCCAATCGGCTTGAGGCTTGGAGTTTCAGCCAATCAGCTTGCAGATTGAAGTTTCGGCCAATCGGCTTGCGGCTTAAAGTTTCGGCCAATCGGATTGCGGCTTGAAGTTTTCGGCCAATCGGCTTGCGGCTTAAAGTTTTGGCCAATCGGATTGTGGCTTGAAGTTTCAGCCAATCGGCTTGAAGTTTCGGCCAATCGGCATGCGACTTGAAGTTTCGGCCAATCGGCTTGCGGCTTTAAGTTTCGGCCAATCGGCTTGCGGCTTAAAGTTTCAGCCAATCGGCTTGCGGCTTGAAGTTTCGACCAATCGGCTTGAGACTTGAAGTTTCGGCCAATCGACTTGCGACTTGAAGTTTCAGCCAATCGGCTTGAAGTTTCGGCCAATCGGCTTGCGGCTTAAAGTTTCGGCCAATCGGATTGCGGCTTGAAGTTTTCGGCCAATCGGCATGCGGCTTAAAGTTTCGGCCAATCGGATTGCGGCTTGAAGTTTCAGCCAATCGGCTTGAAGTTTCGGCCAATCGGCTTGTGACTTGAAGTTTCGGCCAATCGGCTTGCGGCTTGAAGTTTCGGCCTATCGGCTTGAGGCTTGAAGTTTCAGCCAATCAGCTTGCAGATTGAAGTTTCGGCCAATCGGCTTGCGGCTTGAAGTTTTGGCCAATCGGCTTGCGGCTTGAAGTTTTGGCCAATCGGCTTGCGACTTGTTCGGCCAGTCAGCTTGCAACGTGACATGTTAGGTATCTATTTACTCGACATAACTTCATCTTTCACATTATGCGAAAAAAATGGGCTAACTTTACTGGTTTTCTTTTTTTAGCACAAAACTGTTTAAAAAATAAAACTTGTTTGAAAAATTAATACTCAAATACCACACGAGATACAAAGTTGCAACCACCGCCATTGTATTCTCTAGGGTCTTTGCTAAAAAAACATGTTTGGCGACTTGATGATCAGCCAATGGGCTTGCGACTTGATATTCAGCCAATGGGCTTGCGACTTGATATTCAGCCAATGGGCTTGCGACTTGTTCGGCCAAACGGCTTGCGGCTTGAAGTTTCGGCCAATCGGCTTATGGCTTGAAGTTTCGGCCAATCGGCTTGAGGCTTGGAGTTTCGGCCAATCGGCTTGCTGCTTAAAGTTTTGGCCAATCGGCTTGCGGCTTGAGGTTTTCGGCAAATCAGCTTGCGGCTTGAAGTTTTCAGCCAATCGGCTTGCGGCTTGAAGTTTCGGCCAATCGGCTTGAGGCTTGGAGTTTCGGCCAATCGGCTTGCTGCTTAAAGTTTCGGCCAATCGGCTTGCGGCTTGAAGTTTTCGGCCAATTAGCTTGCGGCTTGAAGTTTTCGGCCAATCGGCTTGTGGCTTGAAGTTTCGGCCAATCGGCTTGCGGCTTGAAGTTTCGGCCAATCGGCTTGCGGCTTGAAGTTTCGGCCAATTGGCTTGAAGTTTCGGTCAGTCGGCTTGCGGCTTGAAGTTTCGGCCAATCAGCTTGCGACGTGACATGCTAGTTATCTATTTACTCGGCATAACTTCATCTTTCACATTATGCGAAAAAATGGGCTAACTTTACTGTTTTTTTTTTTTTAGCACAAAACTGTTTAAAAAGAAAAGTTGTTTGAAAAATTGATGCGCAAATACCGCACGAGATACAAAGTTGCAACGACCGCCATTGTATTTTCTAGGATCTTTGCTAAAAAAACATATGTTTGGCGACTTGATCAGCCAATTGCGACTTGAAGTTTTGGCCAATGGGCTTGCGACTTGATATTCAGCCAATGGGCTTGCGACTTGATGTTCGGCCAATGGGCTTGCGAATTGTTTGGCCAATGGGCTTGCGGCTTGAAGTTTCGGCCAATCGGCTTGCAGCTTGAAATTTCAGCCAATCGGCTAGCGGCTTGAAGTTTCGGCCAATCGGCTTGCGACTTGAAGTTTCGGCCAATCGGCGTGCGGCTTAAAGTTTCAGCCAATCGGCTTGCGGCTTGAAGTTTCGACCAATCGGCTTGAGACTTGAAGTTTCGGCCAATCGACTTGCGACTTGAAGTTTCAGGCAATCGGCTTGAAGTTTCGGCCAATCGGCTTGCGACTTGAAGTTTCGGCCAATCGACTTGCGACTTGAAGTTTCAGCCAATCGGCTTGAAGTTTCGGCCAATCGGCTTGCGGCTTAAAGTTTCGGCCAATCGGCTTGCGGCTTAAAGTTTCGGCCAATTGGCTTGCGGCTTAAAGTTTCAGCCAATCGGCTTGCGGCTTGAAGTTTCGACCAGTCGGCTTGAGACTTGAAGTTTCGGCCAATCGGCTTGCGGCTTGAAGTTTCGGGTAATCGACTTGCGGCTTGAAGTTTCGGCCAATCGGCTTGCGGCTTGAAGTTTTAGCCAATCGGCATGCGACTTGAAGTTTCGGCCAATCGGCTTGCGACTTGAAGTTTCGGCCAATCGGCTTGCGGCTTGAAGTTTCCGGTAATTGGCTTGCGGCTAGAAGTTTCGGCCAATCGGCTTACGGCTTGAAGTTTCGGCCAATCGGCTTGAGGCTTGGAGTTTCAGCCAATCAGCTTGCAGATTGAAGTTTCGGCCAATCGGCTTGCGGCTTAAAGTTTCGGCCAATCGGATTGCGGCTTGAAGTTTTCGGCCAATCGGCTTGCGGCTTAAAGTTTTGGCCAATCGGATTGTGGCTTGAAGTTTCAGCCAATCGGCTTGAAGTTTCGGCCAATCGGCATGCGACTTGAAGTTTCGGCCAATCGGCTTGCGGCTTTAAGTTTCGGCCAATCGGCTTGCGGCTTAAAGTTTCAGCCAATCGGCTTGCGGCTTGAAGTTTCGACCAATCGGCTTGAGACTTGAAGTTTCGGCCAATCGACTTGCGACTTGAAGTTTCAGCCAATCGGCTTGAAGTTTCGGCCAATCGGCTTGCGGCTTAAAGTTTCGGCCAATCGGATTGCGGCTTGAAGTTTTCGGCCAATCGGCATGCGGCTTAAAGTTTCGGCCAATCGGATTGCGGCTTGAAGTTTCAGCCAATCGGCTTGAAGTTTCGGCCAATCGGCTTGTGACTTGAAGTTTCGGCCAATCGGCTTGCGGCTTGAAGTTTCGGCCTATCGGCTTGAGGCTTGAAGTTTCAGCCAATCAGCTTGCAGATTGAAGTTTCGGCCAATCGGCTTGCGGCTTGAAGTTTTGGCCAATCGGCTTGCGGCTTGAAGTTTTGGCCAATCGGCTTGCGACTTGTTCGGCCAGTCAGCTTGCAACGTGACATGTTAGGTATCTATTTACTCGACATAACTTCATCTTTCACATTATGCGAAAAAAATGGGCTAACTTTACTGGTTTTCTTTTTTTAGCACAAAACTGTTTAAAAAATAAAACTTGTTTGAAAAATTAATACTCAAATACCACACGAGATACAAAGTTGCAACCACCGCCATTGTATTCTCTAGGGTCTTTGCTAAAAAAACATGTTTGGCGACTTGATGATCAGCCAATGGGCTTGCGACTTGATATTCAGCCAATGGGCTTGCGACTTGATATTCAGCCAATGGGCTTGCGACTTGTTCGGCCAAACGGCTTGCGGCTTGAAGTTTCGGCCAATCGGCTTATGGCTTGAAGTTTCGGCCAATCGGCTTGAGGCTTGGAGTTTCGGCCAATCGGCTTGCTGCTTAAAGTTTTGGCCAATCGGCTTGCGGCTTGAGGTTTTCGGCAAATCAGCTTGCGGCTTGAAGTTTTCAGCCAATCGGCTTGCGGCTTGAAGTTTCGGCCAATCGGCTTGAGGCTTGGAGTTTCGGCCAATCGGCTTGCTGCTTAAAGTTTCGGCCAATCGGCTTGCGGCTTGAAGTTTTCGGCCAATTAGCTTGCGGCTTGAAGTTTTCGGCCAATCGGCTTGTGGCTTGAAGTTTCGGCCAATCGGCTTGCGGCTTGAAGTTTCGGCCAATCGGCTTGCGGCTTGAAGTTTCGGCCAATTGGCTTGAAGTTTCGGTCAGTCGGCTTGCGGCTTGAAGTTTCGGCCAATCAGCTTGCGACGTGACATGCTAGTTATCTATTTACTCTGCATAACTTCATCTTTCACATTATGCGAAAAAATGGGCTAACTTTACTGTTTTTTTTTTTTTTAGCACAAAACTGTTTAAAAAGAAAAGTTGTTTGAAAAATTGATGCGCAAATACCGCACGAGATACAAAGTTGCAACGACCGCCATTGTATTCTCTAGGATCTTTGCTAAAAAAACATATGTTTGGCGACTTGATCAGCCAATTGCGACTTGAAGTTTTGGCCAATGGGCTTGCGACTTGATATTCAGCCAATGGGCTTGCGACTTGATGTTCGGCCAATGGGCTTGCGAATTGTTTGGCCAATGGGCTTGCGGCTTGAAGTTTCGGCCAATCGGCTTGCAGCTTGAAATTTCAGCCAATCGGCTAGCGGCTTGAAGTTTCGGCCAATCGGCTTGCGACTTGAAGTTTCAGCCAATCGGCTTGCGGCTTGAAGTTTCGACCAATCGGCTTGAGACTTGAAGTTTCGGCCAATCGACTTGCGACTTGAAGTTTCAGGCAATCGGCTTGAAGTTTCGGCCAATCGGCTTGCGACTTGAAGTTTCGGCCAATCGACTTGCGACTTGAAGTTTCAGCCAATCGGCTTGAAGTTTCGGCCAATCGGCTTGCGGCTTAAAGTTTCGGCCAATCGGCTTGCGGCTTAAAGTTTCGGCCAATCGGCTTGCGACTTAAAGTTTCGGCCAATCGGCTTGAGACTTGAAGTTTCGGCCAATCGGCTTGCGGCTTAAAGTTTCGGCCAATCGGCTTGCGGCTTAAAGTTTCAGCCAATCGGCTTGCGGCTTGAAGTTTCGGCCAATCGGCTTGAGACTTGAAGTTTCGGCCAATCGACTTGCGACTTGAAGTTTCAGGCAATCGGCTTGAAGTTTCGGCCAATCGGCTTGCGACTTGAAGTTTCGGCCAATCGACTTGCGACTTGAAGTTTCAGCCAATCGGCTTGAAGTTTCGGCCAATCGGCTTGCGGCTTAAAGTTTCGGCCAATCGGCTTGCGACTTAAAGTTTCGGCCAATCGGCTTGCGGCTTAAAGTTTCGGCCAATCGGCTTGCGGCTTAAAGTTTCAGCCAATCGGCTTGCGGCTTGAAGTTTCGACCAATCGGCTTGAGACTTGAAGTTTCGGCCAATCGGCTTGCGGCTTGAAGTTTCGGCCAATCGGCTTGAAGTTTCGGCCAATCGGCTTGCGGCTTAAAGTTTCGGCCAATCGGCTTGCGACTTAAAGTTTCGGCCAATCGGCTTGCGGCTTAAAGTTTCGGCCAATCGGCTTGCGGCTTAAAGTTTCAGCCAATCGGCTTGCGGCTTGAAGTTTCGACCAATCGGCTTGAGACTTGAAGTTTCGGCCAATCGGCTTGAAGTTTCGGCCAATCGGCTTGAAGTTTCGACCAATCGGCTTGCGGCTTAAAGTTTCAGCCAATCGGCTTGCGGCTTGAAGTTTCGACCAATCGGCTTGCGACTTAAAGTTTCGGCCAATCGGCTTGCGGCTTGAAGTTTCGACCAATCGGCTTGAGACTTGAAGTTTCGGCCAATCGGCTTGCGGCTTGAAGTTTCGGGTAATCGACTTGCGGCTTGAAGTTTCGGCCAATCGGCTTGCGGCTTGAAGTTTTAGCCAATCGGCATGCGACTTGAAGTTTCGGCCAATCGGCTTGCGACTTAAAGTTTCGGCCAATCGGCTTGCGGCTTAAAGTTTCGGCCAATCGACTTGCGACTTGAAGTTTCGGCCAATCGGCTTGCGGCTTGAAGTTTCAGGTAATCTGCTCGCGGCTTGAAGTTTCGGCCAATCGGCTTGCGGCTTGAAGTTTTGGTCAGTCGGCTTGCGGCTTGAAGTTTCAGCCAATCGGCTTGAAGTTTCGGCCAATCGGCTTGCGGCTTGAAGTTTCGGCCAATCGGCTTGCGGCTTAAAGTTTCGGCCAATCGGCTTGCGGCTTAAAGTTTCGGCCAATCGGATTGCGGCTTGAAGTTTTCTGCCAATCGGCTTGCGGCTTAAAGTTTCGGCCAATCGGCTTGCGGCTTAAAGTTTTGGCCAATCGGATTGTGGCTTGAAGTTTCAGCCAATCGGCTTGAAGTTTCGGCCAATCGGCATGCGACTTGAAGTTTCGGCCAATCGGCTTGCGGCTTAAAGTTTCGGCCAATCGGCTTGCGGCTTAAAGTTTCAGCCAATCGGCTTGCGGCTTGAAGTTTCGACCAATCGGCTTGAGACTTGAAGTTTCGGCCAATCGACTTGCGACTTGAAGTTTCAGCCAATCGGCTTGAAGTTTCGGCCAATCGGCTTGCGGCTTAAAGTTTCGGCCAATCGGCTTGCGGCTTAAAGTTTCGGCCAATCGGCTTGCGACTTAAAGTTTCGGCCAATCGGCTTGCGACTTAAAGTTTCGGCCAATCGGCTTACGGCATAAAGTTTCGGCCAATCGGCTTGCGGCTTAAAGTTTCAGCCAATCGGCTTGCGGCTTGAAGTTTCGACCAATCGGCTTGAGACTTGAAGTTTCGGCCAATCGGCTTGCGGCTTGAAGTTTCGGGTAATCGACTTGCGGCTTGAAGTTTCGGCCAATCGGCTTGCGGCTTAAAGTTTCGGCCAATCGGCTTGCGGCTTAAAGTTTCAGCCAATCGGCTTGCGGCTTGAAGTTTCGACCAATCGGCTTGAGACTTGAAGTTTCGGCCAATCGACTTGCGACTTGAAGTTTCAGCCAATCGGCTTGAAGTTTCGGCCAATCGGCTTGCGGCTTAAAGTTTTGGCCAATCGGCTTGCGGCTTAAAGTTTCGGCCAATCGGCTTGCGACTTAAAGTTTCGGCCAATCGGCTTGCGACTTAAAGTTTCGGCCAATCGGCTTGCGGCTTAAAGTTTCGGCCAATCGGCTTGCGGCTTAAAGTTTCAGCCAATCGGCTTGCCGCTTGAAGTTTCGACCAATCGGCTTGAGACTTGAAGTTTCGGCCAATCGACTTGCGACTTGAAGTTTCGGCCAATCGGCTTGCGGCTTAAAGTTTCAGCCAATCGGCTTGCGGCTTGAAGTTTCGACCAATCGGCTTGAGACTTGAAGTTTCGGCCAATCGGCTTGCGGCTTGAAGTTTCGGGTAATCGACTTGCGGCTTGAAGTTTCGGCCAATCGGCTTGCGGCTTGAAGTTTTAGCCAATCGGCATGCGACTTGAAGTTTCGGCCAATCGGCTTGCGACTTGAAGTTTCGGATAATTGGCTTGCGGCTTGAAGTTTCGGCCAATCGGCTTGAAGTTTTAGCCAATCGGCATGCGACTTGAAGTTTCGGCCAATCGGCTTGCGGCTTGAAGTTTCGGGTAATTGGCTTGCGGCTAGAAGTTTCGGCCAATCGGCTTACGGCTTGAAGTTTCGGCCAATCGGCTTGAGGCTTGGAGTTTCAGCCAATCAGCTTGCAGATTGAAGTTTCGGCCAATCGGCTTGCGGCTTAAAGTTTCGGCCAATCGGATTGCGGCTTGAAGTTTTCGGCCAATCGGCATGCGGCTTAAAGTTTCGGCCAATCGGATTGCGGCTTGAAGTTTCAGCCAATCGGCTTGAAGTTTCGGCCAATCGGCTTGTGACTTGAAGTTTCGGCCAATCGGCTTGCGGCTTGAAGTTTCGGCCTATCGGCTTGAGGCTTGAAGTTTCAGCCAATCAGCTTGCAGATTGAAGTTTCGGCCAATCGGCTTGCGGCTTGAAGTTTCGGCCAATCGGCTTGCGGCTTAAAGTTTCGGCCAATCGGCTTGTGGCTTAAAGTTTCGGCCAATCGGATTGCGGCTTGAAGTTTTCTGCCAATCGGCTTGCGGCTTGAAGTTTTCGGCCAATCGGCTTGCGGCTTAAAGTTTTGGCCAATCGGATTGTGGCTTGAAGTTTCGACCAATCGGCTTGAGACTTGAAGTTTCGGCCAATCGACTTGCGACTTGAAGTTTCAGCCAATCGGCTTGAAGTTTCGGCCAATCGGCTTGCGGCTTAAAGTTTTCGGCCAATCGGCTTGCGGCTTAAAGTTTTGGCCAATCGGATTGTGGCTTGAAGTTTCAGCCAATCGGCTTGAAGTTTCGGCCAATCGGCTTGCGGCTTAAAGTTTCGGCCAATCGGCTTGCGGCTTGAAGTTTCGGCCTATCGGCTTGAGGCTTGAAGTTTCAGCCAATCAGCTTGCAGATTGAAGTTTCGGCCAATCGGCTTGCGGCTTGAAGTTTTGGCCAATCGGCTTGCGGCTTGAAGTTTTGGCCAATCGGCTTGCGACTTGTTCGGCCAGTCAGCTTGCAACGTGACATGTTAGGTATCTATTTACTCGACATAACTTCATCTTTCACATTATGCGAAAAAAATGGGCTAACTTTACTGGTTTTCTTTTTTTAGCACAAAACTGTTTAAAAAATAAAACTTGTTTGAAAAATTAATACTCAAATACCACACGAGATACAAAGTTGCAACCACCGCCATTGTATTCTCTAGGGTCTTTGCTAAAAAAACATGTTTGGCGACTTGATGATCAGCCAATGGGCTTGCGACTTGATATTCAGCCAATGGGCTTGCGACTTGATATTCAGCCAATGGGCTTGCGACTTGTTCGGCCAAACGGCTTGCGGCTTGAAGTTTCGGCCAATCGGCTTATGGCTTGAAGTTTCGGCCAATCGGCTTGAGGCTTGGAGTTTCGGCCAATCGGCTTGCTGCTTAAAGTTTTGGCCAATCGGCTTGCGGCTTGAGGTTTTCGGCAAATCAGCTTGCGGCTTGAAGTTTTCAGCCAATCGGCTTGCGGCTTGAAGTTTCGGCCAATCGGCTTGAGGCTTGGAGTTTCGGCCAATCGGCTTGCTGCTTAAAGTTTCGGCCAATCGGCTTGCGGCTTGAAGTTTTCGGCCAATTAGCTTGCGGCTTGAAGTTTTCGGCCAATCGGCTTGTGGCTTGAAGTTTCGGCCAATCGGCTTGCGGCTTGAAGTTTCGGCCAATCGGCTTGCGGCTTGAAGTTTCGGCCAATTGGCTTGAAGTTTCGGTCAGTCGGCTTGCGGCTTGAAGTTTCGGCCAATCAGCTTGCGACGTGACATGCTAGTTATCTATTTACTCTGCATAACTTCATCTTTCACATTATGCGAAAAAATGGGCTAACTTTACTGTTTTTTTTTTTTTTAGCACAAAACTGTTTAAAAAGAAAAGTTGTTTGAAAAATTGATGCGCAAATACCGCACGAGATACAAAGTTGCAACGACCGCCATTGTATTCTCTAGGATCTTTGCTAAAAAAACATATGTTTGGCGACTTGATCAGCCAATTGCGACTTGAAGTTTTGGCCAATGGGCTTGCGACTTGATATTCAGCCAATGGGCTTGCGACTTGATGTTCGGCCAATGGGCTTGCGAATTGTTTGGCCAATGGGCTTGCGGCTTGAAGTTTCGGCCAATCGGCTTGCAGCTTGAAATTTCAGCCAATCGGCTAGCGGCTTGAAGTTTCGGCCAATCGGCTTGCGACTTGAAGTTTCGGCCAATCGGCTTGCGGCTTAAAGTTTCAGCCAATCGGCTTGCGGCTTGAAGTTTCGACCAATCGGCTTGAGACTTGAAGTTTCGGCCAATCGACTTGCGACTTGAAGTTTCAGGCAATCGGCTTGAAGTTTCGGCCAATCGGCTTGCGACTTGAAGTTTCGGCCAATCGACTTGCGACTTGAAGTTTCAGCCAATCGGCTTGAAGTTTCGGCCAATCGGCTTGCGGCTTAAAGTTTCGGCCAATCGGCTTGCGGCTTAAAGTTTCGGCCAATCGGCTTGCGACTTAAAGTTTCGGCCAATCGGCTTGAGACTTGAAGTTTCGGCCAATCGGCTTGCGGCTTAAAGTTTCGGCCAATCGGCTTGCGGCTTAAAGTTTCAGCCAATCGGCTTGCGGCTTGAAGTTTCGGCCAATCGGCTTGAGACTTGAAGTTTCGGCCAATCGACTTGCGACTTGAAGTTTCAGGCAATCGGCTTGAAGTTTCGGCCAATCGGCTTGCGACTTGAAGTTTCGGCCAATCGACTTGCGACTTGAAGTTTCAGCCAATCGGCTTGAAGTTTCGGCCAATCGGCTTGCGGCTTAAAGTTTCGGCCAATCGGCTTGCGACTTAAAGTTTCGGCCAATCGGCTTGCGGCTTAAAGTTTCGGCCAATCGGCTTGCGGCTTAAAGTTTCAGCCAATCGGCTTGCGGCTTGAAGTTTCGACCAATCGGCTTGAGACTTGAAGTTTCGGCCAATCGGCTTGCGGCTTGAAGTTTCGGCCAATCGGCTTGAAGTTTCGGCCAATCGGCTTGCGGCTTAAAGTTTCGGCCAATCGGCTTGCGACTTAAAGTTTCGGCCAATCGGCTTGCGGCTTAAAGTTTCGGCCAATCGGCTTGCGGCTTAAAGTTTCAGCCAATCGGCTTGCGGCTTGAAGTTTCGACCAATCGGCTTGAGACTTGAAGTTTCGGCCAATCGGCTTGAAGTTTCGGCCAATCGGCTTGAAGTTTCGACCAATCGGCTTGCGGCTTAAAGTTTCAGCCAATCGGCTTGCGGCTTGAAGTTTCGACCAATCGGCTTGCGACTTAAAGTTTCGGCCAATCGGCTTGCGGCTTAAAGTTTCGGCCAATCGGCTTGCGGCTTAAAGTTTCGGCCAATCGGCTTGCGGCTTAAAGTTTCAGCCAATCGGCTTGCGGCTTGAAGTTTCGGCCAATCGGCTTGAGGCTTGGAGTTTCGGCCAATCGGCTTGCTGCTTAAAGTTTTGGCCAATCGGCTTGCGGCTTGAGGTTTTCGGCAAATCAGCTTGCGGCTTGAAGTTTTCAGCCAATCGGCTTGCGGCTTGAAGTTTCGGCCAATCGGCTTGAGGCTTGGAGTTTCGGCCAATCGGCTTGCTGCTTAAAGTTTCGGCCAATCGGCTTGCGGCTTGAAGTTTTCGGCCAATTAGCTTGCGGCTTGAAGTTTTCGGCCAATCGGCTTGTGGCTTGAAGTTTCGGCCAATCGGCTTGCGGCTTGAAGTTTCGGCCAATCGGCTTGCGGCTTGAAGTTTCGGCCAATTGGCTTGAAGTTTCGGTCAGTCGGCTTGCGGCTTGAAGTTTCGGCCAATCAGCTTGCGACGTGACATGCTAGTTATCTATTTACTCTGCATAACTTCATCTTTCACATTATGCGAAAAAATGGGCTAACTTTACTGTTTTTTTTTTTTTTAGCACAAAACTGTTTAAAAAGAAAAGTTGTTTGAAAAATTGATGCGCAAATACCGCACGAGATACAAAGTTGCAACGACCGCCATTGTATTCTCTAGGATCTTTGCTAAAAAAACATATGTTTGGCGACTTGATCAGCCAATTGCGACTTGAAGTTTTGGCCAATGGGCTTGCGACTTGATATTCAGCCAATGGGCTTGCGACTTGATGTTCGGCCAATGGGCTTGCGAATTGTTTGGCCAATGGGCTTGCGGCTTGAAGTTTCGGCCAATCGGCTTGCAGCTTGAAATTTCAGCCAATCGGCTAGCGGCTTGAAGTTTCGGCCAATCGGCTTGCGACTTGAAGTTTCGGCCAATCGGCTTGCGGCTTAAAGTTTCAGCCAATCGGCTTGCGGCTTGAAGTTTCGACCAATCGGCTTGAGACTTGAAGTTTCGGCCAATCGACTTGCGACTTGAAGTTTCAGGCAATCGGCTTGAAGTTTCGGCCAATCGGCTTGCGACTTGAAGTTTCGGCCAATCGACTTGCGACTTGAAGTTTCAGCCAATCGGCTTGAAGTTTCGGCCAATCGGCTTGCGGCTTAAAGTTTCGGCCAATCGGCTTGCGGCTTAAAGTTTCGGCCAATCGGCTTGCGACTTAAAGTTTCGGCCAATCGGCTTGAGACTTGAAGTTTCGGCCAATCGGCTTGCGGCTTAAAGTTTCGGCCAATCGGCTTGCGGCTTAAAGTTTCAGCCAATCGGCTTGCGGCTTGAAGTTTCGGCCAATCGGCTTGAGACTTGAAGTTTCGGCCAATCGACTTGCGACTTGAAGTTTCAGGCAATCGGCTTGAAGTTTCGGCCAATCGGCTTGCGACTTGAAGTTTCGGCCAATCGACTTGCGACTTGAAGTTTCAGCCAATCGGCTTGAAGTTTCGGCCAATCGGCTTGCGGCTTAAAGTTTCGGCCAATCGGCTTGCGACTTAAAGTTTCGGCCAATCGGCTTGCGGCTTAAAGTTTCGGCCAATCGGCTTGCGGCTTAAAGTTTCAGCCAATCGGCTTGCGGCTTGAAGTTTCGACCAATCGGCTTGAGACTTGAAGTTTCGGCCAATCGGCTTGCGGCTTGAAGTTTCGGCCAATCGGCTTGAAGTTTCGGCCAATCGGCTTGCGGCTTAAAGTTTCGGCCAATCGGCTTGCGACTTAAAGTTTCGGCCAATCGGCTTGCGGCTTAAAGTTTCGGCCAATCGGCTTGCGGCTTAAAGTTTCAGCCAATCGGCTTGCGGCTTGAAGTTTCGACCAATCGGCTTGAGACTTGAAGTTTCGGCCAATCGGCTTGAAGTTTCGGCCAATCGGCTTGAAGTTTCGACCAATCGGCTTGCGGCTTAAAGTTTCAGCCAATCGGCTTGCGGCTTGAAGTTTCGACCAATCGGCTTGCGACTTAAAGTTTCGGCCAATCGGCTTGCGGCTTAAAGTTTCGGCCAATCGGCTTGCGGCTTAAAGTTTCGGCCAATCGGCTTGCGGCTTAAAGTTTCAGCCAATCGGCTTGCGGCTTGAAGTTTCGACCAATCGGCTTGAGACTTGAAGTTTCGGCCAACCGGCTTGCGGCTTGAAGTTTCGGGTAATCGACTTGCGGCTTGAAGTTTCGGCCAATCGGCTTGCGGCTTGAAGTTTTAGCCAATCGGCATGCGACTTGAAGTTTCGGCCAATCGGCTTGCGACTTAAAGTTTCGGCCAATCGGCTTGCGGCTTAAAGTTTCGGCCAATCGACTTGCGACTTGAAGTTTCGGCCAATCGGCTTGCGGCTTGAAGTTTCAGGTAATCTGCTCGCGGCTTGAAGTTTCGGCCAATCGGCTTGCGGCTTGAAGTTTTGGTCAGTCGGCTTGCGGCTTAAAGTTTCGGCCAATCGGCTTGCGGCTTAAAGTTTCGGCCAATCGGATTGCGGCTTGAAGTTTTCTGCCAATCGGCTTGCGGCTTAAAGTTTCGGCCAATCGGCTTGCGGCTTAAAGTTTTGGCCAATCGGATTGTGGCTTGAAGTTTCAGCCAATCGGCTTGAAGTTTCGGCCAATCGGCATGCGACTTGAAGTTTCGGCCAATCGGCTTGCGGCTTAAAGTTTCGGCCAATCGGCTTGCGGCTTAAAGTTTCAGCCAATCGGCTTGCGGCTTGAAGTTTCGACCAATCGGCTTGAGACTTGAAGTTTCGGCCAATCGACTTGCGACTTGAAGTTTCAGCCAATCGGCTTGAAGTTTCGGCCAATCGGCTTGCGGCTTAAAGTTTCGGCCAATCGGCTTGCGGCTTAAAGTTTCGGCCAATCGGCTTGCGACTTAAAGTTTCGGCCAATCGGCTTGCGACTTAAAGTTTCGGCCAATCGGCTTACGGCATAAAGTTTCGGCCAATCGGCTTGCGGCTTAAAGTTTCAGCCAATCGGCTTGCGGCTTGAAGTTTCGGCCAATCGGCTTGCGGCTTGAAGTTTCGGGTAATCGACTTGCGGCTTGAAGTTTCGGCCAATCGGCTTGCGGCTTGAAGTTTTAGCCAATCGGCATGCGACTTGAAGTTTCGGCCAATCGGCTTGAGACTTGAAGTTTCGGCCAATCGGCTTGCGGCTTAAAGTTTCGGCCAATCGGCTTGCGGCTTAAAGTTTCAGCCAATCGGCTTGCGGCTTGAAGTTTCGACCAATCGGCTTGAGACTTGAAGTTTCGGCCAATCGACTTGCGACTTGAAGTTTCAGCCAATCGGCTTGAAGTTTCGGCCAATCGGCTTGCGGCTTAAAGTTTCGGCCAATCGGCTTGCGGCTTAAAGTTTCGGCCAATCGGCTTGCGACTTAAAGTTTCGGCCAATCGGCTTGCGACTTAAAGTTTCGGCCAATCGGCTTGCGGCTTAAAGTTTCGGCCAATCGGCTTGCGGCTTAAAGTTTCAGCCAATCGGCTTGCCGCTTGAAGTTTCGACCAATCGGCTTGAGACTTGAAGTTTCGGCCAATCGACTTGCGACTTGAAGTTTCGGCCAATCGGCTTGCGGCTTAAAGTTTCAGCCAATCGGCTTGCGGCTTGAAGTTTCGACCAATCGGCTTGAGACTTGAAGTTTCGGCCAATCGGCTTGCGGCTTGAAGTTTCGGGTAATCGACTTGCGGCTTGAAGTTTCGGCCAATCGGCTTGCGGCTTGAAGTTTTAGCCAATCGGCATGCGACTTGAAGTTTCGGCCAATCGGCTTGCGACTTGAAGTTTCGGATAATTGGCTTGCGGCTTGAAGTTTCGGCCAATCGGCTTGAAGTTTTAGCCAATCGGCATGCGACTTGAAGTTTCGGCCAATCGGCTTGCGGCTTGAAGTTTCGGGTAATTGGCTTGCGGCTAGAAGTTTCGGCCAATCGGCTTACGGCTTGAAGTTTCGGCCAATCGGCTTGAGGCTTGGAGTTTCAGCCAATCAGCTTGCAGATTGAAGTTTCGGCCAATCGGCTTGCGGCTTAAAGTTTCGGCCAATCGGATTGCGGCTTGAAGTTTTCGGCCAATCGGCATGCGGCTTAAAGTTTCGGCCAATCGGATTGCGGCTTGAAGTTTCAGCCAATCGGCTTGAAGTTTTGGCCAATCGGCTTGTGACTTGAAGTTTCGGCCAATCGGCTTGCGGCTTGAAGTTTCGGCCTATCGGCTTGAGGCTTGAAGTTTCAGCCAATCAGCTTGCAGATTGAAGTTTCGGCCAATCGGCTTGCGGCTTGAAGTTTCGGCCAATCGGCTTGCGGCTTAAAGTTTCGGCCAATCGGCTTGTGGCTTAAAGTTTCGGCCAATCGGATTGCGGCTTGAAGTTTTCTGCCAATCGGCTTGCGGCTTGAAGTTTTCGGCCAATCGGCTTGCGGCTTAAAGTTTTGGCCAATCGGATTGTGGCTTGAAGTTTCGACCAATCGGCTTGAGACTTGAAGTTTCGGCCAATCGACTTGCGACTTGAAGTTTCAGCCAATCGGCTTGAAGTTTCGGCCAATCGGCTTGCGGCTTAAAGTTTTCGGCCAATCGGCTTGCGGCTTAAAGTTTTGGCCAATCGGATTGTGGCTTGAAGTTTCAGCCAATCGGCTTGAAGTTTCGGCCAATCGGCTTGCGGCTTAAAGTTTCGGCCAATCGGCTTGCGGCTTGAAGTTTCGGCCTATCGGCTTGAGGCTTGAAGTTTCAGCCAATCAGCTTGCGACTTGTTCGGCCAGTCAGCTTGCAACGTGACATGTTAGGTATCTATTTACTCGACATAACTTCATCTTTCACATTATGCGAAAAAAATGGGCTAACTTTACTGGTTTTCTTTTTTTAGCACAAAACTGTTTAAAAAATAAAACTTGTTTGAAAAATTAATACTCAAATACCACACGAGATACAAAGTTGCAACCACCGCCATTGTATTCTCTAGGGTCTTTGCTAAAAAAACATGTTTGGCGACTTGATGATCAGCCAATGGGCTTGCGACTTGATATTCAGCCAATGGGCTTGCGACTTGATATTCAGCCAATGGGCTTGCGACTTGTTCGGCCAAACGGCTTGCGGCTTGAAGTTTCGGCCAATCGGCTTATGGCTTGAAGTTTCGGCCAATCGGCTTGAGGCTTGAAGTTTCGGCCAATCGGCTTGCGGCTTAAAGTTTCGGCCAATCGGCTTGCGGCTTAAAGTTTCAGCCAATCGGCTTGCGGCTTGAAGTTTCGGCCAATCGGCTTGAGACTTGAAGTTTCGGCCAATCGACTTGCGACTTGAAGTTTCAGGCAATCGGCTTGAAGTTTCGGCCAATCGGCTTGCGACTTGAAGTTTCGGCCAATCGACTTGCGACTTGAAGTTTCAGCCAATCGGCTTGAAGTTTCGGCCAATCGGCTTGCGGCTTAAAGTTTCGGCCAATCGGCTTGCGACTTAAAGTTTCGGCCAATCGGCTTGCGGCTTAAAGTTTCGGCCAATCGGCTTGCGGCTTAAAGTTTCAGCCAATCGGCTTGCGGCTTGAAGTTTCGACCAATCGGCTTGAGACTTGAAGTTTCGGCCAATCGGCTTGCGGCTTGAAGTTTCGGCCAATCGGCTTGAAGTTTCGGCCAATCGGCTTGCGGCTTAAAGTTTCGGCCAATCGGCTTGCGACTTAAAGTTTCGGCCAATCGGCTTGCGGCTTAAAGTTTCGGCCAATCGGCTTGCGGCTTAAAGTTTCAGCCAATCGGCTTGCGGCTTGAAGTTTCGACCAATCGGCTTGAGACTTGAAGTTTCGGCCAATCGGCTTGAAGTTTCGGCCAATCGGCTTGAAGTTTCGACCAATCGGCTTGCGGCTTAAAGTTTCAGCCAATCGGCTTGCGGCTTGAAGTTTCGACCAATCGGCTTGCGACTTAAAGTTTCGGCCAATCGGCTTGCGGCTTAAAGTTTCGGCCAATCGGCTTGCGGCTTAAAGTTTCGGCCAATCGGCTTGCGGCTTAAAGTTTCAGCCAATCGGCTTGCGGCTTGAAGTTTCGACCAATCGGCTTGAGACTTGAAGTTTCGGCCAACCGGCTTGCGGCTTGAAGTTTCGGGTAATCGACTTGCGGCTTGAAGTTTCGGCCAATCGGCTTGCGGCTTGAAGTTTTAGCCAATCGGCATGCGACTTGAAGTTTCGGCCAATCGGCTTGCGGCTTAAAGTTTCGGCCAATCGACTTGCGACTTGAAGTTTCGGCCAATCGGCTTGCGGCTTGAAGTTTCAGGTAATCTGCTCGCGGCTTGAAGTTTCGGCCAATCGGCTTGCGGCTTGAAGTTTTGGTCAGTCGGCTTGCGGCTTAAAGTTTCGGCCAATCGGCTTGCGGCTTAAAGTTTCGGCCAATCGGATTGCGGCTTGAAGTTTTCTGCCAATCGGCTTGCGGCTTAAAGTTTCGGCCAATCGGCTTGCGGCTTAAAGTTTTGGCCAATCGGATTGTGGCTTGAAGTTTCAGCCAATCGGCTTGAAGTTTCGGCCAATCGGCATGCGACTTGAAGTTTCGGCCAATCGGCTTGCGGCTTAAAGTTTCGGCCAATCGGCTTGCGGCTTAAAGTTTCAGCCAATCGGCTTGCGGCTTGAAGTTTCGACCAATCGGCTTGAGACTTGAAGTTTCGGCCAATCGACTTGCGACTTGAAGTTTCAGCCAATCGGCTTGAAGTTTCGGCCAATCGGCTTGCGGCTTAAAGTTTCGGCCAATCGGCTTGCGGCTTAAAGTTTCGGCCAATCGGCTTGCGACTTAAAGTTTCGGCCAATCGGCTTGCGACTTAAAGTTTCGGCCAATCGGCTTACAGCATAAAGTTTCGGCCAATCGGCTTGCGGCTTAAAGTTTCAGCCAATCGGCTTGCGGCTTGAAGTTTCGGCCAATCGGCTTGCGGCTTGAAGTTTCGGGTAATCGACTTGCGGCTTGAAGTTTCGGCCAATCGGCTTGCGGCTTGAAGTTTTAGCCAATCGGCATGCGACTTGAAGTTTCGGCCAATCGGCTTGAGACTTGAAGTTTCGGCCAATCGGCTTGCGGCTTAAAGTTTCGGCCAATCGGCTTGCGGCTTAAAGTTTCAGCCAATCGGCTTGCGGCTTGAAGTTTCGACCAATCGGCTTGAGACTTGAAGTTTCGGCCAATCGACTTGCGACTTGAAGTTTCAGCCAATCGGCTTGAAGTTTCGGCCAATCGGCTTGCGGCTTAAAGTTTCGGCCAATCGGCTTGCGGCTTAAAGTTTCGGCCAATCGGCTTGCGACTTAAAGTTTCGGCCAATCGGCTTGCGACTTAAAGTTTCGGCCAATCGGCTTGCGGCTTAAAGTTTCGGCCAATCGGCTTGCGGCTTAAAGTTTCAGCCAATCGGCTTGCCGCTTGAAGTTTCGACCAATCGGCTTGAGACTTGAAGTTTCGGCCAATCGACTTGCGACTTGAAGTTTCGGCCAATCGGCTTGCGGCTTAAAGTTTCAGCCAATCGGCTTGCGGCTTGAAGTTTCGACCAATCGGCTTGAGACTTGAAGTTTCGGCCAATCGGCTTGCGGCTTGAAGTTTCGGGTAATCGACTTGCGGCTTGAAGTTTCGGCCAATCGGCTTGCGGCTTGAAGTTTTAGCCAATCGGCATGCGACTTGAAGTTTCGGCCAATCGGCTTGCGACTTGAAGTTTCGGATAATTGGCTTGCGGCTTGAAGTTTCGGCCAATCGGCTTGAAGTTTTAGCCAATCGGCATGCGACTTGAAGTTTCGGCCAATCGGCTTGCGGCTTGAAGTTTCGGGTAATTGGCTTGCGGCTAGAAGTTTCGGCCAATCGGCTTACGGCTTGAAGTTTCGGCCAATCGGCTTGAGGCTTGGAGTTTCAGCCAATCAGCTTGCAGATTGAAGTTTCGGCCAATCGGCTTGCGGCTTAAAGTTTCGGCCAATCGGATTGCGGCTTGAAGTTTTCGGCCAATCGGCATGCGGCTTAAAGTTTCGGCCAATCGGATTGCGGCTTGAAGTTTCAGCCAATCGGCTTGAAGTTTTGGCCAATCGGCTTGTGACTTGAAGTTTCGGCCAATCGGCTTGCGGCTTGAAGTTTCGGCCTATCGGCTTGAGGCTTGAAGTTTCAGCCAATCAGCTTGCAGATTGAAGTTTCGGCCAATCGGCTTGCGGCTTGAAGTTTCGGCCAATCGGCTTGCGGCTTAAAGTTTCGGCCAATCGGCTTGTGGCTTAAAGTTTCGGCCAATCGGATTGCGGCTTGAAGTTTTCTGCCAATCGGCTTGCGGCTTGAAGTTTTCGGCCAATCGGCTTGCGGCTTAAAGTTTTGGCCAATCGGATTGTGGCTTGAAGTTTCGACCAATCGGCTTGAGACTTGAAGTTTCGGCCAATCGACTTGCGACTTGAAGTTTCAGCCAATCGGCTTGAAGTTTCGGCCAATCGGCTTGCGGCTTAAAGTTTTCGGCCAATCGGCTTGCGGCTTAAAGTTTTGGCCAATCGGATTGTGGCTTGAAGTTTCAGCCAATCGGCTTGAAGTTTCGGCCAATCGGCTTGCGGCTTAAAGTTTCGGCCAATCGGCTTGCGGCTTGAAGTTTCGGCCTATCGGCTTGAGGCTTGAAGTTTCAGCCAATCAGCTTGCGACTTGTTCGGCCAGTCAGCTTGCAACGTGACATGTTAGGTATCTATTTACTCGACATAACTTCATCTTTCACATTATGCGAAAAAAATGGGCTAACTTTACTGGTTTTCTTTTTTTAGCACAAAACTGTTTAAAAAATAAAACTTGTTTGAAAAATTAATACTCAAATACCACACGAGATACAAAGTTGCAACCACCGCCATTGTATTCTCTAGGGTCTTTGCTAAAAAAACATGTTTGGCGACTTGATGATCAGCCAATGGGCTTGCGACTTGATATTCAGCCAATGGGCTTGCGACTTGATATTCAGCCAATGGGCTTGCGACTTGTTCGGCCAAACGGCTTGCGGCTTGAAGTTTCGGCCAATCGGCTTATGGCTTGAAGTTTCGGCCAATCGGCTTGAGGCTTGGAGTTTCGGCCAATCGGCTTGCTGCTTAAAGTTTTGGCCAATCGGCTTGCGGCTTGAGGTTTTCGGCAAATCAGCTTGCGGCTTGAAGTTTTCAGCCAATCGGCTTGCGGCTTGAAGTTTCGGCCAATCGGCTTGAGGCTTGGAGTTTCGGCCAATCGGCTTGCTGCTTAAAGTTTCGGCCAATCGGCTTGCGGCTTGAAGTTTTCGGCCAATTAGCTTGCGGCTTGAAGTTTTCGGCCAATCGGCTTGTGGCTTGAAGTTTCGGCCAATCGGCTTGCGGCTTGAAGTTTCGGCCAATCGGCTTGCGGCTTGAAGTTTCGGCCAATTGGCTTGAAGTTTCGGTCAGTCGGCTTGCGGCTTGAAGTTTCGGCCAATCAGCTTGCGACGTGACATGCTAGTTATCTATTTACTCTGCATAACTTCATCTTTCACATTATGCGAAAAAATGGGCTAACTTTACTGTTTTTTTTTTTTTAGCACAAAACTGTTTAAAAAGAAAAGTTGTTTGAAAAATTGATGCGCAAATACCGCACGAGATACAAAGTTGCAACGACCGCCATTGTATTCTCTAGGATCTTTGCTAAAAAAACATATGTTTGGCGACTTGATCAGCCAATTGCGACTTGAAGTTTTGGCCAATGGGCTTGCGACTTGATATTCAGCCAATGGGCTTGCGACTTGATGTTCGGCCAATGGGCTTGCGAATTGTTTGGCCAATGGGCTTGCGGCTTGAAGTTTCGGCCAATCGGCTTGCAGCTTGAAATTTCAGCCAATCGGCTAGCGGCTTGAAGTTTCGACCAATCGGCTTGAGACTTGAAGTTTCGGCCAATCGACTTGCGACTTGAAGTTTCAGGCAATCGGCTTGAAGTTTCGGCCAATCGGCTTGCGACTTGAAGTTTCGGCCAATCGACTTGCGACTTGAAGTTTCAGCCAATCGGCTTGAAGTTTCGGCCAATCGGCTTGCGGCTTAAAGTTTCGGCCAATCGGCTTGCGGCTTAAAGTTTCGGCCAATCGGCTTGCGACTTAAAGTTTCGGCCAATCGGCTTGAGACTTGAAGTTTCGGCCAATCGGCTTGCGGCTTAAAGTTTCGGCCAATCGGCTTGCGGCTTAAAGTTTCAGCCAATCGGCTTGCGGCTTGAAGTTTCGGCCAATCGGCTTGAGACTTGAAGTTTCGGCCAATCGACTTGCGACTTGAAGTTTCAGGCAATCGGCTTGAAGTTTCGGCCAATCGGCTTGCGACTTGAAGTTTCGGCCAATCGACTTGCGACTTGAAGTTTCAGCCAATCGGCTTGAAAATTCGGCCAATCGGCTTGCGGCTTAAAGTTTCGGCCAATCGGCTTGCGACTTAAAGTTTCGGCCAATCGGCTTGCGGCTTAAAGTTTCGGCCAATCGGCTTGTGGCTTAAAGTTTCAGCCAATCGGCTTGCGGCTTGAAGTTTCGACCAATCGGCTTGAGACTTGAAGTTTCGGCCAATCGGCTTGCGGCTTGAAGTTTCGGCCAATCGGCTTGCGGCTTAAAGTTTCGGCCAATCGGCTTGCGACTTAAAGTTTCGGCCAATCGGCTTGCGGCTTAAAGTTTCGGCCAATCGGCTTGCGGCTTAAAGTTTCAGCCAATCGGCTTGCGGCTTGAAGTTTCGACCAATCGGCTTGAGACTTGAAGTTTCGGCCAATCGGCTTGAAGTTTCGGCCAATCGGCTTGAAGTTTCGACCAATCGGCTTGCGGCTTAAAGTTTCAGCCAATCGGCTTGCGGCTTGAAGTTTCGACCAATCGGCTTGCGACTTAAAGTTTCGGCCAATCGGCTTGCGGCTTAAAGTTTCGGCCAATCGGCTTGCGGCTTAAAGTTTCGGCCAATCGGCTTGCGGCTTAAAGTTTCAGCCAATCGGCTTGCGGCTTGAAGTTTCGACCAATCGGCTTGAGACTTGAAGTTTCGGCCAATCGGCTTGCGGCTTGAAGTTTCGGGTAATCGACTTGCGGCTTGAAGTTTCGGCCAATCGGCTTGCGGCTTGAAGTTTTAGCCAATCGGCATGCGACTTGAAGTTTCGGCCAATCGGCTTGCGACTTAAAGTTTCGGCCAATCGGCTTGCGGCTTAAAGTTTCGGCCAATCGACTTGCGACTTGAAGTTTCGGCCAATCGGCTTGCGGCTTGAAGTTTCAGGTAATCTGCTCGCGGCTTGAAGTTTCGGCCAATCGGCTTGCGGCTTGAAGTTTTGGTCAGTCGGCTTGCGGCTTGAAGTTTCAGCCAATCGGCTTGAAGTTTCGGCCAATCGGCTTGCGGCTTGAAGTTTCGGCCAATCGGCTTGCGGCTTAAAGTTTCGGCCAATCGGCTTGCGGCTTAAAGTTTCGGCCAATCGGATTGCGGCTTGAAGTTTTCTGCCAATCGGCTTGCGGCTTAAAGTTTCGGCCAATCGGCTTGCGGCTTAAAGTTTTGGCCAATCGGATTGTGGCTTGAAGTTTCAGCCAATCGGCTTGAAGTTTCGGCCAATCGGCATGCGACTTGAAGTTTCGGCCAATCGGCTTGAGACTTGAAGTTTCGGCCAATCGGCTTGCGGCTTGAAGTTTCGGGTAATCGACTTGCGGCTTGAAGTTTCGGCCAATCGGCTTGCGGCTTGAAGTTTTAGCCAATCGGCATGCGACTTGAAGTTTCGGCCAATCGGCTTGCGACTTAAAGTTTCGGCCAATCGGCTTGCGGCTTAAAGTTTCGGCCAATCGACTTGCGACTTGAAGTTTCGGCCAATCGGCTTGCGGCTTGAAGTTTCAGGTAATCTGCTCGCGGCTTGAAGTTTCGGCCAATCGGCTTGCGGCTTGAAGTTTTGGTCAGTCGGCTTGCGGCTTGAAGTTTCAGCCAATCGGCTTGAAGTTTCGGCCAATCGGCTTGCGGCTTGAAGTTTCGGCCAATCGGCTTGCGGCTTAAAGTTTCGGCCAATCGGCTTGCGGCTTAAAGTTTCGGCCAATCGGATTGCGGCTTGAAGTTTTCTGCCAATCGGCTTGCGGCTTAAAGTTTCGGCCAATCGGCTTGCGGCTTAAAGTTTTGGCCAATCGGATTGTGGCTTGAAGTTTCAGCCAATCGGCTTGAAGTTTCGGCCAATCGGCATGCGACTTGAAGTTTCGGCCAATCGGCTTGCGGCTTAAAGTTTCGGCCAATCGGCTTGCGGCTTAAAGTTTCAGCCAATCGGCTTGCGGCTTGAAGTTTCGACCAATCGGCTTGAGACTTGAAGTTTCGGCCAATCGACTTGCGACTTGAAGTTTCAGCCAATCGGCTTGAAGTTTCGGCCAATCGGCTTGCGGCTTAAAGTTTCGGCCAATCGGCTTGCGGCTTAAAGTTTCGGCCAATCGGCTTGCGACTTAAAGTTTCGGCCAATCGGCTTGCGACTTAAAGTTTCGGCCAATCGGCTTGCGGCTTAAAGTTTCGGCCAATCGGCTTGCGGCTTAAAGTTTCAGCCAATCGGCTTGCCGCTTGAAGTTTCGACCAATCGGCTTGAGACTTGAAGTTTCGGCCAATCGACTTGCGACTTGAAGTTTCGGCCAATCGGCTTGCGGCTTAAAGTTTCAGCCAATCGGCTTGCGGCTTGAAGTTTCGACCAATCGGCTTGAGACTTGAAGTTTCGGCCAATCGGCTTGCGACTTAAAGTTTCGGCCAATCGGCTTGCGACTTAAAGTTTCGGCCAATCGGCTTGCGACTTAAAGTTTCGGCCAATCGGCTTGCGGCTTAAAGTTTCGGCCAATCGGCTTGCGGCTTAAAGTTTCAGCCAATCGGCTTGCCGCTTGAAGTTTCGACCAATCGGCTTGAGACTTGAAGTTTCGGCCAATCGACTTGCGACTTGAAGTTTCGGCCAATCGGCTTGCGGCTTAAAGTTTCAGCCAATCGGCTTGCGGCTTGAAGTTTCGACCAATCGGCTTGAGACTTGAAGTTTCGGCCTATCGGCTTGAGGCTTGGAGTTTCAGCCAATCAGCTTGCAGATTGAAGTTTCGGCCAATCGGCTTGCGGCTTAAAGTTTCGGCCAATCGGATTGCGGCTTGAAGTTTTCGGCCAATCGGCATGCGGCTTAAAGTTTCGGCCAATCGGATTGCGGCTTGAAGTTTCAGCCAATCGGCTTGAAGTTTCGGCCAATCGGCTTGTGACTTGAAGTTTCGGCCAATCGGCTTGCGGCTTGAAGTTTCGGCCTATCGGCTTGAGGCTTGAAGTTTCAGCCAATCAGCTTGCAGATTGAAGTTTCGGCCAATCGGCTTGCGGCTTGAAGTTTCGGCCAATCGGCTTGCGGCTTAAAGTTTCGGCCAATCGGCTTGTGGCTTAAAGTTTCGGCCAATCGGATTGCGGCTTGAAGTTTTCTGCCAATCGGCTTGCGGCTTGAAATTTTCGGCCAATCGGCTTGCGGCTTAAAGTTTTGGCCAATCGGATTGTGGCTTGAAGTTTCGACCAATCGGCTTGAGACTTGAAGTTTCGGCCAATCGACTTGCGACTTGAAGTTTCAGCCAATCGGCTTGAAGTTTCGGCCAATCGGCTTGCGGCTTAAAGTTTTCGGCCAATCGGCTTGCGGCTTAAAGTTTTGGCCAATCGGATTGTGGCTTGAAGTTTCAGCCAATCGGCTTGAAGTTTCGGCCAATCGGCTTGCGGCTTGAAGTTTCGGCCAATCGGCTTGAGGCTTGGAGTTTCGGCCAATCGGCTTGCTGCTTAAAGTTTCGGCCAATCGGCTTGCGGCTTGAAGTTTTCGGCCAATTAGCTTGCGGCTTGAAGTTTTCGGCCAATCGGCTTGTGGCTTGAAGTTTCGGCCAATCGGCTTGCGGCTTGAAGTTTCGGCCAATCGGCTTGCGGCTTGAAGTTTCGGCCAATTGGCTTGAAGTTTCGGTCAGTCGGCTTGCGGCTTGAAGTTTCGGCCAATCAGCTTGCGACGTGACATGCTAGTTATCTATTTACTCTGCATAACTTCATCTTTCACATTATGCGAAAAATGGGCTAACTTTACTGTTTTTTTTTTTTTTAGCACAAAACTGTTTAAAAAGAAAAGTTGTTTGAAAAATTGATGCGCAAATACCGCACGAGATACAAAGTTGCAACGACCGCCATTGTATTCTCTAGGATCTTTGCTAAAAAAACATATGTTTGGCGACTTGATCAGCCAATTGCGACTTGAAGTTTTGGCCAATGGGCTTGCGACTTGATATTCAGCCAATGGGCTTGCGACTTGATGTTCGGCCAATGGGCTTGCGAATTGTTTGGCCAATGGGCTTGCGGCTTGAAGTTTCGGCCAATCGGCTTGCAGCTTGAAATTTCAGCCAATCGGCTAGCGGCTTGAAGTTTCGGCCAATTGGCTTGCGACTTGAAGTTTCGGCCAATCGGCTTGCGGCTTAAAGTTTCAGCCAATCGGCTTGCGGCTTGAAGTTTCGACCAATCGGCTTGAGACTTGAAGTTTCGGCCAATCGACTTGCGACTTGAAGTTTCAGGCAATCGGCTTGAAGTTTCGGCCAATCGGCTTGCGACTTGAAGTTTCGGCCAATCGACTTGCGACTTGAAGTTTCAGCCAATCGGCTTGAAGTTTCGGCCAATCGGCTTGCGGCTTAAAGTTTCGGCCAATCGGCTTGCGGCTTAAAGTTTCGGCCAATCGGCTTGCGACTTAAGTTTCGGCCAATCGGCTTGAGACTTGAAGTTTCGGCCAATCGGCTTGCGGCTTAAAGTTTCGGCCAATCGGCTTGCGGCTTAAAGTTTCAGCCAATCGGCTTGCGGCTTGAAGTTTCGGCCAATCGGCTTGAGACTTGAAGTTTCGGCCAATCGACTTGCGACTTGAAGTTTCAGGCAATCGGCTTGAAGTTTCGGCCAATCGGCTTGCGACTTGAAGTTTCGGCCAATCGACTTGCGACTTGAAGTTTCAGCCAATCGGCTTGAAAATTCGGCCAATCGGCTTGCGGCTTAAAGTTTCGGCCAATCGGCTTGCGACTTAAAGTTTCGGCCAATCGGCTTGCGGCTTAAAGTTTCGGCCAATCGGCTTGCGGCTTAAAGTTTCAGCCAATCGGCTTGCGGCTTGAAGTTTCGACCAATCGGCTTGAGACTTGAAGTTTCGGCCAATCGGCTTGTGACTTGAAGTTTCGGCCAATCGGCTTGCGGCTTGAAGTTTCGGCCTATCGGCTTGAGGCTTGAAGTTTCAGCCAATCAGCTTGCAGATTGAAGTTTCGGCCAATCGGCTTGCGGCTTGAAGTTTCGGCCAATCGGCTTGCGGCTTAAAGTTTCGGCCAATCGGCTTGTGGCTTAAAGTTTCGGCCAATCGGATTGCGGCTTGAAGTTTTCTGCCAATCGGCTTGCGGCTTGAAGTTTTCGGCCAATCGGCTTGCGGCTTAAAGTTTTGGCCAATCGGATTGTGGCTTGAAGTTTCGACCAATCGGCTTGAGACTTGAAGTTTCGGCCAATCGACTTGCGACTTGAAGTTTCAGCCAATCGGCTTGAAGTTTCGGCCAATCGGCTTGCGGCTTAAAGTTTTCGGCCAATCGGCTTGCGGCTTAAAGTTTTGGCCAATCGGATTGTGGCTTGAAGTTTCAGCCAATCGGCTTGAAGTTTCGGCCAATCGGCTTGCGGCTTGAAGTTTCGGCCAATCGGCTTGAGGCTTGGAGTTTCGGCCAATCGGCTTGCTGCTTAAAGTTTCGGCCAATCGGCTTGCGGCTTGAAGTTTTCGGCCAATTAGCTTGCGGCTTGAAGTTTTCGGCCAATCGGCTTGTGGCTTGAAGTTTCGGCCAATCGGCTTGCGGCTTGAAGTTTCGGCCAATCGGCTTGCGGCTTGAAGTTTCGGCCAATTGGCTTGAAGTTTCGGTCAGTCGGCTTGCGGCTTGAAGTTTCGGCCAATCAGCTTGCGACGTGACATGCTAGTTATCTATTTACTCTGCATAACTTCATCTTTCACATTATGCGAAAAAATGGGCTAACTTTACTGTTTTTTTTTTTTTTAGCACAAAACTGTTTAAAAAGAAAAGTTGTTTGAAAAATTGATGCGCAAATACCGCACGAGATACAAAGTTGCAACGACCGCCATTGTATTCTCTAGGATCTTTGCTAAAAAAACATATGTTTGGCGACTTGATCAGCCAATTGCGACTTGAAGTTTTGGCCAATGGGCTTGCGACTTGATATTCAGCCAATGGGCTTGCGACTTGATGTTCGGCCAATGGGCTTGCGAATTGTTTGGCCAATGGGCTTGCGGCTTGAAGTTTCGGCCAATCGGCTTGCAGCTTGAAATTTCAGCCAATCGGCTAGCGGCTTGAAGTTTCGGCCAATCGGCTTGCGACTTGAAGTTTCGGCCAATCGGCTTGCGGCTTAAAGTTTCAGCCAATCGGCTTGCGGCTTGAAGTTTCGACCAATCGGCTTGAGACTTGAAGTTTCGGCCAATCGACTTGCGACTTGAAGTTTCAGGCAATCGGCTTGAAGTTTCGGCCAATCGGCTTGCGACTTGAAGTTTCGGCCAATCGACTTGCGACTTGAAGTTTCAGCCAATCGGCTTGAAGTTTCGGCCAATCGGCTTGCGGCTTAAAGTTTCGGCCAATCGGCTTGCGACTTAAAGTTTCGGCCAATCGGCTTGCGGCTTAAAGTTTCGGCCAATCGGCTTGCGGCTTAAAGTTTCAGCCAATCGGCTTGCGGCTTGAAGTTTCGACCAATCGGCTTGAGACTTGAAGTTTCGGCCAATCGGCTTGCGGCTTGAAGTTTCGGCCAATCGGCTTGCGGCTTAAAGTTTCGGCCAATCGGCTTGCGACTTAAAGTTTCGGCCAATCGGCTTGCGGCTTAAAGTTTCGGCCAATCGGCTTGCGGCTTAAAGTTTCAGCCAATCGGCTTGCGGCTTGAAGTTTCGACCAATCGGCTTGAGACTTGAAGTTTCGGCCAATCGGCTTGAAGTTTCGGCCAATCGGCTTGAAGTTTCGACCAATCGGCTTGCGGCTTAAAGTTTCAGCCAATCGGCTTGCGGCTTGAAGTTTCGACCAATCGGCTTGCGACTTAAAGTTTCGGCCAATCGGCTTGCGGCTTAAAGTTTCGGCCAATCGGCTTGCGGCTTAAAGTTTCGGCCAATCGGCTTGCGGCTTAAAGTTTCAGCCAATCGGCTTGCGGCTTGAAGTTTCAGGTAATCTGCTCGCGGCTTGAAGTTTCGGCCAATCGGCTTGCGGCTTGAAGTTTTGGTCAGTCGGCTTGCGGCTTGAAGTTTCAGCCAATCGGCTTGAAGTTTCGGCCAATCGGCTTGCGGCTTGAAGTTTCGGCCAATCGGCTTGCGGCTTAAAGTTTCGGCCAATCGGCTTGCGGCTTAAAGTTTCGGCCAATCGGATTGCGGCTTGAAGTTTTCTGCCAATCGGCTTGCGGCTTAAAGTTTCGGCCAATCGGCTTGCGGCTTAAAGTTTTGGCCAATCGGATTGTGGCTTGAAGTTTCAGCCAATCGGCTTGAAGTTTCGGCCAATCGGCATGCGACTTGAAGTTTCGGCCAATCGGCTTGCGGCTTAAAGTTTCGGCCAATCGGCTTGCGGCTTAAAGTTTCAGCCAATCGGCTTGCGGCTTGAAGTTTCGACCAATCGGCTTGAGACTTGAAGTTTCGGCCAATCGACTTGCGACTTGAAGTTTCAGCCAATCGGCTTGAAGTTTCGGCCAATCGGCTTGCGGCTTAAAGTTTCGGCCAATCGGCTTGCGGCTTAAAGTTTCGGCCAATCGGCTTGCGACTTAAAGTTTCGGCCAATCGGCTTGCGACTTAAAGTTTCGGCCAATCGGCTTACGGCATAAAGTTTCGGCCAATCGGCTTGCGGCTTAAAGTTTCAGCCAATCGGCTTGCGGCTTGAAGTTTCGGCCAATCGGCTTGCGGCTTGAAGTTTCGGGTAATCGACTTGCGGCTTGAAGTTTCGGCCAATCGGCTTGCGGCTTGAAGTTTTAGCCAATCGGCATGCGACTTGAAGTTTCGGCCAATCGGCTTGAGACTTGAAGTTTCGGCCAATCGGCTTGCGGCTTGAAGTTTCGGGTAATCGACTTGCGGCTTGAAGTTTCGGCCAATCGGCTTGCGGCTTAAAGTTTCGGCCAATCGGCTTGCGGCTTAAAGTTTCAGCCAATCGGCTTGCGGCTTGAAGTTTCGACCAATCGGCTTGAGACTTGAAGTTTCGGCCAATCGACTTGCGACTTGAAGTTTCAGCCAATCGGCTTGAAGTTTCGGCCAATCGGCTTGCGGCTTAAAGTTTCGGCCAATCGGCTTGCGGCTTAAAGTTTCGGCCAATCGGCTTGCGACTTAAAGTTTCGGCCAATCGGCTTGCGACTTAAAGTTTCGGCCAATCGGCTTGCGGCTTAAAGTTTCGGCCAATCGGCTTGCGGCTTAAAGTTTCAGCCAATCGGCTTGCCGCTTGAAGTTTCGACCAATCGGCTTGAGACTTGAAGTTTCGGCCAATCGACTTGCGACTTGAAGTTTTGGCCAATCGGCTTGCGGCTTAAAGTTTCAGCCAATCGGCTTGCGGCTTGAAGTTTCGACCAATCGGCTTGAGACTTGAAGTTTCGGCCAATCGGCTTGCGGCTTGAAGTTTCGGGTAATCGACTTGCGGCTTGAAGTTTCGGCCAATCGGCTTGCGGCTTGAAGTTTTAGCCAATCGGCATGCGACTTGAAGTTTCGGCCAATCGGCTTGCGACTTGAAGTTTCGGATAATTGGCTTGCGGCTTGAAGTTTCGGCCAATCGGCTTGAAGTTTTAGCCAATCGGCATGCGACTTGAAGTTTCGGCCAATCGGCTTGCGGCTTGAAGTTTCGGGTAATTGGCTTGCGGCTAGAAGTTTCGGCCAATCGGCTTACGGCTTGAAGTTTCGGCCAATCGGCTTGAGGCTTGGAGTTTCAGCCAATCAGCTTGCAGATTGAAGTTTCGGCCAATCGGCTTGCGGCTTAAAGTTTCGGCCAATCGGATTGCGGCTTGAAGTTTTCGGCCAATCGGCATGCGGCTTAAAGTTTCGGCCAATCGGATTGCGGCTTGAAGTTTCAGCCAATCGGCTTGAAGTTTCGGCCAATCGGCTTGCGGCTTGAAGTTTCGGCCTATCGGCTTGAGGCTTGAAGTTTCAGCCAATCAGCTTGCAGATTGAAGTTTCGGCCAATCGGCTTGCGGCTTGAAGTTTCGGCCAATCGGCTTGCGGCTTAAAGTTTCGGCCAATCGGCTTGTGGCTTAAAGTTTCGGCCAATCGGATTGCGGCTTGAAGTTTTCTGCCAATCGGCTTGCGGCTTGAAGTTTTCGGCCAATCGGCTTGCGGCTTAAAGTTTTGGCCAATCGGCTTGCGGCTTGAAGTTTCGGCCTATCGGCTTGAGGCTTGAAGTTTCAGCCAATCAGCTTGCAGATTGAAGTTTCGGCCAATCGGCTTGCGGCTTGAAGTTTTGGCCAATCGGCTTGCGGCTTGAAGTTTTGGCCAATCGGCTTGCGACTTGTTCGGCCAGTCAGCTTGCAACGTGACATGTTAGGTATCTATTTACTCGACATAACTTCATCTTTCACATTATGCGAAAAAAATGGGCTAACTTTACTGGTTTTCTTTTTTTAGCACAAAACTGTTTAAAAAATAAAACTTGTTTGAAAAATTAATACTCAAATACCACACGAGATACAAAGTTGCAACCACCGCCATTGTATTCTCTAGGGTCTTTGCTAAAAAAACATGTTTGGCGACTTGATGATCAGCCAATGGGCTTGCGACTTGATATTCAGCCAATGGGCTTGCGACTTGATATTCAGCCAATGGGCTTGCGACTTGTTCGGCCAAACGGCTTGCGGCTTGAAGTTTCGGCCAATCGGCTTATGGCTTGAAGTTTCGGCCAATCGGCTTGAGGCTTGGAGTTTCGGCCAATCGGCTTGCTGCTTAAAGTTTTGGCCAATCGGCTTGCGGCTTGAGGTTTTCGGCAAATCAGCTTGCGGCTTGAAGTTTTCAGCCAATCGGCTTGCGGCTTGAAGTTTCGGCCAATCGGCTTGAGGCTTGGAGTTTCGGCCAATCGGCTTGCTGCTTAAAGTTTCGGCCAATCGGCTTGCGGCTTGAAGTTTTCGGCCAATTAGCTTGCGGCTTGAAGTTTTCGGCCAATCGGCTTGTGGCTTGAAGTTTCGGCCAATCGGCTTGCGGCTTGAAGTTTCGGCCAATCGGCTTGCGGCTTGAAGTTTCGGCCAATTGGCTTGAAGTTTCGGTCAGTCGGCTTGCGGCTTGAAGTTTCGGCCAATCAGCTTGCGACGTGACATGCTAGTTATCTATTTACTCTGCATAACTTCATCTTTCACATTATGCGAAAAAATGGGCTAACTTTACTGTTTTTTTTTTTTTTAGCACAAAACTGTTTAAAAAGAAAAGTTGTTTGAAAAATTGATGCGCAAATACCGCACGAGATACAAAGTTGCAACGACCGCCATTGTATTCTCTAGGATCTTTGCTAAAAAAACATATGTTTGGCGACTTGATCAGCCAATTGCGACTTGAAGTTTTGGCCAATGGGCTTGCGACTTGATATTCAGCCAATGGGCTTGCGACTTGATGTTCGGCCAATGGGCTTGCGAATTGTTTGGCCAATGGGCTTGCGGCTTGAAGTTTCGGCCAATCGGCTTGCAGCTTGAAATTTCAGCCAATCGGCTAGTGGCTTGAAGTTTCGGCCAATCGGCTTGCGACTTGAAGTTTCGGCCAATCGGCTTGCGGCTTAAAGTTTCAGCCAATCGGCTTGCGGCTTGAAGTTTCGACCAATCGGCTTGAGACTTGAAGTTTCGGCCAATCGACTTGCGACTTGAAGTTTCAGGCAATCGGCTTGAAGTTTCGGCCAATCGGCTTGCGACTTGAAGTTTCGGCCAATCGACTTGCGACTTGAAGTTTCAGCCAATCGGCTTGAAGTTTCGGCCAATCGGCTTGCGGCTTAAAGTTTCGGCCAATCGGCTTGCGGCTTAAAGTTTCGGCCAATCGGCTTGCGACTTAAAGTTTCGGCCAATCGGCTTGAGACTTGAAGTTTCGGCCAATCGGCTTGCGGCTTAAAGTTTCGGCCAATCGGCTTGTGGCTTAAAGTTTCAGCCAATCGGCTTGCGGCTTGAAGTTTCGGCCAATCGGCTTGAGACTTGAAGTTTCGGCCAATCGACTTGCGACTTGAAGTTTCAGGCAATCGGCTTGAAGTTTCGGCCAATCGGCTTGCGACTTGAAGTTTCGGCCAATCGACTTGCGACTTGAAGTTTCAGCCAATCGGCTTGAAGTTTCGGCCAATCGGCTTGCGGCTTAAAGTTTCGGCCAATCGGCTTGCGACTTAAAGTTTCGGCCAATCGGCTTGCGGCTTAAAGTTTCGGCCAATCGGCTTGCGGCTTAAAGTTTCAGCCAATCGGCTTGCGGCTTGAAGTTTCGACCAATCGGCTTGAGACTTGAAGTTTCGGCCAATCGGCTTGCGGCTTGAAGTTTCGGCCAATCGGCTTGCGGCTTAAAGTTTCGGCCAATCGGCTTGCGACTTAAAGTTTCGGCCAATCGGCTTGCGGCTTAAAGTTTCGGCCAATCGGCTTGCGGCTTAAAGTTTCAGCCAATCGGCTTGCGGCTTGAAGTTTCGACCAATCGGCTTGAGACTTGAAGTTTCGGCCAATCGGCTTGAAGTTTCGGCCAATCGGCTTGAAGTTTCGACCAATCGGCTTGCGGCTTAAAGTTTCAGCCAATCGGCTTGCGGCTTGAAGTTTCGACCAATCGGCTTGCGACTTAAAGTTTCGGCCAATCGGCTTGCGGCTTAAAGTTTCGGCCAATCGGCTTGCGGCTTAAAGTTTCGGCCAATCGGCTTGCGGCTTAAAGTTTCAGCCAATCGGCTTGCGGCTTGAAGTTTCGACCAATCGGCTTGAGACTTGAAGTTTCGGCCAATCGGCTTGCGGCTTGAAGTTTCGGGTAATCGACTTGCGGCTTGAAGTTTCGGCCAATCGGATTGTGGCTTGAAGTTTCAGCCAATCGGCTTGAAGTTTCGGCCAATCGGCTTGCGGCTTAAAGTTTCGGCCAATCGGCTTATGGCTTGAAGTTTCGGCCAATCGGCTTATGGCTTGAAGTTTCGGCCAATCGGCTTGAGGCTTGGAGTTTCGGCCAATCGGCTTGCTGCTTAAAGTTTTGGCCAATCGGCTTGCGGCTTGAGGTTTTCGGCAAATCAGCTTGCGGCTTGAAGTTTTCAGCCAATCGGCTTGCGGCTTGAAGTTTCGGCCAATCGGCTTGAGGCTTGGAGTTTCGGCCAATCGGCTTGCTGCTTAAAGTTTCGGCCAATCGGCTTGCGGCTTGAAGTTTTCGGCCAATTAGCTTGCGGCTTGAAGTTTTCGGCCAATCGGCTTGTGGCTTGAAGTTTCGGCCAATCGGCTTGCGGCTTGAAGTTTCGGCCAATCGGCTTGCGGCTTGAAGTTTCGGCCAATTGGCTTGAAGTTTCGGTCAGTCGGCTTGCGGCTTGAAGTTTCGGCCAATCAGCTTGCGACGTGACATGCTAGTTATCTATTTACTCTGCATAACTTCATCTTTCACATTATGCGAAAAAATGGGCTAACTTTACTGTTTTTTTTTTTTTTAGCACAAAACTGTTTAAAAAGAAAAGTTGTTTGAAAAATTGATGCGCAAATACCGCACGAGATACAAAGTTGCAACGACCGCCATTGTATTCTCTAGGATCTTTGCTAAAAAAACATATGTTTGGCGACTTGATCAGCCAATTGCGACTTGAAGTTTTGGCCAATGGGCTTGCGACTTGATATTCAGCCAATGGGCTTGCGACTTGATGTTCGGCCAATGGGCTTGCGAATTGTTTGGCCAATGGGCTTGCGGCTTGAAGTTTCGGCCAATCGGCTTGCAGCTTGAAATTTCAGCCAATCGGCTAGCGGCTTGAAGTTTCGGCCAATCGGCTTGCGACTTGAAGTTTCGGCCAATCGGCTTGCGGCTTAAAGTTTCAGCCAATCGGCTTGCGGCTTGAAGTTTCGACCAATCGGCTTGAGACTTGAAGTTTCGGCCAATCGACTTGCGACTTGAAGTTTCAGGCAATCGGCTTGAAGTTTCGGCCAATCGGCTTGCGACTTGAAGTTTCGGCCAATCGACTTGCGACTTGAAGTTTCAGCCAATCGGCTTGAAGTTTCGGCCAATCGGCTTGCGGCTTAAAGTTTCGGCCAATCGGCTTGCGGCTTAAAGTTTCGGCCAATCGGCTTGCGACTTAAAGTTTCGGCCAATCGGCTTGAGACTTGAAGTTTCGGCCAATCGGCTTGCGGCTTAAAGTTTCGGCCAATCGGCTTGCGGCTTAAAGTTTCAGCCAATCGGCTTGCGGCTTGAAGTTTCGGCCAATCGGCTTGAGACTTGAAGTTTCGGCCAATCGACTTGCGACTTGAAGTTTCAGGCAATCGGCTTGAAGTTTCGGCCAATCGGCTTGCGACTTGAAGTTTCGGCCAATCGACTTGCGACTTGAAGTTTCAGCCAATCGGCTTGAAGTTTCGGCCAATCGGCTTGCGGCTTAAAGTTTCGGCCAATCGGCTTGCGACTTAAAGTTTCGGCCAATCGGCTTGCGGCTTAAAGTTTCAGCCAATCGGCTTGCGGCTTGAAGTTTCGACCAATCGGCTTGAGACTTGAAGTTTCGGCCAATCGGCTTGCGGCTTGAAGTTTCGGCCAATCGGCTTGAAGTTTCGGCCAATCGGCTTGCGGCTTAAAGTTTCGGCCAATCGGCTTGCGACTTAAAGTTTCGGCCAATCGGCTTGCGGCTTAAAGTTTCGGCCAATCGGCTTGCGGCTTAAAGTTTCAGCCAATCGGCTTGCGGCTTGAAGTTTCGACCAATCGGCTTGAGACTTGAAGTTTCGGCCAATCGGCTTGAAGTTTCGGCCAATCGGCTTGAAGTTTCGACCAATCGGCTTGCGGCTTAAAGTTTCAGCCAATCGGCTTGCGGCTTGAAGTTTCGACCAATCGGCTTGCGACTTAAAGTTTCGGCCAATCGGCTTGCGGCTTAAAGTTTCGGCCAATCGGCTTGCGGCTTAAAGTTTCGGCCAATCGGCTTGCGGCTTAAAGTTTCAGCCAATCGGCTTGCGGCTTAAAGTTTCGGCCAATCGGATTGCGGCTTGAAGTTTTCGGCCAATCGGCATGCGGCTTAAAGTTTCGGCCAATCGGATTGCGGCTTGAAGTTTCAGCCAATCGGCTTGAAGTTTCGGCCAATCGGCTTGTGACTTGAAGTTTCGGCCAATCGGCTTGCGGCTTGAAGTTTCGGCCTATCGGCTTGAGGCTTGAAGTTTCAGCCAATCAGCTTGCAGATTGAAGTTTCGGCCAATCGGCTTGCGGCTTGAAGTTTCGGCCAATCGGCTTGCGGCTTAAAGTTTCGGCCAATCGGCTTGTGGCTTAAAGTTTCGGCCAATCGGATTGCGGCTTGAAGTTTTCTGCCAATCGGCTTGCGGCTTGAAGTTTCGACCAATCGGCTTGCGGCTTAAAGTTTCAGCCAATCGGCTTGCGGCTTGAAGTTTCGACCAATCGGCTTGCGACTTAAAGTTTCGGCCAATCGGCTTGCGGCTTAAAGTTTCGGCCAATCGGCTTGCGGCTTAAAGTTTCAGCCAATCGGCTTGCGGCTTGAAGTTTCGACCAATCGGCTTGAGACTTGAAGTTTCGGCCAATCGACTTGCGACTTGAAGTTTCAGCCAATCGGCTTGAAGTTTCGGCCAATCGGCTTGCGGCTTAAAGTTTCGGCCAATCGGCTTGCGGCTTAAAGTTTCGGCCAATCGGCTTGCGACTTAAAGTTTCGGCCAATCGGCTTGCGACTTAAAGTTTCGGCCAATCGGCTTACGGCATAAAGTTTCGGCCAATCGGCTTGCGGCTTAAAGTTTCAGCCAATCGGCTTGCGGCTTGAAGTTTCGGCCAATCGGCTTGCGGCTTGAAGTTTCGGGTAATCGACTTGCGGCTTGAAGTTTCGGCCAATCGGCTTGCGGCTTGAAGTTTTAGCCAATCGGCATGCGACTTGAAGTTTCGGCCAATCGGCTTGAGACTTGAAGTTTCGGCCAATCGGCTTGCGGCTTGAAGTTTCGGGTAATCGACTTGCGGCTTGAAGTTTCGGCCAATCGGCTTGCGGCTTAAAGTTTCGGCCAATCGGCTTGCGGCTTAAAGTTTCAGCCAATCGGCTTGCGGCTTGAAGTTTCGACCAATCGGCTTGAGACTTGAAGTTTCGGCCAATCGACTTGCGACTTGAAGTTTCAGCCAATCGGCTTGAAGTTTCGGCCAATCGGCTTGCGGCTTAAAGTTTCGGCCAATCGGCTTGCGGCTTAAAGTTTCGGCCAATCGGCTTGCGACTTAAAGTTTCGGCCAATCGGCTTGCGACTTAAAGTTTCGGCCAATCGGCTTGCGGCTTAAAGTTTCGGCCAATCGGCTTGCGGCTTAAAGTTTCAGCCAATCGGCTTGCCGCTTGAAGTTTCGACCAATCGGCTTGAGACTTGAAGTTTCGGCCAATCGACTTGCGACTTGAAGTTTCGGCCAATCGGCTTGCGGCTTAAAGTTTCAGCCAATCGGCTTGCGGCTTGAAGTTTCGACCAATCGGCTTGAGACTTGAAGTTTCGGCCAATCGGCTTGCGGCTTGAAGTTTCGGGTAATCGACTTGCGGCTTGAAGTTTCGGCCAATCGGCTTGCGGCTTGAAGTTTTAGCCAATCGGCATGCGACTTGAAGTTTCGGCCAATCGGCTTGCGACTTGAAGTTTCGGATAATTGGCTTGCGGCTTGAAGTTTCGGCCAATCGGCTTGAAGTTTTAGCCAATCGGCATGCGACTTGAAGTTTCGGCCAATCGGCTTGCGGCTTGAAGTTTCGGGTAATTGGCTTGCGGCTAGAAGTTTCGGCCAATCGGCTTACGGCTTGAAGTTTCGGCCAATCGGCTTGAGGCTTGGAGTTTCAGCCAATCAGCTTGCAGATTGAAGTTTCGGCCAATCGGCTTGCGGCTTAAAGTTTCGGCCAATCGGATTGCGGCTTGAAGTTTTCGGCCAATCGGCATGCGGCTTAAAGTTTCGGCCAATCGGATTGCGGCTTGAAGTTTCAGCCAATCGGCTTGAAGTTTCGGCCAATCAGCTTGCGGCTTGAAGTTTCGGCCTATCGGCTTGAGGCTTGAAGTTTCAGCCAATCAGCTTGCAGATTGAAGTTTCGGCCAATCGGCTTGCGGCTTGAAGTTTCGGCCAATCGGCTTGCGGCTTAAAGTTTCGGCCAATCGGCTTGTGGCTTAAAGTTTCGGCCAATCGGATTGCGGCTTGAAGTTTTCTGCCAATCGGCTTGCGGCTTGAAGTTTTCGGCCAATCGGCTTGCGGCTTAAAGTTTTGGCCAATCGGATTGTGGCTTGAAGTTTCGACCAATCGGCTTGAGACTTGAAGTTTCGGCCAATCGACTTGCGACTTGAAGTTTCAGCCAATCGGCTTGAAGTTTCGGCCAATCGGCTTGCGGCTTAAAGTTTTCGGCCAATCGGCTTGCGGCTTAAAGTTTTGGCCAATCGGATTGTGGCTTGAAGTTTCAGCCAATCGGCTTGAAGTTTCGGCCAATCGGCTTGCGGCTTAAAGTTTCGGCCAATCGGCTTGCGGCTTGAAGTTTCGGCCTATCGGCTTGAGGCTTGAAGTTTCAGCCAATCAGCTTGCAGATTGAAGTTTCGGCCAATCGGCTTGCGGCTTGAAGTTTTGGCCAATCGGCTTGCGGCTTGAAGTTTTGGCCAATCGGCTTGCGACTTGTTCGGCCAGTCAGCTTGCAACGTGACATGTTAGGTATCTATTTACTCGACATAACTTCATCTTTCACATTATGCGAAAAAAATGGGCTAACTTTACTGGTTTTCTTTTTTTAGCACAAAACTGTTTAAAAAATAAAACTTGTTTGAAAAATTAATACTCAAATACCACACGAGATACAAAGTTGCAACCACCGCCATTGTATTCTCTAGGGTCTTTGCTAAAAAAACATGTTTGGCGACTTGATGATCAGCCAATGGGCTTGCGACTTGATATTCAGCCAATGGGCTTGCGACTTGATATTCAGCCAATGGGCTTGCGACTTGTTCGGCCAAACGGCTTGCGGCTTGAAGTTTCGGCCAATCGGCTTATGGCTTGAAGTTTCGGCCAATCGGCTTGAGGCTTGGAGTTTCGGCCAATCGGCTTGCTGCTTAAAGTTTTGGCCAATCGGCTTGCGGCTTGAGGTTTTCGGCAAATCAGCTTGCGGCTTGAAGTTTTCAGCCAATCGGCTTGCGGCTTGAAGTTTCGGCCAATCGGCTTGAGGCTTGGAGTTTCGGCCAATCGGCTTGCTGCTTAAAGTTTCGGCCAATCGGCTTGCGGCTTGAAGTTTTCGGCCAATTAGCTTGCGGCTTGAAGTTTTCGGCCAATCGGCTTGTGGCTTGAAGTTTCGGCCAATCGGCTTGCGGCTTGAAGTTTCGGCCAATCGGCTTGCGGCTTGAAGTTTCGGCCAATTGGCTTGAAGTTTCGGTCAGTCGGCTTGCGGCTTGAAGTTTCGGCCAATCAGCTTGCGACGTGACATGCTAGTTATCTATTTACTCTGCATAACTTCATCTTTCACATTATGCGAAAAAATGGGCTAACTTTACTGTTTTTTTTTTTTTTAGCACAAAACTGTTTAAAAAGAAAAGTTGTTTGAAAAATTGATGCGCAAATACCGCACGAGATACAAAGTTGCAACGACCGCCATTGTATTCTCTAGGATCTTTGCTAAAAAAACATATGTTTGGCGACTTGATCAGCCAATTGCGACTTGAAGTTTTGGCCAATGGGCTTGCGACTTGATATTCAGCCAATGGGCTTGCGACTTGATGTTCGGCCAATGGGCTTGCGAATTGTTTGGCCAATGGGCTTGCGGCTTGAAGTTTCGGCCAATCGGCTTGCAGCTTGAAATTTCAGCCAATCGGCTAGCGGCTTGAAGTTTCGGCCAATCGGCTTGCGACTTGAAGTTTCGGCCAATCGGCTTGCGGCTTAAAGTTTCAGCCAATCGGCTTGCGGCTTGAAGTTTCGACCAATCGGCTTGAGACTTGAAGTTTCGGCCAATCGACTTGCGACTTGAAGTTTCAGGCAATCGGCTTGAAGTTTCGGCCAATCGGCTTGCGACTTGAAGTTTCGGCCAATCGACTTGCGACTTGAAGTTTCAGCCAATCGGCTTGAAGTTTCGGCCAATCGGCTTGCGGCTTAAAGTTTCGGCCAATCGGCTTGCGGCTTAAAGTTTCGGCCAATCGGCTTGCGACTTAAAGTTTCGGCCAATCGGCTTGAGACTTGAAGTTTCGGCCAATCGGCTTGCGGCTTAAAGTTTCGGCCAATCGGCTTGCGGCTTAAAGTTTCAGCCAATCGGCTTGCGGCTTGAAGTTTCGGCCAATCGGCTTGAGACTTGAAGTTTCGGCCAATCGACTTGCGACTTGAAGTTTCAGGCAATCGGCTTGAAGTTTCGGCCAATCGGCTTGCGACTTGAAGTTTCGGCCAATCGACTTGCGACTTGAAGTTTCAGCCAATCGGCTTGAAGTTTCGGCCAATCGGCTTGCGGCTTAAAGTTTCGGCCAATCGGCTTGCGACTTAAAGTTTCGGCCAATCGGCTTGCGGCTTAAAGTTTCGGCCAATCGGCTTGCGGCTTAAAGTTTCAGCCAATCGGCTTGCGGCTTGAAGTTTCGACCAATCGGCTTGAGACTTGAAGTTTCGGCCAATCGGCTTGCGGCTTGAAGTTTCGGCCAATCGGCTTGAAGTTTCGGCCAATCGGCTTGCGGCTTAAAGTTTCGGCCAATCGGCTTGCGACTTAAAGTTTCGGCCAATCGGCTTGCGGCTTAAAGTTTCGGCCAATCGGCTTGCGGCTTAAAGTTTCAGCCAATCGGCTTGCGGCTTGAAGTTTCGACCAATCGGCTTGAGACTTGAAGTTTCGGCCAATCGGCTTGAAGTTTCGGCCAATCGGCTTGAAGTTTCGACCAATCGGCTTGCGGCTTAAAGTTTCAGCCAATCGGCTTGCGGCTTGAAGTTTCGACCAATCGGCTTGCGACTTAAAGTTTCGGCCAATCGGCTTGCGGCTTAAAGTTTCGGCCAATCGGCTTGCGGCTTAAAGTTTCGGCCAATCGGCTTGCGGCTTAAAGTTTCAGCCAATCGGCTTGCGGCTTGAAGTTTCGACCAATCGGCTTGAGACTTGAAGTTTCGGCCAATCGGCTTGCGGCTTGAAGTTTCGGGTAATCGACTTGCGGCTTGAAGTTTCGGCCAATCGGCTTGCGGCTTGAAGTTTTAGGTAATCTGCTCGCGGCTTGAAGTTTCGGCCAATCGGCTTGCGGCTTGAAGTTTCGGGTAATCGGCATGCGACTTGAAGTTTCGGCCAATCGGCTTGCGACTTAAAGTTTCGGCCAATCGGCTTGCGGCTTAAAGTTTCGGCCAATCGACTTGCGACTTGAAGTTTCGGCCAATCGGCTTGCGGCTTGAAGTTTCAGGTAATCTGCTCGCGGCTTGAAGTTTCGGCCAATCGGCTTGCGGCTTGAAGTTTTGGTCAGTCGGCTTGCGGCTTAAAGTTTCGGCCAATCGGCTTGCGGCTTAAAGTTTCGGCCAATCGGATTGCGGCTTGAAGTTTTCTGCCAATCGGCTTGCGGCTTAAAGTTTCGGCCAATCGGCTTGCGGCTTAAAGTTTTGGCCAATCGGATTGTGGCTTGAAGTTTCAGCCAATCGGCTTGAAGTTTCGGCCAATCGGCATGCGACTTGAAGTTTCGGCCAATCGGCTTGCGGCTTAAAGTTTCGGCCAATCGGCTTGCGGCTTAAAGTTTCAGCCAATCGGCTTGCGGCTTGAAGTTTCGACCAATCGGCTTGAGACTTGAAGTTTCGGCCAATCGACTTGCGACTTGAAGTTTCAGCCAATCGGCTTGAAGTTTCGGCCAATCGGCTTGCGGCTTAAAGTTTCGGCCAATCGGCTTGCGGCTTAAAGTTTCGGCCAATCGGCTTGCGACTTAAAGTTTCGGCCAATCGGCTTGCGACTTAAAGTTTCGGCCAATCGGCTTACGGCATAAAGTTTCGGCCAATCGGCTTGCGGCTTAAAGTTTCAGCCAATCGGCTTGCGGCTTGAAGTTTCGGCCAATCGGCTTGCGGCTTGAAGTTTCGGGTAATCGACTTGCGGCTTGAAGTTTCGGCCAATCGGCTTGCGGCTTGAAGTTTTAGCCAATCGGCATGCGACTTGAAGTTTCGGCCAATCGGCTTGAGACTTGAAGTTTCGGCCAATCGGCTTGCGGCTTAAAGTTTCGGCCAATCGGCTTGCGGCTTAAAGTTTCAGCCAATCGGCTTGCGGCTTGAAGTTTCGACCAATCGGCTTGAGACTTGAAGTTTCGGCCAATCGACTTGCGACTTGAAGTTTCAGCCAATCGGCTTGAAGTTTCGGCCAATCGGCTTGCGGCTTAAAGTTTCGGCCAATCGGCTTGCGGCTTAAAGTTTCGGCCAATCGGCTTGCGACTTAAAGTTTCGGCCAATCGGCTTGCGACTTAAAGTTTCGGCCAATCGGCTTGCGGCTTAAAGTTTCGGCCAATCGGCTTGCGGCTTAAAGTTTCAGCCAATCGGCTTGCCGCTTGAAGTTTCGACCAATCGGCTTGAGACTTGAAGTTTCGGCCAATCGACTTGCGACTTGAAGTTTCGGCCAATCGGCTTGCGGCTTAAAGTTTCAGCCAATCGGCTTGCGGCTTGAAGTTTCGACCAATCGGCTTGAGACTTGAAGTTTCGGCCAATCGGCTTGCGGCTTGAAGTTTCGGGTAATCGACTTGCGGCTTGAAGTTTCGGCCAATCGGCTTGCGGCTTGAAGTTTTAGCCAATCGGCATGCGACTTGAAGTTTCGGCCAATCGGCTTGCGACTTGAAGTTTCGGATAATTGGCTTGCGGCTTGAAGTTTCGGCCAATCGGCTTGAAGTTTTAGCCAATCGGCATGCGACTTGAAGTTTCGGCCAATCGGCTTGCGGCTTGAAGTTTCGGGTAATTGGCTTGCGGCTAGAAGTTTCGGCCAATCGGCTTACGGCTTGAAGTTTCGGCCAATCGGCTTGAGGCTTGGAGTTTCAGCCAATCAGCTTGCAGATTGAAGTTTCGGCCAATCGGCTTGCGGCTTAAAGTTTCGGCCAATCGGATTGCGGCTTGAAGTTTTCGGCCAATCGGCATGCGGCTTAAAGTTTCGGCCAATCGGATTGCGGCTTGAAGTTTCAGCCAATCGGCTTGAAGTTTTGGCCAATCGGCTTGTGACTTGAAGTTTCGGCCAATCGGCTTGCGGCTTGAAGTTTCGGCCTATCGGCTTGAGGCTTGAAGTTTCAGCCAATCAGCTTGCAGATTGAAGTTTCGGCCAATCGGCTTGCGGCTTGAAGTTTCGGCCAATCGGCTTGCGGCTTAAAGTTTCGGCCAATCGGCTTGTGGCTTAAAGTTTCGGCCAATCGGATTGCGGCTTGAAGTTTTCTGCCAATCGGCTTGCGGCTTGAAGTTTTCGGCCAATCGGCTTGCGGCTTAAAGTTTTGGCCAATCGGATTGTGGCTTGAAGTTTCGACCAATCGGCTTGAGACTTGAAGTTTCGGCCAATCGACTTGCGACTTGAAGTTTCAGCCAATCGGCTTGAAGTTTCGGCCAATCGGCTTGCGGCTTAAAGTTTTCGGCCAATCGGCTTGCGGCTTAAAGTTTTGGCCAATCGGATTGTGGCTTGAAGTTTCAGCCAATCGGCTTGAAGTTTCGGCCAATCGGCTTGCGGCTTAAAGTTTCGGCCAATCGGCTTGCGGCTTGAAGTTTCGGCCTATCGGCTTGAGGCTTGAAGTTTCAGCCAATCAGCTTGCGACTTGTTCGGCCAGTCAGCTTGCAACGTGACATGTTAGGTATCTATTTACTCGACATAACTTCATCTTTCACATTATGCGAAAAAAATGGGCTAACTTTACTGGTTTTCTTTTTTTAGCACAAAACTGTTTAAAAAATAAAACTTGTTTGAAAAATTAATACTCAAATACCACACGAGATACAAAGTTGCAACCACCGCCATTGTATTCTCTAGGGTCTTTGCTAAAAAAACATGTTTGGCGACTTGATGATCAGCCAATGGGCTTGCGACTTGATATTCAGCCAATGGGCTTGCGACTTGATATTCAGCCAATGGGCTTGCGACTTGTTCGGCCAAACGGCTTGCGGCTTGAAGTTTCGGCCAATCGGCTTATGGCTTGAAGTTTCGGCCAATCGGCTTGAGGCTTGGAGTTTCGGCCAATCGGCTTGCTGCTTAAAGTTTTGGCCAATCGGCTTGCGGCTTGAGGTTTTCGGCAAATCAGCTTGCGGCTTGAAGTTTTCAGCCAATCGGCTTGCGGCTTGAAGTTTCGGCCAATCGGCTTGAGGCTTGGAGTTTCGGCCAATCGGCTTGCTGCTTAAAGTTTCGGCCAATCGGCTTGCGGCTTGAAGTTTTCGGCCAATTAGCTTGCGGCTTGAAGTTTTCGGCCAATCGGCTTGTGGCTTGAAGTTTCGGCCAATCGGCTTGCGGCTTGAAGTTTCGGCCAATCGGCTTGCGGCTTGAAGTTTCGGCCAATTGGCTTGAAGTTTCGGTCAGTCGGCTTGCGGCTTGAAGTTTCGGCCAATCAGCTTGCGACGTGACATGCTAGTTATCTATTTACTCTGCATAACTTCATCTTTCACATTATGCGAAAAAATGGGCTAACTTTACTGTTTTTTTTTTTTTTAGCACAAAACTGTTTAAAAAGAAAAGTTGTTTGAAAAATTGATGCGCAAATACCGCACGAGATACAAAGTTGCAACGACCGCCATTGTATTCTCTAGGATCTTTGCTAAAAAAACATATGTTTGGCGACTTGATCAGCCAATTGCGACTTGAAGTTTTGGCCAATGGGCTTGCGACTTGATATTCAGCCAATGGGCTTGCGACTTGATGTTCGGCCAATGGGCTTGCGAATTGTTTGGCCAATGGGCTTGCGGCTTGAAGTTTCGGCCAATCGGCTTGCAGCTTGAAATTTCAGCCAATCGGCTAGCGGCTTGAAGTTTCGGCCAATTGGCTTGCGACTTGAAGTTTCGGCCAATCGGCTTGCGGCTTAAAGTTTCAGCCAATCGGCTTGCGGCTTGAAGTTTCGACCAATCGGCTTGAGACTTGAAGTTTCGGCCAATCGACTTGCGACTTGAAGTTTCAGGCAATCGGCTTGAAGTTTCGGCCAATCGGCTTGCGACTTGAAGTTTCGGCCAATCGACTTGCGACTTGAAGTTTCAGCCAATCGGCTTGAAGTTTCGGCCAATCGGCTTGCGGCTTAAAGTTTCGGCCAATCGGCTTGCGGCTTAAAGTTTCGGCCAATCGGCTTGCGACTTAAAGTTTCGGCCAATCGGCTTGAGACTTGAAGTTTCGGCCAATCGGCTTGCGGCTTAAAGTTTCGGCCAATCGGCTTGCGGCTTAAAGTTTCAGCCAATCGGCTTGCGGCTTGAAGTTTCGGCCAATCGGCTTGAGACTTGAAGTTTCGGCCAATCGACTTGCGACTTGAAGTTTCAGGCAATCGGCTTGAAGTTTCGGCCAATCGGCTTGCGACTTGAAGTTTCGGCCAATCGACTTGCGACTTGAAGTTTCAGCCAATCGGCTTGAAGTTTCGGCCAATCGGCTTGCGGCTTAAAGTTTCGGCCAATCGGCTTGCGACTTAAAGTTTCGGCCAATCGGCTTGCGGCTTAAAGTTTCGGCCAATCGGCTTGCGGCTTAAAGTTTCAGCCAATCGGCTTGCGGCTTGAAGTTTCGACCAATCGGCTTGAGACTTGAAGTTTCGGCCAATCGGCTTGCGGCTTGAAGTTTCGGCCAATCGGCTTGCGGCTTAAAGTTTCGGCCAATCGGCTTGCGACTTAAAGTTTCGGCCAATCGGCTTGCGGCTTAAAGTTTCGGCCAATCGGCTTGCGGCTTAAAGTTTCAGCCAATCGGCTTGCGGCTTGAAGTTTCGACCAATCGGCTTGAGACTTGAAGTTTCGGCCAATCGGCTTGAAGTTTCGGCCAATCGGCTTGAAGTTTCGACCAATCGGCTTGCGGCTTAAAGTTTCAGCCAATCGGCTTGCGGCTTGAAGTTTCGACCAATCGGCTTGCGACTTAAAGTTTCGGCCAATCGGCTTGCGGCTTAAAGTTTCGGCCAATCGGCTTGCGGCTTAAAGTTTCGGCCAATCGGCTTGCGGCTTAAAGTTTCAGCCAATCGGCTTGCGGCTTGAAGTTTCGACCAATCGGCTTGAGACTTGAAGTTTCGGCCAATCGGCTTGCGGCTTGAAGTTTCGGGTAATCGACTTGCGGCTTGAAGTTTCGGCCAATCGGCTTGCGGCTTGAAGTTTTAGCCAATCGGCATGCGACTTGAAGTTTCGGCCAATCGGCTTGCGACTTAAAGTTTCGGCCAATCGGCTTGCGGCTTAAAGTTTCGGCCAATCGACTTGCGACTTGAAGTTTCGGCCAATCGGCTTGCGGCTTGAAGTTTCAGGTAATCTGCTCGCGGCTTGAAGTTTCGGCCAATCGGCTTGCGGCTTGAAGTTTTGGTCAGTCGGCTTGCGGCTTGAAGTTTCAGCCAATCGGCTTGAAGTTTCGGCCAATCGGCTTGCGGCTTGAAGTTTCGGCCAATCGGCTTGCGGCTTAAAGTTTCGGCCAATCGGCTTGCGGCTTAAAGTTTCGGCCAATCGGATTGCGGCTTGAAGTTTTCTGCCAATCGGCTTGCGGCTTAAAGTTTCGGCCAATCGGCTTGCGGCTTAAAGTTTTGGCCAATCGGATTGTGGCTTGAAGTTTCAGCCAATCGGCTTGAAGTTTCGGCCAATCGGCATGCGACTTGAAGTTTCGGCCAATCGGCTTGCGGCTTAAAGTTTCGGCCAATCGGCTTGCGGCTTAAAGTTTCAGCCAATCGGCTTGCGGCTTGAAGTTTCGACCAATCGGCTTGAGACTTGAAGTTTCGGCCAATCGACTTGCGACTTGAAGTTTCAGCCAATCGGCTTGAAGTTTCGGCCAATCGGCTTGCGGCTTAAAGTTTCGGCCAATCGGCTTGCGGCTTAAAGTTTCGGCCAATCGGCTTGCGACTTAAAGTTTCGGCCAATCGGCTTGCGACTTAAAGTTTCGGCCAATCGGCTTGCGGCTTAAAGTTTCGGCCAATCGGCTTGCGGCTTAAAGTTTCAGCCAATCGGCTTGCCGCTTGAAGTTTCGACCAATCGGCTTGAGACTTGAAGTTTCGGCCAATCGACTTGCGACTTGAAGTTTCGGCCAATCGGCTTGCGGCTTAAAGTTTCAGCCAATCGGCTTGCGGCTTGAAGTTTCGACCAATCGGCTTGAGACTTGAAGTTTCGGCCAATCGGCTTGCGGCTTGAAGTTTCGGGTAATCGACTTGCGGCTTGAAGTTTCGGCCAATCGGCTTGCGGCTTGAAGTTTTAGCCAATCGGCATGCGACTTGAAGTTTCGGCCAATCTGCTTGCGACTTGAAGTTTCGGATAATTGGCTTGCGGCTTGAAGTTTCGGCCAATCGGCTTGAAGTTTTAGCCAATCGGCATGCGACTTGAAGTTTCGGCCAATCGGCTTGCGGCTTGAAGTTTCGGGTAATTGGCTTGCGGCTAGAAGTTTCGGCCAATCGGCTTACGGCTTGAAGTTTCGGCCAATCGGCTTGAGGCTTGGAGTTTCAGCCAATCAGCTTGCAGATTGAAGTTTCGGCCAATCGGCTTGCGGCTTAAAGTTTCGGCCAATCGGATTGCGGCTTGAAGTTTTCGGCCAATCGGCATGCGGCTTAAAGTTTCGGCCAATCGGATTGCGGCTTGAAGTTTCAGCCAATCGGCTTGAAGTTTCGGCCAATCGGCTTGTGACTTGAAGTTTCGGCCAATCGGCTTGCGGCTTGAAGTTTCGGCCTATCGGCTTGAGGCTTGAAGTTTCAGCCAATCAGCTTGCAGATTGAAGTTTCGGCCAATCGGCTTGCGGCTTGAAGTTTCGGCCAATCGGCCTTTCGGCTTAAAGTTTCGGCCAATCGGCTTGTGGCTTAAAGTTTCGGCCAATCGGATTGCGGCTTGAAGTTTTCTGCCAATCGGCTTGCGGCTTGAAGTTTTCGGCCAATCGGCTTGCGGCTTAAAGTTTTGGCCAATCGGATTGTGGCTTGAAGTTTCGACCAATCGGCTTGAGACTTGAAGTTTCGGCCAATCGACTTGCGACTTGAAGTTTCAGCCAATCGGCTTGAAGTTTCGGCCAATCGGCTTGCGGCTTAAAGTTTTCGGCCAATCGGCTTGCGGCTTAAAGTTTCGGCCAATCGGCTTGCGGCTTAAAGTTTCGGCCAATCGGATTGCGGCTTGAAGTTTTCTGCCAATCGGCTTGCGGCTTAAAGTTTCGGCCAATCGGCTTGCGGCTTAAAGTTTTGGCCAATCGGATTGTGGCTTGAAGTTTCAGCCAATCGGCTTGAAGTTTCGGCCAATCGGCTTGCGGCTTAAAGTTTCGGCCAATCGGCTTGCGACTTAAAGTTTCGGCCAATCGGCTTGCGGCTTAAAGTTTCGGCCAATCGGCTTGCGGCTTAAAGTTTCGGCCAATCGGCTTGCGACTTAAAGTTTCGGCCAATCGGCTTGCGGCTTAAAGTTTCGGCCAATCGGCTTGCGGCTTAAAGTTTCAGCCAATCGGCTTGCGGCTTGAAGTTTCGACCAATCGGCTTGAGACTTGAAGTTTCGGCCAATCGACTTGCGACTTGAAGTTTCAGCCAATCGGCTTGCGGCTTAAAGTTTTCGGCCAATCGGCTTGCGGCTTAAAGTTTTGGCCAATCGGATTGTGGCTTGAAGTTTCAGCCAATCGGCTTGAAGTTTCGGCCAATCGGCATGCGACTTGAAGTTTCGGCCAATCGACTTGCGACTTGAAGTTTCAGGCAATCGGCTTGAAGTTTCGGCCAATCGGCTTGCGACTTGAAGTTTCGGCCAATCGACTTGCGACTTGAAGTTTCAGCCAATCGGCTTGAAGTTTCGGCCAATCGGCTTGCGACTTGAAGTTTCGGCCAATCGACTTGCGACTTGAAGTTTCAGCCAATCGGCTTGAAGTTTCGGCCAATCGGCTTGCGGCTTAAAGTTTCGGCCAATCGGCTTGCGACTTAAAGTTTCGGCCAATCGGCTTGAGACTTGAAGTTTCGGCCAATCGGCTTGCGGCTTAAAGTTTCGGCCAATCGGCTTGCGGCTTAAAGTTTCGGCCAATCGGCTTGCGGCTTAAAGTTTCGGCCAATCGGCTTGCGGCTTAAAGTTTCAGCCAATCGGCTTGCGGCTTGAAGTTTCGACCAATCGGCTTGAGACTTGAAGTTTCGGCCAATCGGCTTGAAGTTTCGGCCAATCGGCTTGAAGTTTCGACCAATCGGCTTGCGGCTTAAAGTTTCAGCCAATCGGCTTGCGGCTTGAAGTTTCGACCAATCGGCTTGCGACTTAAAGTTTCGGCCAATCGGCTTGCGGCTTAAAGTTTCGGCCAATCGGCTTGCGGCTTAAAGTTTCGGCCAATCGGCTTGCGGCTTAAAGTTTCAGCCAATCGGCTTGCGGCTTGAAGTTTCGACCAATCGGCTTGAGACTTGAAGTTTCGGCCAATCGGCTTGCGGCTTGAAGTTTCGGGTAATCGACTTGCGGCTTGAAGTTTCGGCCAATCGGCTTGCGGCTTGAAGTTTTAGCCAATCGGCATGCGACTTGAAGTTTCGGCCAATCGGCTTGCGACTTAAAGTTTCGGCCAATCGGCTTGCGGCTTAAAGTTTCGGCCAATCGACTTGCGACTTGAAGTTTCGGCCAATCGGCTTGCGGCTTGAAGTTTCAGGTAATCTGCTCGCGGCTTGAAGTTTCGGCCAATCGGCTTGCGGCTTGAAGTTTTGGTCAGTCGGCTTGCGGCTTGAAGTTTCAGCCAATCGGCTTGAAGTTTCGGCCAATCGGCTTGCGGCTTGAAGTTTCGGCCAATCGGCTTGCGGCTTAAAGTTTCGGCCAATCGGCTTGCGGCTTAAAGTTTCGGCCAATCGGATTGCGGCTTGAAGTTTTCTGCCAATCGGCTTGCGGTTTAAAGTTTCGGCCAATCGGCTTGCGGCTTAAAGTTTTGGCCAATCGGATTGTGGCTTGAAGTTTCAGCCAATCGGCTTGAAGTTTCGGCCAATCGGCATGCGACTTGAAGTTTCGGCCAATCGGCTTGCGGCTTAAAGTTTCGGCCAATCGGCTTGCGGCTTAAAGTTTCAGCCAATCGGCTTGCGGCTTGAAGTTTCGACCAATCGGCTTGAGACTTGAAGTTTCGGCCAATCGACTTGCGACTTGAAGTTTCAGCCAATCGGCTTGAAGTTTCGGCCAATCGGCTTGCGGCTTAAAGTTTCGGCCAATCGGCTTGCGGCTTAAAGTTTCGGCCAATCGGCTTGCGACTTAAAGTTTCGGCCAATCGGCTTGCGACTTAAAGTTTCGGCCAATCGGCTTGCGGCTTAAAGTTTCGGCCAATCGGCTTGCGGCTTAAAGTTTCAGCCAATCGGCTTGCCGCTTGAAGTTTCGACCAATCGGCTTGAGACTTGAAGTTTCGGCCAATCGACTTGCGACTTGAAGTTTCGGCCAATCGGCTTGCGGCTTAAAGTTTCAGCCAATCGGCTTGCGGCTTGAAGTTTCGACCAATCGGCTTGAGACTTGAAGTTTCGGCCAATCGGCTTGCGGCTTGAAGTTTCGGGTAATCGACTTGCGGCTTGAAGTTTCGGCCAATCGGCTTGCGGCTTGAAGTTTTAGCCAATCGGCATGCGACTTGAAGTTTCGGCCAATCGGCTTGCGACTTGAAGTTTCGGATAATTGGCTTGCGGCTTGAAGTTTCGGCCAATCGGCTTGAAGTTTTAGCCAATCGGCTTGCGGCTTGAAGTTTCGACCAATCGGCTTGAGACTTGAAGTTTCGGCCAATCGACTTGCGACTTGAAGTTTCAGCCAATCGGCTTGAAGTTTCGGCCAATCGGCTTGCGGCTTAAAGTTTCGGCCAATCGGCTTGCGGCTTAAAGTTTCGGCCAATCGGCTTGCGACTTAAAGTTTCGGCCAATCGGCTTGCGACTTAAAGTTTCGGCCAATCGGCTTGCGACTTAAAGTTTCGGCCAATCGGCTTGCGGCTTAAAGTTTCGGCCAATCGGCTTGCGGCTTAAAGTTTCAGCCAATCGGCTTGCCGCTTGAAGTTTCGACCAATCGGCTTGAGACTTGAAGTTTCGGCCAATCGACTTGCGACTTGAAGTTTCGGCCAATCGGCTTGCGGCTTAAAGTTTCAGCCAATCGGCTTGCGGCTTGAAGTTTCGACCAATCGGCTTGAGACTTGAAGTTTCGGCCTATCGGCTTGAGGCTTGGAGTTTCGGCCAATCGGCTTGCGGCTTAAAGTTTCGGCCAATCGGCTTGCGGCTTAAAGTTTCAGCCAATCGGCTTGCCGCTTGAAGTTTCGACCAATCGGCTTGAGACTTGAAGTTTCGGCCAATCGACTTGCGACTTGAAGTTTCGGCCAATCGGCTTGCGGCTTAAAGTTTCAGCCAATCGGCTTGCGGCTTGAAGTTTCGGCCAATCGGCTTGCGGCTTGAAGTTTCGGGTAATCGACTTGCGGCTTGAAGTTTCGGCCAATCGGCTTGCGGCTTGAAGTTTTAGCCAATCGGCATGCGACTTGAAGTTTCGGCCAATCGGCTTGAGACTTGAAGTTTCGGCCAATCGGCTTGCGGCTTGAAGTTTCGGGTAATCGACTTGCGGCTTGAAGTTTCGGCCAATCGGCTTGCGGCTTGAAGTTTTAGCCAATCGGCATGCGACTTGAAGTTTCGGCCAATCGGCTTGCGACTTGAAGTTTCGGCCAATCGGCTTGCGGCTTGAAGTTTCGGGTAATTGGCTTGCGGCTAGAAGTTTCGGCCAATCGGCTTGCGGCTTAAAGTTTCGGCCAATCGGCTTGCGGCTTGAAGTTTTCTGCCAATCGGCTTGCGGCTTAAAGTTTCGGCCAATCGGCTTGCGGCTTAAAGTTTCGGCCAATCGGCTTGCGGCTTAAAGTTTTGGCCAATCGGATTGTGGCTTGAAGTTTCAGCCAATCGGCTTGAAGTTTCGGCCAATCGCCATGCGACTTGAAGTTTCGGCCAATCGGCTTGCGGCTTAAAGTTTCGGCCAATCGGCTTGCGGCTTAAAGTTTCAGCCAATCGGCTTGCGGCTTGAAGTTTCGACCAATCGGCTTGAGACTTGAAGTTTCGGCCAATCGACTTGCGACTTGAAGTTTCAGCCAATCGGCTTGAAGTTTCGGCCAATCGGCTTGCGGCTTAAAGTTTCGGCCAATCGGCTTGCGGCTTAAAGTTTCGGCCAATCGGCTTGCGACTTAAAGTTTCGGCCAATCGGCTTGCGACTTAAAGTTTCGGCCAATCGGCTTGCGGCTTAAAGTTTCGGCCAATCGGCTTGCGGCTTAAAGTTTCAGCCAATCGGCTTGCCGCTTGAAGTTTCGACCAATCGGCTTGAGACTTGAAGTTTCGGCCAATCGACTTGCGACTTGAAGTTTCGGCCAATCGGCTTGCGGCTTAAAGTTTCAGCCAATCGGCTTGCGGCTTGAAGTTTCGGCCAATCGGCTTGCGGCTTGAAGTTTCGGGTAATCGACTTGCGGCTTGAAGTTTCGGCCAATCGGCTTGCGGCTTGAAGTTTTAGCCAATCGGCATGCGACTTGAAGTTTCGGCCAATCGGCTTGCGACTTGAAGTTTCGGGTAATTGGCTTGCGGCTTGAAGTTTCGGCCAATCGGCTTGCGGCTTGAAGTTTTAGCCAATCGGCATGCGACTTGAAGTTTCGGCCAATCGGCTTGCGGCTTGAAGTTTCGGGTAATTGGCTTGCGGCTAGAAGTTTCGGCCAATCGGCTTACGGCTTGAAGTTTCGGCCAATCGGCTTGAGGCTTGGAGTTTCAGCCAATCAGCTTGCAGATTGAAGTTTCGGCCAATCGGCTTGCGGCTTAAAGTTTCGGCCAATCGGATTGCGGCTTGAAGTTTTCGGCCAATCGGCATGCGGCTTAAAGTTTCGGCCAATCGGATTGCGGCTTGAAGTTTCAGCCAATCGGCTTGAAGTTTCGGCCAATCGGCTTGTGACTTGAAGTTTCGGCCAATCGGCTTGCGGCTTGAAGTTTCGGCCTATCGGCTTGAGGCTTGAAGTTTCAGCCAATCAGCTTGCAGATTGAAGTTTCGGCCAATCGGCTTGCGGCTTTAAGTTTCGGCCAATCGGCTTGCGGCTTAAAGTTTCGGCCAATCGGCTTGCGGCTTGAAGTTTCGGGTAATCGACTTGCGGCTTGAAGTTTCGGCCAATCGGCTTGCGGCTTGAAGTTTTAGCCAATCGGCATGCGACTTGAAGTTTCGGCCAATCGGCTTGAGACTTGAAGTTTCGGCCAATCGGCTTGCGGCTTGAAGTTTCGGGTAATCGACTTGCGGCTTGAAGTTTCGGCCAATCGGCTTGCGGCTTGAAGTTTTAGCCAATCGGCATGCGACTTGAAGTTTCGGCCAATCGGCTTGCGACTTGAAGTTTCGGCCAATCGGCTTGCGGCTTGAAGTTTCGGGTAATTGGCTTGCGGCTAGAAGTTTCGGCCAATCGGCTTGCGGCTTAAAGTTTCGGCCAATCGGCTTGCGGCTTAAAGTTTCGGCCAATCGGATTGCGGCTTGAAGTTTTCTGCCAATCGGCTTGCGGCTTAAAGTTTCGGCCAATCGGCTTGCGGCTTAAAGTTTTGGCCAATCGGATTGTGGCTTGAAGTTTCAGCCAATCGGCTTGAAGTTTCGGCCAATCGCCATGCGACTTGAAGTTTCGGCCAATCGGCTTGCGGCTTAAAGTTTCGGCCAATCGGCTTGCGGCTTAAAGTTTCAGCCAATCGGCTTGCGGCTTGAAGTTTCGACCAATCGGCTTGAGACTTGAAGTTTCGGCCAATCGACTTGCGACTTGAAGTTTCAGCCAATCGGCTTGAAGTTTCGGCCAATCGGCTTGCGGCTTAAAGTTTCGGCCAATCGGCTTGCGGCTTAAAGTTTCGGCCAATCGGCTTGCGACTTAAAGTTTCGGCCAATCGGCTTGCGACTTAAAGTTTCGGCCAATCGGCTTGCGGCTTAAAGTTTCGGCCAATCGGCTTGCGGCTTAAAGTTTCAGCCAATCGGCTTGCCGCTTGAAGTTTCGACCAATCGGCTTGAGACTTGAAGTTTCGGCCAATCGACTTGCGACTTGAAGTTTCGGCCAATCGGCTTGCGGCTTAAAGTTTCAGCCAATCGGCTTGCGGCTTGAAGTTTCGGCCAATCGGCTTGCGGCTTGAAGTTTCGGGTAATCGACTTGCGGCTTGAAGTTTCGGCCAATCGGCTTGCGGCTTGAAGTTTTAGCCAATCGGCATGCGACTTGAAGTTTCGGCCAATCGGCTTGCGACTTGAAGTTTCGGGTAATTGGCTTGCGGCTTGAAGTTTCGGCCAATCGGCTTGCGGCTTGAAGTTTTAGCCAATCGGCATGCGACTTGAAGTTTCGGCCAATCGGCTTGCGGCTTGAAGTTTCGGGTAATTGGCTTGCGGCTAGAAGTTTCGGCCAATCGGCTTACGGCTTGAAGTTTCGGCCAATCGGCTTGAGGCTTGGAGTTTCAGCCAATCAGCTTGCAGATTGAAGTTTCGGCCAATCGGCTTGCGGCTTAAAGTTTCGGCCAATCGGATTGCGGCTTGAAGTTTTCGGCCAATCGGCATGCGGCTTAAAGTTTCGGCCAATCGGATTGCGGCTTGAAGTTTCAGCCAATCGGCTTGAAGTTTCGGCCAATCGGCTTGTGACTTGAAGTTTCGGCCAATCGGCTTGCGGCTTGAAGTTTCGGCCTATCGGCTTGAGACTTGAAGTTTCGGCCAATCGACTTGCGACTTGAAGTTTCAGCCAATCGGCTTGAAGTTTCGGCCAATCGGCTTGCGGCTTAAAGTTTTCGGCCAATCGGCTTGCGGCTTAAAGTTTTGGCCAATCGGATTGTGGCTTGAAGTTTCAGCCAATCGGCTTGAAGTTTCGGCCAATCGGCATGCGACTTGAAGTTTCGGCCAATCGGCTTGCGGCTTAAAGTTTCGGCCAATCGGCTTGCGGCTTAAAGTTTCAGCCAATCGGCTTGCGGCTTGAAGTTTCGACCAATCGGCTTGAGACTTGAAGTTTCGGCCAATCGACTTGCGACTTGAAGTTTCAGCCAATCGGCTTGAAGTTTCGGCCAATCGGCTTGCGGCTTAAAGTTTTCGGCCAATCGGCTTGCGGCTTAAAGTTTTGGCCAATCGGATTGTGGCTTGAAGTTTCAGCCAATCGGCTTGAAGTTTCGGCCAATCGGCATGCGACTTGAAGTTTCGGCCAATCGACTTGCGACTTGAAGTTTCAGGCAATCGGCTTGAAGTTTCGGCCAATCGGCTTGCGACTTGAAGTTTCGGCCAATCGACTTGCGACTTGAAGTTTCAGCCAATCGGCTTGAAGTTTCGACCAATCGGCTTGCGACTTAAAGTTTCGGCCAATCGGCTTGCGGCTTAAAGTTTCGGCCAATCGGCTTGCGGCTTAAAGTTTCGGCCAATCGGCTTGCGGCTTAAAGTTTCAGCCAATCGGCTTGCGGCTTGAAGTTTCGACCAATCGGCTTGAGACTTGAAGTTTCGGCCAATCGGCTTGCGGCTTGAAGTTTCGGGTAATCGACTTGCGGCTTGAAGTTTCGGCCAATCGGCTTGCGGCTTGAAGTTTTAGCCAATCGGCTTGCGACTTGAAGTTTCGGCCAATCGGCTTGCGACTTAAAGTTTCGGCCAATCGGCTTGCGGCTTAAAGTTTCGGCCAATCGGCTTGTGGCTTAAAGTTTCGGCCAATCGGCTTGCGGCTTGAAGTTTCGGCCAATCGGCTTGCAGCTTAAAGTTTCGGCCAATCGGCTTGTGGCTTAAAGTTTCGGCCAATCGGCTTGCGGCTTGAAGTTTCGGGTAATCGACTTGCGGCTTGAAGTTTCGGCCAATCGGCTTGCGGCTTGAAGTTTTAGCCAATCGGCATGCGACTTGAAGTTTCGGCCAATCGGCTTGAGACTTGAAGTTTCGGCCAATCGGCTTGCGGCTTGAAGTTTCGGGTAATCGACTTGCGGCTTGAAGTTTCGGCCAATCGGCTTGCGGCTTGAAGTTTTAGCCAATCGGCATGCGACTTGAAGTTTCGGCCAATCGGCTTGCGACTTGAAGTTTCGGCCAATCGGCTTGCGGCTTGAAGTTTCGGGTAATTGGCTTGCGGCTAGAAGTTTCGGCCAATCGGCTTGCGGCTTAAAGTTTCGGCCAATCGGCTTGCGGCTTAAAGTTTCGGCCAATCGGATTGCGGCTTGAAGTTTTCTGCCAATCGGCTTGCGGCTTAAAGTTTCGGCCAATCGGCTTGCGGCTTAAAGTTTTGGCCAATCGGATTGTGGCTTGAAGTTTCAGCCAATCGGCTTGAAGTTTCGGCCAATCGCCATGCGACTTGAAGTTTCGGCCAATCGGCTTGCGGCTTAAAGTTTCGGCCAATCGGCTTGCGGCTTAAAGTTTCAGCCAATCGGCTTGCGGCTTGAAGTTTCGACCAATCGGCTTGAGACTTGAAGTTTCGGCCAATCGACTTGCGACTTGAAGTTTCAGCCAATCGGCTTGAAGTTTCGGCCAATCGGCTTGCGGCTTAAAGTTTCGGCCAATCGGCTTGCGGCTTAAAGTTTCGGCCAATCGGCTTGCGACTTAAAGTTTCGGCCAATCGGCTTGCGACTTAAAGTTTCGGCCAATCGGCTTGCGGCTTAAAGTTTCGGCCAATCGGCTTGCGGCTTAAAGTTTCAGCCAATCGGCTTGCCGCTTGAAGTTTCGACCAATCGGCTTGAGACTTGAAGTTTCGGCCAATCGACTTGCGACTTGAAGTTTCGGCCAATCGGCTTGCGGCTTAAAGTTTCAGCCAATCGGCTTGCGGCTTGAAGTTTCGGCCAATCGGCTTGCGGCTTGAAGTTTCGGGTAATCGACTTGCGGCTTGAAGTTTCGGCCAATCGGCTTGCGGCTTGAAGTTTTAGCCAATCGGCATGCGACTTGAAGTTTCGGCCAATCGGCTTGCGACTTGAAGTTTCGGGTAATTGGCTTGCGGCTTGAAGTTTCGGCCAATCGGCTTGCGGCTTGAAGTTTTAGCCAATCGGCATGCGACTTGAAGTTTCGGCCAATCGGCTTGCGGCTTGAAGTTTCGGGTAATTGGCTTGCGGCTAGAAGTTTCGGCCAATCGGCTTACGGCTTGAAGTTTCGGCCAATCGGCTTGAGGCTTGGAGTTTCAGCCAATCAGCTTGCAGATTGAAGTTTCGGCCAATCGGCTTGCGGCTTAAAGTTTCGGCCAATCGGATTGCGGCTTGAAGTTTTCGGCCAATCGGCATGCGGCTTAAAGTTTCGGCCAATCGGATTGCGGCTTGAAGTTTCAGCCAATCGGCTTGAAGTTTCGGCCAATCGGCTTGTGACTTGAAGTTTCGGCCAATCGGCTTGCGGCTTGAAGTTTCGGCCTATCGGCTTGAGACTTGAAGTTTCGGCCAATCGACTTGCGACTTGAAGTTTCAGCCAATCGGCTTGAAGTTTCGGCCAATCGGCTTGCGGCTTAAAGTTTTCGGCCAATCGGCTTGCGGCTTAAAGTTTTGGCCAATCGGATTGTGGCTTGAAGTTTCAGCCAATCGGCTTGAAGTTTCGGCCAATCGGCATGCGACTTGAAGTTTCGGCCAATCGGCTTGCGGCTTAAAGTTTCGGCCAATCGGCTTGCGGCTTAAAGTTTCAGCCAATCGGCTTGCGGCTTGAAGTTTCGACCAATCGGCTTGAGACTTGAAGTTTCGGCCAATCGACTTGCGACTTGAAGTTTCAGCCAATCGGCTTGAAGTTTCGGCCAATCGGCTTGCGGCTTAAAGTTTTCGGCCAATCGGCTTGCGGCTTAAAGTTTTGGCCAATCGGATTGTGGCTTGAAGTTTCAGCCAATCGGCTTGAAGTTTCGGCCAATCGGCATGCGACTTGAAGTTTCGGCCAATCGACTTGCGACTTGAAGTTTCAGGCAATCGGCTTGAAGTTTCGGCCAATCGGCTTGCGACTTGAAGTTTCGGCCAATCGACTTGCGACTTGAAGTTTCAGCCAATCGGCTTGAAGTTTCGACCAATCGGCTTGCGACTTAAAGTTTCGGCCAATCGGCTTGCGGCTTAAAGTTTCGGCCAATCGGCTTGCGGCTTAAAGTTTCGGCCAATCGGCTTGCGGCTTAAAGTTTCAGCCAATCGGCTTGCGGCTTGAAGTTTCGACCAATCGGCTTGAGACTTGAAGTTTCGGCCAATCGGCTTGAGACTTGAAGTTTTGGCCAATCGACTTGCGACTTGAAGTTTCGGCCAATCGGCTTGCGGCTTGAAGTTTCAGGTAATCTGCTCGCGGCTTGAAGTTTCGGCCAATCGGCTTGCGGCTTGAAGTTTTGGTCAGTCGGCTTGCGGCTTGAAGTTTCAGCCAATCGGCTTGAAGTTTCGGCCAATCGGCTTGCGGCTTGAAGTTTCGGCCAATCGGCTTGCGGCTTAAAGTTTCGGCCAATCGGCTTGCGGCTTAAAGTTTCGGCCAATCGGATTGCGGCTTGAAGTTTTCTGCCAATCGGCTTGCGGCTTAAAGTTTCGGCCAATCGGCTTGCGGCTTAAAGTTTTGGCCAATCGGATTGTGGCTTGAAGTTTCAGCCAATCGGCTTGAAGTTTCGGCCAATCGGCATGCGACTTGAAGTTTCGACCAATCGGCTTGAGACTTGAAGTTTCGGCCAATCGGCTTGCGGCTTGAAGTTTCGGGTAATCGACTTGCGGCTTGAAGTTTCGGCCAATCGGCTTGCGGCTTGAAGTTTTAGCCAATCGGCATGCGACTTGAAGTTTCGGCCAATCGGCTTGAGACTTGAAGTTTCGGCCAATCGGCTTGCGGCTTGAAGTTTCGGGTAATCGACTTGCGGCTTGAAGTTTCGGCCAATCGGCTTGCGGCTTGAAGTTTTAGCCAATCGGCATGCGACTTGAAGTTTCGGCCAATCGGCTTGCGACTTGAAGTTTCGGCCAATCGGCTTGCGGCTTGAAGTTTCGGGTAATTGGCTTGCGGCTAGAAGTTTCGGCCAATCGGCTTGCGGCTTAAAGTTTCGGCCAATCGGCTTGCGGCTTAAAGTTTCGGCCAATCGGATTGCGGCTTGAAGTTTTCTGCCAATCGGCTTGCGGCTTAAAGTTTCGGCCAATCGGCTTGCGGCTTAAAGTTTTGGCCAATCGGATTGTGGCTTGAAGTTTCAGCCAATCGGCTTGAAGTTTCGGCCAATCGGCATGCGACTTGAAGTTTCGGCCAATCGACTTGCGACTTGAAGTTTCAGGCAATCGGCTTGAAGTTTCGGCCAATCGGCTTGCGACTTGAAGTTTCGGCCAATCGACTTGCGACTTGAAGTTTCAGCCAATCGGCTTGAAGTTTCGACCAATCGGCTTGCGACTTAAAGTTTCGGCCAATCGGCTTGCGGCTTAAAGTTTCGGCCAATCGGCTTGCGGCTTAAAGTTTCGGCCAATCGGCTTGCGGCTTAAAGTTTCAGCCAATCGGCTTGCGGCTTGAAGTTTCGACCAATCGGCTTGAGACTTGAAGTTTCGGCCAATCGGCTTGCGGCTTGAAGTTTCGGGTAATCGACTTGCGGCTTGAAGTTTCGGCCAATCGGCTTGCGGCTTGAAGTTTTCGGCCAATCGGCTTGAGACTTGAAGTTTTGGCCAATCGACTTGCGACTTGAAGTTTCGGCCAATCGGCTTGCGGCTTGAAGTTTCAGGTAATCTGCTCGCGGCTTGAAGTTTCGGCCAATCGGCTTGCGGCTTGAAGTTTTGGTCAGTCGGCTTGCGGCTTGAAGTTTCAGCCAATCGGCTTGAAGTTTCGGCCAATCGGCTTGCGGCTTGAAGTTTCGGCCAATCGGCTTGCGGCTTAAAGTTTCGGCCAATCGGCTTGCGGCTTAAAGTTTCGGCCAATCGGATTGCGGCTTGAAGTTTTCTGCCAATCGGCTTGCGGCTTAAAGTTTCGGCCAATCGGCTTGCGGCTTAAAGTTTTGGCCAATCGGATTGTGGCTTGAAGTTTCAGCCAATCGGCTTGAAGTTTCGGCCAATCGGCATGCGACTTGAAGTTTCGACCAATCGGCTTGAGACTTGAAGTTTCGGCCAATCGGCTTGCGGCTTGAAGTTTCGGGTAATCGACTTGCGGCTTGAAGTTTCGGCCAATCGGCTTGCGGCTTGAAGTTTTAGCCAATCGGCATGTGACTTGAAGTTTCGGCCAATCGGCTTGAGACTTGAAGTTTCGGCCAATCGGCTTGCGGCTTGAAGTTTCGGGTAATCGACTTGCGGCTTGAAGTTTCGGCCAATCGGCTTGCGGCTTGAAGTTTTAGCCAATCGGCATGCGACTTGAAGTTTCGGCCAATCGGCTTGCGACTTGAAGTTTCGGCCAATCGGCTTGCGGCTTGAAGTTTCGGGTAATTGGCTTGCGGCTAGAAGTTTCGGCCAATCGGCTTGCGGCTTAAAGTTTCGGCCAATCGGCTTGCGGCTTAAAGTTTCGGCCAATCGGATTGCGGCTTGAAGTTTTCTGCCAATCGGCTTGCGGCTTAAAGTTTCGGCCAATCGGCTTGCGGCTTAAAGTTTTGGCCAATCGGATTGTGGCTTGAAGTTTCAGCCAATCGGCTTGAAGTTTCGGCCAATCGCCATGCGACTTGAAGTTTCGGCCAATCGGCTTGCGGCTTAAAGTTTCGGCCAATCGGCTTGCGGCTTAAAGTTTCAGCCAATCGGCTTGCGGCTTGAAGTTTCGACCAATCGGCTTGAGACTTGAAGTTTCGGCCAATCGACTTGCGACTTGAAGTTTCAGCCAATCGGCTTGAAGTTTCGGCCAATCGGCTTGCGGCTTAAAGTTTCGGCCAATCGGCTTGCGGCTTAAAGTTTCGGCCAATCGGCTTGCGACTTAAAGTTTCGGCCAATCGGCTTGCGACTTAAAGTTTCGGCCAATCGGCTTGCGGCTTAAAGTTTCGGCCAATCGGCTTGCGGCTTAAAGTTTCAGCCAATCGGCTTGCCGCTTGAAGTTTCGACCAATCGGCTTGAGACTTGAAGTTTCGGCCAATCGACTTGCGACTTGAAGTTTCGGCCAATCGGCTTGCGGCTTAAAGTTTCAGCCAATCGGCTTGCGGCTTGAAGTTTCGGCCAATCGGCTTGCGGCTTGAAGTTTCGGGTAATCGACTTGCGGCTTGAAGTTTCGGCCAATCGGCTTGCGGCTTGAAGTTTTAGCCAATCGGCATGCGACTTGAAGTTTCGGCCAATCGGCTTGCGACTTGAAGTTTCGGGTAATTGGCTTGCGGCTTGAAGTTTCGGCCAATCGGCTTGCGGCTTGAAGTTTTAGCCAATCGGCATGCGACTTGAAGTTTCGGCCAATCGGCTTGCGGCTTGAAGTTTCGGGTAATTGGCTTGCGGCTAGAAGTTTCGGCCAATCGGCTTACGGCTTGAAGTTTCGGCCAATCGGCTTGAGGCTTGGAGTTTCAGCCAATCAGCTTGCAGATTGAAGTTTCGGCCAATCGGCTTGCGGCTTAAAGTTTCGGCCAATCGGATTGCGGCTTGAAGTTTTCGGCCAATCGGCATGCGGCTTAAAGTTTCGGCCAATCGGATTGCGGCTTGAAGTTTCAGCCAATCGGCTTGAAGTTTCGGCCAATCGGCTTGTGACTTGAAGTTTCGGCCAATCGGCTTGCGGCTTGAAGTTTCGGCCTATCGGCTTGAGACTTGAAGTTTCGGCCAATCGACTTGCGACTTGAAGTTTCAGCCAATCGGCTTGAAGTTTCGGCCAATCGGCTTGCGGCTTAAAGTTTTCGGCCAATCGGCTTGCGGCTTAAAGTTTTGGCCAATCGGATTGTGGCTTGAAGTTTCAGCCAATCGGCTTGAAGTTTCGGCCAATCGGCATGCGACTTGAAGTTTCGGCCAATCGGCTTGCGGCTTAAAGTTTCGGCCAATCGGCTTGCGGCTTAAAGTTTCAGCCAATCGGCTTGCGGCTTGAAGTTTCGACCAATCGGCTTGAGACTTGAAGTTTCGGCCAATCGACTTGCGACTTGAAGTTTCAGCCAATCGGCTTGAAGTTTCGGCCAATCGGCTTGCGGCTTAAAGTTTTCGGCCAATCGGCTTGCGGCTTAAAGTTTTGGCCAATCGGATTGTGGCTTGAAGTTTCAGCCAATCGGCTTGAAGTTTCGGCCAATCGGCATGCGACTTGAAGTTTCGGCCAATCGACTTGCGACTTGAAGTTTCAGGCAATCGGCTTGAAGTTTCGGCCAATCGGCTTGCGACTTGAAGTTTCGGCCAATCGACTTGCGACTTGAAGTTTCAGCCAATCGGCTTGAAGTTTCGACCAATCGGCTTGCGACTTAAAGTTTCGGCCAATCGGCTTGCGGCTTAAAGTTTCGGCCAATCGGCTTGCGGCTTAAAGTTTCGGCCAATCGGCTTGCGGCTTAAAGTTTCAGCCAATCGGCTTGCGGCTTGAAGTTTCGACCAATCGGCTTGAGACTTGAAGTTTCGGCCAATCGGCTTGCGGCTTGAAGTTTCGGGTAATCGACTTGCGGCTTGAAGTTTCGGCCAATCGGCTTGCGGCTTGAAGTTTTAGCCAATCGGCTTGCGACTTGAAGTTTCGGCCAATCGGCTTGCGACTTAAAGTTTCGGCCAATCGGCTTGCGGCTTAAAGTTTCGGCCAATCGGCTTGTGGCTTAAAGTTTCGGCCAATCGGCTTGCGGCTTGAAGTTTCGGCCAATCGGCTTGCGGCTTAAAGTTTCGGCCAATCGGCTTGTGGCTTAAAGTTTCGGCCAATCGGCTTGCGACTTAAAGTTTCGGCCAATCGGCTTGCGGCTTAAAGTTTCGGCCAATCGGCTTGTGGCTTAAAGTTTCGGCCAATCGGCTTGCGGCTTGAAGTTTCGGCCAATCGGCTTGCGGCTTAAAGTTTCGGCCAATCGGCTTGTGGCTTAAAGTTTCGGCCAATCGGCTTGCGGCTTGAAGTTTCAGCCAATCGGCTTGAAGTTTCGGCCAATCGGCTTGCGGCTTGAAGTTTCGGCCAATCGGCTTGCGGCTTAAAGTTTCGGCCAATCGGCTTGCGGCTTAAAGTTTCGGCCAATCGGATTGCGGCTTGAAGTTTTCTGCCAATCGGCTTGCGGCTTAAAGTTTCGGCCAATCGGCTTGCGGCTTAAAGTTTTGGCCAATCGGATTGTGGCTTGAAGTTTCAGCCAATCGGCTTGAAGTTTCGGCCAATCGGCATGCGACTTGAAGTTTCGACCAATCGGCTTGAGACTTGAAGTTTCGGCCAATCGGCTTGCGGCTTGAAGTTTCGGGTAATCGACTTGCGGCTTGAAGTTTCGGCCAATCGGCTTGCGGCTTGAAGTTTTAGCCAATCGGCATGCGACTTGAAGTTTCGGCCAATCGGCTTGAGACTTGAAGTTTCGGCCAATCGGCTTGCGGCTTGAAGTTTCGGGTAATCGACTTGCGGCTTGAAGTTTCGGCCAATCGGCTTGCGGCTTGAAGTTTTAGCCAATCGGCATGCGACTTGAAGTTTCGGCCAATCGGCTTGCGACTTGAAGTTTCGGCCAATCGGCTTGCGGCTTGAAGTTTCGGGTAATTGGCTTGCGGCTAGAAGTTTCGGCCAATCGGCTTGCGGCTTAAAGTTTCGGCCAATCGGCTTGCGGCTTAAAGTTTCGGCCAATCGGATTGCGGCTTGAAGTTTTCTGCCAATCGGCTTGCGGCTTAAAGTTTCGGCCAATCGGCTTGCGGCTTAAAGTTTTGGCCAATCGGATTGTGGCTTGAAGTTTCAGCCAATCGGCTTGAAGTTTCGGCCAATCGCCATGCGACTTGAAGTTTCGGCCAATCGGCTTGCGGCTTGAAGTTTCGGGTAATTGGCTTGCGGCTAGAAGTTTCGGCCAATCGGCTTGCGGCTTAAAGTTTCGGCCAATCGGCTTGCGGCTTAAAGTTTCGGCCAATCGGATTGCGGCTTGAAGTTTTCTGCCAATCGGCTTGCGGCTTAAAGTTTCGGCCAATCGGCTTGCGGCTTAAAGTTTTGGCCAATCGGATTGTGGCTTGAAGTTTCAGCCAATCGGCTTGAAGTTTCGGCCAATCGGCTTGCGGCTTAAAGTTTCGGCCAATCGGCTTGCGGCTTAAAGTTTCGGCCAATCGGCTTGCGACTTAAAGTTTCGGCCAATCGGCTTGCGACTTAAAGTTTCGGCCAATCGGCTTGCGGCTTAAAGTTTCGGCCAATCGGCTTGCGGCTTAAAGTTTCAGCCAATCGGCTTGCCGCTTGAAGTTTCGACCAATCGGCTTGAGACTTGAAGTTTCGGCCAATCGACTTGCGACTTGAAGTTTCGGCCAATCGGCTTGCGGCTTAAAGTTTCAGCCAATCGGCTTGCGGCTTGAAGTTTCGGCCAATCGGCTTGCGGCTTGAAGTTTCGGGTAATCGACTTGCGGCTTGAAGTTTCGGCCAATCGGCTTGCGGCTTGAAGTTTTAGCCAATCGGCATGCGACTTGAAGTTTCGGCCAATCGGCTTGAGACTTGAAGTTTCGGCCAATCGGCTTGCGGCTTGAAGTTTTCTGCCAATCGGCTTGCGGCTTAAAGTTTCGGCCAATCGGCTTGCGGCTTAAAGTTTCGGCCAATCGGCTTGCGGCTTAAAGTTTTGGCCAATCGGATTGTGGCTTGAAGTTTCAGCCAATCGGCTTGAAGTTTCGGCCAATCGCCATGCGACTTGAAGTTTCGGCCAATCGGCTTGCGGCTTAAAGTTTCGGCCAATCGGCTTGCGGCTTAAAGTTTCAGCCAATCGGCTTGCGGCTTGAAGTTTCGACCAATCGGCTTGAGACTTGAAGTTTCGGCCAATCGACTTGCGACTTGAAGTTTCAGCCAATCGGCTTGAAGTTTCGGCCAATCGGCTTGCGGCTTAAAGTTTCGGCCAATCGGCTTGCGGCTTAAAGTTTCGGCCAATCGGCTTGCGACTTAAAGTTTCGGCCAATCGGCTTGCGACTTAAAGTTTCGGCCAATCGGCTTGCGGCTTAAAGTTTCGGCCAATCGGCTTGCGGCTTAAAGTTTCAGCCAATCGGCTTGCCGCTTGAAGTTTCGACCAATCGGCTTGAGACTTGAAGTTTCGGCCAATCGACTTGCGACTTGAAGTTTCGGCCAATCGGCTTGCGGCTTAAAGTTTCAGCCAATCGGCTTGCGGCTTGAAGTTTCGGCCAATCGGCTTGCGGCTTGAAGTTTCGGGTAATCGACTTGCGGCTTGAAGTTTCGGCCAATCGGCTTGCGGCTTGAAGTTTTAGCCAATCGGCATGCGACTTGAAGTTTCGGCCAATCGGCTTGCGACTTGAAGTTTCGGGTAATTGGCTTGCGGCTTGAAGTTTCGGCCAATCGGCTTGCGGCTTGAAGTTTTAGCCAATCGGCATGCGACTTGAAGTTTCGGCCAATCGGCTTGCGGCTTGAAGTTTCGGGTAATTGGCTTGCGGCTAGAAGTTTCGGCCAATCGGCTTACGGCTTGAAGTTTCGGCCAATCGGCTTGAGGCTTGGAGTTTCAGCCAATCAGCTTGCAGATTGAAGTTTCGGCCAATCGGCTTGCGGCTTAAAGTTTCGGCCAATCGGATTGCGGCTTGAAGTTTTCGGCCAATCGGCATGCGGCTTAAAGTTTCGGCCAATCGGATTGCGGCTTGAAGTTTCAGCCAATCGGCTTGAAGTTTCGGCCAATCGGCTTGCGGCTTGAAGTTTCGGGTAATTGGCTTGCGGCTAGAAGTTTCGGCCAATCGGCTTGCGGCTTAAAGTTTCGGCCAATCGGCTTGCGGCTTAAAGTTTCGGCCAATCGGATTGCGGCTTGAAGTTTTCTGCCAATCGGCTTGCGGCTTAAAGTTTCGGCCAATCGGCTTGCGGCTTAAAGTTTTGGCCAATCGGATTGTGGCTTGAAGTTTCAGCCAATCGGCTTGAAGTTTCGGCCAATCGCCATGCGACTTGAAGTTTCGGCCAATCGGCTTGCGGCTTAAAGTTTCGGCCAATCGGCTTGCGGCTTAAAGTTTCAGCCAATCGGCTTGCGGCTTGAAGTTTCGACCAATCGGCTTGAGACTTGAAGTTTCGGCCAATCGACTTGCGACTTGAAGTTTCAGCCAATCGGCTTGAAGTTTCGGCCAATCGGCTTGCGGCTTAAAGTTTCGGCCAATCGGCTTGCGGCTTAAAGTTTCGGCCAATCGGCTTGCGACTTAAAGTTTCGGCCAATCGGCTTGCGACTTAAAGTTTCGGCCAATCGGCTTGCGGCTTAAAGTTTCGGCCAATCGGCTTGCGGCTTAAAGTTTCAGCCAATCGGCTTGCCGCTTGAAGTTTCGACCAATCGGCTTGAGACTTGAAGTTTCGGCCAATCGACTTGCGACTTGAAGTTTCGGCCAATCGGCTTGCGGCTTAAAGTTTCAGCCAATCGGCTTGCGGCTTGAAGTTTCGGCCAATCGGCTTGCGGCTTGAAGTTTCGGGTAATCGACTTGCGGCTTGAAGTTTCGGCCAATCGGCTTGCGGCTTGAAGTTTTAGCCAATCGGCATGCGACTTGAAGTTTCGGCCAATCGGCTTGCGACTTGAAGTTTCGGGTAATTGGCTTGCGGCTTGAAGTTTCGGCCAATCGGCTTGCGGCTTGAAGTTTTAGCCAATCGGCATGCGACTTGAAGTTTCGGCCAATCGGCTTGCGGCTTGAAGTTTCGGGTAATTGGCTTGCGGCTAGAAGTTTCGGCCAATCGGCTTACGGCTTGAAGTTTCGGCCAATCGGCTTGAGGCTTGGAGTTTCAGCCAATCAGCTTGCAGATTGAAGTTTCGGCCAATCGGCTTGCGGCTTAAAGTTTCGGCCAATCGGATTGCGGCTTGAAGTTTTCGGCCAATCGGCATGCGGCTTAAAGTTTCGGCCAATCGGATTGCGGCTTGAAGTTTCAGCCAATCGGCTTGAAGTTTCGGCCAATCGGCTTGTGACTTGAAGTTTCGGCCAATCGGCTTGCGGCTTGAAGTTTCGGCCTATCGGCTTGAGACTTGAAGTTTCGGCCAATCGACTTGCGACTTGAAGTTTCAGCCAATCGGCTTGAAGTTTCGGCCAATCGGCTTGCGGCTTAAAGTTTTCGGCCAATCGGCTTGCGGCTTAAAGTTTTGGCCAATCGGATTGTGGCTTGAAGTTTCAGCCAATCGGCTTGAAGTTTCGGCCAATCGGCATGCGACTTGAAGTTTCGGCCAATCGGCTTGCGGCTTAAAGTTTCGGCCAATCGGCTTGCGGCTTAAAGTTTCAGCCAATCGGCTTGCGGCTTGAAGTTTCGACCAATCGGCTTGAGACTTGAAGTTTCGGCCAATCGACTTGCGACTTGAAGTTTCAGCCAATCGGCTTGAAGTTTCGGCCAATTGGCTTGCGGCTTAAAGTTTTCGGCCAATCGGCTTGCGGCTTAAAGTTTTGGCCAATCGGATTGTGGCTTGAAGTTTCAGCCAATCGGCTTGAAGTTTCGGCCAATCGGCATGCGACTTGAAGTTTCGGCCAATCGACTTGCGACTTGAAGTTTCAGGCAATCGGCTTGAAGTTTCGGCCAATCGGCTTGCGACTTGAAGTTTCGGCCAATCGACTTGCGACTTGAAGTTTCAGCCAATCGGCTTGAAGTTTCGACCAATCGGCTTGCGACTTAAAGTTTCGGCCAATCGGCTTGCGGCTTAAAGTTTCGGCCAATCGGCTTGCGGCTTAAAGTTTCGGCCAATCGGCTTGCGGCTTAAAGTTTCAGCCAATCGGCTTGCGGCTTGAAGTTTCGACCAATCGGCTTGAGACTTGAAGTTTCGGCCAATCGGCTTGCGGCTTGAAGTTTCGGGTAATCGACTTGCGGCTTGAAGTTTCGGCCAATCGGCTTGCGGCTTGAAGTTTTAGCCAATCGGCTTGCGACTTGAAGTTTCGGCCAATCGGCTTGCGACTTAAAGTTTCGGCCAATCGGCTTGCGGCTTAAAGTTTCGGCCAATCGGCTTGTGGCTTAAAGTTTCGGCCAATCGGCTTGCGGCTTGAAGTTTCGGCCAATCGGCTTGCGGCTTAAAGTTTCGGCCAATCGGCTTGTGGCTTAAAGTTTCGGCCAATCGGCTTGCGACTTAAAGTTTCGGCCAATCGGCTTGCGGCTTAAAGTTTCGGCCAATCGGCTTGTGGCTTAAAGTTTCGGCCAATCGGCTTGCGGCTTGAAGTTTTCGGCCAATCGGCTTGAGACTTGAAGTTTTGGCCAATCGACTTGCGACTTGAAGTTTCGGCCAATCGGCTTGCGGCTTGAAGTTTCAGGTAATCTGCTCGCGGCTTGAAGTTTCGGCCAATCGGCTTGCGGCTTGAAGTTTTGGTCAGTCGGCTTGCGGCTTGAAGTTTCAGCCAATCGGCTTGAAGTTTCGGCCAATCGGCTTGCGGCTTGAAGTTTCGGCCAATCGGCTTGCGGCTTAAAGTTTCGGCCAATCGGCTTGCGGCTTAAAGTTTCGGCCAATCGGATTGCGGCTTGAAGTTTTCTGCCAATCGGCTTGCGGCTTAAAGTTTCGGCCAATCGGCTTGCGGCTTAAAGTTTTGGCCAATCGGATTGTGGCTTGAAGTTTCAGCCAATCGGCTTGAAGTTTCGGCCAATCGGCATGCGACTTGAAGTTTCGACCAATCGGCTTGAGACTTGAAGTTTCGGCCAATCGGCTTGCGGCTTGAAGTTTCGGGTAATCGACTTGCGGCTTGAAGTTTCGGCCAATCGGCTTGCGGCTTGAAGTTTTAGCCAATCGGCATGCGACTTGAAGTTTCGGCCAATCGGCTTGAGACTTGAAGTTTCGGCCAATCGGCTTGCGGCTTGAAGTTTCGGGTAATCGACTTGCGGCTTGAAGTTTCGGCCAATCGGCTTGCGGCTTGAAGTTTTAGCCAATCGGCATGCGACTTGAAGTTTCGGCCAATCGGCTTGCGACTTGAAGTTTCGGCCAATCGGCTTGCGGCTTGAAGTTTCGGGTAATTGGCTTGCGGCTAGAAGTTTCGGCCAATCGGCTTGCGGCTTAAAGTTTCGGCCAATCGGCTTGCGGCTTAAAGTTTCGGCCAATCGGATTGCGGCTTGAAGTTTTCTGCCAATCGGCTTGCGGCTTAAAGTTTCGGCCAATCGGCTTGCGGCTTAAAGTTTTGGCCAATCGGATTGTGGCTTGAAGTTTCAGCCAATCGGCTTGAAGTTTCGGCCAATCGCCATGCGACTTGAAGTTTCGGCCAATCGGCTTGCGGCTTAAAGTTTCGGCCAATCGGCTTGCGGCTTAAAGTTTCAGCCAATCGGCTTGCGGCTTGAAGTTTCGACCAATCGGCTTGAGACTTGAAGTTTCGGCCAATCGACTTGCGACTTGAAGTTTCAGCCAATCGGCTTGAAGTTTCGGCCAATCGGCTTGCGGCTTAAAGTTTCGGCCAATCGGCTTGCGGCTTAAAGTTTCGGCCAATCGGCTTGCGACTTAAAGTTTCGGCCAATCGGCTTGCGACTTAAAGTTTCGGCCAATCGGCTTGCGGCTTAAAGTTTCGGCCAATCGGCTTGCGGCTTAAAGTTTCAGCCAATCGGCTTGCCGCTTGAAGTTTCGACCAATCGGCTTGAGACTTGAAGTTTCGGCCAATCGACTTGCGACTTGAAGTTTCGGCCAATCGGCTTGCGGCTTAAAGTTTCAGCCAATCGGCTTGCGGCTTGAAGTTTCGGCCAATCGGCTTGCAGCTTGAAGTTTCGGGTAATCGACTTGCGGCTTGAAGTTTCGGCCAATCGGCTTGCGGCTTGAAGTTTTAGCCAATCGGCATGCGACTTGAAGTTTCGGCCAATCGGCTTGAGACTTGAAGTTTCGGCCAATCGGCTTGCGGCTTGAAGTTTTCTGCCAATCGGCTTGCGGCTTAAAGTTTCGGCCAATCGGCTTGCGGCTTAAAGTTTCGGCCAATCGGCTTGCGGCTTAAAGTTTTGGCCAATCGGATTGTGGCTTGAAGTTTCAGCCAATCGGCTTGAAGTTTCGGCCAATCGCCATGCGACTTGAAGTTTCGGCCAATCGGCTTGCGGCTTAAAGTTTCGGCCAATCGGCTTGCGGCTTAAAGTTTCAGCCAATCGGCTTGCGGCTTGAAGTTTCGACCAATCGGCTTGAGACTTGAAGTTTCGGCCAATCGACTTGCGACTTGAAGTTTCAGCCAATCGGCTTGAAGTTTCGGCCAATCGGCTTGCGGCTTAAAGTTTCGGCCAATCGGCTTGCGGCTTAAAGTTTCGGCCAATCGGCTTGCGACTTAAAGTTTCGGCCAATCGGCTTGCGACTTAAAGTTTCGGCCAATCGGCTTGCGGCTTAAAGTTTCGGCCAATCGGCTTGCGGCTTAAAGTTTCAGCCAATCGGCTTGCCGCTTGAAGTTTCGACCAATCGGCTTGAGACTTGAAGTTTCGGCCAATCGACTTGCGACTTGAAGTTTCGGCCAATCGGCTTGCGGCTTAAAGTTTCAGCCAATCGGCTTGCGGCTTGAAGTTTCGGCCAATCGGCTTGCGGCTTGAAGTTTCGGGTAATCGACTTGCGGCTTGAAGTTTCGGCCAATCGGCTTGCGGCTTGAAGTTTTAGCCAATCGGCATGCGACTTGAAGTTTCGGCCAATCGGCTTGCGACTTGAAGTTTCGGGTAATTGGCTTGCGGCTTGAAGTTTCGGCCAATCGGCTTGCGGCTTGAAGTTTTAGCCAATCGGCATGCGACTTGAAGTTTCGGCCAATCGGCTTGCGGCTTGAAGTTTCGGGTAATTGGCTTGCGGCTAGAAGTTTCGGCCAATCGGCTTACGGCTTGAAGTTTCGGCCAATCGGCTTGAGGCTTGGAGTTTCAGCCAATCAGCTTGCAGATTGAAGTTTCGGCCAATCGGCTTGCGGCTTAAAGTTTCGGCCAATCGGATTGCGGCTTGAAGTTTTCGGCCAATCGGCATGCGGCTTAAAGTTTCGGCCAATCGGATTGCGGCTTGAAGTTTCAGCCAATCGGCTTGAAGTTTCGGCCAATCGGCTTGCGGCTTGAAGTTTCGGCCTATCGGCTTGAGGCTTGAAGTTTCAGCCAATCAGCTTGCAGATTGAAGTTTCGGCCAATCGGCTTGCGGCTTTAAGTTTCGGCCAATCGGCTTGCGGCTTAAAGTTTCGGCCAATCGGCTTGCGGCTTAAAGTTTCGGCCAATCGGATTGCGGCTTGAAGTTTTCTGCCAATCGGCTTGCGGCTTGAAGTTTTCGGCCAATCGGCTTGCGGCTTAAAGTTTTGGCCAATCGGATTGTGGCTTGAAGTTTCGACCAATCGGCTTGAGACTTGAAGTTTCGGCCAATCGACTTGCGACTTGAACTTTCAGCCAATCGGCTTGAAGTTTCGGCCAATCGGCTTGCGGCTTAAAGTTTTCGGCCAATCGGCTTGCGGCTTAAAGTTTTGGCCAATCGGATTGTGGCTTGAAGTTTCAGCCAATCGGCTTGAAGTTTCGGCCAATCGGCATGCGACTTGAAGTTTCGGCCAATCGGCTTGCGGCTTAAAGTTTCGGCCAATCGGCTTGCGGCTTAAAGTTTCAGCCAATCGGCTTGCGGCTTGAAGTTTCGACCAATCGGCTTGAGACTTGAAGTTTCGGCCAATCGACTTGCGACTTGAAGTTTCAGCCAATCGGCTTGAAGTTTCGGCCAATCGGCTTGCGGCTTAAAGTTTCGGCCAATCGGCTTGCGGCTTAAAGTTTCGGCCAATCGGCTTGCGACTTAAAGTTTCGGCCAATCGGCTTGCGACTTAAAGTTTCGGCCAATCGGCTTACGGCATAAAGTTTCGGCCAATCGGCTTGCGGCTTAAAGTTTTCGGCCAATCGGCTTGCGGCTTAAAGTTTTGGCCAATCGGATTGTGGCTTGAAGTTTCAGCCAATCGGCTTGAAGTTTCGGCCAATCGGCATGCGACTTGAAGTTTCGGCCAATCGACTTGCGACTTGAAGTTTCAGGCAATCGGCTTGAAGTTTCGGCCAATCGGCTTGCGACTTGAAGTTTCGGCCAATCGACTTGCGACTTGAAGTTTCAGCCAATCGGCTTGAAGTTTCGGCCAATCGGCTTGCGGCTTAAAGTTTCGGCCAATCGGCTTGCGGCTTAAAGTTTCGGCCAATCGGCTTGCGACTTAAAGTTTCGGCCAATCGGCTTGAGACTTGAAGTTTCGGCCAATCGGCTTGCGGCTTGAAGTTTCGGGTAATCGACTTGCGGCTTGAAGTTTCGGCCAATCGGCTTGCGGCTTGAAGTTTTAGCCAATCGGCATGCGACTTGAAGTTTCGGCCAATCGGCTTGCGACTTGAAGTTTCGGGTAATTGGCTTGCGGCTTGAAGTTTCGGCCAATCGGCTTGCGGCTTGAAGTTTTAGCCAATCGGCATGCGACTTGAAGTTTCGGCCAATCGGCTTGCGGCTTGAAGTTTCGGGTAATTGGCTTGCGGCTAGAAGTTTCGGCCAATCGGCTTACGGCTTGAAGTTTCGGCCAATCGGCTTGAGGCTTGGAGTTTCAGCCAATCAGCTTGCAGATTGAAGTTTCGGCCAATCGGCTTGCGGCTTAAAGTTTCGGCCAATCGGATTGCGGCTTGAAGTTTTCGGCCAATCGGCATGTGGCTTAAAGTTTCGGCCAATCGGATTGCGGCTTGAAGTTTCAGCCAATCGGCTTGAAGTTTCGGCCAATCGGCTTGCGACTTAAAGTTTCGGCCAATCGGCTTGCGGCTTAAAGTTTCGGCCAATCGGCTTGTGGCTTAAAGTTTCGGCCAATCGGCTTGCGGCTTGAAGTTTCGGCCAATCGGCTTGCGGCTTAAAGTTTCGGCCAATCGGCTTGTGGCTTAAAGTTTCGGCCAATCGGCTTGCGACTTAAAGTTTCGGCCAATCGGCTTGCGGCTTAAAGTTTCGGCCAATCGGCTTGTGGCTTAAAGTTTCGGCCAATCGGCTTGCGGCTTGAAGTTTTCGGCCAATCGGCTTGAGACTTGAAGTTTTGGCCAATCGACTTGCGACTTGAAGTTTCGGCCAATCGGCTTGCGGCTTGAAGTTTCAGGTAATCTGCTCGCAGCTTGAAGTTTCGGCCAATCGGCTTGCGGCTTGAAGTTTTGGTCAGTCGGCTTGCGGCTTGAAGTTTCAGCCAATCGGCTTGAAGTTTCGGCCAATCGGCTTGCGGCTTGAAGTTTCGGCCAATCGGCTTGCGGCTTAAAGTTTCGGCCAATCGGCTTGCGGCTTAAAGTTTCGGCCAATCGGATTGCGGCTTGAAGTTTTCTGCCAATCGGCTTGCGGCTTAAAGTTTCGGCCAATCGGCTTGCGGCTTAAAGTTTTGGCCAATCGGATTGTGGCTTGAAGTTTCAGCCAATCGGCTTGAAGTTTCGGCCAATCGGCATGCGACTTGAAGTTTCGACCAATCGGCTTGAGACTTGAAGTTTCGGCCAATCGGCTTGCGGCTTGAAGTTTCGGGTAATCGACTTGCGGCTTGAAGTTTCGGCCAATCGGCTTGCGGCTTGAAGTTTTAGCCAATCGGCATGCGACTTGAAGTTTCGGCCAATCGGCTTGAGACTTGAAGTTTCGGCCAATCGGCTTGCGGCTTGAAGTTTCGGGTAATCGACTTGCGGCTTGAAGTTTCGGCCAATCGGCTTGCGGCTTGAAGTTTTAGCCAATCGGCATGCGACTTGAAGTTTCGGCCAATCGGCTTGCGACTTGAAGTTTCGGCCAATCGGCTTGCGGCTTGAAGTTTCGGGTAATTGGCTTGCGGCTAGAAGTTTCGGCCAATCGGCTTGCGGCTTAAAGTTTCGGCCAATCGGCTTGCGGCTTAAAGTTTCGGCCAATCGGATTGCGGCTTGAAGTTTTCTGCCAATCGGCTTGCGGCTTAAAGTTTCGGCCAATCGGCTTGCGGCTTAAAGTTTTGGCCAATCGGATTGTGGCTTGAAGTTTCAGCCAATCGGCTTGAAGTTTCGGCCAATCGCCATGCGACTTGAAGTTTCGGCCAATCGGCTTGCGGCTTAAAGTTTCGGCCAATCGGCTTGCGGCTTAAAGTTTCAGCCAATCGGCTTGCGGCTTGAAGTTTCGACCAATCGGCTTGAGACTTGAAGTTTCGGCCAATCGACTTGCGACTTGAAGTTTCAGCCAATCGGCTTGAAGTTTCGGCCAATCGGCTTGCGGCTTAAAGTTTCGGCCAATCGGCTTGCGGCTTAAAGTTTCGGCCAATCGGCTTGCGACTTAAAGTTTCGGCCAATCGGCTTGCGACTTAAAGTTTCGGCCAATCGGCTTGCGGCTTAAAGTTTCGGCCAATCGGCTTGCGGCTTAAAGTTTCAGCCAATCGGCTTGCCGCTTGAAGTTTCGACCAATCGGCTTGAGACTTGAAGTTTCGGCCAATCGACTTGCGACTTGAAGTTTCGGCCAATCGGCTTGCGGCTTAAAGTTTCAGCCAATCGGCTTGCGGCTTGAAGTTTCGGCCAATCGGCTTGCGGCTTGAAGTTTCGGGTAATCGACTTGCGGCTTGAAGTTTCGGCCAATCGGCTTGCGGCTTGAAGTTTTAGCCAATCGGCATGCGACTTGAAGTTTCGGCCAATCGGCTTGAGACTTGAAGTTTCGGCCAATCGGCTTGCGGCTTGAAGTTTTCTGCCAATCGGCTTGCGGCTTAAAGTTTCGGCCAATCGGCTTGCGGCTTAAAGTTTCGGCCAATCGGCTTGCGGCTTAAAGTTTTGGCCAATCGGATTGTGGCTTGAAGTTTCAGCCAATCGGCTTGAAGTTTCGGCCAATCGCCATGCGACTTGAAGTTTCGGCCAATCGGCTTGCGGCTTAAAGTTTCGGCCAATCGGCTTGCGGCTTAAAGTTTCAGCCAATCGGCTTGCGGCTTGAAGTTTCGACCAATCGGCTTGAGACTTGAAGTTTCGGCCAATCGACTTGCGACTTGAAGTTTCAGCCAATCGGCTTGAAGTTTCGGCCAATCGGCTTGCGGCTTAAAGTTTCGGCCAATCGGCTTGCGGCTTAAAGTTTCGGCCAATCGGCTTGCGACTTAAAGTTTCGGCCAATCGGCTTGCGACTTAAAGTTTCGGCCAATCGGCTTGCGGCTTAAAGTTTCGGCCAATCGGCTTGCGGCTTAAAGTTTCAGCCAATCGGCTTGCCGCTTGAAGTTTCGACCAATCGGCTTGAGACTTGAAGTTTCGGCCAATCGACTTGCGACTTGAAGTTTCGGCCAATCGGCTTGCGGCTTAAAGTTTCAGCCAATCGGCTTGCGGCTTGAAGTTTCGGCCAATCGGCTTGCGGCTTGAAGTTTCGGGTAATCGACTTGCGGCTTGAAGTTTCGGCCAATCGGCTTGCGGCTTGAAGTTTTAGCCAATCGGCATGCGACTTGAAGTTTCGGCCAATCGGCTTGCGACTTGAAGTTTCGGGTAATTGGCTTGCGGCTTGAAGTTTCGGCCAATCGGCTTGCGGCTTGAAGTTTTAGCCAATCGGCATGCGACTTGAAGTTTCGGCCAATCGGCTTGCGGCTTGAAGTTTCGGGTAATTGGCTTGCGGCTAGAAGTTTCGGCCAATCGGCTTACGGCTTGAAGTTTCGGCCAATCGGCTTGAGGCTTGGAGTTTCAGCCAATCAGCTTGCAGATTGAAGTTTCGGCCAATCGGCTTGCGGCTTAAAGTTTCGGCCAATCGGATTGCGGCTTGAAGTTTTCGGCCAATCGGCATGCGGCTTAAAGTTTCGGCCAATCGGATTGCGGCTTGAAGTTTCAGCCAATCGGCTTGAAGTTTCGGCCAATCGGCTTGCGGCTTGAAGTTTCGGCCTATCGGCTTGAGGCTTGAAGTTTCAGCCAATCAGCTTGCAGATTGAAGTTTCGGCCAATCGGCTTGCGGCTTTAAGTTTCGGCCAATCGGCTTGCGGCTTAAAGTTTCGGCCAATCGGCTTGCGGCTTAAAGTTTCGGCCAATCGGATTGCGGCTTGAAGTTTTCTGCCAATCGGCTTGCGGCTTGAAGTTTTCGGCCAATCGGCTTGCGGCTTAAAGTTTTGGCCAATCGGATTGTGGCTTGAAGTTTCGACCAATCGGCTTGAGACTTGAAGTTTCGGCCAATCGACTTGCGACTTGAACTTTCAGCCAATCGGCTTGAAGTTTCGGCCAATCGGCTTGCGGCTTAAAGTTTTCGGCCAATCGGCTTGCGGCTTAAAGTTTTGGCCAATCGGATTGTGGCTTGAAGTTTCAGCCAATCGGCTTGAAGTTTCGGCCAATCGGCATGCGACTTGAAGTTTCGGCCAATCGGCTTGCGGCTTAAAGTTTCGGCCAATCGGCTTGCGGCTTAAAGTTTCAGCCAATCGGCTTGCGGCTTGAAGTTTCGACCAATCGGCTTGAGACTTGAAGTTTCGGCCAATCGACTTGCGACTTGAAGTTTCAGCCAATCGGCTTGAAGTTTCGGCCAATCGGCTTGCGGCTTAAAGTTTCGGCCAATCGGCTTGCGGCTTAAAGTTTCGGCCAATCGGCTTGCGACTTAAAGTTTCGGCCAATCGGCTTGCGACTTAAAGTTTCGGCCAATCGGCTTACGGCATAAAGTTTCGGCCAATCGGCTTGCGGCTTAAAGTTTTCGGCCAATCGGCTTGCGGCTTAAAGTTTTGGCCAATCGGATTGTGGCTTGAAGTTTCAGCCAATCGGCTTGAAGTTTCGGCCAATCGGCATGCGACTTGAAGTTTCGGCCAATCGACTTGCGACTTGAAGTTTCAGGCAATCGGCTTGAAGTTTCGGCCAATCGGCTTGCGACTTGAAGTTTCGGCCAATCGACTTGCGACTTGAAGTTTCAGCCAATCGGCTTGAAGTTTCGGCCAATCGGCTTGCGGCTTAAAGTTTCGGCCAATCGGCTTGCGGCTTAAAGTTTCGGCCAATCGGCTTGCGACTTAAAGTTTCGGCCAATCGGCTTGAGACTTGAAGTTTCGGCCAATCGGCTTGCGGCTTGAAGTTTCGGGTAATCGACTTGCGGCTTGAAGTTTCGGCCAATCGGCTTGCGGCTTGAAGTTTTAGCCAATCGGCATGCGACTTGAAGTTTCGGCCAATCGGCTTGCGACTTGAAGTTTCGGGTAATTGGCTTGCGGCTTGAAGTTTCGGCCAATCGGCTTGCGGCTTGAAGTTTTAGCCAATCGGCATGCGACTTGAAGTTTCGGCCAATCGGCTTGCGGCTTGAAGTTTCGGGTAATTGGCTTGCGGCTAGAAGTTTCGGCCAATCGGCTTACGGCTTGAAGTTTCGGCCAATCGGCTTGAGGCTTGGAGTTTCAGCCAATCAGCTTGCAGATTGAAGTTTCGGCCAATCGGCTTGCGGCTTAAAGTTTCGGCCAATCGGATTGCGGCTTGAAGTTTTCGGCCAATCGGCATGTGGCTTAAAGTTTCGGCCAATCGGATTGCGGCTTGAAGTTTCAGCCAATCGGCTTGAAGTTTCGGCCAATCGGCTTGTGACTTGAAGTTTCGGCCAATCGGCTTGCGGCTTGAAGTTTCGGCCTATCGGCTTGAGGCTTGAAGTTTCAGCCAATCAGCTTGCAGATTGAAGTTTCGGCCAATCGGCTTGCGGCTTGAAGTTTTGGCCAATCGGCTTGCGGCTTGAAGTTTTGGCCAATCGGCTTGCGACTTGTTCGGCCAGTCAGCTTGCAACGTGACATGTTAGGTATCTATTTACTCGACATAACTTCATCTTTCACATTATGCGAAAAAAATGGGCTAACTTTACTGGTTTTCTTTTTTTAGCACAAAACTGTTTAAAAAATAAAACTTGTTTGAAAAATTAATACTCAAATACCACACGAGATACAAAGTTGCAACCACCGCCATTGTATTCTCTAGGGTCTTTGCTAAAAAAACATGTTTGGCAACTTGATGATCAGCCAATGGGCTTGCGACTTGATATTCAGCCAATGGGCTTGCGACTTGATATTCAGCCAATGGGCTTGCGACTTGTTCGGCCAAACGGCTTGCGGCTTGAAGTTTCGGCCAATCGGCTTATGGCTTGAAGTTTCGGCCAATCGGCTTGAGGCTTGGAGTTTCGGCCAATCGGCTTGCTGCTTAAAGTTTTGGCCAATCGGCTTGCGGCTTGAGGTTTTCGGCAAATCAGCTTGCGGCTTGAAGTTTCGGCCAATCGGCTTGAGGCTTGGAGTTTCGGCCAATCGGCTTGCTGCTTAAAGTTTCGGCCAATCGGCTTGCGGCTTGAAGTTTTCGGCCTATTAGCTTGCGGCTTGAAGTTTTCGGCCAATCGGCTTGCGGCTTGAAGTTTCGGCCAATCGGCTTGCGGCTTAAAGTTTCGGCCAATCGGCTTGCGGCTTAAAGTTTCGGCCAATCGGATTGCGGCTTGAAGTTTTCTGCCAATCGGCTTGCGGCTTAAAGTTTCGGCCAATCGGCTTGCGGCTTAAAGTTTTGGCCAATCGGATTGTGGCTTGAAGTTTCAGCCAATCGGCTTGAAGTTTCGGCCAATCGGCATGCGACTTGAAGTTTCGGCCAATCGGCTTGCGGCTTAAAGTTTCGGCCAATCGGCTTGCGGCTTAAAGTTTCGGCCAATCGGATTGCGGCTTGAAGTTTTCTGCCAATCGGCTTGCGGCTTAAAGTTTCGGCCAATCGGCTTGCGGCTTAAAGTTTTGGCCAATCGGATTGTGGCTTGAAGTTTCAGCCAATCGGCTTGAAGTTTCGGCCAATCGGCATGCGACTTGAAGTTTCGGCCAATCGGCTTGCGGCTTAAAGTTTCGGCCAATCGGCTTGCGGCTTAAAGTTTCAGCCAATCGGCTTGCGGCTTGAAGTTTCGACCAATCGGCTTGAGACTTGAAGTTTCGGCCAATCGGCTTGCGGCTTGAAGTTTCGGGTAATCGACTTGCGGCTTGAAGTTTCGGCCAATCGGCTTGCGGCTTGAAGTTTTAGCCAATCGGCATGCGACTTGAAGTTTCGGCCAATCGGCTTGAGACTTGAAGTTTCGGCCAATCGGCTTGCGGCTTGAAGTTTCGGGTAATCGACTTGCGGCTTGAAGTTTCGGCCAATCGGCTTGCGGCTTGAAGTTTTAGCCAATCGGCATGCGACTTGAAGTTTCGGCCAATCGGCTTGCGACTTGAAGTTTCAGCCAATCGGCTTGCGGCTTGAAGTTTCGGGTAATTGGCTTGCGGCTAGAAGTTTCGGTCAATCGGCTTGCGGCTTAAAGTTTCGGCCAATCGGCTTGCGACTTAAAGTTTCGGCCAATCAGCTTGCAGATTGAAGTTTCGGCCAATCGGCTTGCGGCTTAAAGTTTCGGCCAATCGGATTGCGGCTTGAAGTTTTCGGCCAATCGGCATGCGGCTTAAAGTTTCACCCAATCGGATTGCGGCTTGAAGTTTCAGCCAATCGGCTTGAAGTTTCGGCCAATCGGCTTGTGACTTGAAGTTTCTGCCAATCGGCTTGCGGCTTGAAGTTTCGGCCTATCGGCTTGAGGCTTGAAGTTTCAGCCAATCAGCTTGCAGATTGAAGTTTCGGCCAATCGGCTTGCGGCTTGAAGTTTTGGCCAATCGGCTTGCGGCTTGAAGTTTTGGCCAATCGGCTTGCGACTTGTTCGGCCAGTCAGCTTGCAACGTGACATGTTAGGTATCTATTTACTCGACATAACTTCATCTTTCACATTATGCAAAAAAAATGGGCTAACTTTACTGGTTTTCTTTTTTTAGCACAAAACTGTTTAAAAAATAAAACTTGTTTGAAAAATTAATACTCAAATACCACACGAGATACAAAGTTGCAACCACCGCCATTGTATTCTCTAGGGTCTTTGCTAAAAAAACATGTTTCGCGACTTGATGATCAGCCAATGGGCTTGCGACTTGATATTCAGCCAATGGGCTTGCGACTTGATATTCAGCCAATGGGCTTGCGACTTGTTCGGCCAAACGGCTTGCGGCTTGAAGTTTCGGCCAATCGGCTTATGGCTTGAAGTTTCGGCCAATCGGCTTGAGGCTTGGAGTTTCGGCCAATCGGCTTGCTGCTTAAAGTTTTGGCCAACCGGCTTGCGGCTTGAGGTTTTCGGCAAATCAGCTTGCGGCTTGAAGTTTTCAGCCAATCGGCTTGCGGCTTGAAGTTTCGGCCAATCGGCTTGAGGCTTGGAGTTTCGGCCAATCGGCTTGCTGCTTAAAGTTTCGGCCAATCGGCTTGCGGCTTGAAGTTTTCGGCCAATTAGCTTGCGGCTTGAAGTTTTCGGCCAATCGGCTTGTGGCTTGAAGTTTCGGCCAATCGGCTTGCGGCTTGAAGTTTCGGCCAATCGGCTTGCGGCTTGAAGTTTCGGCCAATTGGCTTGAAGTTTCGGTCAGTCGGCTTGCGGCTTGAAGTTTCGGCCAATCAGCTTGCGACGTGACATGCTAGTTATCTATTTACTCGGCATAACTTCATCTTTCACATTATGCGAAAAAATGGGCTAACTTTACTGTTTTTTTTTTTTTAGCACAAAACTGTTTAAAAAGAAAAGTTGTTTGAAAAATTGATGCGCAAATACCGCACGAGATACAAAGTTGCAACGACCGCCATTGTATTCTCTAGGATCTTTGCTAAAAAAACATATGTTTGGCGACTTGATCAGCCAATTGCGACTTGAAGTTTTGGCCAATGGGCTTGCGACTTGATATTCAGCCAATGGGCTTGCGACTTGATGTTCGGCCAATGGGCTTGCGAATTGTTTGGCCAATGGGCTTGCGGCTTGAAGTTTCGGCCAATCGGCTTGCAGCTTGAAATTTCAGCCAATCGGCTAGCGGCTTGAAGTTTCGGCCAATCGGCTTGCGACTTGAAGTTTCGGCCAATCGGCTTGCGGCTTAAAGTTTCAGCCAATCGGCTTGCGGCTTGAAGTTTCGACCAATCGGCTTGAGACTTGCAGTTTCGGCCAATCGACTTGCGACTTGAAGTTTCAGGCAATCGGCTTGAAGTTTCGGCCAATCGGCTTGCGACTTGAAGTTTCGGCCAATCGACTTGCGACTTGAAGTTTCAGCCAATCGGCTTGAAGTTTCGGCCAATCGGCTTGCGGCTTAAAGTTTCGGCCAATCGGCTTGCGGCTTAAAGTTTCGGCCAATCGGCTTGCGGCTTAAAGTTTCGGCCAATCGGCTTGCGGCTTAAAGTTTCAGCCAATCGGCTTGCGGCTTAAAGTTTCAGCCAATCGGCTTGCGGCTTGAAGTTTCGACCAATCGGCTTGAGACTTGAAGTTTCGGCCAATCGGCTTGCGGCTTGAAGTTTCGGCCAATCGGCTTGAAGTTTCGACCAATCGGCTTGCGGCTTAAAGTTTCAGCCAATCGGCTTGCGGCTTGAAGTTTCGACCAATCGGCTTGAGACTTGAAGTTTCGGCCAATCGGCTTGCGGCTTGAAGTTTCGGGTAATCGACTTGCGGCTTGAAGTTTCGGCCAATCGGCTTGCGGCTTGAAGTTTTAGCCAATCGGCATGCGACTTGAAGTTTCGGCCAATCGGCTTGAGACTTGAAGTTTCGGCCAATCGGCTTGCGGCTTGAAGTTTCGGGTAATCGACTTGCGGCTTGAAGTTTCGGCCAATCGGCTTGCGGCTTGAAGTTTTAGCCAATCGGCATGCGACTTGAAGTTTCGGCCAATCGGCTTGCGACTTGAAGTTTCGGCCAATCGGCTTGCGGCTTGAAGTTTCGGGTAATTGGCTTGCGGCTAGAAGTTTCGGCCAATCGGCTTGCGGCTTAAAGTTTCGGCCAATCGGCTTGCGGCTTAAAGTTTCGGCCAATCGGATTGCGGCTTGAAGTTTTCTGCCAATCGGCTTGCGGCTTAAAGTTTCGGCCAATCGGCTTGCGGCTTAAAGTTTTGGCCAATCGGATTGTGGCTTGAAGTTTCAGCCAATCGGCTTGAAGTTTCGGCCAATCGCCATGCGACTTGAAGTTTCGGCCAATCGGCTTGCGGCTTAAAGTTTCGGCCAATCGGCTTGCGGCTTAAAGTTTCAGCCAATCGGCTTGCGGCTTGAAGTTTCGACCAATCGGCTTGAGACTTGAAGTTTCGGCCAATCGACTTGCGACTTGAAGTTTCAGCCAATCGGCTTGAAGTTTCGGCCAATCGGCTTGCGGCTTAAAGTTTCGGCCAATCGGCTTGCGGCTTAAAGTTTCGGCCAATCGGCTTGCGACTTAAAGTTTCGGCCAATCGGCTTGCGACTTAAAGTTTCGGCCAATCGGCTTGCGGCTTAAAGTTTCGGCCAATCGGCTTGCGGCTTAAAGTTTCAGCCAATCGGCTTGCCGCTTGAAGTTTCGACCAATCGGCTTGAGACTTGAAGTTTCGGCCAATCGACTTGCGACTTGAAGTTTCGGCCAATCGGCTTGCGGCTTAAAGTTTCAGCCAATCGGCTTGCGGCTTGAAGTTTCGGCCAATCGGCTTGCGGCTTGAAGTTTCGGGTAATCGACTTGCGGCTTGAAGTTTCGGCCAATCGGCTTGCGGCTTGAAGTTTTAGCCAATCGGCATGCGACTTGAAGTTTCGGCCAATCGGCTTGCGACTTGAAGTTTCGGGTAATTGGCTTGCGGCTTGAAGTTTCGGCCAATCGGCTTGCGGCTTGAAGTTTTAGCCAATCGGCATGCGACTTGAAGTTTCGGCCAATCGGCTTGCGGCTTGAAGTTTCGGGTAATTGGCTTGCGGCTAGAAGTTTCGGCCAATCGGCTTACGGCTTGAAGTTTCGGCCAATCGGCTTGAGGCTTGGAGTTTCAGCCAATCAGCTTGCAGATTGAAGTTTCGGCCAATCGGCTTGCGGCTTAAAGTTTCGGCCAATCGGATTGCGGCTTGAAGTTTTCGGCCAATCGGCATGCGGCTTAAAGTTTCGGCCAATCGGATTGCGGCTTGAAGTTTCAGCCAATCGGCTTGAAGTTTCGGCCAATCGGCTTGTGACTTGAAGTTTCGGCCAATCGGCTTGCGGCTTGAAGTTTCGGCCTATCGGCTTGAGACTTGAAGTTTCGGCCAATCGACTTGCGACTTGAAGTTTCAGCCAATCGGCTTGAAGTTTCGGCCAATCGGCTTGCGGCTTAAAGTTTTCGGCCAATCGGCTTGCGGCTTAAAGTTTTGGCCAATCGGATTGTGGCTTGAAGTTTCAGCCAATCGGCTTGAAGTTTCGGCCAATCGGCATGCGACTTGAAGTTTCGGCCAATCGGCTTGCGGCTTAAAGTTTCGGCCAATCGGCTTGCGGCTTAAAGTTTCAGCCAATCGGCTTGCGGCTTGAAGTTTCGACCAATCGGCTTGAGACTTGAAGTTTCGGCCAATCGACTTGCGACTTGAAGTTTCAGCCAATCGGCTTGAAGTTTCGGCCAATCGGCTTGCGGCTTAAAGTTTTCGGCCAATCGGCTTGCGGCTTAAAGTTTTGGCCAATCGGATTGTGGCTTGAAGTTTCAGCCAATCGGCTTGAAGTTTCGGCCAATCGGCATGCGACTTGAAGTTTCGGCCAATCGACTTGCGACTTGAAGTTTCAGGCAATCGGCTTGAAGTTTCGGCCAATCGGCTTGCGACTTGAAGTTTCGGCCAATCGACTTGCGACTTGAAGTTTCAGCCAATCGGCTTGAAGTTTCGACCAATCGGCTTGCGACTTAAAGTTTCGGCCAATCGGCTTGCGGCTTAAAGTTTCGGCCAATCGGCTTGCGGCTTAAAGTTTCGGCCAATCGGCTTGCGGCTTAAAGTTTCAGCCAATCGGCTTGCGGCTTGAAGTTTCGACCAATCGGCTTGAGACTTGAAGTTTCGGCCAATCGGCTTGCGGCTTGAAGTTTCGGGTAATCGACTTGCGGCTTGAAGTTTCGGCCAATCGGCTTGCGGCTTGAAGTTTTAGCCAATCGGCTTGCGACTTGAAGTTTCGGCCAATCGGCTTGCGACTTAAAGTTTCGGCCAATCGGCTTGCGGCTTAAAGTTTCGGCCAATCGGCTTGTGGCTTAAAGTTTCGGCCAATCGGCTTGCGGCTTGAAGTTTCGGCCAATCGGCTTGCGGCTTAAAGTTTCGGCCAATCGGCTTGTGGCTTAAAGTTTCGGCCAATCGGCTTGCGACTTAAAGTTTCGGCCAATCGGCTTGCGGCTTAAAGTTTCGGCCAATCGGCTTGTGGCTTAAAGTTTCGGCCAATCGGCTTGCGGCTTGAAGTTTTCGGCCAATCGGCTTGAGACTTGAAGTTTTGGCCAATCGACTTGCGACTTGAAGTTTCGGCCAATCGGCTTGCGGCTTGAAGTTTCAGGTAATCTGCTCGCGGCTTGAAGTTTCGGCCAATCGGCTTGCGGCTTGAAGTTTTGGTCAGTCGGCTTGCGGCTTGAAGTTTCAGCCAATCGGCTTGAAGTTTCGGCCAATCGGCTTGCGGCTTGAAGTTTCGGCCAATCGGCTTGCGGCTTAAAGTTTCGGCCAATCGGCTTGCGGCTTAAAGTTTCGGCCAATCGGATTGCGGCTTGAAGTTTTCTGCCAATCGGCTTGCGGCTTAAAGTTTCGGCCAATCGGCTTGCGGCTTAAAGTTTTGGCCAATCGGATTGTGGCTTGAAGTTTCAGCCAATCGGCTTGAAGTTTCGGCCAATCGGCATGCGACTTGAAGTTTCGGCCAATCGGCTTGCGGCTTAAAGTTTCGGCCAATCGGCTTGCGGCTTAAAGTTTCGGCCAATCGGATTGCGGCTTGAAGTTTTCTGCCAATCGGCTTGCGGCTTAAAGTTTCGGCCAATCGGCTTGCGGCTTAAAGTTTTGGCCAATCGGATTGTGGCTTGAAGTTTCAGCCAATCGGCTTGAAGTTTCGGCCAATCGGCATGCGACTTGAAGTTTCGGCCAATCGGCTTGCGGCTTAAAGTTTCGGCCAATCGGCTTGCGGCTTAAAGTTTCAGCCAATCGGCTTGCGGCTTGAAGTTTCGACCAATCGGCTTGAGACTTGAAGTTTCGGCCAATCGGCTTGCGGCTTGAAGTTTCGGGTAATCGACTTGCGGCTTGAAGTTTCGGCCAATCGGCTTGCGGCTTGAAGTTTTAGCCAATCGGCATGCGACTTGAAGTTTCGGCCAATCGGCTTGAGACTTGAAGTTTCGGCCAATCGGCTTGCGGCTTGAAGTTTCGGGTAATCGACTTGCGGCTTGAAGTTTCGGCCAATCGGCTTGCGGCTTGAAGTTTTAGCCAATCGGCATGCGACTTGAAGTTTCGGCCAATCGGCTTGCGACTTGAAGTTTCAGCCAATCGGCTTGCGGCTTGAAGTTTCGGGTAATTGGCTTGCGGCTAGAAGTTTCGGTCAATCGGCTTGCGGCTTAAAGTTTCGGCCAATCGGCTTGCGACTTAAAGTTTCGGCCAATCAGCTTGCAGATTGAAGTTTCGGCCAATCGGCTTGCGGCTTAAAGTTTCGGCCAATCGGATTGCGGCTTGAAGTTTTCGGCCAATCGGCATGCGGCTTAAAGTTTCACCCAATCGGATTGCGGCTTGAAGTTTCAGCCAATCGGCTTGAAGTTTCGGCCAATCGGCTTGTGACTTGAAGTTTCTGCCAATCGGCTTGCGGCTTGAAGTTTCGGCCTATCGGCTTGAGGCTTGAAGTTTCAGCCAATCAGCTTGCAGATTGAAGTTTCGGCCAATCGGCTTGCGGCTTGAAGTTTTGGCCAATCGGCTTGCGGCTTGAAGTTTTGGCCAATCGGCTTGCGACTTGTTCGGCCAGTCAGCTTGCAACGTGACATGTTAGGTATCTATTTACTCGACATAACTTCATCTTTCACATTATGCAAAAAAAATGGGCTAACTTTACTGGTTTTCTTTTTTTAGCACAAAACTGTTTAAAAAATAAAACTTGTTTGAAAAATTAATACTCAAATACCACACGAGATACAAAGTTGCAACCACCGCCATTGTATTCTCTAGGGTCTTTGCTAAAAAAACATGTTTCGCGACTTGATGATCAGCCAATGGGCTTGCGACTTGATATTCAGCCAATGGGCTTGCGACTTGATATTCAGCCAATGGGCTTGCGACTTGTTCGGCCAAACGGCTTGCGGCTTGAAGTTTCGGCCAATCGGCTTATGGCTTGAAGTTTCGGCCAATCGGCTTGAGGCTTGGAGTTTCGGCCAATCGGCTTGCTGCTTAAAGTTTTGGCCAACCGGCTTGCGGCTTGAGGTTTTCGGCAAATCAGCTTGCGGCTTGAAGTTTTCAGCCAATCGGCTTGCGGCTTGAAGTTTCGGCCAATCGGCTTGAGGCTTGGAGTTTCGGCCAATCGGCTTGCTGCTTAAAGTTTCGGCCAATCGGCTTGCGGCTTGAAGTTTTCGGCCAATTAGCTTGCGGCTTGAAGTTTTCGGCCAATCGGCTTGTGGCTTGAAGTTTCGGCCAATCGGCTTGCGGCTTGAAGTTTCGGCCAATCGGCTTGCGGCTTGAAGTTTCGGCCAATTGGCTTGAAGTTTCGGTCAGTCGGCTTGCGGCTTGAAGTTTCGGCCAATCAGCTTGCGACGTGACATGCTAGTTATCTATTTACTCGGCATAACTTCATCTTTCACATTATGCGAAAAAATGGGCTAACTTTACTGTTTTTTTTTTTTTAGCACAAAACTGTTTAAAAAGAAAAGTTGTTTGAAAAATTGATGCGCAAATACCGCACGAGATACAAAGTTGCAACGACCGCCATTGTATTCTCTAGGATCTTTGCTAAAAAAACATATGTTTGGCGACTTGATCAGCCAATTGCGACTTGAAGTTTTGGCCAATGGGCTTGCGACTTGATATTCAGCCAATGGGCTTGCGACTTGATGTTCGGCCAATGGGCTTGCGAATTGTTTGGCCAATGGGCTTGCGGCTTGAAGTTTCGGCCAATCGGCTTGCAGCTTGAAATTTCAGCCAATCGGCTAGCGGCTTGAAGTTTCGGCCAATCGGCTTGCGACTTGAAGTTTCGGCCAATCGGCTTGCGGCTTAAAGTTTCAGCCAATCGGCTTGCGGCTTGAAGTTTCGACCAATCGGCTTGAGACTTGCAGTTTCGGCCAATCGACTTGCGACTTGAAGTTTCAGGCAATCGGCTTGAAGTTTCGGCCAATCGGCTTGCGACTTGAAGTTTCGGCCAATCGACTTGCGACTTGAAGTTTCAGCCAATCGGCTTGAAGTTTCGGCCAATCGGCTTGCGGCTTAAAGTTTCGGCCAATCGGCTTGCGGCTTAAAGTTTCGGCCAATCGGCTTGCGGCTTAAAGTTTCGGCCAATCGGCTTGCGGCTTAAAGTTTCAGCCAATCGGCTTGCGGCTTAAAGTTTCAGCCAATCGGCTTGCGGCTTGAAGTTTCGACCAATCGGCTTGAGACTTGAAGTTTCGGCCAATCGGCTTGCGGCTTGAAGTTTCGGCCAATCGGCTTGAAGTTTCGACCAATCGGCTTGCGGCTTAAAGTTTCAGCCAATCGGCTTGCGGCTTGAAGTTTCGACCAATCGGCTTGAGACTTGAAGTTTCGGCCAATCGGCTTGCGGCTTGAAGTTTCGGGTAATCGACTTGCGGCTTGAAGTTTCGGCCAATCGGCTTGCGGCTTGAAGTTTTAGCCAATCGGCATGCGACTTGAAGTTTCGGCCAATCGGCTTGAGACTTGAAGTTTCGGCCAATCGGCTTGCGGCTTGAAGTTTCGGGTAATCGACTTGCGGCTTGAAGTTTCGGCCAATCGGCTTGCGGCTTGAAGTTTTAGCCAATCGGCATGCGACTTGAAGTTTCGGCCAATCGGCTTGCGACTTGAAGTTTCGGCCAATCGGCTTGCGGCTTGAAGTTTCGGGTAATTGGCTTGCGGCTAGAAGTTTCGGCCAATCGGCTTGCGGCTTAAAGTTTCGGCCAATCGGCTTGCGGCTTAAAGTTTCGGCCAATCGGATTGCGGCTTGAAGTTTTCTGCCAATCGGCTTGCGGCTTAAAGTTTCGGCCAATCGGCTTGCGGCTTAAAGTTTTGGCCAATCGGATTGTGGCTTGAAGTTTCAGCCAATCGGCTTGAAGTTTCGGCCAATCGCCATGCGACTTGAAGTTTCGGCCAATCGGCTTGCGGCTTAAAGTTTCGGCCAATCGGCTTGCGGCTTAAAGTTTCAGCCAATCGGCTTGCGGCTTGAAGTTTCGACCAATCGGCTTGAGACTTGAAGTTTCGGCCAATCGACTTGCGACTTGAAGTTTCAGCCAATCGGCTTGAAGTTTCGGCCAATCGGCTTGCGGCTTAAAGTTTCGGCCAATCGGCTTGCGGCTTAAAGTTTCGGCCAATCGGCTTGCGACTTAAAGTTTCGGCCAATCGGCTTGCGACTTAAAGTTTCGGCCAATCGGCTTGCGGCTTAAAGTTTCGGCCAATCGGCTTGCGGCTTAAAGTTTCAGCCAATCGGCTTGCCGCTTGAAGTTTCGACCAATCGGCTTGAGACTTGAAGTTTCGGCCAATCGACTTGCGACTTGAAGTTTCGGCCAATCGGCTTGCGGCTTAAAGTTTCAGCCAATCGGCTTGCGGCTTGAAGTTTCGGCCAATCGGCTTGCGGCTTGAAGTTTCGGGTAATCGACTTGCGGCTTGAAGTTTCGGCCAATCGGCTTGCGGCTTGAAGTTTTAGCCAATCGGCATGCGACTTGAAGTTTCGGCCAATCGGCTTGCGACTTGAAGTTTCGGGTAATTGGCTTGCGGCTTGAAGTTTCGGCCAATCGGCTTGCGGCTTGAAGTTTTAGCCAATCGGCATGCGACTTGAAGTTTCGGCCAATCGGCTTGCGGCTTGAAGTTTCGGGTAATTGGCTTGCGGCTAGAAGTTTCGGCCAATCGGCTTACGGCTTGAAGTTTCGGCCAATCGGCTTGAGGCTTGGAGTTTCAGCCAATCAGCTTGCAGATTGAAGTTTCGGCCAATCGGCTTGCGGCTTAAAGTTTCGGCCAATCGGATTGCGGCTTGAAGTTTTCGGCCAATCGGCATGCGGCTTAAAGTTTCGGCCAATCGGATTGCGGCTTGAAGTTTCAGCCAATCGGCTTGAAGTTTCGGCCAATCGGCTTGTGACTTGAAGTTTCGGCCAATCGGCTTGCGGCTTGAAGTTTCGGCCTATCGGCTTGAGACTTGAAGTTTCGGCCAATCGACTTGCGACTTGAAGTTTCAGCCAATCGGCTTGAAGTTTCGGCCAATCGGCTTGCGGCTTAAAGTTTTCGGCCAATCGGCTTGCGGCTTAAAGTTTTGGCCAATCGGATTGTGGCTTGAAGTTTCAGCCAATCGGCTTGAAGTTTCGGCCAATCGGCATGCGACTTGAAGTTTCGGCCAATCGGCTTGCGGCTTAAAGTTTCGGCCAATCGGCTTGCGGCTTAAAGTTTCAGCCAATCGGCTTGCGGCTTGAAGTTTCGACCAATCGGCTTGAGACTTGAAGTTTCGGCCAATCGACTTGCGACTTGAAGTTTCAGCCAATCGGCTTGAAGTTTCGGCCAATCGGCTTGCGGCTTAAAGTTTTCGGCCAATCGGCTTGCGGCTTAAAGTTTTGGCCAATCGGATTGTGGCTTGAAGTTTCAGCCAATCGGCTTGAAGTTTCGGCCAATCGGCATGCGACTTGAAGTTTCGGCCAATCGACTTGCGACTTGAAGTTTCAGGCAATCGGCTTGAAGTTTCGGCCAATCGGCTTGCGACTTGAAGTTTCGGCCAATCGACTTGCGACTTGAAGTTTCAGCCAATCGGCTTGAAGTTTCGACCAATCGGCTTGCGACTTAAAGTTTCGGCCAATCGGCTTGCGGCTTAAAGTTTCGGCCAATCGGCTTGCGGCTTAAAGTTTCGGCCAATCGGCTTGCGGCTTAAAGTTTCAGCCAATCGGCTTGCGGCTTGAAGTTTCGACCAATCGGCTTGAGACTTGAAGTTTCGGCCAATCGGCTTGCGGCTTGAAGTTTCGGGTAATCGACTTGCGGCTTGAAGTTTCGGCCAATCGGCTTGCGGCTTGAAGTTTTAGCCAATCGGCTTGCGACTTGAAGTTTCGGCCAATCGGCTTGCGACTTAAAGTTTCGGCCAATCGGCTTGCGGCTTAAAGTTTCGGCCAATCGGCTTGTGGCTTAAAGTTTCGGCCAATCGGCTTGCGGCTTGAAGTTTCGGCCAATCGGCTTGCGGCTTAAAGTTTCGGCCAATCGGCTTGTGGCTTAAAGTTTCGGCCAATCGGCTTGCGACTTAAAGTTTCGGCCAATCGGCTTGCGGCTTAAAGTTTCGGCCAATCGGCTTGTGGCTTAAAGTTTCGGCCAATCGGCTTGCGGCTTGAAGTTTTCGGCCAATCGGCTTGAGACTTGAAGTTTTGGCCAATCGACTTGCGACTTGAAGTTTCGGCCAATCGGCTTGCGGCTTGAAGTTTCAGGTAATCTGCTCGCGGCTTGAAGTTTCGGCCAATCGGCTTGCGGCTTGAAGTTTTGGTCAGTCGGCTTGCGGCTTGAAGTTTCAGCCAATCGGCTTGAAGTTTCGGCCAATCGGCTTGCGGCTTGAAGTTTCGGCCAATCGGCTTGCGGCTTAAAGTTTCGGCCAATCGGCTTGCGGCTTAAAGTTTCGGCCAATCGGATTGCGGCTTGAAGTTTTCTGCCAATCGGCTTGCGGCTTAAAGTTTCGGCCAATCGGCTTGCGGCTTAAAGTTTTGGCCAATCGGATTGTGGCTTGAAGTTTCAGCCAATCGGCTTGAAGTTTCGGCCAATCGGCATGCGACTTGAAGTTTCGACCAATCGGCTTGAGACTTGAAGTTTCGGCCAATCGGCTTGCGGCTTGAAGTTTCGGGTAATCGACTTGCGGCTTGAAGTTTCGGCCAATCGGCTTGCGGCTTGAAGTTTTAGCCAATCGGCATGCGACTTGAAGTTTCGGCCAATCGGCTTGAGACTTGAAGTTTCGGCCAATCGGCTTGCGGCTTGAAGTTTCGGGTAATCGACTTGCGGCTTGAAGTTTCGGCCAATCGGCTTGCGGCTTGAAGTTTTAGCCAATCGGCATGCGACTTGAAGTTTCGGCCAATCGGCTTGCGACTTGAAGTTTCGGCCAATCGGCTTGCGGCTTGAAGTTTCGGGTAATTGGCTTGCGGCTAGAAGTTTCGGCCAATCGGCTTGCGGCTTAAAGTTTCGGCCAATCGGCTTGCGGCTTAAAGTTTCGGCCAATCGGATTGCGGCTTGAAGTTTTCTGCCAATCGGCTTGCGGCTTAAAGTTTCGGCCAATCGGCTTGCGGCTTAAAGTTTTGGCCAATCGGATTGTGGCTTGAAGTTTCAGCCAATCGGCTTGAAGTTTCGGCCAATCGCCATGCGACTTGAAGTTTCGGCCAATCGGCTTGCGGCTTAAAGTTTCGGCCAATCGGCTTGCGGCTTAAAGTTTCAGCCAATCGGCTTGCGGCTTGAAGTTTCGACCAATCGGCTTGAGACTTGAAGTTTCGGCCAATCGACTTGCGACTTGAAGTTTCAGCCAATCGGCTTGAAGTTTCGGCCAATCGGCTTGCGGCTTAAAGTTTCGGCCAATCGGCTTGCGGCTTAAAGTTTCGGCCAATCGGCTTGCGACTTAAAGTTTCGGCCAATCGGCTTGCGACTTAAAGTTTCGGCCAATCGGCTTGCGGCTTAAAGTTTCGGCCAATCGGCTTGCGGCTTAAAGTTTCAGCCAATCGGCTTGCCGCTTGAAGTTTCGACCAATCGGCTTGAGACTTGAAGTTTCGGCCAATCGACTTGCGACTTGAAGTTTCGGCCAATCGGCTTGCGGCTTAAAGTTTCAGCCAATCGGCTTGCGGCTTGAAGTTTCGGCCAATCGGCTTGCGGCTTGAAGTTTCGGGTAATCGACTTGCGGCTTGAAGTTTCGGCCAATCGGCTTGCGGCTTGAAGTTTTAGCCAATCGGCATGCGACTTGAAGTTTCGGCCAATCGGCTTGAGACTTGAAGTTTCGGCCAATCGGCTTGCGGCTTGAAGTTTTCTGCCAATCGGCTTGCGGCTTAAAGTTTCGGCCAATCGGCTTGCGGCTTAAAGTTTCGGCCAATCGGCTTGCGGCTTAAAGTTTTGGCCAATCGGATTGTGGCTTGAAGTTTCAGCCAATCGGCTTGAAGTTTCGGCCAATCGCCATGCGACTTGAAGTTTCGGCCAATCGGCTTGCGGCTTAAAGTTTCGGCCAATCGGCTTGCGGCTTAAAGTTTCAGCCAATCGGCTTGCGGCTTGAAGTTTCGACCAATCGGCTTGAGACTTGAAGTTTCGGCCAATCGACTTGCGACTTGAAGTTTCAGCCAATCGGCTTGAAGTTTCGGCCAATCGGCTTGCGGCTTAAAGTTTCGGCCAATCGGCTTGCGGCTTAAAGTTTCGGCCAATCGGCTTGCGACTTAAAGTTTCGGCCAATCGGCTTGCGACTTAAAGTTTCGGCCAATCGGCTTGCGGCTTAAAGTTTCGGCCAATCGGCTTGCGGCTTAAAGTTTCAGCCAATCGGCTTGCCGCTTGAAGTTTCGACCAATCGGCTTGAGACTTGAAGTTTCGGCCAATCGACTTGCGACTTGAAGTTTCGGCCAATCGGCTTGCGGCTTAAAGTTTCAGCCAATCGGCTTGCGGCTTGAAGTTTCGGCCAATCGGCTTGCGGCTTGAAGTTTCGGGTAATCGACTTGCGGCTTGAAGTTTCGGCCAATCGGCTTGCGGCTTGAAGTTTTAGCCAATCGGCATGCGACTTGAAGTTTCGGCCAATCGGCTTGCGACTTGAAGTTTCGGGTAATTGGCTTGCGGCTTGAAGTTTCGGCCAATCGGCTTGCGGCTTGAAGTTTTAGCCAATCGGCATGCGACTTGAAGTTTCGGCCAATCGGCTTGCGGCTTGAAGTTTCGGGTAATTGGCTTGCGGCTAGAAGTTTCGGCCAATCGGCTTACGGCTTGAAGTTTCGGCCAATCGGCTTGAGGCTTGGAGTTTCAGCCAATCAGCTTGCAGATTGAAGTTTCGGCCAATCGGCTTGCGGCTTAAAGTTTCGGCCAATCGGATTGCGGCTTGAAGTTTTCGGCCAATCGGCATGCGGCTTAAAGTTTCGGCCAATCGGATTGCGGCTTGAAGTTTCAGCCAATCGGCTTGAAGTTTCGGCCAATCGGCTTGCGGCTTGAAGTTTCGGGTAATTGGCTTGCGGCTAGAAGTTTCGGCCAATCGGCTTGCGGCTTAAAGTTTCGGCCAATCGGCTTGCGGCTTAAAGTTTCGGCCAATCGGATTGCGGCTTGAAGTTTTCTGCCAATCGGCTTGCGGCTTAAAGTTTCGGCCAATCGGCTTGCGGCTTAAAGTTTTGGCCAATCGGATTGTGGCTTGAAGTTTCAGCCAATCGGCTTGAAGTTTCGGCCAATCGCCATGCGACTTGAAGTTTCGGCCAATCGGCTTGCGGCTTAAAGTTTCGGCCAATCGGCTTGCGGCTTAAAGTTTCAGCCAATCGGCTTGCGGCTTGAAGTTTCGACCAATCGGCTTGAGACTTGAAGTTTCGGCCAATCGACTTGCGACTTGAAGTTTCAGCCAATCGGCTTGAAGTTTCGGCCAATCGGCTTGCGGCTTAAAGTTTCGGCCAATCGGCTTGCGGCTTAAAGTTTCGGCCAATCGGCTTGCGACTTAAAGTTTCGGCCAATCGGCTTGCGACTTAAAGTTTCGGCCAATCGGCTTGCGGCTTAAAGTTTCGGCCAATCGGCTTGCGGCTTAAAGTTTCAGCCAATCGGCTTGCCGCTTGAAGTTTCGACCAATCGGCTTGAGACTTGAAGTTTCGGCCAATCGACTTGCGACTTGAAGTTTCGGCCAATCGGCTTGCGGCTTAAAGTTTCAGCCAATCGGCTTGCGGCTTGAAGTTTCGGCCAATCGGCTTGCGGCTTGAAGTTTCGGGTAATCGACTTGCGGCTTGAAGTTTCGGCCAATCGGCTTGCGGCTTGAAGTTTTAGCCAATCGGCATGCGACTTGAAGTTTCGGCCAATCGGCTTGCGACTTGAAGTTTCGGGTAATTGGCTTGCGGCTTGAAGTTTCGGCCAATCGGCTTGCGGCTTGAAGTTTTAGCCAATCGGCATGTGACTTGAAGTTTCGGCCAATCGGCTTGCGGCTTGAAGTTTCGGGTAATTGGCTTGCGGCTAGAAGTTTCGGCCAATCGGCTTACGGCTTGAAGTTTCGGCCAATCGGCTTGAGGCTTGGAGTTTCAGCCAATCAGCTTGCAGATTGAAGTTTCGGCCAATCGGCTTGCGGCTTAAAGTTTCGGCCAATCGGATTGCGGCTTGAAGTTTTCGGCCAATCGGCATGCGGCTTAAAGTTTCGGCCAATCGGATTGCGGCTTGAAGTTTCAGCCAATCGGCTTGAAGTTTCGGCCAATCGGCTTGTGACTTGAAGTTTCGGCCAATCGGCTTGCGGCTTGAAGTTTCGGCCTATCGGCTTGAGACTTGAAGTTTCGGCCAATCGACTTGCGACTTGAAGTTTCAGCCAATCGGCTTGAAGTTTCGGCCAATCGGCTTGCGGCTTAAAGTTTTCGGCCAATCGGCTTGCGGCTTAAAGTTTTGGCCAATCGGATTGTGGCTTGAAGTTTCAGCCAATCGGCTTGAAGTTTCGGCCAATCGGCATGCGACTTGAAGTTTCGGCCAATCGGCTTGCGGCTTAAAGTTTCGGCCAATCGGCTTGCGGCTTAAAGTTTCAGCCAATCGGCTTGCGGCTTGAAGTTTCGACCAATCGGCTTGAGACTTGAAGTTTCGGCCAATCGACTTGCGACTTGAAGTTTCAGCCAATCGGCTTGAAGTTTCGGCCAATCGGCTTGCGGCTTAAAGTTTTCGGCCAATCGGCTTGCGGCTTAAAGTTTTGGCCAATCGGATTGTGGCTTGAAGTTTCAGCCAATCGGCTTGAAGTTTCGGCCAATCGGCATGCGACTTGAAGTTTCGGCCAATCGACTTGCGACTTGAAGTTTCAGGCAATCGGCTTGAAGTTTCGGCCAATCGGCTTGCGACTTGAAGTTTCGGCCAATCGACTTGCGACTTGAAGTTTCAGCCAATCGGCTTGAAGTTTCGACCAATCGGCTTGCGACTTAAAGTTTCGGCCAATCGGCTTGCGGCTTAAAGTTTCGGCCAATCGGCTTGCGGCTTAAAGTTTCGGCCAATCGGCTTGCGGCTTAAAGTTTCAGCCAATCGGCTTGCGGCTTGAAGTTTCGACCAATCGGCTTGAGACTTGAAGTTTCGGCCAATCGGCTTGCGGCTTGAAGTTTCGGGTAATCGACTTGCGGCTTGAAGTTTCGGCCAATCGGCTTGCGGCTTGAAGTTTTAGCCAATCGGCTTGCGACTTGAAGTTTCGGCCAATCGGCTTGCGACTTAAAGTTTCGGCCAATCGGCTTGCGGCTTAAAGTTTCGGCCAATCGGCTTGTGGCTTAAAGTTTCGGCCAATCGGCTTGCGGCTTGAAGTTTCGGCCAATCGGCTTGCGGCTTAAAGTTTCGGCCAATCGGCTTGTGGCTTAAAGTTTCGGCCAATCGGCTTGCGACTTAAAGTTTCGGCCAATCGGCTTGCGGCTTAAAGTTTCGGCCAATCGGCTTGTGGCTTAAAGTTTCGGCCAATCGGCTTGCGGCTTGAAGTTTTCGGCCAATCGGCTTGAGACTTGAAGTTTTGGCCAATCGACTTGCGACTTGAAGTTTCGGCCAATCGGCTTGCGGCTTGAAGTTTCAGGTAATCTGCTCGCGGCTTGAAGTTTCGGCCAATCGGCTTGCGGCTTGAAGTTTTGGTCAGTCGGCTTGCGGCTTGAAGTTTCAGCCAATCGGCTTGAAGTTTCGGCCAATCGGCTTGCGGCTTGAAGTTTCGGCCAATCGGCTTGCGGCTTAAAGTTTCGGCCAATCGGCTTGCGGCTTAAAGTTTCGGCCAATCGGATTGCGGCTTGAAGTTTTCTGCCAATCGGCTTGCGGCTTAAAGTTTCGGCCAATCGGCTTGCGGCTTAAAGTTTTGGCCAATCGGATTGTGGCTTGAAGTTTCAGCCAATCGGCTTGAAGTTTCGGCCAATCGGCATGCGACTTGAAGTTTCGACCAATCGGCTTGAGACTTGAAGTTTCGGCCAATCGGCTTGCGGCTTGAAGTTTCGGGTAATCGACTTGCGGCTTGAAGTTTCGGCCAATCGGCTTGCGGCTTGAAGTTTTAGCCAATCGGCATGCGACTTGAAGTTTCGGCCAATCGGCTTGAGACTTGAAGTTTCGGCCAATCGGCTTGCGGCTTGAAGTTTCGGGTAATCGACTTGCGGCTTGAAGTTTCGGCCAATCGGCTTGCGGCTTGAAGTTTTAGCCAATCGGCATGCGACTTGAAGTTTCGGCCAATCGGCTTGCGACTTGAAGTTTCGGCCAATCGGCTTGCGGCTTGAAGTTTCGGGTAATTGGCTTGCGGCTAGAAGTTTCGGCCAATCGGCTTGCGGCTTAAAGTTTCGGCCAATCGGCTTGCGGCTTAAAGTTTCGGCCAATCGGATTGCGGCTTGAAGTTTTCTGCCAATCGGCTTGCGGCTTAAAGTTTCGGCCAATCGGCTTGCGGCTTAAAGTTTTGGCCAATCGGATTGTGGCTTGAAGTTTCAGCCAATCGGCTTGAAGTTTCGGCCAATCGCCATGCGACTTGAAGTTTCGGCCAATCGGCTTGCGGCTTAAAGTTTCGGCCAATCGGCTTGCGGCTTAAAGTTTCAGCCAATCGGCTTGCGGCTTGAAGTTTCGACCAATCGGCTTGAGACTTGAAGTTTCGGCCAATCGACTTGCGACTTGAAGTTTCAGCCAATCGGCTTGAAGTTTCGGCCAATCGGCTTGCGGCTTAAAGTTTCGGCCAATCGGCTTGCGGCTTAAAGTTTCGGCCAATCGGCTTGCGACTTAAAGTTTCGGCCAATCGGCTTGCGACTTAAAGTTTCGGCCAATCGGCTTGCGGCTTAAAGTTTTGGCCAATCGGCTTGCGGCTTAAAGTTTCAGCCAATCGGCTTGCCGCTTGAAGTTTCGACCAATCGGCTTGAGACTTGAAGTTTCGGCCAATCGACTTGCGACTTGAAGTTTCGGCCAATCGGCTTGCGGCTTAAAGTTTCAGCCAATCGGCTTGCGGCTTGAAGTTTCGGCCAATCGGCTTGCGGCTTGAAGTTTCGGGTAATCGACTTGCGGCTTGAAGTTTCGGCCAATCGGCTTGCGGCTTGAAGTTTTAGCCAATCGGCATGCGACTTGAAGTTTCGGCCAATCGGCTTGAGACTTGAAGTTTCGGCCAATCGGCTTGCGGCTTGAAGTTTTCTGCCAATCGGCTTGCGGCTTAAAGTTTCGGCCAATCGGCTTGCGGCTTAAAGTTTCGGCCAATCGGCTTGCGGCTTAAAGTTTTGGCCAATCGGATTGTGGCTTGAAGTTTCAGCCAATCGGCTTGAAGTTTCGGCCAATCGCCATGCGACTTGAAGTTTCGGCCAATCGGCTTGCGGCTTAAAGTTTCGGCCAATCGGCTTGCGGCTTAAAGTTTCAGCCAATCGGCTTGCGGCTTGAAGTTTCGACCAATCGGCTTGAGACTTGAAGTTTCGGCCAATCGACTTGCGACTTGAAGTTTCAGCCAATCGGCTTGAAGTTTCGGCCAATCGGCTTGCGGCTTAAAGTTTCGGCCAATCGGCTTGCGGCTTAAAGTTTCGGCCAATCGGCTTGCGACTTAAAGTTTCGGCCAATCGGCTTGCGACTTAAAGTTTCGGCCAATCGGCTTGCGGCTTAAAGTTTCGGCCAATCGGCTTGCGGCTTAAAGTTTCAGCCAATCGGCTTGCCGCTTGAAGTTTCGACCAATCGGCTTGAGACTTGAAGTTTCGGCCAATCGACTTGCGACTTGAAGTTTCGGCCAATCGGCTTGCGGCTTAAAGTTTCAGCCAATCGGCTTGCGGCTTGAAGTTTCGGCCAATCGGCTTGCGGCTTGAAGTTTCGGGTAATCGACTTGCGGCTTGAAGTTTCGGCCAATCGGCTTGCGGCTTGAAGTTTTAGCCAATCGGCATGCGACTTGAAGTTTCGGCCAATCGGCTTGCGACTTGAAGTTTCGGGTAATTGGCTTGCGGCTTGAAGTTTCGGCCAATCGGCTTGCGGCTTGAAGTTTTAGCCAATCGGCATGCGACTTGAAGTTTCGGCCAATCGGCTTGCGGCTTGAAGTTTCGGGTAATTGGCTTGCGGCTAGAAGTTTCGGCCAATCGGCTTACGGCTTGAAGTTTCGGCCAATCGGCTTGAGGCTTGGAGTTTCAGCCAATCAGCTTGCAGATTGAAGTTTCGGCCAATCGGCTTGCGGCTTAAAGTTTCGGCCAATCGGATTGCGGCTTGAAGTTTTCGGCCAATCGGCATGCGGCTTAAAGTTTCGGCCAATCGGATTGCGGCTTGAAGTTTCAGCCAATCGGCTTGAAGTTTCGGCCAATCGGCTTGTGACTTGAAGTTTCGGCCAATCGGCTTGCGGCTTGAAGTTTCGGGTAATCGACTTGCGGCTTGAAGTTTCGGCCAATCGGCTTGCGGCTTGAAGTTTTAGCCAATCGGCATGCGACTTGAAGTTTCGGCCAATCGGCTTGCGACTTGAAGTTTCGGGTAATTGGCTTGCGGCTTGAAGTTTCGGCCAATCGGCTTGCGGCTTGAAGTTTTAGCCAATCGGCATGCGACTTGAAGTTTCGGCCAATCGGCTTGCGGCTTGAAGTTTCGGGTAATTGGCTTGCGGCTAGAAGTTTCGGCCAATCGGCTTACGGCTTGAAGTTTCGGCCAATCGGCTTGAGGCTTGGAGTTTCAGCCAATCAGCTTGCAGATTGAAGTTTCGGCCAATCGGCTTGCGGCTTAAAGTTTCGGCCAATCGGATTGCGGCTTGAAGTTTTCGGCCAATCGGCATGCGGCTTAAAGTTTCGGCCAATCGGATTGCGGCTTGAAGTTTCAGCCAATCGGCTTGAAGTTTCGGCCAATCGGCTTGTGACTTGAAGTTTCGGCCAATCGGCTTGCGGCTTGAAGTTTCGGCCTATCGGCTTGAGACTTGAAGTTTCGGCCAATCGACTTGCGACTTGAAGTTTCAGCCAATCGGCTTGAAGTTTCGGCCAATCGGCTTGCGGCTTAAAGTTTTCGGCCAATCGGCTTGCGGCTTAAAGTTTTGGCCAATCGGATTGTGGCTTGAAGTTTCAGCCAATCGGCTTGAAGTTTCGGCCAATCGGCATGCGACTTGAAGTTTCGGCCAATCGGCTTGCGGCTTAAAGTTTCGGCCAATCGGCTTGCGGCTTAAAGTTTCAGCCAATCGGCTTGCGGCTTGAAGTTTCGACCAATCGGCTTGAGACTTGAAGTTTCGGCCAATCGACTTGCGACTTGAAGTTTCAGCCAATCGGCTTGAAGTTTCGGCCAATCGGCTTGCGGCTTAAAGTTTTCGGCCAATCGGCTTGCGGCTTAAAGTTTTGGCCAATCGGATTGTGGCTTGAAGTTTCAGCCAATCGGCTTGAAGTTTCGGCCAATCGGCATGCGACTTGAAGTTTCGGCCAATCGACTTGCGACTTGAAGTTTCAGGCAATCGGCTTGAAGTTTCGGCCAATCGGCTTGCGACTTGAAGTTTCGGCCAATCGACTTGCGACTTGAAGTTTCAGCCAATCGGCTTGAAGTTTCGACCAATCGGCTTGCGACTTAAAGTTTCGGCCAATCGGCTTGCGGCTTAAAGTTTCGGCCAATCGGCTTGCGGCTTAAAGTTTCGGCCAATCGGCTTGCGGCTTAAAGTTTCAGCCAATCGGCTTGCGGCTTGAAGTTTCGACCAATCGGCTTGAGACTTGAAGTTTCGGCCAATCGGCTTGCGGCTTGAAGTTTCGGGTAATCGACTTGCGGCTTGAAGTTTCGGCCAATCGGCTTGCGGCTTGAAGTTTTAGCCAATCGGCTTGCGACTTGAAGTTTCGGCCAATCGGCTTGCGACTTAAAGTTTCGGCCAATCGGCTTGCGGCTTAAAGTTTCGGCCAATCGGCTTGTGGCTTAAAGTTTCGGCCAATCGGCTTGCGGCTTGAAGTTTCGGCCAATCGGCTTGCGGCTTAAAGTTTCGGCCAATCGGCTTGTGGCTTAAAGTTTCGGCCAATCGGCTTGCGACTTAAAGTTTCGGCCAATCGGCTTGCGGCTTAAAGTTTCGGCCAATCGGCTTGTGGCTTAAAGTTTCGGCCAATCGGCTTGCGGCTTGAAGTTTTCGGCCAATCGGCTTGAGACTTGAAGTTTTGGCCAATCGACTTGCGACTTGAAGTTTCGGCCAATCGGCTTGCGGCTTGAAGTTTCAGGTAATCTGCTCGCGGCTTGAAGTTTCGGCCAATCGGCTTGCGGCTTGAAGTTTTGGTCAGTCGGCTTGCGGCTTGAAGTTTCAGCCAATCGGCTTGAAGTTTCGGCCAATCGGCTTGCGGCTTGAAGTTTCGGCCAATCGGCTTGCGGCTTAAAGTTTCGGCCAATCGGCTTGCGGCTTAAAGTTTCGGCCAATCGGATTGCGGCTTGAAGTTTTCTGCCAATCGGCTTGCGGCTTAAAGTTTCGGCCAATCGGCTTGCGGCTTAAAGTTTTGGCCAATCGGATTGTGGCTTGAAGTTTCAGCCAATCGGCTTGAAGTTTCGGCCAATCGGCATGCGACTTGAAGTTTCGACCAATCGGCTTGAGACTTGAAGTTTCGGCCAATCGGCTTGCGGCTTGAAGTTTCGGGTAATCGACTTGCGGCTTGAAGTTTCGGCCAATCGGCTTGCGGCTTGAAGTTTTAGCCAATCGGCATGCGACTTGAAGTTTCGGCCAATCGGCTTGAGACTTGAAGTTTCGGCCAATCGGCTTGCGGCTTGAAGTTTCGGGTAATCGACTTGCGGCTTGAAGTTTCGGCCAATCGGCTTGCGGCTTGAAGTTTTAGCCAATCGGCATGCGACTTGAAGTTTCGGCCAATCGGCTTGCGACTTGAAGTTTCGGCCAATCGGCTTGCGGCTTGAAGTTTCGGGTAATTGGCTTGCGGCTAGAAGTTTCGGCCAATCGGCTTGCGGCTTAAAGTTTCGGCCAATCGGCTTGCGGCTTAAAGTTTCGGCCAATCGGATTGCGGCTTGAAGTTTTCTGCCAATCGGCTTGCGGCTTAAAGTTTCGGCCAATCGGCTTGCGGCTTAAAGTTTTGGCCAATCGGATTGTGGCTTGAAGTTTCAGCCAATCGGCTTGAAGTTTCGGCCAATCGCCATGCGACTTGAAGTTTCGGCCAATCGGCTTGCGGCTTAAAGTTTCGGCCAATCGGCTTGCGGCTTAAAGTTTCAGCCAATCGGCTTGCGGCTTGAAGTTTCGACCAATCGGCTTGAGACTTGAAGTTTCGGCCAATCGACTTGCGACTTGAAGTTTCAGCCAATCGGCTTGAAGTTTCGGCCAATCGGCTTGCGGCTTAAAGTTTCGGCCAATCGGCTTGCGGCTTAAAGTTTCGGCCAATCGGCTTGCGACTTAAAGTTTCGGCCAATCGGCTTGCGACTTAAAGTTTCGGCCAATCGGCTTGCGGCTTAAAGTTTCGGCCAATCGGCTTGCGGCTTAAAGTTTCAGCCAATCGGCTTGCCGCTTGAAGTTTCGACCAATCGGCTTGAGACTTGAAGTTTCGGCCAATCGACTTGCGACTTGAAGTTTCGGCCAATCGGCTTGCGGCTTAAAGTTTCAGCCAATCGGCTTGCGGCTTGAAGTTTCGGCCAATCGGCTTGCGGTTTGAAGTTTCGGGTAATCGACTTGCGGCTTGAAGTTTCGGCCAATCGGCTTGCGGCTTGAAGTTTTAGCCAATCGGCATGCGACTTGAAGTTTCGGCCAATCGGCTTGAGACTTGAAGTTTCGGCCAATCGGCTTGCGGCTTGAAGTTTTCTGCCAATCGGCTTGCGGCTTAAAGTTTCGGCCAATCGGCTTGCGGCTTAAAGTTTCGGCCAATCGGCTTGCGGCTTAAAGTTTTGGCCAATCGGATTGTGGCTTGAAGTTTCAGCCAATCGGCTTGAAGTTTCGGCCAATCGGCTTGCGGCTTAAAGTTTCGGCCAATCGGCTTGCGGCTTAAAGTTTCAGCCAATCGGCTTGCGGCTTGAAGTTTCGACCAATCGGCTTGAGACTTGAAGTTTCGGCCAATCGACTTGCGACTTGAAGTTTCAGCCAATCGGCTTGAAGTTTCGGCCAATCGGCTTGCGGCTTAAAGTTTCGGCCAATCGGCTTGCGGCTTAAAGTTTCGGCCAATCGGCTTGCGACTTAAAGTTTCGGCCAATCGGCTTGCGACTTAAAGTTTCGGCCAATCGGCTTGCGGCTTAAAGTTTCGGCCAATCGGCTTGCGGCTTAAAGTTTCAGCCAATCGGCTTGCCGCTTGAAGTTTCGACCAATCGGCTTGAGACTTGAAGTTTCGGCCAATCGACTTGCGACTTGAAGTTTCGGCCAATCGGCTTGCGGCTTAAAGTTTCAGCCAATCGGCTTGCGGCTTGAAGTTTCGGCCAATCGGCTTGCGGCTTGAAGTTTCGGGTAATCGACTTGCGGCTTGAAGTTTCGGCCAATCGGCTTGCGGCTTGAAGTTTTAGCCAATCGGCATGCGACTTGAAGTTTCGGCCAATCGGCTTGCGACTTGAAGTTTCGGGTAATTGGCTTGCGGCTTGAAGTTTCGGCCAATCGGCTTGCGGCTTGAAGTTTTAGCCAATCGGCATGCGACTTGAAGTTTCGGCCAATCGGCTTGCGGCTTGAAGTTTCGGGTAATTGGCTTGCGGCTAGAAGTTTCGGCCAATCGGCTTACGGCTTGAAGTTTCGGCCAATCGGCTTGAGGCTTGGAGTTTCAGCCAATCAGCTTGCAGATTGAAGTTTCGGCCAATCGGCGTGCGGCTTAAAGTTTCGGCCAATCGGATTGCGGCTTGAAGTTTTCGGCCAATCGGCATGCGGCTTAAAGTTTCGGCCAATCGGATTGCGGCTTGAAGTTTCAGCCAATCGGCTTGAAGTTTCGGCCAATCGGCTTGTGACTTGAAGTTTCGGCCAATCGGCTTGCGGCTTGAAGTTTCGGCCTATCGGCTTGAGGCTTGAAGTTTCAGCCAATCAGCTTGCAGATTGAAGTTTCGGCCAATCGGCTTGCGGCTTTAAGTTTCGGCCAATCGGCTTGCGGCTTAAAGTTTCGGCCAATCGGCTTGCGGCTTAAAGTTTCGGCCAATCGGATTGCGGCTTGAAGTTTTCTGCCAATCGGCTTGCGGCTTGAAGTTTTCGGCCAATCGGCTTGCGGCTTAAAGTTTTGGCCAATCGGATTGTGGCTTGAAGTTTCGACCAATCGGCTTGAGACTTGAAGTTTCGGCCAATCGACTTGCGACTTGAACTTTCAGCCAATCGGCTTGAAGTTTCGGCCAATCGGCTTGCGGCTTAAAGTTTTCGGCCAATCGGCTTGCGGCTTAAAGTTTTGGCCAATCGGATTGTGGCTTGAAGTTTCAGCCAATCGGCTTGAAGTTTCGGCCAATCGGCATGCGACTTGAAGTTTCGGCCAATCGGCTTGCGGCTTAAAGTTTCGGCCAATCGGCTTGCGGCTTAAAGTTTCAGCCAATCGGCTTGCGGCTTGAAGTTTCGACCAATCGGCTTGAGACTTGAAGTTTCGGCCAATCGACTTGCGACTTGAAGTTTCAGCCAATCGGCTTGAAGTTTCGGCCAATCGGCTTGCGGCTTAAAGTTTCGGCCAATCGGCTTGCGGCTTAAAGTTTCGGCCAATCGGCTTGCGACTTAAAGTTTCGGCCAATCGGCTTGCGACTTAAAGTTTCGGCCAATCGGCTTACGGCATAAAGTTTCGGCCAATCGGCTTGCGGCTTAAAGTTTTCGGCCAATCGGCTTGCGGCTTAAAGTTTTGGCCAATCGGATTGTGGCTTGAAGTTTCAGCCAATCGGCTTGAAGTTTCGGCCAATCGGCATGCGACTTGAAGTTTCGGCCAATCGACTTGCGACTTGAAGTTTCAGGCAATCGGCTTGAAGTTTCGGCCAATCGGCTTGCGACTTGAAGTTTCGGCCAATCGACTTGCGACTTGAAGTTTCAGCCAATCGGCTTGAAGTTTCGGCCAATCGGCTTGCGGCTTAAAGTTTCGGCCAATCGGCTTGCGGCTTAAAGTTTCGGCCAATCGGCTTGCGACTTAAAGTTTCGGCCAATCGGCTTGAGACTTGAAGTTTCGGCCAATCGGCTTGCGGCTTGAAGTTTCGGGTAATCGACTTGCGGCTTGAAGTTTCGGCCAATCGGCTTGCGGCTTGAAGTTTTAGCCAATCGGCATGCGACTTGAAGTTTCGGCCAATCGGCTTGCGACTTGAAGTTTCGGGTAATTGGCTTGCGGCTTGAAGTTTCGGCCAATCGGCTTGCGGCTTGAAGTTTTAGCCAATCGGCATGCGACTTGAAGTTTCGGCCAATCGGCTTGCGGCTTGAAGTTTCGGGTAATTGGCTTGCGGCTAGAAGTTTCGGCCAATCGGCTTACGGCTTGAAGTTTCGGCCAATCGGCTTGAGGCTTGGAGTTTCAGCCAATCAGCTTGCAGATTGAAGTTTCGGCCAATCGGCTTGCGGCTTAAAGTTTCGGCCAATCGGATTGCGGCTTGAAGTTTTCGGCCAATCGGCATGTGGCTTAAAGTTTCGGCCAATCGGATTGCGGCTTGAAGTTTCAGCCAATCGGCTTGAAGTTTCGGCCAATCGGCTTGTGACTTGAAGTTTCGGCCAATCGGCTTGCGGCTTGAAGTTTCGGCCTATCGGCTTGAGGCTTGAAGTTTCAGCCAATCAGCTTGCAGATTGAAGTTTCGGCCAATCGGCTTGCGGCTTGAAGTTTTGGCCAATCGGCTTGCGGCTTGAAGTTTTGGCCAATCGGCTTGCGACTTGTTCGGCCAGTCAGCTTGCAACGTGACATGTTAGGTATCTATTTACTCGACATAACTTCATCTTTCACATTATGCGAAAAAAATGGGCTAACTTTACTGGTTTTCTTTTTTTAGCACAAAACTGTTTAAAAAATAAAACTTGTTTGAAAAATTAATACTCAAATACCACACGAGATACAAAGTTGCAACCACCGCCATTGTATTCTCTAGGGTCTTTGCTAAAAAAACATGTTTGGCAACTTGATGATCAGCCAATGGGCTTGCGACTTGATATTCAGCCAATGGGCTTGCGACTTGATATTCAGCCAATGGGCTTGCGACTTGTTCGGCCAAACGGCTTGCGGCTTGAAGTTTCGGCCAATCGGCTTATGGCTTGAAGTTTCGGCCAATCGGCTTGAGGCTTGGAGTTTCGGCCAATCGGCTTGCTGCTTAAAGTTTTGGCCAATCGGCTTGCGGCTTGAGGTTTTCGGCAAATCAGCTTGCGGCTTGAAGTTTCGGCCAATCGGCTTGAGGCTTGGAGTTTCGGCCAATCGGCTTGCTGCTTAAAGTTTCGGCCAATCGGCTTGCGGCTTGAAGTTTTCGGCCAATTAGCTTGCGGCTTGAAGTTTTCGGCCAATCGGCTTGCGGCTTGAAGTTTCGGCCAATCGGCTTGCGGCTTAAAGTTTCGGCCAATCGGCTTGCGGCTTAAAGTTTCGGCCAATCGGATTGCGGCTTGAAGTTTTCTGCCAATCGGCTTGCGGCTTAAAGTTTCGGCCAATCGGCTTGCGGCTTAAAGTTTTGGCCAATCGGATTGTGGCTTGAAGTTTCAGCCAATCGGCTTGAAGTTTCGGCCAATCGGCATGCGACTTGAAGTTTCGGCCAATCGGCTTGCGGCTTAAAGTTTCGGCCAATCGGCTTGCGGCTTAAAGTTTCGGCCAATCGGATTGCGGCTTGAAGTTTTCTGCCAATCGGCTTGCGGCTTAAAGTTTCGGCCAATCGGCTTGCGGCTTAAAGTTTTGGCCAATCGGATTGTGGCTTGAAGTTTCAGCCAATCGGCTTGAAGTTTCGGCCAATCGGCATGCGACTTGAAGTTTCGGCCAATCGGCTTGCGGCTTAAAGTTTCGGCCAATCGGCTTGCGGCTTAAAGTTTCAGCCAATCGGCTTGCGGCTTGAAGTTTCGGGTAATTGGCTTGCGGCTAGAAGTTTCGGTCAATCGGCTTGCGGCTTAAAGTTTCGGCCAATCGGCTTGCGACTTAAAGTTTCGGCCAATCGGCTTGCGACTTGAAGTTTCGGCCAATCGGCTTGCGGCTTAAAGTTTCGGCCAATCGGCTTGCGGCTTAAAGTTTCAGCCAATCGGCTTGCGGCTTGAAGTTTCGACCAATCGGCTTGAGGCTTGGAGTTTCAGCCAATCAGCTTGCAGATTGAAGTTTCGGCCAATCGGCTTGCGGCTTAAAGTTTCGGCCAATCGGATTGCGGCTTGAAGTTTTCGGCCAATCGGCATGCGGCTTAAAGTTTCACCCAATCGGATTGCGGCTTGAAGTTTCAGCCAATCGGCTTGAAGTTTCGGCCAATCGGCTTGTGACTTGAAGTTTCTGCCAATCGGCTTGCGGCTTGAAGTTTCGGCCTATCGGCTTGAGGCTTGAAGTTTCAGCCAATCAGCTTGCAGATTGAAGTTTCGGCCAATCGGCTTGCGGCTTGAAGTTTTGGCCAATCGGCTTGCGGCTTGAAGTTTTGGCCAATCGGCTTGCGACTTGTTCGGCCAGTCAGCTTGCAACGTGACATGTTAGGTATCTATTTACTCGACATAACTTCATCTTTCACATTATGCAAAAAAAATGGGCTAACTTTACTGGTTTTCTTTTTTTAGCACAAAACTGTTTAAAAAATAAAACTTGTTTGAAAAATTAATACTCAAATACCACACGAGATACAAAGTTGCAACCACCGCCATTGTATTCTCTAGGGTCTTTGCTAAAAAAACATGTTTCGCGACTTGATGATCAGCCAATGGGCTTGCGACTTGATATTCAGCCAATGGGCTTGCGACTTGATATTCAGCCAATGGGCTTGCGACTTGTTCGGCCAAACGGCTTGCGGCTTGAAGTTTCGGCCAATCGGCTTATGGCTTGAAGTTTCGGCCAATCGGCTTGAGGCTTGGAGTTTCGGCCAATCGGCTTGCTGCTTAAAGTTTTGGCCAACCGGCTTGCGGCTTGAGGTTTTCGGCAAATCAGCTTGCGGCTTGAAGTTTTCAGCCAATCGGCTTGCGGCTTGAAGTTTCGGCCAATCGGCTTGAGGCTTGGAGTTTCGGCCAATCGGCTTGCTGCTTAAAGTTTCGGCCAATCGGCTTGCGGCTTGAAGTTTTCGGCCAATTAGCTTGCGGCTTGAAGTTTTCGGCCAATCGGCTTGTGGCTTGAAGTTTCGGCCAATCGGCTTGCGGCTTGAAGTTTCGGCCAATCGGCTTGCGGCTTGAAGTTTCGGCCAATTGGCTTGAAGTTTCGGTCAGTCGGCTTGCGGCTTGAAGTTTCGGCCAATCAGCTTGCGACGTGACATGCTAGTTATCTATTTACTCGGCATAACTTCATCTTTCACATTATGCGAAAAAATGGGCTAACTTTACTGTTTTTTTTTTTTTAGCACAAAACTGTTTAAAAAGAAAAGTTGTTTGAAAAATTGATGCGCAAATACCGCACGAGATACAAAGTTGCAACGACCGCCATTGTATTCTCTAGGATCTTTGCTAAAAAAACATATGTTTGGCGACTTGATCAGCCAATTGCGACTTGAAGTTTTGGCCAATGGGCTTGCGACTTGATATTCAGCCAATGGGCTTGCGACTTGATGTTCGGCCAATGGGCTTGCGAATTGTTTGGCCAATGGGCTTGCGGCTTGAAGTTTCGGCCAATCGGCTTGCAGCTTGAAATTTCAGCCAATCGGCTAGCGGCTTGAAGTTTCGGCCAATCGGCTTGCGACTTGAAGTTTCGGCCAATCGGCTTGCGGCTTAAAGTTTCAGCCAATCGGCTTGCGGCTTGAAGTTTCGACCAATCGGCTTGAGACTTGCAGTTTCGGCCAATCGACTTGCGACTTGAAGTTTCAGGCAATCGGCTTGAAGTTTCGGCCAATTGGCTTGCGACTTGAAGTTTCGGCCAATCGACTTGCGACTTGAAGTTTCAGCCAATCGGCTTGAAGTTTCGGCCAATCGGCTTGCGGCTTAAAGTTTCGGCCAATCGGCTTGCGGCTTAAAGTTTCGGCCAATCGGCTTGCGGCTTAAAGTTTCGGCCAATCGGCTTGCGGCTTAAAGTTTCAGCCAATCGGCTTGCGGCTTAAAGTTTCAGCCAATCGGCTTGCGGCTTGAAGTTTCGACCAATCGGCTTGAGACTTGAAGTTTCGGCCAATCGGCTTGCGGCTTGAAGTTTCGGCCAATCGGCTTGAAGTTTCGACCAATCGGCTTGCGGCTTAAAGTTTCAGCCAATCGGCTTGCGGCTTGAAGTTTCGACCAATCGGCTTGAGACTTGAAGTTTCGGCCAATCGGCTTGCGGCTTGAAGTTTCGGGTAATCGACTTGCGGCTTGAAGTTTCGGCCAATCGGCTTGCGGCTTGAAGTTTTAGCCAATCGGCATGCGACTTGAAGTTTCGGCCAATCGGCTTGAGACTTGAAGTTTCGGCCAATCGGCTTGCGGCTTGAAGTTTCGGGTAATCGACTTGCGGCTTGAAGTTTCGGCCAATCGGCTTGCGGCTTGAAGTTTTAGCCAATCGGCATGCGACTTGAAGTTTCGGCCAATCGGCTTGCGACTTGAAGTTTCGGCCAATCGGCTTGCGGCTTGAAGTTTCGGGTAATTGGCTTGCGGCTAGAAGTTTCGGCCAATCGGCTTGCGGCTTAAAGTTTCGGCCAATCGGCTTGCGGCTTAAAGTTTCGGCCAATCGGATTGCGGCTTGAAGTTTTCTGCCAATCGGCTTGCGGCTTAAAGTTTCGGCCAATCGGCTTGCGGCTTAAAGTTTTGGCCAATCGGATTGTGGCTTGAAGTTTCAGCCAATCGGCTTGAAGTTTCGGCCAATCGCCATGCGACTTGAAGTTTCGGCCAATCGGCTTGCGGCTTAAAGTTTCGGCCAATCGGCTTGCGGCTTAAAGTTTCAGCCAATCGGCTTGCGGCTTGAAGTTTCGACCAATCGGCTTGAGACTTGAAGTTTCGGCCAATCGACTTGCGACTTGAAGTTTCAGCCAATCGGCTTGAAGTTTCGGCCAATCGGCTTGCGGCTTAAAGTTTCGGCCAATCGGCTTGCGGCTTAAAGTTTCGGCCAATCGGCTTGCGACTTAAAGTTTCGGCCAATCGGCTTGCGACTTAAAGTTTCGGCCAATCGGCTTGCGGCTTAAAGTTTCGGCCAATCGGCTTGCGGCTTAAAGTTTCAGCCAATCGGCTTGCCGCTTGAAGTTTCGACCAATCGGCTTGAGACTTGAAGTTTCGGCCAATCGACTTGCGACTTGAAGTTTCGGCCAATCGGCTTGCGGCTTAAAGTTTCAGCCAATCGGCTTGCGGCTTGAAGTTTCGGCCAATCGGCTTGCGGCTTGAAGTTTCGGGTAATCGACTTGCGGCTTGAAGTTTCGGCCAATCGGCTTGCGGCTTGAAGTTTTAGCCAATCGGCATGCGACTTGAAGTTTCGGCCAATCGGCTTGCGACTTGAAGTTTCGGGTAATTGGCTTGCGGCTTGAAGTTTCGGCCAATCGGCTTGCGGCTTGAAGTTTTAGCCAATCGGCATGCGACTTGAAGTTTCGGCCAATCGGCTTGCGGCTTGAAGTTTCGGGTAATTGGCTTGCGGCTAGAAGTTTCGGCCAATCGGCTTACGGCTTGAAGTTTCGGCCAATCGGCTTGAGGCTTGGAGTTTCAGCCAATCAGCTTGCAGATTGAAGTTTCGGCCAATCGGCATGCGGCTTAAAGTTTCGGCCAATCGGATTGCGGCTTGAAGTTTCAGCCAATCGGCTTGAAGTTTCGGCCAATCGGCTTGTGACTTGAAGTTTCGGCCAATCGGCTTGCGGCTTGAAGTTTCGGCCTATCGGCTTGAGGCTTGAAGTTTCAGCCAATCAGCTTGCAGATTGAAGTTTCGGCCAATCGGCTTGCGGCTTGAAGTTTCGGCCAATCGGCTTGCGGCTTAAAGTTTCGGCCAATCGGCTTGCGGCTTAAAGTTTCGGCCAATCGGATTGCGGCTTGAAGTTTTCTGCCAATCGGCTTGCGGCTTGAAGTTTTCGGCCAATCGGCTTGCGGCTTAAAGTTTTGGCCAATCGGATTGTGGCTTGAAGTTTCGACCAATCGGCTTGAGACTTGAAGTTTCGGCCAATCGACTTGCGACTTGAAGTTTCAGCCAATCGGCTTGAAGTTTCGGCCAATCGGCTTGCGGCTTAAAGTTTTCGGCCAATCGGCTTGCGGCTTAAAGTTTTGGCCAATCGGATTGTGGCTTGAAGTTTCAGCCAATCGGCTTGAAGTTTCGGCCAATCGGCATGCGACTTGAAGTTTCGGCCAATCGGCTTGCGGCTTAAAGTTTCGGCCAATCGGCTTGCGGCTTAAAGTTTCAGCCAATCGGCTTGCGGCTTGAAGTTTCGACCAATCGGCTTGAGACTTGAAGTTTCGGCCAATCGACTTGCGACTTGAAGTTTCAGCCAATCGGCTTGAAGTTTCGGCCAATCGGCTTGCGGCTTAAAGTTTTCGGCCAATCGGCTTGCGGCTTAAAGTTTTGGCCAATCGGATTGTGGCTTGAAGTTTCAGCCAATCGGCTTGAAGTTTCGGCCAATCGGCATGCGACTTGAAGTTTCGGCCAATCGACTTGCGACTTGAAGTTTCAGGCAATCGGCTTGAAGTTTCGGCCAATCGGCTTGCGACTTGAAGTTTCGGCCAATCGACTTGCGACTTGAAGTTTCAGCCAATCGGCTTGAAGTTTCGGCCAATCGGCTTGCGGCTTAAAGTTTCGGCCAATCGGCTTGCGGCTTAAAGTTTCGGCCAATCGGCTTGCGACTTAAAGTTTCGGCCAATCGGCTTGAGACTTGAAGTTTCGGCCAATCGGCTTGCGGCTTAAAGTTTCGGCCAATCGGCTTGCGGCTTAAAGTTTCGGCCAATCGGCTTGCGGCTTAAAGTTTCGGCCAATCGGCTTGCGGCTTAAAGTTTCAGCCAATCGGCTTGCGGCTTAAAGTTTCGGCCAATCGGCTTGTGGCTTAAAGTTTCGGCCAATCGGCTTGCGGCTTGAAGTTTTCGGCCAATCGGCTTGAGACTTGAAGTTTTGGCCAATCGACTTGCGACTTGAAGTTTCGGCCAATCGGCTTGCGGCTTGAAGTTTCAGGTAATCTGCTCGCGGCTTGAAGTTTCGGCCAATCGGCTTGCGGCTTGAAGTTTTGGTCAGTCGGCTTGCGGCTTGAAGTTTCAGCCAATCGGCTTGAAGTTTCGGCCAATCGGCTTGCGGCTTGAAGTTTCGGCCAATCGGCTTGCGGCTTAAAGTTTCGGCCAATCGGCTTGCGGCTTAAAGTTTCGGCCAATCGGATTGCGGCTTGAAGTTTTCTGCCAATCGGCTTGCGGCTTAAAGTTTCGGCCAATCGGCTTGCGGCTTAAAGTTTTGGCCAATCGGATTGTGGCTTGAAGTTTCAGCCAATCGGCTTGAAGTTTCGGCCAATCGGCATGCGACTTGAAGTTTCGGCCAATCGGCTTGCGGCTTAAAGTTTCGGCCAATCGGCTTGCGGCTTAAAGTTTCGGCCAATCGGATTGCGGCTTGAAGTTTTCTGCCAATCGGCTTGCGGCTTAAAGTTTCGGCCAATCGGCTTGCGGCTTAAAGTTTTGGCCAATCGGATTGTGGCTTGAAGTTTCAGCCAATCGGCTTGAAGTTTCGGCCAATCGGCATGCGACTTGAAGTTTCGGCCAATCGGCTTGCGGCTTAAAGTTTCGGCCAATCGGCTTGCGGCTTAAAGTTTCAGCCAATCGGCTTGCGGCTTGAAGTTTCGACCAATCGGCTTGAGACTTGAAGTTTCGGCCAATCGGCTTGCGGCTTGAAGTTTCGGGTAATCGACTTGCGGCTTGAAGTTTCGGCCAATCGGCTTGCGGCTTGAAGTTTTAGCCAATCGGCATGCGACTTGAAGTTTCGGCCAATCGGCTTGAGACTTGAAGTTTCGGCCAATCGGCTTGCGGCTTGAAGTTTCGGGTAATCGACTTGCGGCTTGAAGTTTCGGCCAATCGGCTTGCGGCTTGAAGTTTTAGCCAATCGGCATGCGACTTGAAGTTTCGGCCAATCGGCTTGCGACTTGAAGTTTCGGCCAATCGGCTTGCGGCTTGAAGTTTCGGGTAATTGGCTTGCGGCTAGAAGTTTCGGCCAATCGGCTTGCGGCTTAAAGTTTCGGCCAATCGGCTTGCGGCTTAAAGTTTCGGCCAATCGGATTGCGGCTTGAAGTTTTCTGCCAATCGGCTTGCGGCTTAAAGTTTCGGCCAATCGGCTTGCGGCTTAAAGTTTTGGCCAATCGGATTGTGGCTTGAAGTTTCAGCCAATCGGCTTGAAGTTTCGGCCAATCGCCATGCGACTTGAAGTTTCGGCCAATCGGCTTGCGGCTTAAAGTTTCGGCCAATCGGCTTGCGGCTTAAAGTTTCAGCCAATCGACTTGCGACTTGAAGTTTCAGCCAATCGGCTTGAAGTTTCGGCCAATCGGCTTGCGGCTTAAAGTTTCAGCCAATCGGCTTGCGGCTTGAAGTTTCGGCCAATCGGCTTGCGGCTTGAAGTTTCGGGTAATCGACTTGCGGCTTGAAGTTTCGGCCAATCGGCTTGCGGCTTGAAGTTTTAGCCAATCGGCATGCGACTTGAAGTTTCGGCCAATCGGCTTGCGACTTGAAGTTTCGGCCAATCGGCTTGCGGCTTGAAGTTTCGGGTAATTGGCTTGCGGCTTGAAGTTTCGGGTAATCGACTTGCGGCTTGAAGTTTCGGCCAATCGGCTTGCGGCTTGAAGTTTTAGCCAATCGGCATGCGACTTGAAGTTTCGGCCAATCGGCTTGAGACTTGAAGTTTCGGCCAATCGGCTTGCGGCTTGAAGTTTCGGGTAATCGACTTGCGGCTTGAAGTTTCGGCCAATCGGCTTGCGGCTTAAAGTTTCGGCCAATCGGCTTGCGGCTTAAAGTTTCAGCCAATCGGCTTGCGGCTTGAAGTTTCGACCAATCGGCTTGAGACTTGAAGTTTCGGCCAATCGACTTGCGACTTGAAGTTTCAGCCAATCAGCTTGAAGTTTCGGCCAATCGGCTTGCGGCTTAAAGTTTCGGCCAATCGGCTTGCGGCTTAAAGTTTCGGCCAATCGGCTTGCGGCTTAAAGTTTCGGCCAATCGGCTTGCGGCTTAAAGTTTCAGCCAATCGGCTTGCCGCTTGAAGTTTCGACCAATCGGCTTGAGACTTGAAGTTTCGGCCAATCGACTTGCGACTTGAAGTTTCGGCCAATCGGCTTGCGGCTTAAAGTTTCAGCCAATCGGCTTGCGGCTTGAAGTTTCGACCAATCGGCTTGAGACTTGAAGTTTCGGCCAATCGGCTTGCGGCTTGAAGTTTCGGGTAATCGACTTGCGGCTTGAAGTTTCGGCCAATCGGCTTGCGGCTTGAAGTTTTAGCCAATCGGCATGCGACTTGAAGTTTCGGCCAATCGGCTTGCGACTTGAAGTTTCGGGTAATTGGCTTGCAGCTTGAAGTTTCGGCCAATCGGCTTGCGGCTTAAAGTTTTAGCCAATCGGCATGCGACTTGAAGTTTCGGCCAATCGGCTTGCGGCTTGAAGTTTCGGGTAATTGGCTTGCGGCTAGAAGTTTCGGCCAATCGGCTTACGGCTTGAAGTTTCGGCCAATCGGCTTGAGGCTTGGAGTTTCAGCCAATCAGCTTGCAGATTGAAGTTTCGGCCAATCGGCTTGCGGCTTAAAGTTTCGGCCAATCGGATTGCGGCTTGAAGTTTTCGGCCAATCGGCATGCGGCTTAAAGTTTCGGCCAATCGGATTGCGGCTTGAAGTTTCAGCCAATCGGCTTGAAGTTTCGGCCAATCGGCTTGTGACTTGAAGTTTTGGCCAATCGGCTTGCGGCTTGAAGTTTCGGCCTATCGGCTTGAGGCTTGAAGTTTCAGCCAATCAGCTTGCAGATTGAAGTTTCGGCCAATCGGCATGCGACTTGAAGTTTCGGCCAATCGGCTTGCGGCTTAAAGTTTCGGCCAATCGGCTTGCGGCTTAAAGTTTCAGCCAATCGGCTTGCGGCTTGAAGTTTCGACCAATCGGCTTGAGACTTGAAGTTTCGGCCAATCGACTTGCGACTTGAAGTTTCAGCCAATCGGCTTGAAGTTTCGGCCAATCGGCTTGCGGCTTAAAGTTTTCGGCCAATCGGCTTGCGGCTTAAAGTTTTGGCCAATCGGATTGTGGCTTGAAGTTTCAGCCAATCGGCTTGAAGTTTCGGCCAATCGGCTTGCGGCTTGAAGTTTCGGCCTATCGGCTTGAGGCTTGAAGTTTCAGCCAATCAGCTTGCAGATTGAAGTTTCGGCCAATCGGCATGCGACTTGAAGTTTCGGCCAATCGGCTTGCGGCTTAAAGTTTCGGCCAATCGGCTTGCGGCTTAAAGTTTCAGCCAATCGGCTTGCGGCTTGAAGTTTCGACCAATCGGCTTGAGACTTGAAGTTTCGGCCAATCGACTTGCGACTTGAAGTTTCAGCCAATCGGCTTGAAGTTTCGGCCAATCGGCTTGCGGCTTAAAGTTTCGGCCAATCGGCTTGCGGCTTAAAGTTTCGGCCAATCGGCTTGCGACTTAAAGTTTCGGCCAATCGGCTTGCGGCTTGAAGTTTCGGGTAATCGACTTGCGGCTTGAAGTTTCGGCCAATCGGCTTGCGGCTTGAAGTTTTAGCCAATCGGCATGCGACTTGAAGTTTCGGCCAATCGGCTTGAGACTTGAAGTTTCGGCCAATCGGCTTGCGGCTTGAAGTTTCGGGTAATCGACTTGCGGCTTGAAGTTTCGGCCAATCGGCTTGCGGCTTAAAGTTTCGGCCAATCGGCTTGCGGCTTAAAGTTTCAGCCAATCGGCTTGCGGCTTGAAGTTTCGACCAATCGGCTTGAGACTTGAAGTTTCGGCCAATCGACTTGCGACTTGAAGTTTCAGCCAATCGGCTTGAAGTTTCGGCCAATCGGCTTGCGGCTTAAAGTTTCGGCCAATCGGCTTGCGGCTTAAAGTTTCGGCCAATCGGCTTGCGACTTAAAGTTTCGGCCAATCGGCTTGCGACTTAAAGTTTCGGCCAATCGGCTTGCGGCTTAAAGTTTCGGCCAATCGGCTTGAGGCTTAAAGTTTCAGCCAATCGGCTTGCCGCTTGAAGTTTCGACCAATCGGCTTGAGACTTGAAGTTTCGGCCAATCGACTTGCGACTTGAAGTTTCGGCCAATCGGCTTGCGGCTTAAAGTTTCAGCCAATCGGCTTGCGGCTTGAAGTTTCGACCAATCGGCTTGAGACTTGAAGTTTCGGCCAATCGGCTTGCGGCTTGAAGTTTCGGGTAATCGACTTGCGGCTTGAAGTTTCGGCCAATCGGCTTGCGGCTTGAAGTTTTAGCCAATCGGCATGCGACTTGAAGTTTCGGCCAATCGGCTTGCGACTTGAAGTTTCGGGTAATTGGCTTGCAGCTTGAAGTTTCGGCCAATCGGCTTGCGGCTTGAAGTTTTAGCCAATCGGCATGCGACTTGAAGTTTCGGCCAATCGGCTTGCGGCTTGAAGTTTCGGGTAATTGGCTTGCGGCTAGAAGTTTCGGCCAATCGGCTTACGGCTTGAAGTTTCGGCCAATCGGCTTGAGGCTTGGAGTTTCAGCCAATCAGCTTGCAGATTGAAGTTTCGGCCAATCGGCTTGCGGCTTAAAGTTTCGGCCAATCGGATTGCGGCTTGAAGTTTTCGGCCAATCGGCATGCGGCTTAAAGTTTCGGCCAATCGGATTGCGGCTTGAAGTTTCAGCCAATCGGCTTGAAGTTTCGGCCAATCGGCTTGTGACTTGAAGTTTTGGCCAATCGGCTTGCGGCTTGAAGTTTCGGCCTATCGGCTTGAGGCTTGAAGTTTCAGCCAATCAGCTTGCAGATTGAAGTTTCGGCCAATCGGCTTGCGGCTTGAAGTTTTGGCCAATCGGCTTGCGGCTTAAAGTTTCAGCCAATCGGCTTGCGGCTTGAAGTTTCGACCAATCGGCTTGAGACTTGAAGTTTCGGCCAATCGACTTGCGACTTGAAGTTTCAGCCAATCGGCTTGAAGTTTCGGCCAATCGGCTTGCGGCTTAAAGTTTTCGGCCAATCGGCTTGCGGCTTAAAGTTTTGGCCAATCGGATTGTGGCTTGAAGTTTCAGCCAATCGGCTTGAAGTTTCGGCCAATCGGCATGCGACTTGAAGTTTCGGCCAATCGGCTTGCGGCTTAAAGTTTCGGCCAATCGGCTTGCGGCTTAAAGTTTCAGCCAATCGGCTTGCGGCTTGAAGTTTCGACCAATCGGCTTGAGACTTGAAGTTTCGGCCAATCGACTTGCGACTTGAAGTTTCGGCCAATCGGCTTGCGGCTTAAAGTTTCAGCCAATCGGCTTGCGGCTTGAAGTTTCGACCAATCGGCTTGAGACTTGAAGTTTCGGCCAATCGGCTTGTGGCTTGAAGTTTCGGGTAATTGGCTTGCGGCTAGAAGTTTCGGCCAATCGGCTTACGGCTTGAAGTTTCGGCCAATCGGCTTGAGGCTTGGAGTTTCAGCCAATCAGCTTGCAGATTGAAGTTTCGGCCAATCGGCTTGCGGCTTAAAGTTTCGGCCAATCGGATTGCGGCTTGAAGTTTTCGGCCAATCGGCATGCGGCTTAAAGTTTCGGCCAATCGGATTGCGGCTTAAAGTTTCAGCCAATCGGCTTGAAGTTTCGGCCAATCGGCTTGTGACTTGAAGTTTCGGCCAATCGGCTTGCGGCTTGAAGTTTCGGCCTATCGGCTTGAGGCTTGAAGTTTCAGCCAATCAGCTTGCAGATTGAAGTTTCGGCCAATCGGCTTGCGGCTTAAAGTTTCGGCCAATCGGATTGCGGCTTGAAGTTTTCGGCCAATCGGCATGCGGCTTAAAGTTTCGGCCAATCGGATTGCGGCTTGAAGTTTCAGCCAATCGGCTTGAAGTTTCGGCCAATCGGCTTGTGACTTGAAGTTTCGGCCAATCGGCTTGCGGCTTGAAGTTTCGGCCTATCGGCTTGAGGCTTGAAGTTTCAGCCAATCAGCTTGCAGATTGAAGTTTCGGCCAATCGGCTTGCGGCTTGAAGTTTTGGCCAATCGGCTTGCGGCTTGAAGTTTTGGCCAATCGGCTTGCGACTTGTTCGGCCAGTCAGCTTGCAACGTGACATGTTAGGTATCTATTTACTCGACATAACTTCATCTTTCACATTATGCGAAAAAAATGGGCTAACTTTACTGGTTTTCTTTTTTTAGCACAAAACTGTTTAAAAAATAAAACTTGTTTGAAAAATTAATACTCAAATACCACACGAGATACAAAGTTGCAACCACCGCCATTGTATTCTCTAGGGTCTTTGCTAAAAAAACATGTTTGGCGACTTGATGATCAGCCAATGGGCTTGCGACTTGATATTCAGCCAATGGGCTTGCGACTTGATATTCAGCCAATGGGCTTGCGACTTGTTCGGCCAAACGGCTTGCGGCTTGAAGTTTCGGCCAATCGGCTTATGGCTTGAAGTTTCGGCCAATCGGCTTGAGGCTTGGAGTTTCGGCCAATCGGCTTGCTGCTTAAAGTTTTGGCCAATCGGCTTGCGGCTTGAGGTTTTCGGCAAATCAGCTTGCGGCTTGAAGTTTTCAGCCAATCGGCTTGCGGCTTGAAGTTTCGGCCAATCGGCTTGAGGCTTGGAGTTTCGGCCAATCGGCTTGCTGCTTAAAGTTTCGGCCAATCGGCTTGCGGCTTGAAGTTTTCGGCCAATCAGCTTGCGGCTTGAAGTTTTCGGCCAATCGGCTTGTGGCTTGAAGTTTCGGCCAATCGGCTTACGGCTTGAAGTTTCGGCCAATCGGCTTGCGGCTTGAAGTTTCGGCCAATTGGCTTTAAGTTTCGGTCAGTCGGCTTGCGGCTTGAAGTTTCGGCCAATCAGCTTGCGACGTGACATGCTAGTTATCTATTTACTCGGCATAACTTCATCTTTCACATTATGCGAAAAAATGGGCTAACTTTACTGTTTTTTTTTTTTAGCACAAAACTGTTTAAAAAGAAAAGTTGTTTGAAAAATTGATGTGCAAATACCGCACGAGATACAAAGTTGCAACGACCGCCATTGTATTCTCTAGGATCTTTGCTAAAAAAACATATGTTTGGCGACTTGATCAGCCAATTGCGACTTGAAGTTTTGGCCAATGGGCTTGCGACTTGATATTCAGCCAATGGGCTTGCGACTTGATGTTCGGCCAATGGGCTTGCGAATTGTTTGGCCAATGGGCTTGCGGCTTGAAGTTTCGGCCAATCAGCTTGCAAGCTTAAAGTTTCAGCCAATCGGCTTGCGGCTTGAAGTTTCGACCAATCGGCTTGAGACTTGAAGTTTCGGCCAATCGACTTGCGACTTGAAGTTTCAGGCAATCGGCTTGAAGTTTCGGCCAATCGGCTTGCGACTTGAAGTTTCGGCCAATCGACTTGCGACTTGAAGTTTCAGCCAATCGGCTTGAAGTTTCGGCCAATCGGCTTGCGGCTTGAAGTTTCGGCCAATCGGCTTGCGACTTAAAGTTTCGGCCAATCGGCTTGCGGCTTAAAGTTTCGGCCAATCGGCTTGCGGCTTAAAGTTTCAGCCAATCGGCTTGCGGCTTGAAGTTTCGACCAATCGGCTTGAGACTTGAAGTTTCGGCCAATCGGCTTGCGGCTTGAAGTTTCGGCCAATCGGCTTGAAGTTTCGGTCAGTCGGCTTGCGACTTAAAGTTTCGGCCAATCGGCTTGCGACTTAAAGTTTCGGCCAATCGGCTTGCGGCTTAAAGTTTCGGCCAATCGGCTTGCGGCTTAAAGTTTCAGCCAATCGGCTTGCGGCTTGAAGTTTCGACCAATCGGCTTGAGACTTGAAGTTTTGGCCAATCGGCTTGCGGCTTGAAGTTTCGGGTAATCGACTTGCGGCTTAAAGTTTTGGCCAATCGGATTGTGGCTTGAAGTTTCAGCCAATCGGCTTGAAGTTTCGGCCAATCGGCATGCGACTTGAAGTTTCGGCCAATCGGCTTGCGGCTTAAAGTTTCGGCCAATCGGCTTGCGGCTTAAAGTTTCAGCCAATCGGCTTGCGGCTTGAAGTTTCGACCAATCGGCTTGAGACTTGAAGTTTTGGCCAATCGGCTTGCGGCTTGAAGTTTCGGGTAATCGACTTGCGGCTTAAAGTTTTGGCCAATCGGATTGTGGCTTGAAGTTTCAGCCAATCGGCTTGAAGTTTCGGCCAATCGGCATGCGACTTGAAGTTTCGGCCAATCGGCTTGCGGCTTAAAGTTTCGGCCAATCGGCTTGCGGCTTAAAGTTTCAGCCAATCGGCTTGCGGCTTGAAGTTTCGACCAATCGGCTTGAGACTTGAAGTTTCGGCCAATCGGCTTGCGGCTTGAAGTTTCGGGTAATCGACTTGCGGCTTGAAGTTTCGGCCAATCGGCTTGCGGCTTGAAGTTTTAGCCAATCGGCATGCGACTTGAAGTTTCGGCCAATCGGCTTGCGACTTGAAGTTTCGGGTAATTGGCTTGCGGCTTGAAGTTTCGGCCAATCGGCTTGCGGCTTGAAGTTTTAGCCAATCGGCATGCGACTTGAAGTTTCGGCCAATCGGCTTGCGGCTTGAAGTTTCGGGTAATTGGCTTGCGGCTAGAAGTTTCGGCCAATCGGCTTACGGCTTGAAGTTTCGGCCAATCGGCTTGAGGCTTGGAGTTTCAGCCAATCAGCTTGCAGATTGAAGTTTCGGCCAATCGGCTTGCGGCTTAAAGTTTCGGCCAATCGGATTGCGGCTTGAAGTTTTCGGCCAATCGGCATGTGGCTTAAAGTTTCGGCCAATCGGATTGCGGCTTGAAGTTTCAGCCAATCGGCTTGAAGTTTCGGCCAATCGGCTTGTGACTTGAAGTTTCGGCCAATCGGCTTGCGGCTTAAAGTTTCGGCCAATCGGCTTGCGGCTTAAAGTTTCAGCCAACGTGACATGTTAGGTATCTATTTACTCGACATAACTTCATCTTTCACATTATGCGAAAAAAATGGGCTAACTTTACTGGTTTTCTTTTTTTAGCACAAAACTGTTTAAAAAATAAAACTTGTTTGAAAAATTAATACTCAAATACCACACGAGATACAAAGTTGCAACCACCGCCATTGTATTCTCTAGGGTCTTTGCTAAAAAAACATGTTTGGCGACTTGATGATCAGCCAATGGGCTTGCGACTTGATATTCAGCCAATGGGCTTGCGACTTGATATTCAGCCAATGGGCTTGCGACTTGTTCGGCCAAACGGCTTGCGGCTTGAAGTTTCGGCCAATCGGCTTATGGCTTGAAGTTTCGGCCAATCGGCTTGAGGCTTGGAGTTTCGGCCAATCGGCTTGCTGCTTAAAGTTTTGGCCAATCGGCTTGCGGCTTGAGGTTTTCGGCAAATCAGCTTGCGGCTTGAAGTTTTCAGCCAATCGGCTTGCGGCTTGAAGTTTCGGCCAATCGGCTTGAGGCTTGGAGTTTCGGCCAATCGGCTTGCTGCTTAAAGTTTCGGCCAATCGGCTTGCGGCTTGAAGTTTTCGGCCAATCAGCTTGCGGCTTGAAGTTTTCGGCCAATCGGCTTGTGGCTTGAAGTTTCGGCCAATCGGCTTACGGCTTGAAGTTTCGGCCAATCGGCTTGCGGCTTGAAGTTTCGGCCAATTGGCTTTAAGTTTCGGTCAGTCGGCTTGCGGCTTGAAGTTTCGGCCAATCAGCTTGCGACGTGACATGCTAGTTATCTATTTACTCGGCATAACTTCATCTTTCACATTATGCGAAAAAATGGGCTAACTTTACTGTTTTTTTTTTTTAGCACAAAACTGTTTAAAAAGAAAAGTTGTTTGAAAAATTGATGTGCAAATACCGCACGAGATACAAAGTTGCAACGACCGCCATTGTATTCTCTAGGATCTTTGCTAAAAAAACATATGTTTGGCGACTTGATCAGCCAATTGCGACTTGAAGTTTTGGCCAATGGGCTTGCGACTTGATATTCAGCCAATGGGCTTGCGACTTGATGTTCGGCCAATGGGCTTGCGAATTGTTTGGCCAATGGGCTTGCGGCTTGAAGTTTCGGCCAATCAGCTTGCAAGCTTAAAGTTTCAGCCAATCGGCTTGCGGCTTGAAGTTTCGACCAATCGGCTTGAGACTTGAAGTTTCGGCCAATCGACTTGCGACTTGAAGTTTCAGGCAATCGGCTTGAAGTTTCGGCCAATCGGCTTGCGACTTGAAGTTTCGGCCAATCGACTTGCGACTTGAAGTTTCAGCCAATCGGCTTGAAGTTTCGGCCAATCGGCTTGCGGCTTGAAGTTTCGGCCAATCGGCTTGCGACTTAAAGTTTCGGCCAATCGGCTTGCGGCTTAAAGTTTCGGCCAATCGGCTTGCGGCTTAAAGTTTCAGCCAATCGGCTTGCGGCTTGAAGTTTCGACCAATCGGCTTGAGACTTGAAGTTTCGGCCAATCGGCTTGCGGCTTGAAGTTTCGGCCAATCGGCTTGAAGTTTCGGTCAGTCGGCTTGCGACTTAAAGTTTCGGCCAATCGGCTTGCGACTTAAAGTTTCGGCCAATCGGCTTGCGGCTTAAAGTTTCGGCCAATCGGCTTGCGGCTTAAAGTTTCAGCCAATCGGCTTGCGGCTTGAAGTTTCGACCAATCGGCTTGAGACTTGAAGTTTTGGCCAATCGGCTTGCGGCTTGAAGTTTCGGGTAATCGACTTGCGGCTTAAAGTTTTGGCCAATCGGATTGTGGCTTGAAGTTTCAGCCAATCGGCTTGAAGTTTCGGCCAATCGGCATGCGACTTGAAGTTTCGGCCAATCGGCTTGCGGCTTAAAGTTTCGGCCAATCGGCTTGCGGCTTAAAGTTTCAGCCAATCGGCTTGCGGCTTGAAGTTTCGACCAATCGGCTTGAGACTTGAAGTTTTGGCCAATCGGCTTGCGGCTTGAAGTTTCGGGTAATCGACTTGCGGCTTAAAGTTTTGGCCAATCGGATTGTGGCTTGAAGTTTCAGCCAATCGGCTTGAAGTTTCGGCCAATCGGCATGCGACTTGAAGTTTCGGCCAATCGGCTTGCGGCTTAAAGTTTCGGCCAATCGGCTTGCGGCTTAAAGTTTCAGCCAATCGGCTTGCGGCTTGAAGTTTCGACCAATCGGCTTGAGACTTGAAGTTTCGGCCAATCGGCTTGCGGCTTGAAGTTTCGGGTAATCGACTTGCGGCTTGAAGTTTCGGCCAATCGGCTTGCGGCTTGAAGTTTTAGCCAATCGGCATGCGACTTGAAGTTTCGGCCAATCGGCTTGCGACTTGAAGTTTCGGGTAATTGGCTTGCGGCTTGAAGTTTCGGCCAATCGGCTTGCGGCTTGAAGTTTTAGCCAATCGGCATGCGACTTGAAGTTTCGGCCAATCGGCTTGCGGCTTGAAGTTTCGGGTAATTGGCTTGCGGCTAGAAGTTTCGGCCAATCGGCTTACGGCTTGAAGTTTCGGCCAATCGGCTTGAGGCTTGGAGTTTCAGCCAATCAGCTTGCAGATTGAAGTTTCGGCCAATCGGCTTGCGGCTTAAAGTTTCGGCCAATCGGATTGCGGCTTGAAGTTTTCGGCCAATCGGCATGTGGCTTAAAGTTTCGGCCAATCGGATTGCGGCTTGAAGTTTCAGCCAATCGGCTTGAAGTTTCGGCCAATCGGCTTGTGACTTGAAGTTTCGGCCAATCGGCTTGCGGCTTGAAGTTTCGGCCTATCGGCTTGAGGCTTGAAGTTTCAGCCAATCAGCTTGCAGATTGAAGTTTCGGCCAATCGGCTTGCGGCTTGAAGTTTTGGCCAATCGGCTTGCGGCTTGAAGTTTTGGCCAATCGGCTTGCGACTTGTTCGGCCAGTCAGCTTGCAACGTGACATGTTAGGTATCTATTTACTCGACATAACTTCATCTTTCACATTATGCGAAAAAAATGGGCTAACTTTACTGGTTTTCTTTTTTTAGCACAAAACTGTTTAAAAAATAAAACTTGTTTGAAAAATTAATACTCAAATACCACACGAGATACAAAGTTGCAACCACCGCCATTGTATTCTCTAGGGTCTTTGCTAAAAAAACATGTTTGGCAACTTGATGATCAGCCAATGGGCTTGCGACTTGATATTCAGCCAATGGGCTTGCGACTTGATATTCAGCCAATGGGCTTGCGACTTGTTCGGCCAAACGGCTTGCGGCTTGAAGTTTCGGCCAATCGGCTTATGGCTTGAAGTTTCGGCCAATCGGCTTGAGGCTTGGAGTTTCGGCCAATCGGCTTGCTGCTTAAAGTTTTGGCCAATCGGCTTGCGGCTTGAGGTTTTCGGCAAATCAGCTTGCGGCTTGAAGTTTCGGCCAATCGGCTTGAGGCTTGGAGTTTCGGCCAATCGGCTTGCTGCTTAAAGTTTCGGCCAATCGGCTTGCGGCTTGAAGTTTTCGGCCAATTAGCTTGCGGCTTGAAGTTTTCGGCCAATCGGCTTGTGGCTTGAAGTTTCGGCCAATCGGCTTGCGGCTTGAAGTTTCGGCCAATCGGCTTGCGACTTGAAGTTTCGGCCAATCGACTTGCGACTTGAAGTTTCAGCCAATCGGCTTGAAGTTTCGGCCAATCGGCTTGCGGCTTGAAGTTTCGGCCAATCGGCTTGCGACTTAAAGTTTCGGCCAATCGGCTTGCGGCTTAAAGTTTCGGCCAATCGGCTTGCGGCTTAAAGTTTCAGCCAATCGGCTTGCGGCTTGAAGTTTCGACCAATCGGCTTGAGACTTGAAGTTTCGGCCAATCGGCTTGCGGCTTGAAGTTTCGGCCAATCGGCTTGAAGTTTCGGTCAGTCGGCTTGCGACTTAAAGTTTCGGCCAATCGGCTTGCGACTTAAAGTTTCGGCCAATCGGCTTGCGGCTTAAAGTTTCGGCCAATCGGCTTGCGGCTTAAAGTTTCAGCCAATCGGCTTGCGGCTTGAAGTTTCGACCAATCGGCTTGAGACTTGAAGTTTTGGCCAATCGGCTTGCGGCTTGAAGTTTCGGGTAATCGACTTGCGGCTTAAAGTTTTGGCCAATCGGATTGTGGCTTGAAGTTTCAGCCAATCGGCTTGAAGTTTCGGCCAATCGGCATGCGACTTGAAGTTTCGGCCAATCGGCTTGCGGCTTAAAGTTTCGGCCAATTGGCTTGAAGTTTCGGTCAGTCGGCTTGCGGCTTGAAGTTTCGGCCAATCAGCTTGCGACGTGACATGCTAGTTATCTATTTACTCGGCATAACTTCATCTTTCACATTATGCGAAAAAATGGGCTAACTTTACTGTTTTTTTTTTTTTAGCACAAAACTGTTTAAAAAGAAAAGTTGTTTGAAAAATTGATGCGCAAATACCGCACGAGATACAAAGTTGCAACGACCGCCATTGTATTCTCTAGGATCTTTGCTAAAAAAACATATGTTTGGCGACTTGATCAGCCAATTGCGACTTGAAGTTTTGGCCAATGGGCTTGCGACTTGATATTCAGCCAATGGGCTTGCGACTTGATGTTCGCCAATGGGCTTGCGAATTGTTTGGCCAATGGGCTTGCGGCTTGAAGTTTCGGCCAATCGGCTTGCAGCTTGAAATTTCAGCCAATCGGCTAGCGGCTTGAAGTTTCGGCCAATCGGCTTGAGACTTGAAGTTTCGGCCAATCGACTTGCGACTTGAAGTTTCAGGCAATCGGCTTGAAGTTTCGGCCAATCGGCTTGCGACTTGAAGTTTCGGCCAATCGACTTGCGACTTTATGTTTCAGCCAATCGGCTTGAAGTTTCGGCCAATCGGCTTGCGGCTTAAAGTTTCGGCCAATCGGCTTGCGACTTAAAGTTTCGGCCAATCGGCTTGCGGCTTAAAGTTTCGGCCAATCGGCTTGCGGCTTAAAGTTTCAGCCAATCGGCTTGCGGCTTGAAGTTTCGACCAATCGGCTTGAGACTTGAAGTTTCGGCCAATCGGCTTGCGGCTTGAAGTTTCGACCAATCGGCTTGAGACTTGAAGTTTCGGCCAATCGGCTTGCGGCTTGAAGTTTCGGCCAATCGGCTTGAAGTTTCGGTCAGTCGGCTTGCGACTTAAAGTTTCGGCCAATCGGCTTGCGACTTAAAGTTTCAGCCAATCGGCTTGCGGCTTGAAGTTTCGACCAATCGGCTTGAGACTTGAAGTTTCGGCCAATCGGCTTGCGGCTTGAAGTTTCGGGTTATCGACTTGCGGCTTGAAGTTTCGGCCAATCGGCTTGCGGCTTGAAGTTTTAGCCAATCGGCATGCGACTTGAAGTTTCGGCCAATCGGCTTGCGACTTAAAGTTTCGGCCAATCGGCGTGCGGCTTAAAGTTTCGGCCAATTGGCTTGTGGCTTAAAGTTTCGGCCAATCGGCTTGCGGCTTGAAGTTTTCGGCCAATCGGCTTGAGACTTGAAGTTTCGGCCAATCGACTTGCGACTTGAAGTTTCGGACAATCGGCTTGCGGCTTGAAGTTTCGGGTAATCTGCTCGCGGCTTGAAGTTTCGGCCAATCGGCTTGCGGCTTGAAGTTTTGGTCAGTCGGCTTGCGGCTTGAAGTTTCAGCCAATCGGCTTGAAGTTTCGGCCAATCGGCTTGCGGCTTGAAGTTTTCTGCCAATCGGCTTGCGGCTTAAAGTTTCGGCCAATCGGCTTGCGGCTTAAAGTTTCGGCCAATCGGCTTGCGACTTAAAGTTTCGGCCAATCGGCTTGCGACTTAAAGTTTCGGCCAATCGGCTTGCGGCTTAAAGTTTCGGCCAATCGGCTTGCGGCTTAAAGTTTCAGCCAATCGGCTTGCGGCTTGAAGTTTCGACCAATCGGCTTGAGACTTGAAGTTTCGGCCAATCGGCTTGCGGCTTGAAGTTTCGGGTAATCGACTTGCGGCTTGAAGTTTCGGCCAATCGGCATGCGACTTGAAGTTTCGGCCAATCGGCTTGCGACTTGAAGTTTCGGCCAATCGGCTTGCGGCTTGAAGTTTCGGCCAATCGGCTTGCGGCTTAAAGTTTCGGCCAATCGGCTTGCGGCTTAAAGTTTCGGCCAATCGGATTGCGGCTTGAAGTTTTCTGCCAATCGGCTTGCGGCTTAAAGTTTCGGCCAATCGGCTTGCGGCTTAAAGTTTTGGCCAATCGGATTGTGGCTTGAAGTTTCAGCCAATCGGCTTGAAGTTTCGGCCAATCGGCATGCGACTTGAAGTTTCGGCCAATCGGCTTGCGGCTTAAAGTTTCGGCCAATCGGCTTGCGGCTTAAAGTTTCAGCCAATCGGCTTGCGGCTTGAAGTTTCGACCAATCGGCTTGAGACTTGAAGTTTTGGCCAATCGGCTTGCGGCTTGAAGTTTCGGGTAATCGACTTGCGGCTTAAAGTTTTGGCCAATCGGATTGTGGCTTGAAGTTTCAGCCAATCGGCTTGAAGTTTCGGCCAATCGGCATGCGACTTGAAGTTTCGGCCAATCGGCTTGCGGCTTAAAGTTTCGGCCAATCGGCTTGCGGCTTAAAGTTTCAGCCAATCGGCTTGCGGCTTGAAGTTTCGACCAATCGGCTTGAGACTTGAAGTTTCGGCCAATCGGCTTGCGGCTTGAAGTTTCGGGTAATCGACTTGCGGCTTGAAGTTTCGGCCAATCGGCTTGCGGCTTGAAGTTTTAGCCAATCGGCATGCGACTTGAAGTTTCGGCCAATCGGCTTGCGACTTGAAGTTTCGGGTAATTGGCTTGCGGCTTGAAGTTTCGGCCAATCGGCTTGCGGCTTGAAGTTTTAGCCAATCGGCATGCGACTTGAAGTTTCGGCCAATCGGCTTGCGGCTTGAAGTTTCGGGTAATTGGCTTGCGGCTAGAAGTTTCGGCCAATCGGCTTACGGCTTGAAGTTTCGGCCAATCGGCTTGAGGCTTGGAGTTTCAGCCAATCAGCTTGCAGATTGAAGTTTCGGCCAATCGGCTTGCGGCTTAAAGTTTCGGCCAATCGGATTGCGGCTTGAAGTTTTCGGCCAATCGGCATGTGGCTTAAAGTTTCGGCCAATCGGATTGCGGCTTGAAGTTTCAGCCAATCGGCTTGAAGTTTCGGCCAATCGGCTTGTGACTTGAAGTTTCGGCCAATCGGCTTGCGGCTTAAAGTTTCGGCCAATCGGCTTGCGGCTTAAAGTTTCAGCCAACGTGACATGTTAGGTATCTATTTACTCGACATAACTTCATCTTTCACATTATGCGAAAAAAATGGGCTAACTTTACTGGTTTTCTTTTTTTAGCACAAAACTGTTTAAAAAATAAAACTTGTTTGAAAAATTAATACTCAAATACCACACGAGATACAAAGTTGCAACCACCGCCATTGTATTCTCTAGGGTCTTTGCTAAAAAAACATGTTTGGCGACTTGATGATCAGCCAATGGGCTTGCGACTTGATATTCAGCCAATGGGCTTGCGACTTGATATTCAGCCAATGGGCTTGCGACTTGTTCGGCCAAACGGCTTGCGGCTTGAAGTTTCGGCCAATCGGCTTATGGCTTGAAGTTTCGGCCAATCGGCTTGAGGCTTGGAGTTTCGGCCAATCGGCTTGCTGCTTAAAGTTTTGGCCAATCGGCTTGCGGCTTGAGGTTTTCGGCAAATCAGCTTGCGGCTTGAAGTTTTCAGCCAATCGGCTTGCGGCTTGAAGTTTCGGCCAATCGGCTTGAGGCTTGGAGTTTCGGCCAATCGGCTTGCTGCTTAAAGTTTCGGCCAATCGGCTTGCGGCTTGAAGTTTTCGGCCAATCAGCTTGCGGCTTGAAGTTTTCGGCCAATCGGCTTGTGGCTTGAAGTTTCGGCCAATCGGCTTACGGCTTGAAGTTTCGGCCAATCGGCTTGCGGCTTGAAGTTTCGGCCAATTGGCTTTAAGTTTCGGTCAGTCGGCTTGCGGCTTGAAGTTTCGGCCAATCAGCTTGCGACGTGACATGCTAGTTATCTATTTACTCGGCATAACTTCATCTTTCACATTATGCGAAAAAATGGGCTAACTTTACTGTTTTTTTTTTTTAGCACAAAACTGTTTAAAAAGAAAAGTTGTTTGAAAAATTGATGTGCAAATACCGCACGAGATACAAAGTTGCAACGACCGCCATTGTATTCTCTAGGATCTTTGCTAAAAAAACATATGTTTGGCGACTTGATCAGCCAATTGCGACTTGAAGTTTTGGCCAATGGGCTTGCGACTTGATATTCAGCCAATGGGCTTGCGACTTGATGTTCGGCCAATGGGCTTGCGAATTGTTTGGCCAATGGGCTTGCGGCTTGAAGTTTCGGCCAATCAGCTTGCAAGCTTAAAGTTTCAGCCAATCGGCTTGCGGCTTGAAGTTTCGACCAATCGGCTTGAGACTTGAAGTTTCGGCCAATCGACTTGCGACTTGAAGTTTCAGGCAATCGGCTTGAAGTTTCGGCCAATCGGCTTGCGACTTGAAGTTTCGGCCAATCGACTTGCGACTTGAAGTTTCAGCCAATCGGCTTGAAGTTTCGGCCAATCGGCTTGCGGCTTGAAGTTTCGGCCAATCGGCTTGCGACTTAAAGTTTCGGCCAATCGGCTTGCGGCTTAAAGTTTCGGCCAATCGGCTTGCGGCTTAAAGTTTCAGCCAATCGGCTTGCGGCTTGAAGTTTCGACCAATCGGCTTGAGACTTGAAGTTTCGGCCAATCGGCTTGCGGCTTGAAGTTTCGGCCAATCGGCTTGAAGTTTCGGTCAGTCGGCTTGCGACTTAAAGTTTCGGCCAATCGGCTTGCGACTTAAAGTTTCGGCCAATCGGCTTGCGGCTTAAAGTTTCGGCCAATCGGCTTGCGGCTTAAAGTTTCAGCCAATCGGCTTGCGGCTTGAAGTTTCGACCAATCGGCTTGAGACTTGAAGTTTTGGCCAATCGGCTTGCGGCTTGAAGTTTCGGGTAATCGACTTGCGGCTTAAAGTTTTGGCCAATCGGATTGTGGCTTGAAGTTTCAGCCAATCGGCTTGAAGTTTCGGCCAATCGGCATGCGACTTGAAGTTTCGGCCAATCGGCTTGCGGCTTAAAGTTTCGGCCAATCGGCTTGCGGCTTAAAGTTTCAGCCAATCGGCTTGCGGCTTGAAGTTTCGACCAATCGGCTTGAGACTTGAAGTTTTGGCCAATCGGCTTGCGGCTTGAAGTTTCGGGTAATCGACTTGCGGCTTAAAGTTTTGGCCAATCGGATTGTGGCTTGAAGTTTCAGCCAATCGGCTTGAAGTTTCGGCCAATCGGCATGCGACTTGAAGTTTCGGCCAATCGGCTTGCGGCTTAAAGTTTCGGCCAATCGGCTTGCGGCTTAAAGTTTCAGCCAATCGGCTTGCGGCTTGAAGTTTCGACCAATCGGCTTGAGACTTGAAGTTTCGGCCAATCGGCTTGCGGCTTGAAGTTTCGGGTAATCGACTTGCGGCTTGAAGTTTCGGCCAATCGGCTTGCGGCTTGAAGTTTTAGCCAATCGGCATGCGACTTGAAGTTTCGGCCAATCGGCTTGCGACTTGAAGTTTCGGGTAATTGGCTTGCGGCTTGAAGTTTCGGCCAATCGGCTTGCGGCTTGAAGTTTTAGCCAATCGGCATGCGACTTGAAGTTTCGGCCAATCGGCTTGCGGCTTGAAGTTTCGGGTAATTGGCTTGCGGCTAGAAGTTTCGGCCAATCGGCTTACGGCTTGAAGTTTCGGCCAATCGGCTTGAGGCTTGGAGTTTCAGCCAATCAGCTTGCAGATTGAAGTTTCGGCCAATCGGCTTGCGGCTTAAAGTTTCGGCCAATCGGATTGCGGCTTGAAGTTTTCGGCCAATCGGCATGTGGCTTAAAGTTTCGGCCAATCGGATTGCGGCTTGAAGTTTCAGCCAATCGGCTTGAAGTTTCGGCCAATCGGCTTGTGACTTGAAGTTTCGGCCAATCGGCTTGCGGCTTGAAGTTTCGGCCTATCGGCTTGAGGCTTGAAGTTTCAGCCAATCAGCTTGCAGATTGAAGTTTCGGCCAATCGGCTTGCGGCTTGAAGTTTTGGCCAATCGGCTTGCGGCTTGAAGTTTTGGCCAATCGGCTTGCGACTTGTTCGGCCAGTCAGCTTGCAACGTGACATGTTAGGTATCTATTTACTCGACATAACTTCATCTTTCACATTATGCGAAAAAAATGGGCTAACTTTACTGGTTTTCTTTTTTTAGCACAAAACTGTTTAAAAAATAAAACTTGTTTGAAAAATTAATACTCAAATACCACACGAGATACAAAGTTGCAACCACCGCCATTGTATTCTCTAGGGTCTTTGCTAAAAAAACATGTTTGGCAACTTGATGATCAGCCAATGGGCTTGCGACTTGATATTCAGCCAATGGGCTTGCGACTTGATATTCAGCCAATGGGCTTGCGACTTGTTCGGCCAAACGGCTTGCGGCTTGAAGTTTCGGCCAATCGGCTTATGGCTTGAAGTTTCGGCCAATCGGCTTGAGGCTTGGAGTTTCGGCCAATCGGCTTGCTGCTTAAAGTTTTGGCCAATCGGCTTGCGGCTTGAGGTTTTCGGCAAATCAGCTTGCGGCTTGAAGTTTCGGCCAATCGGCTTGAGGCTTGGAGTTTCGGCCAATCGGCTTGCTGCTTAAAGTTTCGGCCAATCGGCTTGCGGCTTGAAGTTTTCGGCCAATTAGCTTGCGGCTTGAAGTTTTCGGCCAATCGGCTTGTGGCTTGAAGTTTCGGCCAATCGGCTTGCGGCTTGAAGTTTCGGCCAATCGGCTTGCGACTTGAAGTTTCGGCCAATCGACTTGCGACTTGAAGTTTCAGCCAATCGGCTTGAAGTTTCGGCCAATCGGCTTGCGGCTTGAAGTTTCGGCCAATCGGCTTGCGACTTAAAGTTTCGGCCAATCGGCTTGCGGCTTAAAGTTTCGGCCAATCGGCTTGCGGCTTAAAGTTTCAGCCAATCGGCTTGCGGCTTGAAGTTTCGACCAATCGGCTTGAGACTTGAAGTTTCGGCCAATCGGCTTGCGGCTTGAAGTTTCGGCCAATCGGCTTGAAGTTTCGGTCAGTCGGCTTGCGACTTAAAGTTTCGGCCAATCGGCTTGCGACTTAAAGTTTCGGCCAATCGGCTTGCGGCTTAAAGTTTCGGCCAATCGGCTTGCGGCTTAAAGTTTCAGCCAATCGGCTTGCGGCTTGAAGTTTCGACCAATCGGCTTGAGACTTGAAGTTTTGGCCAATCGGCTTGCGGCTTGAAGTTTCGGGTAATCGACTTGCGGCTTAAAGTTTTGGCCAATCGGATTGTGGCTTGAAGTTTCAGCCAATCGGCTTGAAGTTTCGGCCAATCGGCATGCGACTTGAAGTTTCGGCCAATCGGCTTGCGGCTTAAAGTTTCGGCCAATTGGCTTGAAGTTTCGGTCAGTCGGCTTGCGGCTTGAAGTTTCGGCCAATCAGCTTGCGACGTGACATGCTAGTTATCTATTTACTCGGCATAACTTCATCTTTCACATTATGCGAAAAAATGGGCTAACTTTACTGTTTTTTTTTTTTTAGCACAAAACTGTTTAAAAAGAAAAGTTGTTTGAAAAATTGATGCGCAAATACCGCACGAGATACAAAGTTGCAACGACCGCCATTGTATTCTCTAGGATCTTTGCTAAAAAAACATATGTTTGGCGACTTGATCAGCCAATTGCGACTTGAAGTTTTGGCCAATGGGCTTGCGACTTGATATTCAGCCAATGGGCTTGCGACTTGATGTTCGCCAATGGGCTTGCGAATTGTTTGGCCAATGGGCTTGCGGCTTGAAGTTTCGGCCAATCGGCTTGCAGCTTGAAATTTCAGCCAATCGGCTAGCGGCTTGAAGTTTCGGCCAATCGGCTTGAGACTTGAAGTTTCGGCCAATCGACTTGCGACTTGAAGTTTCAGGCAATCGGCTTGAAGTTTCGGCCAATCGGCTTGCGACTTGAAGTTTCGGCCAATCGACTTGCGACTTTATGTTTCAGCCAATCGGCTTGAAGTTTCGGCCAATCGGCTTGCGGCTTAAAGTTTCGGCCAATCGGCTTGCGACTTAAAGTTTCGGCCAATCGGCTTGCGGCTTAAAGTTTCGGCCAATCGGCTTGCGGCTTAAAGTTTCAGCCAATCGGCTTGCGGCTTGAAGTTTCGACCAATCGGCTTGAGACTTGAAGTTTCGGCCAATCGGCTTGCGGCTTGAAGTTTCGACCAATCGGCTTGAGACTTGAAGTTTCGGCCAATCGGCTTGCGGCTTGAAGTTTCGGCCAATCGGCTTGAAGTTTCGGTCAGTCGGCTTGCGACTTAAAGTTTCGGCCAATCGGCTTGCGACTTAAAGTTTCAGCCAATCGGCTTGCGGCTTGAAGTTTCGACCAATCGGCTTGAGACTTGAAGTTTCGGCCAATCGGCTTGCGGCTTGAAGTTTCGGGTTATCGACTTGCGGCTTGAAGTTTCGGCCAATCGGCTTGCGGCTTGAAGTTTTAGCCAATCGGCATGCGACTTGAAGTTTCGGCCAATCGGCTTGCGACTTAAAGTTTCGGCCAATCGGCGTGCGGCTTAAAGTTTCGGCCAATTGGCTTGTGGCTTAAAGTTTCGGCCAATCGGCTTGCGGCTTGAAGTTTTCGGCCAATCGGCTTGAGACTTGAAGTTTCGGCCAATCGACTTGCGACTTGAAGTTTCGGACAATCGGCTTGCGGCTTGAAGTTTCGGGTAATCTGCTCGCGGCTTGAAGTTTCGGCCAATCGGCTTGCGGCTTGAAGTTTTGGTCAGTCGGCTTGCGGCTTGAAGTTTCAGCCAATCGGCTTGAAGTTTCGGCCAATCGGCTTGCGGCTTGAAGTTTTCTGCCAATCGGCTTGCGGCTTAAAGTTTCGGCCAATCGGCTTGCGGCTTAAAGTTTCGGCCAATCGGCTTGCGACTTAAAGTTTCGGCCAATCGGCTTGCGACTTAAAGTTTCGGCCAATCGGCTTGCGGCTTAAAGTTTCGGCCAATCGGCTTGCGGCTTAAAGTTTCAGCCAATCGGCTTGCGGCTTGAAGTTTCGACCAATCGGCTTGAGACTTGAAGTTTCGGCCAATCGGCTTGCGGCTTGAAGTTTCGGGTAATCGACTTGCGGCTTGAAGTTTCGGCCAATCGGCATGCGACTTGAAGTTTCGGCCAATCGGCTTGCGACTTGAAGTTTCGGCCAATCGGCTTGCGGCTTGAAGTTTCGGCCAATCGGCTTGCGGCTTAAAGTTTCGGCCAATCGGCTTGCGGCTTAAAGTTTCGGCCAATCGGATTGCGGCTTGAAGTTTTCTGCCAATCGGCTTGCGGCTTAAAGTTTCGGCCAATCGGCTTGCGGCTTAAAGTTTTGGCCAATCGGATTGTGGCTTGAAGTTTCAGCCAATCGGCTTGAAGTTTCGGCCAATCGGCATGCGACTTGAAGTTTCGGCCAATCGGCTTGCGGCTTAAAGTTTCGGCCAATCGGCTTGCGGCTTAAAGTTTCAGCCAATCGGCTTGCGGCTTGAAGTTTCGACCAATCGGCTTGAGACTTGAAGTTTCGGCCAATCGACTTGCGACTTGAAGTTTCAGCCAATCGGCTTGAAGTTTCGGCCAATCGGCTTGCGGCTTAAAGTTTCGGCCAATCGGCTTGCGGCTTAAAGTTTCGGCCAATCGGCTTGCGACTTAAAGTTTCGGCCAATCGGCTTGCGGCTTAAAGTTTCGGCCAATCGGCTTGCGGCTTAAAGTTTCAGCCAATCGGCTTGCCGCTTGAAGTTTCGACCAATCGGCTTGAGACTTGAAGTTTCGGCCAATCGGCTTGCGGCTTGAAGTTTTAGCCAATCGGCATGCGACTTGAAGTTTCGGCCAATCGGCTTGCGACTTAAAGTTTCGGCCAATCGGCTTGCGGCTTAAAGTTTCGGCCAATCGGCTTGCGGCTTAAAGTTTCAGCCAATCGGCTTGCGGCTTGAAGTTTCGACCAATCGGCTTGAGACTTGAAGTTTCGGCCAATTGACTTGCGACTTGAAGTTTCGGCCAATCGGCTTGCGGCTTGAAGTTTCGACCAATCCCCTTGAGACTTGAAGTTTCGGCCAATCGGCTTGCGGCTTGAAGTTTCGGGTAATCGACTTGCGGCTTGAAGTTTCGGCCAATCGGCTTGCGGCTTGAAGTTTTAGCCAATCGGCATGCGACTTGAAGTTTCGGCCAATCGGCTTGCGACTTGAAGTTTCGGGTAATTGGCTTGCGGCTTGAAGTTTCGGCCAATCGGCTTGCGGCTTGAAGTTTTAGCCAATCGGCATGCGACTTGAAGTTTCGGCCAATCGGCTTGCGACTTGAAGTTTCGGGTAATTGGCTTGCGGCTAGAAGTTTCGGCCAATCGGCTTACGGCTTGAAGTTTCGGCCAATCGGCTTGAGGCTTGGAGTTTCAGCCAATCAGCTTGCAGATTGAAGTTTCGGCCAATCGGCTTGCGGCTTAAAGTTTCGGCCAATCGGATTGCGGCTTGAAGTTTTCGGCCAATCGGCATGCGGCTTAAAGTTTCGGCCAATCGGATTGCGGCTTGAAGTTTCAGCCAATCGGCTTGAAGTTTCGGCCAATCGGCTTGTGACTTGAAGTTTCGGCCAATCGGCTTGCGGCTTGAAGTTTCGGCCTATCGGCTTGAGGCTTGAAGTTTCAGCCAATCAGCTTGCAGATTGAAGTTTCGGCCAATCGGCTTGCGGCTTGAAGTTTTGGCCAATCGGCTTGCGGCTTGAAGTTTTGGCCAATCGGCTTGCGACTTGTTCGGCCAGTCAGCTTGCAACGTGACATGTTAGGTATCTATTTACTCGACATAACTTCATCTTTCACATTATGCGAAAAAAATGGGCTAACTTTACTGGTTTTCTTTTTTTAGCACAAAACTGTTTAAAAAATAAAACTTGTTTGAAAAATTAATACTCAAATACCACACGAGATACAAAGTTGCAACCACCGCCATTGTATTCTCTAGGGTCTTTGCTAAAAAAACATGTTTGGCGACTTGATGATCAGCCAATGGGCTTGCGACTTGATATTCAGCCAATGGGCTTGCGACTTGATATTCAGCCAATGGGCTTGCGACTTGTTCGGCCAAACGGCTTGCGGCTTGAAGTTTCGGCCAATCGGCTTATGGCTTGAAGTTTCGGCCAATCGGCTTGAGGCTTGGAGTTTCGGCCAATCGGCTTGCTGCTTAAAGTTTTGGCCAATCGGCTTGCGGCTTGAGGTTTTCGGCAAATCAGCTTGCGGCTTGAAGTTTTCAGCCAATCGGCTTGCGGCTTGAAGTTTCGGCCAATCGGCTTGAGGCTTGGAGTTTCGGCCAATCGGCTTGCTGCTTAAAGTTTCGGCCAATCGGCTTGCGGCTTGAAGTTTTCGGCCAATTAGCTTGCGGCTTGAAGTTTTCGGCCAATCGGCTTGTGGCTTGAAGTTTCGGCCAATCGGCTTGCGGCTTGAAGTTTCGGCCAATCGGCTTGCGGCTTGAAGTTTCGGCCAATTGGCTTGAAGTTTCGGTCAGTCGGCTTGCGGCTTGAAGTTTCGGCCAATCAGCTTGCGACGTGACATGCTAGTTATCTATTTACTCGGCATAACTTCATCTTTCACATTATGCGAAAAAATGGGCTAACTTTACTGTTTTTTTTTTTTTTAGCACAAAACTGTTTAAAAAGAAAAGTTGTTTGAAAAATTGATGCGCAAATACCGCACGAGATACAAAGTTGCAACGACCGCCATTGTATTTTCTAGGATCTTTGCTAAAAAAACATATGTTTGGCGACTTGATCAGCCAATTGCGACTTGAAGTTTTGGCCAATGGGCTTGCGACTTGATATTCAGCCAATGGGCTTGCGACTTGATGTTCGGCCAATGGGCTTGCGAATTGTTTGGCCAATGGGCTTGCGGCTTGAAGTTTCGGCCAATCGGCTTGCAGCTTGAAATTTCAGCCAATCGGCTAGCGGCTTGAAGTTTCGGCCAATCGGCTTGCGACTTGAAGTTTCGGCCAATCGGCGTGCGGCTTAAAGTTTCAGCCAATCGGCTTGCGGCTTGAAGTTTCGACCAATCGGCTTGAGACTTGAAGTTTCGGCCAATCGACTTGAAGTTTCAGGCAATCGGCTTGAAGTTTCGGCCAATCGGCTTGCGACTTGAAGTTTCGGCCAATCGACTTGCGACTTGAAGTTTCAGCCAATCGGCTTGAAGTTTCGGCCAATCGGCTTGCGGCTTAAAGTTTCGGCCAATCGGCTTGCGGCTTAAAGTTTCGGCCAATTGGCTTGCGGCTTAAAGTTTCAGCCAATCGGCTTGCGGCTTGAAGTTTCGACCAATCGGCTTGAGACTTGAAGTTTCGGCCAATCGGCTTGCGGCTTGAAGTTTCGGGTAATCGACTTGCGGCTTGAAGTTTCCGGTAATTGGCTTGCGGCTAGAAGTTTCGGCCAATCGGCTTACGGCTTGAAGTTTCGGCCAATCGGCTTGAGGCTTGGAGTTTCAGCCAATCAGCTTGCAGATTGAAGTTTCGGCCAATCGGCTTGCGGCTTAAAGTTTCGGCCAATCGGATTGCGGCTTGAAGTTTTCGGCCAATCGGCTTGCGGCTTAAAGTTTTGGCCAATCGGCTTGCGGCTTGAAGTTTCGACCAATCGGCTTGAGACTTGAAGTTTCGGCCAATCGGCTTGCGGCTTGAAGTTTTGGCCAATCGGATTGTGGCTTGAAGTTTCAGCCAATCGGCTTGAAGTTTCGGCCAATCGGCATGCGACTTGAAGTTTCGGCCAATCGGCTTGCGGCTTAAAGTTTCGGCCAATCGGCTTGCGGCTTAAAGTTTCAGCCAATCGGCTTGCCGCTTGAAGTTTCGACCAATCGGCTTGAGACTTGAAGTTTCGGCCAATCGGCTTGCGGCTTGAAGTTTTAGCCAATCGGCATGCGACTTGAAGTTTCGGCCAATCGGCTTGCGACTTAAAGTTTCGGCCAATCGGCTTGCGGCTTAAAGTTTCGGCCAATCGGCTTGCGGCTTGAAGTTTTAGCCAATCGGCATGCGACTTGAAGTTTCGGCCAATCGGCTTGCGACTTGAAGTTTCGGGTAATTGGCTTGCGGCTTGAAGTTTCGGCCAATCGGCTTGCGGCTTGAAGTTTTAGCCAATCGGCATGCGACTTGAAGTTTCGGCCAATCGGCTTGCGACTTGAAGTTTCGGGTAATTGGCTTGCGGCTAGAAGTTTCGGCCAATCGGCTTACGGCTTGAAGTTTCGGCCAATCGGCTTGAGGCTTGGAGTTTCAGCCAATCAGCTTGCAGATTGAAGTTTCGGCCAATCGGCTTGCGGCTTAAAGTTTCGGCCAATCGGATTGCGGCTTGAAGTTTTCGGCCAATCGGCATGCGGCTTAAAGTTTCGGCCAATCGGATTGCGGCTTGAAGTTTCAGCCAATCGGCTTGAAGTTTCGGCCAATCGGCTTGTGACTTGAAGTTTCGGCCAATCGGCTTGCGGCTTGAAGTTTCGGCCTATCGGCTTGAGGCTTGAAGTTTCAGCCAATCAGCTTGCAGATTGAAGTTTCGGCCAATCGGCTTGCGGCTTGAAGTTTTGGCCAATCGGCTTGCGGCTTGAAGTTTTGGCCAATCGGCTTGCGACTTGTTCGGCCAGTCAGCTTGCAACGTGACATGTTAGGTATCTATTTACTCGACATAACTTCATCTTTCACATTATGCGAAAAAAATGGGCTAACTTTACTGGTTTTCTTTTTTTAGCACAAAACTGTTTAAAAAATAAAACTTGTTTGAAAAATTAATACTCAAATACCACACGAGATACAAAGTTGCAACCACCGCCATTGTATTCTCTAGGGTCTTTGCTAAAAAAACATGTTTGGCGACTTGATGATCAGCCAATGGGCTTGCGACTTGATATTCAGCCAATGGGCTTGCGACTTGATATTCAGCCAATGGGCTTGCGACTTGTTCGGCCAAACGGCTTGCGGCTTGAAGTTTCGGCCAATCGGCTTATGGCTTGAAGTTTCGGCCAATCGGCTTGAGGCTTGGAGTTTCGGCCAATCGGCTTGCTGCTTAAAGTTTTGGCCAATCGGCTTGCGGCTTGAGGTTTTCGGCAAATCAGCTTGCGGCTTGAAGTTTTCAGCCAATCGGCTTGCGGCTTGAAGTTTCGGCCAATCGGCTTGAGGCTTGGAGTTTCGGCCAATCGGCTTGCTGCTTAAAGTTTCGGCCAATCGGCTTGCGGCTTGAAGTTTTCGGCCAATTAGCTTGCGGCTTGAAGTTTTCGGCCAATCGGCTTGTGGCTTGAAGTTTCGGCCAATCGGCTTGCGGCTTGAAGTTTCGGCCAATCGGCTTGCGGCTTGAAGTTTCGGCCAATTGGCTTGAAGTTTCGGTCAGTCGGCTTGCGGCTTGAAGTTTCGGCCAATCAGCTTGCGACGTGACATGCTAGTTATCTATTTACTCGGCATAACTTCATCTTTCACATTATGCGAAAAAATGGGCTAACTTTACTGTTTTTTTTTTTTTTAGCACAAAACTGTTTAAAAAGAAAAGTTGTTTGAAAAATTGATGCGCAAATACCGCACGAGATACAAAGTTGCAACGACCGCCATTGTATTTTCTAGGATCTTTGCTAAAAAAACATATGTTTGGCGACTTGATCAGCCAATTGCGACTTGAAGTTTTGGCCAATGGGCTTGCGACTTGATATTCAGCCAATGGGCTTGCGACTTGATGTTCGGCCAATGGGCTTGCGAATTGTTTGGCCAATGGGCTTGCGGCTTGAAGTTTCGGCCAATCGGCTTGCAGCTTGAAATTTCAGCCAATCGGCTAGCGGCTTGAAGTTTCGGCCAATCGGCTTGCGACTTGAAGTTTCGGCCAATCGGCGTGCGGCTTAAAGTTTCAGCCAATCGGCTTGCGGCTTGAAGTTTCGACCAATCGGCTTGAGACTTGAAGTTTCGGCCAATCGACTTGAAGTTTCAGGCAATCGGCTTGAAGTTTCGGCCAATCGGCTTGCGACTTGAAGTTTCGGCCAATCGACTTGCGACTTGAAGTTTCAGCCAATCGGCTTGAAGTTTCGGCCAATCGGCTTGCGGCTTAAAGTTTCGGCCAATCGGCTTGCGGCTTAAAGTTTCGGCCAATTGGCTTGCGGCTTAAAGTTTCAGCCAATCGGCTTGCGGCTTGAAGTTTCGACCAATCGGCTTGAGACTTGAAGTTTCGGCCAATCGGCTTGCGGCTTGAAGTTTCGGGTAATCGACTTGCGGCTTGAAGTTTCCGGTAATTGGCTTGCGGCTAGAAGTTTCGGCCAATCGGCTTACGGCTTGAAGTTTCGGCCAATCGGCTTGAGGCTTGGAGTTTCAGCCAATCAGCTTGCAGATTGAAGTTTCGGCCAATCGGCTTGCGGCTTAAAGTTTCGGCCAATCGGATTGCGGCTTGAAGTTTTCGGCCAATCGGCTTGCGGCTTAAAGTTTTGGCCAATCGGCTTGCGGCTTGAAGTTTCGACCAATCGGCTTGAGACTTGAAGTTTCGGCCAATCGGCTTGCGGCTTGAAGTTTTGGCCAATCGGATTGTGGCTTGAAGTTTCAGCCAATCGGCTTGAAGTTTCGGCCAATCGGCATGCGACTTGAAGTTTCGGCCAATCGGCTTGCGGCTTAAAGTTTCGGCCAATCGGCTTGCGGCTTAAAGTTTCAGCCAATCGGCTTGCCGCTTGAAGTTTCGACCAATCGGCTTGAGACTTGAAGTTTCGGCCAATCGACTTGCGACTTGAAGTTTCAGGCAATCTGCTTGAAGTTTCGGCCAATCGGCTTGCGACTTGAAGTTTCCTCCAATCGACTTGCGACTTGAAGTTTCAGCCAATCGGCTTGAAGTTTCGGCCAATCGGCTTGCGGCTTAAAGTTTCGGCCAATCGGCTTGCGACTTAAAGTTTCGGCCAATCGGCTTGCGACTTAAAGTTTCGGCCAATCGGCTTGCGGCTTAAAGTTTCGACCAATCGGCTTGAGACTTGAAGTTTCGGCCAATCGGCTTGCGGCTTGAAGTTTTAGCCAATCGGCATGCGACTTGAAGTTTCGGCCAATCGGCTTGCGACTTAAAGTTTCGGCCAATCGGCTTGCGGCTTAAAGTTTCGGCCAATCGGCTTGCGGCTTAAAGTTTCAGCCAATCGGCTTGCGGCTTGAAGTTTCGACCAATCGGCTTGAGACTTGAAGTTTCGGCCAATCGGCTTGCGGCTTGAAGTTTTAGCCAATCGGCATGCGACTTGAAGTTTCGGCCAATCGGCTTGCGACTTAAAGTTTCGGCCAATCGGCTTGCGGCTTAAAGTTTCGGCCAATCGGCTTGTGGCTTAAAGTTTCGGCCAATCGGCTTGCGGCTTGAAGTTTCGGCCAATCGGCTTGAGACTTGAAGTTTCGGCCAATCGACGTGCGACTTGAAGTTTCGGCCAATCGGCTTGCGGCTTGAAGTTTCGGGTAATCTGCTCGCGGCTTGAAGTTTCGGCCAATCGGCTTGCGGCTTGAAGTTTTGGTCAGTCGGCTTGCGGCTTGAAGTTTCAGCCAATCGGCTTGAAGTTTCGGCCAATCGGCTTGCGGCTTGAAGTTTCGGCCAATCGGCTTGCGGCTTAAAGTTTCGGCCAATCGGCTTGCGGCTTAAAGTTTCGGCCAATCGGATTGCGGCTTGAAGTTTTCGGCCAATCGGCTTGCGGCTTAAAGTTTTGGCCAATCGGATTGTGGCTTGAAGTTTCAGCCAATCGGCTTGAAGTTTCGGCCAATCGGCATGCGACTTGAAGTTTCGGCCAATCGGCTTGCGGCTTAAAGTTTCGGCCAATCGGCTTGCGGCTTAAAGTTTCAGCCAATCGGCTTGCCGCTTGAAGTTTCGACCAATCGGCTTGAGACTTGAAGTTTCGGCCAATCGACTTGCGACTTGAAGTTTCAGGCAATCTGCTTGAAGTTTCGGCCAATCGGCTTGCGACTTGAAGTTTCCTCCAATCGACTTGCGACTTGAAGTTTCAGCCAATCGGCTTGAAGTTTCGGCCAATCGGCTTGCGGCTTAAAGTTTCGGCCAATCGGCTTGCGACTTAAAGTTTCGGCCAATCGGCTTGCGACTTAAAGTTTCGGCCAATCGGCTTGCGGCTTAAAGTTTCGACCAATCGGCTTGAGACTTGAAGTTTCGGCCAATCGGCTTGCGGCTTGAAGTTTTAGCCAATCGGCATGCGACTTGAAGTTTCGGCCAATCGGCTTGCGACTTAAAGTTTCGGCCAATCGGCTTGCGGCTTAAAGTTTCGGCCAATCGGCTTGCGGCTTAAAGTTTCAGCCAATCGGCTTGCGGCTTGAAGTTTCGACCAATCGGCTTGAGACTTGAAGTTTCGGCCAATCGGCTTGCGGCTTGAAGTTTTAGCCAATCGGCATGCGACTTGAAGTTTCGGCCAATCGGCTTGCGGCTTAAAGTTTCGGCCAATCGGCTTGTGGCTTAAAGTTTCGGCCAATCGGCTTGCGGCTTGAAGTTTCGGCCAATCGGCTTGAGACTTGAAGTTTCGGCCAATCGACGTGCGACTTGAAGTTTCGGCCAATCGGCTTGCGGCTTGAAGTTTCGGGTAATCTGCTCGCGGCTTGAAGTTTCAGCCAATCGGCTTGAAGTTTCGGCCAATCGGCTTGCGGCTTAAAGTTTCGGCCAATCGGCTTGCGGCTTAAAGTTTCGGCCAATCGGCTTGCGACTTAAAGTTTCGGCCAATCGGGTGGCGGCTTAAAGTTTTGGCCAATCGGATTGTGGCTTGAAGTTTCAGCCAATCGGCTTGCGGCTTAAAGTTTCGGCCAATCGGGTGGCGGCTTAAAGTTTTGGCCAATCGGATTGTGGCTTGAAGTTTCAGCCAATCGGCTTGAAGTTTCGGCCAATCGGCATGCGACTTGAAGTTTCGGCCAATCGGCTTGCGGCTTAAAGTTTCGGCCAATCGGCTTGCGGCTTAAAGTTTCAGCCAATCGGCTTGCGGCTTGAAGTTTCGACCAATCGGCTTGAGACTTGAAGTTTCGGCCAATCGACTTGCGACTTGAAGTTTCAGCCAATCGGCTTGAAGTTTCGGCCAATCGGCTTGCGGCTTAAAGTTTCGGCCAATCGGCTTGCGGCTTAAAGTTTCGGCCAATCGGCTTGCGACTTAAAGTTTCGGCCAATCGGCTTGCGACTTAAAGTTTCGGCCAATCGGCTTGCGGCTTAAAGTTTCGGCCAATCGGCTTGCGGCTTAAAGTTTCAGCCAATCGGCTTGCGGCTTGAAGTTTCGACCAATCGGCTTGAGACTTGAAGTTTCGGCCAATTGACTTGCGACTTGAAGTTTCGGCCAATCGGCTTGCGGCTTGAAGTTTCGGGTAATCGACTTGCGGCTTGAAGTTTCGGCCAATCGGCTTGCGGCTTGAAGTTTTAGCCAATCGGCATGCGACTTGAAGTTTCGGCCAATCGGCTTGCGACTTGAAGTTTCGGGTAATTGGCTTGCGGCTTGAAGTTTCGGCCAATCGGCATGCGGCTTGAAGTTTTAGCCAATCGGCATGCGACTTGAAGTTTCGGCCAATCGGCTTGCGACTTGAAGTTTCGGGTAATTGGCTTGCGGCTAGAAGTTTCGGCCAATCGGCTTACGGCTTGAAGTTTCGGCCAATCGGCTTGAGGCTTGGAGTTTCAGCCAATCAGCTTGCAGATTGAAGTTTCGGCCAATCGGCTTGCGGCTTAAAGTTTCGGCCAATCGGATTGCGGCTTGAAGTTTTCGGCCAATCGGCATGCGGCTTAAAGTTTCGGCCAATCGGATTGCGGCTTGAAGTTTCAGCCAATCGGCTTGAAGTTTCGGCCAATCGGCTTGTGACTTGAAGTTTCGGCCAATCGGCTTGCGGCTTGAAGTTTCGGCCTATCGGCTTGAGGCTTGAAGTTTCAGCCAATCAGCTTGCAGATTGAAGTTTCGGCCAATCGGCTTGCGGCTTGAAGTTTTGGCCAATCGGCTTGCGGCTTGAAGTTTTGGCCAATCGGCTTGCGACTTGTTCGGCCAGTCAGCTTGCAACGTGACATGTTAGGTATCTATTTACTCGACATAACTTCATCTTTCACATTATGCGAAAAAAATGGGCTAACTTTACTGGTTTTCTTTTTTTAGCACAAAACTGTTTAAAAAATAAAACTTGTTTGAAAAATTAATACTCAAATACCACACGAGATACAAAGTTGCAACCACCGCCATTGTATTCTCTAGGGTCTTTGCTAAAAAAACATGTTTGGCGACTTGATGATCAGCCAATGGGCTTGCGACTTGATATTCAGCCAATGGGCTTGCGACTTGATATTCAGCCAATGGGCTTGCGACTTGTTCGGCCAAACGGCTTGCGGCTTGAAGTTTCGGCCAATCGGCTTATGGCTTGAAGTTTCGGCCAATCGGCTTGAGGCTTGGAGTTTCGGCCAATCGGCTTGCTGCTTAAAGTTTCGGCCAATCGGCTTGCGGCTTGAAGTTTTCGGCCAATTAGCTTGCGGCTTGAAGTTTTCGGCCAATCGGCTTGTGGCTTGAAGTTTCGGCCAATCGGCTTGCGGCTTGAAGTTTCGGCCAATCGGCTTGCGGCTTGAAGTTTCGGCCAATTGGCTTGAAGTTTCGGTCAGTCGGCTTGCGGCTTGAAGTTTCGGCCAATCAGCTTGCGACGTGACATGCTAGTTATCTATTTACTCGGCATAACTTCATCTTTCACATTATGCGAAAAAATGGGCTAACTTTACAGTTTTTTTTTTTTTTTAGCACAAAACTGTTTAAAAAGAAAAGTTGTTTGAAAAATTGATGCGCAAATACCGCACGAGATACAAAGTTGCAACGACCGCCATTGTATTCTCTAGGATCTTTGCTAAAAAAACATATGTTTGGCGACTTGATCAGCCAATTGCGACTTGAAGTTTTGGCCAATGGGCTTGCGACTTGATATTCAGCCAATGGGCTTGCGACTTGATGTTCGGCCAATGGGCTTGCGAATTGTTTGGCCAATGGGCTTGCGGCTTGAAGTTTCGGCCAATCGGCTTGCAGCTTGAAATTTCAGCCAATCGGCTAGCGGCTTGAAGTTTCGGCCAATCGGCTTGCGACTTGAAGTTTCGGCCAATCGGCTTGCGGCTTAAAGTTTCAGCCAATCGGCTTGCGGCTTGAAGTTTCGACCAATCGGCTTGAGACTTGAAGTTTCGGCCAATCGACTTGCGACTTGAAGTTTCAGGCAATCGGCTTGAAGTTTCGGCCAATCGGCTTGCGGCTTGAAGTTTCGGCCAATCGGCTTGAAGTTTCGGCCAATTGGCTTGAAGTTTCGGTCAGTCGGCTTGCGGCTTGAAGTTTCGGCCAATCAGCTTGCGACGTGACATGCTAGTTATCTATTTACTCGGCATAACTTCATCTTTCACATTATGCGAAAAAATGGGCTAACTTTACTGTTTTTTTTTGTTTTTTAGCACAAAACTGTTTAAAAAGAAAAGTTGTTTGAAAAATTGATGCGCAAATACCGCACGAGATACAAAGTTGCAACGACCGCCATTGTATTCTCTAGGATCTTTGCTAAAAAAACATATGTTTGGCGACTTGATCAGCCAATTGCGACTTGAAGTTTTGGCCAATGGGCTTGCGACTTGATATTCAGCCAATGGGCTTGCGACTTGATGTTCGGCCAATGGGCTTGCGAATTGTTTGGCCAATGGGCTTGCGGCTTGAAGTTTCGGCCAATCGGCTTGCAGCTTGAAATTTCAGCCAATCGGCTAGCGGCTTGAAGTTTCGGCCAATCGGCTTGCGACTTGAAGTTTCTGCCAATCGGCTTGCGGCTTAAAGTTTCAGCCAATCGGCTTGCGGCTTGAAGTTTCGACCAATCGGCTTGAGACTTGAAGTTTCGGCCAATCGACTTGCGACTTGAAGTTTCAGGCAATCGGCTTGAAGTTTCGGCCAATCGGCTTGCGACTTGAAGTTTCGGCCAATCGACTTGCGACTTGAAGTTTCAGCCAATCGGCTTGAAGTTTCGGCCAATCAGCTTGCGGCTTAAAGTTTCGGCCAATCGGCTTGCGGCTTGAAGTTTCGACCAATCGGCTTGAGACTTGAAGTTTCGGCCAATCGGCTTGCGGCTTGAAGTTTCGGGTAATCGACTTGCGGCTTGAAGTTTCGGCCAATCGGCTTGCGGCTTGAAGTTTTAGCCAATCGGCATGCGACTTGAAGTTTCGGCCAATCGGCTTGCGACTTGAAGTTTCGGGTAATTGGCTTGCGGCTTGAAGTTTCGGCCAATCGGCTTGCGGCTTGAAGTTTTAGCCAATCGGCATGCGACTTGAAGTTTCGGCCAATCGGCTTGCGACTTGAAGTTTCGGGTAATTGGCTTGCGGCTAGAAGTTTCGGCCAATCCCCTTGAGACTTGAAGTTTCGGCCAATCGGCTTGCGGCTTGAAGTTTCGGGTAATCGACTTGCGGCTTGAAGTTTCGGCCAATCGGCTTGCGGCTTGAAGTTTTAGCCAATCGGCATGCGACTTGAAGTTTCGGCCAATCGGCTTGCGACTTGAAGTTTCGGGTAATTGGCTTGCGGCTTGAAGTTTCGGCCAATCGGCTTGCGGCTTGAAGTTTTAGCCAATCGGCATGCGACTTGAAGTTTCGGCCAATCGGCTTGCGACTTGAAGTTTCGGGTAATTGGCTTGCGGCTAGAAGTTTCGGCCAATCGGCTTACGGCTTGAAGTTTCGGCCAATCGGCTTGAGGCTTGGAGTTTCAGCCAATCAGCTTGCAGATTGAAGTTTCGGCCAATCGGCTTGCGGCTTAAAGTTTCGGCCAATCAGATTGCGGCTTGAAGTTTTCGGCCAATCGGCATGCGGCTTAAAGTTTCGGCCAATCGGATTGCGGCTTGAAGTTTCAGCCAATCGGCTTGAAGTTTCGGCCAATCGGCTTGTGACTTGAAGTTTCGGCCAATCGGCTTGCGGCTTGAAGTTTCGGCCTATCGGCTTGAGGCTTGAAGTTTCAGTCAATCAGCTTGCAGATTGAAGTTTCGGCCAATCGGCTTGCGGCTTGAAGTTTTGGCCAATCGGCTTGCGGCTTGAAGTTTTGGCCAATCGGCTTGCGACTTGTTCGGCCAGTCAGCTTGCAACGTGACATGTTAGGTATCTATTTACTCGACATAACTTCATCTTTCACATTATGCGAAAAAAATGGGCTAACTTTACTGGTTTTCTTTTTTTAGCACAAAACTGTTTAAAAAATAAAACTTGTTTGAAAAATTAATACTCAAATACCACACGAGATACAAAGTTGCAACCACCGCCATTGTATTCTCTAGGGTCTTTGCTAAAAAAACATGTTTGGCGACTTGATGATCAGCCAATGGGCTTGCGACTTGATATTCAGCCAATGGGCTTGCGACTTGATATTCAGCCAATGGGCTTGCGACTTGTTCGGCCAAACGGCTTGCGGCTTGAAGTTTCGGCCAATCGGCTTATGGCTTGAAGTTTCGGCCAATCGGCTTGAGGCTTGGAGTTTCGGCCAATCGGCTTGCTGCTTAAAGTTTTGGCCAATCGGCTTGCGGCTTGAGGTTTTCGGCAAATCAGCTTGCGGCTTGAAGTTTTCAGCCAATCGGCTTGCGGCTTGAAGTTTCGGCCAATCGGCTTGAGGCTTGGAGTTTCGGCCAATCGGCTTGCTGCTTAAAGTTTCGGCCAATCGGCTTGCGGCTTGAAGTTTTCGGCCAATTAGCTTGCGGCTTGAAGTTTTCGGCCAATCGGCTTGTGGCTTGAAGTTTCGGCCAATCGGCTTGCGGCTTGAAGTTTCGGCCAATCGGCTTGCGGCTTGAAGTTTCGGCCAATTGGCTTGAAGTTTCGGTCAGTCGGCTTGCGGCTTGAAGTTTCGGCCAATCAGCTTGCGACGTGACATGCTAGTTATCTATTTACTCGGCATAACTTCATCTTTCACATTATGCGAAAAAATGGGCTAACTTTACTGTTTTTTTTTTTTAGCACAAAACTGTTTAAAAAGAAAAGTTGTTTGAAAAATTGATGCGCAAATACCGCACGAGATACAAAGTTGCAACGACCGCCATTGTATTCTCTAGGATCTTTGCTAAAAAAACATATGTTTGGCGACTTGATCAGCCAATTGCGACTTGAAGTTTTGGCCAATGGGCTTGCGACTTGATATTCAGCCAATGGGCTTGCGACTTGATGTTCGGCCAATGGGCTTGCAAATTGTTTGGCCAATGGGCTTGCGGCTTGAAGTTTCGGCCAATCGGCTTGCAGCTTGAAATTTCAGCCAATCGGCTAGCGGCTTGAAGTTTCGGCCAATCGGCTTGCGACTTGAAGTTTCTGCCAATCGGCTTGCGGCTTAAAGTTTCAGCCAATCGGCTTGCGGCTTGAAGTTTCGACCAATCGGCTTGAGACTTGAAGTTTCGGCCAATCGACTTGCGACTTGAAGTTTCAGGCAATCGGCTTGAAGTTTCGGCCAATCGGCTTGCGACTTGAAGTTTCGGCCAATCGACTTGCGACTTGAAGTTTCAGCCAATCGGCTTGAAGTTTCGGCCAATCGGCTTGCGGCTTAAAGTTTCGGCCAATCGGCTTGCGGCTTGAAGTTTCGACCAATCGGCTTGAGACTTGAAGTTTCGGCCAATCGGCTTGCGGCTTGAAGTTTCGGGTAATCGACTTGCGGCTTGAAGTTTCGGCCAATCGGCTTGCGGCTTGAAGTTTTCGGCCAATTAGCTTGCGGCTTGAAGTTTTCGGCCAATCGGCTTGTGGCTTGAAGTTTCGGCCAATCGGCTTGCGGCTTGAAGTTTCGGCCAATCGGCTTGCGGCTTGAAGTTTCGGCCAATTGGCTTGAAGTTTCGGTCAGTCGGCTTGCGGCTTGAAGTTTCGGCCAATCAGCTTGCGACGTGACATGCTAGTTATCTATTTACTCGGCATAACTTCATCTTTCACATTATGCGAAAAAATGGGCTAACTTTACTGTTTTTTTTTTTTAGCACAAAACTGTTTAAAAAGAAAAGTTGTTTGAAAAATTGATGCGCAAATACCGCACGAGATACAAAGTTGCAACGACCGCCATTGTATTCTCTAGGATCTTTGCTAAAAAAACATATGTTTGGCGACTTGATCAGCCAATTGCGACTTGAAGTTTTGGCCAATGGGCTTGCGACTTGATATTCAGCCAATGGGCTTGCGACTTGATGTTCGGCCAATGGGCTTGCGAATTGTTTGGCCAATGGGCTTGCGGCTTGAAGTTTCGGCCAATCGGCTTGCAGCTTGAAATTTCAGCCAATCGGCTAGCGGCTTGAAGTTTCGGCCAATCGGCTTGCGACTTGAAGTTTCGGCCAATCGGCTTGCGGCTTAAAGTTTCAGCCAATCGGCTTGCGGCTTGAAGTTTCGACCAATCGGCTTGAGACTTGACGTTTCGGCCAATCGACTTGCGACTTGAAGTTTCAGGCAATCGGCTTGAAGTTTCGGCCAATCGGCTTGAGACTTGAAGTTTCGGCCAATCGGCTTGCGGCTTGAAGTTTCGGGTAATCGACTTGCGGCTTGAAGTTTCGGCCAATCGGCTTGCGACTTGAAGTTTCGGCCAATCGGCTTGCGACTTGAAGTTTCGGCCAATCGGCTTGCGGCTTGAAGTTTCCGGTAATTGGCTTGCGGCTAGAAGTTTCGGCCAATCGGCTTACGGCTTGAAGTTTCGGCCAATCGGCTTGAGGCTTGGAGTTTCAGCCAATCAGCTTGCAGATTGAAGTTTCGGCCAATCGGCTTGCGGCTTAAAGTTTCGGCCAATCGGATTGCGGCTTGAAGTTTTCGGCCAATCGGCTTGCGGCTTAAAGTTTTGGCCAATCGGATTGTGGCTTGAAGTTTCCGGTAATTGGCTTGCGGCTAGAAGTTTCGGCCAATCGGCTTACGGCTTGAAGTTTCGGCCAATCGGCTTGAGGCTTGGAGTTTCAGCCAATCAGCTTGCAGATTGAAGTTTCGGCCAATCGGCTTGCGGCTTAAAGTTTCGGCCAATCGGATTGCGGCTTGAAGTTTTCGGCCAATCGGCTTGCGGCTTAAAGTTTTGGCCAATCGGATTGTGGCTTGAAGTTTCAGCCAATCGGCTTGAAGTTTCGGCCAATCGGCATGCGACTTGAAGTTTCGGCCAATCGGCTTGCGGCTTAAAGTTTCGGCCAATCGGCTTGCGGCTTAAAGTTTCAGCCAATCGGCTTGCGGCTTGAAGTTTCGACCAATCGGCTTGAGACTTGAATTTTCGGCCAATCGACTTGCGACTTGAAGTTTCAGCCAATCGGCTTGAAGTTTCGGCCAATCGGCTTGCGGCTTAAAGTTTCGGCCAATCGGCTTGCGGCTTAAAGTTTCGGCCAATCGGCTTGCGACTTAAAGTTTCGGCCAATCGGCTTGCGACTTGAAGTTTCGGCCAATCGGCTTGCGGCTTAAAGTTTCGGCCAATCGGCTTGCGGCTTAAAGTTTCAGCCAATCGGCTTGCGGCTTGAAGTTTCGACCAATCGGCTTGAGGCTTGGAGTTTCAGCCAATCAGCTTGCAGATTGAAGTTTCGGCCAATCGGCTTGCGGCTTAAAGTTTCGGCCAATCGGATTGCGGCTTGAAGTTTTCGGCCAATCGGCATGCGGCTTAAAGTTTCACCCAATCGGATTGCGGCTTGAAGTTTCAGCCAATCGGCTTGAAGTTTCGGCCAATCGGCTTGTGACTTGAAGTTTCTGCCAATCGGCTTGCGGCTTGAAGTTTCGGCCTATCGGCTTGAGGCTTGAAGTTTCAGCCAATCAGCTTGCAGATTGAAGTTTCGGCCAATCGGCTTGCGGCTTGAAGTTTTGGCCAATCGGCTTGCGGCTTGAAGTTTTGGCCAATCGGCTTGCGACTTGTTCGGCCAGTCAGCTTGCAACGTGACATGTTAGGTATCTATTTACTCGACATAACTTCATCTTTCACATTATGCGAAAAAAATGGGCTAACTTTACTGGTTTTCTTTTTTTAGCACAAAACTGTTTAAAAAATAAAACTTGTTTGAAAAATTAATACTCAAATACCACACGAGATACAAAGTTGCAACCACCGCCATTGTATTCTCTAGGGTCTTTGCTAAAAAAACATGTTTGGCGACTTGATGATCAGCCAATGGGCTTGCGACTTGATATTCAGCCAATGGGCTTGCGACTTGATATTCAGCCAATGGGCTTGCGACTTGTTCGGCCAAACGGCTTGCGGCTTGAAGTTTCGGCCAATCGGCTTATGGCTTGAAGTTTCGGCCAATCGGCTTGAGGCTTGGAGTTTCGGCCAATCGGCTTGCTGCTTAAAGTTTTGGCCAATCGGCTTGCGGCTTGAGGTTTTCGGCAAATCAGCTTGCGGCTTGAAGTTTTCAGCCAATCGGCTTGCGGCTTGAAGTTTCGGCCAATCGGCTTGAGGCTTGGAGTTTCGGCCAATCGGCTTGCTGCTTAAAGTTTCGGCCAATCGGCTTGCGGCTTGAAGTTTTCGGCCAATTAGCTTGCGGCTTGAAGTTTTCGGCCAATCGGCTTGTGGCTTGAAGTTTCGGCCAATCGGCTTGCGGCTTGAAGTTTCGGCCAATCGGCTTGCGGCTTGAAGTTTCGGCCAATTGGCTTGAAGTTTCGGTCAGTCGGCTTGCGGCTTGAAGTTTCGGCCAATCAGCTTGCGACGTGACATGCTAGTTATCTATTTACTCGGCATAACTTCATCTTTCACATTATGCGAAAAAATGGGCTAACTTTACTGTTTTTTTTTCTTTTTAGCACAAAACTGTTTAAAAAGAAAAGTTGTTTGAAAAATTGATGCGCAAATACCGCACGAGATACAAAGTTGCAACGACCGCCATTGTATTCTCTAGGATCTTTGCTAAAAAAACATATGTTTGGCGACTTGATCAGCCAATTGCGACTTGAAGTTTTGGCCAATGGGCTTGCGACTTGATATTCAGCCAATGGGCTTGCGACTTGATGTTCGGCCAATGGGCTTGCGAATTGTTTGGCCAATGGGCTTGCGGCTTGAAGTTTCGGCCAATCGGCTTGCAGCTTGAAATTTCAGCCAATCGGCTAGCGGCTTGAAGTTTCGGCCAATCGGCTTGCGACTTGAAGTTTCTGCCAATCGGCTTGCGGCTTAAAGTTTCAGCCAATCGGCTTGCGGCTTGAAGTTTCGACCAATCGGCTTGAGACTTGAAGTTTCGGCCAATCGACTTGCGACTTGAAGTTTCAGGCAATCGGCTTGAAGTTTCGGCCAATCGGCTTGCGACTTGAAGTTTCGGCCAATCGGCTTGCGGCTTGAAGTTTCGGGTAATCGACTTGCGGCTTGAAGTTTCGGCCAATCGGCTTGCGGCTTGAAGTTTTAGCCAATCGGCATGCGACTTGAAGTTTCGGCCAATCGGCTTGCGACTTGAAGTTTCGGCCAATCGGCTTGCGGCTTGAAGTTTCCGGTAATTGGCTTGCGGCTAGAAGTTTCGGCCAATCGGCTTACGGCTTGAAGTTTCGGCCAATCGGCTTGAGGCTTGGAGTTTCAGCCAATCAGCTTGCAGATTGAAGTTTCGGCCAATCGGCTTGCGGCTTAAAGTTTCGGCCAATCGGATTGCGGCTTGAAGTTTTCGGCCAATCGGCTTGCGGCTTAAAGTTTTGGCCAATCGGATTGTGGCTTGAAGTTTCAGCCAATCGACTTAAAGTTTCGGCCAATCGGCATGCGACTTGAAGTTTCGGCCAATCGGCTTGCGGCTTAAAGTTTCGGCCAATCGGCTTGCGGCTTAAAGTTTCAGCCAATCGGCTTGCGGCTTGAAGTTTCGACCAATCGGCTTGAGGCTTGGAGTTTCAGCCAATCAGCTTGCAGATTGAAGTTTCGGCCAATCGGCTTGCGGCTTAAAGTTTCGGCAAATCGGATTGCGGCTTGAAGTTTTCGGCCAATCGGCATGCGGCTTAAAGTTTCGGCCAATCGGATTGCGGCTTGAAGTTTCAGCCAATCGGCTTGAAGTTTCGGCCAATCGGCTTGTGACTTGAAGTTTCGGCCAATCGGCTTGCGGCTTGAAGTTTCGGCCTATCGGCTTGAGGCTTGAAGTTTCAGCCAATCAGCTTGCAGATTGAAGTTTCGGCCAATCGGCTTGCGGCTTGAAGTTTTGGCCAATCGGCTTGCGGCTTGAAGTTTTGGCCAATCGGCTTGCGACTTGTTCGGCCAGTCAGCTTGCAACGTGACATGTTAGGTATCTATTTACTCGACATAACTTCATCTTTCACATTATGCGAAAAAAATGGGCTAACTTTACTGGTTTTCTTTTTTTAGCACAAAACTGTTTAAAAAATAAAACTTGTTTGAAAAATTAATACTCAAATACCACACGAGATACAAAGTTGCAACCACCGCCATTGTATTCTCTAGGGTCTTTGCTAAAAAAACATGTTTGGCGACTTGATGATCAGCCAATGGGCTTGCGACTTGATATTCAGCCAATGGGCTTGCGACTTGATATTCAGCCAATGGGCTTGCGACTTGTTCGGCCAAACGGCTTGCGGCTTGAAGTTTCGGCCAATCGGCTTATGGCTTGAAGTTTCGGCCAATCGGCTTGAGGCTTGGAGTTTCGGCCAATCGGCATGAGACTTGAAGTTTCGGCCAATCGGCTTGAAGTTTCGGCCAATCGGCTTGAAGTTTCGACCAATCGGCTTGCGGCTTAAAGTTTCAGCCAATCGGCTTGCGGCTTGAAGTTTCGACCAATCGGCTTGCGACTTAAAGTTTCGGCCAATCGGCTTGCGGCTTAAAGTTTCGGCCAATCGGCTTGCGGCTTAAAGTTTCGGCCAATCGGCTTGCGGCTTAAAGTTTCAGCCAATCGGCTTGCGGCTTGAAGTTTCGACCAATCGGCTTGAGACTTGAAGTTTCGGCCAATCGGCTTGCGGCTTGAAGTTTCGGGTAATCGACTTGCGGCTTGAAGTTTCGGCCAATCGGCTTGCGGCTTGAAGTTTTAGCCAATCGGCATGCGACTTGAAGTTTCGGCCAATCGGCTTGCGACTTAAAGTTTCGGCCAATCGGCTTGCGGCTTAAAGTTTCGGCCAATCGGCTTGTGGCTTAAAGTTTCGGCCAATCGGCTTGCGGCTTGAAGTTTTCGGCCAATCGGCTTGAGACTTGAAGTTTTGGCCAATCGACTTGCGACTTGAAGTTTCGGCCAATCGGCTTGCGGCTTGAAGTTTCAGGTAATCTGCTCGCGGCTTGAAGTTTCGGCCAATCGGCTTGCGGCTTGAAGTTTTGGTCAGTCGGCTTGCGGCTTGAAGTTTCAGCCAATCGGCTTGAAGTTTCGGCCAATCGGCTTGCGGCTTGAAGTTTCGGCCAATTGGCTTGCGGCTTAAAGTTTCGGCCAATCGGCTTGCGGCTTAAAGTTTCGGCCAATCGGATTGCGGCTTGAAGTTTTCTGCCAATCGGCTTGCGTCTTAAAGTTTCGGCCAATCGGCTTGCGGCTTGAAGTTTCGGGTAATCGACTTGCGGCTTGAAGTTTCGGCCAATCGGCTTGCGGCTTGAAGTTTTAGCCAATCGGCATGCGACTTGAAGTTTCGGCCAATCGGCTTGCGACTTAAAGTTTCGGCCAATCGGCTTGCGGCTTAAAGTTTCGGCCAATCGGCTTGTGGCTTAAAGTTTCGGCCAATCGGCTTGCGGCTTGAAGTTTTCGGCCAATCGGCTTGAGACTTGAAGTTTTGGCCAATCGACTTGCGACTTGAAGTTTCGGCCAATCGGCTTGCGGCTTGAAGTTTCAGGTAATCTGCTCGCGGCTTGAAGTTTCGGCCAATCGGCTTGCGGCTTGAAGTTTTGGTCAGTCGGCTTGCGGCTTGAAGTTTCAGCCAATCGGCTTGAAGTTTCGGCCAATCGGCTTGCGGCTTGAAGTTTCGGCCAATCGGCTTGCGGCTTAAAGTTTCGGCCAATCGGCTTGCGGCTTAAAGTTTCGGCCAATCGGATTGCGGCTTGAAGTTTTCTGCCAATCGGCTTGCGGCTTAAAGTTTCGGCCAATCGGCTTGCGGCTTAAAGTTTTGGCCAATCGGATTGTGGCTTGAAGTTTCAGCCAATCGGCTTGAAGTTTCGGCCAATCGGCATGCGACTTGAAGTTTCGGCCAATCGGCTTGCGGCTTAAAGTTTCGGCCAATCGGCTTGCGGCTTAAAGTTTCGGCCAATCGGATTGCGGCTTGAAGTTTTCTGCCAATCGGCTTGCGGCTTAAAGTTTCGGCCAATCGGCTTGCGGCTTAAAGTTTTGGCCAATCGGATTGTGGCTTGAAGTTTCAGCCAATCGGCTTGAAGTTTCGGCCAATCGGCATGCGACTTGAAGTTTCGGCCAATCGGCTTGCGGCTTAAAGTTTCGGCCAATCGGCTTGCGGCTTAAAGTTTCAGCCAATCGGCTTGCGGCTTGAAGTTTCGACCAATCGGCTTGAGACTTGAAGTTTCGGCCAATCGGCTTGCGGCTTGAAGTTTCGGGTAATCGACTTGCGGCTTGAAGTTTCGGCCAATCGGCTTGCGGCTTGAAGTTTTAGCCAATCGGCATGCGACTTGAAGTTTCGGCCAATCGGCTTGAGACTTGAAGTTTCGGCCAATCGGCTTGCGGCTTGAAGTTTCGGGTAATCGACTTGCGGCTTGAAGTTTCGGCCAATCGGCTTGCGGCTTGAAGTTTTAGCCAATCGGCATGCGACTTGAAGTTTCGGCCAATCGGCTTGCGACTTGAAGTTTCGGCCAATCGGCTTGCGGCTTGAAGTTTCGGGTAATTGGCTTGCGGCTAGAAGTTTCGGCCAATCGGCTTGCGGCTTAAAGTTTCGGCCAATCGGCTTGCGACTTAAAGTTTCGGCCAATCGGCTTGCGACTTGAAGTTTCGGCCAATCGGCTTGCGGCTTAGTTTCGGCCAATCGGCTTGCGGCTTAAAGTTTCAGCCAATCGGCTTGCGGCTTGAAGTTTCGACCAATCGGCTTGAGGCTTGGAGTTTCAGCCAATCAGCTTGCAGATTGAAGTTTCGGCCAATCGGCTTGCGGCTTAAAGTTTCGGCCAATCGGATTGCGGCTTGAAGTTTTCGGCCAATCGGCATGCGGCTTAAAGTTTCACCCAATCGGATTGCGGCTTGAAGTTTCAGCCAATCGGCTTGAAGTTTCGGCCAATCGGCTTGTGACTTGAAGTTTCTGCCAATCGGCTTGCGGCTTGAAGTTTCGGCCTATCGGCTTGAGGCTTGAAGTTTCAGCCAATCAGCTTGCAGATTGAAGTTTCGGCCAATCGGCTTGCGGCTTGAAGTTTTGGCCAATCGGCTTGCGGCTTGAAGTTTTGGCCAATCGGCTTGCGACTTGTTCGGCCAGTCAGCTTGCAACGTGACATGTTAGGTATCTATTTACTCGACATAACTTCATCTTTCACATTATGCGAAAAAAATGGGCTAACTTTACTGGTTTTCTTTTTTTAGCACAAAACTGTTTAAAAAATAAAACTTGTTTGAAAAATTAATACTCAAATACCACACGAGATACAAAGTTGCAACCACCGCCATTGTATTCTCTAGGGTCTTTGCTAAAAAAACATGTTTGGCGACTTGATGATCAGCCAATGGGCTTGCGACTTGATATTCAGCCAATGGGCTTGCGACTTGATATTCAGCCAATGGGCTTGCGACTTGTTCGGCCAAACGGCTTGCGGCTTGAAGTTTCGGCCAATCGGCTTATGGCTTGAAGTTTCGGCCAATCGGCTTGAGGCTTGGAGTTTCGGCCAATCGGCATGAGACTTGAAGTTTCGGCCAATCGGCTTGAAGTTTCGGCCAATCGGCTTGAAGTTTCGACCAATCGGCTTGCGGCTTAAAGTTTCAGCCAATCGGCTTGCGGCTTGAAGTTTCGACCAATCGGCTTGCGACTTAAAGTTTCGGCCAATCGGCTTGCGGCTTAAAGTTTCGGCCAATCGGCTTGTGGCTTAAAGTTTCGGCCAATCGGCTTGCGGCTTGAAGTTTTCGGCCAATCGGCTTGAGACTTGAAGTTTTGGCCAATCGACTTGCGACTTGAAGTTTCGGCCAATCGGCTTGCGGCTTGAAGTTTCAGGTAATCTGCTCGCGGCTTGAAGTTTCGGCCAATCGGCTTGCGGCTTGAAGTTTTGGTCAGTCGGCTTGCGGCTTGAAGTTTCAGCCAATCGGCTTGAAGTTTCGGCCAATCGGCTTGCGGCTTGAAGTTTCGGCCAATCGGCTTGCGGCTTAAAGTTTCGGCCAATCGGCTTGCGGCTTAAAGTTTCGGCCAATCGGATTGCGGCTTGAAGTTTTCTGCCAATCGGCATGCGACTTGAAGTTTCGGCCAATCGGCTTGCGACTTGAAGTTTCGGCCAATCGGCTTGCGGCTTGAAGTTTCGGGTAATTGGCTTGCGGCTAGAAGTTTCGGCCAATCGGCTTGCGGCTTAAAGTTTCGGCCAATCGGCTTGCGACTTAAAGTTTCGGCCAATCGGCTTGCGACTTGAAGTTTCGGCCAATCGGCTTGCGGCTTAGTTTCGGCCAATCGGCTTGCGGCTTAAAGTTTCAGCCAATCGGCTTGCGGCTTGAAGTTTCGACCAATCGGCTTGAGGCTTGGAGTTTCAGCCAATCAGCTTGCAGATTGAAGTTTCGGCCAATCGGCTTGCGGCTTAAAGTTTCGGCCAATCGGATTGCGGCTTGAAGTTTTCGGCCAATCGGCATGCGGCTTAAAGTTTCACCCAATCGGATTGCGGCTTGAAGTTTCAGCCAATCGGCTTGAAGTTTCGGCCAATCGGCTTGTGACTTGAAGTTTCTGCCAATCGGCTTGCGGCTTGAAGTTTCGGCCTATCGGCTTGAGGCTTGAAGTTTCAGCCAATCAGCTTGCAGATTGAAGTTTCGGCCAATCGGCTTGCGGCTTGAAGTTTTGGCCAATCGGCTTGCGGCTTGAAGTTTTGGCCAATCGGCTTGCGACTTGTTCGGCCAGTCAGCTTGCAACGTGACATGTTAGGTATCTATTTACTCGACATAACTTCATCTTTCACATTATGCAAAAAAAATGGGCTAACTTTACTGGTTTTCTTTTTTTAGCACAAAACTGTTTAAAAAATAAAACTTGTTTGAAAAATTAATACTCAAATACCACACGAGATACAAAGTTGCAACCACCGCCATTGTATTCTCTAGGGTCTTTGCTAAAAAAACATGTTTCGCGACTTGATGATCAGCCAATGGGCTTGCGACTTGATATTCAGCCAATGGGCTTGCGACTTGATATTCAGCCAATGGGCTTGCGACTTGTTCGGCCAAACGGCTTGCGGCTTGAAGTTTCGGCCAATCGGCTTATGGCTTGAAGTTTCGGCCAATCGGCTTGAGGCTTGGAGTTTCGACCAATCGGCTTGAGACTTGAAGTTTCGGCCAATCGGCTTGAAGTTTCGGCCAATCGGCTTGAAGTTTCGACCAATCGGCTTGCGGCTTAAAGTTTCAGCCAATCGGCTTGCGGCTTGAAGTTTCGACCAATCGGCTTGCGACTTAAAGTTTCGGCCAATCGGCTTGCGGCTTAAAGTTTCGGCCAATCGGCTTGCGGCTTAAAGTTTCGGCCAATCGGCTTGCGGCTTAAAGTTTCAGCCAATCGGCTTGCGGCTTGAAGTTTCGACCAATCGGCTTGAGACTTGAAGTTTCGGCCAATCGGCTTGCGGCTTGAAGTTTCGGGTAATCGACTTGCGGCTTGAAGTTTCGGCCAATCGGCTTGCGGCTTGAAGTTTTAGCCAATCGGCATGCGACTTGAAGTTTCGGCCAATCGGCTTGCGACTTAAAGTTTCGGCCAATCGGCTTGCGGCTTAAAGTTTCGGCCAATCGGCTTGTGGCTTAAAGTTTCGGCCAATCGGCTTGCGGCTTGAAGTTTTCGGCCAATCGGCTTGAGACTTGAAGTTTTGGCCAATCGACTTGCGACTTGAAGTTTCGGCCAATCGGCTTGCGGCTTGAAGTTTCAGGTAATCTGCTCGCGGCTTGAAGTTTCGGCCAATCGGCTTGCGGCTTGAAGTTTTGGTCAGTCGGCTTGCGGCTTGAAGTTTCAGCCAATCGGCTTGAAGTTTCGGCCAATCGGCTTGCGGCTTGAAGTTTCGGCCAATCGGCTTGCGGCTTAAAGTTTCGGCCAATCGGCTTGCGGCTTAAAGTTTCGGCCAATCGGATTGCGGCTTGAAGTTTTCTGCCAATCGGCTTGCGGCTTAAAGTTTCGGCCAATCGGCTTGAAGTTTCGACCAATCGGCTTGCGACTTAAAGTTTCAGCCAATCGGCTTGCGGCTTGAAGTTTCGACCAATCGGCTTGCGACTTAAAGTTTCGGCCAATCGGCTTGCGGCTTAAAGTTTCGGCCAATCGGCTTGCGGCTTAAAGTTTCGGCCAATCGGCTTGCGGCTTAAAGTTTCAGCCAATCGGCTTGCGGCTTGAAGTTTCGGGTAATCGACTTGCGGCTTGAAGTTTCGGCCAATCGGCTTGCGGCTTGAAGTTTTAGCCAATCGGCATGCGACTTGAAGTTTCGGCCAATCGGCTTGCGACTTAAAGTTTCGGCCAATCGGCTTGCGGCTTAAAGTTTCGGCCAATCGGCTTGTGGCTTAAAGTTTCGGCCAATCGGCTTGCGGCTTGAAGTTTTCGGCCAATCGGCTTGAGACTTGAAGTTTTGGCCAATCGACTTGCGACTTGAAGTTTCGGCCAATCGGCTTGCGGCTTGAAGTTTCAGGTAATCTGCTCGCGGCTTGAAGTTTCGGCCAATCGGCTTGCGGCTTAAAGTTTCGGCCAATCGGATTGCGGCTTGAAGTTTTCTGCCAATCGGCTTGCGGCTTAAAGTTTCGGCCAATCGGCTTGCGGCTTAAAGTTTTGGCCAATCGGATTGTGGCTTGAAGTTTCAGCCAATCGGCTTGAAGTTTCGGCCAATCGGCATGCGACTTGAAGTTTCGGCCAATCGGCTTGCGGCTTAAAGTTTCGGCCAATCGGCTTGCGGCTTAAAGTTTCAGCCAATCGGCTTGCGGCTTGAAGTTTCGACCAATCGGCTTGAGACTTGAAGTTTCGGCCAATCGGCTTGCGGCTTGAAGTTTCGGGTAATCGACTTGCGGCTTGAAGTTTCGGCCAATCGGCTTGCGGCTTGAAGTTTTAGCCAATCGGCATGCGACTTGAAGTTTCGGCCAATCGGCTTGCGGCTTAAAGTTTCGGCCAATCGGCTTGCGACTTAAAGTTTCGGCCAATCGGCTTGCGACTTGAAGTTTCGGCCAATCGGCTTGCGGCTTAAAGTTTCGGCCAATCGGCTTGCGGCTTAAAGTTTCAGCCAATCGGCTTGCGGCCTGAAGTTTCGACCAATCGGCTTGAGGCTTGGAGTTTCAGCCAATCAGCTTGCAGATTGAAGTTTCGGCCAATCGGCTTGCGGCTTAAAGTTTCGGCCAATCGGATTGCGGCTTGAAGTTTTCGGCCAATCGGCATGCGGCTTAAAGTTTCACCCAATCGGATTGCGGCTATAAGTTTCAGCCAATCGGCTTGAAGTTTCGGCCAATCGGCTTGTGACTTGAAGTTTCTGCCAATCGGCTTGCGGCTTGAAGTTTCGGCCTATCGGCTTGAGGCTTGAAGTTTCAGCCAATCAGCTTGCAGATTGAAGTTTCGGCCAATCGGCTTGCGGCTTGAAGTTTTGGCCAATCGGCTTGCGGCTTGAAGTTTTGGCCAATCGGCTTGCGAATTGTTCGGCCAGTCAGCTTGCAACGTGACATGTTAGGTATCTATTTACTCGACATAACTTCATCTTTCACATTATGCAAAAAAAATGGGCTAACTTTACTGGTTTTCTTTTTTTAGCACAAAACTGTTTAAAAAATAAAACTTGTTTGAAAAATTAATACTCAAATACCACACGAGATACAAAGTTGCAACCACCGCCATTGTATTCTCTAGGGTCTTTGCTAAAAAAACATGTTTCGCGACTTGATGATCAGCCAATGGGCTTGCGACTTGATATTCAGCCAATGGGCTTGCGACTTGATATTCAGCCAATGGGCTTGCGACTTGTTCGGCCAAACGGCTTGCGGCTTGAAGTTTCGGCCAATCGGCTTATGGCTTGAAGTTTCGGCCAATCGGCTTGAGGCTTGGAGTTTCGACCAATCGGCTTGAGACTTGAAGTTTCGGCCAATCGGCTTGAAGTTTCGGCCAATCGGCTTGAAGTTTCGACCAATCGGCTTGCGGCTTAAAGTTTCAGCCAATCGGCTTGCGGCTTGAAGTTTCGACCAATCGGCTTGCGACTTAAAGTTTCGGCCAATCGGCTTGCGGCTTAAAGTTTCGGCCAATCGGCTTGCGGCTTAAAGTTTCGGCCAATCGGCTTGCGGCTTAAAGTTTCAGCCAATCGGCTTGCGGCTTGAAGTTTCGACCAATCGGCTTGAGACTTGAAGTTTCGGCCAATCGGCTTGCGGCTTGAAGTTTCGGGTAATCGACTTGCGGCTTGAAGTTTCGGCCAATCGGCTTGCGGCTTGAAGTTTTAGCCAATCGGCATGCGACTTGAAGTTTCGGCCAATCGGCTTGCGACTTAAAGTTTCGGCCAATCGGCTTGCGGCTTAAAGTTTCGGCCAATCGGCTTGTGGCTTAAAGTTTCGGCCAATCGGCTTGCGGCTTGAAGTTTTCGGCCAATCGGCTTGAGACTTGAAGTTTTGGCCAATCGACTTGCGACTTGAAGTTTCGGCCAATCGGCTTGCGGCTTGAAGTTTCAGGTAATCTGCTCGCGGCTTGAAGTTTCGGCCAATCGGCTTGCGGCTTGAAGTTTTGGTCAGTCGGCTTGCGGCTTGAAGTTTCAGCCAATCGGCTTGAAGTTTCGGCCAATCGGCTTGCGGCTTGAAGTTTCGGCCAATCGGCTTGCGGCTTAAAGTTTCGGCCAATCGGCTTGCGGCTTAAAGTTTCGGCCAATCGGATTGCGGCTTGAAGTTTTCTGCCAATCGGCTTGCGGCTTAAAGTTTCGGCCAATCGGCTTGAAGTTTCGACCAATCGGCTTGCGACTTAAAGTTTCAGCCAATCGGCTTGCGGCTTGAAGTTTCGACCAATCGGCTTGCGACTTAAAGTTTCGGCCAATCGGCTTGCGGCTTAAAGTTTCAGCCAATCGGCTTGCGGCTTGAAGTTTCGACCAATCGGCTTGAGACTTGAAGTTTCGGCCAATCGGCTTGCGGCTTGAAGTTTCGGGTAATCGACTTGCGGCTTGAAGTTTCGGCCAATCGGCTTGCGGCTTGAAGTTTTAGCCAATCGGCATGCGACTTGAAGTTTCGGCCAATCGGCTTGCGACTTAAAGTTTCGGCCAATCGGCTTGCGGCTTAAAGTTTCGGCCAATCGGCTTGTGGCTTAAAGTTTCGGCCAATCGGCTTGCGGCTTGAAGTTTTCGGCCAATCGGCTTGAGACTTGAAGTTTTGGCCAATCGACTTGCGACTTGAAGTTTCGGCCAATCGGCTTGCGGCTTGAAGTTTCAGGTAATCTGCTCGCGGCTTGAAGTTTCGGCCAATCGGCTTGCGGCTTAAAGTTTCGGCCAATCGGATTGCGGCTTGAAGTTTTCTGCCAATCGGCTTGCGGCTTAAAGTTTCGGCCAATCGGCTTGCGGCTTAAAGTTTTGGCCAATCGGATTGTGGCTTGAAGTTTCAGCCAATCGGCTTGAAGTTTCGGCCAATCGGCATGCGACTTGAAGTTTCGGCCAATCGGCATGCGGCTTAAAGTTTCGGCCAATCGGCTTGCGGCTTAAAGTTTCAGCCAATCGGCTTGCGGCTTGAAGTTTCGACCAATCGGCTTGAGACTTGAAGTTTCGGCCAATCGGCTTGCGGCTTGAAGTTTCGGGTAATCGACTTGCGGCTTGAAGTTTCGGCCAATCGGCTTGCGGCTTGAAGTTTTAGCCAATCGGCATGCGACTTGAAGTTTCGGCCAATCGGCTTGAGACTTGAAGTTTCGGCCAATCGGCTTGCGGCTTGAAGTTTCGGGTAATCGACTTGCGGCTTGAAGTTTCGGCCAATCGGCTTGCGGCTTGAAGTTTTAGCCAATCGGCATGCGACTTGAAGTTTCGGCCAATCGGCTTGCGACTTGAAGTTTCGGCCAATCGGCTTGCGGCTTGAAGTTTCGGGTAATTGGCTTGCGGCTAGAAGTTTCGGCCAATCGGCTTGCGGCTTAAAGTTTCGGCCAATCGGCTTGCGACTTAAAGTTTCGGCCAATCGGCTTGCGACTTGAAGTTTCGGCCAATCGGCTTGCGGCTTGAAGTTTCGACCAATCGGCTTGAGGCTTGGAGTTTCAGCCAATCAGCTTGCAGATTGAAGTTTCGGCCAATCGGCTTGCGGCTTAAAGTTTCGGCCAATCGGATTGCGGCTTGAAGTTTTCGGCCAATCGGCATGCGGCTTAAAGTTTCACCCAATCGGATTGCGGCTTGAAGTTTCAGCCAATCGGCTTGAAGTTTCGGCCAATCGGCTTGTGACTTGAAGTTTCTGCCAATCGGCTTGCGGCTTGAAGTTTCGGCCTATCAGCTTGAGGCTTGAAGTTTCAGCCAATCAGCTTGCAGATTGAAGTTTCGGCCAATCGGCTTGCGGCTTGAAGTTTTGGCCAATCGGCTTGCGGCTTGAAGTTTTGGCCAATCGGCTTGCGACTTGTTCGGCCAGTCAGCTTGCAACGTGACATGTTAGGTATCTATTTACTCGACATAACTTCATCTTTCACATTATGCAAAAAAAATGGGCTAACTTTACTGGTTTTCTTTTTTTAGCACAAAACTGTTTAAAAAATAAAACTTGTTTGAAAAATTAATACTCAAATACCACACGAGATACAAAGTTGCAACCACCGCCATTGTATTCTCTAGGGTCTTTGCTAAAAAAACATGTTTCGCGACTTGATGATCAGCCAATGGGCTTGCGACTTGATATTCAGCCAATGGGCTTGCGACTTGATATTCAGCCAATGGGCTTGCGACTTGTTCGGCCAAACGGCTTGCGGCTTGAAGTTTCGGCCAATCGGCTTATGGCTTGAAGTTTCGGCCAATCGGCTTGAGGCTTGGAGTTTCGACCAATCGGCTTGCGGCTTGAAGTTTCGGGTAATCGACTTGCGGCTTGAAGTTTCGGCCAATCGGCTTGCGGCTTGAAGTTTTAGCCAATCGGCATGCGACTTGAAGTTTCGGCCAATCGGCTTGAGACTTGAAGTTTCGGCCAATCGGCTTGCGGCTTGAAGTTTCGGGTAATCGACTTGCGGCTTGAAGTTTCGGCCAATCGGCTTGCGGCTTGAAGTTTTAGCCAATCGGCATGCGACTTGAAGTTTCGGCCAATCGGCTTGCGACTTGAAGTTTCGGCCAATCGGCTTGCGGCTTGAAGTTTCGGGTAATTGGCTTGCGGCTAGAAGTTTCGGCCAATCGGCTTGCGGCTTAAAGTTTCGGCCAATCGGCTTGCGACTTAAAGTTTCGGCCAATCGGCTTGCGACTTGAAGTTTCGGCCAATCGGCTTGCGGCTTAAAGTTTCGGCCAATCGGCTTGCGGCTTAAAGTTTCAGCCAATCGGCTTGCGGCTTGAAGTTTCGACCAATCGGCTTGAGGCTTGGAGTTTCAGCCAATCAGCTTGCAGATTGAAGTTTCGGCCAATCGGCTTGCGGCTTAAAGTTTCGGCCAATCGGATTGCGGCTTGAAGTTTTCGGCCAATCGGCATGCGGCTTAAAGTTTCACCCAATCGGATTGCGGCTATAAGTTTCAGCCAATCGGCTTGAAGTTTCGGCCAATCGGCTTGTGACTTGAAGTTTCTGCCAATCGGCTTGCGGCTTGAAGTTTCGGCCTATCGGCTTGAGGCTTGAAGTTTCAGCCAATCAGCTTGCAGATTGAAGTTTCGGCCAATCGGCTTGCGGCTTGAAGTTTTGGCCAATCGGCTTGCGGCTTGAAGTTTTGGCCAATCGGCTTGCGACTTGTTCGGCCAGTCAGCTTGCAACGTGACATGTTAGGTATCTATTTACTCGACATAACTTCATCTTTCACATTATGCAAAAAAAATGGGCTAACTTTACTGGTTTTCTTTTTTTAGCACAAAACTGTTTAAAAAATAAAACTTGTTTGAAAAATTAATACTCAAATACCACACGAGATACAAAGTTGCAACCACCGCCATTGTATTCTCTAGGGTCTTTGCTAAAAAAACATGTTTCGCGACTTGATGATCAGCCAATGGGCTTGCGACTTGATATTCAGCCAATGGGCTTGCGACTTGATATTCAGCCAATGGGCTTGCGACTTGTTCGGCCAAACGGCTTGCGGCTTGAAGTTTCGGCCAATCGGCTTATGGCTTGAAGTTTCGGCCAATCGGCTTGAGGCTTGGAGTTTCGACCAATCGGCTTGAGACTTGAAGTTTCGGCCAATCGGCTTGAAGTTTCGGCCAATCGGCTTGAAGTTTCGACCAATCGGCTTGCGGCTTAAAGTTTCAGCCAATCGGCTTGCGGCTTGAAGTTTCGACCAATCGGCTTGCGACTTAAAGTTTCGGCCAATCGGCTTGCGGCTTAAAGTTTCGGCCAATCGGCTTGCGGCTTAAAGTTTCGGCCAATCGGCTTGCGGCTTAAAGTTTCAGCCAATCGGCTTGCGGCTTGAAGTTTCGACCAATCGGCTTGAGACTTGAAGTTTCGGCCAATCGGCTTGCGGCTTGAAGTTTCGGGTAATCGACTTGCGGCTTGAAGTTTCGGCCAATCGGCTTGCGGCTTGAAGTTTTAGCCAATCGGCATGCGACTTGAAGTTTCGGCCAATCGGCTTGCGACTTAAAGTTTCGGCCAATCGGCTTGCGGCTTAAAGTTTCGGCCAATCGGCTTGTGGCTTAAAGTTTCGGCCAATCGGCTTGCGGCTTGAAGTTTTCGGCCAATCGGCTTGAGACTTGAAGTTTTGGCCAATCGACTTGCGACTTGAAGTTTCGGCCAATCGGCTTGCGGCTTGAAGTTTCAGGTAATCTGCTCGCGGCTTGAAGTTTCGGCCAATCGGCTTGCGGCTTGAAGTTTTGGTCAGTCGGCTTGCGGCTTGAAGTTTCAGCCAATCGGCTTGAAGTTTCGGCCAATCGGCTTGCGGCTTGAAGTTTCGGCCAATCGGCTTGCGGCTTAAAGTTTCGGCCAATCGGCTTGCGGCTTAAAGTTTCGGCCAATCGGATTGCGGCTTGAAGTTTTCTGCCAATCGGCTTGCGGCTTAAAGTTTCGGCCAATCGGCTTGAAGTTTCGACCAATCGGCTTGCGACTTAAAGTTTCAGCCAATCGGCTTGCGGCTTGAAGTTTCGACCAATCGGCTTGCGACTTAAAGTTTCGGCCAATCGGCTTGCGGCTTAAAGTTTCAGCCAATCGGCTTGCGGCTTGAAGTTTCGACCAATCGGCTTGAGACTTGAAGTTTCGGCCAATCGGCTTGCGGCTTGAAGTTTCGGGTAATCGACTTGCGGCTTGAAGTTTCGGCCAATCGGCTTGCGGCTTGAAGTTTTAGCCAATCGGCATGCGACTTGAAGTTTCGGCCAATCGGCTTGCGACTTAAAGTTTCGGCCAATCGGCTTGCGGCTTAAAGTTTCGGCCAATCGGCTTGTGGCTTAAAGTTTCGGCCAATCGGCTTGCGGCTTGAAGTTTTCGGCCAATCGGCTTGAGACTTGAAGTTTTGGCCAATCGACTTGCGACTTGAAGTTTCGGCCAATCGGCTTGCGGCTTGAAGTTTCAGGTAATCTGCTCGCGGCTTGAAGTTTCGGCCAATCGGCTTGCGGCTTAAAGTTTCGGCCAATCGGATTGCGGCTTGAAGTTTTCTGCCAATCGGCTTGCGGCTTAAAGTTTCGGCCAATCGGCTTGCGGCTTAAAGTTTTGGCCAATCGGATTGTGGCTTGAAGTTTCAGCCAATCGGCTTGAAGTTTCGGCCAATCGGCATGCGACTTGAAGTTTCGGCCAATCGGCTTGCGGCTTAAAGTTTCGGCCAATCGGCTTGCGGCTTAAAGTTTCAGCCAATCGGCTTGCGGCTTGAAGTTTCGACCAATCGGCTTGAGACTTGAAGTTTCGGCCAATCGGCTTGCGGCTTGAAGTTTCGGGTAATCGACTTGCGGCTTGAAGTTTCGGCCAATCGGCTTGCGGCTTGAAGTTTTAGCCAATCGGCATGCGACTTGAAGTTTCGGCCAATCGGCTTGAGACTTGAAGTTTCGGCCAATCGGCTTGCGGCTTGAAGTTTCGGGTAATCGATTTGCGGCTTGAAGTTTCGGCCAATCGGCTTGCGGCTTGAAGTTTTAGCCAATCGGCATGCGACTTGAAGTTTCGGCCAATCGGCTTGCGACTTGAAGTTTCGGCCAATCGGCTTGCGGCTTGAAGTTTCGGGTAATTGGCTTGCGGCTAGAAGTTTCGGCCAATCGGCTTGCGGCTTAAAGTTTCGGCCAATCGGCTTGCGACTTAAAGTTTCGGCCAATCGGCTTGCGACTTGAAGTTTCGGCCAATCGGCTTGCGGCTTAAAGTTTCGGCCAATCGGCTTGCGGCTTAAAGTTTCAGCCAATCGGCTTGCGGCTTGAAGTTTCGACCAATCGGCTTGAGGCTTGGAGTTTCAGCCAATCAGCTTGCAGATTGAAGTTTCGGCCAATCGGCTTGCGGCTTAAAGTTTCGGCCAATCGGATTGCGGCTTGAAGTTTTCGGCCAATCGGCATGCGGCTTAAAGTTTCACCCAATCGGATTGCGGCTTGAAGTTTCAGCCAATCGGCTTGAAGTTTCGGCCAATCGGCTTGTGACTTGAAGTTTCTGCCAATCGGCTTGCGGCTTGAAGTTTCGGCCTATCGGCTTGAGGCTTGAAGTTTCAGCCAATCAGCTTGCAGATTGAAGTTTCGGCCAATCGGCTTGCGGCTTGAAGTTTTGGCCAATCGGCTTGCGGCTTGAAGTTTTGGCCAATCGGCTTGCGACTTGTTCGGCCAGTCAGCTTGCAACGTGACATGTTAGGTATCTATTTACTCGACATAACTTCATCTTTCACATTATGCAAAAAAAATGGGCTAACTTTACTGGTTTTCTTTTTTTAGCACAAAACTGTTTAAAAAATAAAACTTGTTTGAAAAATTAATACTCAAATACCACACGAGATACAAAGTTGCAACCACCGCCATTGTATTCTCTAGGGTCTTTGCTAAAAAAACATGTTTCGCGACTTGATGATCAGCCAATGGGCTTGCGACTTGATATTCAGCCAATGGGCTTGCGACTTGATATTCAGCCAATGGGCTTGCGACTTGTTCGGCCAAACGGCTTGCGGCTTGAAGTTTCGGCCAATCGGCTTATGGCTTGAAGTTTCGGCCAATCGGCTTGAGGCTTGGAGTTTCGACCAATCGGCTTGAGACTTAAAGGTTTCGGCCAATCGGCTTGAAGTTTCGGCCAATCGGCTTGAAGTTTCGACCAATCGGCTTGCGGCTTAAAGTTTCAGCCAATCGGCTTGCGGCTTGAAGTTTCGACCAATCGGCTTGCGACTTAAAGTTTCGGCCAATCGGCTTGCGGCTTAAAGTTTCGGCCAATCGGCTTGCGGCTTAAAGTTTCGGCCAATCGGCTTGCGGCTTAAAGTTTCAGCCAATCGGCTTGCGGCTTGAAGTTTCGACCAATCGGCTTGAGACTTGAAGTTTCGGCCAATCGGCTTGCGGCTTGAAGTTTCGGGTAATCGACTTGCGGCTTGAAGTTTCGGCCAATCGGCTTGCGGCTTGAAGTTTTAGCCAATCGGCATGCGACTTGAAGTTTCGGCCAATCGGCTTGCGACTTAAAGTTTCGGCCAATCGGCTTGCGGCTTAAAGTTTCGGCCAATCGGCTTGCGGCTTAAAGTTTCGGCCAATCGGCTTGCGGCTTGAAGTTTTCTGCCAATCGGCTTGCGGCTTAAAGTTTCGGCCAATCGGCTTGAAGTTTCGACCAATCGGCTTGCGACTTAAAGTTTCAGCCAATCGGCTTGCGGCTTGAAGTTTCGACCAATCGGCTTGCGACTTAAAGTTTCGGCCAATCGGCTTGCGGCTTAAAGTTTCGGCCAATCGGCTTGCGGCTTAAAGTTTCGGCCAATCGGCTTGCGGCTTAAAGTTTCAGCCAATCGGCTTGCGGCTTGAAGTTTCGACCAATCGGCTTGAGACTTGAAGTTTCGGCCAATCGGCTTGCGGCTTGAAGTTTCGGGTAATCGACTTGCGGCTTGAAGTTTCGGCCAATCGGCTTGCGGCTTGAAGTTTTAGCCAATCGGCTTGTGACTTGAAGTTTCTGCCAATCGGCTTGCGGCTTGAAGTTTCGGCCTATCGGCTTGAGGCTTGAAGTTTCAGCCAATCAGCTTGCAGATTGAAGTTTCGGCCAATCGGCTTGCGGCTTGAAGTTTTGGCCAATCGGCTTGCGGCTTGAAGTTTTGGCCAATCGGCTTGCGACTTGTTCGGCCAGTCAGCTTGCAACGTGACATGTTAGGTATCTATTTACTCGACATAACTTCATCTTTCACATTATGCAAAAAAAATGGGCTAACTTTACTGGTTTTCTTTTTTTAGCACAAAACTGTTTAAAAAATAAAACTTGTTTGAAAAATTAATACTCAAATACCACACGAGATACAAAGTTGCAACCACCGCCATTGTATTCTCTAGGGTCTTTGCTAAAAAAACATGTTTCGCGACTTGATGATCAGCCAATGGGCTTGCGACTTGATATTCAGCCAATGGGCTTGCGACTTGATATTCAGCCAATGGGCTTGCGACTTGTTCGGCCAAACGGCTTGCGGCTTGAAGTTTCGGCCAATCGGCTTATGGCTTGAAGTTTCGGCCAATCGGCTTGAGGCTTGGAGTTTCGACCAATCGGCTTGAGACTTGAAGTTTCGGCCAATCGGCTTGAAGTTTCGGCCAATCGGCTTGAAGTTTCGACCAATCGGCTTGCGGCTTAAAGTTTCAGCCAATCGGCTTGCGGCTTGAAGTTTCGACCAATCGGCTTGCGACTTAAAGTTTCGGCCAATCGGCTTGCGGCTTAAAGTTTCGGCCAATCGGCTTGCGGCTTAAAGTTTCGGCCAATCGGCTTGCGGCTTAAAGTTTCAGCCAATCGGCTTGCGGCTTGAAGTTTCGACCAATCGGCTTGAGACTTGAAGTTTCGGCCAATCGGCTTGCGGCTTGAAGTTTCGGGTAATCGACTTGCGGCTTGAAGTTTCGGCCAATCGGCTTGCGGCTTGAAGTTTTAGCCAATCGGCATGCGACTTGAAGTTTCGGCCAATCGGCTTGCGACTTAAAGTTTCGGCCAATCGGCTTGCGGCTTAAAGTTTCGGCCAATCGGCTTGTGGCTTAAAGTTTCGGCCAATCGGCTTGCGGCTTGAAGTTTTCGGCCAATCGGCTTGAGACTTGAAGTTTTGGCCAATCGACTTGCGACTTGAAGTTTCGGCCAATCGGCTTGCGGCTTGAAGTTTCAGGTAATCTGCTCGCGGCTTGAAGTTTCGGCCAATCGGCTTGCGGCTTGAAGTTTTGGTCAGTCGGCTTGCGGCTTGAAGTTTCAGCCAATCGGCTTGAAGTTTCGGCCAATCGGCTTGCGGCTTGAAGTTTCGGCCAATCGGCTTGCGGCTTAAAGTTTCGGCCAATCGGCTTGCGGCTTAAAGTTTCGGCCAATCGGATTGCGGCTTGAAGTTTTCTGCCAATCGGCTTGCGGCTTAAAGTTTCGGCCAATCGGCTTGAAGTTTCGACCAATCGGCTTGCGACTTAAAGTTTCAGCCAATCGGCTTGCGGCTTGAAGTTTCGACCAATCGGCTTGCGACTTAAAGTTTCGGCCAATCGGCTTGCGGCTTAAAGTTTCAGCCAATCGGCTTGCGGCTTGAAGTTTCGACCAATCGGCTTGAGACTTGAAGTTTCGGCCAATCGGCTTGCGGCTTGAAGTTTCGGGTAATCGACTTGCGGCTTGAAGTTTCGGCCAATCGGCTTGCGGCTTGAAGTTTTAGCCAATCGGCATGCGACTTGAAGTTTCGGCCAATCGGCTTGCGACTTAAAGTTTCGGCCAATCGGCTTGCGGCTTAAAGTTTCGGCCAATCGGCTTGTGGCTTAAAGTTTCGGCCAATCGGCTTGCGGCTTGAAGTTTTCGGCCAATCGGCTTGAGACTTGAAGTTTTGGCCAATCGACTTGCGACTTGAAGTTTCGGCCAATCGGCTTGCGGCTTGAAGTTTCAGGTAATCTGCTCGCGGCTTGAAGTTTCGGCCAATCGGCTTGCGGCTTAAAGTTTCGGCCAATCGGATTGCGGCTTGAAGTTTTCTGCCAATCGGCTTGCGGCTTAAAGTTTCGGCCAATCGGCTTGCGGCTTAAAGTTTTGGCCAATCGGATTGTGGCTTGAAGTTTCAGCCAATCGGCTTGAAGTTTCGGCCAATCGGCATGCGACTTGAAGTTTCGGCCAATCGGCTTGCGGCTTAAAGTTTCGGCCAATCGGCTTGCGGCTTAAAGTTTCAGCCAATCGGCTTGCGGCTTGAAGTTTCGACCAATCGGCTTGAGACTTGAAGTTTCGGCCAATCGGCTTGCGGCTTGAAGTTTCGGGTAATCGACTTGCGGCTTGAAGTTTCGGCCAATCGGCTTGCGGCTTGAAGTTTTAGCCAATCGGCATGCGACTTGAAGTTTCGGCCAATCGGCTTGAGACTTGAAGTTTCGGCCAATCGGCTTGCGGCTTGAAGTTTCGGGTAATCGACTTGCGGCTTGAAGTTTCGGCCAATCGGCTTGCGGCTTGAAGTTTTAGCCAATCGGCATGCGACTTGAAGTTTCGGCCAATCGGCTTGCGACTTGAAGTTTCGGCCAATCGGCTTGCGGCTTGAAGTTTCGGGTAATTGGCTTGCGGCTAGAAGTTTCGGCCAATCGGCTTGCGGCTTAAAGTTTCGGCCAATCGGCTTGCGACTTAAAGTTTCGGCCAATCGGCTTGCGACTTGAAGTTTCGGCCAATCGGCTTGCGGCTTAAAGTTTCGGCCAATCGGCTTGCGGCTTAAAGTTTCAGCCAATCGGCTTGCGGCTTGAAGTTTCGACCAATCGGCTTGAGGCTTGGAGTTTCAGCCAATCAGCTTGCAGATTGAAGTTTCGGCCAATCGGCTTGCGGCTTAAAGTTTCGGCCAATCGGATTGCGGCTTGAAGTTTTCGGCCAATCGGCATGCGGCTTAAAGTTTCACCCAATCGGATTGCGGCTATAAGTTTCAGCCAATCGGCTTGAAGTTTCGGCCAATCGGCTTGTGACTTGAAGTTTCTGCCAATCGGCTTGCGGCTTGAAGTTTCGGCCTATCGGCTTGAGGCTTGAAGTTTCAGCCAATCAGCTTGCAGATTGAAGTTTCGGCCAATCGGCTTGCGGCTTGAAGTTTTGGCCAATCGGCTTGCGGCTTGAAGTTTTGGCCAATCGGCTTGCGACTTGTTCGGCCAGTCAGCTTGCAACGTGACATGTTAGGTATCTATTTACTCGACATAACTTCATCTTTCACATTATGCAAAAAAAATGGGCTAACTTTACTGGTTTTCTTTTTTTAGCACAAAACTGTTTAAAAAATAAAACTTGTTTGAAAAATTAATACTCAAATACCACACGAGATACAAAGTTGCAACCACCGCCATTGTATTCTCTAGGGTCTTTGCTAAAAAAACATGTTTCGCGACTTGATGATCAGCCAATGGGCTTGCGACTTGATATTCAGCCAATGGGCTTGCGACTTGATATTCAGCCAATGGGCTTGCGACTTGTTCGGCCAAACGGCTTGCGGCTTGAAGTTTCGGCCAATCGGCTTATGGCTTGAAGTTTCGGCCAATCGGCTTGAGGCTTGGAGTTTCGACCAATCGGCTTGAGACTTGAAGTTTCGGCCAATCGGCTTGAAGTTTCGGCCAATCGGCTTGAAGTTTCGACCAATCGGCTTGCGGCTTAAAGTTTCAGCCAATCGGCTTGCGGCTTGAAGTTTCGACCAATCGGCTTGCGACTTAAAGTTTCGGCCAATCGGCTTGCGGCTTAAAGTTTCGGCCAATCGGCTTGCGGCTTAAAGTTTCGGCCAATCGGCTTGCGGCTTAAAGTTTCAGCCAATCGGCTTGCGGCTTGAAGTTTCGACCAATCGGCTTGAGACTTGAAGTTTCGGCCAATCGGCTTGCGGCTTGAAGTTTCGGGTAATCGACTTGCGGCTTGAAGTTTCGGCCAATCGGCTTGCGGCTTGAAGTTTTAGCCAATCGGCATGCGACTTGAAGTTTCGGCCAATCGGCTTGCGACTTAAAGTTTCGGCCAATCGGCTTGCGGCTTAAAGTTTCGGCCAATCGGCTTGTGGCTTAAAGTTTCGGCCAATCGGCTTGCGGCTTGAAGTTTTCGGCCAATCGGCTTGAGACTTGAAGTTTTGGCCAATCGACTTGCGACTTGAAGTTTCGGCCAATCGGCTTGCGGCTTGAAGTTTCAGGTAATCTGCTCGCGGCTTGAAGTTTCGGCCAATCGGCTTGCGGCTTGAAGTTTTGGTCAGTCGGCTTGCGGCTTGAAGTTTCAGCCAATCGGCTTGAAGTTTCGGCCAATCGGCTTGCGGCTTGAAGTTTCGGCCAATCGGCTTGCGGCTTAAAGTTTCGGCCAATCGGCTTGCGGCTTAAAGTTTCGGCCAATCGGATTGCGGCTTGAAGTTTTCTGCCAATCGGCTTGCGGCTTAAAGTTTCGGCCAATCGGCTTGAAGTTTCGACCAATCGGCTTGCGACTTAAAGTTTCAGCCAATCGGCTTGCGGCTTGAAGTTTCGACCAATCGGCTTGCGACTTAAAGTTTCGGCCAATCGGCTTGCGGCTTAAAGTTTCAGCCAATCGGCTTGCGGCTTGAAGTTTCGACCAATCGGCTTGAGACTTGAAGTTTCGGCCAATCGGCATGCGGCTTGAAGTTTCGGGTAATCGACTTGCGGCTTGAAGTTTCGGCCAATCGGCTTGCGGCTTGAAGTTTTAGCCAATCGGCATGCGACTTGAAGTTTCGGCCAATCGGCTTGCGACTTAAAGTTTCGGCCAATCGGCTTGCGGCTTAAAGTTTCGGCCAATCGGCTTGTGGCTTAAAGTTTCGGCCAATCGGCTTGCGGCTTGAAGTTTTCTGCCAATCGGCTTGCGGCTTAAAGTTTCGGCCAATCGGCTTGCGGCTTAAAGTTTTGGCCAATCGGATTGTGGCTTGAAGTTTCAGCCAATCGGCTTGAAGTTTCGGCCAATCGGCATGCGACTTGAAGTTTCGGCCAATCGGCTTGCGACTTGAAGTTTCGGCCAATCGGCTTGCGGCTTGAAGTTTCGGGTAATTGGCTTGCGGCTAGAAGTTTCGGCCAATCGGCTTGCGGCTTAAAGTTTCGGCCAATCGGCTTGCGACTTAAAGTTTCGGCCAATCGGCTTGCGACTTGAAGTTTCGGCCAATCGGCTTGCGGCTTAAAGTTTCGGCCAATCGGCTTGCGGCTTAAAGTTTCAGCCAATCGGCTTGCGGCTTGAAGTTTCGACCAATCGGCTTGAGGCTTGGAGTTTCAGCCAATCAGCTTGCAGATTGAAGTTTCGGCCAATCGGCTTGCGGCTTAAAGTTTCGGCCAATCGGATTGCGGCTTGAAGTTTTCGGCCAATCGGCATGCGGCTTAAAGTTTCACCCAATCGGATTGCGGCTTGAAGTTTCAGCCAATCGGCTTGAAGTTTCGGCCAATCGGCTTGTGACTTGAAGTTTCTGCCAATCGGCTTGCGGCTTGAAGTTTCGGCCTATCGGCTTGAGGCTTGAAGTTTCAGCCAATCAGCTTGCAGATTGAAGTTTCGGCCAATCGGCTTGCGGCTTGAAGTTTTGGCCAATCGGCTTGCGGCTTGAAGTTTTGGCCAATCGGCTTGCGACTTGTTCGGCCAGTCAGCTTGCAACGTGACATGTTAGGTATCTATTTACTCGACATAACTTCATCTTTCACATTATGCAAAAAAAATGGGCTAACTTTACTGGTTTTCTTTTTTTAGCACAAAACTGTTTAAAAAATAAAACTTGTTTGAAAAATTAATACTCAAATACCACACGAGATACAAAGTTGCAACCACCGCCATTGTATTCTCTAGGGTCTTTGCTAAAAAAACATGTTTCGCGACTTGATGATCAGCCAATGGGCTTGCGACTTGATATTCAGCCAATGGGCTTGCGACTTGATATTCAGCCAATGGGCTTGCGACTTGTTCGGCCAAACGGCTTGCGGCTTGAAGTTTCGGCCAATCGGCTTATGGCTTGAAGTTTCGGCCAATCGGCTTGAGGCTTGGAGTTTCGACCAATCGGCTTGCGGCTTGAAGTTTCGGGTAATCGACTTGCGGCTTGAAGTTTCGGCCAATCGGCTTGCGGCTTGAAGTTTTAGCCAATCGGCATGCGACTTGAAGTTTCGGCCAATCGGCTTGAGACTTGAAGTTTCGGCCAATCGGCTTGCGGCTTGAAGTTTCGGGTAATCGACTTGCGGCTTGAAGTTTCGGCCAATCGGCTTGCGGCTTGAAGTTTTAGCCAATCGGCATGCGACTTGAAGTTTCGGCCAATCGGCTTGAGACTTGAAGTTTCGGCCAATCGGCTTGCGGCTTGAAGTTTCGGGTAATCGACTTGCGGCTTGAAGTTTCGGCCAATCGGCTTGCGGCTTGAAGTTTTAGCCAATCGGCATGCGACTTGAAGTTTCGGCCAATCGGCTTGCGACTTGAAGTTTCGGCCAATCGGCTTGCGGCTTGAAGTTTCGGGTAATTGGCTTGCGGCTAGAAGTTTCGGCCAATCGGCTTGCGGCTTAAAGTTTCGGCCAATCGGCTTGCGACTTAAAGTTTCGGCCAATCGGCTTGCGACTTGAAGTTTCGGCCAATCGGCTTGCGGCTTAAAGTTTCGGCCAATCGGCTTGCGGCTTAAAGTTTCAGCCAATCGGCTTGCGGCTTGAAGTTTCGACCAATCGGCTTGAGGCTTGGAGTTTCAGCCAATCAGCTTGCAGATTGAAGTTTCGGCCAATCGGCTTGCGGCTTAAAGTTTCGGCCAATCGGATTGCGGCTTGAAGTTTTCGGCCAATCGGCATGCGGCTTAAAGTTTCACCCAATCGGATTGCGGCTTGAAGTTTCAGCCAATCGGCTTGAAGTTTCGGCCAATCGGCTTGTGACTTGAAGTTTCTGCCAATCGGCTTGCGGCTTGAAGTTTCGGCCTATCGGCTTGAGGCTTGAAGTTTCAGCCAATCAGCTTGCAGATTGAAGTTTCGGCCAATCGGCTTGCGGCTTGAAGTTTTGGCCAATCGGCTTGCGGCTTGAAGTTTTGGCCAATCGGCTTGCGACTTGTTCGGCCAGTCAGCTTGCAACGTGACATGTTAGGTATCTATTTACTCGACATAACTTCATCTTTCACATTATGCAAAAAAAATGGGCTAACTTTACTGGTTTTCTTTTTTTAGCACAAAACTGTTTAAAAAATAAAACTTGTTTGAAAAATTAATACTCAAATACCACACGAGATACAAAGTTGCAACCACCGCCATTGTATTCTCTAGGGTCTTTGCTAAAAAAACATGTTTCGCGACTTGATGATCAGCCAATGGGCTTGCGACTTGATATTCAGCCAATGGGCTTGCGACTTGATATTCAGCCAATGGGCTTGCGACTTGTTCGGCCAAACGGCTTGCGGCTTGAAGTTTCGGCCAATCGGCTTATGGCTTGAAGTTTCGGCCAATCGGCTTGAGGCTTGGAGTTTCGACCAATCGGCTTGAGACTTGAAGTTTCGGCCAATCGGCTTGAAGTTTCGGCCAATCGGCTTGAAGTTTCGACCAATCGGCTTGCGGCTTAAAGTTTCAGCCAATCGGCTTGCGGCTTGAAGTTTCGACCAATCGGCTTGCGACTTAAAGTTTCGGCCAATCGGCTTGCGGCTTAAAGTTTCGGCCAATCGGCTTGCGGCTTAAAGTTTCGGCCAATCGGCTTGCGGCTTAAAGTTTCAGCCAATCGGCTTGCGGCTTGAAGTTTCGACCAATCGGCTTGAGACTTGAAGTTTCGGCCAATCGGCTTGCGGCTTGAAGTTTCGGGTAATCGACTTGCGGCTTGAAGTTTCGGCCAATCGGCTTGCGGCTTGAAGTTTTAGCCAATCGGCATGCGACTTGAAGTTTCGGCCAATCGGCTTGCGACTTAAAGTTTCGGCCAATCGGCTTGCGGCTTAAAGTTTCGGCCAATCGGCTTGTGGCTTAAAGTTTCGGCCAATCGGCTTGCGGCTTGAAGTTTTCGGCCAATCGGCTTGAGACTTGAAGTTTTGGCCAATCGACTTGCGACTTGAAGTTTCGGCCAATCGGCTTGCGGCTTGAAGTTTCAGGTAATCTGCTCGCGGCTTGAAGTTTCGGCCAATCGGCTTGCGGCTTGAAGTTTTGGTCAGTCGGCTTGCGGCTTGAAGTTTCAGCCAATCGGCTTGAAGTTTCGGCCAATCGGCTTGCGGCTTGAAGTTTCGGCCAATCGGCTTGCGGCTTAAAGTTTCGGCCAATCGGCTTGCGGCTTAAAGTTTCGGCCAATCGGATTGCGGCTTGAAGTTTTCTGCCAATCGGCTTGCGGCTTAAAGTTTCGGCCAATCGGCTTGAAGTTTCGACCAATCGGCTTGCGACTTAAAGTTTCAGCCAATCGGCTTGCGGCTTGAAGTTTCGACCAATCGGCTTGCGACTTAAAGTTTCGGCCAATCGGCTTGCGGCTTAAAGTTTCAGCCAATCGGCTTGCGGCTTGAAGTTTCGACCAATCGGCTTGAGACTTGAAGTTTCGGCCAATCGGCTTGCGGCTTGAAGTTTCGGGTAATCGACTTGCGGCTTGAAGTTTCGGCCAATCGGCTTGCGGCTTGAAGTTTTAGCCAATCGGCATGCGACTTGAAGTTTCGGCCAATCGGCTTGCGACTTAAAGTTTCGGCCAATCGGCTTGCGGCTTAAAGTTTCGGCCAATCGGCTTGTGGCTTAAAGTTTCGGCCAATCGGCTTGCGGCTTGAAGTTTTCGGCCAATCGGCTTGAGACTTGAAGTTTTGGCCAATCGACTTGCGACTTGAAGTTTCGGCCAATCGGCTTGCGGCTTGAAGTTTCAGGTAATCTGCTCGCGGCTTGAAGTTTCGGCCAATCGGCTTGCGGCTTAAAGTTTCGGCCAATCGGATTGCGGCTTGAAGTTTTCTGCCAATCGGCTTGCGGCTTAAAGTTTCGGCCAATCGGCTTGCGGCTTAAAGTTTTGGCCAATCGGATTGTGGCTTGAAGTTTCAGCCAATCGGCTTGAAGTTTCGGCCAATCGGCATGCGACTTGAAGTTTCGGCCAATCGGCTTGCGGCTTAAAGTTTCGGCCAATCGGCTTGCGGCTTAAAGTTTCAGCCAATCGGCTTGCGGCTTGAAGTTTCGACCAATCGGCTTGAGACTTGAAGTTTCGGCCAATCGGCTTGCGGCTTGAAGTTTCGGGTAATCGACTTGCGGCTTGAAGTTTCGGCCAATCGGCTTGCGGCTTGAAGTTTTAGCCAATCGGCATGCGACTTGAAGTTTCGGCCAATCGGCTTGAGACTTGAAGTTTCGGCCAATCGGCTTGCGGCTTGAAGTTTCGGGTAATCGACTTGCGGCTTGAAGTTTCGGCCAATCGGCTTGCGGCTTGAAGTTTTAGCCAATCGGCATGCGACTTGAAGTTTCGGCCAATCGGCTTGCGACTTGAAGTTTCGGCCAATCGGCTTGCGGCTTGAAGTTTCGGGTAATTGGCTTGCGGCTAGAAGTTTCGGCCAATCGGCTTGCGGCTTAAAGTTTCGGCCAATCGGCTTGCGACTTAAAGTTTCGGCCAATCGGCTTGCGACTTGAAGTTTCGGCCAATCGGCTTGCGGCTTAAAGTTTCGGCCAATCGGCTTGCGGCTTAAAGTTTCAGCCAATCGGCTTGCGGCTTGAAGTTTCGACCAATCGGCTTGAGGCTTGGAGTTTCAGCCAATCAGCTTGCAGATTGAAGTTTCGGCCAATCGGCTTGCGGCTTAAAGTTTCGGCCAATCGGATTGCGGCTTGAAGTTTTCGGCCAATCGGCATGCGGCTTAAAGTTTCACCCAATCGGATTGCGGCTTGAAGTTTCAGCCAATCGGCTTGAAGTTTCGGCCAATCGGCTTGTGACTTGAAGTTTCTGCCAATCGGCTTGCGGCTTGAAGTTTCGGCCTATCGGCTTGAGGCTTGAAGTTTCAGCCAATCAGCTTGCAGATTGAAGTTTCGGCCAATCGGCTTGCGGCTTGAAGTTTTGGCCAATCGGCTTGCGGCTTGAAGTTTTGGCCAATCGGCTTGCGACTTGTTCGGCCAGTCAGCTTGCAACGTGACATGTTAGGTATCTATTTACTCGACATAACTTCATCTTTCACATTATGCAAAAAAAATGGGCTAACTTTACTGGTTTTCTTTTTTTAGCACAAAACTGTTTAAAAAATAAAACTTGTTTGAAAAATTAATACTCAAATACCACACGAGATACAAAGTTGCAACCACCGCCATTGTATTCTCTAGGGTCTTTGCTAAAAAAACATGTTTCGCGACTTGATGATCAGCCAATGGGCTTGCGACTTGATATTCAGCCAATGGGCTTGCGACTTGATATTCAGCCAATGGGCTTGCGACTTGTTCGGCCAAACGGCTTGCGGCTTGAAGTTTCGGCCAATCGGCTTATGGCTTGAAGTTTCGGCCAATCGGCTTGAGGCTTGGAGTTTCGACCAATCGGCTTGAGACTTGAAGTTTCGGCCAATCGGCTTGAAGTTTCGGCCAATCGGCTTGAAGTTTCGACCAATCGGCTTGCGGCTTAAAGTTTCAGCCAATCGGCTTGCGGCTTGAAGTTTCGACCAATCGGCTTGCGACTTAAAGTTTCGGCCAATCGGCTTGCGGCTTAAAGTTTCGGCCAATCGGCTTGCGGCTTAAAGTTTCGGCCAATCGGCTTGCGGCTTAAAGTTTCAGCCAATCGGCTTGCGGCTTGAAGTTTCGACCAATCGGCTTGAGACTTGAAGTTTCGGCCAATCGGCTTGCGGCTTGAAGTTTCGGGTAATCGACTTGCGGCTTGAAGTTTCGGCCAATCGGCTTGCGGCTTGAAGTTTTAGCCAATCGGCATGCGACTTGAAGTTTCGGCCAATCGGCTTGCGACTTAAAGTTTCGGCCAATCGGCTTGCGGCTTAAAGTTTCGGCCAATCGGCTTGTGGCTTAAAGTTTCGGCCAATCGGCTTGCGGCTTGAAGTTTTCGGCCAATCGGCTTGAGACTTGAAGTTTTGGCCAATCGACTTGCGACTTGAAGTTTCGGCCAATCGGCTTGCGGCTTGAAGTTTCAGGTAATCTGCTCGCGGCTTGAAGTTTCGGCCAATCGGCTTGCGGCTTGAAGTTTTGGTCAGTCGGCTTGCGGCTTGAAGTTTCAGCCAATCGGCTTGAAGTTTCGGCCAATCGGCTTGCGGCTTGAAGTTTCGGCCAATCGGCTTGCGGCTTAAAGTTTCGGCCAATCGGCTTGCGGCTTAAAGTTTCGGCCAATCGGATTGCGGCTTGAAGTTTTCTGCCAATCGGCTTGCGGCTTAAAGTTTCGGCCAATCGGCTTGAAGTTTCGACCAATCGGCTTGCGACTTAAAGTTTCAGCCAATCGGCTTGCGGCTTGAAGTTTCGACCAATCGGCTTGCGACTTAAAGTTTCGGCCAATCGGCTTGCGGCTTAAAGTTTCGGCCAATCGGCTTGCGGCTTAAAGTTTCGGCCAATCGGCTTGCGGCTTAAAGTTTCAGCCAATCGGCTTGCGGCTTGAAGTTTCGACCAATCGGCTTGAGACTTGAAGTTTCGGCCAATCGGCTTGCGGCTTGAAGTTTCGGGTAATCGACTTGCGGCTTGAAGTTTCGGCCAATCGGCTTGCGGCTTGAAGTTTTAGCCAATCGGCATGCGACTTGAAGTTTCGGCCAATCGGCTTGCGACTTAAAGTTTCGGCCAATCGGCTTGCGGCTTAAAGTTTCGGCCAATCGGCTTGTGGCTTAAAGTTTCGGCCAATCGGCTTGCGGCTTGAAGTTTTCGGCCAATCGGCTTGAGACTTGAAGTTTTGGCCAATCGACTTGCGACTTGAAGTTTCGGCCAATCGGCTTGCGGCTTGAAGTTTCAGGTAATCTGCTCGCGGCTTGAAGTTTCGGCCAATCGGCTTGCGGCTTGAAGTTTTGGTCAGTCGGCTTGCGGCTTGAAGTTTCGGCCAATCGGCTTGCGGCTTGAAGTTTTGGTCAGTCGGCTTGCGGCTTGAAGTTTCAGCCAATCGGCTTGAAGTTTCGGCCAATCGGCTTGCGGCTTGAAGTTTCGGCCAATCGGCTTGCGGCTTAAAGTTTCGGCCAATCGGCTTGCGGCTTAAAGTTTCGGCCAATCGGATTGCGGCTTGAAGTTTTCTGCCAATCGGCTTGCGGCTTAAAGTTTCGGCCAATCGGCTTGCGGCTTAAAGTTTTGGCCAATCGGATTGTGGCTTGAAGTTTCAGCCAATCGGCTTGAAGTTTCGGCCAATCGGCATGCGACTTGAAGTTTCGGCCAATCGGCTTGCGGCTTAAAGTTTCGGCCAATCGGCTTGCGGCTTAAAGTTTCGGCCAATCGGATTGCGGCTTGAAGTTTTCTGCCAATCGGCTTGCGGCTTAAAGTTTCGGCCAATCGGCTTGCGGCTTAAAGTTTTGGCCAATCGGATTGTGGCTTGAAGTTTCAGCCAATCGGCTTGAAGTTTCGGCCAATCGGCATGCGACTTGAAGTTTTGGCCAATCGGCTTGCGGCTTAAAGTTTCGGCCAATCGGCTTGCGGCTTAAAGTTTCAGCCAATCGGCTTGCGGCTTGAAGTTTCGACCAATCGGCTTGAGACTTGAAGTTTCGGCCAATCGGCTTGCGGCTTGAAGTTTCGGGTAATCGACTTGCGGCTTGAAGTTTCGGCCAATCGGCTTGCGGCTTGAAGTTTTAGCCAATCGGCATGCGACTTGAAGTTTCGGCCAATCGGCTTGAGACTTGAAGTTTCGGCCAATCGGCTTGCGGCTTGAAGTTTCGGGTAATCGACTTGCGGCTTGAAGTTTCGGCCAATCGGCTTGCGGCTTGAAGTTTTAGCCAATCGGCATGCGACTTGAAGTTTCGGCCAATCGGCTTGCGACTTGAAGTTTCGGCCAATCGGCTTGCGGCTTGAAGTTTCGGGTAATTGGCTTGCGGCTAGAAGTTTCGGCCAATCGGCTTGCGGCTTAAAGTTTCGGCCAATCGGCTTGCGACTTAAAGTTTCGGCCAATCGGCTTGCGACTTGAAGTTTCGGCCAATCGGCTTGCGGCTTAAAGTTTCGGCCAATCGGCTTGCGGCTTAAAGTTTCAGCCAATCGGCTTGCGGCTTGAAGTTTCGACCAATCGGCTTGAGGCTTGGAGTTTCAGCCAATCAGCTTGCAGATTGAAGTTTCGGCCAATCGGCTTGCGGCTTAAAGTTTCGGCCAATCGGATTGCGGCTTGAAGTTTTCGGCCAATCGGCATGCGGCTTAAAGTTTCACCCAATCGGATTGCGGCTTGAAGTTTCAGCCAATCGGCTTGAAGTTTCGGCCAATCGGCTTGTGACTTGAAGTTTCTGCCAATCGGCTTGCGGCTTGAAGTTTCGGCCTATCGGCTTGAGGCTTGAAGTTTCAGCCAATCAGCTTGCAGATTGAAGTTTCGGCCAATCGGCTTGCGGCTTGAAGTTTTGGCCAATCGGCTTGCGGCTTGAAGTTTTGGCCAATCGGCTTGCGACTTGTTCGGCCAGTCAGCTTGCAACGTGACATGTTAGGTATCTATTTACTCGACATAACTTCATCTTTCACATTATGCAAAAAAAATGGGCTAACTTTACTGGTTTTCTTTTTTTAGCACAAAACTGTTTAAAAAATAAAACTTGTTTGAAAAATTAATACTCAAATACCACACGAGATACAAAGTTGCAACCACCGCCATTGTATTCTCTAGGGTCTTTGCTAAAAAAACATGTTTCGCGACTTGATGATCAGCCAATGGGCTTGCGACTTGATATTCAGCCAATGGGCTTGCGACTTGATATTCAGCCAATGGGCTTGCGACTTGTTCGGCCAAACGGCTTGCGGCTTGAAGTTTCGGCCAATCGGCTTATGGCTTGAAGTTTCGGCCAATCGGCTTGAGGCTTGGAGTTTCGACCAATCGGCTTGCGGCTTGAAGTTTCGGGTAATCGACTTGCGGCTTGAAGTTTCGGCCAATCGGCTTGCGGCTTGAAGTTTTAGCCAATCGGCATGCGACTTGAAGTTTCGGCCAATCGGCTTGAGACTTGAAGTTTCGGCCAATCGGCTTGCGGCTTGAAGTTTCGGGTAATCGACTTGCGGCTTGAAGTTTCGGCCAATCGGCTTGCGGCTTGAAGTTTTAGCCAATCGGCATGCGACTTGAAGTTTCGGCCAATCGGCTTGAGACTTGAAGTTTCGGCCAATCGGCTTGCGGCTTGAAGTTTCGGGTAATCGACTTGCGGCTTGAAGTTTCGGCCAATCGGCTTGCGGCTTGAAGTTTTAGCCAATCGGCATGCGACTTGAAGTTTCGGCCAATCGGCTTGCGACTTGAAGTTTCGGCCAATCGGCTTGCGGCTTGAAGTTTCGGGTAATTGGCTTGCGGCTAGAAGTTTCGGCCAATCGGCTTGCGGCTTAAAGTTTCGGCCAATCGGCTTGCGACTTAAAGTTTCGGCCAATCGGCTTGCGACTTGAAGTTTCGGCCAATCGGCTTGCGGCTTAAAGTTTCGGCCAATCGGCTTGCGGCTTAAAGTTTCAGCCAATCGGCTTGCGGCTTGAAGTTTCGACCAATCGGCTTGAGGCTTGGAGTTTCAGCCAATCAGCTTGCAGATTGAAGTTTCGGCCAATCGGCTTGCGGCTTAAAGTTTCGGCCAATCGGATTGCGGCTTGAAGTTTTCGGCCAATCGGCATGCGGCTTAAAGTTTCACCCAATCGGATTGCGGCTTGAAGTTTCAGCCAATCGGCTTGAAGTTTCGGCCAATCGGCTTGTGACTTGAAGTTTCTGCCAATCGGCTTGCGGCTTGAAGTTTCGGCCTATCGGCTTGAGGCTTGAAGTTTCAGCCAATCAGCTTGCAGATTGAAGTTTCGGCCAATCGGCTTGCGGCTTGAAGTTTTGGCCAATCGGCTTGCGGCTTGAAGTTTTGGCCAATCGGCTTGCGACTTGTTCGGCCAGTCAGCTTGCAACGTGACATGTTAGGTATCTATTTACTCGACATAACTTCATCTTTCACATTATGCAAAAAAAATGGGCTAACTTTACTGGTTTTCTTTTTTTAGCACAAAACTGTTTAAAAAATAAAACTTGTTTGAAAAATTAATACTCAAATACCACACGAGATACAAAGTTGCAACCACCGCCATTGTATTCTCTAGGGTCTTTGCTAAAAAAACATGTTTCGCGACTTGATGATCAGCCAATGGGCTTGCGACTTGATATTCAGCCAATGGGCTTGCGACTTGATATTCAGCCAATGGGCTTGCGACTTGTTCGGCCAAACGGCTTGCGGCTTGAAGTTTCGGCCAATCGGCTTATGGCTTGAAGTTTCGGCCAATCGGCTTGAGGCTTGGAGTTTCGACCAATCGGCTTGAGACTTGAAGTTTCGGCCAATCGGCTTGAAGTTTCGGCCAATCGGCTTGAAGTTTCGACCAATCGGCTTGCGGCTTAAAGTTTCAGCCAATCGGCTTGCGGCTTGAAGTTTCGACCAATCGGCTTGCGACTTAAAGTTTCGGCCAATCGGCTTGCGGCTTAAAGTTTCGGCCAATCGGCTTGCGGCTTAAAGTTTCGGCCAATCGGCTTGCGGCTTAAAGTTTCAGCCAATCGGCTTGCGGCTTGAAGTTTCGACCAATCGGCTTGAGACTTGAAGTTTCGGCCAATCGGCTTGCGGCTTGAAGTTTCGGGTAATCGACTTGCGGCTTGAAGTTTCGGCCAATCGGCTTGCGGCTTGAAGTTTTAGCCAATCGGCATGCGACTTGAAGTTTCGGCCAATCGGCTTGCGACTTAAAGTTTCGGCCAATCGGCTTGCGGCTTAAAGTTTCGGCCAATCGGCTTGTGGCTTAAAGTTTCGGCCAATCGGCTTGCGGCTTGAAGTTTTCGGCCAATCGGCTTGAGACTTGAAGTTTTGGCCAATCGACTTGCGACTTGAAGTTTCGGCCAATCGGCTTGCGGCTTGAAGTTTCAGGTAATCTGCTCGCGGCTTGAAGTTTCGGCCAATCGGCTTGCGGCTTGAAGTTTTGGTCAGTCGGCTTGCGGCTTGAAGTTTCAGCCAATCGGCTTGAAGTTTCGGCCAATCGGCTTGCGGCTTGAAGTTTCGGCCAATCGGCTTGCGGCTTAAAGTTTCGGCCAATCGGCTTGCGGCTTAAAGTTTCGGCCAATCGGATTGCGGCTTGAAGTTTTCTGCCAATCGGCTTGCGGCTTAAAGTTTCGGCCAATCGGCTTGAAGTTTCGACCAATCGGCTTGCGACTTAAAGTTTCAGCCAATCGGCTTGCGGCTTGAAGTTTCGACCAATCGGCTTGCGACTTAAAGTTTCGGCCAATCGGCTTGCGGCTTAAAGTTTCAGCCAATCGGCTTGCGGCTTGAAGTTTCGACCAATCGGCTTGAGACTTGAAGTTTCGGCCAATCGGCTTGCGGCTTGAAGTTTCGGGTAATCGACTTGCGGCTTGAAGTTTCGGCCAATCGGCTTGCGGCTTGAAGTTTTAGCCAATCGGCATGCGACTTGAAGTTTCGGCCAATCGGCTTGCGACTTAAAGTTTCGGCCAATCGGCTTGCGGCTTAAAGTTTCGGCCAATCGGCTTGTGGCTTAAAGTTTCGGCCAATCGGCTTGCGGCTTGAAGTTTTCGGCCAATCGGCTTGAGACTTGAAGTTTTGGCCAATCGACTTGCGACTTGAAGTTTCGGCCAATCGGCTTGCGGCTTGAAGTTTCAGGTAATCTGCTCGCGGCTTGAAGTTTCGGCCAATCGGCTTGCGGCTTAAAGTTTCGGCCAATCGGATTGCGGCTTGAAGTTTTCTGCCAATCGGCTTGCGGCTTAAAGTTTCGGCCAATCGGCTTGCGGCTTAAAGTTTTGGCCAATCGGATTGTGGCTTGAAGTTTCAGCCAATCGGCTTGAAGTTTCGGCCAATCGGCATGCGACTTGAAGTTTCGGCCAATCGGCTTGCGGCTTAAAGTTTCGGCCAATCGGCTTGCGGCTTAAAGTTTCAGCCAATCGGCTTGCGGCTTGAAGTTTCGACCAATCGGCTTGAGACTTGAAGTTTCGGCCAATCGGCTTGCGGCTTGAAGTTTCGGGTAATCGACTTGCGGCTTGAAGTTTCGGCCAATCGGCTTGCGGCTTGAAGTTTTAGCCAATCGGCATGCGACTTGAAGTTTCGGCCAATCGGCTTGAGACTTGAAGTTTCGGCCAATCGGCTTGCGGCTTGAAGTTTCGGGTAATCGACTTGCGGCTTGAAGTTTCGGCCAATCGGCTTGCGGCTTGAAGTTTTAGCCAATCGGCATGCGACTTGAAGTTTCGGCCAATCGGCTTGCGACTTGAAGTTTCGGCCAATCGGCTTGCGGCTTGAAGTTTCGGGTAATTGGCTTGCGGCTAGAAGTTTCGGCCAATCGGCTTGCGGCTTAAAGTTTCGGCCAATCGGCTTGCGACTTAAAGTTTCGGCCAATCGGCTTGCGACTTGAAGTTTCGGCCAATCGGCTTGCGGCTTAAAGTTTCGGCCAATCGGCTTGCGGCTTAAAGTTTCAGCCAATCGGCTTGCGGCTTGAAGTTTCGACCAATCGGCTTGAGGCTTGGAGTTTCAGCCAATCAGCTTGCAGATTGAAGTTTCGGCCAATCGGCTTGCGGCTTAAAGTTTCGGCCAATCGGATTGCGGCTTGAAGTTTTCGGCCAATCGGCATGCGGCTTAAAGTTTCACCCAATCGGATTGCGGCTTGAAGTTTCAGCCAATCGGCTTGAAGTTTCGGCCAATCGGCTTGTGACTTGAAGTTTCTGCCAATCGGCTTGCGGCTTGAAGTTTCGGCCTATCGGCTTGAGGCTTGAAGTTTCAGCCAATCAGCTTGCAGATTGAAGTTTCGGCCAATCGGCTTGCGGCTTGAAGTTTTGGCCAATCGGCTTGCGGCTTGAAGTTTTGGCCAATCGGCTTGCGACTTGTTCGGCCAGTCAGCTTGCAACGTGACATGTTAGGTATCTATTTACTCGACATAACTTCATCTTTCACATTATGCAAAAAAAATGGGCTAACTTTACTGGTTTTCTTTTTTTAGCACAAAACTGTTTAAAAAATAAAACTTGTTTGAAAAATTAATACTCAAATACCACACGAGATACAAAGTTGCAACCACCGCCATTGTATTCTCTAGGGTCTTTGCTAAAAAAACATGTTTCGCGACTTGATGATCAGCCAATGGGCTTGCGACTTGATATTCAGCCAATGGGCTTGCGACTTGATATTCAGCCAATGGGCTTGCGACTTGTTCGGCCAAACGGCTTGCGGCTTGAAGTTTCGGCCAATCGGCTTATGGCTTGAAGTTTCGGCCAATCGGCTTGAGGCTTGGAGTTTCGACCAATCGGCTTGAGACTTGAAGTTTCGGCCAATCGGCTTGAAGTTTCGGCCAATCGGCTTGAAGTTTCGACCAATCGGCTTGCGGCTTAAAGTTTCAGCCAATCGGCTTGCGGCTTGAAGTTTCGACCAATCGGCTTGCGACTTAAAGTTTCGGCCAATCGGCTTGCGGCTTAAAGTTTCGGCCAATCGGCTTGCGGCTTAAAGTTTCGGCCAATCGGCTTGCGGCTTAAAGTTTCAGCCAATCGGCTTGCGGCTTGAAGTTTCGACCAATCGGCTTGAGACTTGAAGTTTCGGCCAATCGGCTTGCGGCTTGAAGTTTCGGGTAATCGACTTGCGGCTTGAAGTTTCGGCCAATCGGCTTGCGACTTAAAGTTTCGGCCAATCGGCTTGCGGCTTAAAGTTTCGGCCAATCGGCTTGTGGCTTAAAGTTTCGGCCAATCGGCTTGCGGCTTGAAGTTTTCGGCCAATCGGCTTGAGACTTGAAGTTTTGGCCAATCGACTTGCGACTTGAAGTTTCGGCCAATCGGCTTGCGGCTTGAAGTTTCAGGTAATCTGCTCGCGGCTTGAAGTTTCGGCCAATCGGCTTGCGGCTTGAAGTTTTGGTCAGTCGGCTTGCGGCTTGAAGTTTCAGCCAATCGGCTTGAAGTTTCGGCCAATCGGCTTGCGGCTTGAAGTTTCGGCCAATCGGCTTGCGGCTTAAAGTTTCGGCCAATCGGCTTGCGGCTTAAAGTTTCGGCCAATCGGATTGCGGCTTGAAGTTTTCTGCCAATCGGCTTGCGGCTTAAAGTTTCGGCCAATCGGCTTGAAGTTTCGACCAATCGGCTTGCGACTTAAAGTTTCAGCCAATCGGCTTGCGGCTTGAAGTTTCGACCAATCGGCTTGCGACTTAAAGTTTCGGCCAATCGGCTTGCGGCTTAAAGTTTCGGCCAATCGGCTTGCGGCTTAAAGTTTCGGCCAATCGGCTTGCGGCTTAAAGTTTCAGCCAATCGGCTTGCGGCTTGAAGTTTCGACCAATCGGCTTGAGACTTGAAGTTTCGGCCAATCGGCTTGCGGCTTGAAGTTTCGGGTAATCGACTTGCGGCTTGAAGTTTCGGCCAATCGGCTTGCGGCTTGAAGTTTTAGCCAATCGGCATGCGACTTGAAGTTTCGGCCAATCGGCTTGCGACTTAAAGTTTCGGCCAATCGGCTTGCGGCTTAAAGTTTCGGCCAATCGGCTTGTGGCTTAAAGTTTCGGCCAATCGGCTTGCGGCTTGAAGTTTTCGGCCAATCGGCTTGAGACTTGAAGTTTTGGCCAATCGACTTGCGACTTGAAGTTTCGGCCAATCGGCTTGCGGCTTGAAGTTTCAGGTAATCTGCTCGCGGCTTGAAGTTTCGGCCAATCGGCTTGCGGCTTGAAGTTTTGGTCAGTCGGCTTGCGGCTTGAAGTTTCGGCCAATCGGCTTGCGGCTTGAAGTTTTGGTCAGTCGGCTTGCGGCTTGAAGTTTCAGCCAATCGGCTTGAAGTTTCGGCCAATCGGCTTGCGGCTTGAAGTTTCGGCCAATCGGCTTGCGGCTTAAAGTTTCGGCCAATCGGCTTGCGGCTTAAAGTTTCGGCCAATCGGATTGCGGCTTGAAGTTTTCTGCCAATCGGCTTGCGGCTTAAAGTTTCGGCCAATCGGCTTGCGGCTTAAAGTTTTGGCCAATCGGATTGTGGCTTGAAGTTTCAGCCAATCGGCTTGAAGTTTCGGCCAATCGGCATGCGACTTGAAGTTTCGGCCAATCGGCTTGCGGCTTAAAGTTTCGGCCAATCGGCTTGCGGCTTAAAGTTTCGGCCAATCGGATTGCGGCTTGAAGTTTTCTGCCAATCGGCTTGCGGCTTAAAGTTTCGGCCAATCGGCTTGCGGCTTAAAGTTTTGGCCAATCGGATTGTGGCTTGAAGTTTCAGCCAATCGGCTTGAAGTTTCGGCCAATCGGCATGCGACTTGAAGTTTTGGCCAATCGGCTTGCGGCTTAAAGTTTCGGCCAATCGGCTTGCGGCTTAAAGTTTCAGCCAATCGGCTTGCGGCTTGAAGTTTCGACCAATCGGCTTGAGACTTGAAGTTTCGGCCAATCGGCTTGCGGCTTGAAGTTTCGGGTAATCGACTTGCGGCTTGAAGTTTCGGCCAATCGGCTTGCGGCTTGAAGTTTTAGCCAATCGGCATGCGACTTGAAGTTTCGGCCAATCGGCTTGAGACTTGAAGTTTCGGCCAATCGGCTTGCGGCTTGAAGTTTCGGGTAATCGACTTGCGGCTTGAAGTTTCGGCCAATCGGCTTGCGGCTTGAAGTTTTAGCCAATCGGCATGCGACTTGAAGTTTCGGCCAATCGGCTTGCGACTTGAAGTTTCGGCCAATCGGCTTGCGGCTTGAAGTTTCGGGTAATTGGCTTGCGGCTAGAAGTTTCGGCCAATCGGCTTGCGGCTTAAAGTTTCGGCCAATCGGCTTGCGACTTAAAGTTTCGGCCAATCGGCTTGCGACTTGAAGTTTCGGCCAATCGGCTTGCGGCTTAAAGTTTCGGCCAATCGGCTTGCGGCTTAAAGTTTCAGCCAATCGGCTTGCGGCTTGAAGTTTCGACCAATCGGCTTGAGGCTTGGAGTTTCAGCCAATCAGCTTGCAGATTGAAGTTTCGGCCAATCGGCTTGCGGCTTAAAGTTTCGGCCAATCGGATTGCGGCTTGAAGTTTTCGGCCAATCGGCATGCGGCTTAAAGTTTCACCCAATCGGATTGCGGCTTGAAGTTTCAGCCAATCGGCTTGAAGTTTCGGCCAATCGGCTTGTGACTTGAAGTTTCTGCCAATCGGCTTGCGGCTTGAAGTTTCGGCCTATCGGCTTGAGGCTTGAAGTTTCAGCCAATCAGCTTGCAGATTGAAGTTTCGGCCAATCGGCTTGCGGCTTGAAGTTTTGGCCAATCGGCTTGCGGCTTGAAGTTTTGGCCAATCGGCTTGCGACTTGTTCGGCCAGTCAGCTTGCAACGTGACATGTTAGGTATCTATTTACTCGACATAACTTCATCTTTCACATTATGCAAAAAAAATGGGCTAACTTTACTGGTTTTCTTTTTTTAGCACAAAACTGTTTAAAAAATAAAACTTGTTTGAAAAATTAATACTCAAATACCACACGAGATACAAAGTTGCAACCACCGCCATTGTATTCTCTAGGGTCTTTGCTAAAAAAACATGTTTCGCGACTTGATGATCAGCCAATGGGCTTGCGACTTGATATTCAGCCAATGGGCTTGCGACTTGATATTCAGCCAATGGGCTTGCGACTTGTTCGGCCAAACGGCTTGCGGCTTGAAGTTTCGGCCAATCGGCTTATGGCTTGAAGTTTCGGCCAATCGGCTTGAGGCTTGGAGTTTCGACCAATCGGCTTGAGACTTGAAGTTTCGGCCAATCGGCTTGAAGTTTCGGCCAATCGGCTTGAAGTTTCGACCAATCGGCTTGCGGCTTAAAGTTTCAGCCAATCGGCTTGCGGCTTGAAGTTTCGACCAATCGGCTTGCGACTTAAAGTTTCGGCCAATCGGCTTGCGGCTTAAAGTTTCGGCCAATCGGCTTGCGGCTTAAAGTTTCGGCCAATCGGCTTGCGGCTTAAAGTTTCAGCCAATCGGCTTGCGGCTTGAAGTTTCGACCAATCGGCTTGAGACTTGAAGTTTCGGCCAATCGGCTTGCGGCTTGAAGTTTCGGGTAATCGACTTGCGGCTTGAAGTTTCGGCCAATCGGCTTGCGGCTTGAAGTTTTAGCCAATCGGCATGCGACTTGAAGTTTCGGCCAATCGGCTTGCGACTTAAAGTTTCGGCCAATCGGCTTGCGGCTTAAAGTTTCGGCCAATCGGCTTGTGGCTTAAAGTTTCGGCCAATCGGCTTGCGGCTTGAAGTTTTCGGCCAATCGGCTTGAGACTTGAAGTTTTGGCCAATCGACTTGCGACTTGAAGTTTCGGCCAATCGGCTTGCGGCTTGAAGTTTCAGGTAATCTGCTCGCGGCTTGAAGTTTCGGCCAATCGGCTTGCGGCTTGAAGTTTTGGTCAGTCGGCTTGCGGCTTGAAGTTTCAGCCAATCGGCTTGAAGTTTCGGCCAATCGGCTTGCGGCTTGAAGTTTCGGCCAATCGGCTTGCGGCTTAAAGTTTCGGCCAATCGGCTTGCGGCTTAAAGTTTCGGCCAATCGGATTGCGGCTTGAAGTTTTCTGCCAATCGGCTTGCGGCTTAAAGTTTCGGCCAATCGGCTTGAAGTTTCGACCAATCGGCTTGCGACTTAAAGTTTCAGCCAATCGGCTTGCGGCTTGAAGTTTCGACCAATCGGCTTGCGACTTAAAGTTTCGGCCAATCGGCTTGCGGCTTAAAGTTTCGGCCAATCGGCTTGCGGCTTAAAGTTTCGGCCAATCGGCTTGCGGCTTAAAGTTTCAGCCAATCGGCTTGCGGCTTGAAGTTTCGACCAATCGGCTTGAGACTTGAAGTTTCGGCCAATCGGCTTGCGGCTTGAAGTTTCGGGTAATCGACTTGCGGCTTGAAGTTTCGGCCAATCGGCTTGCGGCTTGAAGTTTTAGCCAATCGGCATGCGACTTGACGTTTCGGCCAATCGGCTTGCGACTTAAAGTTTCGGCCAATCGGCTTGCGGCTTAAAGTTTCGGCCAATCGGCTTGTGGCTTAAAGTTTCGGCCAATCGGCTTGCGGCTTGAAGTTTTCGGCCAATCGGCTTGAGACTTGAAGTTTTGGCCAATCGACTTGCGACTTGAAGTTTCGGCCAATCGGCTTGCGGCTTGAAGTTTCAGGTAATCTGCTCGCGGCTTGAAGTTTCGGCCAATCGGCTTGCGGCTTGAAGTTTTGGTCAGTCGGCTTGCGGCTTGAAGTTTCAGCCAATCGGCTTGAAGTTTCGGCCAATCGGCTTGCGGCTTGAAGTTTCGGCCAATCGGCTTGCGGCTTAAAGTTTCGGCCAATCGGCTTGCGGCTTAAAGTTTCGGCCAATCGGATTGCGGCTTGAAGTTTTCTGCCAATCGGCTTGCGGCTTAAAGTTTCGGCCAATCGGCTTGCGGCTTAAAGTTTTGGCCAATCGGATTGTGGCTTGAAGTTTCAGCCAATCGGCTTGAAGTTTCGGCCAATCGGCATGCGACTTGAAGTTTCGGCCAATTAGCTTGCGGCTTGAAGTTTTCGGCCAATCGGCTTGTGGCTTGAAGTTTCGGCCAATCGGCTTGCGGCTTGAAGTTTCGGCCAATCGGCTTGCGGCTTGAAGTTTCGGCCAATTGGCTTGAATTTTCGGTCAGTCGGCTTGCGGCTTGAAGTTTCGGCCAATCAGCTTGCGACGTGACATGCTAGTTATCTATTTACTCGGCATAACTTCATCTTTCACATTATGCGAAAAAATGGGCTAACTTTACTGTTTTTTTTTTTTTAGCACAAAACTGTTTAAAAAGAAAAGTTGTTTGAAAAATTGATGCGCAAATACCGCACGAGATACAAAGTTGCAACGACCGCCATTGTATTCTCTAGGATCTTTGCTAAAAAAACATATGTTTGGCGACTTGATCAGCCAATTGCGACTTGAAGTTTTGGCCAATGGGCTTGCGACTTGATATTCAGCCAATGGGCTTGCGACTTGATGTTCGGCCAATGGGCTTGCGAATTGTTTGGCCAATGGGCTTGCGGCTTGAAGTTTCGGCCAATCGGCTTGCAGCTTGAAATTTCAGCCAATCGGCTAGCGGCTTGAAGTTTCGGCCAATCGGCTTGCGACTTGAAGTTTCGGCCAATCGGCTTGCGGCTTAAAGTTTCAGCCAATCGGCTTGCGGCTTGAAGTTTCGACCAACCGGCTTGAGACTTGAAGTTTCGGCCAATCGACTTGCGACTTGAAGTTTCAGGCAATCGGCTTGAAGTTTCGGCCAATCGGCTTGCGACTTGAAGTTTCGGCCAATCGACTTGCGACTTGAAGTTTCAGCCAATCGGCTTGAAGTTTCGGCCAATTGGCTTGCGGCTTAAAGTTTCGGCCAATCGGCTTGCGGCTTAAAGTTTCGGCCAATCGGCTTGCGGCTTAAAGTTTCGGCCAATCGGCTTGCGGCTTAAAGTTTCAGCCAATCGGCTTGCGGCTTAAAGTTTCAGCCAATCGGCTTGCGGCTTGAAGTTTCGACCAATCGGCTTGAGACTTGAAGTTTCGGCCAATCGGCTTGCGGCTTGAAGTTTCGGGTAATCGACTTGCGGCTTGAAGTTTCGGCCAATCGGCTTGCGGCTTGAAGTTTTAGCCAATCGGCATGCGACTTGAAGTTTCGTCCAATCGGCTTGAGACTTGAAGTTTCGGCCAATCGGCTTGCGGCTTGAAGTTTCGCGTAATCGACTTGCGGCTTGAAGTTTCGGCCAATCGGCTTGCGGCTTGAAGTTTTAGCCAATCGGCATGCGACTTGAAGTTTCGGCCAATCGGCTTGCGACTTGAAGTTTCGGCCAATCGGCTTGCGGCTTGAAGTTTCGGGTAATTGGCTTGCGGCTAGAAGTTTCGGCCAATCGGCTTGCGGCTTAAAGTTTCGGCCAATCGGCTTGCGGCTTAAAGTTTCGGCCAATCGGCTTGCGGCTTAAAGTTTTGGCCAATCGGATTGTGGCTTGAAGTTTCAGCCAATCGGCTTGAAGTTTCGGCCAATCGCCATGCGACTTGAAGTTTCGGCCAATCGGCTTGCGGCTTAAAGTTTCGGCCAATCGGCTTGCGGCTTAAAGTTTCAGCCAATCGGCTTGCGACTTGAAGTTTCAGCCAATCGGCTTGAAGTTTCGGCCAATCGGCTTGCGGCTTAAAGTTTCGGCCAATCGGCTTGCGGCTTAAAGTTTTGGCCAATCGGCTTGCGACTTAAAGTTTCGGCCAATCGGCTTGCGACTTAAAGTTTCGGCCAATCGGCTTGCGGCTTAAAGTTTCGGCCAATCGGCTTGCGGCTTAAAGTTTCAGCCAATCGGCTTGCCGCTTGAAGTTTCGACCAATCGGCTTGAGACTTGAAGTTTCGGCCAATCGACTTGCGACTTGAAGTTTCGGCCAATCGGCTTGCGGCTTAAAGTTTCAGCCAATCGGCTTGCGGCTTGAAGTTTCGACCAATCGGCTTGAGACTTGAAGTTTCGGCCAATCGGCTTGCGGCTTGAAGTTTCGGGTAATCGACTTGCGGCTTGAAGTTTCGGCCAATCGGCTTGCGGCTTGAAGTTTTAGCCAATCGGCATGTGACTTGAAGTTTCGGCCAATCGGCTTGCGACTTGAAGTTTCGGGTAATTGGCTTGCGGCTTGAAGTTTCGGCCAATCGGCTTGCGGCTTGAAGTTTTAGCCAATCGGCATGCGACTTGAAGTTTCGGCCAATCGGCTTGCGGCTTGAAGTTTCGGGTAATTGGCTTGCGGCTAGAAGTTTCGGCCAATCGGCTTACGGCTTGAAGTTTCGGCCAATCGGCTTGAGGCTTGGAGTTTCAGCCAATCAGCTTGCAGATTGAAGTTTCGGCCAATCGGCTTGCGGCTTAAAGTTTCGGCCAATCGGATTGCGGCTTGAAGTTTTCGGCCAATCGGCATGCGGCTTAAAGTTTCGGCCAATCGGATTGCGGCTTGAAGTTTCAGCCAATCGGCTTGAAGTTTCGGCCAATCGGCTTGTGACTTGAAGTTTCGGCCAATCGGCTTGCGGCTTGAAGTTTCGGCCTATCGGCTTGAGGCTTGAAGTTTCAGCCAATCAGCTTGCGGCTTAAAGTTTCGGCCAATCGGCTTGCGGCTTAAAGTTTCGGCCAATCGGATTGCGGCTTGAAGTTTTCTGCCAATCGGCTTGCGGCTTGAAGTTTTCGGCCAATCGGCTTGCGGCTTAAAGTTTTGGCCAATCGGATTGTGGCTTGAAGTTTCAGCCAATCGGCTTGAAGTTTCGGCCAATCGGCATGCGACTTGAAGTTTCGGCCAATTAGCTTGCGGCTTGAAGTTTTCGGCCAATCGGCTTGTGGCTTGAAGTTTCGGCCAATCGGCTTGCGGCTTGAAGTTTCAGCCAATCGGCTTGCGGCTTGAAGTTTCGGCCAATTGGCTTGAATTTTCGGTCAGTCGGCTTGCGGCTTGAAGTTTCGGCCAATCAGCTTGCGACGTGACATGCTAGTTATCTATTTACTCGGCATAACTTCATCTTTCACATTATGCGAAAAAATGGGCTAACTTTACTGTTTTTTTTTTTTAGCACAAAACTGTTTAAAAAGAAAAGTTGTTTGAAAAATTGATGCGCAAATACCGCACGAGATACAAAGTTGCAACGACCGCCATTGTATTCTCTAGGATCTTTGCTAAAAAAACATATGTTTGGCGACTTGATCAGCCAATTGCGACTTGAAGTTTTGGCCAATGGGCTTGCGACTTGATATTCAGCCAATGGGCTTGCGACTTGATGTTCGGCCAATGGGCTTGCGAATTGTTTGGCCAATGGGCTTGCGGCTTGAAGTTTCGGCCAATCGGCTTGCAGCTTGAAATTTCAGCCAATCGGCTAGCGGCTTGAAGTTTCGGCCAATCGGCTTGCGACTTGAAGTTTCGGCCAATCGGCTTGCGGCTTAAAGTTTCAGCCAATCGGCTTGCGGCTTGAAGTTTCGACCAATCGGCTTGAGACTTGAAGTTTCGGCCAATCGACTTGCGACTTGAAGTTTCAGGCAATCGGCTTGAAGTTTCGGCCAATCGGCTTGCGACTTAAAGTTTCGGCCAATCGGCTTGCGACTTGAAGTTTCGGCCAATCGGCTTGCGGCTTAAAGTTTCGGCCAATCGGCTTGCGGCTTAAAGTTTCAGCCAATCGGCTTGCGGCTTGAAGTTTCGACCAATCGGCTTGAGGCTTGGAGTTTCAGCCAATCAGCTTGCAGATTGAAGTTTCGGCCAATCGGCTTGCGGCTTAAAGTTTCGGCCAATCGGATTGCGGCTTGAAGTTTTCGGCCAATCGGCATGCGGCTTAAAGTTTCACCCAATCGGATTGCGGCTTGAAGTTTCAGCCAATCGGCTTGAAGTTTCGGCCAATCGGCTTGTGACTTGAAGTTTCTGCCAATCGGCTTGCGGCTTGAAGTTTCGGCCTATCGGCTTGAGGCTTGAAGTTTCAGCCAATCAGCTTGCAGATTGAAGTTTCGGCCAATCGGCTTGCGGCTTGAAGTTTTGGCCAATCGGCTTGCGGCTTGAAGTTTTGGCCAATCGGCTTGCGACTTGTTCGGCCAGTCAGCTTGCAACGTGACATGTTAGGTATCTATTTACTCGACATAACTTCATCTTTCACATTATGCAAAAAAAATGGGCTAACTTTACTGGTTTTCTTTTTTTAGCACAAAACTGTTTAAAAAATAAAACTTGTTTGAAAAATTAATACTCAAATACCACACGAGATACAAAGTTGCAACCACCGCCATTGTATTCTCTAGGGTCTTTGCTAAAAAAACATGTTTCGCGACTTGATGATCAGCCAATGGGCTTGCGACTTGATATTCAGCCAATGGGCTTGCGACTTGATATTCAGCCAATGGGCTTGCGACTTGTTCGGCCAAACGGCTTGCGGCTTGAAGTTTCGGCCAATCGGCTTATGGCTTGAAGTTTCGGCCAATCGGCTTGAGGCTTGGAGTTTCGACCAATCGGCTTGAGACTTGAAGTTTCGGCCAATCGGCTTAAAGTTTCGGCCAATCGGCTTGAAGTTTCGACCAATCGGCTTGCGGCTTAAAGTTTCAGCCAATCGGCTTGCGGCTTGAAGTTTCGACCAATCGGCTTGCGACTTAAAGTTTCGGCCAATCGGCTTGCGGCTTAAAGTTTCGGCCAATCGGCTTGCGGCTTAAAGTTTCGGCCAATCGGCTTGCGGCTTAAAGTTTCAGCCAATCGGCTTGCGGCTTGAAGTTTCGACCAATCGGCTTGAGACTTGAAGTTTCGGCCAATCGGCTTGCGGCTTGAAGTTTCGGGTAATCGACTTGCGGCTTGAAGTTTCGGCCAATCGGCTTGCGGCTTGAAGTTTTAGCCAATCGGCATGCGACTTGAAGTTTCGGCCAATCGGCTTGCGACTTAAAGTTTCGGCCAATCGGCTTGCGGCTTAAAGTTTCGGCCAATCGGCTTGTGGCTTAAAGTTTCGGCCAATCGGCTTGCGGCTTGAAGTTTTCGGCCAATCGGCTTGAGACTTGAAGTTTTGGCCAATCGACTTGCGACTTGAAGTTTCGGCCAATCGGCTTGCGGCTTGAAGTTTCAGGTAATCTGCTCGCGGCTTGAAGTTTCGGCCAATCGGCTTGCGGCTTGAAGTTTTGGTCAGTCGGCTTGCGGCTTGAAGTTTCAGCCAATCGGCTTGAAGTTTCGGCCAATCGGCTTGCGGCTTGAAGTTTCGGCCAATCGGCTTGCGGCTTAAAGTTTCGGCCAATCGGCTTGCGGCTTAAAGTTTCGGCCAATCGGATTGCGGCTTGAAGTTTTCTGCCAATCGGCTTGCGGCTTAAAGTTTCGGCCAATCGGCTTGAAGTTTCGACCAATCGGCTTGCGACTTAAAGTTTCAGCCAATCGGCTTGCGGCTTGAAGTTTCGACCAATCGGCTTGCGACTTAAAGTTTCGGCCAATCGGCTTGCGGCTTAAAGTTTCGGCCAATCGGCTTGCGGCTTAAAGTTTCGGCCAATCGGCTTGCGGCTTAAAGTTTCAGCCAATCGGCTTGCGGCTTGAAGTTTCGACCAATCGGCTTGAGACTTGAAGTTTCGGCCAATCGGCTTGCGGCTTGAAGTTTCGGGTAATCGACTTGCGGCTTGAAGTTTCGGCCAATCGGCTTGCGGCTTGAAGTTTTAGCCAATCGGCATGCGACTTGAAGTTTCGGCCAATCGGCTTGCGACTTAAAGTTTCGGCCAATCGGCTTGCGGCTTAAAGTTTCGGCCAATCGGCTTGTGGCTTAAAGTTTCGGCCAATCGGCTTGCGGCTTGAAGTTTTCGGCCAATCGGCTTGAGACTTGAAGTTTTGGCCAATCGACTTGCGACTTGAAGTTTCGGCCAATCGGCTTGCGGCTTGAAGTTTCAGGTAATCTGCTCGCGGCTTGAAGTTTCGGCCAATCGGCTTGCGGCTTGAAGTTTTGGTCAGTCGGCTTGCGGCTTGAAGTTTCAGCCAATCGGCTTGAAGTTTCGGCCAATCGGCTTGCGGCTTGAAGTTTCGGCCAATCGGCTTGCGGCTTAAAGTTTCGGCCAATCGGCTTGCGGCTTAAAGTTTCGGCCAATCGGATTGCGGCTTGAAGTTTTCTGCCAATCGGCTTGCGGCTTAAAGTTTCGGCCAATCGGCTTGCGGCTTAAAGTTTTGGCCAATCGGATTGTGGCTTGAAGTTTCAGCCAATCGGCTTGAAGTTTCGGCCAATCGGCATGCGACTTGAAGTTTCGGCCAATCGGCTTGCGGCTTAAAGTTTCGGCCAATCGGCTTGCGGCTTAAAGTTTCGGCCAATCGGATTGCGGCTTGAAGTTTTCTGCCAATCGGCTTGCGGCTTAAAGTTTCGGCCAATCAGCTTGCGGCTTAAAGTTTTGGCCAATCGGATTGTGGCTTGAAGTTTCAGCCAATCGGCTTGAAGTTTCGGCCAATCGGCATGCGACTTGAAGTTTCGGCCAATCGGCTTGCGGCTTAAAGTTTCGGCCAATCGGCTTGCGGCTTAAAGTTTCAGCCAATCGGCTTGCGGCTTGAAGTTTCGACCAATCGGCTTGAGACTTGAAGTTTCGGCCAATCGGCTTGCGGCTTGAAGTTTCGGGTAATCGACTTGCGGCTTGAAGTTTCGGCCAATCGGCTTGCGGCTTGAAGTTTTAGCCAATCGGCATGCGACTTGAAGTTTCGGCCAATCGGCTTGAGACTTGAAGTTTCGGCCAATCGGCTTGCGGCTTGAAGTTTCGGGTAATCGACTTGCGGCTTGAAGTTTCGGCCAATCGGCTTGCGGCTTGAAGTTTTAGCCAATCGGCATGCGACTTGAAGTTTCGGCCAATCGGCTTGCGGCTTGAAGTTTCGGGTAATTGGCTTGCGGCTAGAAGTTTCGGCCAATCGGCTTGCGGCTTAAAGTTTCGGCCAATCGGCTTGCGACTTAAAGTTTCGGCCAATCGGCTTGCGACTTGAAGTTTCGGCCAATCGGCTTGCGGCTTAAAGTTTCGGCCAATCGGCTTGCGGCTTAAAGTTTCAGCCAATCGGCTTGCGGCTTGAAGTTTCGACCAATCGGCTTGAGGCTTGGAGTTTCAGCCAATCAGCTTGCAGATTGAAGTTTCGGCCAATCGGCTTGCGGCTTAAAGTTTCGGCCAATCGGATTGCGGCTTGAAGTTTTCGGCCAATCGGCATGCGGCTTAAAGTTTCACCCAATCGGATTGCGGCTTGAAGTTTCAGCCAATCGGCTTGAAGTTTCGGCCAATCGGCTTGTGACTTGAAGTTTCTGCCAATCGGCTTGCGGCTTGAAGTTTCGGCCTATCGGCTTGAGGCTTGAAGTTTCAGCCAATCAGCTTGCAGATTGAAGTTTCGACCAATCGGCTTGCGACTTAAAGTTTCGGCCAATCGGCTTGCGGCTTAAAGTTTCAGCCAATCGGCTTGCGGCTTGAAGTTTCGACCAATCGGCTTGAGACTTGAAGTTTCGGCCAATCGGCTTGCGGCTTGAAGTTTCGGGTAATCGACTTGCGGCTTGAAGTTTCGGCCAATCGGCTTGCGGCTTGAAGTTTTAGCCAATCGGCATGCGACTTGAAGTTTCGGCCAATCGGCTTGCGACTTAAAGTTTCGGCCAATCGGCTTGCGGCTTGAAGTTTTAGCCAATCGGCTTGCGGCTTGAAGTTTCGACCAATCGGCTTGAGGCTTGGAGTTTCAGCCAATCGGCATGCGACTTGAAGTTTCGGCCAATCGGCTTGCGGCTTGAAGTTTTAGCCAATCGGCTTGCGGCTTGAAGTTTCGACCAATCGGCTTGAGGCTTGGAGTTTCAGCCAATCAGCTTGCAGATTGAAGTTTCGGCCAATCGGCTTGCGGCTTAAAGTTTCGGCCAATCGGATTGCGGCTTGAAGTTTTCGGCCAATCGGCATGCGGCTTAAAGTTTCACCCAATCGGATTGCGGCTTGAAGTTTCAGCCAATCGGCTTGAAGTTTCGGCCAATCGGCTTGTGACTTGAAGTTTCTGCCAATCGGCTTGCGGCTTGAAGTTTCGGCCTATCGGCTTGAGGCTTGAAGTTTCAGCCAATCGGCTTGCGGCTTGAAGTTTCGACCAATCGGCTTGCGACTTAAAGTTTCGGCCAATCGGCTTGCGGCTTAAAGTTTCAGCCAATCGGCTTGCGGCTTGAAGTTTCGACCAATCGGCTTGAGACTTGAAGTTTCGGCCAATCGGCTTGCGGCTTGAAGTTTCGGGTAATCGACTTGCGGCTTGAAGTTTCGGCCAATCGGCTTGCGGCTTGAAGTTTTAGCCAATCGGCATGCGACTTGAAGTTTCGGCCAATCGGCTTGCGACTTAAAGTTTCGGCCAATCGGCTTGCGGCTTAAAGTTTCGGCCAATCGGCTTGTGGCTTAAAGTTTCGGCCAATCGGCTTGCGGCTTGAAGTTTTCGGCCAATCGGCTTGAGACTTGAAGTTTTGGCCAATCGACTTGCGACTTGAAGTTTCGGCCAATCGGCTTGCGGCTTGAAGTTTCAGGTAATCTGCTCGCGGCTTGAAGTTTCGGCCAATCGGCTTGCGGCTTGAAGTTTTGGTCAGTCGGCTTGCGGCTTGAAGTTTCAGCCAATCGGCTTGAAGTTTCGGCCAATCGGCTTGCGGCTTGAAGTTTCGGCCAATCGGCTTGCGGCTTAAAGTTTCGGCCAATCGGCTTGCGGCTTAAAGTTTCGGCCAATCGGATTGCGGCTTGAAGTTTTCTGCCAATCGGCTTGCGGCTTAAAGTTTCGGCCAATCGGCTTGAAGTTTCGACCAATCGGCTTGCGACTTAAAGTTTCAGCCAATCGGCTTGCGGCTTGAAGTTTCGACCAATCGGCTTGCGACTTAAAGTTTCGGCCAATCGGCTTGCGGCTTAAAGTTTCGGCCAATCGGCTTGCGGCTTAAAGTTTCGGCCAATCGGCTTGCGGCTTAAAGTTTCAGCCAATCGGCTTGCGGCTTGAAGTTTCGACCAATCGGCTTGAGACTTGAAGTTTCGGCCAATCGGCTTGCGGCTTGAAGTTTCGGGTAATCGACTTGCGGCTTGAAGTTTCGGCCAATCGGCTTGCGGCTTGAAGTTTTAGCCAATCGGCTTGTGACTTGAAGTTTCTGCCAATCGGCTTGCGGCTTGAAGTTTCGGCCTATCGGCTTGAGGCTTGAAGTTTCAGCCAATCAGCTTGCAGATTGAAGTTTCGGCCAATCGGCTTGCGGCTTGAAGTTTTGGCCAATCGGCTTGCGGCTTGAAGTTTTGGCCAATCGGCTTGCGACTTGTTCGGCCAGTCAGCTTGCAACGTGACATGTTAGGTATCTATTTACTCGACATAACTTCATCTTTCACATTATGCAAAAAAAATGGGCTAACTTTACTGGTTTTCTTTTTTTAGCACAAAACTGTTTAAAAAATAAAACTTGTTTGAAAAATTAATACTCAAATACCACACGAGATACAAAGTTGCAACCACCGCCATTGTATTCTCTAGGGTCTTTGCTAAAAAAACATGTTTCGCGACTTGATGATCAGCCAATGGGCTTGCGACTTGATATTCAGCCAATGGGCTTGCGACTTGATATTCAGCCAATGGGCTTGCGACTTGTTCGGCCAAACGGCTTGCGGCTTGAAGTTTCGGCCAATCGGCTTATGGCTTGAAGTTTCGGCCAATCGGCTTGAGGCTTGGAGTTTCGACCAATCGGCTTGAGACTTGAAGTTTCGGCCAATCGGCTTGAAGTTTCGGCCAATCGGCTTGAAGTTTCGACCAATCGGCTTGCGGCTTAAAGTTTCAGCCAATCGGCTTGCGGCTTGAAGTTTCGACCAATCGGCTTGCGACTTAAAGTTTCGGCCAATCGGCTTGCGGCTTAAAGTTTCGGCCAATCGGCTTGCGGCTTAAAGTTTCGGCCAATCGGCTTGCGGCTTAAAGTTTCAGCCAATCGGCTTGCGGCTTGAAGTTTCGACCAATCGGCTTGAGACTTGAAGTTTCGGCCAATCGGCTTGCGGCTTGAAGTTTCGGGTAATCGACTTGCGGCTTGAAGTTTCGGCCAATCGGCTTGCGGCTTGAAGTTTTAGCCAATCGGCATGCGACTTGAAGTTTCGGCCAATCGGCTTGCGACTTAAAGTTTCGGCCAATCGGCTTGCGGCTTAAAGTTTCGGCCAATCGGCTTGTGGCTTAAAGTTTCGGCCAATCGGCTTGCGGCTTGAAGTTTTCGGCCAATCGGCTTGAGACTTGAAGTTTTGGCCAATCGACTTGCGACTTGAAGTTTCGGCCAATCGGCTTGCGGCTTGAAGTTTCAGCCAATCAGCTTGCGGCTTAAAGTTTCGGCCAATCGGCTTGCGGCTTAAAGTTTCGGCCAATCGGATTGCGGCTTGAAGTTTTCTGCCAATCGGCTTGCGGCTTGAAGTTTTCGGCCAATCGGCTTGCGGCTTAAAGTTTTGGCCAATCGGATTGTGGCTTGAAGTTTCAGCCAATCGGCTTGAAGTTTCGGCCAATCGGCATGCGACTTGAAGTTTCGGCCAATTAGCTTGCGGCTTGAAGTTTTCGGCCAATCGGCTTGTGGCTTGAAGTTTCGGCCAATCGGCTTGCGGCTTGAAGTTTCGGCCAATCGGCTTGCGGCTTGAAGTTTCGGCCAATTGGCTTGAATTTTCGGTCAGTCGGCTTGCGGCTTGAAGTTTCGGCCAATCAGCTTGCGACGTGACATGCTAGTTATCTATTTACTCGGCATAACTTCATCTTTCACATTATGCGAAAAAATGGGCTAACTTTACTGTTTTTTTTTTTTTAGCACAAAACTGTTTAAAAAGAAAAGTTGTTTGAAAAATTGATGCGCAAATACCGCACGAGATACAAAGTTGCAACGACCGCCATTGTATTCTCTAGGATCTTTGCTAAAAAAACATATGTTTGGCGACTTGATCAGCCAATTGCGACTTGAAGTTTTGGCCAATGGGCTTGCGACTTGATATTCAGCCAATGGGCTTGCGACTTGATGTTCGGCCAATGGGCTTGCGAATTGTTTGGCCAATGGGCTTGCGGCTTGAAGTTTCGGCCAATCGGCTTGCAGCTTGAAATTTCAGCCAATCGGCTAGCGGCTTGAAGTTTCGGCCAATCGGCTTGCGACTTGAAGTTTCGGCCAATCGGCTTGCGGCTTAAAGTTTCAGCCAATCGGCTTGCGGCTTGAAGTTTCGACCAATCGGCTTGAGACTTGAAGTTTCGGCCAATCGACTTGCGACTTGAAGTTTCAGGCAATCGGCTTGAAGTTTCGGCCAATCGGCTTGCGACTTGAAGTTTCGGCCAATCGACTTGCGACTTGAAGTTTCAGCCAATCGGCTTGAAGTTTCGGCCAATCGGCTTGCGGCTTAAAGTTTCGGCCAATCGGCTTGCGGCTTAAAGTTTCGGCCAATCGGCTTGCGGCTTAAAGTTTCGGCCAATCGGCTTGCGGCTTAAAGTTTCAGCCAATCGGCTTGCGGCTTAAAGTTTCAGCCAATCGGCTTGCGGCTTGAAGTTTCGACCAATCGGCTTGAGACTTGAAGTTTCGGCCAATCGGCTTGCGGCTTGAAGTTTCGGCCAATCGGCTTGAAGTTTCGACCAATCGGCTTGCGGCTTAAAGTTTCAGCCAATCGGCTTGCGGCTTGAAGTTTCGACCAATCGGCTTGCGACTTAAAGTTTCGGCCAATCGGCTTGCGGCTTAAAGTTTCGGCCAATCGGCTTGCGGCTTAAAGTTTCGGCCAATCGGCTTGCGGCTTGAAGTTTTCGGCCAATCGGCTTGAGACTTGAAGTTTCGGCCAATCGACTTGCGACTTGAAGTTTCGGCCAATCGGCTTGCGGCTTGAAGTTTCAGGTAATCTGCTCGCGGCTTGAAGTTTCGGCCAATCGGCTTGCGGCTTGAAGTTTTGGTCAGTCGGCTTGCGGCTTGAAGTTTCAGCCAATCGGCTTGAAGTTTCGGCCAATCGGCTTGCGGCTTGAAGTTTCGGCCAATCGGCTTGCGGCTTAAAGTTTCGGCCAATCGGCTTGCGGCTTAAAGTTTCGGCCAATCGGATTGCGGCTTGAAGTTTTCTGCCAATCGGCTTGCGGCTTACAGTTTCGGCCAATCGGCTTGCGGCTTAAAGTTTTGGCCAATCGGATTGTGGCTTGAAGTTTCAGCCAATAGGCTTGAAGTTTCGGCCAATCGGCATGCGACTTGAAGTTTCGGCCAATCGGCTTGCGGCTTAAAGTTTCGGCCAATCGGCTTGCGGCTTAAAGTTTCAGCCAATCGGCTTGCGGCTTGAAGTTTCGACCAATCGGCTTGAGACTTGAAGTTTCGGCCAATCGACTTGCGACTTGAAGTTTCAGCCAATCGGCTTGCGGCTTAAAGTTTCGGCCAATCGGCTTGCGGCTTAAAGTTTCGGCCAATCGGCTTGCGACTTAAAGTTTCGGCCAATCGGCTTGCGACTTAAAGTTTCGGCCAATCGGCTTGCGGCTTGAAGTTTCGGGTAATTGGCTTGCGGCTTGAAGTTTCGGCCAATCGGCTTGCGGCTTGAAGTTTTGGTCAGTCGGCTTGCGGCTTGAAGTTTCAGCCAATCGGCTTGAAGTTTCGGCCTATCGGCTTGCGGCTTGAAGTTTCGGCCAATCGGCTTGCGGCTTAAAGTTTCGGCCAATCGGCTTGCGGCTTAAAGTTTCGGCCAATCGGATTGCGGCTTGAAGTTTTCTGCCAATCGGCTTGCGGCTTACAGTTTCGGCCAATCGGCTTGCGGCTTAAAGTTTTGGCCAATCGGATTGTGGCTTGAAGTTTCAGCCAATCGGCTTGAAGTTTCGACCAATCGGCTTGAGACTTGAAGTTTCGGCCAATCGACTTGCGACTTGAAGTTTCAGCCAATCGGCTTGCGGCTTAAAGTTTCGGCCAATCGGCTTGCGGCTTAAAGTTTCGGCCAATCGGCTTGCGACTTAAAGTTTCGGCCAATCGGCTTGCGACTTAAAGTTTCGGCCAATCGGCTTGCGGCTTGAAGTTTCGGGTAATTGGCTTGCGGCTTGAAGTTTCTGCCAATCGGCTTGCGACTTAAAGTTTCGGCCAATCGGCTTGCGACTTAAAGTTTCGGCCAATCGGCTTGCGGCTTGAAGTTTCGGGTAATTGGCTTGCGGCTTGAAGTTTCGGCCAATCGGCTTGCGGCTTGAAGTTTTAGCCAATCGGCATGCGACTTGAAGTTTCAGCCAATCGGCTTGCGGCTTGAAGTTTCGACCAATCGGCTTGAGACTTGAAGTTTCGGCCAATCGGCTTGCGGCTTGAAGTTTCGGGTAATCGACTTGCGGCTTGAAGTTTCGGCCAATCGGCTTGCGGCTTGAAGTTTTAGCCAATCGGCATGCGACTTGAAGTTTCGGCCAATCGGCTTGAGACTTGAAGTTTCGGCCAATCGGCTTGCGGCTTGAAGTTTCGGGTAATCGACTTGCGGCTTGAAGTTTCGGCCAATCGGCTTGCGGCTTGAAGTTTTAGCCAATCGGCATGCGACTTGAAGTTTCGGCCAATCGGCTTGCGACTTGAAGTTTCGGCCAATCGGCTTGCGGCTTGAAGTTTCGGGTAATTGGCTTGCGGCTAGAAGTTTCGGCCAATCGGCTTGCGGCTTAAAGTTTCGGCCAATCGGCTTGCGACTTAAAGTTTCGGCCAATCGGCTTGCGACTTGAAGTTTCGGCCAATCGGCTTGCGGCTTAAAGTTTCGGCCAATCGGCTTGCGGCTTAAAGTTTCAGCCAATCGGCTTGCGGCTTGAAGTTTCGACCAATCGGCTTGAGGCTTGGAGTTTCAGCCAATCAGCTTGCAGATTGAAGTTTCGGCCAATCGGCTTGCGGCTTAAAGTTTCGGCCAATCGGATTGCGGCTTGAAGTTTTCGGCCAATCGGCATGCGGCTTAAAGTTTCACCCAATCGGATTGCGGCTTGAAGTTTCAGCCAATCGGCTTGAAGTTTCGGCCAATCGGCTTGTGACTTGAAGTTTCTGCCAATCGGCTTGCGGCTTGAAGTTTCGGCCTATCGGCTTGAGGCTTGAAGTTTCAGCCAATCAGCTTGCAGATTGAAGTTTCGGCCAATCGGCTTGCGGCTTGAAGTTTTGGCCAATCGGCTTGCGGCTTGAAGTTTTGGCCAATCGGCTTGCGACTTGTTCGGCCAGTCAGCTTGCAACGTGACATGTTAGGTATCTATTTACTCGACATAACTTCATCTTTCACATTATGCAAAAAAAATGGGCTAACTTTACTGGTTTTCTTTTTTTAGCACAAAACTGTTTAAAAAATAAAACTTGTTTGAAAAATTAATACTCAAATACCACACGAGATACAAAGTTGCAACCACCGCCATTGTATTCTCTAGGGTCTTTGCTAAAAAAACATGTTTCGCGACTTGATGATCAGCCAATGGGCTTGCGACTTGATATTCAGCCAATGGGCTTGCGACTTGATATTCAGCCAATGGGCTTGCGACTTGTTCGGCCAAACGGCTTGCGGCTTGAAGTTTCGGCCAATCGGCTTATGGCTTGAAGTTTCGGCCAATCGGCTTGAGGCTTGGAGTTTCGACCAATCGGCTTGAGACTTGAAGTTTCGGCCAATCGGCTTGAAGTTTCGGCCAATCGGCTTGAAGTTTCGACCAATCGGCTTGCGGCTTAAAGTTTCAGCCAATCGGCTTGCGGCTTGAAGTTTCGACCAATCGGCTTGCGACTTAAAGTTTCGGCCAATCGGCTTGCGGCTTAAAGTTTCGGCCAATCGGCTTGCGGCTTAAAGTTTCGGCCAATCGGCTTGCGGCTTAAAGTTTCAGCCAATCGGCTTGCGGCTTGAAGTTTCGACCAATCGGCTTGAGACTTGAAGTTTCGGCCAATCGGCTTGCGGCTTGAAGTTTCGGGTAATCGACTTGCGGCTTGAAGTTTCGGCCAATCGGCTTGCGGCTTGAAGTTTTAGCCAATCGGCATGCGACTTGAAGTTTCGGCCAATCGGCTTGCGACTTAAAGTTTCGGCCAATCGGCTTGCGGCTTAAAGTTTCGGCCAATCGGCTTGTGGCTTAAAGTTTCGGCCAATCGGCTTGCGGCTTGAAGTTTTCGGCCAATCGGCTTGAGACTTGAAGTTTTGGCCAATCGACTTGCGACTTGAAGTTTCGGCCAATCGGCTTGCGGCTTGAAGTTTCAGGTAATCTGCTCGCGGCTTGAAGTTTCGGCCAATCGGCTTGCGGCTTGAAGTTTTGGTCAGTCGGCTTGCGGCTTGAAGTTTCAGCCAATCGGCTTGAAGTTTCGGCCAATCGGCTTGCGGCTTGAAGTTTCGGCCAATCGGCTTGCGGCTTAAAGTTTCGGCCAATCGGCTTGCGGCTTAAAGTTTCGGCCAATCGGATTGCGGCTTGAAGTTTTCTGCCAATCGGCTTGCGGCTTAAAGTTTCGGCCAATCGGCTTGAAGTTTCGACCAATCGGCTTGCGACTTAAAGTTTCAGCCAATCGGCTTGCGGCTTGAAGTTTCGACCAATCGGCTTGCGACTTAAAGTTTCGGCCAATCGGCTTGCGGCTTAAAGTTTCGGCCAATCGGCTTGCGGCTTAAAGTTTCGGCCAATCGGCTTGCGGCTTAAAGTTTCAGCCAATCGGCTTGCGGCTTGAAGTTTCGACCAATCGGCTTGAGACTTGAAGTTTCGGCCAATCGGCTTGCGGCTTGAAGTTTCGGGTAATCGACTTGCGGCTTGAAGTTTCGGCCAATCGGCTTGCGGCTTGAAGTTTTAGCCAATCGGCTTGTGACTTGAAGTTTCTGCCAATCGGCTTGCGGCTTGAAGTTTCGGCCTATCGGCTTGAGGCTTGAAGTTTCAGCCAATCAGCTTGCAGATTGAAGTTTCGGCCAATCGGCTTGCGGCTTGAAGTTTTGGCCAATCGGCTTGCGGCTTGAAGTTTTGGCCAATCGGCTTGCGACTTGTTCGGCCAGTCAGCTTGCAACGTGACATGTTAGGTATCTATTTACTCGACATAACTTCATCTTTCACATTATGCAAAAAAAATGGGCTAACTTTACTGGTTTTCTTTTTTTAGCACAAAACTGTTTAAAAAATAAAGCTTGTTTGAAAAATTAATACTCAAATACCACACGAGATACAAAGTTGCAACCACCGCCATTGTATTCTCTAGGGTCTTTGCTAAAAAAACATGTTTCGCGACTTGATGATCAGCCAATGGGCTTGCGACTTGATATTCAGCCAATGGGCTTGCGACTTGATATTCAGCCAATGGGCTTGCGACTTGTTCGGCCAAACGGCTTGCGGCTTGAAGTTTCGGCCAATCGGCTTATGGCTTGAAGTTTCGGCCAATCGGCTTGAGGCTTGGAGTTTCGACCAATCGGCTTGAGACTTGAAGTTTCGGCCAATCGGCTTGAAGTTTCGGCCAATCGGCTTGAAGTTTCGACCAATCGGCTTGCGGCTTAAAGTTTCAGCCAATCGGCTTGCGGCTTGAAGTTTCGACCAATCGGCTTGCGACTTAAAGTTTCGGCCAATCGGCTTGCGGCTTAAAGTTTCGGCCAATCGGCTTGCGGCTTAAAGTTTCGGCCAATCGGCTTGCGGCTTAAAGTTTCAGCCAATCGGCTTGCGGCTTGAAGTTTCGACCAATCGGCTTGAGACTTGAAGTTTCGGCCAATCGGCTTGCGGCTTGAAGTTTCGGGTAATCGACTTGCGGCTTGAAGTTTCGGCCAATCGGCTTGCGGCTTGAAGTTTTAGCCAATCGGCATGCGACTTGAAGTTTCGGCCAATCGGCTTGCGACTTAAAGTTTCGGCCAATCGGCTTGCGGCTTAAAGTTTCGGCCAATCGGCTTGTGGCTTAAAGTTTCGGCCAATCGGCTTGCGGCTTGAAGTTTTCGGCCAATCGGCTTGAGACTTGAAGTTTTGGCCAATCGACTTGCGACTTGAAGTTTCGGCCAATCGGCTTGCGGCTTGAAGTTTCAGGTAATCTGCTCGCGGCTTGAAGTTTCGGCCAATCGGCTTGCGGCTTGAAGTTTTGGTCAGTCGGCTTGCGGCTTGAAGTTTCAGCCAATCGGCTTGAAGTTTCGGCCAATCGGCTTGCGGCTTGAAGTTTCGGCCAATCGGCTTGCGGCTTAAAGTTTCGGCCAATCGGCTTGCGGCTTAAAGTTTCGGCCAATCGGATTGCGGCTTGAAGTTTTCTGCCAATCGGCTTGCGGCTTAAAGTTTCGGCCAATCGGCTTGAAGTTTCGACCAATCGGCTTGCGACTTAAAGTTTCAGCCAATCGGCTTGCGGCTTGAAGTTTCGACCAATCGGCTTGCGACTTAAAGTTTCGGCCAATCGGCTTGCGGCTTAAAGTTTCGGCCAATCGGCTTGCGGCTTAAAGTTTCGGCCAATCGGCTTGCGGCTTAAAGTTTCAGCCAATCGGCTTGCGGCTTGAAGTTTCGACCAATCGGCTTGAGACTTGAAGTTTCGGCCAATCGGCTTGCGGCTTGAAGTTTCGGGTAATCGACTTGCGGCTTGAAGTTTCGGCCAATCGGCTTGCGGCTTGAAGTTTTAGCCAATCGGCATGCGACTTGAAGTTTCGGCCAATCGGCTTGCGACTTAAAGTTTCGGCCAATCGGCTTGCGGCTTAAAGTTTCGGCCAATCGGCTTGTGGCTTAAAGTTTCGGCCAATCGGCTTGCGGCTTGAAGTTTTCGGCCAATCGGCTTGAGACTTGAAGTTTTGGCCAATCGACTTGCGACTTGAAGTTTCGGCCAATCGGCTTGCGGCTTGAAGTTTCAGGTAATCTGCTCGCGGCTTGAAGTTTCGGCCAATCGGCTTGCGGCTTGAAGTTTTGGTCAGTCGGCTTGCGGCTTGAAGTTTCAGCCAATCGGCTTGAAGTTTCGGCCAATCGGCTTGCGGCTTGAAGTTTCGGCCAATCGGCTTGCGGCTTAAAGTTTCGGCCAATCGGCTTGCGGCTTAAAGTTTCGGCCAATCGGATTGCGGCTTGAAGTTTTCTGCCAATCGGCTTGCGGCTTAAAGTTTCGGCCAATCGGCTTGCGGCTTAAAGTTTTGGCCAATCGGATTGTGGCTTGAAGTTTCAGCCAATCGGCTTGAAGTTTCGGCCAATCGGCATGCGACTTGAAGTTTCGGCCAATTAGCTTGCGGCTTGAAGTTTTCGGCCAATCGGCTTGTGGCTTGAAGTTTCGGCCAATCGGCTTGCGGCTTGAAGTTTCGGCCAATCGGCTTGCGGCTTGAAGTTTCGGCCAATTGGCTTGAATTTTCGGTCAGTCGGCTTGCGGCTTGAAGTTTCGGCCAATCAGCTTGCGACGTGACATGCTAGTTATCTATTTACTCGGCATAACTTCATCTTTCACATTATGCGAAAAAATGGGCTAACTTTACTGTTTTTTTTTTTTTAGCACAAAACTGTTTAAAAAGAAAAGTTGTTTGAAAAATTGATGCGCAAATACCGCACGAGATACAAAGTTGCAACGACCGCCATTGTATTCTCTAGGATCTTTGCTAAAAAAACATATGTTTGGCGACTTGATCAGCCAATTGCGACTTGAAGTTTTGGCCAATGGGCTTGCGACTTGATATTCAGCCAATGGGCTTGCGACTTGATGTTCGGCCAATGGGCTTGCGAATTGTTTGGCCAATGGGCTTGCGGCTTGAAGTTTCGGCCAATCGGCTTGCAGCTTGAAATTTCAGCCAATCGGCTAGCGGCTTGAAGTTTCGGCCAATCGGCTTGCGACTTGAAGTTTCGGCCAATCGGCTTGCGGCTTAAAGTTTCAGCCAATCGGCTTGCGGCTTGAAGTTTCGACCAATCGGCTTGAGACTTGAAGTTTCGGCCAATCGACTTGCGACTTGAAGTTTCAGGCAATCGGCTTGAAGTTTCGGCCAATCGGCTTGCGACTTGAAGTTTCGGCCAATCGACTTGCGACTTGAAGTTTCAGCCAATCGGCTTGAAGTTTCGGCCAATCGGCTTGCGGCTTAAAGTTTCGGCCAATCGGCTTGCGGCTTAAAGTTTCGGCCAATCGGCTTGCGGCTTAAAGTTTCGGCCAATCGGCTTGCGGCTTAAAGTTTCAGCCAATCGGCTTGCGGCTTAAAGTTTCAGCCAATCGGCTTGCGGCTTGAAGTTTCGACCAATCGGCTTGAGACTTGAAGTTTCGGCCAATCGGCTTGCGGCTTGAAGTTTCGGCCAATCGGCTTGAAGTTTCGACCAATCGGCTTGCGGCTTAAAGTTTCAGCCAATCGGCTTGCGGCTTGAAGTTTCGACCAATCGGCTTGCGACTTAAAGTTTCGGCCAATCGGCTTGCGGCTTAAAGTTTCGGCCAATCGGCTTGCGGCTTAAAGTTTCGGCCAATCGGCTTGCGGCTTGAAGTTTTCGGCCAATCGGCTTGAGACTTGAAGTTTCGGCCAATCGACTTGCGACTTGAAGTTTCGGCCAATCGGCTTGCGGCTTGAAGTTTCAGGTAATCTGCTCGCGGCTTGAAGTTTCGGCCAATCGGCTTGCGGCTTGAAGTTTTGGTCAGTCGGCTTGCGGCTTGAAGTTTCAGCCAATCGGCTTGAAGTTTCGGCCAATCGGCTTGCGGCTTGAAGTTTCGGCCAATCGGCTTGCGGCTTAAAGTTTCGGCCAATCGGCTTGCGGCTTAAAGTTTCGGCCAATCGGATTGCGGCTTGAAGTTTTCTGCCAATCGGCTTGCGGCTTACAGTTTCGGCCAATCGGCTTGCGGCTTAAAGTTTTGGCCAATCGGATTGTGGCTTGAAGTTTCAGCCAATAGGCTTGAAGTTTCGGCCAATCGGCATGCGACTTGAAGTTTCGGCCAATCGGCTTGCGGCTTAAAGTTTCGGCCAATCGGCTTGCGGCTTAAAGTTTCAGCCAATCGGCTTGCGGCTTGAAGTTTCGACCAATCGGCTTGAGACTTGAAGTTTCGGCCAATCGACTTGCGACTTGAAGTTTCAGCCAATCGGCTTGCGGCTTAAAGTTTCGGCCAATCGGCTTGCGGCTTAAAGTTTCGGCCAATCGGCTTGCGACTTAAAGTTTCGGCCAATCGGCTTGCGACTTAAAGTTTCGGCCAATCGGCTTGCGGCTTGAAGTTTCGGGTAATTGGCTTGCGGCTTGAAGTTTCGGCCAATCGGCTTGCGGCTTGAAGTTTTGGTCAGTCGGCTTGCGGCTTGAAGTTTCAGCCAATCGGCTTGAAGTTTCGGCCTATCGGCTTGCGGCTTGAAGTTTCGGCCAATCGGCTTGCGGCTTAAAGTTTCGGCCAATCGGCTTGCGGCTTAAAGTTTCGGCCAATCGGATTGCGGCTTGAAGTTTTCTGCCAATCGGCTTGCGGCTTACAGTTTCGGCCAATCGGCTTGCGGCTTAAAGTTTTGGCCAATCGGATTGTGGCTTGAAGTTTCAGCCAATCGGCTTGAAGTTTCGACCAATCGGCTTGAGACTTGAAGTTTCGGCCAATCGACTTGCGACTTGAAGTTTCAGCCAATCGGCTTGCGGCTTAAAGTTTCGGCCAATCGGCTTGCGGCTTAAAGTTTCGGCCAATCGGCTTGCGACTTAAAGTTTCGGCCAATCGGCTTGCGACTTAAAGTTTCGGCCAATCGGCTTGCGGCTTGAAGTTTCGGGTAATTGGCTTGCGGCTTGAAGTTTCGGCCAATCGGCTTGCGGCTTGAAGTTTTAGCCAATCGGCATGCGACTTGAAGTTTCGGCCAATCGGCTTGCGGCTTGAAGTTTCGGGTAATTGGCTTGCGGCTAGAAGTTTCGGCCAATCAGCTTACGGCTTGAAGTTTCGGCCAATCGGCTTGAGGCTTGGAGTTTCAGCCAATCAGCTTGCAGATTGAAGTTTCGGCCAATCGGCTTGCGGCTTAAAGTTTCGGCCATTCGGATTGCGGCTTGAAGTTTTCGGCCAATCGGCATGCGGCTTAAAGTTTCGGCCAATCGGATTGCGGCTTGAAGTTTCAGCCAATCGGCTTGAAGTTTCGGCCAATCGGCTTGTGACTTGAAGTTTCGGCCAATCGGCTTGCGGCTTGAAGTTTCGGCCTATCGGCTTGAGGCTTGAAGTTTCAGCCAATCAGCTTGCAGATTGAAGTTTCGGCCAATCGGCTTGCGGCTTGAAGTTTTGGCCAATCGGCTTGCGGCTTGAAGTTTTGGCCAATCGGCTTGCAACTTGTTCGGCCAGTCAGCTTGCAACGTGACATGTTAGGTATCTATTTACTCGACATAACTTCATCTTTCACATTATGCGAAAAAAATGGGCTAACTTTACTGGTTTTCTTTTTTTAGCACAAAACTGTTTAAAAAATAAAACTTGCGACTTGATATTCAGCCAATGGGCTTGCGACTTGATATTCAGCCAATGGGCTTGCGACTTGTTCGGCCAAACGGCTTGCGGCTTGAAGTTTCGGCCAATCGGCTTATGGCTTGAAGTTTCGGCCAATCGGCTTGAGGCTTGGAGTTTCGGCCAATCGGCTTGCTGCTTAAAGTTTTGGCCAATCGGCTTGCGGCTTGAGGTTTTCGGCAAATCAGCTTGCGGCTTGAAGTTTTCAGCCAATCGGCTTGCGGCTTGAAGTTTCGGCCAATCGGCTTGAGGCTTGGAGTTTCGGCCAATCGGCTTGCTGCTTAAAGTTTCGGCCAATCGGCTTGCGGCTTGAAGTTTTCGGCCAATTAGCTTGCGGCTTGAAGTTTTCGGCCAATCGGCTTGTGGCTTGAAGTTTCGGCCAATCGGCTTGCGGCTTGAAGTTTCGGCCAATCGGCTTGCGGCTTGAAGTTTCGGCCAATTGGCTTGAAGTTTCGGTCAGTCGGCTTGCGGCTTGAAGTTTCGGCCAATCAGCTTGCGACGTGACATGCTAGTTATCTATTTACTCGGCATAACTTCATCTTTCACATTATGCGAAAAAATGGGCTAACTTTACTGTTTTTTTTTTTTTTTAGCACAAAACTGTTTAAAAAGAAAAGTTGTTTGAAAAATTGATGCGCAAATACCGCACGAGATACAAAGTTGCAACGACTGCCATTGTATTCTCTAGGATCTTTGCTAAAAAAACATATGTTTGGCGACTTGATCAGCCAATTGCGACTTGAAGTTTTGGCCAATGGGCTTGCGACTTGATATTCAGCCAATGGGCTTGCGACTTGATGTTCGGCCAATGGGCTTGCGAATTGTTTGGCCAATGGGCTTGCGGCTTGAAGTTTCGGCCAATCGGCTTGCAGCTTGAAATTTCAGCCAATCGGCTAGCGGCTTGAAGTTTCGGCCAATCGGCTTGCGACTTGAAGTTTCGGCCAATCGGCTTGCGGCTTAAAGTTTCAGCCAATCGGCTTGCGGCTTGAAGTTTCGACCAATCGGCTTGAGACTTGAAGTTTCGGCCAATCGACTTGCGACTTGAAGTTTCAGGCAATCGGCTTGAAGTTTCGGCCAATCGGCTTGCGACTTGAAGTTTCGGCCAATCGACTTGCGACTTGAAGTTTCAGGCAATCGGCTTGAAGTTTCGGCCAATCGGCTTGCGGCTTAAAGTTTCGGCCAATCGGCTTGCGGCTTAAAGTTTCAGCCAATCGGCTTGCGGCTTGAAGTTTCGACCAATCGGCTTGAGACTTGAAGTTTCGGCCAATCGGCTTGCGACTTGAAGTTTCGGCCAATCGGCTTGCGGCTTAAAGTTTCAGCCAATCGGCTTGCGGCTTGAAGTTTCGACCAATCGGCTTGAGACTTGAAGTTTCGGCCAATCGGCTTGCGACTTGAAGTTTCGGCCAATCGGCTTGCGGCTTAAAGTTTCAGCCAATCGGCTTGCGGCTTGAAGTTTCGACCAATCGGCTTGAGACTTGAAGTTTCGGCCAATCGACTTGCGACTTGAAGTTTCAGGCAATCGGCTTGAAGTTTCGGCCAATCGGCTTGCGACTTGAAGTTTCGGCCAATCGACTTGCGACTTGAAGTTTCAGCCAATCGGCTTGAAGTTTCGGCCAATCGGCTTGCGGCTTAAAGTTTCGGCCAATCGGCTTGCGGCTTAAAGTTTCGGCCAATCGGCTTGCGACTTAAAGTTTCGGCCAATCGGCTTGCGACTTAAAGTTTCGGCCAATCGGCTTGCGGCTTGAAGTTTCGGGTAATTGGCTTGCGGCTTAAAGTTTCAGCCAATCGGCTTGCGGCTTGAAGTTTCGACCAATCGGCTTGAGACTTGAAGTTTCGGCCAATCGGCTTGCGACTTGAAGTTTCGGCCAATCGGCTTGCGGCTTAAAGTTTCAGCCAATCGGCTTGCGGCTTGAAGTTTCGACCAATCGGCTTGAGACTTGAAGTTTCGGCCAATCGGCTTGCGACTTGAAGTTTCGGCCAATCGGCTTGCGGCTTAAAGTTTCAGCCAATCGGCTTGCGGCTTGAAGTTTCGACCAATCGGCTTGAGACTTGAAGTTTCGGCCAATCGACTTCTGCCAATCGAGGCTTGGAGTTTCAGCCAATCGGATTGCGGCTTGAAGTTTTCGGCCAATCGGCATGCGGCTTAAAGTTTCGGCCAATCGGATTGCGGCTTGAAGTTTCAGCCAATCGGCTTGAAGTTTCGGCCAATCGGCTTGTGACTTGAAGTTTCGGCCAATCGGCTTGCGGCTTGAAGTTTCGGCCTATCGGCTTAAGGCTTGAAGTTTCAGCCAATCAGCTTGCAGATTGAAGTTTCGGCCAATCGGCTTGCGGCTTGAAGTTTTAGCCAATCGGCTTGCGGCTTGAAGTTTTGGCCAATCGGCTTGCAACTTGTTCGGCCAGTCAGCTTGCAACGTGACATGTTAGGTATCTATTTACTCGACATAACTTCATCTTTCACATTATGCGAAAAAAATGGGCTAACTTTACTGGTTTTCTTTTTTTAGCACAAAACTGTTTAAAAAATAAAACTTGTTTGAAAAATTAATACGCAAATACCACACGAGATACAAAGTTGCAACCACCGCCATTGTATTCTCTAGGGTCTTTGCTAAAAAAACATGTTTGGCGACTTGATGATCAGCCAATGGGCTTGCGACTTGATATTCAGCCAATGGGCTTGCGACTTGTTCGGCCAATCGGCTTGCGGCTTGAAGTTTCGGCCAATCGGCTTATGGCTTGAAGTTTCGGCCAATCGGCTTGAGGCTTGGAGTTTCGGCCAATCGGCTTGCTGCTTAAAGTTTCGGCCAATCGGCTTGCGGCTTGAAGTTTTCGGCCAATCAGCTTGCGGCTTGAAGTTTTCGGCCAATCGGCTTGTGGCTTGAAGTTTCGGCCAATCGGCTTGCGGCTTGAAGTTTCGGCCAATCGGCTTGAAGTTTCGGTCAGTCGGCTTGCGGCTTGAAGTTTCGGCCAATCAGCTTGCGGCTTGAAGTTTCAGCCAATCGGCTTGCGGCTTGAAGTTTCGGCCAATCAGCTTGCGACGTGACATGCTAGTTATCTATTTACTCGGCATAACTTCATCTTTCACATTATGCGAAAAAATGGGCTAACTTTACTGTTTTTTTTTTTTAGCACAAAACTGTTTAAAAAGAAAAGTTGTTTGAAAAATTGATGCGCAAATACCGCACGAGATACAAAGTTGCAACGACCGCCATTGTATTCTCTAGGATCTTTGCTAAAAAAACATATGTTTGGCGACTTGATCAGCCAATTGCGACTTGAAGTTTTGGCCAATGGGCTTGCGACTTGATATTCAGCCAATGGGCTTGCGACTTGATGTTCGGCCAATGGGCTTGCGAATTGTTTGGCCAATGGGCTTGCGGCTTGAAGTTTCGGCCAATCGGCTTGCAGCTTGAAATTTCAGCCAATCGGCTAGCGGCTTGAAGTTTCGGCCAATCGGCTTGCGACTTGAAGTTTCGGCCAATCGGCTTGCGGCTTAAAGTTTCAGCCAATCGGCTTGCGGCTTGAAGTTTCGACCAATCGGCTTGAGACTTGAAGTTTCGGCCAATCGACTTGCGACTTGAAGTTTCAGGCAATCGGCTTGAAGTTTCGGCCAATCGGCTTGCGACTTGAAGTTTCGGCCAATCGACTTGCGACTTGAAGTTTCAGCCAATCGGCTTGAAGTTTCGGCCAATCGGCTTGCGACTTGAAGTTTCGGCCAATCGGCTTGCGGCTTAAAGTTTCAGCCAATCGGCTTGCGGCTTGAAGTTTCGACCAATCGGCTTGAGACTTGAAGTTTCGGCCAATCGACTTGCGACTTGAAGTTTCGGCCAATCGGCTTGCGGCTTAAAGTTTCAGCCAATCGGCTTGCGGCTTGAAGTTTCGACCAATCGGCTTGAGACTTGAAGTTTCGGCCAATCGGCTTGCGGCTTGAAGTTTCGGGTAATCGACTTGCGGCTTGAAGTTTCGGCCAATCGGCTTGCGGCTTGAAGTTTTAGCCAATCGGCATACGACTTGAAGTTTCGGCCAATCGGCTTGCGACTTGAAGTTTCGGCCAATCGGCTTGCGGCTTGAAGTTTCGGGTAATTGGCTTGCGGCTAGAAGTTTCGGCCAATCGGCTTACGGCTTGAAGTTTCGGCCAATCGGCTTGAGGCTTGGAGTTTCAGCCAATCAGCTTGCAGATTGAAGTTTCGGCCAATCGGCTTGCGGCTTAAAGTTTTGGCCAATCGGATTGCGGCTTGAAGTTTTCGGCCAATCGGCATGCGGCTTAAAGTTTCGGCCAATCGGATTGCGGCTTGAAGTTTCAGCCAATCGGCTTGAAGTTTCGGCCAATCGGCTTGTGACTTGAAGTTTCGGCCAATCGGCTTGCGGCTTGAAGTTTCGGCCTATCGGCTTGAGGCTTGAAGTTTTGGCCAATCGGCTTGCGACTTGTTCGGCCAGTCAGCTTGCAACGTGACATGTTAGGTATCTATTTACTCGACATAACTTCATCTTTCACATTATGCGAAAAAAATGGGCTAACTTTACTGGTTTTCTTTTTTTAGCACAAAACTGTTTAAAAAATAAAACTTGTTTGAAAAATTAATACTCAAATACCACACGAGATACAAAGTTGCAACCACCGCCATTGTATTCTCTAGGGTCTTTGCTAAAAAAACATGTTTGGCGACTTGATGATCAGCCAATGGGCTTGCGACTTGATATTCAGCCAATGGGCTTGCGACTTGATATTCAGCCAATGGGCTTGCGACTTGTTCGGCCAAACGGCTTGCGGCTTGAAGTTTCGGCCAATCGGCTTATGGCTTGAAGTTTCGGCCAATCGGCTTGAGGCTTGGAGTTTCGGCCAATCGGCTTGCTGCTTAAAGTTTTGGCCAACCGGCTTGCGGCTTGAGGTTTTCGGCAAATCAGCTTGCGGCTTGAAGTTTTCAGCCAATCGGCTTGCGGCTTGAAGTTTCGGCCAATCGGCTTGAGGCTTGGAGTTTCGGCCAATCGGCTTGCTGCTTAAAGTTTCGGCCAATCGGCTTGCGGCTTGAAGTTTTCGGCCAATTAGCTTGCGGCTTGAAGTTTTCGGCCAATCGGCTTGTGGCTTGAAGTTTCGGCCAATCGGCTTGCGGCTTGAAGTTTCGGCCAATCGGCTTGCGGCTTGAAGTTTCGGCCAATTGGCTTGAAGTTTCGGTCAGTCGGCTTGCGGCTTGAAGTTTCGGCCAATCAGCTTGCGACGTGACATGCTAGTTATCTATTTACTCGGCATAACTTCATCTTTCACATTATGCGAAAAAATGGGCTAACTTTACTGTTTTTTTTTTTTTTTAGCACAAAACTGTTTAAAAAGAAAAGTTGTTTGAAAAATTGATGCGCAAATACCGCACGAGATACAAAGTTGCAACGACCGCCATTGTATTCTCTAGGATCTTTGCTAAAAAAACATATGTTTGGCGACTTGATCAGCCAATTGCGACTTGAAGTTTTGGCCAATGGGCTTGCGACTTGATATTCAGCCAATGGGCTTGCGACTTGATGTTCGGCCAATGGGCTTGCGAATTGTTTGGCCAATGGGCTTGCGGCTTGAAGTTTCGGCCAATCGGCTTGCAGCTTGAAATTTCAGCCAATCGGCTAGCGGCTTGAAGTTTCGGCCAATCGGCTTGCGACTTGAAGTTTCGGCCAATCGGCTTGCGGCTTAAAGTTTCAGCCAATCGGCTTGCGGCTTGAAGTTTCGACCAATCGGCTTGAGACTTGAAGTTTCGGCCAATCGACTTGCGACTTGAAGTTTCAGGCAATCAGCTTGAAGTTTCGGCCAATCGGCTTGCGACTTGAAGTTTCGGCCAATCGACTTGCGACTTGAAGTTTCAGCCAATCGGCTTGAAGTTTCGGCCAATCGGCTTGAGGCTTGGAGTTTCGGCCAATCGGCTTGCTGCTTAAAGTTTTGGCCAATCGGCTTGCGGCTTGAGGTTTTCGGCAAATCAGCTTGCGGCTTGAAGTTTTCAGCCAATCGGCTTGCGGCTTGAAGTTTCGGCCAATCGGCTTGAGGCTTGGAGTTTCGGCCAATCGGCTTGCTGCTTAAAGTTTCGGCCAATCGGCTTGCGGCTTGAAGTTTTCGGCCAATCAGCTTGCGGCTTGAAGTTTTCGGCCAATCGGCTTGTGGCTTGAAGTTTCGGCCAATCGGCTTGCGGCTTGAAGTTTCGGCCAATCGGCTTGCGGCTTGAAGTTTCGGGCCAATTGGCTTGAAGTTTCGGTCAGTCGGCTTGCGGCTTGAAGTTTCGGCCAATCAGCTTGCGACGTGACATGCTAGTTATCTATTTACTCGGCATAACTTCATCTTTCACATTATGCGAAAAAATGGGCTAACTTTACTGTTTTTTTTTTTTTTAGCACAAAACTGTTTAAAAAGAAAAGTTGTTTGAAAAATTGATGCGCAAATACCGCACGAGATACAAAGTTGCAACGACCGCCATTGTATTCTCTAGGATCTTTGCTAAAAAAACATATGTTTGGCGACTTGATCAGCCAATTGCGACTTGAAGTTTTGGCCAATGGGCTTGCGACTTGATATTCAGCCAATGGGCTTGCGACTTGATGTTCGGCCAATGGGCTTGCGAATTGTTTGGCCAATGGGCTTGCGGCTTGAAGTTTCGGCCAATCAGCTTGCAAGCTTGAAATTTCAGCCAATCGGCTAGCGGCTTGAAGTTTCGGCCAATCGGCTTGCGACTTGAAGTTTCGGCCAATCGGCTTGCGGCTTAAAGTTTCAGCCAATCGGCTTGCGGCTTGAAGTTTCGACCAATCGGCTTGAGACTTGAAGTTTCGGCCAATCGACTTGCGACTTGAAGTTTCAGGCAATCGGCTTGAAGTTTCGGCCAATCGGCTTGCGACTTGAAGTTTCGGCCAATCGACTTGCGACTTGAAGTTTCAGCCAATCGGCTTGAAGTTTCGGCCAATCGGCTTGCGGCTTAAAGTTTCGGCCAATCGGCTTGCGACTTAAAGTTTCGGCCAATCGGCTTGCGGCTTAAAGTTTCGGCCAATCGGCTTGAAGTTTCGGCCAATCGGCTTGTGACTTGAAGTTTCTGCCAATCGGCTTGCGGCTTGAAGTTTCGGTCTATCGGCTTGAGGCTTGAAGTTTCAGCCAATCAGCTTGCAGATTGAAGTTTCGGCCAATCGGCTTGCGGCTTGAAGTTTTGGCCAATCGGCTTGCGGCTTGAAGTTTTGGCCAATCGGCTTGCGACTTGTTCGGCCAGTCAGCTTGCAACGTGACATGTTAGGTATCTATTTACTCGACATAACTTCATCTTTCACATTATGCAAAAAAAATGGGCTAACTTTACTGGTTTTCTTTTTTTAGCACAAAACTGTTTAAAAAATAAAACTTGTTTGAAAAATTAATACTCAAATACCACACGAGATACAAAGTTGCAACCACCGCCATTGTATTCTCTAGGGTCTTTGCTAAAAAAACATGTTTCGCGACTTGATGATCAGCCAATGGGCTTGCGACTTGATATTCAGCCAATGGGCTTGCGACTTGATATTCAGCCAATGGGCTTGCGACTTGTTCGGCCAAACGGCTTGCGGCTTGAAGTTTCGGCCAATCGGCTTATGGCTTGAAGTTTCGGCCAATCGGCTTGAGGCTTGGAGTTTCGACCAATCGGCTTGAGACTTGAAGTTTCGGCCAATCGGCTTGAAGTTTCGGCCAATCGGCTTGAAGTTTCGACCAATCGGCTTGCGGCTTAAAGTTTCAGCCAATCGGCTTGCGGCTTGAAGTTTCGACCAATCGGCTTGCGACTTAAAGTTTCGGCCAATCGGCTTGCGGCTTAAAGTTTCGGCCAATCGGCTTGCGGCTTAAAGTTTCGGCCAATCGGCTTGCGGCTTAAAGTTTCAGCCAATCGGCTTGCGGCTTGAAGTTTCGACCAATCGGCTTGAGACTTGAAGTTTCGGCCAATCGGCTTGCGGCTTGAAGTTTCGGGTAATCGACTTGCGGCTTGAAGTTTCGGCCAATCGGCTTGCGGCTTGAAGTTTTAGCCAATCGGCATGCGACTTGAAGTTTCGGCCAATCGGCTTGCGACTTAAAGTTTCGGCCAATCGGCTTGCGGCTTAAAGTTTCGGCCAATCGGCTTGTGGCTTAAAGTTTCGGCCAATCGGCTTGCGGCTTGAAGTTTTCGGCCAATCGGCTTGAGACTTGAAGTTTTGGCCAATCGACTTGCGACTTGAAGTTTCGGCCAATCGGCTTGCGGCTTGAAGTTTCAGGTAATCTGCTCGCGGCTTGAAGTTTCGGCCAATCGGCTTGCGGCTTGAAGTTTTGGTCAGTCGGCTTGCGGCTTGAAGTTTCAGCCAATCGGCTTGAAGTTTCGGCCAATCGGCTTGCGGCTTGAAGTTTCGGCCAATCGGCTTGCGGCTTAAAGTTTCGGCCAATCGGCTTGCGGCTTAAAGTTTCGGCCAATCGGATTGCGGCTTGAAGTTTTCTGCCAATCGGCTTGCGGCTTAAAGTTTCGGCCAATCGGCTTGAAGTTTCGACCAATCGGCTTGCGACTTAAAGTTTCAGCCAATCGGCTTGCGGCTTGAAGTTTCGACCAATCGGCTTGCGACTTAAAGTTTCGGCCAATCGGCTTGCGGCTTAAAGTTTCAGCCAATCGGCTTGCGGCTTGAAGTTTCGACCAATCGGCTTGAGACTTGAAGTTTCGGCCAATCGGCTTGCGGCTTGAAGTTTCGGGTAATCGACTTGCGGCTTGAAGTTTCGGCCAATCGGCTTGCGGCTTGAAGTTTTAGCCAATCGGCATGCGACTTGAAGTTTCGGCCAATCGGCTTGCGACTTAAAGTTTCGGCCAATCGGCTTGCGGCTTAAAGTTTCGGCCAATCGGCTTGTGGCTTAAAGTTTCGGCCAATCGGCTTGCGGCTTGAAGTTTTCGGCCAATCGGCTTGAGACTTGAAGTTTTGGCCAATCGACTTGCGACTTGAAGTTTCGGCCAATCGGCTTGCGGCTTGAAGTTTCAGGTAATCTGCTTGCGGCTTGAAGTTTCGGCCAATCGGCTTGCGGCTTAAAGTTTCGGCCAATCGGATTGCGGCTTGAAGTTTTCTGCCAATCGGCTTGCGGCTTAAAGTTTCGGCCAATCGGCTTGCGGCTTAAAGTTTTGGCCAATCGGATTGTGGCTTGAAGTTTCAGCCAATCGGCTTGAAGTTTCGGCCAATCGGCATGCGACTTGAAGTTTCGGCCAATCGGCTTGCGGCTTAAAGTTTCGGCCAATCGGCTTGCGGCTTAAAGTTTCAGCCAATCGGCTTGCGGCTTGAAGTTTCGACCAATCGGCTTGAGACTTGAAGTTTCGGCCAATCGGCTTGCGGCTTGAAGTTTCGGGTAATCGACTTGCGGCTTGAAGTTTCGGCCAATCGGCTTGCGGCTTGAAGTTTTAGCCAATCGGCATGCGACTTGAAGTTTCGGCCAATCGGCTTGAGACTTGAAGTTTCGGCCAATCGGCTTGCGGCTTGAAGTTTCGGGTAATCGACTTGCGGCTTGAAGTTTCGGCCAATCGGCTTGCGGCTTGAAGTTTTAGCCAATCGGCATGCGACTTGAAGTTTCGGCCAATCGGCTTGCGACTTGAAGTTTCGGCCAATCGGCTTGCGGCTTGAAGTTTCGGGTAATTGGCTTGCGGCTAGAAGTTTCGGCCAATCGGCTTGCGGCTTAAAGTTTCGGCCAATCGGCTTGCGACTTAAAGTTTCGGCCAATCGGCTTGCGACTTGAAGTTTCGGCCAATCGGCTTGCGGCTTAAAGTTTCGGCCAATCGGCTTGCGGCTTAAAGTTTCAGCCAATCGGCTTGCGGCTTGAAGTTTCGACCAATCGGCTTGAGGCTTGGAGTTTCAGCCAATCAGCTTGCAGATTGAAGTTTCGGCCAATCGGCTTGCGGCTTAAAGTTTCGGCCAATCGGCTTGCGGCTTAAAGTTTCAGCCAATCGGCTTGCGGCTTGAAGTTTCGACCAATCGGCTTGAGGCTTGGAGTTTCAGCCAATCAGCTTGCAGATTGAAGTTTCGGCCAATCGGCTTGCGGCTTAAAGTTTCGGCCAATCGGATTGCGGCTTGAAGTTTTCGGCCAATCGGCATGCGGCTTAAAGTTTCACCCAATCGGATTGCGGCTATAAGTTTCAGCCAATCGGCTTGAAGTTTCGGCCAATCGGCTTGTGACTTGAAGTTTCTGCCAATCGGCTTGCGGCTTGAAGTTTCGGCCTATCGGCTTGAGGCTTGAAGTTTCAGCCAATCAGCTTGCAGATTGAAGTTTCGGCCAATCGGCTTGCGGCTTGAAGTTTTGGCCAATCGGCTTGCGGCTTGAAGTTTTGGCCAATCGGCTTGCGACTTGTTCGGCCAGTCAGCTTGCAACGTGACATGTTAGGTATCTATTTACTCGACATAACTTCATCTTTCACATTATGCAAAAAAAATGGGCTAACTTTACTGGTTTTCTTTTTTTAGCACAAAACTGTTTAAAAAATAAAACTTGTTTGAAAAATTAATACTCAAATACCACACGAGATACAAAGTTGCAACCACCGCCATTGTATTCTCTAGGGTCTTTGCTAAAAAAACATGTTTCGCGACTTGATGATCAGCCAATGGGCTTGCGACTTGATATTCAGCCAATGGGCTTGCGACTTGATATTCAGCCAATGGGCTTGCGACTTGTTCGGCCAAACGGCTTGCGGCTTGAAGTTTCGGCCAATCGGCTTATGGCTTGAAGTTTCGGCCAATCGGCTTGAGGCTTGGAGTTTCGACCAATCGGCTTGAGACTTGAAGTTTCGGCCAATCGGCTTGAAGTTTCGGCCAATCGGCTTGAAGTTTCGACCAATCGGCTTGCGGCTTAAAGTTTCAGCCAATCGGCTTGCGGCTTGAAGTTTCGACCAATCGGCTTGCGACTTAAAGTTTCGGCCAATCGGCTTGCGGCTTAAAGTTTCGGCCAATCGGCTTGCGGCTTAAAGTTTCGGCCAATCGGCTTGCGGCTTAAAGTTTCAGCCAATCGGCTTGCGGCTTGAAGTTTCGACCAATCGGCTTGAGACTTGAAGTTTCGGCCAATCGGCTTGCGGCTTGAAGTTTCGGGTAATCGACTTGCGGCTTGAAGTTTCGGCCAATCGGCTTGCGGCTTGAAGTTTTAGCCAATCGGCATGCGACTTGAAGTTTCGGCCAATCGGCTTGCGACTTAAAGTTTCGGCCAATCGGCTTGCGGCTTAAAGTTTCGGCCAATCGGCTTGTGGCTTAAAGTTTCGGCCAATCGGCTTGCGGCTTGAAGTTTTCGGCCAATCGGCTTGAGACTTGAAGTTTTGGCCAATCGACTTGCGACTTGAAGTTTCGGCCAATCGGCTTGCGGCTTGAAGTTTCAGGTAATCTGCTCGCGGCTTGAAGTTTCGGCCAATCGGCTTGCGGCTTGAAGTTTTGGTCAGTCGGCTTGCGGCTTGAAGTTTCAGCCAATCGGCTTGAAGTTTCGGCCAATCGGCTTGCGGCTTGAAGTTTCGGCCAATCGGCTTGCGGCTTAAAGTTTCGGCCAATCGGCTTGCGGCTTAAAGTTTCGGCCAATCGGATTGCGGCTTGAAGTTTTCTGCCAATCGGCTTGCGGCTTAAAGTTTCGGCCAATCGGCTTGCGGCTTAAAGTTTTGGCCAATCGGATTGTGGCTTGAAGTTTCAGCCAATCGGCTTGAAGTTTCGGCCAATCGGCATGCGACTTGAAGTTTCGGCCAATCGGCATGCGGCTTAAAGTTTCGGCCAATCGGCTTGCGGCTTAAAGTTTCAGCCAATCGGCTTGCGGCTTGAAGTTTCGACCAATCGGCTTGAGACTTGAAGTTTCGGCCAATCGGCTTGCGGCTTGAAGTTTCGGGTAATCGACTTGCGGCTTGAAGTTTCGGCCAATCGGCTTGCGGCTTGAAGTTTTAGCCAATCGGCATGCGACTTGAAGTTTCGGCCAATCGGCTTGAGACTTGAAGTTTCGGCCAATCGGCTTGCGGCTTGAAGTTTCGGGTAATCGACTTGCGGCTTGAAGTTTCGGCCAATCGGCTTGCGGCTTGAAGTTTTAGCCAATCGGCATGCGACTTGAAGTTTCGGCCAATCGGCTTGCGACTTGAAGTTTCGGCCAATCGGCTTGCGGCTTGAAGTTTCGGGTAATTGGCTTGCGGCTAGAAGTTTCGGCCAATCGGCTTGCGGCTTAAAGTTTCGGCCAATCGGCTTGCGACTTAAAGTTTCGGCCAATCGGCTTGCGACTTGAAGTTTCGGCCAATCGGCTTGCGGCTTAAAGTTTCGGCCAATCGGCTTGCGGCTTAAAGTTTCAGCCAATCGGCTTGCGGCTTGAAGTTTCGACCAATCGGCTTGAGGCTTGGAGTTTCAGCCAATCAGCTTGCAGATTGAAGTTTCGGCCAATCGGCTTGCGGCTTAAAGTTTCGGCCAATCGGATTGCGGCTTGAAGTTTTCGGCCAATCGGCATGCGGCTTAAAGTTTCACCCAATCGGATTGCGGCTTGAAGTTTCAGCCAATCGGCTTGAAGTTTCGGCCAATCGGCTTGTGACTTGAAGTTTCTGCCAATCGGCTTGCGGCTTGAAGTTTCGGCCTATCGGCTTGAGGCTTGAAGTTTCAGCCAATCAGCTTGCAGATTGAAGTTTCGGCCAATCGGCTTGCGGCTTGAAGTTTTGGCCAATCGGCTTGCGGCTTGAAGTTTTGGCCAATCGGCTTGCGACTTGTTCGGCCAGTCAGCTTGCAACGTGACATGTTAGGTATCTATTTACTCGACATAACTTCATCTTTCACATTATGCAAAAAAAATGGGCTAACTTTACTGGTTTTCTTTTTTTAGCACAAAACTGTTTAAAAAATAAAACTTGTTTGAAAAATTAATACTCAAATACCACACGAGATACAAAGTTGCAACCACCGCCATTGTATTCTCTAGGGTCTTTGCTAAAAAAACATGTTTCGCGACTTGATGATCAGCCAATGGGCTTGCGACTTGATATTCAGCCAATGGGCTTGCGACTTGATATTCAGCCAATGGGCTTGCGACTTGTTCGGCCAAACGGCTTGCGGCTTGAAGTTTCGGCCAATCGGCTTATGGCTTGAAGTTTCGGCCAATCGGCTTGAGGCTTGGAGTTTCGACCAATCGGCTTGCGGCTTGAAGTTTCGGGTAATCGACTTGCGGCTTGAAGTTTCGGCCAATCGGCTTGCGGCTTGAAGTTTTAGCCAATCGGCATGCGACTTGAAGTTTCAGCCAATCGGCTTGAGACTTGAAGTTTCGGCCAATCGGCTTGCGGCTTGAAGTTTCGGGTAATCGACTTGCGGCTTGAAGTTTCGGCCAATCGGCTTGCGGCTTGAAGTTTTAGCCAATCGGCATGCGACTTGAAGTTTCGGCCAATCGGCTTGAGACTTGAAGTTTCGGCCAATCGGCTTGCGGCTTGAAGTTTCGGGTAATCGACTTGCGGCTTGAAGTTTCGGCCAATCGGCTTGCGGCTTGAAGTTTTAGCCAATCGGCATGCGACTTGAAGTTTCGGCCAATCGGCTTGCGACTTGAAGTTTCGGCCAATCGGCTTGCGGCTTGAAGTTTCGGGTAATTGGCTTGCGGCTAGAAGTTTCGGCCAATCGGCTTGCGGCTTAAAGTTTCGGCCAATCGGCTTGCGACTTAAAGTTTCGGCCAATCGGCTTGCGACTTGAAGTTTCGGCCAATCGGCTTGCGGCTTAAAGTTTCGGCCAATCGGCTTGCGGCTTAAAGTTTCAGCCAATCGGCTTGCGGCTTGAAGTTTCGACCAATCGGCTTGAGGCTTGGAGTTTCAGCCAATCAGCTTGCAGATTGAAGTTTCGGCCAATCGGCTTGCGGCTTAAAGTTTCGGCCAATCGGATTGCGGCTTGAAGTTTTCGGCCAATCGGCATGCGGCTTAAAGTTTCACCCAATCGGATTGCGGCTATAAGTTTCAGCCAATCGGCTTGAAGTTTCGGCCAATCGGCTTGTGACTTGAAGTTTCTGCCAATCGGCTTGCGGCTTGAAGTTTCGGCCTATCGGCTTGAGGCTTGAAGTTTCAGCCAATCAGCTTGCAGATTGAAGTTTCGGCCAATCGGCTTGCGGCTTGAAGTTTTGGCCAATCGGCTTGCGGCTTGAAGTTTTGGCCAATCGGCTTGTGACTTGTTCGGCCAGTCAGCTTGCAACGTGACATGTTAGGTATCTATTTACTCGACATAACTTCATCTTTCACATTATGCAAAAAAAATGGGCTAACTTTACTGGTTTTCTTTTTTTAGCACAAAACTGTTTAAAAAATAAAACTTGTTTGAAAAATTAATACTCAAATACCACACGAGATACAAAGTTGCAACCACCGCCATTGTATTCTCTAGGGTCTTTGCTAAAAAAACATGTTTCGCGACTTGATGATCAGCCAATGGGCTTGCGACTTGATATTCAGCCAATGGGCTTGCGACTTGATATTCAGCCAATGGGCTTGCGACTTGTTCGGCCAAACGGCTTGCGGCTTGAAGTTTCGGCCAATCGGCTTATGGCTTGAAGTTTCGGCCAATCGGCTTGAGGCTTGGAGTTTCGACCAATCGGCTTGAGACTTGAAGTTTCGGCCAATCGGCTTGAAGTTTCGGCCAATCGGCTTGAAGTTTCGACCAATCGGCTTGCGGCTTAAAGTTTCAGCCAATCGGCTTGCGGCTTGAAGTTTCGACCAATCGGCTTGCGACTTAAAGTTTCGGCCAATCGGCTTGCGGCTTAAAGTTTCGGCCAATCGGCTTGCGGCTTAAAGTTTCGGCCAATCGGCTTGCGGCTTAAAGTTTCAGCCAATCGGCTTGCGGCTTGAAGTTTCGACCAATCGGCTTGAGACTTGAAGTTTCGGCCAATCGGCTTGCGGCTTGAAGTTTCGGGTAATCGACTTGCGGCTTGAAGTTTCGGCCAATCGGCTTGCGGCTTGAAGTTTTAGCCAATCGGCATGCGACTTGAAGTTTCGGCCAATCGGCTTGCGACTTAAAGTTTCGGCCAATCGGCTTGCGGCTTAAAGTTTCGGCCAATCGGCTTGTGGCTTAAAGTTTCGGCCAATCGGCTTGCGGCTTGAAGTTTTCGGCCAATCGGCTTGAGACTTGAAGTTTTGGCCAATCGACTTGCGACTTGAAGTTTCGGCCAATCGGCTTGCGGCTTGAAGTTTCAGGTAATCTGCTCGCGGCTTGAAGTTTCGGCCAATCGGCTTGCGGCTTGAAGTTTTGGTCAGTCGGCTTGCGGCTTGAAGTTTCAGCCAATCGGCTTGAAGTTTCGGCCAATCGGCTTGCGGCTTGAAGTTTCGGCCAATCGGCTTGCGGCTTAAAGTTTCGGCCAATCGGCTTGCGGCTTAAAGTTTCGGCCAATCGGATTGCGGCTTGAAGTTTTCTGCCAATCGGCTTGCGGCTTAAAGTTTCGGCCAATCGGCTTGAAGTTTCGACCAATCGGCTTGCGACTTAAAGTTTCAGCCAATCGGCTTGCGGCTTGAAGTTTCGACCAATCGGCTTGCGACTTAAAGTTTCGGCCAATCGGCTTGCGGCTTAAAGTTTCAGCCAATCGGCTTGCGGCTTGAAGTTTCGACCAATCGGCTTGAGACTTGAAGTTTCGGCCAATCGGCTTGCGGCTTGAAGTTTCGGGTAATCGACTTGCGGCTTGAAGTTTCGGCCAATCGGCTTGCGGCTTGAAGTTTTAGCCAATCGGCATGCGACTTGAAGTTTCGGCCAATCGGCTTGCGACTTAAAGTTTCGGCCAATCGGCTTGCGGCTTAAAGTTTCGGCCAATCGGCTTGTGGCTTAAAGTTTCGGCCAATCGGCTTGCGGCTTGAAGTTTTCGGCCAATCGGCTTGAGACTTGAAGTTTTGGCCAATCGACTTGCGACTTGAAGTTTCGGCCAATCGGCTTGCGGCTTGAAGTTTCAGGTAATCTGCTCGCGGCTTGAAGTTTCGGCCAATCGGCTTGCGGCTTAAAGTTTCGGCCAATCGGATTGCGGCTTGAAGTTTTCTGCCAATCGGCTTGCGGCTTAAAGTTTCGGCCAATCGGCTTGCGGCTTAAAGTTTTGGCCAATCGGATTGTGGCTTGAAGTTTCAGCCAATCGGCTTGAAGTTTCGGCCAATCGGCATGCGACTTGAAGTTTCGGCCAATCGGCTTGCGGCTTAAAGTTTCGGCCAATCGGCTTGCGGCTTAAAGTTTCAGCCAATCGGCTTGCGGCTTGAAGTTTCGACCAATCGGCTTGAGACTTGAAGTTTCGGCCAATCGGCTTGCGGCTTGAAGTTTCGGGTAATCGACTTGCGGCTTGAAGTTTCGGCCAATCGGCTTGCGGCTTGAAGTTTTAGCCAATCGGCATGCGACTTGAAGTTTCGGCCAATCGGCTTGAGACTTGAAGTTTCGGCCAATCGGCTTGCGGCTTGAAGTTTCGGGTAATCGACTTGCGGCTTGAAGTTTCGGCCAATCGGCTTGCGGCTTGAAGTTTTAGCCAATCGGCATGCGACTTGAAGTTTCGGCCAATCGGCTTGCGACTTGAAGTTTCGGCCAATCGGCTTGCGGCTTGAAGTTTCGGGTAATTGGCTTGCGGCTAGAAGTTTCGGCCAATCGGCTTGCGGCTTAAAGTTTCGGCCAATCGGCTTGCGACTTAAAGTTTCGGCCAATCGGCTTGCGACTTGAAGTTTCGGCCAATCGGCTTGCGGCTTAAAGTTTCGGCCAATCGGCTTGCGGCTTAAAGTTTCAGCCAATCGGCTTGCGGCTTGAAGTTTCGACCAATCGGCTTGAGGCTTGGAGTTTCAGCCAATCAGCTTGCAGATTGAAGTTTCGGCCAATCGGCTTGCGGCTTAAAGTTTCGGCCAATCGGATTGCGGCTTGAAGTTTTCGGCCAATCGGCATGCGGCTTAAAGTTTCACCCAATCGGATTGCGGCTATAAGTTTCAGCCAATCGGCTTGAAGTTTCGGCCAATCGGCTTGTGACTTGAAGTTTCTGCCAATCGGCTTGCGGCTTGAAGTTTCGGCCTATCGGCTTGAGGCTTGAAGTTTCAGCCAATCAGCTTGCAGATTGAAGTTTCGGCCAATCGGCTTGCGGCTTGAAGTTTTGGCCAATCGGCTTGCGGCTTGAAGTTTTGGCCAATCGGCTTGCGACTTGTTCGGCCAGTCAGCTTGCAACGTGACATGTTAGGTATCTATTTACTCGACATAACTTCATCTTTCACATTATGCAAAAAAAATGGGCTAACTTTACTGGTTTTCTTTTTTTAGCACAAAACTGTTTAAAAAATAAAACTTGTTTGAAAAATTAATACTCAAATACCACACGAGATACAAAGTTGCAACCACCGCCATTGTATTCTCTAGGGTCTTTGCTAAAAAAACATGTTTCGCGACTTGATGATCAGCCAATGGGCTTGCGACTTGATATTCAGCCAATGGGCTTGCGACTTGATATTCAGCCAATGGGCTTGCGACTTGTTCGGCCAAACGGCTTGCGGCTTGAAGTTTCGGCCAATCGGCTTATGGCTTGAAGTTTCGGCCAATCGGCTTGAGGCTTGGAGTTTCGACCAATCGGCTTGAGACTTGAAGTTTCGGCCAATCGGCTTGAAGTTTCGGCCAATCGGCTTGAAGTTTCGACCAATCGGCTTGCGGCTTAAAGTTTCAGCCAATCGGCTTGCGGCTTGAAGTTTCGACCAATCGGCTTGCGACTTAAAGTTTCGGCCAATCGGCTTGCGGCTTAAAGTTTCGGCCAATCGGCTTGTGGCTTAAAGTTTCGGCCAATCGGCTTGCGGCTTGAAGTTTTCGGCCAATCGGCTTGAGACTTGAAGTTTTGGCCAATCGACTTGCGACTTGAAGTTTCGGCCAATCGGCTTGCGGCTTGAAGTTTCAGGTAATCTGCTCGCGGCTTGAAGTTTCGGCCAATCGGCTTGCGGCTTGAAGTTTTGGTCAGTCGGCTTGCGGCTTGAAGTTTCAGCCAATCGGCTTGAAGTTTCGGCCAATCGGCTTGCGGCTTGAAGTTTCGGCCAATCGGCTTGCGGCTTAAAGTTTCGGCCAATCGGCTTGCGGCTTAAAGTTTCGGCCAATCGGATTGCGGCTTGAAGTTTTCTGCCAATCGGCTTGCGGCTTAAAGTTTCGGCCAATCGGCTTGAAGTTTCGACCAATCGGCTTGCGACTTAAAGTTTCAGCCAATCGGCTTGCGGCTTGAAGTTTCGACCAATCGGCTTGCGACTTAAAGTTTCGGCCAATCGGCTTGCGGCTTAAAGTTTCGGCCAATCGGCTTGCGGCTTAAAGTTTCGGCCAATCGGCTTGCGGCTTAAAGTTTCAGCCAATCGGCTTGCGGCTTGAAGTTTCGACCAATCGGCTTGAGACTTGAAGTTTCGGCCAATCGGCTTGCGGCTTGAAGTTTCGGGTAATCGACTTGCGGCTTGAAGTTTCGGCCAATCGGCTTGCGGCTTGAAGTTTTAGCCAATCGGCATGCGACTTGAAGTTTCGGCCAATCGGCTTGCGACTTAAAGTTTCGGCCAATCGGCTTGCGGCTTAAAGTTTCGGCCAATCGGCTTGTGGCTTAAAGTTTCGGCCAATCGGCTTGCGGCTTGAAGTTTTCGGCCAATCGGCTTGAGACTTGAAGTTTTGGCCAATCGACTTGCGACTTGAAGTTTCGGCCAATCGGCTTGCGGCTTGAAGTTTCAGGTAATCTGCTCGCGGCTTGAAGTTTCGGCCAATCGGCTTGCGGCTTGAAGTTTTGGTCAGTCGGCTTGCGGCTTGAAGTTTCAGCCAATCGGCTTGAAGTTTCGGCCAATCGGCTTGCGGCTTGAAGTTTCGGCCAATCGGCTTGCGGCTTAAAGTTTCGGCCAATCGGCTTGCGGCTTAAAGTTTCGGCCAATCGGATTGCGGCTTGAAGTTTTCTGCCAATCGGCTTGCGGCTTAAAGTTTCGGCCAATCGGCTTGCGGCTTAAAGTTTTGGCCAATCGGATTGTGGCTTGAAGTTTCAGCCAATCGGCTTGAAGTTTCGGCCAATCGGCATGCGACTTGAAGTTTCGGCCAATCGGCTTGCGGCTTAAAGTTTCGGCCAATCGGCTTGCGGCTTAAAGTTTCGGCCAATCGGATTGCGGCTTGAAGTTTTCTGCCAATCGGCTTGCGGCTTAAAGTTTCGGCCAATCGGCTTGCGGCTTAAAGTTTTGGCCAATCGGATTGTGGCTTGAAGTTTCAGCCAATCGGCTTGAAGTTTCGGCCAATCGGCATGCGACTTGAAGTTTCGGCCAATCGGCTTGCGGCTTAAAGTTTCGGCCAATCGGCTTGCGGCTTAAAGTTTCAGCCAATCGGCTTGCGGCTTGAAGTTTCGACCAATCGGCTTGAGACTTGAAGTTTCGGCCAATCGGCTTGCGGCTTGAAGTTTCGGGTAATCGACTTGCGGCTTGAAGTTTCGGCCAATCGGCTTGCGGCTTGAAGTTTTAGCCAATCGGCATGCGACTTGAAGTTTCGGCCAATCGGCTTGAGACTTGAAGTTTCGGCCAATCGGCTTGCGGCTTGAAGTTTCGGGTAATCGACTTGCGGCTTGAAGTTTCGGCCAATCGGCTTGCGGCTTGAAGTTTTAGCCAATCGGCATGCGACTTGAAGTTTCGGCCAATCGGCTTGCGACTTGAAGTTTCGGCCAATCGGCTTGCGGCTTGAAGTTTCGGGTAATTGGCTTGCGGCTAGAAGTTTCGGCCAATCGGCTTGCGGCTTAAAGTTTCGGCCAATCGGCTTGCGACTTAAAGTTTCGGCCAATCGGCTTGCGACTTGAAGTTTCGGCCAATCGGCTTGCGGCTTAAAGTTTCGGCCAATCGGCTTGCGGCTTAAAGTTTCAGCCAATCGGCTTGCGGCTTGAAGTTTCGACCAATCGGCTTGAGGCTTGGAGTTTCAGCCAATCAGCTTGCAGATTGAAGTTTCGGCCAATCGGCTTGCGGCTTAAAGTTTCGGCCAATCGGATTGCGGCTTGAAGTTTTCGGCCAATCGGCATGCGGCTTAAAGTTTCACCCAATCGGATTGCGGCTTGAAGTTTCAGCCAATCGGCTTGAAGTTTCGGCCAATCGGCTTGTGACTTGAAGTTTCTGCCAATCGGCTTGCGGCTTGAAGTTTCGGCCTATCGGCTTGAGGCTTGAAGTTTCAGCCAATCAGCTTGCAGATTGAAGTTTCGGCCAATCGGCTTGCGGCTTGAAGTTTTGGCCAATCGGCTTGCGGCTTGAAGTTTTGGCCAATCGGCTTGCGACTTGTTCGGCCAGTCAGCTTGCAACGTGACATGTTAGGTATCTATTTACTCGACATAACTTCATCTTTCACATTATGCAAAAAAAATGGGCTAACTTTACTGGTTTTCTTTTTTTAGCACAAAACTGTTTAAAAAATAAAACTTGTTTGAAAAATTAATACTCAAATACCACACGAGATACAAAGTTGCAACCACCGCCATTGTATTCTCTAGGGTCTTTGCTAAAAAAACATGTTTCGCGACTTGATGATCAGCCAATGGGCTTGCGACTTGATATTCAGCCAATGGGCTTGCGACTTGATATTCAGCCAATGGGCTTGCGACTTGTTCGGCCAAACGGCTTGCGGCTTGAAGTTTCGGCCAATCGGCTTATGGCTTGAAGTTTCGGCCAATCGGCTTGAGGCTTGGAGTTTCGACCAATCGGCTTGAGACTTGAAGTTTCGGCCAATCGGCTTGAAGTTTCGGCCAATCGGCTTGAAGTTTCGACCAATCGGCTTGCGGCTTAAAGTTTCAGCCAATCGGCTTGCGGCTTGAAGTTTCGACCAATCGGCTTGCGACTTAAAGTTTCGGCCAATCGGCTTGCGGCTTAAAGTTTCGGCCAATCGGCTTGCGGCTTAAAGTTTCGGCCAATCGGCTTGCGGCTTAAAGTTTCAGCCAATCGGCTTGCGGCTTGAAGTTTCGACCAATCGGCTTGAGACTTGAAGTTTCGGCCAATCGGCTTGCGGCTTGAAGTTTCGGGTAATCGACTTGCGGCTTGAAGTTTCGGCCAATCGGCTTGCGGCTTGAAGTTTTAGCCAATCGGCATGCGACTTGAAGTTTCGGCCAATCGGCTTGCGACTTAAAGTTTCGGCCAATCGGCTTGCGGCTTAAAGTTTCGGCCAATCGGCTTGTGGCTTAAAGTTTCGGCCAATCGGCTTGCGGCTTGAAGTTTTCGGCCAATCGGCTTGAGACTTGAAGTTTTGGCCAATCGACTTGCGACTTGAAGTTTCGGCCAATCGGCTTGCGGCTTGAAGTTTCAGGTAATCTGCTCGCGGCTTGAAGTTTCGGCCAATCGGCTTGCGGCTTGAAGTTTTGGTCAGTCGGCTTGCGGCTTGAAGTTTCAGCCAATCGGCTTGAAGTTTCGGCCAATCGGCTTGCGGCTTGAAGTTTCGGCCAATCGGCTTGCGGCTTAAAGTTTCGGCCAATCGGCTTGCGGCTTAAAGTTTCGGCCAATCGGATTGCGGCTTGAAGTTTTCTGCCAATCGGCTTGCGGCTTAAAGTTTCGGCCAATCGGCTTGAAGTTTCGACCAATCGGCTTGCGACTTAAAGTTTCAGCCAATCGGCTTGCGGCTTGAAGTTTCGACCAATCGGCTTGCGACTTAAAGTTTCGGCCAATCGGCTTGCGGCTTAAAGTTTCGGCCAATCGGCTTGCGGCTTAAAGTTTCGGCCAATCGGCTTGCGGCTTAAAGTTTCAGCCAATCGGCTTGCGGCTTGAAGTTTCGACCAATCGGCTTGAGACTTGAAGTTTCGGCCAATCGGCTTGCGGCTTGAAGTTTCGGGTAATCGACTTGCGGCTTGAAGTTTCGGCCAATCGGCTTGCGGCTTGAAGTTTTAGCCAATCGGCATGCGACTTGAAGTTTCGGCCAATCGGCTTGCGACTTAAAGTTTCGGCCAATCGGCTTGCGGCTTAAAGTTTCGGCCAATCGGCTTGTGGCTTAAAGTTTCGGCCAATCGGCTTGCGGCTTAAAGTTTCGGCCAATCGGCTTGTGGCTTAAAGTTTCGGCCAATCGGCTTGCGGCTTGAAGTTTTCGGCCAATCGGCTTGAGACTTGAAGTTTTGGCCAATCGACTTGCGACTTGAAGTTTCGGCCAATCGGCTTGCGGCTTGAAGTTTCAGGTAATCTGCTCGCGGCTTGAAGTTTCGGCCAATCGGCTTGCGGCTTGAAGTTTTGGTCAGTCGGCTTGCGGCTTGAAGTTTCAGCCAATCGGCTTGAAGTTTCGGCCAATCGGCTTGCGGCTTGAAGTTTCGGCCAATCGGCTTGCGGCTTAAAGTTTCGGCCAATCGGCTTGCGGCTTAAAGTTTCGGCCAATCGGATTGCGGCTTGAAGTTTTCTGCCAATCGGCTTGCGGCTTAAAGTTTCGGCCAATCGGCTTGCGGCTTAAAGTTTTGGCCAATCGGATTGTGGCTTGAAGTTTCAGCCAATCGGCTTGAAGTTTCGGCCAATCGGCATGCGACTTGAAGTTTCGGCCAATTAGCTTGCGGCTTGAAGTTTTCGGCCAATCGGCTTGTGGCTTGAAGTTTCGGCCAATCGGCTTGCGGCTTGAAGTTTCGGCCAATCGGCTTGCGGCTTGAAGTTTCGGCCAATTGGCTTGAATTTTCGGTCAGTCGGCTTGCGGCTTGAAGTTTCGGCCAATCAGCTTGCGACGTGACATGCTAGTTATCTATTTACTCGGCATAACTTCATCTTTCACATTATGCGAAAAAATGGGCTAACTTTACTGTTTTTTTTTTTTTAGCACAAAACTGTTTAAAAAGAAAAGTTGTTTGAAAAATTGATGCGCAAATACCGCACGAGATACAAAGTTGCAACGACCGCCATTGTATTCTCTAGGATCTTTGCTAAAAAAACATATGTTTGGCGACTTGATCAGCCAATTGCGACTTGAAGTTTTGGCCAATGGGCTTGCGACTTGATATTCAGCCAATGGGCTTGCGACTTGATGTTCGGCCAATGGGCTTGCGAATTGTTTGGCCAATGGGCTTGCGGCTTGAAGTTTCGGCCAATCGGCTTGCAGCTTGAAATTTCAGCCAATCGGCTAGCGGCTTGAAGTTTCGGCCAATCGGCTTGCGACTTGAAGTTTCGGCCAATCGGCTTGCGGCTTAAAGTTTCAGCCAATCGGCTTGCGGCTTGAAGTTTCGACCAATCGGCTTGAGACTTGAAGTTTCGGCCAATCGACTTGCGACTTGAAGTTTCAGGCAATCGGCTTGAAGTTTCGGCCAATCGGCTTGCGACTTGAAGTTTCGGCCAATCGACTTGCGACTTGAAGTTTCAGCCAATCGGCTTGAAGTTTCGGCCAATCGGCTTGCGGCTTAAAGTTTCGGCCAATCGGCTTGCGGCTTAAAGTTTCGGCCAATCGGCTTGCGGCTTAAAGTTTCGGCCAATCGGCTTGCGGCTTAAAGTTTCAGCCAATCGGCTTGCGGCTTAAAGTTTCAGCCAATCGGCTTGCGGCTTGAAGTTTCGACCAATCGGCTTGAGACTTGAAGTTTCGGCCAATCGGCTTGCGGCTTGAAGTTTCGGGTAATCGACTTGCGGCTTGAAGTTTCGGCCAATCGGCTTGCGGCTTGAAGTTTTAGCCAATCGGCATGCGACTTGAAGTTTCGTCCAATCGGCTTGAGACTTGAAGTTTCGGCCAATCGGCTTGCGGCTTGAAGTTTCGCGTAATCGACTTGCGGCTTGAAGTTTCGGCCAATCGGCTTGCGGCTTGAAGTTTTAGCCAATCGGCATGCGACTTGAAGTTTCGGCCAATCGGCTTGCGACTTGAAGTTTCGGCCAATCGGCTTGCGGCTTGAAGTTTCGGGTAATTGGCTTGCGGCTAGAAGTTTCGGCCAATCGGCTTGCGGCTTAAAGTTTCGGCCAATCGGCTTGCGGCTTAAAGTTTCGGCCAATCGGCTTGCGGCTTAAAGTTTTGGCCAATCGGATTGTGGCTTGAAGTTTCAGCCAATCGGCTTGAAGTTTCGGCCAATCGCCATGCGACTTGAAGTTTCGGCCAATCGGCTTGCGGCTTAAAGTTTCGGCCAATCGGCTTGCGGCTTAAAGTTTCAGCCAATCGGCTTGCGACTTGAAGTTTCAGCCAATCGGCTTGAAGTTTCGGCCAATCGGCTTGCGGCTTAAAGTTTCGGCCAATCGGCTTGCGGCTTAAAGTTTTGGCCAATCGGCTTGCGACTTAAAGTTTCGGCCAATCGGCTTGCGACTTAAAGTTTCGGCCAATCGGCTTGCGGCTTAAAGTTTCGGCCAATCGGCTTGCGGCTTAAAGTTTCAGCCAATCGGCTTGCCGCTTGAAGTTTCGACCAATCGGCTTGAGACTTGAAGTTTCGGCCAATCGACTTGCGACTTGAAGTTTCGGCCAATCGGCTTGCGGCTTAAAGTTTCAGCCAATCGGCTTGCGGCTTGAAGTTTCGACCAATCGGCTTGAGACTTGAAGTTTCGGCCAATCGGCTTGCGGCTTGAAGTTTCGGGTAATCGACTTGCGGCTTGAAGTTTCGGCCAATCGGCTTGCGGCTTGAAGTTTTAGCCAATCGGCATGTGACTTGAAGTTTCGGCCAATCGGCTTGCGACTTGAAGTTTCGGGTAATTGGCTTGCGGCTTGAAGTTTCGGCCAATCGGCTTGCGGCTTGAAGTTTTAGCCAATCGGCATGCGACTTGAAGTTTCGGCCAATCGGCTTGCGGCTTGAAGTTTCGGGTAATTGGCTTGCGGCTAGAAGTTTCGGCCAATCGGCTTACGGCTTGAAGTTTCGGCCAATCGGCTTGAGGCTTGGAGTTTCAGCCAATCAGCTTGCAGATTGAAGTTTCGGCCAATCGGCTTGCGGCTTAAAGTTTCGGCCAATCGGATTGCGGCTTGAAGTTTTCGGCCAATCGGCATGCGGCTTAAAGTTTCGGCCAATCGGATTGCGGCTTGAAGTTTCAGCCAATCGGCTTGAAGTTTCGGCCAATCGGCTTGTGACTTGAAGTTTCGGCCAATCGGCTTGCGGCTTGAAGTTTCGGCCTATCGGCTTGAGGCTTGAAGTTTCAGCCAATCAGCTTGCGGCTTAAAGTTTCGGCCAATCGGCTTGCAGCTTAAAGTTTCGGCCAATCGGATTGCGGCTTGAAGTTTTCTGCCAATCGGCTTGCGGCTTGAAGTTTTCGGCCAATCGGCTTGCGGCTTAAAGTTTTGGCCAATCGGATTGTGGCTTGAAGTTTCAGCCAATCGGCTTGAAGTTTCGGCCAATCGGCATGCGACTTGAAGTTTCGGCCAATTAGCTTGCGGCTTGAAGTTTTCGGCCAATCGGCTTGTGGCTTGAAGTTTCGGCCAATCGGCTTGCGGCTTGAAGTTTCAGCCAATCGGCTTGCGGCTTGAAGTTTCGGCCAATTGGCTTGAATTTTCGGTCAGTCGGCTTGCGGCTTGAAGTTTCGGCCAATCAGCTTGCGACGTGACATGCTAGTTATCTATTTACTCGGCATAACTTCATCTTTCACATTATGCGAAAAAATGGGCTAACTTTACTGTTTTTTTTTTTTAGCACAAAACTGTTTAAAAAGAAAAGTTGTTTGAAAAATTGATGCGCAAATACCGCACGAGATACAAAGTTGCAACGACCGCCATTGTATTCTCTAGGATCTTTGCTAAAAAAACATATGTTTGGCGACTTGATCAGCCAATTGCGACTTGAAGTTTTGGCCAATGGGCTTGCGACTTGATATTCAGCCAATGGGCTTGCGACTTGATGTTCGGCCAATCGGCTTGCGGCTTAAAGTTTCGGCCAATCGGCTTGCGGCTTAAAGTTTCAGCCAATCGGCTTGCGGCTTAAAGTTTCAGCCAATCGGCTTGCGGCTTGAAGTTTCGACCAATCGGCTTGAGACTTGAAGTTTCGGCCAATCGGCTTGCGGCTTGAAGTTTCGGGTAATCGACTTGCGGCTTGAAGTTTCGGCCAATCGGCTTGCGGCTTGAAGTTTTAGCCAATCGGCATGCGACTTGAAGTTTCGTCCAATCGGCTTGAGACTTGAAGTTTCGGCCAATCGGCTTGCGGCTTGAAGTTTCGCGTAATCGACTTGCGGCTTGAAGTTTCGGCCAATCGGCTTGCGGCTTGAAGTTTTAGCCAATCGGCATGCGACTTGAAGTTTCGGCCAATCGGCTTGCGACTTGAAGTTTCGGCCAATCGGCTTGCGGCTTGAAGTTTCGGGTAATTGGCTTGCGGCTAGAAGTTTCGGCCAATCGGCTTGCGGCTTAAAGTTTCGGCCAATCGGCTTGCGGCTTAAAGTTTCGGCCAATCGGCTTGCGGCTTAAAGTTTTGGCCAATCGGATTGTGGCTTGAAGTTTCAGCCAATCGGCTTGAAGTTTCGGCCAATCGCCATGCGACTTGAAGTTTCGGCCAATCGGCTTGCGGCTTAAAGTTTCGGCCAATCGGCTTGCGGCTTAAAGTTTCAGCCAATCGGCTTGCGACTTGAAGTTTCAGCCAATCGGCTTGAAGTTTCGGCCAATCGGCTTGCGGCTTAAAGTTTCGGCCAATCGGCTTGCGGCTTAAAGTTTTGGCCAATCGGCTTGCGACTTAAAGTTTCGGCCAATCGGCTTGCGACTTAAAGTTTCGGCCAATCGGCTTGCGGCTTAAAGTTTCGGCCAATCGGCTTGCGGCTTAAAGTTTCAGCCAATCGGCTTGCCGCTTGAAGTTTCGACCAATCGGCTTGAGACTTGAAGTTTCGGCCAATCGACTTGCGACTTGAAGTTTCGGCCAATCGGCTTGCGGCTTAAAGTTTCAGCCAATCGGCTTGCGGCTTGAAGTTTCGACCAATCGGCTTGAGACTTGAAGTTTCGGCCAATCGGCTTGCGGCTTGAAGTTTCGGGTAATCGACTTGCGGCTTGAAGTTTCGGCCAATCGGCTTGCGGCTTGAAGTTTTAGCCAATCGGCATGTGACTTGAAGTTTCGGCCAATCGGCTTGCGACTTGAAGTTTCGGGTAATTGGCTTGCGGCTTGAAGTTTCGGCCAATCGGCTTGCGGCTTGAAGTTTTAGCCAATCGGCATGCGACTTGAAGTTTCGGCCAATCGGCTTGCGGCTTGAAGTTTCGGGTAATTGGCTTGCGGCTAGAAGTTTCGGCCAATCGGCTTACGGCTTGAAGTTTCGGCCAATCGGCTTGAGGCTTGGAGTTTCAGCCAATCAGCTTGCAGATTGAAGTTTCGGCCAATCGGCTTGCGGCTTAAAGTTTCGGCCAATCGGATTGCGGCTTGAAGTTTTCGGCCAATCGGCATGCGGCTTAAAGTTTCGGCCAATCGGATTGCGGCTTGAAGTTTCAGCCAATCGGCTTGAAGTTTCGGCCAATCGGCTTGTGACTTGAAGTTTCGGCCAATCGGCTTGCGGCTTGAAGTTTCGGCCTATCGGCTTGAGGCTTGAAGTTTCAGCCAATCAGCTTGCGGCTTAAAGTTTCGGCCAATCGGCTTGCGGCTTAAAGTTTCGGCCAATCGGATTGCGGCTTGAAGTTTTCTGCCAATCGGCTTGCGGCTTGAAGTTTTCGGCCAATCGGCTTGCGGCTTAAAGTTTTGGCCAATCGGATTGTGGCTTGAAGTTTCAGCCAATCGGCTTGAAGTTTCGGCCAATCGGCATGCGACTTGAAGTTTCGGCCAATTAGCTTGCGGCTTGAAGTTTTCGGCCAATCGGCTTGTGGCTTGAAGTTTCGGCCAATCGGCTTGCGGCTTGAAGTTTCAGCCAATCGGCTTGCGGCTTGAAGTTTCGGCCAATTGGCTTGAATTTTCGGTCAGTCGGCTTGCGGCTTGAAGTTTCGGCCAATCAGCTTGCGACGTGACATGCTAGTTATCTATTTACTCGGCATAACTTCATCTTTCACATTATGCGAAAAAATGGGCTAACTTTACTGTTTTTTTTTTTTAGCACAAAACTGTTTAAAAAGAAAAGTTGTTTGAAAAATTGATGCGCAAATACCGCACGAGATACAAAGTTGCAACGACCGCCATTGTATTCTCTAGGATCTTTGCTAAAAAAACATATGTTTGGCGACTTGATCAGCCAATTGCGACTTGAAGTTTTGGCCAATGGGCTTGCGACTTGATATTCAGCCAATGGGCTTGCGACTTGATGTTCGGCCAATGGGCTTGCGAATTGTTTGGCCAATGGGCTTGCGGCTTGAAGTTTCGGCCAATCGGCTTGCAGCTTGAAATTTCAGCCAATCGGCTAGCGGCTTGAAGTTTCGGCCAATCGGCTTGCGACTTGAAGTTTCGGCCAATCGGCTTGCGGCTTAAAGTTTCAGCCAATCGGCTTGCGGCTTGAAGTTTCGACCAATCGGCTTGAGACTTGAAGTTTCGGCCAATCGACTTGCGACTTGAAGTTTCAGGCAATCGGCTTGAAGTTTCGGCCAATCGGCTTGCGACTTAAAGTTTCGGCCAATCGGCTTGCGACTTGAAGTTTCGGCCAATCGGCTTGCGGCTTAAAGTTTCGGCCAATCGGCTTGCGGCTTAAAGTTTCAGCCAATCGGCTTGCGGCTTGAAGTTTCGACCAATCGGCTTGAGGCTTGGAGTTTCAGCCAATCAGCTTGCAGATTGAAGTTTCGGCCAATCGGCTTGCGGCTTAAAGTTTCGGCCAATCGGATTGCGGCTTGAAGTTTTCGGCCAATCGGCATGCGGCTTAAAGTTTCACCCAATCGGATTGCGGCTTGAAGTTTCAGCCAATCGGCTTGAAGTTTCGGCCAATCGGCTTGTGACTTGAAGTTTCTGCCAATCGGCTTGCGGCTTGAAGTTTCGGCCTATCGGCTTGAGGCTTGAAGTTTCAGCCAATCAGCTTGCAGATTGAAGTTTCGGCCAATCGGCTTGCGGCTTGAAGTTTTGGCCAATCGGCTTGCGGCTTGAAGTTTTGGCCAATCGGCTTGCGACTTGTTCGGCCAGTCAGCTTGCAACGTGACATGTTAGGTATCTATTTACTCGACATAACTTCATCTTTCACATTATGCAAAAAAAATGGGCTAACTTTACTGGTTTTCTTTTTTTAGCACAAAACTGTTTAAAAAATAAAACTTGTTTGAAAAATTAATACTCAAATACCACACGAGATACAAAGTTGCAACCACCGCCATTGTATTCTCTAGGGTCTTTGCTAAAAAAACATGTTTCGCGACTTGATGATCAGCCAATGGGCTTGCGACTTGATATTCAGCCAATGGGCTTGCGACTTGATATTCAGCCAATGGGCTTGCGACTTGTTCGGCCAAACGGCTTGCGGCTTGAAGTTTCGGCCAATCGGCTTATGGCTTGAAGTTTCGGCCAATCGGCTTGAGGCTTGGAGTTTCGACCAATCGGCTTGAGACTTGAAGTTTCGGCCAATCGGCTTGAAGTTTCGGCCAATCGGCTTGAAGTTTCGACCAATCGGCTTGCGGCTTAAAGTTTCAGCCAATCGGCTTGCGGCTTGAAGTTTCGACCAATCGGCTTGCGACTTAAAGTTTCGGCCAATCGGCTTGCGGCTTAAAGTTTCGGCCAATCGGCTTGCGGCTTAAAGTTTCGGCCAATCGGCTTGCGGCTTAAAGTTTCAGCCAATCGGCTTGCGGCTTGAAGTTTCGACCAATCGGCTTGAGACTTGAAGTTTCGGCCAATCGGCTTGCGGCTTGAAGTTTCGGGTAATCGACTTGCGGCTTGAAGTTTCGGCCAATCGGCTTGCGGCTTGAAGTTTTAGCCAATCGGCATGCGACTTGAAGTTTCGGCCAATCGGCTTGCGACTTAAAGTTTCGGCCAATCGGCTTGCGGCTTAAAGTTTCGGCCAATCGGCTTGTGGCTTAAAGTTTCGGCCAATCGGCTTGCGGCTTGAAGTTTTCGGCCAATCGGCTTGAGACTTGAAGTTTTGGCCAATCGACTTGCGACTTGAAGTTTCGGCCAATCGGCTTGCGGCTTGAAGTTTCAGGTAATCTGCTCGCGGCTTGAAGTTTCGGCCAATCGGCTTGCGGCTTGAAGTTTTGGTCAGTCGGCTTGCGGCTTGAAGTTTCAGCCAATCGGCTTGAAGTTTCGGCCAATCGGCTTGCGGCTTGAAGTTTCGGCCAATCGGCTTGCGGCTTAAAGTTTCGGCCAATCGGCTTGCGGCTTAAAGTTTCGGCCAATCGGATTGCGGCTTGAAGTTTTCTGCCAATCGGCTTGCGGCTTAAAGTTTCGGCCAATCGGCTTGAAGTTTCGACCAATCGGCTTGCGACTTAAAGTTTCAGCCAATCGGCTTGCGGCTTGAAGTTTCGACCAATCGGCTTGCGACTTAAAGTTTCGGCCAATCGGCTTGCGGCTTAAAGTTTCGGCCAATCGGCTTGCGGCTTAAAGTTTCGGCCAATCGGCTTGCGGCTTAAAGTTTCAGCCAATCGGCTTGCGGCTTGAAGTTTCGACCAATCGGCTTGAGACTTGAAGTTTCGGCCAATCGGCTTGCGGCTTGAAGTTTCGGGTAATCGACTTGCGGCTTGAAGTTTCGGCCAATCGGCTTGCGGCTTGAAGTTTTAGCCAATCGGCTTGTGACTTGAAGTTTCTGCCAATCGGCTTGCGGCTTGAAGTTTCGGCCTATCGGCTTGAGGCTTGAAGTTTCAGCCAATCAGCTTGCAGATTGAAGTTTCGGCCAATCGGCTTGCGGCTTGAAGTTTTGGCCAATCGGCTTGCGGCTTGAAGTTTTGGCCAATCGGCTTGCGACTTGTTCGGCCAGTCAGCTTGCAACGTGACATGTTAGGTATCTATTTACTCGACATAACTTCATCTTTCACATTATGCAAAAAAAATGGGCTAACTTTACTGGTTTTCTTTTTTTAGCACAAAACTGTTTAAAAAATAAAACTTGTTTGAAAAATTAATACTCAAATACCACACGAGATACAAAGTTGCAACCACCGCCATTGTATTCTCTAGGGTCTTTGCTAAAAAAACATGTTTCGCGACTTGATGATCAGCCAATGGGCTTGCGACTTGATATTCAGCCAATGGGCTTGCGACTTGATATTCAGCCAATGGGCTTGCGACTTGTTCGGCCAAACGGCTTGCGGCTTGAAGTTTCGGCCAATCGGCTTATGGCTTGAAGTTTCGGCCAATCGGCTTGAGGCTTGGAGTTTCGACCAATCGGCTTGAGACTTGAAGTTTCGGCCAATCGGCTTGAAGTTTCGGCCAATCGGCTTGAAGTTTCGACCAATCGGCTTGCGGCTTAAAGTTTCAGCCAATCGGCTTGCGGCTTGAAGTTTCGACCAATCGGCTTGCGACTTAAAGTTTCGGCCAATCGGCTTGCGGCTTAAAGTTTCGGCCAATCGGCTTGCGGCTTAAAGTTTCGGCCAATCGGCTTGCGGCTTAAAGTTTCAGCCAATCGGCTTGCGGCTTGAAGTTTCGACCAATCGGCTTGAGACTTGAAGTTTCGGCCAATCGGCTTGCGGCTTGAAGTTTCGGGTAATCGACTTGCGGCTTGAAGTTTCGGCCAATCGGCTTGCGGCTTGAAGTTTTAGCCAATCGGCATGCGACTTGAAGTTTCGGCCAATCGGCTTGCGACTTAAAGTTTCGGCCAATCGGCTTGCGGCTTAAAGTTTCGGCCAATCGGCTTGTGGCTTAAAGTTTCGGCCAATCGGCTTGCGGCTTGAAGTTTTCGGCCAATCGGCTTGAGACTTGAAGTTTTGGCCAATCGACTTGCGACTTGAAGTTTCGGCCAATCGGCTTGCGGCTTGAAGTTTCAGCCAATCAGCTTGCGGCTTAAAGTTTCGGCCAATCGGCTTGCGGCTTAAAGTTTCGGCCAATCGGATTGCGGCTTGAAGTTTTCTGCCAATCGGCTTGCGGCTTGAAGTTTTCGGCCAATCGGCTTGCGGCTTAAAGTTTTGGCCAATCGGATTGTGGCTTGAAGTTTCAGCCAATCGGCTTGAAGTTTCGGCCAATCGGCATGCGACTTGAAGTTTCGGCCAATTAGCTTGCGGCTTGAAGTTTTCGGCCAATCGGCTTGTGGCTTGAAGTTTCGGCCAATCGGCTTGCGGCTTGAAGTTTCGGCCAATCGGCTTGCGGCTTGAAGTTTCGGCCAATTGGCTTGAATTTTCGGTCAGTCGGCTTGCGGCTTGAAGTTTCGGCCAATCAGCTTGCGACGTGACATGCTAGTTATCTATTTACTCGGCATAACTTCATCTTTCACATTATGCGAAAAAATGGGCTAACTTTACTGTTTTTTTTTTTTTAGCACAAAACTGTTTAAAAAGAAAAGTTGTTTGAAAAATTGATGCGCAAATACCGCACGAGATACAAAGTTGCAACGACCGCCATTGTATTCTCTAGGATCTTTGCTAAAAAAACATATGTTTGGCGACTTGATCAGCCAATTGCGACTTGAAGTTTTGGCCAATGGGCTTGCGACTTGATATTCAGCCAATGGGCTTGCGACTTGATGTTCGGCCAATGGGCTTGCGAATTGTTTGGCCAATGGGCTTGCGGCTTGAAGTTTCGGCCAATCGGCTTGCAGCTTGAAATTTCAGCCAATCGGCTAGCGGCTTGAAGTTTCGGCCAATCGGCTTGCGACTTGAAGTTTCGGCCAATCGGCTTGCGGCTTAAAGTTTCAGCCAATCGGCTTGCGGCTTGAAGTTTCGACCAATCGGCTTGAGACTTGAAGTTTCGGCCAATCGACTTGCGACTTGAAGTTTCAGGCAATCGGCTTGAAGTTTCGGCCAATCGGCTTGCGACTTGAAGTTTCGGCCAATCGACTTGCGACTTGAAGTTTCAGCCAATCGGCTTGAAGTTTCGGCCAATCGGCTTGCGGCTTAAAGTTTCGGCCAATCGGCTTGCGGCTTAAAGTTTCGGCCAATCGGCTTGCGGCTTAAAGTTTCGGCCAATCGGCTTGCGGCTTAAAGTTTCAGCCAATCGGCTTGCGGCTTAAAGTTTCAGCCAATCGGCTTGCGGCTTGAAGTTTCGACCAATCGGCTTGAGACTTGAAGTTTCGGCCAATCGGCTTGCGGCTTGAAGTTTCGGCCAATCGGCTTGAAGTTTCGACCAATCGGCTTGCGGCTTAAAGTTTCAGCCAATCGGCTTGCGGCTTGAAGTTTCGACCAATCGGCTTGCGACTTAAAGTTTCGGCCAATCGGCTTGCGGCTTAAAGTTTCGGCCAATCGGCTTGCGGCTTAAAGTTTCGGCCAATCGGCTTGCGGCTTGAAGTTTTCGGCCAATCGGCTTGAGACTTGAAGTTTCGGCCAATCGACTTGCGACTTGAAGTTTCGGCCAATCGGCTTGCGGCTTGAAGTTTCAGGTAATCTGCTCGCGGCTTGAAGTTTCGGCCAATCGGCTTGCGGCTTGAAGTTTTGGTCAGTCGGCTTGCGGCTTGAAGTTTCAGCCAATCGGCTTGAAGTTTCGGCCAATCGGCTTGCGGCTTGAAGTTTCGGCCAATCGGCTTGCGGCTTAAAGTTTCGGCCAATCGGCTTGCGGCTTAAAGTTTCGGCCAATCGGATTGCGGCTTGAAGTTTTCTGCCAATCGGCTTGCGGCTTACAGTTTCGGCCAATCGGCTTGCGGCTTAAAGTTTTGGCCAATCGGATTGTGGCTTGAAGTTTCAGCCAATAGGCTTGAAGTTTCGGCCAATCGGCATGCGACTTGAAGTTTCGGCCAATCGGCTTGCGGCTTAAAGTTTCGGCCAATCGGCTTGCGGCTTAAAGTTTCAGCCAATCGGCTTGCGGCTTGAAGTTTCGACCAATCGGCTTGAGACTTGAAGTTTCGGCCAATCGACTTGCGACTTGAAGTTTCAGCCAATCGGCTTGCGGCTTAAAGTTTCGGCCAATCGGCTTGCGGCTTAAAGTTTCGGCCAATCGGCTTGCGACTTAAAGTTTCGGCCAATCGGCTTGCGACTTAAAGTTTCGGCCAATCGGCTTGCGGCTTGAAGTTTCGGGTAATTGGCTTGCGGCTTGAAGTTTCGGCCAATCGGCTTGCGGCTTGAAGTTTTGGTCAGTCGGCTTGCGGCTTGAAGTTTCAGCCAATCGGCTTGAAGTTTCGGCCTATCGGCTTGCGGCTTGAAGTTTCGGCCAATCGGCTTGCGGCTTAAAGTTTCGGCCAATCGGCTTGCGGCTTAAAGTTTCGGCCAATCGGATTGCGGCTTGAAGTTTTCTGCCAATCGGCTTGCGGCTTACAGTTTCGGCCAATCGGATTGCGGCTTGAAGTTTTCTGCCAATCGGCTTGCGGCTTACAGTTTCGGCCAATCGGCTTGCGGCTTAAAGTTTTGGCCAATCGGATTGTGGCTTGAAGTTTCAGCCAATCGGCTTGAAGTTTCGACCAATCGGCTTGAGACTTGAAGTTTCGGCCAATCGACTTGCGACTTGAAGTTTCAGCCAATCGGCTTGCGGCTTAAAGTTTCGGCCAATCGGCTTGCGGCTTAAAGTTTCGGCCAATCGGCTTGCGACTTAAAGTTTCGGCCAATCGGCTTGCGACTTAAAGTTTCGGCCAATCGGCTTGCGGCTTGAAGTTTCGGGTAATTGGCTTGCGGCTTGAAGTTTCTGCCAATCGGCTTGCGACTTAAAGTTTCGGCCAATCGGCTTGCGACTTAAAGTTTCGGCCAATCGGCTTGCGGCTTGAAGTTTCGGGTAATTGGCTTGCGGCTTGAAGTTTCGGCCAATCGGCTTGCGGCTTGAAGTTTTAGCCAATCGGCATGCGACTTGAAGTTTCAGCCAATCGGCTTGCGGCTTGAAGTTTCGACCAATCGGCTTGAGACTTGAAGTTTCGGCCAATCGGCTTGCGGCTTGAAGTTTCGGGTAATCGACTTGCGGCTTGAAGTTTCGGCCAATCGGCTTGCGGCTTGAAGTTTTAGCCAATCGGCATGCGACTTGAAGTTTCGGCCAATCGGCTTGAGACTTGAAGTTTCGGCCAATCGGCTTGCGGCTTGAAGTTTCGGGTAATCGACTTGCGGCTTGAAGTTTCGGCCAATCGGCTTGCGGCTTGAAGTTTTAGCCAATCGGCATGCGACTTGAAGTTTCGGCCAATCGGCTTGCGACTTGAAGTTTCGGCCAATCGGCTTGCGGCTTGAAGTTTCGGGTAATTGGCTTGCGGCTAGAAGTTTCGGCCAATCGGCTTGCGGCTTAAAGTTTCGGCCAATCGGCTTGCGACTTAAAGTTTCGGCCAATCGGCTTGCGACTTGAAGTTTCGGCCAATCGGCTTGCGGCTTAAAGTTTCGGCCAATCGGCTTGCGGCTTAAAGTTTCAGCCAATCGGCTTGCGGCTTGAAGTTTCGACCAATCGGCTTGAGGCTTGGAGTTTCAGCCAATCAGCTTGCAGATTGAAGTTTCGGCCAATCGGCTTGCGGCTTAAAGTTTCGGCCAATCGGATTGCGGCTTGAAGTTTTCGGCCAATCGGCATGCGGCTTAAAGTTTCACCCAATCGGATTGCGGCTTGAAGTTTCAGCCAATCGGCTTGAAGTTTCGGCCAATCGGCTTGTGACTTGAAGTTTCTGCCAATCGGCTTGCGGCTTGAAGTTTCGGCCTATCGGCTTGAGGCTTGAAGTTTCAGCCAATCAGCTTGCAGATTGAAGTTTCGGCCAATCGGCTTGCGGCTTGAAGTTTTGGCCAATCGGCTTGCGGCTTGAAGTTTTGGCCAATCGGCTTGCGACTTGTTCGGCCAGTCAGCTTGCAACGTGACATGTTAGGTATCTATTTACTCGACATAACTTCATCTTTCACATTATGCAAAAAAAATGGGCTAACTTTACTGGTTTTCTTTTTTTAGCACAAAACTGTTTAAAAAATAAAACTTGTTTGAAAAATTAATACTCAAATACCACACGAGATACAAAGTTGCAACCACCGCCATTGTATTCTCTAGGGTCTTTGCTAAAAAAACATGTTTCGCGACTTGATGATCAGCCAATGGGCTTGCGACTTGATATTCAGCCAATGGGCTTGCGACTTGATATTCAGCCAATGGGCTTGCGACTTGTTCGGCCAAACGGCTTGCGGCTTGAAGTTTCGGCCAATCGGCTTATGGCTTGAAGTTTCGGCCAATCGGCTTGAGGCTTGGAGTTTCGACCAATCGGCTTGAGACTTGAAGTTTCGGCCAATCGGCTTGAAGTTTCGGCCAATCGGCTTGAAGTTTCGACCAATCGGCTTGCGGCTTAAAGTTTCAGCCAATCGGCTTGCGGCTTGAAGTTTCGACCAATCGGCTTGCGACTTAAAGTTTCGGCCAATCGGCTTGCGGCTTAAAGTTTCGGCCAATCGGCTTGCGGCTTAAAGTTTCGGCCAATCGGCTTGCGGCTTAAAGTTTCAGCCAATCGGCTTGCGGCTTGAAGTTTCGACCAATCGGCTTGAGACTTGAAGTTTCGGCCAATCGGCTTGCGGCTTGAAGTTTCGGGTAATCGACTTGCGGCTTGAAGTTTCGGCCAATCGGCTTGCGGCTTGAAGTTTTAGCCAATCGGCATGCGACTTGAAGTTTCGGCCAATCGGCTTGCGACTTAAAGTTTCGGCCAATCGGCTTGCGGCTTAAAGTTTCGGCCAATCGGCTTGTGGCTTAAAGTTTCGGCCAATCGGCTTGCGGCTTGAAGTTTTCGGCCAATCGGCTTGAGACTTGAAGTTTTGGCCAATCGACTTGCGACTTGAAGTTTCGGCCAATCGGCTTGCGGCTTGAAGTTTCAGGTAATCTGCTCGCGGCTTGAAGTTTCGGCCAATCGGCTTGCGGCTTGAAGTTTTGGTCAGTCGGCTTGCGGCTTGAAGTTTCAGCCAATCGGCTTGAAGTTTCGGCCAATCGGCTTGCGGCTTGAAGTTTCGGCCAATCGGCTTGCGGCTTAAAGTTTCGGCCAATCGGCTTGCGGCTTAAAGTTTCGGCCAATCGGATTGCGGCTTGAAGTTTTCTGCCAATCGGCTTGCGGCTTAAAGTTTCGGCCAATCGGCTTGAAGTTTCGACCAATCGGCTTGCGACTTAAAGTTTCAGCCAATCGGCTTGCGGCTTGAAGTTTCGACCAATCGGCTTGCGACTTAAAGTTTCGGCCAATCGGCTTGCGGCTTAAAGTTTCGGCCAATCGGCTTGCGGCTTAAAGTTTCGGCCAATCGGCTTGCGGCTTAAAGTTTCAGCCAATCGGCTTGCGGCTTGAAGTTTCGACCAATCGGCTTGAGACTTGAAGTTTCGGCCAATCGGCTTGCGGCTTGAAGTTTCGGGTAATCGACTTGCGGCTTGAAGTTTCGGCCAATCGGCTTGCGGCTTGAAGTTTTAGCCAATCGGCTTGTGACTTGAAGTTTCTGCCAATCGGCTTGCGGCTTGAAGTTTCGGCCTATCGGCTTGAGGCTTGAAGTTTCAGCCAATCAGCTTGCAGATTGAAGTTTCGGCCAATCGGCTTGCGGCTTGAAGTTTTGGCCAATCGGCTTGCGGCTTGAAGTTTTGGCCAATCGGCTTGCGACTTGTTCGGCCAGTCAGCTTGCAACGTGACATGTTAGGTATCTATTTACTCGACATAACTTCATCTTTCACATTATGCAAAAAAAATGGGCTAACTTTACTGGTTTTCTTTTTTTAGCACAAAACTGTTTAAAAAATAAAACTTGTTTGAAAAATTAATACTCAAATACCACACGAGATACAAAGTTGCAACCACCGCCATTGTATTCTCTAGGGTCTTTGCTAAAAAAACATGTTTCGCGACTTGATGATCAGCCAATGGGCTTGCGACTTGATATTCAGCCAATGGGCTTGCGACTTGATATTCAGCCAATGGGCTTGCGACTTGTTCGGCCAAACGGCTTGCGGCTTGAAGTTTCGGCCAATCGGCTTATGGCTTGAAGTTTCGGCCAATCGGCTTGAGGCTTGGAGTTTCGACCAATCGGCTTGAGACTTGAAGTTTCGGCCAATCGGCTTGAAGTTTCGGCCAATCGGCTTGAAGTTTCGACCAATCGGCTTGCGGCTTAAAGTTTCAGCCAATCGGCTTGCGGCTTGAAGTTTCGACCAATCGGCTTGCGACTTAAAGTTTCGGCCAATCGGCTTGCGGCTTAAAGTTTCGGCCAATCGGCTTGCGGCTTAAAGTTTCGGCCAATCGGCTTGCGGCTTAAAGTTTCAGCCAATCGGCTTGCGGCTTGAAGTTTCGACCAATCGGCTTGAGACTTGAAGTTTCGGCCAATCGGCTTGCGGCTTGAAGTTTCGGGTAATCGACTTGCGGCTTGAAGTTTCGGCCAATCGGCTTGCGGCTTGAAGTTTTAGCCAATCGGCATGCGACTTGAAGTTTCGGCCAATCGGCTTGCGACTTAAAGTTTCGGCCAATCGGCTTGCGGCTTAAAGTTTCGGCCAATCGGCTTGTGGCTTAAAGTTTCGGCCAATCGGCTTGCGGCTTGAAGTTTTCGGCCAATCGGCTTGAGACTTGAAGTTTTGGCCAATCGACTTGCGACTTGAAGTTTCGGCCAATCGGCTTGCGGCTTGAAGTTTCAGCCAATCAGCGTGCGGCTTAAAGTTTCGGCCAATCGGCTTGCGGCTTAAAGTTTCGGCCAATCGGATTGCGGCTTGAAGTTTTCTGCCAATCGGCTTGCGGCTTGAAGTTTTCGGCCAATCGGCTTGCGGCTTAAAGTTTTGGCCAATCGGATTGTGGCTTGAAGTTTCAGCCAATCGGCTTGAAGTTTCGGCCAATCGGCATGCGACTTGAAGTTTCGGCCAATTAGCTTGCGGCTTGAAGTTTTCGGCCAATCGGCTTGTGGCTTGAAGTTTCGGCCAATCGGCTTGCGGCTTGAAGTTTCGGCCAATCGGCTTGCGGCTTGAAGTTTCGGCCAATTGGCTTGAATTTTCGGTCAGTCGGCTTGCGGCTTGAAGTTTCGGCCAATCAGCTTGCGACGTGACATGCTAGTTATCTATTTACTCGGCATAACTTCATCTTTCACATTATGCGAAAAAATGGGCTAACTTTACTGTTTTTTTTTTTTTAGCACAAAACTGTTTAAAAAGAAAAGTTGTTTGAAAAATTGATGCGCAAATACCGCACGAGATACAAAGTTGCAACGACCGCCATTGTATTCTCTAGGATCTTTGCTAAAAAAACATATGTTTGGCGACTTGATCAGCCAATTGCGACTTGAAGTTTTGGCCAATGGGCTTGCGACTTGATATTCAGCCAATGGGCTTGCGACTTGATGTTCGGCCAATGGGCTTGCGAATTGTTTGGCCAATGGGCTTGCGGCTTGAAGTTTCGGCCAATCGGCTTGCAGCTTGAAATTTCAGCCAATCGGCTAGCGGCTTGAAGTTTCGGCCAATCGGCTTGCGACTTGAAGTTTCGGCCAATCGGCTTGCGGCTTAAAGTTTCAGCCAATCGGCTTGCGGCTTGAAGTTTCGACCAATCGGCTTGAGACTTGAAGTTTCGGCCAATCGACTTGCGACTTGAAGTTTCAGGCAATCGGCTTGAAGTTTCGGCCAATCGGCTTGCGACTTGAAGTTTCGGCCAATCGACTTGCGACTTGAAGTTTCAGCCAATCGGCTTGAAGTTTCGGCCAATCGGCTTGCGGCTTAAAGTTTCGGCCAATCGGCTTGCGGCTTAAAGTTTCGGCCAATCGGCTTGCGGCTTAAAGTTTCGGCCAATCGGCTTGCGGCTTAAAGTTTCAGCCAATCGGCTTGCGGCTTAAAGTTTCAGCCAATCGGCTTGCGGCTTGAAGTTTCGACCAATCGGCTTGAGACTTGAAGTTTCGGCCAATCGGCTTGCGGCTTGAAGTTTCGGCCAATCGGCTTGAAGTTTCGACCAATCGGCTTGCGGCTTAAAGTTTCAGCCAATCGGCTTGCGGCTTGAAGTTTCGACCAATCGGCTTGCGACTTAAAGTTTCGGCCAATCGGCTTGCGGCTTAAAGTTTCGGCCAATCGGCTTGCGGCTTAAAGTTTCGGCCAATCGGCTTGCGGCTTGAAGTTTTCGGCCAATCGGCTTGAGACTTGAAGTTTCGGCCAATCGACTTGCGACTTGAAGTTTCGGCCAATCGGCTTGCGGCTTGAAGTTTCAGGTAATCTGCTCGCGGCTTGAAGTTTCGGCCAATCGGCTTGCGGCTTGAAGTTTTGGTCAGTCGGCTTGCGGCTTGAAGTTTCAGCCAATCGGCTTGAAGTTTCGGCCAATCGGCTTGCGGCTTGAAGTTTCGGCCAATCGGCTTGCGGCTTAAAGTTTCGGCCAATCGGCTTGCGGCTTAAAGTTTCGGCCAATCGGATTGCGGCTTGAAGTTTTCTGCCAATCGGCTTGCGGCTTACAGTTTCGGCCAATCGGCTTGCGGCTTAAAGTTTTGGCCAATCGGATTGTGGCTTGAAGTTTCAGCCAATAGGCTTGAAGTTTCGGCCAATCGGCATGCGACTTGAAGTTTCGGCCAATCGGCTTGCGGCTTAAAGTTTCGGCCAATCGGCTTGCGGCTTAAAGTTTCAGCCAATCGGCTTGCGGCTTGAAGTTTCGACCAATCGGCTTGAGACTTGAAGTTTCGGCCAATCGACTTGCGACTTGAAGTTTCAGCCAATCGGCTTGCGGCTTAAAGTTTCGGCCAATCGGCTTGCGGCTTAAAGTTTCGGCCAATCGGCTTGCGACTTAAAGTTTCGGCCAATCGGCTTGCGACTTAAAGTTTCGGCCAATCGGCTTGCGGCTTGAAGTTTCGGGTAATTGGCTTGCGGCTTGAAGTTTCGGCCAATCGGCTTGCGGCTTGAAGTTTTGGTCAGTCGGCTTGCGGCTTGAAGTTTCAGCCAATCGGCTTGAAGTTTCGGCCTATCGGCTTGCGGCTTGAAGTTTCGGCCAATCGGCTTGCGGCTTAAAGTTTCGGCCAATCGGCTTGCGGCTTAAAGTTTCGGCCAATCGGATTGCGGCTTGAAGTTTTCTGCCAATCGGCTTGCGGCTTACAGTTTCGGCCAATCGGCTTGCGGCTTAAAGTTTTGGCCAATCGGATTGTGGCTTGAAGTTTCAGCCAATCGGCTTGAAGTTTCGACCAATCGGCTTGAGACTTGAAGTTTCGGCCAATCGACTTGCGACTTGAAGTTTCAGCCAATCGGCTTGCGGCTTAAAGTTTCGGCCAATCGGCTTGCGGCTTAAAGTTTCGGCCAATCGGCTTGCGACTTAAAGTTTCGGCCAATCGGCTTGCGACTTAAAGTTTCGGCCAATCGGCTTGCGGCTTGAAGTTTCGGGTAATTGGCTTGCGGCTTGAAGTTTCGGCCAATCGGCTTGCGGCTTGAAGTTTTAGCCAATCGGCATGCGACTTGAAGTTTCGGCCAATCGGCTTGCGGCTTGAAGTTTCGGGTAATTGGCTTGCGGCTAGAAGTTTCGGCCAATCAGCTTACGGCTTGAAGTTTCGGCCAATCGGCTTGAGGCTTGGAGTTTCAGCCAATCAGCTTGCAGATTGAAGTTTCGGCCAATCGGCTTGCGGCTTAAAGTTTCGGCCATTCGGATTGCGGCTTGAAGTTTTCGGCCAATCGGCATGCGGCTTAAAGTTTCGGCCAATCGGATTGCGGCTTGAAGTTTCAGCCAATCGGCTTGAAGTTTCGGCCAATCGGCTTGTGACTTGAAGTTTCGGCCAATCGGCTTGCGGCTTGAAGTTTCGGCCTATCGGCTTGAGGCTTGAAGTTTCAGCCAATCAGCTTGCAGATTGAAGTTTCGGCCAATCGGCTTGCGGCTTGAAGTTTTGGCCAATCGGCTTGCGGCTTGAAGTTTTGGCCAATCGGCTTGCAACTTGTTCGGCCAGTCAGCTTGCAACGTGACATGTTAGGTATCTATTTACTCGACATAACTTCATCTTTCACATTATGCGAAAAAAATGGGCTAACTTTACTGGTTTTCTTTTTTTAGCACAAAACTGTTTAAAAAATAAAACTTGCGACTTGATATTCAGCCAATGGGCTTGCGACTTGATATTCAGCCAATGGGCTTGCGACTTGTTCGGCCAAACGGCTTGCGGCTTGAAGTTTCGGCCAATCGGCTTATGGCTTGAAGTTTCGGCCAATCGGCTTGAGGCTTGGAGTTTCGGCCAATCGGCTTGCTGCTTAAAGTTTTGGCCAATCGGCTTGCGGCTTGAGGTTTTCGGCAAATCAGCTTGCGGCTTGAAGTTTTCAGCCAATCGGCTTGCGGCTTGAAGTTTCGGCCAATCGGCTTGAGGCTTGGAGTTTCGGCCAATCGGCTTGCTGCTTAAAGTTTCGGCCAATCGGCTTGCGGCTTGAAGTTTTCGGCCAATTAGCTTGCGGCTTGAAGTTTTCGGCCAATCGGCTTGTGGCTTGAAGTTTCGGCCAATCGGCTTGCGGCTTGAAGTTTCGGCCAATCGGCTTGCGGCTTGAAGTTTCGGCCAATTGGCTTGAAGTTTCGGTCAGTCGGCTTGCGGCTTGAAGTTTCGGCCAATCAGCTTGCGACGTGACATGCTAGTTATCTATTTACTCGGCATAACTTCATCTTTCACATTATGCGAAAAAATGGGCTAACTTTACTGTTTTTTTTTTTTTTTAGCACAAAACTGTTTAAAAAGAAAAGTTGTTTGAAAAATTGATGCGCAAATACCGCACGAGATACAAAGTTGCAACGACCGCCATTGTATTCTCTAGGATCTTTGCTAAAAAAACATATGTTTGGCGACTTGATCAGCCAATTGCGACTTGAAGTTTTGGCCAATGGGCTTGCGACTTGATATTCAGCCAATGGGCTTGCGACTTGATGTTCGGCCAATGGGCTTGCGAATTGTTTGGCCAATGGGCTTGCGGCTTGAAGTTTCGGCCAATCGGCTTGCAGCTTGAAATTTCAGCCAATCGGCTAGCGGCTTGAAGTTTCGGCCAATCGGCTTGCGACTTGAAGTTTCGGCCAATCGGCTTGCGGCTTAAAGTTTCAGCCAATCGGCTTGCGGCTTGAAGTTTCGACCAATCGGCTTGAGACTTGAAGTTTCGGCCAATCGACTTGCGACTTGAAGTTTCAGGCAATCAGCTTGAAGTTTCGGCCAATCGGCTTGCGACTTGAAGTTTCGGCCAATCGACTTGCGACTTGAAGTTTCAGCCAATCGGCTTGAAGTTTCGGCCAATCGGCTTGAGGCTTGGAGTTTCGGCCAATCGGCTTGCTGCTTAAAGTTTTGGCCAATCGGCTTGCGGCTTGAGGTTTTCGGCAAATCAGCTTGCGGCTTGAAGTTTTCAGCCAATCGGCTTGCGGCTTGAAGTTTCGGCCAATCGGCTTGAGGCTTGGAGTTTCGGCCAATCGGCTTGCTGCTTAAAGTTTCGGCCAATCGGCTTGCGGCTTGAAGTTTTCGGCCAATCAGCTTGCGGCTTGAAGTTTTCGGCCAATCGGCTTGTGGCTTGAAGTTTCGGCCAATCGGCTTGCGGCTTGAAGTTTCGGCCAATCGGCTTGCGGCTTGAAGTTTCGGGCCAATTGGCTTGAAGTTTCGGTCAGTCGGCTTGCGGCTTGAAGTTTCGGCCAATCAGCTTGCGACGTGACATGCTAGTTATCTATTTACTCGGCATAACTTCATCTTTCACATTATGCGAAAAAATGGGCTAACTTTACTGTTTTTTTTTTTTTTAGCACAAAACTGTTTAAAAAGAAAAGTTGTTTGAAAAATTGATGCGCAAATACCGCACGAGATACAAAGTTGCAACGACCGCCATTGTATTCTCTAGGATCTTTGCTAAAAAAACATATGTTTGGCGACTTGATCAGCCAATTGCGACTTGAAGTTTTGGCCAATGGGCTTGCGACTTGATATTCAGCCAATGGGCTTGCGACTTGATGTTCGGCCAATGGGCTTGCGAATTGTTTGGCCAATGGGCTTGCGGCTTGAAGTTTCGGCCAATCAGCTTGCAAGCTTGAAATTTCAGCCAATCGGCTAGCGGCTTGAAGTTTCGGCCAATCGGCTTGCGACTTGAAGTTTCGGCCAATCGGCTTGCGGCTTAAAGTTTCAGCCAATCGGCTTGCGGCTTGAAGTTTCGACCAATCGGCTTGAGACTTGAAGTTTCGGCCAATCGACTTGCGACTTGAAGTTTCAGGCAATCGGCTTGAAGTTTCGGCCAATCGGCTTGCGACTTGAAGTTTCGGCCAATCGACTTGCGACTTGAAGTTTCAGCCAATCGGCTTGAAGTTTCGGCCAATCGGCTTGCGGCTTAAAGTTTCGGCCAATCGGCTTGCGACTTAAAGTTTCGGCCAATCGGCTTGCGGCTTAAAGTTTCGGCCAATCGGCTTGCGGCTTAAAGTTTCAGCCAATCGGCTTGCGGCTTGAAGTTTCGACCAATCGGCTTGAGACTTGAAGTTTCGGCCAATCGGCTTGCGGCTTGAAGTTTCGGCCAATCGGCTTGAAGTTTCGGTTAGTCGGCTTGCGACTTAAAGTTTCGGCCAATCGGCTTGCGACTTAAAGTTTCGGCCAATCGGCTTGCGGCTTAAAGTTTCGGCCAATCGGCTTGCGGCTTAAAGTTTCAGCCAATCGGCTTGCGGCTTGAAGTTTCGACCAATCGGCTTGAGACTTGAAGTTTCGGCCAATCGGCTTGCGGCTTGAAGTTTCGGGTAATCGACTTGCGGCTTGAAGTTTCGGCCAATCGGCTTGCGGCTTGAAGTTTTAGCCAATCGGCATGCGACTTGAAGTTTCGACCAATCGGCTTGAGACTTGAAGTTTCGGCCAATCGACTTGCGACTTGAAGTTTCAGCCAATCGGCTTGAAGTTTCGGCCAATCGGCTTGCGGCTTAAAGTTTCGGCCAATCGGCTTGCGGCTTAAAGTTTCGGCCAATCGGCTTGCGACTTAAAGTTTCGGCCAATCGGCTTGCGACTTAAAGTTCCGGCCAATCGGCTTGCGGCTTAAAGTTTCGGCCAATCGGCTTGCGGCTTAAAGTTTCAGCCAATCGGCTTGCGGCTTGAAGTTTCGACCAATCGGCTTGAGACTTGAAGTTTCGGCCAATCGACTTGCGACTTGAAGTTTCAGCCAATCGGCTTGAAGTTTCGGCCAATCGGCTTGCGGCTTAAAGTTTCGGCCAATCGGCTTGCGGCTTAAAGTTTCGGCCAATCGGCTTGCGACTTAAAGTTTCGGCCAATCGGCTTGAGACTTGAAGTTTTGGCCAATCGGCTTGCGGCTTAAAGTTTCGGCCAATCGGCTTGCGGCTTAAAGTTTCAGCCAATCGGCTTGCGGCTTGAAGTTTCGACCAATCGGCTTGAGGCTTGGAGTTTCAGCCAATCAGCTTGCAGATTGAAGTTTCGGCCAATCGGCTTGCGGCTTAAAGTTTCGGCCAATCGGATTGCGGCTTGAAGTTTTCGGCCAATCGGCATGCGGCTTAAAGTTTTGGCCAATCGGATTGCGGCTTGAAGTTTCAGCCAATCGGCTTGAAGTTTCGGCCAATCGGCTTGTGACTTGAAGTTTCGGCCAATCGGCTTGCGGCTTGAAGTTTCGGCCTATCGGCTTGAGGCTTGAAGTTTCAGCCAATCAGCTTGCAGATTGAAGTTTCGGCCAATCGGCTTGCGGCTTGAAGTTTTGGCCAATCGGCTTGCGGCTTGAAGTTTTGGCCAATCGGCTTGCGACTTGTTCGGCCAGTCAGCTTGCAACGTGACATGTTAGGTATCTGTTTACTCGACATAACTTCATCTTTCACATTATGCGAAAAAAATGGGCTAACTTTACTGGTTTTCTTTTTTTAGCACAAAACTGTTTAAAAAATAAAACTTGTTTGAAAAATTAATACTCAAATACCACACGAGATACAAAGTTGCAACCACCGCCATTGTATTCTCTAGGGTCTTTGCTAAAAAAACATGTTTGGCGACTTGATGATCAGCCAATGGGCTTGCGACTTGATATTCAGCCAATGGGCTTGCGACTTGATATTCAGCCAATGGGCTTGCGACTTGTTTGGCCAAACGGCTTGCGGCTTGAAGTTTCGGCCAATCGGCTTATGGCTTGAAGTTTCGGCCAATCGGCTTGAGGCTTGGAGTTTCGGCCAATCGGCTTGCTGCTTAAAGTTTTGGCCAATCGGCTTGCGGCTTGAGGTTTTCGGCAAATCAGCTTGCGGCTTGAAGTTTTCAGCCAATCGGCTTGCGGCTTGAAGTTTCGGCCAATCGGCTTGAGGCTTGGAGTTTCGGCCAATCGGCTTGCTGCTTAAAGTTTCGGCCAATCGGCTTGCGGCTTGAAGTTTTCGGCCAATTAGCTTGCGGCTTGAAGTTTTCGGCCAATCGGCTTGTGGCTTGAAGTTTCGGCCAATCGGCTTGCGGCTTGAAGTTTCGGCCAATCGGCTTGCGGCTTGAAGTTTCGGCCAATTGGCTTGAAGTTTCGGTCAGTCGGCTTGCGGCTTGAAGTTTCGGCCAATCAGCTTGCGACGTGATATGCTAGTTATCTATTTACTCGGCATAACTTCATCTTTCACATTATGCGAAAAAATGGGCTAACTTTACTGTTTTTTTTTTTTTTAGCACAAAACTGTTTAAAAAGAAAAGTTGTTTGAAAAATTGATGCGCAAATACCGCACGAGATACAAAGTTGCAACGACCGCCATTGTATTCTCTAGGATCTTTGCTAAAAAAACATATGTTTGGCGACTTGATCAGCCAATTGCGACTTGAAGTTTTGGCCAATGGGCTTGCGACTTGATATTCAGCCAATGGGCTTGCGACTTGATGTTCGGCCAATGGGCTTGCGAATTGTTTGGCCAATGGGCTTGCGGCTTGAAGTTTCGGCCAATCGGCTTGCAGCTTGAAATTTCAGCCAATCGGCTAGCGGCTTGAAGTTTCGGCCAATCGGCTTGCGACTTGAAGTTTCGGCCAATCGGCTTGCGGCTTAAAGTTTCAGCCAATCGGCTTGCGGCTTGAAGTTTCGACCAATCGGCTTGAGACTTGAAGTTTCGGCCAATCGACTTGCGACTTGAAGTTTCAGGCAATCGGCTTGAAGTTTCGGCCAATCGGCTTGCGACTTGAAGTTTCGGCCAATCGACTTGCGACTTGAAGTTTCAGCCAATCGGCTTGAAGTTCCGGCCAATCGGCTTGCGGCTTAAAGTTTCGGCCAATCGGCTTGCGGCTTAAAGTTTCGGCCAATCGGCTTGCGGCTTAAAGTTTCAGCCAATCGGCTTGCGGCTTGAAGTTTCGACCAATCGGCTTGAGACTTGAAGTTTCGGCCAATCGGCTTGCGGCTTGAAGTTTCGGGTAATCGACTTGCGGCTTGAAGTTTCGGCCAATCGGCTTGCGGCTTGAAGTTTTAGCCAATCGGCATGCGACTTGAAGTTTCGGCCAATCGGCTTGCGACTTGAAGTTTCGGCCAATCGGCTTGCGGCTTGTAGTTTCCGGTAATTGGCTTGCGGCTAGAAGTTTCGGCCAATCGGCTTACGGCTTGAAGTTTCGGCCAATCGGCTTGAGGCTTGGAGTTTCAGCCAATCAGCTTGCAGATTGAAGTTTCGGCCAATCGGCTTGCGGCTTAAAGTTTCGGCCAATCGGATTGCGGCTTGAAGTTTTCGGCCAATCGGCTTGAAGTTTCGGCCAATCGGCATGCGACTTGAAGTTTCGGCCAATCGGCTTGCGGCTTAAAGTTTCGGCCAATCGGCTTGTGGCTTAAAGTTTCAGCCAATCGGCTTGCGGCTTGAAGTTTCGACCAATCGGCTTGAGACTTGAAGTTTCGGCCAATCGACTTGCGACTTGAAGTTTCAGCCAATCGGCTTGAAGTTTCGGCCAATCGGCTTGCGGCTTAAAGTTTCGGCCAATCGGCTTGCGGCTTAAAGTTTCGGCCAATCGGCTTGCGACTTAAAGTTTCGGCCAATCGGCTTGAGACTTGAAGTTTCGGCCAATCGGCTTGCGGCTTAAAGTTTCGGCCAATCGGCTTGCGGCTTAAAGTTTCAGCCAATCGGCTTGCGGCTTGAAGTTTCGACCAATCGGCTTGAGACTTGAAGTTTCGGCCAATCGACTTGCGACTTGAAGTTTCGGCCAATCGGCTTGCGGCTTAAAGTTTCAGCCAATCGGCTTGCGGCTTGAAGTTTCGACCAATCGGCTTGAGACTTGAAGTTTCGGCCAATCGGCTTGCGGCTTGAAGTTTCGGGTAATCGACTTGCGGCTTGAAGTTTCGGCCAATCGGCTTGCGGCTTGAAGTTTTAGCCAATCGGCATACGACTTGAAGTTTCGGCCAATCGGCTTGCGACTTGAAGTTTCGGCCAATCGGCTTGCGGCTTGAAGTTTCGGGTAATTGGCTTGCGGCTAGAAGTTTCGGCCAATCGGCTTACGGCTTGAAGTTTCGGCCAATCGGCTTGAGGCTTGGAGTTTCAGCCAATCAGCTTGCAGATTGAAGTTTCGGCCAATCGGCTTGCGGCTTAAAGTTTCGGCCAATCGGATTGCGGCTTGAAGTTTTCGGCCAATCGGCTTGCGGCTTAAAGTTTTGGCCAATCGGATTGTGGCTTGAAGTTTCAGCCAATCGGCTTGAAGTTTCGGCCAATCGGCATGCGACTTGAAGTTTCGGCCAATCGGCTTGCGGCTTAAAGTTTCGGCCAATCGGCTTGTGGCTTAAAGTTTCAGCCAATCGGCTTGCGGCTTGAAGTTTCGACCAATCGGCTTGAGACTTGAAGTTTCGGCCAATCGACTTGCGACTTGAAGTTTCAGGCAATCGGCTTGAAGTTTCGGCCAATCGGCTTGCGACTTGAAGTTTCGGCCAATCGACTTGCGACTTGAAGTTTCAGCCAATCGGCTTGAAGTTTCGGCCAATCGGCTTGCGACTTGAAGTTTCGGCCAATCGGCTTGCGGCTTAAAGTTTCAGCCAATCGGCTTGCGGCTTGAAGTTTCGACCAATCGGCTTGAGACTTGACGTTTCGGCCAATCGACTTGCGACTTGAAGTTTCAGCCAATCGGCTTGAAGTTTCGGCCAATCGGCTTGCGGCTTAAAGTTTCGGCCAATCGGCTTGCGGCTTAAAGTTTCGGCCAATCGGCTTGCGACTTAAAGTTTCGGCCAATCGGCTTGAGACTTGAAGTTTCGGCCAATCGGCTTGCGGCTTAAAGTTTCGGCCAATCGGCTTGCGGCTTAAAGTTTCGGCCAATCGGCTTGCGACTTAAAGTTTCGGCCAATCGGCTTGAGACTTGAAGTTTTGGCCAATCGGCTTGCGGCTTAAAGTTTCGGCCAATCGGCTTGCGGCTTAAAGTTTCAGCCAATCGGCTTGCGGCTTGAAGTTTCGACCAATCGGCTTGAGGCTTGGAGTTTCAGCCAATCAGCTTGCAGATTGAAGTTTCGGCCAATCGGCTTGCGGCTTAAAGTTTCGGCCAATCGGATTGCGGCTTGAAGTTTTCGGCCAATCGGCATGCGGCTTAAAGTTTTGGCCAATCGGATTGCGGCTTGAAGTTTCAGCCAATCGGCTTGAAGTTTCGGCCAATCGGCTTGTGACTTGAAGTTTCGGCCAATCGGCTTGCGGCTTGAAGTTTCGGCCTATCGGCTTGAGGCTTGAAGTTTCAGCCAATCAGCTTGCAGATTGAAGTTTCGGCCAATCGGCTTGCGGCTTGAAGTTTTGGCCAATCGGCTTGCGGCTTGAAGTTTTGGCCAATCGGCTTGCGACTTGTTCGGCCAGTCAGCTTGCAACGTGACATGTTAGGTATCTGTTTACTCGACATAACTTCATCTTTCACATTATGCGAAAAAAATGGGCTAACTTTACTGGTTTTCTTTTTTTAGCACAAAACTGTTTAAAAAATAAAACTTGTTTGAAAAATTAATACTCAAATACCACACGAGATACAAAGTTGCAACCACCGCCATTGTATTCTCTAGGGTCTTTGCTAAAAAAACATGTTTGGCGACTTGATGATCAGCCAATGGGCTTGCGACTTGATATTCAGCCAATGGGCTTGCGACTTGATATTCAGCCAATGGGCTTGCGACTTGTTTGGCCAAACGGCTTGCGGCTTGAAGTTTCGGCCAATCGGCTTATGGCTTGAAGTTTCGGCCAATCGGCTTGAGGCTTGGAGTTTCGGCCAATCGGCTTGCTGCTTAAAGTTTTGGCCAATCGGCTTGCGGCTTGAGGTTTTCGGCAAATCAGCTTGCGGCTTGAAGTTTTCAGCCAATCGGCTTGCGGCTTGAAGTTTCGGCCAATCGGCTTGAGGCTTGGAGTTTCGGCCAATCGGCTTGCTGCTTAAAGTTTCGGCCAATCGGCTTGCGGCTTGAAGTTTTCGGCCAATTAGCTTGCGGCTTGAAGTTTTCGGCCAATCGGCTTGTGGCTTGAAGTTTCGGCCAATCGGCTTGCGGCTTGAAGTTTCGGCCAATCGGCTTGCGGCTTGAAGTTTCGGGTAATCGACTTGCGGCTTGAAGTTTCGGCCAATCGGCTTGCGGCTTGAAGTTTTAGCCAATCGGCATACGACTTGAAGTTTCGGCCAATCGGCTTGCGACTTGAAGTTTCGGCCAATCGGCTTGCGGCTTGAAGTTTCGGGTAATTGGCTTGCGGCTAGAAGTTTCGGCCAATCGGCTTACGGCTTGAAGTTTCGGCCAATCGGCTTGAGGCTTGGAGTTTCAGCCAATCAGCTTGCAGATTGAAGTTTCGGCCAATCGGCTTGTGGCTTAAAGTTTCAGCCAATCGGCTTGCGGCTTGAAGTTTCGACCAATCGGCTTGAGACTTGAAGTTTCGGCCAATCGACTTGCGACTTGAAGTTTCAGCCAATCGGCTTGAAGTTTCGGCCAATCGGCTTGCGGCTTAAAGTTTCGGCCAATCGGCTTGCGGCTTAAAGTTTCGGCCAATCGGCTTGCGACTTAAAGTTTCGGCCAATCGGCTTGAGACTTGAAGTTTCGGCCAATCGGCTTGCGGCTTAAAGTTTCGGCCAATCGGCTTGCGGCTTAAAGTTTCAGCCAATCGGCTTGCGGCTTGAAGTTTCGACCAATCGGCTTGAGACTTGAAGTTTCGGCCAATCGACTTGCGACTTGAAGTTTCGGCCAATCGGCTTGCGGCTTAAAGTTTCAGCCAATCGGCTTGCGGCTTGAAGTTTCGACCAATCGGCTTGAGACTTGAAGTTTCGGCCAATCGGCTTGCGGCTTGAAGTTTCGGGTAATCGACTTGCGGCTTGAAGTTTCGGCCAATCGGCTTGCGGCTTGAAGTTTTAGCCAATCGGCATACGACTTGAAGTTTCGGCCAATCGGCTTGCGACTTGAAGTTTCGGCCAATCGGCTTGCGGCTTGAAGTTTCGGGTAATTGGCTTGCGGCTAGAAGTTTCGGCCAATCGGCTTACGGCTTGAAGTTTCGGCCAATCGGCTTGAGGCTTGGAGTTTCAGCCAATCAGCTTGCAGATTGAAGTTTCGGCCAATCGGCTTGCGGCTTAAAGTTTCGGCCAATCGGATTGCGGCTTGAAGTTTTCGGCCAATCGGCTTGCGGCTTAAAGTTTTGGCCAATCGGATTGTGGCTTGAAGTTTCAGCCAATCGGCTTGAAGTTTCGGCCAATCGGCATGCGACTTGAAGTTTCGGCCAATCGGCTTGCGGCTTAAAGTTTCGGCCAATCGGCTTGTGGCTTAAAGTTTCAGCCAATCGGCTTGCGGCTTGAAGTTTCGACCAATCGGCTTGAGACTTGAAGTTTCGGCCAATCGACTTGCGACTTGAAGTTTCAGGCAATCAGCTTGAAGTTTCGGCCAATCGGCTTGCGACTTGAAGTTTCGGCCAATCGACTTGCGACTTGAAGTTTCAGCCAATCGGCTTGAAGTTTCGGCCAATCGGCTTGCGACTTGAAGTTTCGGCCAATCGGCTTGCGGCTTAAAGTTTCAGCCAATCGGCTTGCGGCTTGAAGTTTCGACCAATCGGCTTGAGACTTGACGTTTCGGCCAATCGACTTGCGACTTGAAGTTTCAGCCAATCGGCTTGAAGTTTCGGCCAATCGGCTTGCGGCTTAAAGTTTCGGCCAATCGGCTTGCGGCTTAAAGTTTCGGCCAATCGGCTTGCGACTTAAAGTTTCGGCCAATCGGCTTGAGACTTGAAGTTTCGGCCAATCGGCTTGCGGCTTAAAGTTTCGGCCAATCGGCTTGCGGCTTAAAGTTTCGGCCAATCGGCTTGCGACTTAAAGTTTCGGCCAATCGGCTTGAGACTTGAAGTTTTGGCCAATCGGCTTGCGGCTTAAAGTTTCGGCCAATCGGCTTGCGGCTTAAAGTTTCAGCCAATCGGCTTGCGGCTTGAAGTTTCGACCAATCGGCTTGAGGCTTGGAGTTTCAGCCAATCAGCTTGCAGATTGAAGTTTCGGCCAATCGGCTTGCGGCTTAAAGTTTCGGCCAATCGGATTGCGGCTTGAAGTTTTCGGCCAATCGGCATGCGGCTTAAAGTTTTGGCCAATCGGATTGCGGCTTGAAGTTTCAGCCAATCGGCTTGAAGTTTCGGCCAATCGGCTTGTGACTTGAAGTTTCGGCCAATCGGCTTGCGGCTTGAAGTTTCGGCCTATCGGCTTGAGGCTTGAAGTTTCAGCCAATCAGCTTGCAGATTGAAGTTTCGGCCAATCGGCTTGCGGCTTGAAGTTTTGGCCAATCGGCTTGCGGCTTGAAGTTTTGGCCAATCGGCTTGCGACTTGTTCGGCCAGTCAGCTTGCAACGTGACATGTTAGGTATCTGTTTACTCGACATAACTTCATCTTTCACATTATGCGAAAAAAATGGGCTAACTTTACTGGTTTTCTTTTTTTAGCACAAAACTGTTTAAAAAATAAAACTTGTTTGAAAAATTAATACTCAAATACCACACGAGATACAAAGTTGCAACCACCGCCATTGTATTCTCTAGGGTCTTTGCTAAAAAAACATGTTTGGCGACTTGATGATCAGCCAATGGGCTTGCGACTTGATATTCAGCCAATGGGCTTGCGACTTGATATTCAGCCAATGGGCTTGCGACTTGTTTGGCCAAACGGCTTGCGGCTTGAAGTTTCGGCCAATCGGCTTATGGCTTGAAGTTTCGGCCAATCGGCTTGAGGCTTGGAGTTTCGGCCAATCGGCTTGCTGCTTAAAGTTTTGGCCAATCGGCTTGCGGCTTGAGGTTTTCGGCAAATCAGCTTGCGGCTTGAAGTTTTCAGCCAATCGGCTTGCGGCTTGAAGTTTCGGCCAATCGGCTTGAGGCTTGGAGTTTCGGCCAATCGGCTTGCTGCTTAAAGTTTCGGCCAATCGGCTTGCGGCTTGAAGTTTTCGGCCAATCGGCTTGTGGCTTGAAGTTTCGGCCAATCGGCTTGCGGCTTGAAGTTTCGGCCAATCGGCTTGCGGCTTGAAGTTTCGGCCAATTGGCTTGAAGTTTCGGCCAATCGGCTTGCGACTTGAAGTTTCGGCCAATCGACTTGCGACTTGAAGTTTCAGCCAATCGGCTTGAAGTTTCGGCCAATCGGCTTGCGGCTTAAAGTTTCGGCCAATCGGCTTGCGGCTTAAAGTTTCGGCCAATCGGCTTGCGGCTTAAAGTTTCAGCCAATCGGCTTGCGGCTTGAAGTTTCGACCAATCGGCTTGAGACTTGAAGTTTCGGCCAATCGGCTTGCGGCTTGAAGTTTCGGGTAATCGACTTGCGGCTTGAAGTTTCGGCCAATCGGCTTGCGGCTTGAAGTTTTAGCCAATCGGCATGCGACTTGAAGTTTCGGCCAATCGGCTTGCGACTTGAAGTTTCGGCCAATCGGCTTGCGGCTTGAAGTTTCCGGTAATTGGCTTGCGGCTAGAAGTTTCGGCCAATCGGCTTACGGCTTGAAGTTTCGGCCAATCGGCTTGAGGCTTGGAGTTTCAGCCAATCAGCTTGCAGATTGAAGTTTCGGCCAATCGGCTTGCGGCTTAAAGTTTCGGCCAATCGGATTGCGGCTTGAAGTTTTCGGCCAATCGGCTTGCGGCTTAAAGTTTTGGCCAATCGGATTGTGGCTTGAAGTTTCAGCCAATCGGCTTGAAGTTTCGGCCAATCGGCATGCGACTTGAAGTTTCGGCCAATCGGCTTGCGGCTTAAAGTTTCGGCCAATCGGCTTGTGGCTTAAAGTTTCAGCCAATCGGCTTGCGGCTTGAAGTTTCGACCAATCGGCTTGAGACTTGAAGTTTCGGCCAATCGACTTGCGACTTGAAGTTTCAGCCAATCGGCTTGAAGTTTCGGCCAATCGGCTTGCGGCTTAAAGTTTCGGCCAATCGGCTTGCGGCTTAAAGTTTCGGCCAATCGGCTTGCGACTTAAAGTTTCGGCCAATCGGCTTGAGACTTGAAGTTTCGGCCAATCGGCTTGCGGCTTAAAGTTTCGGCCAATCGGCTTGCGGCTTAAAGTTTCAGCCAATCGGCTTGCGGCTTGAAGTTTCGACCAATCGGCTTGAGACTTGAAGTTTCGGCCAATCGACTTGCGACTTGAAGTTTCGGCCAATCGGCTTGCGGCTTAAAGTTTCAGCCAATCGGCTTGCGGCTTGAAGTTTCGACCAATCGGCTTGAGACTTGAAGTTTCGGCCAATCGGCTTGCGGCTTGAAGTTTCGGGTAATCGACTTGCGGCTTGAAGTTTCGGCCAATCGGCTTGCGGCTTGAAGTTTTAGCCAATCGGCATACGACTTGAAGTTTCGGCCAATCGGCTTGCGACTTGAAGTTTCGGCCAATCGGCTTGCGGCTTGAAGTTTCGGGTAATTGGCTTGCGGCTAGAAGTTTCGGCCAATCGGCTTACGGCTTGAAGTTTCGGCCAATCGGCTTGAGGCTTGGAGTTTCAGCCAATCAGCTTGCAGATTGAAGTTTCGGCCAATCGGCTTGCGGCTTAAAGTTTCGGCCAATCGGATTGCGGCTTGAAGTTTTCGGCCAATCGGCTTGCGGCTTAAAGTTTTGGCCAATCGGATTGTGGCTTGAAGTTTCAGCCAATCGGCTTGAAGTTTCGGCCAATCGGCATGCGACTTGAAGTTTCGGCCAATCGGCTTGCGGCTTAAAGTTTCGGCCAATCGGCTTGTGGCTTAAAGTTTCAGCCAATCGGCTTGCGGCTTGAAGTTTCGACCAATCGGCTTGAGACTTGAAGTTTCGGCCAATCGACTTGCGACTTGAAGTTTCAGGCAATCGGCTTGAAGTTTCGGCCAATCGGCTTGCGACTTGAAGTTTCGGCCAATCGACTTGCGACTTGAAGTTTCAGCCAATCGGCTTGAAGTTTCGGCCAATCGGCTTGCGACTTGAAGTTTCGGCCAATCGGCTTGCGGCTTAAAGTTTCAGCCAATCGGCTTGCGGCTTGAAGTTTCGACCAATCGGCTTGAGACTTGAAGTTTCGGCCAATCGACTTGCGACTTGAAGTTTCGGCCAATCGGCTTGCGGCTTAAAGTTTCAGCCAATCGGCTTGCGGCTTGAAGTTTCGACCAATCGGCTTGAGACTTGAAGTTTCGGCCAATCGGCTTGCGGCTTGAAGTTTCGGGTAATCGACTTGCGGCTTGAAGTTTCGGCCAATCGGCTTGCGGCTTGAAGTTTTAGCCAATCGGCATACGACTTGAAGTTTCGGCCAATCGGCTTGCGACTTGAAGTTTCGGCCAATCGGCTTGCGGCTTGAAGTTTCGGGTAATTGGCTTGCGGCTAGAAGTTTCGGCCAATCGGCTTACGGCTTGAAGTTTCGGCCAATCGGCTTGAGGCTTGGAGTTTCAGCCAATCAGCTTGCAGATTGAAGTTTCGGCCAATCGGCTTGCGGCTTAAAGTTTCGGCCAATCGGATTGCGGCTTGAAGTTTTCGGCCAATCGGCATGCGGCTTAAAGTTTCGGCCAATCGGATTGCGGCTTGAAGTTTCAGCCAATCGGCTTGAAGTTTCGGCCAATCGGCTTGTGACTTGAAGTTTCGGCCAATCGGCTTGCGGCTTGAAGTTTCGGCCTATCGGCTTGAGGCTTGAAGTTTCAGCCAATCAGCTTGCAGATTGAAGTTTCGGCCAATCGGCTTGCGGCTTGAAGTTTTGGCCAATCGGCTTGCGGCTTGAAGTTTTGGCCAATCGGCTTGCGACTTGTTCGGCCAGTCAGCTTGCAACGTGACATGTTAGGTATCTATTTACTCGACATAACTTCATCTTTCACATTATGCGAAAAAAATGGGCTAACTTTACTGGTTTTCTTTTTTTAGCACAAAACTGTTTAAAAAATAAAACTTGTTTGAAAAATTAATACTCAAATACCACACGAGATACAAAGTTGCAACCACCGCCATTGTATTCTTTAGGGTCTTTGCTAAAAAAACATGTTTGGCGACTTGATGATCAGCCAATGGGCTTGCGACTTGATATTCAGCCAATGGGCTTGCGACTTGATATTCAGCCAATGGGCTTGCGACTTGTTCGGCCAAACGGCTTGCGGCTTGAAGTTTCGGCCAATCGGCTTATGGCTTGAAGTTTCGGCCAATCGGCTTGAGGCTTGGAGTTTCGGCCAATCGGCTTGCTGCTTAAAGTTTTGGCCAACCGGCTTGCGGCTTGAGGTTTTCGGCAAATCAGCTTGCGGCTTGAAGTTTTCAGCCAATCGGCTTGCGGCTTGAAGTTTCGGCCAATCGGCTTGAGGCTTGGAGTTTCGGCCAATCGGCTTGCTGCTTAAAGTTTTGGCCAATCGGCTTGCGGCTTGAAGTTTTCGGCCAATTAGCTTGCGGCTTGAAGTTTTCGGCCAATCGGCTTGTGGCTTGAAGTTTCGGCCAATCGGCTTGCGGCTTGAAGTTTCGGCCAATCGGCTTGCGGCTTGAAGTTTCGGCCAATTGGCTTGAAGTTTCGGTCAGTCGGCTTGCGGCTTGAAGTTTCGGCCAATCAGCTTGCGACGTGACATGCTAGTTATCTATTTACTCGGCATAACTTCATCTTTCACATTATGCGAAAAAATGGGCTAACTTTACTGTTTTTTTTTTTTTTTAGCACAAAACTGTTTAAAAAGAAAAGTTGTTTGAAAAATTGATGCGCAAATACCGCACGAGATACAAAGTTGCAACGACCGCCATTGTATTCTCTAGGATCTTTGCTAAAAAAACATATGTTTGGCGACTTGATCAGCCAATTGCGACTTGAAGTTTTGGCCAATGGGCTTGCGACTTGATATTCAGCCAATGGGCTTGCGACTTGATGTTCGGCCAATGGGCTTGCGAATTGTTTGGCCAATGGGCTTGCGGCTTGAAGTTTCGGCCAATCGGCTTGCAGCTTGAAATTTCAGCCAATCGGCTAGCGGCTTGAAGTTTCGGCCAATCGGCTTGCGACTTGAAGTTTCGGCCAATCGGCTTGCGGCTTAAAGTTTCAGCCAATCGGCTTGCGGCTTGAAGTTTCGACCAATCGGCTTGAGACTTGAAGTTTCGGCCAATCGACTTGCGACTTGAAGTTTCAGGCAATCGGCTTGAAGTTTCGGCCAATCGGCTTGCGACTTGAAGTTTCGGCCAATCGACTTGCGACTTGAAGTTTCAGCCAATCGGCTTGAAGTTTCGGCCAATCGGCTTGCGGCTTAAAGTTTCGGCCAATCGGCTTGCGGCTTAAAGTTTCGGCCAATCGGCTTGCGGCTTAAAGTTTCAGCCAATCGGCTTGCGGCTTGAAGTTTCGACCAATCGGCTTGAGACTTGAAGTTTCGGCTAATCGGCTTGCGGCTTGAAGTTTCGGGTAATCGACTTGCGGCTTGAAGTTTCGGCCAATCGGCTTGCGGCTTGAAGTTTTAGCCAATCGGCATGCGACTTGAAGTTTCGGCCAATCGGCTTGCGACTTGAAGTTTCGGCCAATCGGCTTGCGGCTTGAAGTTTCCGGTAATTGGCTTGCGGCTAGAAGTTTCGGCCAATCGGCTTACGGCTTGAAGTTTCGGCCAATCGGCTTGAGGCTTGGAGTTTCAGCCAATCAGCTTGCAGATTGAAGTTTCGGCCAATCGGCTTGCGGCTTAAAGTTTCGGCCAATCGGATTGCGGCTTGAAGTTTTCGGCCAATCGGCTTGCGGCTTAAAGTTTTGGCCAATCGGATTGTGGCTTGAAGTTTCAGCCAATCGGCTTGAAGTTTCGGCCAATCGGCATGCGACTTGAAGTTTCGGCCAATCGGCTTGCGGCTTAAAGTTTCGGCCAATCGGCTTGTGGCTTAAAGTTTCAGCCAATCGGCTTGCGGCTTGAAGTTTCGACCAATCGGCTTGAGACTTGAAGTTTCGGCCAATCGACTTGCGACTTGAAGTTTCAGCCAATCGGCTTGAAGTTTCGGCCAATCGGCTTGCGGCTTAAAGTTTCGGCCAATCGGCTTGCGGCTTAAAGTTTCGGCCAATCGGCTTGCGACTTAAAGTTTCGGCCAATCGGCTTGAGACTTGAAGTTTCGGCCAATCGGCTTGCGGCTTAAAGTTTCGGCCAATCGGCTTGCGGCTTAAAGTTTCAGCCAATCGGCTTGCGGCTTGAAGTTTCGACCAATCGGCTTGAGACTTGAAGTTTCGGCCAATCGACTTGCGACTTGAAGTTTCGGCCAATCGGCTTGCGGCTTAAAGTTTCAGCCAATCGGCTTGCGGCTTGAAGTTTCGACCAATCGGCTTGAGACTTGAAGTTTCGGCCAATCGGCTTGCGGCTTGAAGTTTCGGGTAATCGACTTGCGGCTTGAAGTTTCGGCCAATCGGCTTGCGGCTTGAAGTTTTAGCCAATCGGCATACGACTTGAAGTTTCGGCCAATCGGCTTGCGACTTGAAGTTTCGGCCAATCGGCTTGCGGCTTGAAGTTTCGGGTAATTGGCTTGCGGCTAGAAGTTTCGGCCAATCGGCTTACGGCTTGAAGTTTCGGCCAATCGGCTTGAGGCTTGGAGTTTCAGCCAATCAGCTTGCAGATTGAAGTTTCGGCCAATCGGCTTGCGGCTTAAAGTTTCGGCCAATCGGATTGCGGCTTGAAGTTTTCGGCCAATCGGCTTGCGGCTTAAAGTTTTGGCCAATCGGATTGTGGCTTGAAGTTTCAGCCAATCGGCTTGAAGTTTCGGCCAATCGGCATGCGACTTGAAGTTTCGGCCAATCGGCTTGCGGCTTAAAGTTTCGGCCAATCGGCTTGTGGCTTAAAGTTTCAGCCAATCGGCTTGCGGCTTGAAGTTTCGACCAATCGGCTTGAGACTTGAAGTTTCGGCCAATCGACTTGCGACTTGAAGTTTCAGGCAATCGGCTTGAAGTTTCGGCCAATCGGCTTGCGACTTGAAGTTTCGGCCAATCGACTTGCGACTTGAAGTTTCAGCCAATCGGCTTGAAGTTTCGGCCAATCGGCTTGCGACTTGAAGTTTCGGCCAATCGGCTTGCGGCTTAAAGTTTCAGCCAATCGGCTTGTGGCTTGAAGTTTCGACCAATCGGCTTGAGACTTGAAGTTTCGGCCAATCGACTTGCGACTTGAAGTTTCGGCCAATCGGCTTGCGGCTTAAAGTTTCAGCCAATCGGCTTGCGGCTTGAAGTTTCGACCAATCGGCTTGAGACTTGAAGTTTCGGCCAATCGGCTTGCGGCTTGAAGTTTCGGGTAATCGACTTGCGGCTTGAAGTTTCGGCCAATCGGCTTGCGGCTTGAAGTTTTAGCCAATCGGCATACGACTTGAAGTTTCGGCCAATCGGCTTGCGACTTGAAGTTTCGGCCAATCGGCTTGCGGCTTGAAGTTTCGGGTAATTGGCTTGCGGCTAGAAGTTTCGGCCAATCGGCTTACGGCTTGAAGTTTCGGCCAATCGGCTTGAGGCTTGGAGTTTCAGCCAATCAGCTTGCAGATTGAAGTTTCGGCCAATCGGCTTGCGGCTTAAAGTTTCGGCCAATCGGATTGCGGCTTGAAGTTTTCGGCCAATCGGCATGCGGCTTAAAGTTTCGGCCAATCGGATTGCGGCTTGAAGTTTCAGCCAATCGGCTTGAAGTTTCGGCCAATCGGCTTGTGACTTGAAGTTTCGGCCAATCGGCTTGCGGCTTGAAGTTTCGGCCTATCGGCTTGAGGCTTGAAGTTTCAGCCAATCAGCTTGCAGATTGAAGTTTCGGCCAATCGGCTTGCGGCTTGAAGTTTTGGCCAATCGGCTTGCGGCTTGAAGTTTTGGCCAATCGGCTTGCGACTTGTTCGGCCAGTCAGCTTGCAACGTGACATGTTAGGTATCTATTTACTCGACATAACTTCATCTTTCACATTATGCGAAAAAAATGGGCTAACTTTACTGGTTTTCTTTTTTTAGCACAAAACTGTTTAAAAAATAAAACTTGTTTGAAAAATTAATACTCAAATACCACACGAGATACAAAGTTGCAACCACCGCCATTGTATTCTCTAGGGTCTTTGCTAAAAAAACATGTTTGGCGACTTGATGATCAGCCAATGGGCTTGCGACTTGATATTCAGCCAATGGGCTTGCGACTTGATATTCAGCCAATGGGCTTGCGACTTGTTCGGCCAAACGGCTTGCGGCTTGAAGTTTCGGCCAATCGGCTTATGGCTTGAAGTTTCGGCCAATCGGCTTGAGGCTTGGAGTTTCGGCCAATCGGCTTGCTGCTTAAAGTTTTGGCCAACCGGCTTGCGGCTTGAGGTTTTCGGCAAATCAGCTTGCGGCTTGAAGTTTTCAGCCAATCGGCTTGCGGCTTGAAGTTTCGGCCAATCGGCTTGAGGCTTGGAGTTTCGGCCAATCGGCTTGCTGCTTAAAGTTTCGGCCAATCGGCTTGCGGCTTGAAGTTTTCGGCCAATTAGCTTGCGGCTTGAAGTTTTCGGCCAATCGGCTTGTGGCTTGAAGTTTCGGCCAATCGGCTTGCGGCTTGAAGTTTCGGCCAATCGGCTTGCGGCTTGAAGTTTCGGCCAATTGGCTTGAAGTTTCGGTCAGTCGGCTTGCGGCTTGAAGTTTCGGCCAATCAGCTTGCGACGTGACATGCTAGTTATCTATTTACTCGGCATAACTTCATCTTTCACATTATGCGAAAAAATGGGCTAACTTTACTGTTTTTTTTTTTTTTTAGCACAAAACTGTTTAAAAAGAAAAGTTGTTTGAAAAATTGATGCGCAAATACCGCACGAGATACAAAGTTGCAACGACCGCCATTGTATTCTCTAGGATCTTTGCTAAAAAAACATATGTTTGGCGACTTGATCAGCCAATTGCGACTTGAAGTTTTGGCCAATGGGCTTGCGACTTGATATTCAGCCAATGGGCTTGCGACTTGATGTTCGGCCAATGGGCTTGCGAATTGTTTGGCCAATGGGCTTGCGGCTTGAAGTTTCGGCCAATCGGCTTGCAGCTTGAAATTTCAGCCAATCGGCTAGCGGCTTGAAGTTTCGGCCAATCGGCTTGCGACTTGAAGTTTCGGCCAATCGGCTTGCGGCTTAAAGTTTCAGCCAATCGGCTTGCGGCTTGAAGTTTCGACCAATCGGCTTGAGACTTGAAGTTTCGGCCAATCGACTTGCGACTTGAAGTTTCAGCCAATCGGCTTGAAGTTTCGGCCAATCGGCTTGCGGCTTAAAGTTTCGGCCAATCGGCTTGCGGCTTAAAGTTTCGGCCAATCGGCTTGCGGCTTAAAGTTTCAGCCAATCGGCTTGCGGCTTGAAGTTTCGACCAATCGGCTTGAGACTTGAAGTTTCGGCCAATCGGCTTGCGGCTTGAAGTTTCGGGTAATCGACTTGCGGCTTGAAGTTTCGGCCAATCGGCTTGCGGCTTGAAGTTTTAGCCAATCGGCATGCGACTTGAAGTTTCGGCCAATCGGCTTGCGACTTGAAGTTTCGGCCAATCGGCTTGCGGCTTGAAGTTTCCGGTAATTGGCTTGCGGCTAGAAGTTTCGGCCAATCGGCTTACGGCTTGAAGTTTCGGCCAATCGGCTTGAGGCTTGGAGTTTCAGCCAATCAGCTTGCAGATTGAAGTTTCGGCCAATCGGCTTGCGGCTTAAAGTTTCGGCCAATCGGATTGCGGCTTGAAGTTTTCGGCCAATCGGCTTGCGGCTTAAAGTTTTGGCCAATCGGATTGTGGCTTGAAGTTTCAGCCAATCGGCTTGAAGTTTCGGCCAATCGGCATGCGACTTGAAGTTTCGGCCAATCGGCTTGCGGCTTAAAGTTTCGGCCAATCGGCTTGTGGCTTAAAGTTTCAGCCAATCGGCTTGCGGCTTGAAGTTTCGACCAATCGGCTTGAGACTTGAAGTTTCGGCCAATCGACTTGCGACTTGAAGTTTCAGCCAATCGGCTTGAAGTTTCGGCCAATCGGCTTGCGGCTTAAAGTTTCGGCCAATCGGCTTGCGGCTTAAAGTTTCGGCCAATCGGCTTGCGACTTAAAGTTTCGGCCAATCGGCTTGAGACTTGAAGTTTCGGCCAATCGGCTTGCGGCTTAAAGTTTCGGCCAATCGGCTTGCGGCTTAAAGTTTCAGCCAATCGGCTTGCGGCTTGAAGTTTCGACCAATCGGCTTGAGACTTGAAGTTTCGGCCAATCGACTTGCGACTTGAAGTTTCGGCCAATCGGCTTGCGGCTTAAAGTTTCAGCCAATCGGCTTGCGGCTTGAAGTTTCGACCAATCGGCTTGAGACTTGAAGTTTCGGCCAATCGGCTTGCGGCTTGAAGTTTCGGGTAATCGACTTGCGGCTTGAAGTTTCGGCCAATCGGCTTGCGGCTTGAAGTTTTAGCCAATCGGCATACGACTTGAAGTTTCGGCCAATCGGCTTGCGACTTGAAGTTTCGGCCAATCGGCTTGCGGCTTGAAGTTTCGGGTAATTGGCTTGCGGCTAGAAGTTTCGGCCAATCGGCTTACGGCTTGAAGTTTCGGCCAATCGGCTTGAGGCTTGGAGTTTCAGCCAATCAGCTTGCAGATTGAAGTTTCGGCCAATCGGCTTGCGGCTTAAAGTTTCGGCCAATCGGATTGCGGCTTGAAGTTTTCGGCCAATCGGCTTGCGGCTTAAAGTTTTGGCCAATCGGATTGTGGCTTGAAGTTTCAGCCAATCGGCTTGAAGTTTCGGCCAATCGGCATGCGACTTGAAGTTTCGGCCAATCGGCTTGCGGCTTAAAGTTTCGGCCAATCGGCTTGTGGCTTAAAGTTTCAGCCAATCGGCTTGCGGCTTGAAGTTTCGACCAATCGGCTTGAGACTTGAAGTTTCGGCCAATCGACTTGCGACTTGAAGTTTCAGGCAATCGGCTTGAAGTTTCGGCCAATCGGCTTGCGACTTGAAGTTTCGGCCAATCGACTTGCGACTTGAAGTTTCAGCCAATCGGCTTGAAGTTTCGGCCAATCGGCTTGCGACTTGAAGTTTCAGGCCAATCGGCTTGCGGCTTAAAGTTTCAGCCAATCGGCTTGCGGCTTGAAGTTTCGACCAATCGGCTTGAGACTTGAAGTTTCGGCCAATCGACTTGCGACTTGAAGTTTCGGCCAATCGGCTTGCGGCTTAAAGTTTCAGCCAATCGGCTTGCGGCTTGAAGTTTCGACCAATCGGCTTGAGACTTGAAGTTTCGGCCAATCGGCTTGCGGCTTGAAGTTTCGGGTAATCGACTTGCGGCTTGAAGTTTCGGCCAATCGGCTTGCGGCTTGAAGTTTTAGCCAATCGGCATACGACTTGAAGTTTCGGCCAATCGGCTTGCGACTTGAAGTTTCGGCCAATCGGCTTGCGGCTTGAAGTTTCGGGTAATTGGCTTGCGGCTAGAAGTTTCGGCCAATCGGCTTACGGCTTGAAGTTTCGGCCAATCGGCTTGAGGCTTGGAGTTTCAGCCAATCAGCTTGCAGATTGAAGTTTCGGCCAATCGGCTTGCGGCTTAAAGTTTCGGCCAATCGGATTGCGGCTTGAAGTTTTCGGCCAATCGGCATGCGGCTTAAAGTTTCGGCCAATCGGATTGCGGCTTGAAGTTTCAGCCAATCGGCTTGAAGTTTCGGCCAATCGGCTTGTGACTTGAAGTTTCGGCCAATCGGCTTGCGGCTTGAAGTTTCGGCCTATCGGCTTGAGGCTTGAAGTTTCAGCCAATCAGCTTGCAGATTGAAGTTTCGGCCAATCGGCTTGCGGCTTGAAGTTTTGGCCAATCGGCTTGCGGCTTGAAGTTTTGGCCAATCGGCTTGCGACTTGTTCGGCCAGTCAGCTTGCAACGTGACATGTTAGGTATCTATTTACTCGACATAACTTCATCTTTCACATTATGCGAAAAAAATGGGCTAACTTTACTGGTTTTCTTTTTTTAGCACAAAACTGTTTAAAAAATAAAACTTGTTTGAAAAATTAATACTCAAATACCACACGAGATACAAAGTTGCAACCACCGCCATTGTATTCTCTAGGGTCTTTGCTAAAAAAACATGTTTGGCGACTTGATGATCAGCCAATGGGCTTGCGACTTGATATTCAGCCAATGGGCTTGCGACTTGATATTCAGCCAATGGGCTTGCGACTTGTTCGGCCAAACGGCTTGCGGCTTGAAGTTTCGGCCAATCGGCTTATGGCTTGAAGTTTCGGCCAATCGGCTTGAGGCTTGGAGTTTCGGCCAATCGGCTTGCTGCTTAAAGTTTTGGCCAACCGGCTTGCGGCTTGAGGTTTTCGGCAAATCAGCTTGCGGCTTGAAGTTTTCAGCCAATCGGCTTGCGGCTTGAAGTTTCGGCCAATCGGCTTGAGGCTTGGAGTTTCGGCCAATCGGCTTGCTGCTTAAAGTTTTGGCCAATCGGCTTGCGGCTTGAAGTTTTCGGCCAATTAGCTTGCGGCTTGAAGTTTTCGGCCAATCGGCTTGTGGCTTGAAGTTTCGGCCAATCGGCTTGCGGCTTGAAGTTTCGGCCAATCGGCTTGCGGCTTGAAGTTTCGGCCAATTGGCTTGAAGTTTCGGTCAGTCGGCTTGCGGCTTGAAGTTTCGGCCAATCAGCTTGCGACGTGACATGCTAGTTATCTATTTACTCGGCATAACTTCATCTTTCACATTATGCGAAAAAATGGGCTAACTTTACTGTTTTTTTTTTTTTTTAGCACAAAACTGTTTAAAAAGAAAAGTTGTTTGAAAAATTGATGCGCAAATACCGCACGAGATACAAAGTTGCAACGACCGCCATTGTATTCTCTAGGATCTTTGCTAAAAAAACATATGTTTGGCGACTTGATCAGCCAATTGCGACTTGAAGTTTTGGCCAATGGGCTTGCGACTTGATATTCAGCCAATGGGCTTGCGACTTGATGTTCGGCCAATGGGCTTGCGAATTGTTTGGCCAATGGGCTTGCGGCTTGAAGTTTCGGCCAATCGGCTTGCAGCTTGAAATTTCAGCCAATCGGCTAGCGGCTTGAAGTTTCGGCCAATCGGCTTGCGACTTGAAGTTTCGGCCAATCGGCTTGCGGCTTAAAGTTTCAGCCAATCGGCTTGCGGCTTGAAGTTTCGACCAATCGGCTTGAGACTTGAAGTTTCGGCCAATCGACTTGCGACTTGAAGTTTCAGGCAATCGGCTTGAAGTTTCGGCCAATCGGCTTGCGACTTGAAGTTTCGGCCAATCGACTTGCGACTTGAAGTTTCAGCCAATCGGCTTGAAGTTTCGGCCAATCGGCTTGCGGCTTAAAGTTTCGGCCAATCGGCTTGCGGCTTAAAGTTTCGGCCAATCGGCTTGCGGCTTAAAGTTTCAGCCAATCGGCTTGCGGCTTGAAGTTTCGACCAATCGGCTTGAGACTTGAAGTTTCGGCTAATCGGCTTGCGGCTTGAAGTTTCGGGTAATCGACTTGCGGCTTGAAGTTTCGGCCAATCGGCTTGCGGCTTGAAGTTTTAGCCAATCGGCATGCGACTTGAAGTTTCGGCCAATCGGCTTGCGACTTGAAGTTTCGGCCAATCGGCTTGCGGCTTGAAGTTTCCGGTAATTGGCTTGCGGCTAGAAGTTTCGGCCAATCGGCTTACGGCTTGAAGTTTCGGCCAATCGGCTTGAGGCTTGGAGTTTCAGCCAATCAGCTTGCAGATTGAAGTTTCGGCCAATCGGCTTGCGGCTTAAAGTTTCGGCCAATCGGATTGCGGCTTGAAGTTTTCGGCCAATCGGCTTGCGGCTTAAAGTTTTGGCCAATCGGATTGTGGCTTGAAGTTTCAGCCAATCGGCTTGAAGTTTCGGCCAATCGGCATGCGACTTGAAGTTTCGGCCAATCGGCTTGCGGCTTAAAGTTTCGGCCAATCGGCTTGTGGCTTAAAGTTTCAGCCAATCGGCTTGCGGCTTGAAGTTTCGACCAATCGGCTTGAGACTTGAAGTTTCGGCCAATCGACTTGCGACTTGAAGTTTCAGCCAATCGGCTTGAAGTTTCGGCCAATCGGCTTGCGGCTTAAAGTTTCGGCCAATCGGCTTGCGGCTTAAAGTTTCGGCCAATCGGCTTGCGACTTAAAGTTTCGGCCAATCGGCTTGAGACTTGAAGTTTCGGCCAATCGGCTTGCGGCTTAAAGTTTCGGCCAATCGGCTTGCGGCTTAAAGTTTCAGCCAATCGGCTTGCGGCTTGAAGTTTCGACCAATCGGCTTGAGACTTGAAGTTTCGGCCAATCGACTTGCGACTTGAAGTTTCGGCCAATCGGCTTGCGGCTTAAAGTTTCAGCCAATCGGCTTGCGGCTTGAAGTTTCGACCAATCGGCTTGAGACTTGAAGTTTCGGCCAATCGGCTTGCGGCTTGAAGTTTCGGGTAATCGACTTGCGGCTTGAAGTTTCGGCCAATCGGCTTGCGGCTTGAAGTTTTAGCCAATCGGCATACGACTTGAAGTTTCGGCCAATCGGCTTGCGACTTGAAGTTTCGGCCAATCGGCTTGCGGCTTGAAGTTTCGGGTAATTGGCTTGCGGCTAGAAGTTTCGGCCAATCGGCTTACGGCTTGAAGTTTCGGCCAATCGGCTTGAGGCTTGGAGTTTCAGCCAATCAGCTTGCAGATTGAAGTTTCGGCCAATCGGCTTGCGGCTTAAAGTTTCGGCCAATCGGATTGCGGCTTGAAGTTTTCGGCCAATCGGCTTGCGGCTTAAAGTTTTGGCCAATCGGATTGTGGCTTGAAGTTTCAGCCAATCGGCTTGAAGTTTCGGCCAATCGGCATGCGACTTGAAGTTTCGGCCAATCGGCTTGCGGCTTAAAGTTTCGGCCAATCGGCTTGTGGCTTAAAGTTTCAGCCAATCGGCTTGCGGCTTGAAGTTTCGACCAATCGGCTTGAGACTTGAAGTTTCGGCCAATCGACTTGCGACTTGAAGTTTCAGGCAATCGGCTTGAAGTTTCGGCCAATCGGCTTGCGACTTGAAGTTTCGGCCAATCGACTTGCGACTTGAAGTTTCAGCCAATCGGCTTGAAGTTTCGGCCAATCGGCTTGCGACTTGAAGTTTCGGCCAATCGGCTTGCGGCTTAAAGTTTCAGCCAATCGGCTTGCGGCTTGAAGTTTCGACCAATCGGCTTGAGACTTGAAGTTTCGGCCAATCGACTTGCGACTTGAAGTTTCGGCCAATCGGCTTGCGGCTTAAAGTTTCAGCCAATCGGCTTGCGGCTTGAAGTTTCGACCAATCGGCTTGAGACTTGAAGTTTCGGCCAATCGGCTTGCGGCTTGAAGTTTCGGGTAATCGACTTGCGGCTTGAAGTTTCGGCCAATCGGCTTGCGGCTTGAAGTTTTAGCCAATCGGCATACGACTTGAAGTTTCGGCCAATCGGCTTGCGACTTGAAGTTTCGGCCAATCGGCTTGCGGCTTGAAGTTTCGGGTAATTGGCTTGCGGCTAGAAGTTTCGGCCAATCGGCTTACGGCTTGAAGTTTCGGCCAATCGGCTTGAGGCTTGGAGTTTCAGCCAATCAGCTTGCAGATTGAAGTTTCGGCCAATCGGCTTGCGGCTTAAAGTTTCGGCCAATCGGATTGCGGCTTGAAGTTTTCGGCCAATCGGCATGCGGCTTAAAGTTTCGGCCAATCGGATTGCGGCTTGAAGTTTCAGCCAATCGGCTTGAAGTTTCGGCCAATCGGCTTGTGACTTGAAGTTTCGGCCAATCGGCTTGCGGCTTGAAGTTTCGGCCTATCGGCTTGAGGCTTGAAGTTTCAGCCAATCAGCTTGCAGATTGAAGTTTCGGCCAATCGGCTTGCGGCTTGAAGTTTTGGCCAATCGGCTTGCGGCTTGAAGTTTTGGCCAATCGGCTTGCGACTTGTTCGGCCAGTCAGCTTGCAACGTGACATGTTAGGTATCTATTTACTCGACATAACTTCATCTTTCACATTATGCGAAAAAAATGGGCTAACTTTACTGGTTTTCTTTTTTTAGCACAAAACTGTTTAAAAAATAAAACTTGTTTGAAAAATTAATACTCAAATACCACACGAGATACAAAGTTGCAACCACCGCCATTGTATTCTCTAGGGTCTTTGCTAAAAAAACATGTTTGGCGACTTGATGATCAGCCAATGGGCTTGCGACTTGATATTCAGCCAATGGGCTTGCGACTTGATATTCAGCCAATGGGCTTGCGACTTGTTCGGCCAAACGGCTTGCGGCTTGAAGTTTCGGCCAATCGGCTTATGGCTTGAAGTTTCGGCCAATCGGCTTGAGGCTTGGAGTTTCGGCCAATCGGCTTGCTGCTTAAAGTTTTGGCCAACCGGCTTGCGGCTTGAGGTTTTCGGCAAATCAGCTTGCGGCTTGAAGTTTTCAGCCAATCGGCTTGCGGCTTGAAGTTTCGGCCAATCGGCTTGAGGCTTGGAGTTTCGGCCAATCGGCTTGCTGCTTAAAGTTTCGGCCAATCGGCTTGCGGCTTGAAGTTTTCGGCCAATTAGCTTGCGGCTTGAAGTTTTCGGCCAATCGGCTTGTGGCTTGAAGTTTCGGCCAATCGGCTTGCGGCTTGAAGTTTCGGCCAATCGGCTTGCGGCTTGAAGTTTCGGCCAATTGGCTTGAAGTTTCGGTCAGTCGGCTTGCGGCTTGAAGTTTCGGCCAATCAGCTTGCGACGTGACATGCTAGTTATCTATTTACTCGGCATAACTTCATCTTTCACATTATGCGAAAAAATGGGCTAACTTTACTGTTTTTTTTTTTTTTTAGCACAAAACTGTTTAAAAAGAAAAGTTGTTTGAAAAATTGATGCGCAAATACCGCACGAGATACAAAGTTGCAACGACCGCCATTGTATTCTCTAGGATCTTTGCTAAAAAAACATATGTTTGGCGACTTGATCAGCCAATTGCGACTTGAAGTTTTGGCCAATGGGCTTGCGACTTGATATTCAGCCAATGGGCTTGCGACTTGATGTTCGGCCAATGGGCTTGCAAATTGTTTGGCCAATGGGCTTGCGGCTTGAAGTTTCGGCCAATCGGCTTGCAGCTTGAAATTTCAGCCAATCGGCTAGCGGCTTGAAGTTTCGGCCAATCGGCTTGCGACTTGAAGTTTCGGCCAATCGGCTTGCGGCTTAAAGTTTCAGCCAATCGGCTTGCGGCTTGAAGTTTCGACCAATCGGCTTGAGACTTGAAGTTTCGGCCAATCGACTTGCGACTTGAAGTTTCAGCCAATCGGCTTGAAGTTTCGGCCAATCGGCTTGCGGCTTAAAGTTTCGGCCAATCGGCTTGCGGCTTAAAGTTTCGGCCAATCGGCTTGCGGCTTAAAGTTTCAGCCAATCGGCTTGCGGCTTGAAGTTTCGACCAATCGGCTTGAGACTTGAAGTTTCGGCCAATCGGCTTGCGGCTTGAAGTTTCGGGTAATCGACTTGCGGCTTGAAGTTTCGGCCAATCGGCTTGCGGCTTGAAGTTTTAGCCAATCGGCATGCGACTTGAAGTTTCGGCCAATCGGCTTGCGACTTGAAGTTTCGGCCAATCGGCTTGCGGCTTGAAGTTTCCGGTAATTGGCTTGCGGCTAGAAGTTTCGGCCAATCGGCTTACGGCTTGAAGTTTCGGCCAATCGGCTTGAGGCTTGGAGTTTCAGCCAATCAGCTTGCAGATTGAAGTTTCGGCCAATCGGCTTGCGGCTTAAAGTTTCGGCCAATCGGATTGCGGCTTGAAGTTTTCGGCCAATCGGCTTGCGGCTTAAAGTTTTGGCCAATCGGATTGTGGCTTGAAGTTTCAGCCAATCGGCTTGAAGTTTCGGCCAATCGGCATGCGACTTGAAGTTTCGGCCAATCGGCTTGCGGCTTAAAGTTTCGGCCAATCGGCTTGTGGCTTAAAGTTTCAGCCAATCGGCTTGCGGCTTGAAGTTTCGACCAATCGGCTTGAGACTTGAAGTTTCGGCCAATCGACTTGCGACTTGAAGTTTCAGCCAATCGGCTTGAAGTTTCGGCCAATCGGCTTGCGGCTTAAAGTTTCGGCCAATCGGCTTGCGGCTTAAAGTTTCGGCCAATCGGCTTGCGACTTAAAGTTTCGGCCAATCGGCTTGAGACTTGAAGTTTCGGCCAATCGGCTTGCGGCTTAAAGTTTCGGCCAATCGGCTTGCGGCTTAAAGTTTCAGCCAATCGGCTTGCGGCTTGAAGTTTCGACCAATCGGCTTGAGACTTGAAGTTTCGGCCAATCGACTTGCGACTTGAAGTTTCGGCCAATCGGCTTGCGGCTTAAAGTTTCAGCCAATCGGCTTGCGGCTTGAAGTTTCGACCAATCGGCTTGAGACTTGAAGTTTCGGCCAATCGGCTTGCGGCTTGAAGTTTCGGGTAATCGACTTGCGGCTTGAAGTTTCGGCCAATCGGCTTGCGGCTTGAAGTTTTAGCCAATCGGCATACGACTTGAAGTTTCGGCCAATCGGCTTGCGACTTGAAGTTTCGGCCAATCGGCTTGCGGCTTGAAGTTTCGGGTAATTGGCTTGCGGCTAGAAGTTTCGGCCAATCGGCTTACGGCTTGAAGTTTCGGCCAATCGGCTTGAGGCTTGGAGTTTCAGCCAATCAGCTTGCAGATTGAAGTTTCGGCCAATCGGCTTGCGGCTTAAAGTTTCGGCCAATCGGATTGCGGCTTGAAGTTTTCGGCCAATCGGCTTGCGGCTTAAAGTTTTGGCCAATCGGATTGTGGCTTGAAGTTTCAGCCAATCGGCTTGAAGTTTCGGCCAATCGGCATGCGACTTGAAGTTTCGGCCAATCGGCTTGCGGCTTAAAGTTTCGGCCAATCGGCTTGTGGCTTAAAGTTTCAGCCAATCGGCTTGCGGCTTGAAGTTTCGACCAATCGGCTTGAGACTTGAAGTTTCGGCCAATCGACTTGCGACTTGAAGTTTCAGGCAATCGGCTTGAAGTTTCGGCCAATCGGCTTGCGACTTGAAGTTTCGGCCAATCGACTTGCGACTTGAAGTTTCAGCCAATCGGCTTGAAGTTTCGGCCAATCGGCTTGCGACTTGAAGTTTCGGCCAATCGGCTTGCGGCTTAAAGTTTCAGCCAATCGGCTTGCGGCTTGAAGTTTCGACCAATCGGCTTGAGACTTGAAGTTTCGGCCAATCGACTTGCGACTTGAAGTTTCGGCCAATCGGCTTGCGGCTTAAAGTTTCAGCCAATCGGCTTGCGGCTTGAAGTTTCGACCAATCGGCTTGAGACTTGAAGTTTCGGCCAATCGGCTTGCGGCTTGAAGTTTCGGGTAATCGACTTGCGGCTTGAAGTTTCGGCCAATCGGCTTGCGGCTTGAAGTTTTAGCCAATCGGCATACGACTTGAAGTTTCGGCCAATCGGCTTGCGACTTGAAGTTTCGGGTAATTGGCTTGCGGCTAGAAGTTTCGGCCAATCGGCTTACGGCTTGAAGTTTCGGCCAATCGGCTTGAGGCTTGGAGTTTCAGCCAATCAGCTTGCAGATTGAAGTTTCGGCCAATCGGCTTGCGGCTTAAAGTTTCGGCCAATCGGATTGCGGCTTGAAGTTTTCGGCCAATCGGCATGCGGCTTAAAGTTTCGGCCAATCGGATTGCGGCTTGAAGTTTCAGCCAATCGGCTTGAAGTTTCGGCCAATCGGCTTGTGACTTGAAGTTTCGGCCAATCGGCTTGCGGCTTGAAGTTTCGGCCTATCGGCTTGAGGCTTGAAGTTTCAGCCAATCAGCTTGCAGATTGAAGTTTCGGCCAATCGGCTTGCGGCTTGAAGTTTTGGCCAATCGGCTTGCGGCTTGAAGTTTTGGCCAATCGGCTTGCGACTTGTTCGGCCAGTCAGCTTGCAACGTGACATGTTAGGTATCTATTTACTCGACATAACTTCATCTTTCACATTATGCGAAAAAAATGGGCTAACTTTACTGGTTTTCTTTTTTTAGCACAAAACTGTTTAAAAAATAAAACTTGTTTGAAAAATTAATACTCAAATACCACACGAGATACAAAGTTGCAACCACCGCCATTGTATTCTCTAGGGTCTTTGCTAAAAAAACATGTTTGGCGACTTGATGATCAGCCAATGGGCTTGCGACTTGATATTCAGCCAATGGGCTTGCGACTTGATATTCAGCCAATGGGCTTGCGACTTGTTCGGCCAAACGGCTTGCGGCTTGAAGTTTCGGCCAATCGGCTTATGGCTTGAAGTTTCGGCCAATCGGCTTGAGGCTTGGAGTTTCGGCCAATCGGCTTGCTGCTTAAAGTTTTGGCCAACCGGCTTGCGGCTTGAGGTTTTCGGCAAATCAGCTTGCGGCTTGAAGTTTTCAGCCAATCGGCTTGCGGCTTGAAGTTTCGGCCAATCGGCTTGAGGCTTGGAGTTTCGGCCAATCGGCTTGCTGCTTAAAGTTTCGGCCAATCGGCTTGCGGCTTGAAGTTTTCGGCCAATTAGCTTGCGGCTTGAAGTTTTCGGCCAATCGGCTTGTGGCTTGAAGTTTCGGCCAATCGGCTTGCGGCTTGAAGTTTCGGCCAATCGGCTTGCGGCTTGAAGTTTCGGCCAATTGGCTTGAAGTTTCGGTCAGTCGGCTTGCGACTTGAAGTTTCGGCCAATCGGCTTGCGGCTTGAAGTTTCCGGTAATTGGCTTGCGGCTAGAAGTTTCGGCCAATCGGCTTACGGCTTGAAGTTTCGGCCAATCGGCTTGAGGCTTGGAGTTTCAGCCAATCAGCTTGCAGATTGAAGTTTCGGCCAATCGGCTTGCGGCTTAAAGTTTCGGCCAATCGGATTGCGGCTTGAAGTTTTCGGCCAATCGGCTTGCGGCTTAAAGTTTTGGCCAATCGGATTGTGGCTTGAAGTTTCAGCCAATCGGCTTGAAGTTTCGGCCAATCGGCATGCGACTTGAAGTTTCGGCCAATCGGCTTGCGGCTTAAAGTTTCAGCCAATCGGCTTGCGGCTTGAAGTTTCGACCAATCGGCTTGAGACTTGAAGTTTCGGCCAATCGACTTGCGACTTGAAGTTTCGGCCAATCGGCTTGCGGCTTAAAGTTTCAGCCAATCGGCTTGCGGCTTGAAGTTTCGACCAATCGGCTTGAGACTTGAAGTTTCGGCCAATCGGCTTGCGGCTTGAAGTTTCGGGTAATCGACTTGCGGCTTGAAGTTTCGGCCAATCGGCTTGCGGCTTAAAGTTTCGGCCAATCGGATTGCGGCTTGAAGTTTTCGGCCAATCGGCATGCGGCTTAAAGTTTCGGCCAATCGGATTGCGGCTTGAAGTTTCAGCCAATCGGCTTGAAGTTTCGGCCAATCGGCTTGTGACTTGAAGTTTCGGCCAATCGGCTTGCGGCTTGAAGTTTCGGCCTATCGGCTTGAGGCTTGAAGTTTCAGCCAATCAGCTTGCAGATTGAAGTTTCGGCCAATCGGCTTGCGGCTTAAAGTTTCGGCCAATCGGATTGCGGCTTGAAGTTTTCGGCCAATCGGCTTGCGGCTTAAAGTTTTGGCCAATCGGATTGTGGCTTGAAGTTTCAGCCAATCGGCTTGAAGTTTCGGCCAATCGGCATGCGACTTGAAGTTTCGGCCAATCGGCTTGCGGCTTAAAGTTTCGGCCAATCGGCTTGTGGCTTAAAGTTTCAGCCAATCGGCTTGCGGCTTGAAGTTTCGACCAATCGGCTTGAGACTTGAAGTTTCGGCCAATCGACTTGCGACTTGAAGTTTCAGCCAATCGGCTTGAAGTTTCGGCCAATCGGCTTGCGGCTTAAAGTTTCGGCCAATCGGCTTGCGGCTTAAAGTTTCGGCCAATCGGCTTGCGACTTAAAGTTTCGGCCAATCGGCTTGAGACTTGAAGTTTCGGCCAATCGGCTTGCGGCTTAAAGTTTCGGCCAATCGGCTTGCGGCTTAAAGTTTCAGCCAATCGGCTTGCGGCTTGAAGTTTCGACCAATCGGCTTGAGACTTGAAGTTTCGGCCAATCGACTTGCGACTTGAAGTTTCAGCCAATCGGCTTGCGGCTTAAAGTTTCAGCCAATCGGCTTGCGGCTTGAAGTTTCGACCAATCGGCTTGAGACTTGAAGTTTCGGCCAATCGGCTTGCGGCTTGAAGTTTCGGGTAATCGACTTGCGGCTTGAAGTTTCGGCCAATCGGCTTGCGGCTTGAAGTTTTAGCCAATCGGCATACGACTTGAAGTTTCGGCCAATCGGCTTGCGACTTGAAGTTTCGGCCAATCGGCTTGCGGCTTGAAGTTTCGGGTAATTGGCTTGCGGCTAGAAGTTTCGGCCAATCGGCTTACGGCTTGAAGTTTCGGCCAATCGGCTTGAGGCTTGGAGTTTCAGCCAATCAGCTTGCAGATTGAAGTTTCGGCCAATCGGCTTGTGGCTTAAAGTTTCGGCCAATCGGATTGCGGCTTGAAGTTTTCGGCCAATCGGCTTGCGGCTTAAAGTTTTGGCCAATCGGATTGTGGCTTGAAGTTTCAGCCAATCGGCTTGAAGTTTCGGCCAATCGGCATGCGACTTGAAGTTTCGGCCAATCGGCTTGCGGCTTAAAGTTTCGGCCAATCGGCTTGTGGCTTAAAGTTTCAGCCAATCGGCTTGCGGCTTGAAGTTTCGACCAATCGGCTTGAGACTTGAAGTTTCGGCCAATCGACTTGCGACTTGAAGTTTCAGGCAATCGGCTTGAAGTTTCGGCCAATCGCCTTGCGACTTGAAGTTTCGGCCAATCGACTTGCGACTTGAAGTTTCAGCCAATCGGCTTGAAGTTTCGGCCAATCGGCTTGCGACTTGAAGTTTCGGCCAATCGGCTTGCGGCTTAAAGTTTCAGCCAATCGGCTTGCGGCTTGAAGTTTCGACCAATCGGCTTGAGACTTGAAGTTTCGGCCAATCGACTTGCGACTTGAAGTTTCGGCCAATCGGCTTGCGGCTTAAAGTTTCAGCCAATCGGCTTGCGGCTTGAAGTTTCGACCAATCGGCTTGAGACTTGAAGTTTCGGCCAATCGGCTTGCGGCTTGAAGTTTCGGGTAATCGACTTGCGGCTTGAAGTTTCGGCCAATCGGCTTGCGGCTTGAAGTTTTAGCCAATCGGCATACGACTTGAAGTTTCGGCCAATCGGCTTGCGACTTGAAGTTTCGGCCAATCGGTTTGCGGCTTGAAGTTTCGGGTAATTGGCTTGCGGCTAGAAGTTTCGGCCAATCGGCTTACGGCTTGAAGTTTCGGCCAATCGGCTTGAGGCTTGGAGTTTCAGCCAATCAGCTTGCAGATTGAAGTTTCGGCCAATCGGCTTGCGGCTTAAAGTTTCGGCCAATCGGATTGCGGCTTGAAGTTTTCGGCCAATCGGCATGCGGCTTAAAGTTTCGGCCAATCGGCTTGTGACTTGAAGTTTCGGCCAATCGGCTTGCGGCTTGAAGTTTCGGCCTATCGGCTTGAGGCTTGAAGTTTCAGCCAATCAGCTTGCAGATTGAAGTTTCGGCCAATCGGCTTGCGGCTTGAAGTTTTGGCCAATCGGCTTGCGGCTTGAAGTTTTGGCCAATCGGCTTGCGACTTGTTCGGCCAGTCAGCTTGCAACGTGACATGTTAGGTATCTATTTACTCGACATAACTTCATCTTTCACATTATGCGAAAAAAATGGGCTAACTTTACTGGTTTTCTTTTTTTAGCACAAAACTGTTTAAAAAATAAAACTTGTTTGAAAAATTAATACTCAAATACCACACGAGATACAAAGTTGCAACCACCGCCATTGTATTCTCTAGGGTCTTTGCTAAAAAAACATGTTTGGCGACTTGATGATCAGCCAATGGGCTTGCGACTTGATATTCAGCCAATGGGCTTGCGACTTGATATTCAGCCAATGGGCTTGCGACTTGTTCGGCCAAACGGCTTGCGGCTTGAAGTTTCGGCCAATCGGCTTATGGCTTGAAGTTTCGGCCAATCGGCTTGAGGCTTGGAGTTTCGGCCAATCGGCTTGCTGCTTAAAGTTTTGGCCAACCGGCTTGCGGCTTGAGGTTTTCGGCAAATCAGCTTGCGGCTTGAAGTTTTCAGCCAATCGGCTTGCGGCTTGAAGTTTCGGCCAATCGGCTTGAGGCTTGGAGTTTCGGCCAATCGGCTTGCTGCTTAAAGTTTCGGCCAATCGGCTTGCGGCTTGAAGTTTTCGGCCAATTAGCTTGCGGCTTGAAGTTTTCGGCCAATCGGCTTGTGGCTTGAAGTTTCGGCCAATCGGCTTGCGGCTTGAAGTTTCGGCCAATCGGCTTGCGGCTTGAAGTTTCGGCCAATTGGCTTGAAGTTTCGGTCAGTCGGCTTGCGGCTTGAAGTTTCGGCCAATCAGCTTGCGACGTGACATGCTAGTTATCTATTTACTCGGCATAACTTCATCTTTCACATTATGCGAAAAAATGGGCTAACTTTACTGTTTTTTTTTTTTTTTAGCACAAAACTGTTTAAAAAGAAAAGTTGTTTGAAAAATTGATGCGCAAATACCGCACGAGATACAAAGTTGCAACGACCGCCATTGTATTCTCTAGGATCTTTGCTAAAAAAACATATGTTTGGCGACTTGATCAGCCAATTGCGACTTGAAGTTTTGGCCAATGGGCTTGCGACTTGATATTCAGCCAATGGGCTTGCGACTTGATGTTCGGCCAATGGGCTTGCGAATTGTTTGGCCAATGGGCTTGCGGCTTGAAGTTTCGGCCAATCGGCTTGCAGCTTGAAATTTCAGCCAATCGGCTAGCGGCTTGAAGTTTCGGCCAATCGGCTTGCGACTTGAAGTTTCGGCCAATCGGCTTGCGGCTTAAAGTTTCAGCCAATCGGCTTGCGGCTTGAAGTTTCGACCAATCGGCTTGAGACTTGAAGTTTCGGCCAATCGACTTGCGACTTGAAGTTTCAGGCAATCAGCTTGAAGTTTCGGCCAATCGGCTTGCGACTTGAAGTTTCGGCCAATCGACTTGCGACTTGAAGTTTCAGCCAATCGGCTTGAAGTTTCGGCCAATCGGCTTGAGGCTTGGAGTTTCGGCCAATCGGCTTGCTGCTTAAAGTTTTGGCCAATCGGCTTGCGGCTTGAGGTTTTCGGCAAATCAGCTTGCGGCTTGAAGTTTTCAGCCAATCGGCTTGCGGCTTGAAGTTTCGGCCAATCGGCTTGAGGCTTGGAGTTTCGGCCAATCGGCTTGCTGCTTAAAGTTTCGGCCAATCGGCTTGCGGCTTGAAGTTTTCGGCCAATCAGCTTGCGGCTTGAAGTTTTCGGCCAATCGGCTTGTGGCTTGAAGTTTCGGCCAATCGGCTTGCGGCTTGAAGTTTCGGCCAATCGGCTTGCGGCTTGAAGTTTCGGGCCAATTGGCTTGAAGTTTCGGTCAGTCGGCTTGCGGCTTGAAGTTTCGGCCAATCAGCTTGCGACGTGACATGCTAGTTATCTATTTACTCGGCATAACTTCATCTTTCACATTATGCGAAAAAATGGGCTAACTTTACTGTTTTTTTTTTTTTTAGCACAAAACTGTTTAAAAAGAAAAGTTGTTTGAAAAATTGATGCGCAAATACCGCACGAGATACAAAGTTGCAACGACCGCCATTGTATTCTCTAGGATCTTTGCTAAAAAAACATATGTTTGGCGACTTGATCAGCCAATTGCGACTTGAAATTTTGGCCAATGGGCTTGCGACTTGATATTCAGCCAATGGGCTTGCGACTTGATGTTCGGCCAATGGGCTTGCGAATTGTTTGGCCAATGGGCTTGCGGCTTGAAGTTTCGGCCAATCAGCTTGCAAGCTTGAAATTTCAGCCAATCGGCTAGCGGCTTGAAGTTTCGGCCAATCGGCTTGCGACTTGAAGTTTCGGCCAATCGGCTTGCAGCTTAAAGTTTCAGCCAATCGGCTTGCGGCTTGAAGTTTCGACCAATCGGCTTGAGACTTGAAGTTTCGGCCAATCGACTTGCGACTTGAAGTTTCAGGCAATCGGCTTGAAGTTTCGGCCAATCGGCTTGCGACTTGAAGTTTCGGCCAATCGACTTGCGACTTGAAGTTTCAGCCAATCGGCTTGAAGTTTCGGCCAATCGGCTTGCGGCTTAAAGTTTCGGCCAATCGGCTTGCGACTTAAAGTTTCGGCCAATCGGCTTGCGGCTTAAAGTTTCGGCCAATCGGCTTGCGGCTTAAAGTTTCAGCCAATCGGCTTGCGGCTTGAAGTTTCGACCAATCGGCTTGAGACTTGAAGTTTCGGCCAATCGGCTTGCGGCTTGAAGTTTCGGCCAATCGGCTTGAAGTTTCGGTTAGTCGGCTTGCGACTTAAAGTTTCGGCCAATCGGCTTGCGACTTAAAGTTTCGGCCAATCGGCTTGCGGCTTAAAGTTTCGGCCAATCGGCTTGCGGCTTAAAGTTTCAGCCAATCGGCTTGCGGCTTGAAGTTTCGACCAATCGGCTTGAGACTTGAAGTTTCGGCCAATCGGCTTGCGGCTTGAAGTTTCGGGTAATCGACTTGCGGCTTGAAGTTTCGGCCAATCGGCTTGCGGCTTGAAGTTTTAGCCAATCGGCATGCGACTTGAAGTTTCGGCCAATCGGCTTGCGACTTAAAGTTTCGGCCAATCGGCTTGCGGCTTAAAGTTTCGGCCAATCGGCTTGTGGCTTAAAGTTTCGGCCAATCGGCTTGCGGCTTGAAGTTTTCGGCCAATCGGCTTGAGACTTGAAGTTTCGGCCAATCGACTTGCGACTTGAAGTTTCGGCCAATCGGCTTGCGGCTTGAAGTTTCGGGTAATCTGCTCGCGGCTTGAAGTTTCGGCCAATCGGCTTGCGGCTTGAAGTTTTGGTCAGTCGGCTTGCGGCTTGAAGTTTCAGCCAATCGGCTTGAAGTTTCGGCCAATCGGCTTGCGGCTTGAAGTTTCGGCCAATCGGCTTGCGGCTTAAAGTTTCGGCCAATCGGCTTGCGGCTTAAAGTTTCGGCCAATCGGATTGTGGCTTGAAGTTTCAGCCAATCGGCTTGAAGTTTCGGCCAATCGGCATGCGACTTGAAGTTTCGGCCAATCGGCTTGCGGCTTAAAGTTTCGGCCAATCGGCTTGTGGCTTAAAGTTTCAGCCAATCGGCTTGCGGCTTGAAGTTTCGACCAATCGGCTTGAGACTTGAAGTTTCGGCCAATCGACTTGCGACTTGAAGTTTCAGCCAATCGGCTTGAAGTTTCGGCCAATCGGCTTGCGGCTTAAAGTTTCGGCCAATCGGCTTGCGGCTTAAAGTTTCGGCCAATCGGCTTGCGACTTAAAGTTTCGGCCAATCGGCTTGCGACTTAAAGTTTCGGCCAATCGGCTTGCGGCTTAAAGTTTCGGCCAATCGGCTTGCGGCTTAAAGTTTCAGCCAATCGGCTTGCGGCTTGAAGTTTCGACCAATCGGCTTGAGACTTGAAGTTTCGGCCAATCGACTTGCGACTTGAAGTTTCAGCCAATCGGCTTGAAGTTTCGGCCAATCGGCTTGCGGCTTAAAGTTTCGGCCAATCGGCTTGCGGCTTAAAGTTTCGGCCAATCGGCTTGCGACTTAAAGTTTCGGCCAATCGGCTTGAGACTTGAAGTTTCGGCCAATCGGCTTGCGGCTTAAAGTTTCGGCCAATCGGCTTGCGGCTTAAAGTTTCAGCCAATCGGCTTGCGGCTTGAAGTTTCGACCAATCGGCTTGAGGCTTGGAGTTTCAGCCAATCAGCTTGCAGATTGAAGTTTCGGCCAATCGGCTTGCGGCTTAAAGTTTCGGCCAATCGGATTGCGGCTTGAAGTTTTCGGCCAATCGGCATGCGGCTTAAAGTTTCGGCCAATCGGATTGTGGCTTGAAGTTTCAGCCAATCGGCTTGAAGTTTCGGCCAATCGGCATGCGACTTGAAGTTTCGGCCAATCGGCTTGCGGCTTAAAGTTTCGGCCTATCGGCTTGAGGCTTGAAGTTTCAGCCAATCAGCTTGCAGATTGAAGTTTCGGCCAATCGGCTTGCGGCTTGAAGTTTTGGCCAATCGGCTTGCGGCTTGAAGTTTTGGCCAATCGGCTTGCGACTTGTTCGGCCAGTCAGCTTGCAACGTGACATGTTAGGTATCTGTTTACTCGACATAACTTCATCTTTCACATTATGCGAAAAAAATGGGCTAACTTTACTGGTTTTCTTTTTTTAGCACAAAACTGTTTAAAAAATAAAACTTGTTTGAAAAATTAATACTCAAATACCACACGAGATACAAAGTTGCAACCACCGCCATTGTATTCTCTAGGGTCTTTGCTAAAAAAACATGTTTGGCGACTTGATGATCAGCCAATGGGCTTGCGACTTGATATTCAGCCAATGGGCTTGCGACTTGATATTCAGCCAATGGGCTTGCGACTTGTTCGGCCAAACGGCTTGCGGCTTGAAGTTTCGGCCAATCGGCTTATGGCTTGAAGTTTCGGCCAATCGGCTTGAGGCTTGGAGTTTCGGCCAATCGGCTTGCTGCTTAAAGTTTTGGCCAATTGGCTTGCGGCTTGAGGTTTTCGGCAAATCAGCTTGCGGCTTGAAGTTTTCAGCCAATCGGCTTGCGGCTTGAAGTTTCGGCCAATCGGCTTGAGGCTTGGAGTTTCGGCCAATCGGCTTGCTGCTTAAAGTTTCGGCCAATCGGCTTGAAGTTTTCGGCCAATTAGCTTGCGGCTTGAAGTTTTCGGCCAATCGGCTTGTGGCTTGAAGTTTCGGCCAATCGGCTTGCGGCTTGAAGTTTCGGCCAATCGGCTTGCGGCTTGAAGTTTCGGCCAATTGGCTTGAAGTTTCGGTCAGTCGGCTTGCGGCTTGAAGTTTCGGCCAATCAGCTTGCGACGTGACATGCTAGTTATCTATTTACTCTGCATAACTTCATCTTTCACATTATGCGAAAAAATGGGCTAACTTTACTGTTTTTTTTTTTTTTAGCACAAAACTGTTTAAAAAGAAAAGTTGTTTGAAAAATTGATGCGCAAATACCGCACGAGATACAAAGTTGCAACGACCGCCATTGTATTCTCTAGGATCTTTGCTAAAAAAACATATGTTTGGCGACTTGATCAGCCAATTGCGACTTGAAGTTTTGGCCAATGGGCTTGCGACTTGATATTCAGCCAATGGGCTTGCGACTTGATGTTCGGCCAATGGGCTTGCGAATTGTTTGGCCAATGGGCTTGCGGCTTGAAGTTTCGGCCAATCGGCTTGCAGCTTGAAATTTCAGCCAATCGGCTAGCGGCTTGAAGTTTCGGCCAATCGGCTTGCGACTTGAAGTTTCGGCCAATCGGCTTGCGGCTTAAAGTTTCAGCCAATTGGCTTGCGGCTTGAAGTTTCGACCAATCGGCTTGAGACTTGAAGTTTCGGCCAATCGACTTGCGACTTGAAGTTTCAGGCAATCGGCTTGAAGTTTCGGCCAATCGGCTTGCGACTTGAAGTTTCGGCCAATCGACTTGCGACTTGAAGTTTCAGCCAATCGGCTTGAAGTTTCGGCCAATCGGCTTGCGGCTTAAAGTTTCGGCCAATCGGCTTGCGACTTAAAGTTTCGGCCAATCGGCTTGCGGCTTAAAGTTTCGGCCAATCGGCTTGCGGCTTAAAGTTTCAGCCAATCGGCTTGCGGCTTGAACTTTCGACCAATCGGCTTGCGGCTTGAAGTTTTGACCAATCGGCTTGAGACTTGAAGTTTCGGCCAATCGGCTTGCGGCTTGAAGTTTCGGCCAATCGGCTTGAAGTTTCGACCAATCGGCTTGCGGCTTAAAGTTTCAGCCAATCGGCTTGCGGCTTGAAGTTTCGACCAATCGGCTTGCGACTTGAAGTTTCGGCCAATCGGCTTGCGGCTTGAAGTTTCGGCCAATCGGCTTGAAGTTTCGACCAATCGGCTTGCGGCTTAAAGTTTCAGCCAATCGGCTTGCGGCTTGAAGTTTCGACCAATCGGCTTGCGACTTAAAGTTTCGGCCAATCGGCTTGCGGCTTAAAGTTTCGGCCAATCGGCTTGCGGCTCAAAGTTTCGGCCAATCGGCTTGCGGCTTAAAAATTCAGCCAATCGGCTTGCGGCTTGAAGTTTCGACCAATCGGCTTGAGACTTGAAGTTTCGGCCAATCGGCTTGCGGCTTGAAGTTTCGGGTAATCGACTTGCGGCTTGAAGTTTCGGCCAATCGGCTTGCGGCTTGAAGTTTTAGCCAATCGGCATGCGACTTGAAGTTTCGGCCAATCGGCTTGCGACTTAAAGTTTCGGCCAATCGGCTTGCGGCTTAAAGTTTCGGCCAATCGGCTTGCGGCTTAAAGTTTCGGCCAATCGGCTTGCGGCTTAAAGTTTCGGCCAATCGGATTGTGGCTTGAAGTTTCAGCCAATCGGCTTGAAGTTTCGGCCAATCGGCATGCGAAAGGAAGTTTCGGCCAATCGGCTTGCGGCTTAAAGTTTCGGCCAATCGGCTTGTGGCTTAAAGTTTCAGCCAATCGGCTTGCGGCTTGAAGTTTCGACCAATCGGCTTGAGACTTGAAGTTTCGGCCAATCGACTTGCGACTTGAAGTTTCAGCCAATCGGCTTGAAGTTTCGGCCAATCGGCTTGCGGCTTAAAGTTTCGGCCAATCGGCTTGCGGCTTAAAGTTTCGGCCAATCGGCTTGCGACTTAAAGTTTCGGCCAATCGGCTTGCGACTTAAAGTTTCGGCCAATCGGCTTGCGGCTTAAAGTTTCGGCCAATCGGCTTGCGGCTTAAAGTTTCAGCCAATCGGCTTGCGGCTTGAAGTTTCGAGCAATCGGCTTGAGACTTGAAGTTTCGGCCAATCGACTTGCGACTTGAAGTTTCAGCCAATCGGCTTGAAGTTTCGGCCAATCGGCTTGCGGCTTAAAGTTTCGGCCAATCGGCTTGCGGCTTAAAGTTTCGGCCAATCGGCTTGCGACTTAAAGTTTCGGCCAATCGGCTTGAGACTTGAAGTTTCGGCCAATCGGCTTGCGGCTTAAAGTTTCGGCCAATCGGCTTGCGGCTTAAAGTTTCAGCCAATCGGCTTGCGGCTTGAAGTTTCGACCAATCGGCTTGAGGCTTGGAGTTTCAGCCAATCAGCTTGCAGATTGAAGTTTCGGCCAATCGGCTTGCGGCTTAAAGTTTCGGCCAATCGGATTGCGGCTTGAAGTTTTCGGCCAATCGGCATGCGGCTTAAAGTTTCGGCCAATCGGATTGTGGCTTGAAGTTTCAGCCAATCGGCTTGAAGTTTCGGCCAATCGGCATGCGACTTGAAGTTTCGGCCAATCGGCTTGCGGCTTAAAGTTTCGGCCTATCGGCTTGAGGCTTGAAGTTTCAGCCAATCAGCTTGCAGATTGAAGTTTCGGCCAATCGGCTTGCGGCTTGAAGTTTTGGCCAATCGGCTTGCGGCTTGAAGTTTTGGCCAATCGGCTTGCGACTTGTTCGGCCAGTCAGCTTGCAACGTGACATGTTAGGTATCTGTTTACTCGACATAACTTCATCTTTCACATTATGCGAAAAAAATGGGCTAACTTTACTGGTTTTCTTTTTTTAGCACAAAACTGTTTAAAAAATAAAACTTGTTTGAAAAATTAATACTCAAATACCACACGAGATACAAAGTTGCAACCACCGCCATTGTATTCTCTAGGGTCTTTGCTAAAAAAACATGTTTGGCGACTTGATGATCAGCCAATGGGCTTGCGACTTGATATTCAGCCAATGGGCTTGCGACTTGATATTCAGCCAATGGGCTTGCGACTTGTTCGGCCAAACGGCTTGCGGCTTGAAGTTTCGGCCAATCGGCTTATGGCTTGAAGTTTCGGCCAATCGGCTTGAGGCTTGGAGTTTCGGCCAATCGGCTTGCTGCTTAAAGTTTCGGCCAATCGGCTTGAAGTTTTCGGCCAATTAGCTTGCGGCTTGAAGTTTTCGGCCAATCGGCTTGTGGCTTGAAGTTTCGGCCAATCGGCTTGCGGCTTGAAGTTTCGGCCAATCGGCTTGCGGCTTGAAGTTTCGGCCAATTGGCTTGAAGTTTCGGTCAGTCGGCTTGCGGCTTGAAGTTTCGGCCAATCAGCTTGCGACGTGACATGCTAGTTATCTATTTACTCTGCATAACTTCATCTTTCACATTATGCGAAAAAATGGGCTAACTTTACTGGTTTTTTTTTTTTTAGCACAAAACTGTTTAAAAAGAAAAGTTGTTTGAAAAATTGATGCGCAAATACCGCACAAGATACAAAGTTGCAACGACCGCCATTGTATTCTCTAGGATCTTTGCTAAAAAAACATATGTTTGGCGACTTGATCAGCCAATTGCGACTTGAAGTTTTGGCCAATGGGCTTGCGACTTGATATTCAGCCAATGGGCTTGCGACTTGATGTTCGGCCAATGGGCTTGCGAATTGTTTGGCCAATGGGCTTGCGGCTTGAAGTTTCGGCCAATCGGCTTGCAACTTGAAATTTCAGCCAATCGGCTAGCGGCTTGAAGTTTCGGCCAATCGGCTTGCGACTTGAAGTTTCGGCCAATCGGCTTGCGGCTTAAAGTTTCAGCCAATTGGCTTGCGGCTTGAAGTTTCGACCAATCGGCTTGAGACTTGAAGTTTCGGCCAATCGACTTGCGACTTGAAGTTTCAGGCAATCGGCTTGAAGTTTCGGCCAATCGGCTTGCGACTTGAAGTTTCGGCCAATCGACTTGCGACTTGAAGTTTCAGCCAATCGGCTTGAAGTTTCGGCCAATCGGCTTGCGGCTTAAAGTTTCGGCCAATCGGCTTGCGACTTAAAGTTTCGGCCAATCGGCTTGCGGCTTAAAGTTTCGGCCAATCGGCTTGCGGCTTAAAGTTTCAGCCAATCGGCTTGCGGCTTGAACTTTCGACCAATCGGCTTGCGGCTTGAAGTTTCGACCAATCGGCTTGAGACTTGAAGTTTCGGCCAATCGGCTTGCGGCTTGAAGTTTCGGCCAATCGGCTTGAAGTTTCGACCAATCGGCTTGCGGCTTAAAGTTTCAGCCAATCGGCTTGCGGCTTGAAGTTTCGACCAATCGGCTTGCGACTTAAAGTTTCGGCCAATCGGCTTGCGGCTTAAAGTTTCGGCCAATCGGCTTGCGGCTTAAAGTTTCGGCCAATCGGCTTGCGGCTTAAAGTTTCAGCCAATCGGCTTGCGGCTTGAAGTTTCGACCAATCGGCTTGAGACTTGAAGTTTCGGCCAATCGGCTTGCGGCTTGAAGTTTCGGGTAATCGACTTGCGGCTTGAAGTTTCGGCCAATCGGCTTGCGGCTTGAAGTTTTAGCCAATCGGCATGCGACTTGAAGTTTCGGCCAATCGGCTTGCGACTTAAAGTTTCGGCCAATCGGCTTGCGGCTTAAAGTTTCGGCCAATCGGCTTGTGGCTTAAAGTTTCGGCCAATCGGCTTGCGGCTTGAAGTTTTCGGCCAATCGGCTTGAGACTTGAAGTTTTGGCCAATCGACTTGCGACTTGAAGTTTCGGCCAATCGGCTTGCGGCTTGAAGTTTCGGGTAATCTGCTCGCGGCTTGAAGTTTTGGCCAATCGGCTTGCGGCTTGAAGTTTTGGTCAGTCGGCTTGCGGCTTGAAGTTTCAGCCAATCGGCTTGAAGTTTCGGCCAATCGGCTTGCGGCTTGAAGTTTCGGCCAATCGGCTTGCAGCTTAAAGTTTCGGCCAATCGGCTTGCGGCTTAAAGTTTCGGCCAATCGGATTGCGGCTTGAAGTTTTCTGCCAATCGGCTTGCGGCTTAAAGTTTCGGCCAATCGGCTTGCGGCTTAAAGTTTTGGCCAATCGGATTGTGGCTTGAAGTTTCAGCCAATCGGCTTGAAGTTTCGGCCAATCGGCATGCGACTTGAAGTTTCGGCCAATCGGCTTGCGGCTTAAAGTTTCGGCCAATCGGCTTGCGGCTTAAAGTTTCAGCCAATCGGCTTGCGGCTTGAAGTTTCGACCAATCGGCTTGAGACTTGAAGTTTCGGCCAATCGACTTGCGACTTGAAGTTTCAGCCAATCGGCTTGAAGTTTCGGCCAATCGGCTTGCGGCTTAAAGTTTCGGCCAATCGGCTTGCGGCTTAAAGTTTCGGCCAATCGGCTTGCGACTTAAAGTTTCGGCCAATCGGCTTGCGACTTAAAGTTTCGGCCAATCGGCTTGCGGCTTAAAGTTTCAGCCAATTGGCTTGCGGCTTGAAGTTTCGACCAATCGGCTTGAGACTTGAAGTTTCGGCCAATTGACTTGCGACTTGAAGTTTCGGCCAATCGGCTTGCGGCTTAAAGTTTCAGCCAATCGGCTTGCGGCTTGAAGTTTCGACCAATCGGCTTGAGACTTGAAGTTTCGGCCAATCGGCTTGCGGCTTGAAGTTTCGGGTAATCGACTTGCGGCTTGAAGTTTCGGCCAATCGGCTTGCGGCTTGAAGTTTTAGCCAATCGGCATGCGACTTGAAGTTTCGGCCAATCGGCTTGCGACTTGAAGTTTCGGGTAATTGGCTTGCGGCTTGAAGTTTCGGCCAATCGGCTTGCGGCTTGAAGTTTTAGCCAATCGGCATGCGACTTGAAGTTTCGGCCAATCGGCTTGCGGCTTGAAGTTTCGGGTAATTGGCTTGCGGCTAGAAGTTTCGGCCAATCGGCTTACGGCTTGAAGTTTCGGCCAATCGGCTTGAGGCTTGGAGTTTCAGCCAATCAGCTTGCAGATTGAAGTTTCGGCCAATCGGCTTGCGGCTTAAAGTTTCGGCCAATCGGATTGCGGCTTGAAGTTTTCGGCCAATCGGCATGCGGCTTAAAGTTTCGCCCAATCGGATTGCGGCTTGAAGTTTCAGCCAATCGGCTTGAAGTTTCGGCCAATCGGCTTGTGACTTGAAGTTTCGGCCAATCGGCTTGCGGCTTGAAGTTTCGGCCTATCGGCTTGAGGCTTGAAGTTTCAGCCAATCAGCTTGCAGATTGAAGTTTCGGCCAATCGGCTTGCGGCTTGAAGTTTTGGCCAATCGGCTTGCGGCTTGAAGTTTTGGCCAATCGGCTTGCAACTTGTTCGGCCAGTCAGCTTGCAACGTGACATGTTAGGTATCTATTTACTCGACATAACTTCATCTTTCACATTATGCGAAAAAAATGGGCTAACTTTACTGGTTTTCTTTTTTTAGCACAAAACTGTTTAAAAAATAAAACTTGTTTGAAAAATTAATACTCAAATACCACACGAGATACAAAGTTGCAACCACCGCCATTGTATTCTCTAGGGTCTTTGCTAAAAAAACATGTTTGGCGACTTGATGATCAGCCAATGGGCTTGCGACTTGATATTCAGCCAATGGGCTTGCGACTTGATATTCAGCCAATGGGCTTGCGACTTGTTCGGCCAAACGGCTTGCGGCTTGAAGTTTCGGCCAATCGGCTTATGGCTTGAAGTTTCGGCCAATCGGCTTGAGGCTTGGAGTTTCGGCCAATCGGCTTGCTGCTTAAAGTTTTGGCCAATCGGCTTGCGGCTTGAGGTTTTCGGCAAATCAGCTTGCGGCTTGAAGTTTTCAGCCAATCGGCTTGCGGCTTGAAGTTTCGGCCAATCGGCTTGAGGCTTGGAGTTTCGGCCAATCGGCTTGCTGCTTAAAGTTTCGGCCAATCGGCTTGCGGCTTGAAGTTTTCGGCCAATTAGCTTGCGGCTTGAAGTTTTCGGCCAATCGGCTTGTGGCTTGAAGTTTCGGCCAATCGGCTTGCGGCTTGAAGTTTCGGCCAATCGGCTTGCGACGTGACATGCTAGTTATCTATTTACTCGGCATAACTTCATCTTTCACATTATGCGAAAAAATGGGCTAACTTTACTGTTTTTTTTTTTTTTAGCACAAAACTGTTTAAAAAGAAAAGTTGTTTGAAAAATTGATGCGCAAATACCGCACGAGATACAAAGTTGCAACGACCGCCATTGTATTCTCTAGGATCTTTGCTAAAAAAACATATGTTTGGCGACTTGATCAGCCAATTGCGACTTGAAGTTTTGGCCAATGGGCTTGCGACTTGATATTCAGCCAATGGGCTTGCGACTTGATGTTCGGCCAATGGGCTTGCGAATTGTTTGGCCAATGGGCTTGCGGCTTGAAGTTTCGGCCAATCGGCTTGCAACTTGAAATTTCAGCCAATCGGCTAGCGGCTTGAAGTTTCGGCCAATCGGCTTGCGACTTGAAGTTTCGGCCAATCGGCTTGCGGCTTAAAGTTTCAGCCAATCGGCTTGCGGCTTGAAGTTTCGACCAATCGGCTTGAGACTTGAAGTTTCGGCCAATCGACTTGCGACTTGAAGTTTCAGGCAATCAGCTTGAAGTTTCGGCCAATCGGCTTGCGACTTGAAGTTTCGGCCAATCGACTTGCGACTTGAAGTTTCAGCCAATCGGCTTGAAGTTTCGGCCAATCGGCTTGAGGCTTGGAGTTTCGGCCAATCGGCTTGCTGCTTAAAGTTTTGGCCAATCGGCTTGCGGCTTGAGGTTTTCGGCAAATCAGCTTGCGGCTTGAAGTTTTCAGCCAATCGGCTTGCGGCTTGAAGTTTCGGCCAATCGGCTTGAGGCTTGGAGTTTCGGCCAATCAGCTTGCGGCTTGAAGTTTTCGGCCAATCGGCTTGTGGCTTGAAGTTTCGGCCAATCGGCTTGCGGCTTGAAGTTTCGGCCAATCGGCTTGCGGCTTGAAGTTTCGGCCAATTGGCTTGAAGTTTCGGTCAGTCGGCTTGCGGCTTGAAGTTTCGGCCAATCAGCTTGCGACGTGACATGCTAGTTATCTATTTACTCGGCATAACTTCATCTTTCACATTATGCGAAAAAATGGGCTAACTTTACTGTTTTTTTTTTTTTTAGCACAAAACTGTTTAAAAAGAAAAGTTGTTTGAAAAATTGATGTGCAAATACCGCACGAGATACAAAGTTGCAACGACCGCCATTGTATTCTCTAGGATCTTTGCTAAAAAAACATATGTTTGGCGACTTGATCAGCCAATTGCGACTTGAAGTTTTGGCCAATGGGCTTGCGACTTGATATTCAGCCAATGGGCTTGCGACTTGATGTTCGGCCAATGGGCTTGCGAATTGTTTGGCCAATGGGCTTGCGGCTTGAAGTTTCGGCCAATCAGCTTGCAAGCTTGAAATTTCAGCCAATCGGCTAGCGGCTTGAAGTTTCGGCCAATCGGCTTGCGACTTGAAGTTTCGGCCAATCGGCTTGCGGCTTAAAGTTTCAGCCAATCGGCTTGCGGCTTGAAGTTTCGACCAATCGGCTTGAGACTTGAAGTTTCGGCCAATCGACTTGCGACTTGAAGTTTCAGGCAATCGGCTTGAAGTTTCGGCCAATCGGCTTGCGACTTGAAGTTTCGGCCAATCGACTTGCGACTTGAAGTTTCAGCCAATCGGCTTGAAGTTTCGGCCAATCGGCTTGCGGCTTAAAGTTTCGGCCAATCGGCTTGCGACTTAAAGTTTCGGCCAATCGGCTTGCGGCTTAAAGTTTCGGCCAATCGGCTTGCGGCTTAAAGTTTCAGCCAATCGGCTTGCGGCTTGAAGTTTCGACCAATCGGCTTGAGACTTGAAGTTTCGGCCAATCGGCTTGCGGCTTGAAGTTTCGGCCAATCGGCTTGAAGTTTCGGTCAGTCGTCTTGCGACTTAAAGTTTCGGCCAATCGGCTTGCGGCTTAAAGTTTCAGCCAATCGGCTTGCGGCTTGAAGTTTCGGCCAATCGGCTTGCGGCTTAAAGTTTCGGCCAATCGGCTTGCGGCTTAAAGTTTCGGCCAATCGGCTTGCGACTTAAAGTTTCGGCCAATCGGCTTGCGGCTTAAAGTTTCGGCCAATCGGCTTGCGGCTTAAAGTTTCTGCCAATCGGCTTGCGGCTTAAAGTTTCGGCCAATCGGCTTGCGGCTTAAAGTTTCGGCCAATCGGCTTGCGGCTTAAAGTTTCAGCCAATCGGCTTGCGGCTTGAAGTTTCGACCAATCGGCTTGAGACTTGAAGTTTCGGCCAATCGGCTTGCGGCTTAAAGTTTCGGCCAATCGGCTTGTGGCTTAAAGTTTCGGCCAATCGGCTTGCGGCTTGAAGTTTTCGGCCAATCGGCTTGAGACTTGAAGTTTCGGCCAATCGACTTGCGACTTGAAGTTTCGGCCAATCGGCTTGCGGCTTGAAGTTTCGGGTAATCTGCTCGCGGCTTGAAGTTTCGGCCAATCGGCTTGCGGCTTGAAGTTTTGGTCAGTCGGCTTGCGGCTTGAAGTTTCAGCCAATCGGCTTGAAGTTTCGGCCAATCGGCTTGCGGCTTGAAGTTTCGGCCAATCGGCTTGTGGCTTAAAGTTTCGGCCAATCGGCTTGCGGCTTAAAGTTTCGGCCAATCGGATTGCGGCTTGAAGTTTTCTGCCAATCGGCTTGCGGCTTAAAGTTTCGGCCAATCGGCTTGCGGCTTAAAGTTTTGGCCAATCGGATTGTGGATTGAAGTTTCAGCCAATCGGCTTGAAGTTTCGGCCAATCGGCATGCGACTTGAAGTTTCGGCCAATCGGCTTGCGGCTTGAAGTTTTAGCCAATCGGCATGCGACTTGAAGTTTCGGCCAATCGGCTTGCGACTTGAAGTTTCGGGTAATTGGCTTGCGGCTTGAAGTTTCGGCCAATCGGCTTGCGGCTTGAAGTTTTAGCCAATCGGCATGCGACTTGAAGTTTCGGCCAATCGGCTTGCGGCTTGAAGTTTCGGGTAATTGGCTTGCGGCTAGAAGTTTCGGCCAATCGGCTTACGGCTTGAAGTTTCGGCCAATCGGCTTGAGGCTTGGAGTTTCAGCCAATCAGCTTGCAGATTGAAGTTTCGGCCAATCGGCTTGCGGCTTAAAGTTTCGGCCAATCGGATTGCGGCTTGAAGTTTTCGGCCAATCGGCATGTGGCTTAAAGTTTCGGCCAATCGGATTGCGGCTTGAAGTTTCAGCCAATCGGCTTGAAGTTTCGGCCAATCGGCTTGTGACTTGAAGTTTCGGCCAATCGGCTTGCGGCTTGAAGTTTCGGCCTATCGGCTTGAGGCTTGAAGTTTCAGCCAATCAGCTTGCAGATTGAAGTTTCGGCCAATCGGCTTGCGGCTTGAAGTTTTGGCCAATCGGCTTGCGGCTTGAAGTTTCAGCCAATCAGCTTGCAGATTGAAGTTTCGGCCAATCGGCTTGCGGCTTGAAGTTTTGGCCAATCGGCTTGCGGCTTGAAGTTTTGGCCAATCGGCTTGCGACTTGTTCGGCCAGTCAGCTTGCAACGTGACATGTTAGGTATCTATTTACTCTACATAACTTCATCTTTCACATTATGCGAAAAAAATGGGCTAACTTTACTGGTTTTCTTTTTTTAGCACAAAACTGTTTAAAAAATAAAACTTGTTTGAAAAATTAATACTCAAATACCACACGAGATACAAAGTTGCAACCACCGCCATTTTATTCTCTAGGGTCTTTGCTAAAAAAACATGTTTGGCGACTTGATGATCAGCCAATGGGCTTGCGACTTGATATTCAGCCAATGGGCTTGCGACTTGATATTCAGCCAATGGGCTTGCGACTTGTTCGGCCAAACGGCTTGCGGCTTGAAGTTTCGGCCAATCGGCTTATGGCTTGAAGTTTCGGCCAATCGGCTTGAGGCTTGGAGTTTCGGCCAATCGGCTTGCTGCTTAAAGTTTTGGCCAATCGGCTTGCGGCTTGAGGTTTTCGGCAAATCAGCTTGCGGCTTGAAGTTTTCAGCCAATCGGCTTGCGGCTTGAAGTTTCGGCCAATCGGCTTGAGGCTTGGAGTTTCGGCCAATCGGCTTGCTGCTTAAAGTTTCGGCCAATCGGCTTGCGGCTTGAAGTTTTCGGCCAATTAGCTTGCGGCTTGAAGTTTTCGGCCAATCGGCTTGTGGCTTGAAGTTTCAGCCAATCGGCTTGCGGCTTGAAGTTTCGACCAATCGGCTTGAGACTTGAAGTTTCGGCCAATCGACTTGCGACTTGAAGTTTCGGCCAATCGGCTTGCGGCTTAAAGTTTTAGCCAATCGGCTTGAAGTTTCGGCCAATCGGCTTGCGGCTTGAAGTTTCGGCCAATCGGCTTGCGGCTTAAAGTTTCGGCCAATCGGCTTGCGGCTTAAAGTTTCGGCCAATCGGATTGCGGCTTGAAGTTTTCTGCCAATCGGCTTGCGGCTTAAAGTTTCGGCCAATCGGCTTGCGGCTTGAAGTTTTAGCCAATCGGCATGCGACTTGAAGTTTCGGCCAATCGGCTTGAGACTTGAAGTTTCGGCCAATCGGCTTGCGGCTTGAAGTTTCGGGTAATCGACTTGCGGCTTGAAGTTTCGGCCAATCGGCTTGCGGCTTAAAGTTTCGGCCAATCGGCTTGCGGCTTAAAGTTTCAGCCAATCGGCTTGCGGCTTGAAGTTTCGACCAATCGGCTTGAGACTTGAAGTTTCAGCCAATCGGCTTGCGGCTTGAAGTTTCGGGTAATCGACTTGCGGCTTGAAGTTTCGGCCAATCGGCTTGCGGCTTGAAGTTTTAGCCAATCGGCATGCGACTTGAAGTTTCGGCCAATCGGCTTGCGACTTAAAGTTTCGGCCAATCGGCTTGCGGCTTAAAGTTTCGGCCAATCGGCTTGTGGCTTAAAGTTTCGGCCAATCGGCTTGCGGCTTGAAGTTTTCGGCCAATCGGCTTGAGACTTGAAGTTTCGGCCAATCGACTTGCGACTTGAAGTTTCGGCCAATCGGCTTGCGGCTTGAAGTTTCGGGTAATCTGCTTGCGGCTTGAAGTTTCGGCCAATCGGCTTGCGGCTTGAAGTTTTGGTCAGTCGGCTTGCGGCTTGAAGTTTCAGCCAATCGGCTTGAAGTTTCGGCCAATCGGCTTGCGGCTTGAAGTTTCGGCCAATCGGCTTGCGGCTTAAAGTTTCGGCCAATCGGCTTGCGGCTTAAAGTTTCGGCCAATCGGATTGCGGCTTGAAGTTTTCTGCCAATCGGCTTGCGGCTTAAAGTTTCGGCCAATCGGCTTGCGGCTTAAAGTTTTGGCCAATCGGATTGTGGCTTGAAGTTTCAGCCAATCGGCTTGAAGTTTCGGCCAATCGGCATGCGACTTGAAGTTTCGGCCAATCGGCTTGCGGCTTAAAGTTTCGGCCAATCGGCTTGCGACTTGAAGTTTCGGGTAATTGGCTTGCGGCTTGAAGTTTCGGCCAATCGGCTTGCGGCTTGAAGTTTTAGCCAATCGGCATGCGACTTGAAGTTTCGGCCAATCGGCTTGCGGCTTGAAGTTTCGGGTAATTGGCTTGCGGCTAGAAGTTTCGGCCAATCGGCTTACGGCTTGAAGTTTCGGCCAATCGGCTTGAGGCTTGGAGTTTCAGCCAATCAGCTTGCAGATTGAAGTTTCGGCCAATCGGCTTGCGGCTTAAAGTTTCGGCCAATCGGATTGCGGCTTGAAGTTTTCGGCCAATCGGCATGTGGCTTAAAGTTTCGGCCAATCGGATTGCGGCTTGAAGTTTCAGCCAATCGGCTTGAAGTTTCGGCCAATCGGCTTGTGACTTGAAGTTTCGGCCAATCGGCTTGCGGCTTGAAGTTTCGGCCTATCGGCTTGAGGCTTGAAGTTTCAGCCAATCAGCTTGCAGATTGAAGTTTCGGCCAATCGGCTTGCGGCTTGAAGTTTTGGCCAATCGGCTTGCGGCTTGAAGTTTTGGCCAATCGGCTTGCGACTTGTTCGGCCAGTCAGCTTGCAATGTGACATGTTAGGTATCTATTTACTCGACATAACTTCATCTTTCACATTATGCGAAAAAAATGGGCTAACTTTACTGGTTTTCTTTTTTTAGCACAAAACTGTTTAAAAAATAAAACTTGTTTGAAAAATTAATACTCAAATACCACACGAGATACACAGTTGCAACCACCGCCATTGTATTCTCTAGGGTCTTTGCTAAAAAAACATGTTTGGCGACTTGATGATCAGCCAATGGGCTTGCGACTTGATATTCAGCCAATGGGCTTGCGACTTGATATTCAGCCAATGGGCTTGCGACTTGTTCGGCCAAACGGCTTGCGGCTTGAAGTTTCGGCCAATCGGCTTATGGCTTGAAGTTTCGGCCAATCGGCTTGCGGCTTGAAGTTTCGGCCAATTGGCTTGAGACTTGAAGTTTTGGCCAATCGACTTGCGACTTGAAGTTTCGGCCAATCGGCTTGCGGCTTAAAGTTTTGGCCAATCGGCTTGCGGCTTAAAGTTTCGGCCAATCGGCTTGTGGCTTAAAGTTTCGGCCAATCGGCTTGCGGCTTGAAGTTTTCGGCCAATCGGCTTGAGACTTGAAGTTTCGGCCAATCGACTTGCGACTTGAAGTTTCGGCCAATCGGCTTGCGGCTTGAAGTTTCGGGTAATCTGCTCGCGGCTTGAAGTTTCGGCCAATCGGCTTGCGGCTTGAAGTTTTGGTCAGTCGGCTTGCGGCTTGAAGTTTCAGCCAATCGGCTTGAAGTTTCGGCCAATCGGCTTGCGGCTTGAAGTTTCGGCCAATCGGCTTGTGGCTTAAAGTTTCGGCCAATCGGCTTGCGGCTTAAAGTTTCGGCCAATCGGATTGCGGCTTGAAGTTTTCTGCCAATCGGCTTGCGGCTTAAAGTTTCGGCCAATCGGCTTGCGGCTTAAAGTTTTGGCCAATCGGATTGTGGCTTGAAGTTTCAGCCAATCGGCTTGAAGTTTCGGCCAATCGGCATGCGACTTGAAGTTTCGGCCAATAGGCTTGCGGCTTAAAGTTTCGGCCAATCGGCTTGCGGCTTAAAGTTTCAGCCAATCGGCTTGCGGCTTGACGTTTCGACCAATCGGCTTGAGACTTGAAGTTTCGGCCAATCGGCTTGCGGCTTGAAGTTTCGGGTAATCGACTTGCGGCTTGAAGTTTCGGCCAATCGGCTTGCGGCTTGAAGTTTTAGCCAATCGGCATGCGACTTGAAGTTTCGGCCAATCGGCTTGCGACTTGAAGTTTCGGGTAATTGGCTTGCGGCTTGAAGTTTCGGCCAATCGGCTTGCGGCTTGAAGTTTTAGCCAATCGGCATGCGACTTGAAGTTTCGGCCAATCGGCTTGCGGCTTGAAGTTTCGGGTAATTGGCTTGCGGCTAGAAGTTTCGGCCAATCGGCTTACGGCTTGAAGTTTCGGCCAATCGGCTTGAGGCTTGGAGTTTCAGCCAATCAGCTTGCAGATTGAAGTTTCGGCCAATCGGCTTGCGGCTTAAAGTTTCGGCCAATCGGATTGCGGCTTGAAGTTTTCGGCCAATCGGCATGTGGCTTAAAGTTTCGGCCAATCGGATTGCGGCTTGAAGTTTCAGCCAATCGGCTTGAAGTTTCGGCCAATCGGCTTGTGACTTGAAGTTTCGGCCAATCGGCTTGCGGCTTGAAGTTTCGGCCTATCGGCTTGAGGCTTGAAGTTTCAGCCAATCAGCTTGCAGATTGAAGTTTCGGCCAATCGGCTTGCGGCTTGAAGTTTTGGCCAATCGGCTTGCGGCTTGAAGTTTCAGCCAATAAGCTTGCAGATTGAAGTTTCGGCCAATCGGCTTGCGGCTTGAAGTTTTGGCCAATCGGCTTGCGGCTTGAAGTTTTGGCCAATCGGCTTGCGACTTGTTCGGCCAGTCAGCTTGCAACGTGACATGTTAGGTATCTATTTACTCTACATAACTTCATCTTTCACATTATGCGAAAAAAATGGGCTAACTTTACTGGTTTTCTTTTTTTAGCACAAAACTGTTTAAAAAATAAAACTTGTTTGAAAAATTAATACTCAAATACCACACGAGATACAAAGTTGCAACCACCGCCATTGTATTCTCTAGGGTCTTTGCTAAAAAAACATGTTTGGCGACTTGATGATCAGCCAATGGGCTTGCGACTTGATATTCAGCCAATGGGCTTGCGACTTGATATTCAGCCAATGGGCTTGCGACTTGTTCGGCCAAACGGCTTGCGGCTTGAAGTTTCGGCCAATCGGCTTATGGCTTGAAGTTTCGGCCAATCGGCTTGAGGCTTGGAGTTTCGGCCAATCGGCTTGCTGCTTAAAGTTTTGGCCAATCGGCTTGCGGCTTGAGGTTTTCGGCAAATCAGCTTGCGGCTTGAAGTTTTCAGCCAATCGGCTTGCGGCTTGAAGTTTCGGCCAATCGGCTTGAGGCTTGGAGTTTCGGCCAATCGGCTTGCTGCTTAAAGTTTCGGCCAATCGGCTTGCGGCTTGAAGTTTTCGGCCAATTAGCTTGCGGCTTGAAGTTTTCGGCCAATCGGCTTGTGGCTTGAAGTTTCAGCCAATCGGCTTGCGGCTTGAAGTTTCGACCAATCGGCTTGAGACTTGAAGTTTCGGCCAATCGACTTGCGACTTGAAGTTTCGGCCAATCGGCTTGCGGCTTAAAGTTTTAGCCAATCGGCTTGAAGTTTCGGCCAATCGGCTTGCGGCTTGAAGTTTCGGCCAATCGGCTTGCGGCTTAAAGTTTCGGCCAATCGGCTTGCGGCTTAAAGTTTCGGCCAATCGGATTGCGGCTTGAAGTTTTCTGCCAATCGGCTTGCGGCTTAAAGTTTCGGCCAATCGGCTTGCGGCTTGAAGTTTTAGCCAATCGGCATGCGACTTGAAGTTTCGGCCAATCGGCTTGAGACTTGAAGTTTCGGCCAATCGGCTTGCGGCTTGAAGTTTCGGGTAATCGACTTGCGGCTTGAAGTTTCGGCCAATCGGCTTGCGGCTTAAAGTTTCGGCCAATCGGCTTGCGGCTTAAAGTTTCAGCCAATCGGCTTGCGGCTTGAAGTTTCGACCAATCGGCTTGAGACTTGAAGTTTCAGCCAATCGGCTTGCGGCTTGAAGTTTCGGGTAATCGACTTGCGGCTTGAAGTTTCGGCCAATCGGCTTGCGGCTTGAAGTTTTAGCCAATCGGCATGCGACTTGAAGTTTCGGCCAATCGGCTTGCGACTTAAAGTTTCGGCCAATCGGCTTGCGGCTTAAAGTTTCGGCCAATCGGCTTGTGGCTTAAAGTTTCGGCCAATCGGCTTGCGGCTTGAAGTTTTCGGCCAATCGGCTTGAGACTTGAAGTTTCGGCCAATCGACTTGCGACTTGAAGTTTCGGCCAATCGGCTTGCGGCTTGAAGTTTCGGGTAATCTGCTTGCGGCTTGAAGTTTCGGCCAATCGGCTTGCGGCTTGAAGTTTTGGTCAGTCGGCTTGCGGCTTGAAGTTTCAGCCAATCGGCTTGAAGTTTCGGCCAATCGGCTTGCGGCTTGAAGTTTCGGCCAATCGGCTTGCGGCTTAAAGTTTCGGCCAATCGGCTTGCGGCTTAAAGTTTCGGCCAATCGGATTGCGGCTTGAAGTTTTCTGCCAATCGGCTTGCGGCTTAAAGTTTCGGCCAATCGGCTTGCGGCTTAATGTTTTGGCCAATCGGATTGTGGCTTGAAGTTTCAGCCAATCGGCTTGAAGTTTCGGCCAATCGGCATGCGACTTGAAGTTTCGGCCAATCGGCTTGCGGCTTAAAGTTTCGGCCAATCGGCTTGCGACTTGAAGTTTCGGGTAATTGGCTTGCGGCTTGAAGTTTCGGCCAATCGGCTTGCGGCTTGAAGTTTTAGCCAATCGGCATGCGACTTGAAGTTTCGGCCAATCGGCTTGCGGCTTGAAGTTTCGGGTAATTGGCTTGCGGCTAGAAGTTTCGGCCAATCGGCTTACGGCTTGAAGTTTCGGCCAATCGGCTTGAGGCTTGGAGTTTCAGCCAATCAGCTTGCAGATTGAAGTTTCGGCCAATCGGCTTGCGGCTTAAAGTTTCGGCCAATCGGATTGCGGCTTGAAGTTTTCGGCCAATCGGCATGTGGCTTAAAGTTTCGGCCAATCGGATTGCGGCTTGAAGTTTCAGCCAATCGGCTTGAAGTTTCGGCCAATCGGCTTGTGACTTGAAGTTTCGGCCAATCGGCTTGCGGCTTGAAGTTTCGGCCTATCGGCTTGAGGCTTGAAGTTTCAGCCAATCAGCTTGCAGATTGAAGTTTCGGCCAATCGGCTTGCGGCTTGAAGTTTTGGCCAATCGGCTTGCGGCTTGAAGTTTTGGCCAATCGGCTTGCGACTTGTTCGGCCAGTCAGCTTGCAACGTGACATGTTAGGTATCTATTTACTCGACATAACTTCATCTTTCACATTATGCGAAAAAAATGGGCTAACTTTACTGGTTTTCTTTTTTTAGCACAAAACTGTTTAAAAAATAAAACTTGTTTGAAAAATTAATACTCAAATACCACACGAGATACACAGTTGCAACCACCGCCATTGTATTCTCTAGGGTCTTTGCTAAAAAAACATGTTTGGCGACTTGATGATCAGCCAATGGGCTTGCGACTTGATATTCAGCCAATGGGCTTGCGACTTGATATTCAGCCAATGGGCTTGCGACTTGTTCGGCCAAACGGCTTGCGGCTTGAAGTTTCGGCCAATCGGCTTATGGCTTGAAGTTTCGGCCAATCGGCTTGAGGCTTGGAGTTTCGGCCAATCGGCTTGCTGCTTAAAGTTTTGGCCAATCGGCTTGCGGCTTGAGGTTTTCGGCAAATCAGCTTGCGGCTTGAAGTTTTCAGCCAATCGGCTTGCGGCTTGAAGTTTCGGCCAATCGGCTTGAGGCTTGGAGTTTCGGCCAATCGGCTTGCTGCTTAAAGTTTCGGCCAATCGGCTTGCGGCTTGAAGTTTTCGGCCAATTAGCTTGCGGCTTGAAGTTTTCGGCCAATCGGCTTGTGGCTTGAAGTTTCAGCCAATCGGCTTGCGGCTTGAAGTTTCGACCAATCGGCTTGAGACTTGAAGTTTTGGCCAATCGACTTGCGACTTGAAGTTTCGGCCAATCGGCTTGCGGCTTAAAGTTTTAGCCAATCGGCTTGAAGTTTCGGCCAATCGGCTTGCGGCTTAAAGTTTTGGCCAATCGGATTGCGGCTTGAAGTTTTCTGCCAATCGGCTTGCGGCTTAAAGTTTCGGCCAATCGGATTGCGGCTTGAAGTTTCAGCCAATCGGCTTGAAGTTTCGGCCAATCGGCTTGTGACTTGAAGTTTCGGCCAATCGGCTTGCGGCTTGAAGTTTCGGCCAATCGGATTGCGGCTTGAAGTTTTCTGCCAATCGGCTTGCGGCTTAAAGTTTCGGCCAATCGGCTTGCGGCTTAAAGTTTCAGCCAATCGGCTTGCCGCTTGAAGTTTCGACCAAACGGCTTGAGACTTGAAGTTTCGGCCAATCGACTTGCGACTTGAAGTTTCGGCCAATCGGCTTGCGGCTTAAAGTTTCAGCCAATCGGCTTGCGGCTTGAAGTTTCGACCAATCGGCTTGAGACTTGAAGTTTCGGCCAATCGGCTTGCGGCTTGAAGTTTCGGGTAATCGACTTGCGGCTTGAAGTTTCGGCCAATCGGCTTGCGGCTTGAAGTTTTAGCCAATCGGCATGCGACTTGAAGTTTCGGCCAATCGGCTTGCGACTTGAAGTTTCAGGTAATTGGCTTGCGGCTTGAAGTTTCGGCCAATCGGCTTGCGGCTTGAAGTTTTAGCCAATCGGCATGCGACTTGAAGTTTCGGCCAATCGGCTTGCGGCTTGAAGTTTCGGGTAATTGGCTTGCGGCTAGAAGTTTCGGCCAATCGGCTTACGGCTTGAAGTTTCGGCCAATCGGCTTGAGGCTTGGAGTTTCAGCCAATCAGCTTGCAGATTGAAGTTTCGGCCAATCGGCTTGCGGCTTAAAGTTTCGGCCAATCGGATTGCGGCTTGAAGTTTTCGGCCAATCGGCATGCGGCTTAAAGTTTCGGCCAATCGGATTGCGGCTTGAAGTTTCAGCCAATCGGCTTGAAGTTTCGGCCAATCGGCTTGTGACTTGAAGTTTCGGCCAATCGGCTTGCGGCTTGAAGTTTCGGCCTATCGGCTTGAGGCTTGAAGTTTCAGCCAATCAGCTTGCAGATTGAAGTTTCGGCCAATCGGCTTGCGGCTTGAAGTTTCGGCCAATCGGCTTGCGGCTTAAAGTTTCGGCCAATCGGCTTGTGGCTTAAAGTTTTGGCCAATCGGATTGTGGCTTGAAGTTTCAGCCAATCGGCTTGAAGTTTCGGCCAATCGGCATGCGACTTGAAGTTTCGGCCAATCGGCTTGCGGCTTAAAGTTTCGGCCAATCGGCTTGCGGCTTAAAGTTTCAGCCAATCGGCTTGCGGCTTGAAGTTTCGACCAATCGGCTTGAGACTTGAAGTTTCGGCCAATCGACTTGCGACTTGAAGTTTCAGCCAATCGGCTTGAAGTTTCGGCCAATCGGCTTGCGACTTAAAGTTTCGGCCAATCGGCTTGCGGCTTAAAGTTTCGGCCAATCGGCTTGCGGCTTAAAGTTTCAGCCAATCGGCTTGCGGCTTGAAGTTTCGACCAATCGGCTTGAGACTTGAAGTTTCGGCCAATCGGCTTGCGGCTTGAAGTTTCGGGTAATCGACTTGCGGCTTGAAGTTTCGGCCAATCGGCTTGCGGCTTGAAGTTTTAGCCAATCGGCATGCGACTTGAAGTTTCGGCCAATCGGCTTGCGACTTGAAGTTTCAGGTAATTGGCTTGCGGCTTGAAGTTTCGGCCAATCGGCTTGCGGCTTGAAGTTTTAGCCAATCGGCATGCGACTTGAAGTTTCGGCCAATCGGCTTGCGGCTTGAAGTTTCGGGTAATTGGCTTGCGGCTAGAAGTTTCGGCCAATCGGCTTACGGCTTGAAGTTTCGGCCAATCGGCTTGAGGCTTGGAGTTTCAGCCAATCAGCTTGCAGATTGAAGTTTCGGCCAATCGGCTTGCGGCTTAAAGTTTCGGCCAATCGGATTGCGGCTTGAAGTTTTCGGCCAATCGGCATGCGGCTTAAAGTTTCGGCCAATCGGATTGCGGCTTGAAGTTTCAGCCAATCGGCTTGAAGTTTCGGCCAATCGGCTTGTGACTTGAAGTTTCGGCCAATCGGCTTGCGGCTTGAAGTTTCGGCCTATCGGCTTGAGGCTTGAAGTTTCAGCCAATCAGCTTGCAGATTGAAGTTTCGGCCAATCGGCTTGCGGCTTGAAGTTTCGGCCAATCGGCTTGCGGCTTAAAGTTTCGGCCAATCGGCTTGTGGCTTAAAGTTTTGGCCAATCGGATTGTGGCTTGAAGTTTCAGCCAATCGGCTTGAAGTTTCGGCCAATCGGCATGCGACTTGAAGTTTCGGCCAATCGGCTTGCGGCTTAAAGTTTCGGCCAATCGGCTTGCGGCTTAAAGTTTCAGCCAATCGGCTTGCGGCTTGAAGTTTCGACCAATCGGCTTGAGACTTGAAGTTTCGGCCAATCGACTTGCGACTTGAAGTTTCAGCCAATCGGCTTGAAGTTTCGGCCAATCGGCTTGCGACTTAAAGTTTCGGCCAATCGGCTTGCGGCTTAAAGTTTCGGCCAATCGGCTTGCGGCTTAAAGTTTCAGCCAATCGGCTTGCGGCTTGAAGTTTCGACCAATCGGCTTGAGACTTGAAGTTTCGGCCAATTGACTTGCGACTTGAAGTTTCGGCCAATCGGCTTGCGGCTTAAAGTTTCAGCCAATTGGCTTGCGGCTTGAAGTTTCGACCAATCGGCTTGCGGCTTGAAGTTTCGGGTAATCGACTTGCGGCTTGAAGTTTCGGCCAATCGGCTTGCGGCTTGAAGTTTCAGCCAATCGGCTTGAAGTTTCGGCCAATCGGCTTGTGACTTGAAGTTTCGGCCAATCGGCTTGCGGCTTGAAGTTTCGGCCTATCGGCTTGAGGCTTGAAGTTTCAGCCAATCAGCTTGCAGATTGAAGTTTCGGCCAATCGGCTTGCGGCTTGAAGTTTTGGCCAATCGGCTTGCGGCTTGAAGTTTTGGCCAATCGGCTTGCAACTTGTTCGGCCAGTCAGCTTGCAACGTGACATGTTAGGTATCTATTTACTCGACATAACTTCATCTTTCACATTATGCGAAAAAAATGGGCTAACTTTACTGGTTTTCTTTTTTAGCACAAAACTGTTTAAAAAATAAAACTTGTTTGAAAAATTAATACTCAAATACCACACGAGATACAAAGTTGCAACCACCGCCATTGTATTCTCTAGGGTCTTTGCTAAAAAAACATGTTTGGCGACTTGATGATCAGCCAATGGGCTTGCGACTTGATATTCAGCCAATGGGCTTGCGACTTGTTCGGCCAAACGGCTTGCGGCTTGAAGTTTCGGCCAATCGGCTTATGGCTTGAAGTTTCGGCCAATCGGCTTGAGGCTTGGAGTTTCGGCCAATCGGCTTGCTGCTTAAAGTTTTGGCCAATCGGCTTGCGGCTTGAGGTTTTCGGCAAATCAGCTTGCGGCTTGAAGTTTTCAGCCAATCGGCTTGCGGCTTGAAGTTTCGGCCAATCGGCTTGAGGCTTGGAGTTTCGGCCAATCGGCTTGCTGCTTAAAGTTTCGGCCAATCGGCTTGCGGCTTGAAGTTTTCGGCCAATTAGCTTGCGGCTTGAAGTTTTCGGCCAATCGGCTTGTGGCTTGAAGTTTCGGCCAATCGGCTTGCGGCTTGAAGTTTCGGCCAATCGGCTTGCGGCTTGAAGTTTCGGCCAATTGGCTTGAAGTTTCGGTCAGTCGGCTTGCGGCTTGAAGTTTCGGCCAATCAGCTTGCGACGTGACATGCTAGTTATCTATTTACTCGGCATAACTTCATCTTTCACATTATGCGAAAAAATGGGCTAACTTTACTGTTTTTTTTTTTTTAGCACAAAACTGTTTAAAAAGAAAAGTTGTTTGAAAAATTGATGCGCAAATACCGCACGAGATACAAAGTTGCAACGACCGCCATTGTATTCTCTAGGATCTTTGCTAAAAAAACATATGTTTGGCGACTTGATCAGCCAATTGCGACTTGAAGTTTTGGCCAATGGGCTTGCGACTTGAGGTTTTCGGCAAATCAGCTTGCGGCTTGAAGTTTTCAGCCAATCGGCTTGCGGCTTGAAGTTTCGGCCAATCGGCTTGCGGCTTGAAGTTTTCGGCCAATCAGCTTGCGGCTTGAAGTTTTCGGCCAATTGGCTTGTGGCTTGAAGTTTCGGCCAATCGGCTTGCGGCTTGAAGTTTCGGCCAATCGGCTTGCGGCTTGAAGTTTCGGCCAATTGGCTTGAAGTTTCGGTCAGTCGGCTTGCGGCTTGAAGTTTCGGCCAATCAGCTTGCGACGTGACATGCTAGTTATCTATTTACTCGGCATAACTTCATCTTTCACATTATGCGAAAAAATGGGCTAACTTTACTGTTTTTTTTTTTTTTAGCACAAAACTGTTTAAAAAGAAAAGTTGTTTGAAAAATTGATGCGCAAATACCGCACGAGATACAAAGTTGCAACGACCGCCATTGTATTCTCTAGGATCTTTGCTAAAAAAACATATGTTTGGCGACTTGATCAGCCAATTGCGACTTGAAGTTTTGGCCAATGGGCTTGCGACTTGATATTCAGCCAATGGGCTTGCGACTTGATGTTCGGCCAATGGGCTTGCGAATTGTTTGGCCAATGGGCTTGCGGCTTGAAGTTTCGGCCAATCGGCTTGCAGCTTGAAATTTCAGCCAATCGGCTAGCAGCTTGAAGTTTCGGCCAATCGGCTTGCGACTTGAAGTTTCGGCCAATCGGCTTGCGGCTTAAAGTTTCAGCCAATCGGCTTGCGGCTTGAAGTTTCGACCAATCGGCTTGAGACTTGAAGTTTCGGCCAATCGACTTGCGACTTGAAGTTTCAGGCAATCGGCTTGAAGTTTCGGCCAATCGGCTTGCGACTTGAAGTTTCGGCCAATCGACTTGCGACTTGAAGTTTCAGCCAATCGGCTTGAAGTTTCGGCCAATCGGCTTGCGGCTTAAAGTTTCGGCCAATCGGCTTGCGACTTAAAGTTTCGGCCAATCGGCTTGCGGCTTAAAGTTTCGGCCAATCGGCTTGCGGCTTAAAGTTTCAGCCAATCGGCTTGCGGCTTGAAGTTTCGACCAATCGGCTTGAGACTTGAAGTTTCGGCCAATCGGCTTGCGGCTTGAAGTTTCGGCCAATCGGCTTGAAGTTTCGGCCAATCGGCTTGCGGCTTAAAGTTTCGGCCAATCGGCTTGCGGCTTAAAGTTTCGGCCAATCGGCTTGTGACTTGAAGTTTCGGCCAATCGGCTTGCGGCTTGAAGTTTCGGCCTATCGGCTTGAGGCTTGAAGTTTCAGCCAATCAGCTTGCAGATTGAAGTTTCGGCCAATCGGCTTGCGGCTTGAAGTTTTGGCCAATCGGCTTGCGGCTTGAAGTTTTGGCCAATCGGCTTGCGACTTGTTCGGCCAGTCAGCTTGCAACGTGACATGTTAGGTATCTATTTACTCGACATAACTTCATCTTTCACATTATGCAAAAAAAATGGGCTAACTTTACTGGTTTTCTTTTTTTAGCACAAAACTGTTTAAAAAATAAAACTTGTTTGAAAAATTAATACTCAAATACCACACGAGATACAAAGTTGCAACCACCGCCATTGTATTCTCTAGGGTCTTTGCTAAAAAAACATGTTTGGCGACTTGATGATCAGCCAATGGGCTTGCGACTTGATATTCAGCCAATGGGCTTGCGACTTGATATTCAGCCAATGGGCTTGCGAATTGTTCGGCCAAACGGCTTGCGGCTTGAAGTTTCGGCCAATCGGCTTATGGCTTGAGGTTTCGGCCAATCGGCTTGAGGCTTGGAGTTTCGGCCAATCGGCTTGCTGCTTAAAGTTTTGGCCAATCGGCTTGCGGCTTGAGGTTTTCGGCAAATCAGCTTGCGGCTTGAAGTTTTCAGCCAATCGGCTTGCGGCTTGAAGTTTCGGCCAATCGGCTTGAGGCTTGGAGTTTCGGCCAATCGGCTTGCTGCTTAAAGTTTCGGCCAATCGGCTTGCGGCTTGAAGTTTTCGGCCAATCAGCTTGCGGCTTGAAGTTTTCGGCCAATCGGCTTGTGGCTTGAAGTTTCGGCCAATCGGCTTGCGGCTTGAAGTTTCGGCCAATTGGCTTGCGGCTTGAAGTTTCAGCCAATTGGCTTGAAGTTTCGGTCAGTCGGCTTGCGGCTTGAAGTTTCGGCCAATCAGCTTGCGACGTGACATGCTAGTTATCTATTTACTCGGCATAACTTCATCTTTCACATTATGCGAAAAAATGGGCTAACTTTACTGTTTTTTTTTTTTTTAGCACAAAACTGTTTAAAAAGAAAAGTTGTTTGAAAAATTGATGCGCAAATACCGCACGAGATACAAAGTTGCAACGACCGCCATTGTATTCTCTAGGATCTTTGCTAAAAAAACATATGTTTGGCGACTTGATCAGCCAATTGCGACTTGAAGTTTTGGCCAATGGGCTTGCGACTTGATATTCAGCCAATGGGCTTGCGACTTGATGTTCGGCCAATGGGCTTGCGAATTGTTTGGCCAATGGGCTTGCGGCTTGAAGTTTCGGCCAATCGGCTTGCAGCTTGAAATTTCAGCCAATCGGCTAGCGGCTTGAAGTTTCGGCCAATCGGCTTGCGGCTTAAAGTTTCAGCCAATCGGCTTGCGGCTTGAAGTTTCGACCAATCGGCTTGAGACTTGAAGTTTCGGCCAATCGGCTTGCGGCTTGAAGTTTCGGCCAATCGGCTTGCGGCTTAAAGTTTCGGCCAATCGGCTTGCGACTTAAAGTTTCGGCCAATCGGCTTGCGGCTTAAAGTTTCGGCCAATCGGCTTGCGGCTTAAAGTTTCAGCCAATCGGCTTGCGGCTTAAAGTTTCAGCCAATCGGCTTGCGGCTTGAAGTTTCGACCAATCGGCTTGAGACTTGAAGTTTCGGCCAATCGGCTTGCGGCTTGAAGTTTCGGCCAATCGGCTTGAAGTTTCGACCAATCGGCTTGCGGCTTAAAGTTTGAGCCAATCGGCTTGCGGCTTGAAGTTTCGACCAATCGGCTTGCGACTTAAAGTTTCGGCCAATCGGCTTGCGGCTTAAAGTTTCGGCCAATCGGCTTGCGGCTTGAAGTTTCGGCCAATCGGCTTGCGGCTTGAAGTTTCGGCCAATTGGCTTGAAGTTTCGGTCAGTCGGCTTGCGGCTTGAAGTTTCGGCCAATCAGCTTGCGACGTGACATGCTAGTTATCTATTTACTCGGCATAACTTCATCTTTCACATTATGCGAAAAAATGGGCTAACTTTACTGTTTTTTTTTTTTTAGCACAAAACTGTTTAAAAAGAAAAGTTGTTTGAAAAATTGATGCGCAAATACCGCACGAGATACAAAGTTGCAACGACCGCCATTGTATTCTCTAGGATCTTTGCTAAAAAAACATATGTTTGGCGACTTGATCAGCCAATTGCGACTTGAAGTTTTGGCCAATGGGCTTGCGACTTGAGGTTTTCGGCAAATCAGCTTGCGGCTTGAAGTTTTCAGCCAATCGGCTTGCGGCTTGAAGTTTCGGCCAATCGGCTTGCGGCTTGAAGTTTTCGGCCAATCAGCTTGCGGCTTGAAGTTTTCGGCCAATTGGCTTGTGGCTTGAAGTTTCGGCCAATCGGCTTGCGGCTTGAAGTTTCGGCCAATCGGCTTGCGGCTTGAAGTTTCGGCCAATTGGCTTGAAGTTTCGGTCAGTCGGCTTGCGGCTTGAAGTTTCGGCCAATCAGCTTGCGACGTGACATGCTAGTTATCTATTTACTCGGCATAACTTCATCTTTCACATTATGCGAAAAAATGGGCTAACTTTACTGTTTTTTTTTTTTTAGCACAAAACTGTTTAAAAAGAAAAGTTGTTTGAAAAATTGATGCGCAAATACCGCACGAGATACAAAGTTGCAACGACCGCCATTGTATTCTCTAGGATCTTTGCTAAAAAAACATATGTTTGGCGACTTGATCAGCCAATTGCGACTTGAAGTTTTGGCCAATGGGCTTGCGACTTGATATTCAGCCAATGGGCTTGCGACTTGATGTTCGGCCAATGGGCTTGCGAATTGTTTGGCCAATGGGCTTGCGGCTTGAAGTTTCGGCCAATCGGCTTGCAGCTTGAAATTTCAGCCAATCGGCTAGCAGCTTGAAGTTTCGGCCAATCGGCTTGCGACTTGAAGTTTCGGCCAATCGGCTTGCGGCTTAAAGTTTCAGCCAATCGGCTTGCGGCTTGAAGTTTCGACCAATCGGCTTGAGACTTGAAGTTTCGGCCAATCGACTTGCGACTTGAAGTTTCAGGCAATCGGCTTGAAGTTTCGGCCAATCGGCTTGCGACTTGAAGTTTCGGCCAATCGACTTGCGACTTGAAGTTTCAGCCAATCGGCTTGAGGCTTGGAGTTTCGGCCAATCGGCTTGCTGCTTAAAGTTTTGGCCAATCGGCTTGCGGCTTGAGGTTTTCGGCAAATCAGCTTGCGGCTTGAAGTTTTCAGCCAATCGGCTTGCGGCTTGAAGTTTCGGCCAATCGGCTTGAGGCTTGGAGTTTCGGCCAATCGGCTTGCTGCTTAAAGTTTCGGCCAATCGGCTTGCGGCTTGAAGTTTTCGGCCAATTAGCTTGCGGCTTGAAGTTTTCGGCCAATCGGCTTGTGGCTTGAAGTTTCGGCCAATCGGCTTGCGGCTTGAAGTTTCGGCCAATCGGCTTGCGGCTTGAAGTTTCGGCCAATTGGCTTGAAGTTTCGGTCAGTCGGCTTGCGGCTTGAAGTTTCGGCCAATCAGCTTGCGACGTGACATGCTAGTTATCTATTTACTCGGCATAACTTCATCTTTCACATTATGCGAAAAAATGGGCTAACTTTACTGTTTTTTTTTTTTTAGCACAAAACTGTTTAAAAAGAAAAGTTGTTTGAAAAATTGATGCGCAAATACCGCACGAGATACAAAGTTGCAACGACCGCCATTGTATTCTCTAGGATCTTTGCTAAAAAAACATATGTTTGGCGACTTGATCAGCCAATTGCGACTTGAAGTTTTGGCCAATGGGCTTGCGACTTGAGGTTTTCGGCAAATCAGCTTGCGGCTTGAAGTTTTCAGCCAATCGGCTTGCGGCTTGAAGTTTCGGCCAATCGGCTTGCGGCTTGAAGTTTTCGGCCAATCAGCTTGCGGCTTGAAGTTTTCGGCCAATTGGCTTGTGGCTTGAAGTTTCGGCCAATCGGCTTGCGGCTTGAAGTTTCGGCCAATCGGCTTGCGGCTTGAAGTTTCGGCCAATTGGCTTGAAGTTTCGGTCAGTCGGCTTGCGGCTTGAAGTTTCGGCCAATCAGCTTGCGACGTGACATGCTAGTTATCTATTTACTCGGCATAACTTCATCTTTCACATTATGCGAAAAAATGGGCTAACTTTACTGTTTTTTTTTTTTTTAGCACAAAACTGTTTAAAAAGAAAAGTTGTTTGAAAAATTGATGCGCAAATACCGCACGAGATACAAAGTTGCAACGACCGCCATTGTATTCTCTAGGATCTTTGCTAAAAAAACATATGTTTGGCGACTTGATCAGCCAATTGCGACTTGAAGTTTTGGCCAATGGGCTTGCGACTTGATATTCAGCCAATGGGCTTGCGACTTGATGTTCGGCCAATGGGCTTGCGAATTGTTTGGCCAATGGGCTTGCGGCTTGAAGTTTCGGCCAATCGGCTTGCAGCTTGAAATTTCAGCCAATCGGCTAGCAGCTTGAAGTTTCGGCCAATCGGCTTGCGACTTGAAGTTTCGGCCAATCGGCTTGCGGCTTAAAGTTTCAGCCAATCGGCTTGCGGCTTGAAGTTTCGACCAATCGGCTTGAGACTTGAAGTTTCGGCCAATCGACTTGCGACTTGAAGTTTCAGGCAATCGGCTTGAAGTTTCGGCCAATCGGCTTGCGACTTGAAGTTTCGGCCAATCGACTTGCGACTTGAAGTTTCAGCCAATCGGCTTGAAGTTTCGGCCAATCGGCTTGCGGCTTAAAGTTTCGGCCAATCGGCTTGCGACTTAAAGTTTCGGCCAATCGGCTTGCGGCTTAAAGTTTCGGCCAATCGGCTTGCGGCTTAAAGTTTCAGCCAATCGGCTTGCGGCTTGAAGTTTCGACCAATCGGCTTGAGACTTGAAGTTTCGGCCAATCGGCTTGCGGCTTGAAGTTTCGGCCAATCGGCTTGAAGTTTCGGCCAATCGGCTTGCGGCTTAAAGTTTCGGCCAATCGGCTTGCGGCTTAAAGTTTCGGCCAATCGGCTTGTGACTTGAAGTTTCGGCCAATCGGCTTGCGGCTTGAAGTTTCGGCCTATCGGCTTGAGGCTTGAAGTTTCAGCCAATCAGCTTGCAGATTGAAGTTTCGGCCAATCGGCTTGCGGCTTGAAGTTTTGGCCAATCGGCTTGCGGCTTGAAGTTTTGGCCAATCGGCTTGCGACTTGTTCGGCCAGTCAGCTTGCAACGTGACATGTTAGGTATCTATTTACTCGACATAACTTCATCTTTCACATTATGCAAAAAAAATGGGCTAACTTTACTGGTTTTCTTTTTTTAGCACAAAACTGTTTAAAAAATAAAACTTGTTTGAAAAATTAATACTCAAATACCACACGAGATACAAAGTTGCAACCACCGCCATTGTATTCTCTAGGGTCTTTGCTAAAAAAACATGTTTGGCGACTTGATGATCAGCCAATGGGCTTGCGACTTGATATTCAGCCAATGGGCTTGCGACTTGATATTCAGCCAATGGGCTTGCGAATTGTTCGGCCAAACGGCTTGCGGCTTGAAGTTTCGGCCAATCGGCTTATGGCTTGAGGTTTCGGCCAATCGGCTTGAGGCTTGGAGTTTCGGCCAATCGGCTTGCTGCTTAAAGTTTTGGCCAATCGGCTTGCGGCTTGAGGTTTTCGGCAAATCAGCTTGCGGCTTGAAGTTTTCAGCCAATCGGCTTGCGGCTTGAAGTTTCGGCCAATCGGCTTGAGGCTTGGAGTTTCGGCCAATCGGCTTGCTGCTTAAAGTTTCGGCCAATCGGCTTGCGGCTTGAAGTTTTCGGCCAATCAGCTTGCGGCTTGAAGTTTTCGGCCAATCGGCTTGTGGCTTGAAGTTTCGGCCAATCGGCTTGCGGCTTGAAGTTTCGGCCAATTGGCTTGCGGCTTGAAGTTTCAGCCAATTGGCTTGAAGTTTCGGTCAGTCGGCTTGCGGCTTGAAGTTTCGGCCAATCAGCTTGCGACGTGACATGCTAGTTATCTATTTACTCGGCATAACTTCATCTTTCACATTATGCGAAAAAATGGGCTAACTTTACTGTTTTTTTTTTTTTTAGCACAAAACTGTTTAAAAAGAAAAGTTGTTTGAAAAATTGATGCGCAAATACCGCACGAGATACAAAGTTGCAACGACCGCCATTGTATTCTCTAGGATCTTTGCTAAAAAAACATATGTTTGGCGACTTGATCAGCCAATTGCGACTTGAAGTTTTGGCCAATGGGCTTGCGACTTGATATTCAGCCAATGGGCTTGCGACTTGATGTTCGGCCAATGGGCTTGCGAATTGTTTGGCCAATGGGCTTGCGGCTTGAAGTTTCGGCCAATCGGCTTGCAGCTTGAAATTTCAGCCAATCGGCTAGCGGCTTGAAGTTTCGGCCAATCGGCTTGCGGCTTAAAGTTTCAGCCAATCGGCTTGCGGCTTGAAGTTTCGACCAATCGGCTTGAGACTTGAAGTTTCGGCCAATCGGCTTGCGGCTTGAAGTTTCGGCCAATCGGCTTGCGGCTTAAAGTTTCGGCCAATCGGCTTGCGACTTAAAGTTTCGGCCAATCGGCTTGCGGCTTAAAGTTTCGGCCAATCGGCTTGCGGCTTAAAGTTTCAGCCAATCGGCTTGCGGCTTAAAGTTTCAGCCAATCGGCTTGCGGCTTGAAGTTTCGACCAATCGGCTTGAGACTTGAAGTTTCGGCCAATCGGCTTGCGGCTTGAAGTTTCGGCCAATCGGCTTGAAGTTTCGACCAATCGGCTTGCGGCTTAAAGTTTGAGCCAATCGGCTTGCGGCTTGAAGTTTCGACCAATCGGCTTGCGACTTAAAGTTTCGGCCAATCGGCTTGCGGCTTAAAGTTTCGGCCAATCGGCTTGCGGCTTGAAGTTTCGGCCAATCGGCTTGCGGCTTGAAGTTTCGGCCAATTGGCTTGAAGTTTCGGTCAGTCGGCTTGCGGCTTGAAGTTTCGGCCAATCAGCTTGCGACGTGACATGCTAGTTATCTATTTACTCGGCATAACTTCATCTTTCACATTATGCGAAAAAATGGGCTAACTTTACTGTTTTTTTTTTTTTAGCACAAAACTGTTTAAAAAGAAAAGTTGTTTGAAAAATTGATGCGCAAATACCGCACGAGATACAAAGTTGCAACGACCGCCATTGTATTCTCTAGGATCTTTGCTAAAAAAACATATGTTTGGCGACTTGATCAGCCAATTGCGACTTGAAGTTTTGGCCAATGGGCTTGCGACTTGAGGTTTTCGGCAAATCAGCTTGCGGCTTGAAGTTTTCAGCCAATCGGCTTGCGGCTTGAAGTTTCGGCCAATCGGCTTGCGGCTTGAAGTTTTCGGCCAATCAGCTTGCGGCTTGAAGTTTTCGGCCAATTGGCTTGTGGCTTGAAGTTTCGGCCAATCGGCTTGCGGCTTGAAGTTTCGGCCAATCGGCTTGCGGCTTGAAGTTTCGGCCAATTGGCTTGAAGTTTCGGTCAGTCGGCTTGCGGCTTGAAGTTTCGGCCAATCAGCTTGCGACGTGACATGCTAGTTATCTATTTACTCGGCATAACTTCATCTTTCACATTATGCGAAAAAATGGGCTAACTTTACTGTTTTTTTTTTTTTTAGCACAAAACTGTTTAAAAAGAAAAGTTGTTTGAAAAATTGATGCGCAAATACCGCACGAGATACAAAGTTGCAACGACCGCCATTGTATTCTCTAGGATCTTTGCTAAAAAAACATATGTTTGGCGACTTGATCAGCCAATTGCGACTTGAAGTTTTGGCCAATGGGCTTGCGACTTGATATTCAGCCAATGGGCTTGCGACTTGATGTTCGGCCAATGGGCTTGCGAATTGTTTGGCCAATGGGCTTGCGGCTTGAAGTTTCGGCCAATCGGCTTGCAGCTTGAAATTTCAGCCAATCGGCTAGCAGCTTGAAGTTTCGGCCAATCGGCTTGCGACTTGAAGTTTCGGCCAATCGGCTTGCGGCTTAAAGTTTCAGCCAATCGGCTTGCGGCTTGAAGTTTCGACCAATCGGCTTGAGACTTGAAGTTTCGGCCAATCGACTTGCGACTTGAAGTTTCAGGCAATCGGCTTGAAGTTTCGGCCAATCGGCTTGCGACTTGAAGTTTCGGCCAATCGACTTGCGACTTGAAGTTTCAGCCAATCGGCTTGAAGTTTCGGCCAATCGGCTTGCGGCTTAAAGTTTCGGCCAATCGGCTTGCGACTTAAAGTTTCGGCCAATCGGCTTGCGGCTTAAAGTTTCGGCCAATCGGCTTGCGGCTTAAAGTTTCAGCCAATCGGCTTGCGGCTTGAAGTTTCGACCAATCGGCTTGAGACTTGAAGTTTCGGCCAATCGGCTTGCGGCTTGAAGTTTCGGCCAATCGGCTTGAAGTTTCGGCCAATCGGCTTGCGGCTTAAAGTTTCGGCCAATCGGCTTGCGGCTTAAAGTTTCGGCCAATCGGCTTGTGACTTGAAGTTTCGGCCAATCGGCTTGCGGCTTGAAGTTTCGGCCTATCGGCTTGAGGCTTGAAGTTTCAGCCAATCAGCTTGCAGATTGAAGTTTCGGCCAATCGGCTTGCGGCTTGAAGTTTTGGCCAATCGGCTTGCGGCTTGAAGTTTTGGCCAATCGGCTTGCGACTTGTTCGGCCAGTCAGCTTGCAACGTGACATGTTAGGTATCTATTTACTCGACATAACTTCATCTTTCACATTATGCGAAAAAAATGGGCTAACTTTACTGGTTTTCTTTTTTTAGCACAAAACTGTTTAAAAAATAAAACTTGTTTGAAAAATTAATACTCAAATACCACACGAGATACAAAGTTGCAACCACCGCCATTGTATTCTCTAGGGTCTTTGCTAAAAAAACATGTTTGGCGACTTGATGATCAGCCAATGGGCTTGCGACTTGATATTCAGCCAATGGGCTTGCGACTTGATATTCAGCCAATGGGCTTGCGAATTGTTCGGCCAAACGGCTTGCGGCTTGAAGTTTCGGCCAATCGGCTTATGGCTTGAGGTTTCGGCCAATCGGCTTGAGGCTTGGAGTTTCGGCCAATCGGCTTGCTGCTTAAAGTTTTGGCCAATCGGCTTGCGGCTTGAGGTTTTCGGCAAATCAGCTTGCGGCTTGAAGTTTTCAGCCAATCGGCTTGCGGCTTGAAGTTTCGGCCAATCGGCTTGAGGCTTGGAGTTTCGGCCAATCGGCTTGCTGCTTAAAGTTTCGGCCAATCGGCTTGCGGCTTGAAGTTTTCGGCCAATCAGCTTGCGGCTTGAAGTTTTCGGCCAATCGGCTTGTGGCTTGAAGTTTCGGCCAATCGGCTTGCGGCTTGAAGTTTCGGCCAATTGGCTTGCGGCTTGAAGTTTCGGCCAATTGGCTTGAAGTTTCGGTCAGTCGGCTTGCGGCTTGAAGTTTCGGCCAATCAGCTTGCGACGTGACATGCTAGTTATCTATTTACTCGGCATAACTTCATCTTTCACATTATGCGAAAAAATGGGCTAACTTTACTGTTTTTTTTTTTTTAGCACAAAACTGTTTAAAAAGAAAAGTTGTTTGAAAAATTGATGCGCAAATACCGCACGAGATACAAAGTTGCAACGACCGCCATTGTATTCTCTAGGATCTTTGCTAAAAAAACATATGTTTGGCGACTTGATCAGCCAATTGCGACTTGAAGTTTTGGCCAATGGGCTTGCGACTTGATATTCAGCCAATGGGCTTGCGACTTGATGTTCGGCCAATGGGCTTGCGAATTGTTTGGCCAATGGGCTTGCGGCTTGAAGTTTCGGCCAATCGGCTTGCAGCTTGAAATTTCAGCCAATCGGCTAGCGGCTTGAAGTTTCGGCCAATCGGCTTGCGGCTTAAAGTTTCAGCCAATCGGCTTGCGGCTTGAAGTTTCGACCAATCGGCTTGAGACTTGAAGTTTCGGCCAATCGGCTTGCGGCTTGAAGTTTCGGCCAATCGGCTTGCGGCTTAAAGTTTCGGCCAATCGGCTTGCGACTTAAAGTTTCGGCCAATCGGCTTGCGGCTTAAAGTTTCGGCCAATCGGCTTGCGGCTTAAAGTTTCAGCCAATCGGCTTGCGGCTTAAAGTTTCAGCCAATCGGCTTGCGGCTTGAAGTTTCGACCAATCGGCTTGAGACTTGAAGTTTCGGCCAATCGGCTTGCGGCTTGAAGTTTCGGCCAATCGGCTTGAAGTTTCGACCAATCGGCTTGCGGCTTAAAGTTTGAGCCAATCGGCTTGCGGCTTGAAGTTTCGACCAATCGGCTTGCGACTTAAAGTTTCGGCCAATCGGCTTGCGGCTTAAAGTTTTGGCCAATCGGCTTGCGGCTTAAAGTTTCAGCCAATCGGCTTGCGGCTTGAAGTTTCGACCAATCGGCTTGCGACTTAAAGTTTCGGCCAATCGGCTTGCGGCTTAAAGTTTTGGCCAATCGGCTTGCGGCTTAAAGTTTCAGCCAATCGGCTTGCGGCTTGAAGTTTCGACCAATCGGCTTGAGACTTGAAGTTTTCTGCCAATCGGCTTGCGGCTTAAAGTTTCGGCCAATCGGCTTGCGGCTTAAAGTTTTGGCCAATCGGATTGTGGCTTGAAGTTTCAGCCAATCGGCTTGAAGTTTCGGCCAATCGGCATGCGACTTGAAGTTTCGGCCAATCGGCTTGCGGCTTAAAGTTTCGGCCAATCGGCTTGCGGCTTAAAGTTTCAGCCAATCGGCTTGCGGCTTGAAGTTTCGACCAATCGGCTTGAGACTTGAAGTTTCGGGTAATCGACTTGCGGCTTGAAGTTTCGGCCAATCGGCTTGCGGCTTGAAGTTTTAGCCAATCGGCATGCGACTTGAAGTTTCGGCCAATCGGCTTGAGACTTGAAGTTTCGGCCAATCGGCTTGCGGCTTGAAGTTTCGGGTAATCGACTTGCGGCTTGAAGTTTTAGCCAATCGGCATGCGACTTGAAGTATCGGCCAATCGGCTTGCGACTTGAAGTTTCGGCCAATCGGCTTGCGGCTTGAAGTTTCGGGTAATTGGCTTGCGGCTAGAAGTTTCGGCCAATCGGCTTGCGGCTTAAAGTTTCGGCCAATCGGCTTGCGGCTTAAAGTTTCAGCCAATCGGCTTGCCGCTTGAAGTTTCGACCAATCGGCTTGAGACTTGAAGTTTCGGCCAATCGACTTGCGACTTGAAGTTTCGGCCAATCGGCTTGCGGCTTAAAGTTTCAGCCAATCGGCTTGCGGCTTGAAGTTTCGACCAATCGGCTTGAGACTTGAAGTTTCGGCCAATCGGCTTGCGGCTTGAAGTTTCGGGTAATCGACTTGCGGCTTGAAGTTTCGGCCAATCGGCTTGCGGCTTGAAGTTTTAGCAAATCGGCATGCGACTTGAAGTTTCGGCCAATCGGCTTGCGACTTGAAGTTTCGGCCAATCGGCTTGCGGCTTGAAGTTTCGGGTAATTGGCTTGCGGCTAGAAGTTTCGGCCAATCGGCTTACGGCTTGAAGTTTCGGCCAATCGGCTTGAGGCTTGGAGTTTCAGCCAATCAGCTTGCAGATTGAAGTTTCGGCCAATCGGCTTGCGGCTTAAAGTTTCGGCCAATCGGATTGCGGCTTGAAGTTTTCGGCCAATCGGCATGCGGCTTAAAGTTTCGCCCAATCGGATTGCGGCTTGAAGTTTCAGCCAATCGGCTTGAAGTTTCGGCCAATCGGCTTGTGACTTGAAGTTTCGGCCAATCGGCTTGCAGCTTGAAGTTTCGGCCTATCGGCTTGAGGCTTGAAGTTTCAGCCAATCAGCTTGCAGATTGAAGTTTCGGCCAATCGGCTTGCGGCTTGAAGTTTTGGCCAATCGGCTTGCGGCTTGAAGTTTTGGCCAATCGGCTTGCGACTTGTTCGGCCAGTCAGCTTGCAACGTGACATGTTAGGTATCTATTTACTCGACATAACTTCATCTTTCACATTATGCGAAAAAAATGGGCTAACTTTACTGGTTTTCTTTTTTTAGCACAAAACTGTTTAAAAAATAAAACTTGTTTGAAAAATTAATACTCAAATACCACACGAGATACAAAGTTGCAACCACCGCCATTGTATTCTCTAGGGTCTTTGCTAAAAAAACATGTTTGGCGACTTGATGATCAGCCAATGGGCTTGCGACTTGATATTCAGCCAATGGGCTTGCGACTTGATATTCAGCCAATGGGCTTGCGAATTGTTCGGCCAAACGGCTTGCGGCTTGAAGTTTCGGCCAATCGGCTTATGGCTTGAAGTTTCGGCCAATCGGCTTGAGGCTTGGAGTTTCGGCCAATCGGCTTGCTGCTTAAAGTTTTGGCCAATCGGCTTGCGGCTTGAGGTTTTCGGCAAATCAGCTTGCGGCTTGAAGTTTTCAGCCAATCGGCTTGCGGCTTGAAGTTTCGGCCAATCGGCTTGCGGCTTGAAGTTTTCGGCCAATCAGCTTGCGGCTTGAAGTTTTCGGCCAATCGGCTTGTGGCTTGAAGTTTCGGCCAATCGGCTTGCGGCTTGAAGTTTCGGCCAATCGGCTTGCGGCTTGAAGTTTCGGCCAATTGGCTTGAAGTTTCGGTCAGTCGGCTTGCGGCTTGAAGTTTCGGCCAATCAGCTTGCGACGTGACATGCTAGTTATCTATTTACTCGGCATAACTTCATCTTTCACATTATGCGAAAAAATGGGCTAACTTTACTGTTTTTTTTTTTTAGCACAAAACTGTTTAAAAAGAAAAGTTGTTTGAAAAATTGATGCGCAAATACCGCACGAGATACAAAGTTGCAACGACCGCCATTGTATTCTCTAGGATCTTTGCTAAAAAAACATATGTTTGGCGACTTGATCAGCCAATTGTGACTTGAAGTTTTGGCCAATGGGCTTGCGACTTGATATTCAGCCAATGGGCTTGCGACTTGATGTTCGGCCAATGGGCTTGCGAATTGTTTGGCCAATGGGCTTGCGGCTTGAAGTTTCGGCCAATCGGCTTGCAGCTTGAAATTTCATCCAATCGGCTAGCGGCTTGAAGTTTCGGCCAATCGGCTTGCGACTTGAAGTTTCGGCCAATCGGCTTGCGGCTTAAAGTTTCAGCCAATCGGCTTGCGGCTTGAAGTTTCGACCAATCGGCTTGAGACTTGAAGTTTCGGCCAATCGACTTGCGACTTGAAGTTTCAGGCAATCGGCTTGAAGTTTCGGCCAATCGGCTTGCGACTTGAAGTTTCGGCCAATCGACTTGCGACTTGAAGTTTCAGCCAATCGGCTTGAAGTTTCGGCCAATCGGCTTGCGGCTTAAAGTTTCGGCCAATCGGCTTGCGACTTAAAGTTTCGGCCAATCGGCTTGCGGCTTAAAGTTTCGGCCAATCGGCTTGCGGCTTAAAGTTTCAGCCAATCGGCTTGCGGCTTGAAGTTTCGACCAATCGGCTTGAGACTTGAAGTTTCGGCCAATCGGCTTGCGGCTTGAAGTTTCGGCCAATCGGCTTGTGGCTTAAAGTTTCGGCCAATCGGCTTGCGGCTTGAAGTTTTCGGCCAATCGGCTTGAGACTTGAAGTTTCGGCCAATCGGATTGTGGCTTGAAGTTTCAGCCAATCGGCTTGCGGCTTGAAGTTTCAGGTAATCTGCTCGCGGCTTGAAGTTTCGGCCAATCGGCTTGCGGCTTTAAGTTTTGGTCAGTCGGCTTGCGGCTTGAAGTTTCAGCCAATCGGCTTGAAGTTTCGGCCAATCGGCTTGCGGCTTGAAGTTTCGGCCAATCGGCTTGCGGCTTAAAGTTTCGGCCAATCGGCTTGCGGCTTAAAGTTTCGGCCAATCGGATTGCGGCTTGAAGTTTTCTGCCAATCGGCTTGCGGCTTAAAGTTTCGGCCAATCGGCTTGCGACTTAAAGTTTCGGCCAATCGGCTTGCGGCTTAAAGTTTCGGCCAATCGGCTTGCGGCTTAAAGTTTCAGCCAATCGGCTTGCGACTTAAAGTTTCGGCCAATCGGCTTGCGGCTTAAAGTTTCGGCCAATCGGCTTGCGGCTTAAAGTTTCAGCCAATCGGCTTGCGGCTTGAAGTTTCGGCCAATCGGCTTGCGACTTAAAGTTTCGGCCAATCGGCTTGCGGCTTAAAGTTTCGGCCAATCGGCTTGTGGCTTAAAGTTTCGGCCAATCGGCTTGCGGCTTGAAGTTTTCGGCCAATCGGCTTGAGACTTGAAGTTTCGGCCAATCGGATTGTGGCTTGAAGTTTCAGCCAATCGGCTTGCGGCTTGAAGTTTCAGGTAATCTGCTCGCGGCTTGAAGTTTCGGCCAATCGGCTTGCGGCTTTAAGTTTTGGTCAGTCGGCTTGCGGCTTGAAGTTTCAGCCAATCGGCTTGAAGTTTCGGCCAATCGGCTTGCGGCTTGAAGTTTCGGCCAATCGGCTTGCGGCTTAAAGTTTCGGCCAATCGGCTTGCGGCTTAAAGTTTCGGCCAATCGGATTGCGGCTTGAAGTTTTCTGCCAATCGGCTTGCGGCTTAAAGTTTCGGCCAATCGGCTTGCGGCTTAAAGTTTTGGCCAATCGGATTGTGGCTTGAAGTTTCAGCCAATCGGCTTGAAGTTTCGGCCAATCGGCATGCGACTTGAAGTTTCGGCCAATCGGCTTGCGGCTTAAAGTTTTGGCCAATCGGCTTGCGGCTTAAAGTTTCAGCCAATCGGCTTGCGGCTTGAAGTTTCGACCAATCGGCTTGAGACTTGAAGTTTCGGCCAATCGACTTGCGACTTGAAGTTTCAGCCAATCGGCTTGAAGTTTCGGCCAATCGGCTTGCGGCTTAAAGTTTCGGCCAATCGGCTTGCGGCTTAAAGTTTCGGCCAATCGGCTTGCGACTTAAAGTTTCGGCCAATCGGCTTGCGACTTAAAGTTTCGGCCAATCGGCTTGCGGCTTAAAGTTTCGGCCAATCGGCTTGCGGCATAAAGTTTCAGCCAATCGGCTTGCGGCTTGAAGTTTCAGCCAATCGGCTTGAAGTTTCGACCAATCGGCTTGAGACTTGAAGTTTCGGCCAATCGGCTTGCGGCTTGAAGTTTCGGGTAATCGACTTGCGGCTTGAAGTTTCGGCCAATCGGCTTGCGGCTTGAAGTTTTAGCCAATCGGCATGCGACTTGAAGTTTCGGCCAATCGGCTTGCGACTTGAAGTTTCGGGTAATTGGCTTGCGGCTTGAAGTTTCGGCCAATCGGCTTGCGGCTTGAAGTTTTAGCCAATCGGCATGCGACTTGAAGTTTCGGCCAATCGGCTTGCGGCTTGAAGTTTCGGGTAATTGGCTTGCGGCTAGAAGTTTCGGCCAATCGGCTTACTGCTTGAAGTTTCGGCCAATCGGCTTGCGGCTTAAAGTTTCGGCCAATCGGCTTGCGGCTTAAAGTTTCGGCCAATCGGATTGCGGCTTGAAGTTTTCTGCCAATCGGCTTGCGGCTTGAAGTTTTCGGCCAATCGGCTTGCGGCTTAAAGTTTTGGCCAATCGGATTGTGGCTTGAAGTTTCAGCCAATCGGCTTGAAGTTTCGGCCAATCGGCTTGCGGCTTGAAGTTTCGGGTAATTGGCTTGCGGCTAGAAGTTTCGGCCAATCGGCTTGCGGCTTAAAGTTTCGGCCAATCGGCTTGCGGCTTAAAGTTTCGGCCAATCGGATTGCGGCTTGAAGTTTTCTGCCAATCGGCTTGCGGCTTAAAGTTTCGGCCAATCGGCTTGCGGCTTAAAGTTTTGGCCAATCGGATTGTGGCTTGAAGTTTCAGCCAATCGGCTTGAAGTTTCGGCCAATCGGCATGCGACTTGAAGTTTCGGCCAATCGGCTTGCGGCTTAAAGTTTCGGCCAATCGGCTTGCGGCTTAAAGTTTCAGCCAATCGGCTTGCGGCTTGAAGTTTCGACCAATCGGCTTGAGACTTGAAGTTTCGGCCAATCGACTTGCGACTTGAAGTTTCAGCCAATCGGCTTGAAGTTTCAGCCAATCGGCTTGAAGTTTCGGCCAATCGGCTTGCGGCTTAAAGTTTCGGCCAATCGGCTTGCGGCTTAAAGTTTCGGCCAATCGGCTTGTGACTTGAAGTTTCGACCAATCGGCTTGCGGCTTGAAGTTTCGGCCTATCGGCTTGAGGCTTGAAGTTTCAGCCAATCAGCTTGCAGATTGAAGTTTCGGCCAATCGGCTTGCGGCTTGAAGTTTTGGCCAATCGGCTTGCGGCTTGAAGTTTTGGCCAATCGGCTTGCGACTTGTTCGGCCAGTCAGCTTGCAACGTGACATGTTAGGTATCTATTTACTCGACATAACTTCATCTTTCACATTATGCGAAAAAAATGGGCTAACTTTACTGGTTTTCTTTTTTTAGCACAAAACTGTTTAAAAAATAAAACTTGTTTGAAAAATTAATACTCAAATACCACACGAGATACAAAGTTGCAACCACCGCCATTGTATTCTCTAGGGTCTTTGCTAAAAAAACATGTTTGGCGACTTGATGATCAGCCAATGGGCTTGCGACTTGATATTCAGCCAATGGGCTTGCGACTTGATATTCAGCCAATGGGCTTGCGAATTGTTCGGCCAAACGGCTTGCGGCTTGAAGTTTCGGCCAATCGGCTTATGGCTTGAAGTTTCGGCCAATCGGCTTGAGGCTTGGAGTTTCGGCCAATCGGCTTGCTGCTTAAAGTTTTGGCCAATCGGCTTGCGGCTTGAGGTTTTTGGCAAATCAGCTTGCGGCTTGAAGTTTTCAGCCAATCGGCTTGCGGCTTGAAGTTTCGGCCAATCGGCTTGAGGCTTGGAGTTTCGGCCAATCGGCTTGCTGCTTAAAGTTTCGGCCAATCGGCTTGCGGCTTGAAGTTTTCGGCCAATCAGCTTGCGGCTTGAAGTTTTCGGCCAATCGGCTTGTGGCTTGAAGTTTCGGCCAATCGGCTTGCGGCTTGAAGTTTCGGCCAATTGGCTTGCGGCTTGAAGTTTCGGCCAATTGGCTTGAAGTTTCGGTCAGTCGGCTTGCGGCTTGAAGTTTCGGCCAATCAGCTTGCGACGTGACATGCTAGTTATCTATTTACTCGGCATAACTTCATCTTTCACATTATGCGAAAAAATGGGCTAACTTTACTGTTTTTTTTTTTTTTAGCACAAAACTGTTTAAAAAGAAAAGTTGTTTGAAAAATTGATGCGCAAATACCGCACGAGATACAAAGTTGCAACGACCGCCATTGTATTCTCTAGGATCTTTGCTAAAAAAACATATGTTTGGCGACTTGATCAGCCAATTGCGACTTGAAGTTTTGGCCAATGGGCTTGCGACTTGATATTCAGCCAATGGGCTTGCGACTTGATGTTCGGCCAATGGGCTTGCGAATTGTTTGGCCAATGGGCTTGCGGCTTGAAGTTTCGGCCAATCGGCTTGCAGCTTGAAATTTCAGCCAATCGGCTAGCGGCTTGAAGTTTCGGCCAATCGGCTTGCGACTTGAAGTTTCGGCCAATCGGCTTGCGGCTTAAAGTTTCAGCCAATCGGCTTGCGGCTTGAAGTTTCGACCAATCGGCTTGAGACTTGAAGTTTCGGCCAATCGACTTGCGACTTGAAGTTTCAGGCAATCGGCTTGAAGTTTCGGCCAATCGGCTTGCGACTTGAAGTTTCGGCCAATCGACTTGCGACTTGAAGTTTCAGCCAATCGGCTTGAAGTTTCGGCCAATCGGCTTGCGGCTTAAAGTTTCGGCCAATCGGCTTGCGACTTAAAGTTTCGGCCAATCGGCTTGCGACTTAAAGTTTCGGCCAATCGGCTTGCGGCTTAAAGTTTCGGCCAATCGGCTTGCGGCTTAAAGTTTCAGCCAATCGGCTTGCGGCTTAAAGTTTCAGCCAATCGGCTTGCGGCTTGAAGTTTCGACCAATCGGCTTGAGACTTGAAGTTTCGGCCAATCGGCTTGCGGCTTAAAGTTTCGGCCAATCGGCTTGCGGCTTAAAGTTTCAGCCAATCGGCTTGCGGCTTAAAGTTTCAGCCAATCGGCTTGCGGCTTGAAGTTTCGACCAATCGGCTTGAGACTTGAAGTTTCGGCCAATCGGCTTGCGGCTTGAAGTTTCGGCCAATCGGCTTGAAGTTTCGACCAATCGGCTTGCGGCTTAAAGTTTGAGCCAATCGGCTTGCGGCTTGAAGTTTCGACCAATCGGCTTGCGACTTAAAGTTTCGGCCAATCGGCTTGCGGCTTAAAGTTTTGGCCAATCGGCTTGCGGCTTAAAGTTTCAGCCAATCGGCTTGCGGCTTGAAGTTTCGACCAATCGGCTTGAGACTTGAAGTTTCGGCCAATCGACTTGCGACTTGAAGTTTCAGCCAATCGGCTTGAAGTTTCGGCCAATCGGCTTGCGGCTTAAAGTTTCGGCCAATCGGCTTGCGGCTTAAAGTTTCGGCCAATCGGCTTGCGACTTAATGTTTCGGCCAATCGGCTTGCGACTTAAAGTTTCGGGTAATCGACTTGCGGCTTGAAGTTTCGGCCAATCGGCTTGCGGCTTGAAGTTTTAGCCAATCGGCATGCGACTTGAAGTTTCGGCCAATCGGCTTGAGACTTGAAGTTTCAGCCAATCGGCTTGAAGTTTCGGCCAATCGGCTTGCGGCTTAAAGTTTCGGCCAATCGGCTTGCGACTTAAAGTTTCGGCCAATCGGCTTGCGACTTAAAGTTTCGGCCAATCGGCTTGCGGCTTAAAGTTTCGGCCAATCGGCTTGCGGCTTAAAGTTTCAGCCAATCGGCTTGCGGCTTAAAGTTTCAGCCAATCGGCTTGCGGCTTGAAGTTTCGACCAATCGGCTTGAGACTTGAAGTTTCGGCCAATCGGCTTGCGGCTTAAAGTTTCGGCCAATCGGCTTGCGGCTTAAAGTTTCAGCCAATCGGCTTGCGGCTTAAAGTTTCAGCCAATCGGCTTGCGGCTTGAAGTTTCGACCAATCGGCTTGAGACTTGAAGTTTCGGCCAATCGGCTTGCGGCTTAAAGTTTCGGCCAATCGGATTGCGGCTTGAAGTTTCGACCAATCGGCTTGAGACTTGAAGTTTCGGCCAATCGACTTGCGACTTGAAGTTTCAGCCAATCGGCTTGAAGTTTCGGCCAATCGGCTTGCGGCTTAAAGTTTCGGCCAATCGGCTTGCGGCTTAAAGTTTCGGCCAATCGGCTTGCGACTTAAAGTTTCGGCCAATCGGCTTGCGACTTAAAGTTTCGGGTAATCGACTTGCGGCTTGAAGTTTCGGCCAATCGGCTTGCGGCTTGAAGTTTTAGCCAATCGGCATGCGACTTGAAGTTTCGGCCAATCGGCTTGAGACTTGAAGTTTCGGCCAATCGGCTTGCGGCTTGAAGTTTTCGGCCAATCGGCTTGCGGCTTAAAGTTTTGGCCAATCGGATTGTGGCTTGAAGTTTCAGCCAATCGGCTTGAAGTTTCGGCCAATCGGCTTGCGGCTTGAAGTTTCGGGTAATCGACTTGCGGCTTGAAGTTTCGGCCAATCGGCTTGCGGCTTGAAGTTTTAGCCAATCGGCATGCGACTTGAAGTTTCGGCCAATCGGCTTGCGACTTGAAGTTTCGGCCAATCGGCTTGCGGCTTGAAGTTTCCGGTAATTGGCTTGCGGCTAGAAGTTTCGGCCAATCGGCTTACGGCTTGAAGTTTCGGCCAATCGGCTTGAGGCTTGGAGTTTCAGCCAATCAGCTTGCAGATTGAAGTTTCGGCCAATCGGCTTGCGACTTAAAGTTTCGGCCAATCGGATTGCGGCTTGAAGTTTTCGGCCAATCGGCTTGCGGCTTAAAGTTTTGGCCAATCGGATTGTGGCTTGAAGTTTCAGCCAATCGGCTTGAAGTTTCGGCCAATCGGCATGCGACTTGAAGTTTCGGCCAATCGGCTTGCGGCTTAAAGTTTCGGCCAATCGGCTTGCGGCTTAAAGTTTCAGCCAATCGGCTTGCGGCTTGAAGTTTCGACCAATCGGCTTGAGACTTGAAGTTTCGGCCAATCGGCTTGCGGCTTGAAGTTTTAGCCAATCGGCTTGCGACTTGAAGTTTCGGCCAATCGGCTTGCCGCTTGAAGTTTTGGGTAATTGGCTTGCGGCTAGAAGTTTCGGCCAATCGGCTTGCGGCTTAAAGTTTCGGCCAATCGGCTTGCGGCTTAAAGTTTCGGCCAATCGGATTGCGGCTTGAAGTTTTCTGCCAATCGGCTTGCGGCTTAAAGTTTCGGCCAATCGGCTTGCGGCTTAAAGTTTTGGCCAATCGGATTGTGGCTTGAAGTTTCAGCCAATCGGCTTGAAGTTTCGGCCAATCGGCATGCGACTTGAAGTTTCGGCCAATCGGCTTGCGGCTTAAAGTTTCGGCCAATCGGCTTGCGGCTTAAAGTTTCAGCCAATCGGCTTGCGGCTTGAAGTTTCGACCAATCGGCTTGAGACTTGAAGTTTCGGCCAATCGACTTGCGACTTGAAGTTTCAGCCAATCGGCTTGAAGTTTCGGCCAATCGGCTTGCGGCTTAAAGTTTCGGCCAATCGGCTTGCGGCTTAAAGTTTCGGCCAATCGGCTTGCGACTTAAAGTTTCGGCCAATCGGCTTGCGACTTAAAGTTTCGGCCAATCGGCTTGCGGCTTAAAGTTTCGGCCAATCGGCTTGCGGCTTAAAGTTTCAGCCAATCGGCTTGCCGCTTGAAGTTTCGACCAATCGGCTTGAGACTTGAAGTTTCGGCCAATCGGCTTGCGACTTGAAGTTTCGGCCAATCGGCTTGCGGCTTGAAGTTTCGGCCTATCGGCTTGAGGCTTGAAGTTTCAGCCAATCAGCTTGCAGATTGAAGTTTCGGCCAATCGGCTTGCGGCTTGAAGTTTCGGCCAATCGGCTTGCGGCTTGAAGTTTCGGGTAATTGGCTTGCGGCTAGAAGTTTCGGCCAATCGGCTTGCGGCTTAAAGTTTCGGCCAATCGGCTTGCGGCTTAAAGTTTCGGCCAATCGGATTGCGGCTTGAAGTTTTCTGCCAATCGGCTTGCGGCTTAAAGTTTCGGCCAATCGGCTTGCGGCTTAAAGTTTTGGCCAATCGGATTGTGGCTTGAAGTTTCAGCCAATCGGCTTGAAGTTTCGGCCAATCGGCATGCGACTTGAAGTTTCGGCCAATCGGCTTGCGGCTTAAAGTTTCGGCCAATCGGCTTGCGGCTTAAAGTTTCAGCCAATCGGCTTGCGGCTTGAAGTTTCGACCAATCGGCTTGAGACTTGAAGTTTCGGCCAATCGACTTGCGACTTGAAGTTTCAGCCAATCGGCTTGAAGTTTCAGCCAATCGGCTTGAAGTTTCGGCCAATCGGCTTGCGGCTTAAAGTTTCGGCCAATCGGCTTGCGGCTTAAAGTTTCGGCCAATCGGCTTGTGACTTGAAGTTTCGGCCAATCGGCTTGCGGCTTGAAGTTTCGGCCTATCGGCTTGAGGCTTGAAGTTTCAGCCAATCAGCTTGCAGATTGAAGTTTCGGCCAATCGGCTTGCGGCTTGAAGTTTTGGCCAATCGGCTTGCGGCTTGAAGTTTTGGCCAATCGGCTTGCGACTTGTTCGGCCAGTCAGCTTGCAACGTGACATGTTAGGTATCTATTTACTCGACATAACTTCATCTTTCACATTATGCGAAAAAAATGGGCTAACTTTACTGGTTTTCTTTTTTTAGCACAAAACTGTTTAAAAAATAAAACTTGTTTGAAAAATTAATACTCAAATACCACACGAGATACAAAGTTGCAACCACCGCCATTGTATTCTCTAGGGTCTTTGCTAAAAAAACATGTTTGGCGACTTGATGATCAGCCAATGGGCTTGCGACTTGATATTCAGCCAATGGGCTTGCGACTTGATATTCAGCCAATGGGCTTGCGAATTGTTCGGCCAAACGGCTTGCGGCTTGAAGTTTCGGCCAATCGGCTTATGGCTTGAAGTTTCGGCCAATCGGCTTGAGGCTTGGAGTTTCGGCCAATCGGCTTGCTGCTTAAAGTTTTGGCCAATCGGCTTGCGGCTTGAGGTTTTTGGCAAATCAGCTTGCGGCTTGAAGTTTTCAGCCAATCGGCTTGCGGCTTGAAGTTTCGGCCAATCGGCTTGAGGCTTGGAGTTTCGGCCAATCGGCTTGCTGCTTAAAGTTTCGGCCAATCGGCTTGCGGCTTGAAGTTTTCGGCCAATCAGCTTGCGGCTTGAAGTTTTCGGCCAATCGGCTTGTGGCTTGAAGTTTCGGCCAATCGGCTTGCGGCTTGAAGTTTCGGCCAATTGGCTTGCGGCTTGAAGTTTCGGCCAATTGGCTTGAAGTTTCGGTCAGTCGGCTTGCGGCTTGAAGTTTCGGCCAATCAGCTTGCGACGTGACATGCTAGTTATCTATTTACTCGGCATAACTTCATCTTTCACATTATGCGAAAAAATGGGCTAACTTTACTGTTTTTTTTTTTTTTAGCACAAAACTGTTTAAAAAGAAAAGTTGTTTGAAAAATTGATGCGCAAATACCGCACGAGATACAAAGTTGCAACGACCGCCATTGTATTCTCTAGGATCTTTGCTAAAAAAACATATGTTTGGCGACTTGATCAGCCAATTGCGACTTGAAGTTTTGGCCAATGGGCTTGCGACTTGATATTCAGCCAATGGGCTTGCGACTTGATGTTCGGCCAATGGGCTTGCGAATTGTTTGGCCAATGGGCTTGCGGCTTGAAGTTTCGGCCAATCGGCTTGCAGCTTGAAATTTCAGCCAATCGGCTAGCGGCTTGAAGTTTCGGCCAATCGGCTTGCGACTTGAAGTTTCGGCCAATCGGCTTGCGGCTTAAAGTTTCAGCCAATCGGCTTGCGGCTTGAAGTTTCGACCAATCGGCTTGAGACTTGAAGTTTCGGCCAATCGACTTGCGACTTGAAGTTTCAGGCAATCGGCTTGAAGTTTCGGCCAATCGGCTTGCGACTTGAAGTTTCGGCCAATCGACTTGCGACTTGAAGTTTCAGCCAATCGGCTTGAAGTTTCGGCCAATCGGCTTGCGGCTTAAAGTTTCGGCCAATCGGCTTGCGACTTAAAGTTTCGGCCAATCGGCTTGCGACTTAAAGTTTCGGCCAATCGGCTTGCGGCTTAAAGTTTCGGCCAATCGGCTTGCGGCTTAAAGTTTCAGCCAATCGGCTTGCGGCTTAAAGTTTCAGCCAATCGGCTTGCGCCTTGAAGTTTCGACCAATCGGCTTGAGACTTGAAGTTTCGGCCAATCGGCTTGCGGCTTAAAGTTTCGGCCAATCGGCTTGCGGCTTAAAGTTTCAGCCAATCGGCTTGCGGCTTAAAGTTTCAGCCAATCGGCTTGCGGCTTGAAGTTTCGACCAATCGGCTTGAGACTTGAAGTTTCGGCCAATCGGCTTGCGGCTTGAAGTTTCGGCCAATCGGCTTGAAGTTTCGACCAATCGGCTTGCGGCTTAAAGTTTGAGCCAATCGGCTTGCGGCTTGAAGTTTCGACCAATCGGCTTGCGACTTAAAGTTTCGGCCAATCGGCTTGCGGCTTAAAGTTTTGGCCAATCGGCTTGCGGCTTAAAGTTTCAGCCAATCGGCTTGCGGCTTGAAGTTTCGACCAATCGGCTTGAGACTTGAAGTTTCGGCCAATCGACTTGCGACTTGAAGTTTCAGCCAATCGGCTTGAAGTTTCGGCCAATCGGCTTGCGGCTTAAAGTTTCGGCCAATCGGCTTGCGGCTTAAAGTTTCGGCCAATCGGCTTGCGACTTAAAGTTTCGGCCAATCGGCTTGCGACTTAAAGTTTCGGGTAATCGACTTGCGGCTTGAAGTTTCGGCCAATCGGCTTGCGGCTTGAAGTTTTAGCCAATCGGCATGCGACTTGAAGTTTCGGCCAATCGGCTTGAGACTTGAAGTTTCAGCCAATCGGCTTGAAGTTTCGGCCAATCGGCTTGCGGCTTAAAGTTTCGGCCAATCGGCTTGCGACTTAAAGTTTCGGCCAATCGGCTTGCGACTTAAAGTTTCGGCCAATCGGCTTGCGGCTTAAAGTTTCGGCCAATCGGCTTGCGGCTTAAAGTTTCAGCCAATCGGCTTGCGGCTTAAAGTTTCAGCCAATCGGCTTGCGGCTTGAAGTTTCGACCAATCGGCTTGAGACTTGAAGTTTCGGCCAATCGGCTTGCGGCTTAAAGTTTCGGCCAATCGGCTTGCGGCTTAAAGTTTCAGCCAATCGGCTTGCGGCTTAAAGTTTCAGCCAATCGGCTTGCGGCTTGAAGTTTCGACCAATCGGCTTGAGACTTGAAGTTTCGGCCAATCGGCTTGCGGCTTAAAGTTTCGGCCAATCGGATTGCGGCTTGAAGTTTCGACCAATCGGCTTGAGACTTGAAGTTTCGGCCAATCGACTTGCGACTTGAAGTTTCAGCCAATCGGCTTGAAGTTTCGGCCAATCGGCTTGCGGCTTAAAGTTTCGGCCAATCGGCTTGCGGCTTAAAGTTTCGGCCAATCGGCTTGCGACTTAAAGTTTCGGCCAATCGGCTTGCGACTTAAAGTTTCGGGTAATCGACTTGCGGCTTGAAGTTTCGGCCAATCGGCTTGCGGCTTGAAGTTTTAGCCAATCGGCATGCGACTTGAAGTTTCGGCCAATCGGCTTGAGACTTGAAGTTTCGGCCAATCGGCTTGCGGCTTGAAGTTTTCGGCCAATCGGCTTGCGGCTTAAAGTTTTGGCCAATCGGATTGTGGCTTGAAGTTTCAGCCAATCGGCTTGAAGTTTCGGCCAATCGGCTTGCGGCTTGAAGTTTCGGGTAATCGACTTGCGGCTTGAAGTTTCGGCCAATCGGCTTGCGGCTTGAAGTTTTAGCCAATCGGCATGCGACTTGAAGTTTCGGCCAATCGGCTTGCGACTTGAAGTTTCGGCCAATCGGCTTGCGGCTTGAAGTTTCCGGTAATTGGCTTGCGGCTAGAAGTTTCGGCCAATCGGCTTACGGCTTGAAGTTTCGGCCAATCGGCTTGAGGCTTGGAGTTTCAGCCAATCAGCTTGCAGATTGAAGTTTCGGCCAATCGGCTTGCGACTTAAAGTTTCGGCCAATCGGATTGCGGCTTGAAGTTTTCGGCCAATCGGCTTGCGGCTTAAAGTTTTGGCCAATCGGATTGTGGCTTGAAGTTTCAGCCAATCGGCTTGAAGTTTCGGCCAATCGGCATGCGACTTGAAGTTTCGGCCAATCGGCTTGCGGCTTAAAGTTTCGGCCAATCGGCTTGCGGCTTAAAGTTTCAGCCAATCGGCTTGCGGCTTGAAGTTTCGACCAATCGGCTTGAGACTTGAAGTTTCGGCCAATCGGCTTGCGGCTTGAAGTTTTAGCCAATCGGCTTGCGACTTGAAGTTTCGGCCAATCGGCTTGCCGCTTGAAGTTTTGGGTAATTGGCTTGCGGCTAGAAGTTTCGGCCAATCGGCTTGCGGCTTAAAGTTTCGGCCAATCGGCTTGCGGCTTAAAGTTTCGGCCAATCGGATTGCGGCTTGAAGTTTTCTGCCAATCGGCTTGCGGCTTAAAGTTTCGGCCAATCGGCTTGCGGCTTAAAGTTTTGGCCAATCGGATTGTGGCTTGAAGTTTCAGCCAATCGGCTTGAAGTTTCGGCCAATCGGCATGCGACTTGAAGTTTCGGCCAATCGGCTTGCGGCTTAAAGTTTCGGCCAATCGGCTTGCGGCTTAAAGTTTCAGCCAATCGGCTTGCGGCTTGAAGTTTCGACCAATCGGCTTGAGACTTGAAGTTTCGGCCAATCGACTTGCGACTTGAAGTTTCAGCCAATCGGCTTGAAGTTTCGGCCAATCGGCTTGCGGCTTAAAGTTTCGGCCAATCGGCTTGCGGCTTAAAGTTTCGGCCAATCGGCTTGCGACTTAAAGTTTCGGCCAATCGGCTTGCGACTTAAAGTTTCGGCCAATCGGCTTGCGGCTTAAAGTTTCGGCCAATCGGCTTGCGGCTTAAAGTTTCAGCCAATCGGCTTGCCGCTTGAAGTTTCGACCAATCGGCTTGAGACTTGAAGTTTCGGCCAATCGGCTTGCGACTTGAAGTTTCGGCCAATCGGCTTGCGGCTTGAAGTTTCGGCCTATCGGCTTGAGGCTTGAAGTTTCAGCCAATCAGCTTGCAGATTGAAGTTTCGGCCAATCGGCTTGCGGCTTGAAGTTTCGGCCAATCGGCTTGCGGCTTGAAGTTTCGGGTAATTGGCTTGCGGCTAGAAGTTTCGGCCAATCGGCTTGCGGCTTAAAGTTTCGGCCAATCGGCTTGCGGCTTAAAGTTTCGGCCAATCGGATTGCGGCTTGAAGTTTTCTGCCAATCGGCTTGCGGCTTAAAGTTTCGGCCAATCGGCTTGCGGCTTAAAGTTTTGGCCAATCGGATTGTGGCTTGAAGTTTCAGCCAATCGGCTTGAAGTTTCGGCCAATCGGCATGCGACTTGAAGTTTCGGCCAATCGGCTTGCGGCTTAAAGTTTCGGCCAATCGGCTTGCGGCTTAAAGTTTCAGCCAATCGGCTTGCGGCTTGAAGTTTCGACCAATCGGCTTGAGACTTGAAGTTTCGGCCAATCGACTTGCGACTTGAAGTTTCAGCCAATCGGCTTGAAGTTTCAGCCAATCGGCTTGAAGTTTCGGCCAATCGGCTTGCGGCTTAAAGTTTCGGCCAATCGGCTTGCGGCTTAAAGTTTCGGCCAATCGGCTTGTGACTTGAAGTTTCGGCCAATCGGCTTGCGGCTTGAAGTTTCGGCCTATCGGCTTGAGGCTTGAAGTTTCAGCCAATCAGCTTGCAGATTGAAGTTTCGGCCAATCGGCTTGCGGCTTGAAGTTTTGGCCAATCGGCTTGCGGCTTGAAGTTTTGGCCAATCGGCTTGCGACTTGTTCGGCCAGTCAGCTTGCAACGTGACATGTTAGGTATCTATTTACTCGACATAACTTCATCTTTCACATTATGCGAAAAAAATGGGCTAACTTTACTGGTTTTCTTTTTTTAGCACAAAACTGTTTAAAAAATAAAACTTGTTTGAAAAATTAATACTCAAATACCACACGAGATACAAAGTTGCAACCACCGCCATTGTATTCTCTAGGGTCTTTGCTAAAAAAACATGTTTGGCGACTTGATGATCAGCCAATGGGCTTGCGACTTGATATTCAGCCAATGGGCTTGCGACTTGATATTCAGCCAATGGGCTTGCGAATTGTTCGGCCAAACGGCTTGCGGCTTGAAGTTTCGGCCAATCCGCTTATGGCTTGAAGTTTCGGCCAATCGGCTTGAGGCTTGGAGTTTCGGCCAATCGGCTTGCTGCTTAAAGTTTTGGCCAATCGGCTTGCGGCTTGAGGTTTTTGGCAAATCAGCTTGCGGCTTGAAGTTTTCAGCCAATCGGCTTGCGGCTTGAAGTTTCGGCCAATCGGCTTGAGGCTTGGAGTTTCGGCCAATCGGCTTGCTGCTTAAAGTTTCGGCCAATCGGCTTGCGGCTTGAAGTTTTCGGCCAATCAGCTTGCGGCTTGAAGTTTTCGGCCAATCGGCTTGTGGCTTGAAGTTTCGGCCAATCGGCTTGCGGCTTGAAGTTTCGGCCAATTGGCTTGCGGCTTGAAGTTTCGGCCAATTGGCTTGAAGTTTCGGTCAGTCGGCTTGCGGCTTGAAGTTTCGGCCAATCAGCTTGCGACGTGACATGCTAGTTATCTATTTACTCGGCATAACTTCATCTTTCACATTATGCGAAAAAATGGGCTAACTTTACTGTTTTTTTTTTTTTTAGCACAAAACTGTTTAAAAAGAAAAGTTGTTTGAAAAATTGATGCGCAAATACCGCACGAGATACAAAGTTGCAACGACCGCCATTGTATTCTCTAGGATCTTTGCTAAAAAAACATATGTTTGGCGACTTGATCAGCCAATTGCGACTTGAAGTTTTGGCCAATGGGCTTGCGACTTGATATTCAGCCAATGGGCTTGCGACTTGATGTTCGGCCAATGGGCTTGCGAATTGTTTGGCCAATGGGCTTGCGGCTTGAAGTTTCGGCCAATCGGCTTGCAGCTTGAAATTTCAGCCAATCGGCTAGCGGCTTGAAGTTTCGGCCAATCGGCTTGCGACTTGAAGTTTCGGCCAATCGGCTTGCGGCTTAAAGTTTCAGCCAATCGGCTTGCGGCTTGAAGTTTCGACCAATCGGCTTGAGACTTGAAGTTTCGGCCAATCGACTTGCGACTTGAAGTTTCAGGCAATCGGCTTGAAGTTTCGGCCAATCGGCTTGCGACTTGAAGTTTCGGCCAATCGACTTGCGACTTGAAGTTTCAGCCAATCGGCTTGAAGTTTCGGCCAATCGGCTTGCGGCTTAAAGTTTCGGCCAATCGGCTTGCGACTTAAAGTTTCGGCCAATCGGCTTGCGACTTAAAGTTTCGGCCAATCGGCTTGCGGCTTAAAGTTTCGGCCAATCGGCTTGCGGCTTAAAGTTTCAGCCAATCGGCTTGCGGCTTAAAGTTTCAGCCAATCGGCTTGCGCCTTGAAGTTTCGACCAATCGGCTTGAGACTTGAAGTTTCGGCCAATCGGCTTGCGGCTTAAAGTTTCGGCCAATCGGCTTGCGGCTTAAAGTTTCAGCCAATCGGCTTGCGGCTTAAAGTTTCAGCCAATCGGCTTGCGGCTTGAAGTTTCGACCAATCGGCTTGAGACTTGAAGTTTCGGCCAATCGGCTTGCGGCTTGAAGTTTCGGCCAATCGGCTTGAAGTTTCGACCAATCGGCTTGCGGCTTAAAGTTTGAGCCAATCGGCTTGCGGCTTGAAGTTTCGACCAATCGGCTTGCGACTTAAAGTTTCGGCCAATCGGCTTGCGGCTTAAAGTTTTGGCCAATCGGCTTGCGGCTTAAAGTTTCAGCCAATCGGCTTGCGGCTTGAAGTTTCGACCAATCGGCTTGAGACTTGAAGTTTCGGCCAATCGACTTGCGACTTGAAGTTTCAGCCAATCGGCTTGAAGTTTCGGCCAATCGGCTTGCGGCTTAAAGTTTCGGCCAATCGGCTTGCGGCTTAAAGTTTCGGCCAATCGGCTTGCGACTTAAAGTTTCGGCCAATCGGCTTGCGACTTAAAGTTTCGGGTAATCGACTTGCGGCTTGAAGTTTCGGCCAATCGGCTTGCGGCTTGAAGTTTTAGCCAATCGGCATGCGACTTGAAGTTTCGGCCAATCGGCTTGAGACTTGAAGTTTCAGCCAATCGGCTTGAAGTTTCGGCCAATCGGCTTGCGGCTTAAAGTTTCGGCCAATCGGCTTGCGACTTAAAGTTTCGGCCAATCGGCTTGCGACTTAAAGTTTCGGCCAATCGGCTTGCGGCTTAAAGTTTCGGCCAATCGGCTTGCGGCTTAAAGTTTCAGCCAATCGGCTTGCGGCTTAAAGTTTCAGCCAATCGGCTTGCGGCTTGAAGTTTCGACCAATCGGCTTGAGACTTGAAGTTTCGGCCAATCGGCTTGCGGCTTAAAGTTTCGGCCAATCGGCTTGCGGCTTAAAGTTTCAGCCAATCGGCTTGCGGCTTAAAGTTTCAGCCAATCGGCTTGCGGCTTGAAGTTTCGACCAATCGGCTTGAGACTTGAAGTTTCGGCCAATCGGCTTGCGGCTTAAAGTTTCGGCCAATCGGATTGCGGCTTGAAGTTTCGACCAATCGGCTTGAGACTTGAAGTTTCGGCCAATCGACTTGCGACTTGAAGTTTCAGCCAATCGGCTTGAAGTTTTGGCCAATCGGCTTGCGGCTTAAAGTTTCGGCCAATCGGCTTGCGGCTTAAAGTTTCGGCCAATCGGCTTGCGACTTAAAGTTTCGGCCAATCGGCTTGCGACTTAAAGTTTCGGGTAATCGACTTGCGGCTTGAAGTTTCGGCCAATCGGCTTGCGGCTTGAAGTTTTAGCCAATCGGCATGCGACTTGAAGTTTCGGCCAATCGGCTTGAGACTTGAAGTTTCGGCCAATCGGCTTGCGGCTTGAAGTTTTCGGCCAATCGGCTTGCGGCTTAAAGTTTTGGCCAATCGGATTGTGGCTTGAAGTTTCAGCCAATCGGCTTGAAGTTTCGGCCAATCGGCTTGCGGCTTGAAGTTTCGGGTAATTGGCTTGCGGCTAGAAGTTTCGGCCAATCGGCTTGCGGCTTAAAGTTTCGGCCAATCGGCTTGCGGCTTAAAGTTTCGGCCAATCGGATTGCGGCTTGAAGTTTTCTGCCAATCGGCTTGCGGCTTAAAGTTTCGGCCAATCGGCTTGCGGCTTAAAGTTTTGGCCAATCGGATTGTGGCTTGAAGTTTCAGCCAATCGGCTTGAAGTTTCGGCCAATCGGCATGCGACTTGAAGTTTCGGCCAATCGGCTTGCGGCTTAAAGTTTCGGCCAATCGGCTTGCGGCTTAAAGTTTCAGCCAATCGGCTTGCGGCTTGAAGTTTCGACCAATCGGCTTGAGACTTGAAGTTTCGGCCAATCGGCTTGCGGCTTGAAGTTTTAGCCAATCGGCTTGCGACTTGAAGTTTCGGCCAATCGGCTTGCCGCTTGAAGTTTCGGGTAATTGGCTTGCGGCTAGAAGTTTCGGCCAATCGGCTTGCGGCTTAAAGTTTCGGCCAATCGGCTTGCGGCTTAAAGTTTCGGCCAATCGGATTGCGGCTTGAAGTTTTCTGCCAATCGGCTTGCGGCTTAAAGTTTCGGCCAATCGGCTTGCGGCTTAAAGTTTTGGCCAATCGGATTGTGGCTTGAAGTTTCAGCCAATCGGCTTGAAGTTTCGGCCAATCGGCATGCGACTTGAAGTTTCGGCCAATCGGCTTGCGGCTTAAAGTTTCGGCCAATCGGCTTGCGGCTTAAAGTTTCAGCCAATCGGCTTGCGGCTTGAAGTTTCGACCAATCGGCTTGAGACTTGAAGTTTCGGCCAATCGACTTGCGACTTGAAGTTTCAGCCAATCGGCTTGAAGTTTCGGCCAATCGGCTTGCGGCTTAAAGTTTCGGCCAATCGGCTTGCGGCTTAAAGTTTCGGCCAATCGGCTTGCGACTTAAAGTTTCGGCCAAACGGCTTGCGACTTAAAGTTTCGGCCAATCGGCTTGCGGCTTAAAGTTTCGGCCAATCGGCTTGCGGCTTAAAGTTTCAGCCAATCGGCTTGCCGCTTGAAGTTTCGACCAATCGGCTTGTGACTTGAAGTTTCGGCCAATCGACTTGCGACTTGAAGTTTCAGCCAATCGGCTTGAAGTTTCGGCCAATCGGCTTGCGGCTTAAAGTTTCGGCCAATCGGCTTGCGACTTAAAGTTTCGGCCAATCGGCTTGCGACTTAAAGTTTCGGCCAATCGGCTTGCGGCTTAAAGTTTCGGCCAATCGGCTTGCGGCTTAAAGTTTCAGCCAATCGGCTTGCGGCTTAAAGTTTCAGCCAATCGGCTTGCGGCTTGAAGTTTCGACCAATCGGCTTGAGACTTGAAGTTTCGGCCAATCGGCTTGCGGCTTAAAGTTTCGGCCAATCGGCTTGCGGCTTAAAGTTTCAGCCAATCGGCTTGCGGCTTAAAGTTTCAGCCAATCGGCTTGCGGCTTGAAGTTTCGACCAATCGGCTTGAGACTTGAAGTTTCGGCCAATCGGCTTGCGGCTTAAAGTTTCGGCCAATCGGATTGCGGCTTGAAGTTTCGACCAATCGGCTTGAGACTTGAAGTTTCGGCCAATCGACTTGCGACTTGAAGTTTCAGCCAATCGGCTTGAAGTTTCGGCCAATCGGCTTGCGGCTTAAAGTTTCGGCCAATCGGCTTGCGGCTTAAAGTTTCGGCCAATCGGCTTGCGACTTAAAGTTTCGGCCAATCGGCTTGCGACTTAAAGTTTCGGGTAATCGACTTGCGGCTTGAAGTTTCGGCCAATCGGCTTGCGGCTTGAAGTTTTAGCCAATCGGCATGCGACTTGAAGTTTCGGCCAATCGGCTTGAGACTTGAAGTTTCGGCCAATCGGCTTGCGGCTTGAAGTTTTCGGCCAATCGGCTTGCGGCTTAAAGTTTTGGCCAATCGGATTGTGGCTTGAAGTTTCAGCCAATCGGCTTGAAGTTTCGGCCAATCGGCTTGCGGCTTGAAGTTTCGGGTAATTGGCTTGCGGCTAGAAGTTTCGGCCAATCGGCTTGCGGCTTAAAGTTTCGGCCAATCGGCTTGCGGCTTAAAGTTTCGGCCAATCGGATTGCGGCTTGAAGTTTTCTGCCAATCGGCTTGCGGCTTAAAGTTTCGGCCAATCGGCTTGCGGCTTAAAGTTTTGGCCAATCGGATTGTGGCTTGAAGTTTCAGCCAATCGGCTTGAAGTTTCGGCCAATCGGCATGCGACTTGAAGTTTCGGCCAATCGGCTTGCGGCTTAAAGTTTCAGCCAATCGGCTTGCGGCTTGAAGTTTCGACCAATCGGCTTGAGACTTGAAGTTTCGGCCAATCGGCTTGCGGCTTGAAGTTTTAGCCAATCGGCTTGCGACTTGAAGTTTCGGCCAATCGGCTTGCGGCTTGAAGTTTCGACCAATCGGCTTGAGACTTGAAGTTTCGGCCAATCGGCTTGCGGCTTGAAGTTTCGGCCAATCGGCTTGAAGTTTCGACCAATCGGCTTGCGGCTTAAAGTTTGAGCCAATCGGCTTGCGGCTTGAAGTTTCGACCAATCGGCTTGCGACTTAAAGTTTCGGCCAATCGGCTTGCGGCTTAAAGTTTTGGCCAATCGGCTTGCGGCTTAAAGTTTCAGCCAATCGGCTTGCGGCTTGAAGTTTCGACCAATCGGCTTGAGACTTGAAGTTTCGGCCAATCGACTTGCGACTTGAAGTTTCAGCCAATCGGCTTGAAGTTTCGGCCAATCGGCTTGCGGCTTAAAGTTTCGGCCAATCGGCTTGCGGCTTAAAGTTTCGGCCAATCGGCTTGCGACTTAAAGTTTCGGCCAATCGGCTTGCGACTTAAAGTTTCGGGTAATCGACTTGCGGCTTGAAGTTTCGGCCAATCGGCTTGCGGCTTGAAGTTTTAGCCAATCGGCATGCGACTTGAAGTTTCGGCCAATCGGCTTGAGACTTGAAGTTTCAGCCAATCGGCTTGAAGTTTCGGCCAATCGGCTTGCGGCTTAAAGTTTCGGCCAATCGGCTTGCGACTTAAAGTTTCGGCCAATCGGCTTGCGACTTAAAGTTTCGGCCAATCGGCTTGCGGCTTAAAGTTTCGGCCAATCGGCTTGCGGCTTAAAGTTTCAGCCAATCGGCTTGCGGCTTAAAGTTTCAGCCAATCGGCTTGCGGCTTGAAGTTTCGACCAATCGGCTTGAGACTTGAAGTTTCGGCCAATCGGCTTGCGGCTTAAAGTTTCGGCCAATCGGCTTGCGGCTTAAAGTTTCAGCCAATCGGCTTGCGGCTTAAAGTTTCAGCCAATCGGCTTGCGGCTTGAAGTTTCGACCAATCGGCTTGAGACTTGAAGTTTCGGCCAATCGGCTTGCGGCTTAAAGTTTCGGCCAATCGGATTGCGGCTTGAAGTTTCGACCAATCGGCTTGAGACTTGAAGTTTCGGCCAATCGACTTGCGACTTGAAGTTTCAGCCAATCGGCTTGAAGTTTTGGCCAATCGGCTTGCGGCTTAAAGTTTCGGCCAATCGGCTTGCGGCTTAAAGTTTCGGCCAATCGGCTTGCGACTTAAAGTTTCGGCCAATCGGCTTGCGACTTAAAGTTTCGGGTAATCGACTTGCGGCTTGAAGTTTCGGCCAATCGGCTTGCGGCTTGAAGTTTTAGCCAATCGGCATGCGACTTGAAGTTTCGGCCAATCGGCTTGAGACTTGAAGTTTCGGCCAATCGGCTTGCGGCTTGAAGTTTTCGGCCAATCGGCTTGCGGCTTAAAGTTTTGGCCAATCGGATTGTGGCTTGAAGTTTCAGCCAATCGGCTTGAAGTTTCGGCCAATCGGCTTGCGGCTTGAAGTTTCGGGTAATTGGCTTGCGGCTAGAAGTTTCGGCCAATCGGCTTGCGGCTTAAAGTTTCGGCCAATCGGCTTGCGGCTTAAAGTTTCGGCCAATCGGATTGCGGCTTGAAGTTTTCTGCCAATCGGCTTGCGGCTTAAAGTTTCGGCCAATCGGCTTGCGGCTTAAAGTTTTGGCCAATCGGATTGTGGCTTGAAGTTTCAGCCAATCGGCTTGAAGTTTCGGCCAATCGGCATGCGACTTGAAGTTTCGGCCAATCGGCTTGCGGCTTAAAGTTTCGGCCAATCGGCTTGCGGCTTAAAGTTTCAGCCAATCGGCTTGCGGCTTGAAGTTTCGACCAATCGGCTTGAGACTTGAAGTTTCGGCCAATCGGCTTGCGGCTTGAAGTTTTAGCCAATCGGCTTGCGACTTGAAGTTTCGGCCAATCGGCTTGCCGCTTGAAGTTTCGGGTAATTGGCTTGCGGCTAGAAGTTTCGGCCAATCGGCTTGCGGCTTAAAGTTTCGGCCAATCGGCTTGCGGCTTAAAGTTTCGGCCAATCGGATTGCGGCTTGAAGTTTTCTGCCAATCGGCTTGCGGCTTAAAGTTTCGGCCAATCGGCTTGCGGCTTAAAGTTTTGGCCAATCGGATTGTGGCTTGAAGTTTCAGCCAATCGGCTTGAAGTTTCGGCCAATCGGCATGCGACTTGAAGTTTCGGCCAATCGGCTTGCGGCTTAAAGTTTCGGCCAATCGGCTTGCGGCTTAAAGTTTCAGCCAATCGGCTTGCGGCTTGAAGTTTCGACCAATCGGCTTGAGACTTGAAGTTTCGGCCAATCGACTTGCGACTTGAAGTTTCAGCCAATCGGCTTGAAGTTTCGGCCAATCGGCTTGCGGCTTAAAGTTTCGGCCAATCGGCTTGCGGCTTAAAGTTTCGGCCAATCGGCTTGCGACTTAAAGTTTCGGCCAAACGGCTTGCGACTTAAAGTTTCGGCCAATCGGCTTGCGGCTTAAAGTTTCGGCCAATCGGCTTGCGGCTTAAAGTTTCAGCCAATCGGCTTGCCGCTTGAAGTTTCGACCAATCGGCTTGTGACTTGAAGTTTCGGCCAATCGACTTGCGACTTGAAGTTTCAGCCAATCGGCTTGAAGTTTCGGCCAATCGGCTTGCGGCTTAAAGTTTCGGCCAATCGGCTTGCGACTTAAAGTTTCGGCCAATCGGCTTGCGACTTAAAGTTTCGGCCAATCGGCTTGCGGCTTAAAGTTTCGGCCAATCGGCTTGCGGCTTAAAGTTTCAGCCAATCGGCTTGCGGCTTAAAGTTTCAGCCAATCGGCTTGCGGCTTGAAGTTTCGACCAATCGGCTTGAGACTTGAAGTTTCGGCCAATCGGCTTGCGGCTTAAAGTTTCGGCCAATCGGCTTGCGGCTTAAAGTTTCAGCCAATCGGCTTGCGGCTTAAAGTTTCAGCCAATCGGCTTGCGGCTTGAAGTTTCGACCAATCGGCTTGAGACTTGAAGTTTCGGCCAATCGGCTTGCGGCTTAAAGTTTCGGCCAATCGGATTGCGGCTTGAAGTTTCGACCAATCGGCTTGAGACTTGAAGTTTCGGCCAATCGACTTGCGACTTGAAGTTTCAGCCAATCGGCTTGAAGTTTCGGCCAATCGGCTTGCGGCTTAAAGTTTCGGCCAATCGGCTTGCGGCTTAAAGTTTCGGCCAATCGGCTTGCGACTTAAAGTTTCGGCCAATCGGCTTGCGACTTAAAGTTTCGGGTAATCGACTTGCGGCTTGAAGTTTCGGCCAATCGGCTTGCGGCTTGAAGTTTTAGCCAATCGGCATGCGACTTGAAGTTTCGGCCAATCGGCTTGAGACTTGAAGTTTCGGCCAATCGGCTTGCGGCTTGAAGTTTTCGGCCAATCGGCTTGCGGCTTAAAGTTTTGGCCAATCGGATTGTGGCTTGAAGTTTCAGCCAATCGGCTTGAAGTTTCGGCCAATCGGCTTGCGGCTTGAAGTTTCGGGTAATTGGCTTGCGGCTAGAAGTTTCGGCCAATCGGCTTGCGGCTTAAAGTTTCGGCCAATCGGCTTGCGGCTTAAAGTTTCGGCCAATCGGATTGCGGCTTGAAGTTTTCTGCCAATCGGCTTGCGGCTTAAAGTTTCGGCCAATCGGCTTGCGGCTTAAAGTTTTGGCCAATCGGATTGTGGCTTGAAGTTTCAGCCAATCGGCTTGAAGTTTCGGCCAATCGGCATGCGACTTGAAGTTTCGGCCAATCGGCTTGCGGCTTAAAGTTTCAGCCAATCGGCTTGCGGCTTGAAGTTTCGACCAATCGGCTTGAGACTTGAAGTTTCGGCCAATCGGCTTGCGGCTTGAAGTTTTAGCCAATCGGCTTGCGACTTGAAGTTTCGGCCAATCGGCTTGCCGCTTGAAGTTTTGGGTAATTGGCTTGCGGCTAGAAGTTTCGGCCAATCGGCTTGCGGCTTAAAGTTTCGGCCAATCGGCTTGCGGCTTAAAGTTTCGGCCAATCGGATTGCGGCTTGAAGTTTTCTGCCAATCGGCTTGCGGCTTAAAGTTTCGGCCAATCGGCTTGCGGCTTAAAGTTTTGGCCAATCGGATTGTGGCTTGAAGTTTCAGCCAATCGGCTTGAAGTTTCGGCCAATCGGCATGCGACTTGAAGTTTCGGCCAATCGGCTTGCGGCTTAAAGTTTCGGCCAATCGGCTTGCGGCTTAAAGTTTCAGCCAATCGGCTTGCGGCTTGAAGTTTCGACCAATCGGCTTGAGACTTGAAGTTTCGGCCAATCGACTTGCGACTTGAAGTTTCAGCCAATCGGCTTGAAGTTTCGGCCAATCGGCTTGCGGCTTAAAGTTTCGGCCAATCGGCTTGCGGCTTAAAGTTTCGGCCAATCGGCTTGCGACTTAAAGTTTCGGCCAATCGGCTTGCGACTTAAAGTTTCGGCCAATCGGCTTGCGGCTTAAAGTTTCGGCCAATCGGCTTGCGGCTTAAAGTTTCAGCCAATCGGCTTGCCGCTTGAAGTTTCGACCAATCGGCTTGAGACTTGAAGTTTCGGCCAATCGACTTGCGACTTGAAGTTTCGGCCAATCGGCTTGCGGCTTAAAGTTTCAGCCAATCGGCTTGCGGCTTGAAGTTTCGACCAATCGTCTTGAGACTTGAAGTTTCGGCCAATCGGCTTGCGGCTTGAAGTTTCGGGTAATCGACTTGCGGCTTGAAGTTTCGGCCAATCGGCTTGCGACTTGAAGTTTTAGCCAATCGGCATGCGACTTGAAGTTTCGGCCAATCGGCTTGCGACTTGAAGTTTCGGGTAATTGGCTTGCGGCTTGAAGTTTCGGCCAATCGGCTTGCGGCTTGAAGTTTTAGCCAATCGGCATGCGACTTGAAGTTTCGGCCAATCGGCTTGCGGCTTGAAGTTTCGGGTAATTGGCTTGCGGCTAGAAGTTTCGGCCAATCGGCTTACTGCTTGAAGTTTCGGCCAATCGGCTTGAGGCTTGGAGTTTCAGCCAATCAGCTTGCAGATTGAAGTTTCGGCCAATCGGCTTGCGGCTTAAAGTTTCGGCCAATCGGATTGCGGCTTGAAGTTTTCGGCCAATCGGCATGCGGCTTAAAGTTTCGCCCAATCGGATTGCGGCTTGAAGTTTCAGCCAATCGGCTTGAAGTTTCGGCCAATCGGCTTGTGACTTGAAGTTTCGGCCAATCGGCTTGCGGCTTGAAGTTTCGGCCTATCGGCTTGAGGCTTGAAGTTTCAGCCAATCAGCTTGCAGATTGAAGTTTCGGCCAATCGGCTTGCGGCTTGAAGTTTCGGCCAATCGGCTTGCGGCTTAAAGTTTCGGCCAATCGGCTTGCGGCTTAAAGTTTCGGCCAATCGGATTGCGGCTTGAAGTTTTCTGCCAATCGGCTTGCGGCTTGAAGTTTTCGGCCAATCGGCTTGCGGCTTAAAGTTTTGGCCAATCGGATTGTGGCTTGAAGTTTCAGCCAATCGGCTTGAAGTTTCGGCCAATCGGCTTGCGGCTTGAAGTTTCGGGTAATTGGCTTGCGGCTAGAAGTTTCGGCCAATCGGCTTGCGGCTTAAAGTTTCGGCCAATCGGCTTGCGGCTTAAAGTTTCGGCCAATCGGATTGCGGCTTGAAGTTTTCTGCCAATCGGCTTGCGGCTTAAAGTTTCGGCCAATCGGCTTGCGGCTTAAAGTTTTGGCAAATCGGATTGTGGCTTGAAGTTTCAGCCAATCGGCTTGAAGTTTCGGCCAATCGGCATGCGACTTGAAGTTTCGGCCAATCGGCTTGCGGCTTAAAGTTTCGGCCAATCGGCTTGCGGCTTAAAGTTTCAGCCAATCGGCTTGCGGCTTGAAGTTTCGACCAATCGGCTTGAGACTTGAAGTTTCGGCCAATCGACTTGCGACTTGAAGTTTCAGCCAATCGGCTTGAAGTTTCAGCCAATCGGCTTGAAGTTTCGGCCAATCGGCTTGCGGCTTAAAGTTTCGGCCAATCGGCTTGCGGCTTAAAGTTTCGGCCAATCGGCTTGTGACTTGAAGTTTCGGCCAATCGGCTTGCGGCTTGAAGTTTCGGCCTATCGGCTTGAGGCTTGAAGTTTCAGCCAATCAGCTTGCAGATTGAAGTTTCGGCCAATCGGCTTGCGGCTTGAAGTTTTGGCCAATCGGCTTGCGGCTTGAAGTTTTGGCCAATCGGCTTGCGACTTGTTCGGCCAGTCAGCTTGCAACGTGACATGTTAGGTATCTATTTACTCGACATAACTTCATCTTTCACATTATGCGAAAAAAATGGGCTAACTTTACTGGTTTTCTTTTTTTAGCACAAAACTGTTTAAAAAATAAAACTTGTTTGAAAAATTAATACTCAAATACCACACGAGATACAAAGTTGCAACCACCGCCATTGTATTCTCTAGGGTCTTTGCTAAAAAAACATGTTTGGCGACTTGATGATCAGCCAATGGGCTTGCGACTTGATATTCAGCCAATGGGCTTGCGACTTGATATTCAGCCAATGGGCTTGCGAATTGTTCGGCCAAACGGCTTGCGGCTTGAAGTTTCGGCCAATCGGCTTATGGCTTGAAGTTTCGGCCAATCGGCTTGAGGCTTGGAGTTTCGGCCAATCGGCTTGCTGCTTAAAGTTTTGGCCAATCGGCTTGCGGCTTGAGGTTTTTGGCAAATCAGCTTGCGGCTTGAAGTTTTCAGCCAATCGGCTTGCGGCTTGAAGTTTCGGCCAATCGGCTTGAGGCTTGGAGTTTCGGCCAATCGGCTTGCTGCTTAAAGTTTCGGCCAATCGGCTTGCGGCTTGAAGTTTTCGGCCAATCAGCTTGCGGCTTGAAGTTTTCGGCCAATCGGCTTGTGGCTTGAAGTTTCGGCCAATCGGCTTGCGGCTTGAAGTTTCGGCCAATTGGCTTGCGGCTTGAAGTTTCGGCCAATTGGCTTGAAGTTTCGGTCAGTCGGCTTGCGGCTTGAAGTTTCGGCCAATCAGCTTGCGACGTGACATGCTAGTTATCTATTTACTCGGCATAACTTCATCTTTCACATTATGCGAAAAAATGGGCTAACTTTACTGTTTTTTTTTTTTTTAGCACAAAACTGTTTAAAAAGAAAAGTTGTTTGAAAAATTGATGCGCAAATACCGCACGAGATACAAAGTTGCAACGACCGCCATTGTATTCTCTAGGATCTTTGCTAAAAAAACATATGTTTGGCGACTTGATCAGCCAATTGCGACTTGAAGTTTTGGCCAATGGGCTTGCGACTTGATATTCAGCCAATGGGCTTGCGACTTGATGTTCGGCCAATGGGCTTGCGAATTGTTTGGCCAATGGGCTTGCGGCTTGAAGTTTCGGCCAATCGGCTTGCAGCTTGAAATTTCAGCCAATCGGCTAGCGGCTTGAAGTTTCGGCCAATCGGCTTGCGACTTGAAGTTTCGGCCAATCGGCTTGCGGCTTAAAGTTTCAGCCAATCGGCTTGCGGCTTGAAGTTTCGACCAATCGGCTTGAGACTTGAAGTTTCGGCCAATCGACTTGCGACTTGAAGTTTCAGGCAATCGGCTTGAAGTTTCGGCCAATCGGCTTGCGACTTGAAGTTTCGGCCAATCGACTTGCGACTTGAAGTTTCAGCCAATCGGCTTGAAGTTTCGGCCAATCGGTTTGCGGCTTAAAGTTTCGGCCAATCGGCTTGCGACTTAAAGTTTCGGCCAATCGGCTTGCGACTTAAAGTTTCGGCCAATCGGCTTGCGGCTTAAAGTTTCGGCCAATCGGCTTGCGGCTTAAAGTTTCAGCCAATCGGCTTGCGGCTTAAAGTTTCAGCCAATCGGCTTGCGGCTTGAAGTTTCGACCAATCGGCTTGAGACTTGAAGTTTCGGCCAATCGGCTTGCGGCTTAAAGTTTCGGCCAATCGGCTTGCGGCTTAAAGTTTCAGCCAATCGGCTTGCGGCTTAAAGTTTCAGCCAATCGGCTTGCGGCTTGAAGTTTCGACCAATCGGCTTGAGACTTGAAGTTTCGGCCAATCGACTTGCGACTTGAAGTTTCAGCCAATCGGCTTGAAGTTTCGGCCAATCGGCTTGCGGCTTAAAGTTTCGGCCAATCGGCTTGCGGCTTAAAGTTTCGGCCAATCGGCTTGCGACTTAAAGTTTCGGCCAATCGGCTTGCGACTTAAAGTTTCGGGTAATCGACTTGCGGCTTGAAGTTTCGGCCAATCGGCTTGCGGCTTGAAGTTTTAGCCAATCGGCATGCGACTTGAAGTTTCGGCCAATCGGCTTGAGACTTGAAGTTTCGGCCAATCGGCTTGCGGCTTGAAGTTTTCGGCCAATCGGCTTGCGGCTTAAAGTTTTGGCCAATCGGATTGTGGCTTGAAGTTTCAGCCAATCGGCTTGAAGTTTCGGCCAATCGGCTTGCGGCTTGAAGTTTCGGGTAATTGGCTTGCGGCTAGAAGTTTCCGCCAATCGGCTTGCGGCTTAAAGTTTCGGCCAATCGGCTTGCGGCTTAAAGTTTCAGCCAATCGGCTTGCGGCTTGAAGTTTCGACCAATCGGCTTGAGACTTGAAGTTTCGGCCAATCGGCTTGCAGCTTGAAGTTTTAGCCAATCGGCTTGCGACTTGAAGTTTCGGCCAATCGGCTTGCCGCTTGAAGTTTCGGGTAATTGGCTTGCGGCTAGAAGTTTCGGCCAATCGGCTTGCGGCTTAAAGTTTCGGCCAATCGGCTTGCGGCTTAAAGTTTCGGCCAATCGGATTGCGGCTTGAAGTTTTCTGCCAATCGGCTTGCGGCTTAAAGTTTCGGCCAATCGGCTTGCGGCTTAAAGTTTTGGCCAATCGGATTGTGGCTTGAAGTTTCAGCCAATCGGCTTGAAGTTTCGGCCAATCGGCATGCGACTTGAAGTTTCGGCCAATCGGCTTGCGGCTTAAAGTTTCGGCCAATCGGCTTGCGGCTTAAAGTTTCAGCCAATCGGCTTGCGGCTTGAAGTTTCGACCAATCGGCTTGAGACTTGAAGTTTCGGCCAATCGACTTGCGACTTGAAGTTTCAGCCAATCGGCTTGAAGTTTCGGCCAATCGGCTTGAGACTTGAAGTTTCGGCCAATCGACTTGCGACTTGAAGTTTCGGCCAATCGGCTTGCGGCTTAAAGTTTCAGCCAATCGGCTTGCGGCTTGAAGTTTCGACCAATCGTCTTGAGACTTGAAGTTTCGGCCAATCGGCTTGCGGCTTGAAGTTTCGGGTAATCGACTTGCGGCTTGAAGTTTCGGCCAATCGGCTTGCGACTTGAAGTTTTAGCCAATCGGCATGCGACTTGAAGTTTCGGCCAATCGGCTTGCGACTTGAAGTTTCGGGTAATTGGCTTGCGGCTTGAAGTTTCGGCCAATCGGCTTGCGGCTTGAAGTTTTAGCCAATCGGCATGCGACTTGAAGTTTCGGCCAATCGGCTTGCGGCTTGAAGTTTCGGGTAATTGGCTTGCGGCTAGAAGTTTCGGCCAATCGGCTTACTGCTTGAAGTTTCGGCCAATCGGCTTGAGGCTTGGAGTTTCAGCCAATCAGCTTGCAGATTGAAGTTTCGGCCAATCGGCTTGCGGCTTAAAGTTTCGGCCAATCGGATTGCGGCTTGAAGTTTTCGGCCAATCGGCATGCGGCTTAAAGTTTCGCCCAATCGGATTGCGGCTTGAAGTTTCAGCCAATCGGCTTGAAGTTTCGGCCAATCGGCTTGTGACTTGAAGTTTCGGCCAATCGGCTTGCGGCTTGAAGTTTCGGCCTATCGGCTTGAGGCTTGAAGTTTCAGCCAATCAGCCTACAGATTGAAGTTTCGGCCAATCGGCTTGCGGCTTGAAGTTTCGGCCAATCGGCTTGCGGCTTAAAGTTTCGGCCAATCGGCTTGCGGCTTAAAGTTTCGGCCAATCGGATTGCGGCTTGAAGTTTTCTGCCAATCGGCTTGCGGCTTGAAGTTTTCGGCCAATCGGCTTGCGGCTTAAAGTTTTGGCCAATCGGATTGTGGCTTGAAGTTTCAGCCAATCGGCTTGAAGTTTCGGCCAATCGGCTTGCGGCTTGAAGTTTCGGGTAATTGGCTTGCGGCTAGAAGTTTCGGCCAATCGGCTTGCGGCTTAAAGTTTCGGCCAATCGGCTTGCGGCTTAAAGTTTCGGCCAATCGGATTGCGGCTTGAAGTTTTCTGCCAATCGGCTTGCGGCTTAAAGTTTCGGCCAATCGGATTGTGGCTTGAAGTTTCAGCCAATCGGCTTGAAGTTTCGGCCAATCGGCATGCGACTTGAAGTTTCGGCCAATCGGCTTGCGGCTTAAAGTTTCGGCCAATCGGCTTGCGGCTTAAAGTTTCAGCCAATCGGCTTGCGGCTTGAAGTTTCGACCAATCGGCTTGAGACTTGAAGTTTCGGCCAATCGACTTGCGACTTGAAGTTTCAGCCAATCGGCTTGAAGTTTCGGCCAATCGGCTTGCGGCTTAAAGTTTCGGCCAATCGGCTTGCGGCTTAAAGTTTCGGCCAATCGGCTTGCGACTTAAAGTTTCGGCCAATCGGCTTGCGACTTAAAGTTTCGGCCAATCGGCTTGCGGCTTAAAGTTTCGGCCAATCGGCTTGCGGCTTAAAGTTTCGGCCAATCGGCTTGTGACTTGAAGTTTCGGCCAATCGGCTTGCGGCTTGAAGTTTCGGCCTATCGGCTTGAGGCTTGAAGTTTCAGCCAATCAGCTTGCAGATTGAAGTTTCGGCCAATCGGCTTGCGGCTTGAAGTTTTGGCCAATCGGCTTGCGGCTTGAAGTTTTGGCCAATCGGCTTGCGACTTGTTCGGCCAGTCAGCTTGCAACGTGACATGTTAGGTATCTATTTACTCGACATAACTTCATCTTTCACATTATGCGAAAAAAATGGGCTAACTTTACTGGTTTTCTTTTTTTAGCACAAAACTGTTTAAAAAATAAAACTTGTTTGAAAAATTAATACTCAAATACCACACGAGATACAAAGTTGCAACCACCGCCATTGTATTCTCTAGGGTCTTTGCTAAAAAAACATGTTTGGCGACTTGATGATCAGCCAATGGGCTTGCGACTTGATATTCAGCCAATGGGCTTGCGACTTGATATTCAGCCAATGGGCTTGCGAATTGTTCGGCCAAACGGCTTGCGGCTTGAAGTTTCGGCCAATCGGCTTATGGCTTGAAGTTTCGGCCAATCGGCCTGAGGCTTGGAGTTTCGGCCAATCGGCTTGCTGCTTAAAGTTTTGGCCAATCGGCTTGCGGCTTGAGGTTTTTGGCAAATCAGCTTGCGGCTTGAAGTTTTCAGCCAATCGGCTTGCGGCTTGAAGTTTCGGCCAATCGGCTTGAGGCTTGGAGTTTCGGCCAATCGGCTTGCTGCTTAAAGTTTCGGCCAATCGGCTTGCGGCTTGAAGTTTTCGGCCAATCAGCTTGCGGCTTGAAGTTTTCGGCCAATCGGCTTGTGGCTTGAAGTTTCGGCCAATCGGCTTGCGGCTTGAAGTTTCGGCCAATTGGCTTGCGGCTTGAAGTTTCGGCCAATTGGCTTGAAGTTTCGGTCAGTCGGCTTGCGGCTTGAAGTTTCGGCCAATCAGCTTGCGACGTGACATGCTAGTTATCTATTTACTCGGCATAACTTCATCTTTCACATTATGCGAAAAAATGGGCTAACTTTACTGTTTTTTTTTTTTTTAGCACAAAACTGTTTAAAAAGAAAAGTTGTTTGAAAAATTGATGCGCAAATACCGCACGAGATACAAAGTTGCAACGACCGCCATTGTATTCTCTAGGATCTTTGCTAAAAAAACATATGTTTGGCGACTTGATCAGCCAATTGCGACTTGAAGTTTTGGCCAATGGGCTTGCGACTTGATATTCAGCCAATGGGCTTGCGACTTGATGTTCGGCCAATGGGCTTGCGAATTGTTTGGCCAATGGGCTTGCGGCTTGAAGTTTCGGCCAATCGGCTTGCAGCTTGAAATTTCAGCCAATCGGCTAGCGGCTTGAAGTTTCGGCCAATCGGCTTGCGACTTGAAGTTTCGGCCAATCGGCTTGCGGCTTAAAGTTTCAGCCAATCGGCTTGCGGCTTGAAGTTTCGACCAATCGGCTTGAGACTTGAAGTTTCGGCCAATCGACTTGCGACTTGAAGTTTCAGGCAATCGGCTTGAAGTTTCGGCCAATCGGCTTGCGACTTGAAGTTTCGGCCAATCGACTTGCGACTTGAAGTTTCAGCCAATCGGCTTGAAGTTTCGGCCAATCGGTTTGCGGCTTAAAGTTTCGGCCAATCGGCTTGCGACTTAAAGTTTCGGCCAATCGGCTTGCGACTTAAAGTTTCGGCCAATCGGCTTGCGGCTTAAAGTTTCGGCCAATCGGCTTGCGGCTTAAAGTTTCAGCCAATCGGCTTGCGGCTTAAAGTTTCAGCCAATCGGCTTGCGGCTTGAAGTTTCGACCAATCGGCTTGAGACTTGAAGTTTCGGCCAATCGGCTTGCGGCTTAAAGTTTCGGCCAATCGGCTTGCGGCTTAAAGTTTCAGCCAATCGGCTTGCGGCTTAAAGTTTCAGCCAATCGGCTTGCGGCTTGAAGTTTCGACCAATCGGCTTGAGACTTGAAGTTTCGGCCAATCGACTTGCGACTTGAAGTTTCAGCCAATCGGCTTGAAGTTTCGGCCAATCGGCTTGCGGCTTAAAGTTTCGGCCAATCGGCTTGCGGCTTAAAGTTTCGGCCAATCGGCTTGCGACTTAAAGTTTCGGCCAATCGGCTTGCGACTTAAAGTTTCGGGTAATCGACTTGCGGCTTGAAGTTTCGGCCAATCGGCTTGCGGCTTGAAGTTTTAGCCAATCGGCATGCGACTTGAAGTTTGGGCCAATCGGCTTGAGACTTGAAGTTTCGGCCAATCGGCTTGCGGCTTGAAGTTTTCGGCCAATCGGCTTGCGGCTTAAAGTTTTGGCCAATCGGATTGTGGCTTGAAGTTTCAGCCAATCGGCTTGAAGTTTCGGCCAATCGGCTTGCGGCTTGAAGTTTCGGGTAATTGGCTTGCGGCTAGAAGTTTCCGCCAATCGGCTTGCGGCTTAAAGTTTCGGCCAATCGGCTTGCGGCTTAAAGTTTCAGCCAATCGGCTTGCGGCTTGAAGTTTCGACCAATCGGCTTGAGACTTGAAGTTTCGGCCAATCGGCTTGCAGCTTGAAGTTTTAGCCAATCGGCTTGCGACTTGAAGTTTCGGCCAATCGGCTTGCCGCTTGAAGTTTCGGGTAATTGGCTTGCGGCTAGAAGTTTCGGCCAATCGGCTTGCGGCTTAAAGTTTCGGCCAATCGGCTTGCGGCTTAAAGTTTCGGCCAATCGGATTGCGGCTTGAAGTTTTCTGCCAATCGGCTTGCGGCTTAAAGTTTCGGCCAATCGGCTTGCGGCTTAAAGTTTTGGCCAATCGGATTGTGGCTTGAAGTTTCAGCCAATCGGCTTGAAGTTTCGGCCAATCGGCATGCGACTTGAAGTTTCGGCCAATCGGCTTGCGGCTTAAAGTTTCGGCCAATCGGCTTGCGGCTTAAAGTTTCAGCCAATCGGCTTGCGGCTTGAAGTTTCGACCAATCGGCTTGAGACTTGAAGTTTCGGCCAATCGACTTGCGACTTGAAGTTTCAGCCAATCGGCTTGAAGTTTCGGCCAATCGGCTTGAGACTTGAAGTTTCGGCCAATCGACTTGCGACTTGAAGTTTCGGCCAATCGGCTTGCGGCTTAAAGTTTCAGCCAATCGGCTTGCGGCTTGAAGTTTCGACCAATCGTCTTGAGACTTGAAGTTTCGGCCAATCGGCTTGCGGCTTGAAGTTTCGGGTAATCGACTTGCGGCTTGAAGTTTCGGCCAATCGGCTTGCGACTTGAAGTTTTAGCCAATCGGCATGCGACTTGAAGTTTCGGCCAATCGGCTTGCGACTTGAAGTTTCGGGTAATTGGCTTGCGGCTTGAAGTTTCGGCCAATCGGCTTGCGGCTTGAAGTTTTAGCCAATCGGCATGCGACTTGAAGTTTCGGCCAATCGGCTTGCGGCTTGAAGTTTCGGGTAATTGGCTTGCGGCTAGAAGTTTCGGCCAATCGGCTTACTGCTTGAAGTTTCGGCCAATCGGCTTGAGGCTTGGAGTTTCAGCCAATCAGCTTGCAGATTGAAGTTTCGGCCAATCGGCTTGCGGCTTAAAGTTTCGGCCAATCGGATTGCGGCTTGAAGTTTTCGGCCAATCGGCATGCGGCTTAAAGTTTCGCCCAATCGGATTGCGGCTTGAAGTTTCAGCCAATCGGCTTGAAGTTTCGGCCAATCGGCTTGTGACTTGAAGTTTCGGCCAATCGGCTTGCGGCTTGAAGTTTCGGCCTATCGGCTTGAGGCTTGAAGTTTCAGCCAATCAGCCTACAGATTGAAGTTTCGGCCAATCGGCTTGCGGCTTGAAGTTTCGGCCAATCGGCTTGCGGCTTAAAGTTTCGGCCAATCGGCTTGCGGCTTAAAGTTTCGGCCAATCGGATTGCGGCTTGAAGTTTTCTGCCAATCGGCTTGCGGCTTGAAGTTTTCGGCCAATCGGCTTGCGGCTTAAAGTTTTGGCCAATCGGATTGTGGCTTGAAGTTTCAGCCAATCGGCTTGAAGTTTCGGCCAATCGGCTTGCGGCTTGAAGTTTCGGGTAATTGGCTTGCGGCTAGAAGTTTCGGCCAATCGGCTTGCGGCTTAAAGTTTCGGCCAATCGGCTTGCGGCTTAAAGTTTCGGCCAATCGGATTGCGGCTTGAAGTTTTCTGCCAATCGGCTTGCGGCTTAAAGTTTCGGCCAATCGGCTTGCGGCTTAAAGTTTTGGCCAATCGGATTGTGGCTTGAAGTTTCAGCCAATCGGCTTGAAGTTTCGGCCAATCGGCATGCGACTTGAAGTTTCGGCCAATCGGCTTGCGGCTTAAAGTTTCGGCCAATCGGCTTGCGGCTTAAAGTTTCAGCCAATCGGCTTGCGGCTTGAAGTTTCGACCAATCGGCTTGAGACTTGAAGTTTCGGCCAATCGACTTGCGACTTGAAGTTTCAGCCAATCGGCTTGAAGTTTCAGCCAATCGGCTTGAAGTTTCGGCCAATCGGCTTGCGGCTTAAAGTTTCGGCCAATCGGCTTGCGGCTTAAAGTTTCGGCCAATCGGCTTGTGACTTGAAGTTTCGGCCAATCGGCTTGCGGCTTGAAGTTTCGGCCTATCGGCTTGAGGCTTGAAGTTTCAGCCAATCAGCTTGCAGATTGAAGTTTCGGCCAATCGGCTTGCGGCTTGAAGTTTTGGCCAATCGGCTTGCGGCTTGAAGTTTTGGCCAATCGGCTTGCGACTTGTTCGGCCAGTCAGCTTGCAACGTGACATGTTAGGTATCTATTTACTCGACATAACTTCATCTTTCACATTATGCGAAAAAAATGGGCTAACTTTACTGGTTTTCTTTTTTTAGCACAAAACTGTTTAAAAAATAAAACTTGTTTGAAAAATTAATACTCAAATACCACACGAGATACAAAGTTGCAACCACCGCCATTGTATTCTCTAGGGTCTTTGCTAAAAAAACATGTTTGGCGACTTGATGATCAGCCAATGGGCTTGCGACTTGATATTCAGCCAATGGGCTTGCGACTTGATATTCAGCCAATGGGCTTGCGAATTGTTCGGCCAAACGGCTTGCGGCTTGAAGTTTCGGCCAATCGGCTTATGGCTTGAAGTTTCGGCCAATCGGCTTGAGGCTTGGAGTTTCGGCCAATCGGCTTGCTGCTTAAAGTTTTGGCCAATCGGCTTGCGGCTTGAGGTTTTTGGCAAATCAGCTTGCGGCTTGAAGTTTTCAGCCAATCGGCTTGCGGCTTGAAGTTTCGGCCAATCGGCTTGAGGCTTGGAGTTTCGGCCAATCGGCTTGCTGCTTAAAGTTTCGGCCAATCGGCTTGCGGCTTGAAGTTTTCGGCCAATCAGCTTGCGGCTTGAAGTTTTCGGCCAATCGGCTTGTGGCTTGAAGTTTCGGCCAATCGGCTTGCGGCTTGAAGTTTCGGCCAATTGGCTTGCGGCTTGAAGTTTCGGCCAATTGGCTTGAAGTTTCGGTCAGTCGGCTTGCGGCTTGAAGTTTCGGCCAATCAGCTTGCGACGTGACATGCTAGTTATCTATTTACTCGGCATAACTTCATCTTTCACATTATGCGAAAAAATGGGCTAACTTTACTGTTTTTTTTTTTTAGCACAAAACTGTTTAAAAAGAAAAGTTGTTTGAAAAATTGATGCGCAAATACCGCACGAGATACAAAGTTGCAACGACCGCCATTGTATTCTCTAGGATCTTTGCTAAAAAAACATATGTTTGGCGACTTGATCAGCCAATTGCGACTTGAAGTTTTGGCCAATGGGCTTGCGACTTGATATTCAGCCAATGGGCTTGCGACTTGATGTTCGGCCAATGGGCTTGCGAATTGTTTGGCCAATGGGCTTGCGGCTTGAAGTTTCGGCCAATCGGCTTGCAGCTTGAAATTTCAGCCAATCGGCTAGCGGCTTGAAGTTTCGGCCAATCGGCTTGCGACTTGAAGTTTCGGCCAATCGGCTTGCGGCTTAAAGTTTCAGCCAATCGGCTTGCGGCTTGAAGTTTCGACCAATCGGCTTGAGACTTGAAGTTTCGGCCAATCGACTTGCGACTTGAAGTTTCAGGCAATCGGCTTGAAGTTTCGGCCAATCGGCTTGCGACTTGAAGTTTCGGCCAATCGACTTGCGACTTGAAGTTTCAGCCAATCGGCTTGAAGTTTCGGCCAATCGGTTTGCGGCTTAAAGTTTCGGCCAATCGGCTTGCGACTTAAAGTTTCGGCCAATCGGCTTGCGACTTAAAGTTTCGGCCAATCGGCTTGCGGCTTAAAGTTTCGGCCAATCGGCTTGCGGCTTAAAGTTTCAGCCAATCGGCTTGCGGCTTAAAGTTTCAGCCAATCGGCTTGCGGCTTGAAGTTTCGACCAATCGGCTTGAGACTTGAAGTTTCGGCCAATCGGCTTGCGGCTTAAAGTTTCGGCCAATCGGCTTGCGGCTTAAAGTTTCAGCCAATCGGCTTGCGGCTTAAAGTTTCAGCCAATCGGCTTGCGGCTTGAAGTTTCGACCAATCGGCTTGAGACTTGAAGTTTCGGCCAATCGACTTGCGACTTGAAGTTTCAGCCAATCGGCTTGAAGTTTCGGCCAATCGGCTTGCGGCTTAAAGTTTCGGCCAATCGGCTTGCGGCTTAAAGTTTCGGCCAATCGGCTTGCGACTTAAAGTTTCGGCCAATCGGCTTGCGACTTAAAGTTTCGGGTAATCGACTTGCGGCTTGAAGTTTCGGCCAATCGGCTTGCGGCTTGAAGTTTTAGCCAATCGGCATGCGACTTGAAGTTTCGGCCAATCGGCTTGAGACTTGAAGTTTCGGCCAATCGGCTTGCGGCTTGAAGTTTTCGGCCAATCGGCTTGCGGCTTAAAGTTTTGGCCAATCGGATTGTGGCTTGAAGTTTCAGCCAATCGGCTTGAAGTTTCGGCCAATCGGCTTGCGGCTTGAAGTTTCGGGTAATTGGCTTGCGGCTAGAAGTTTCCGCCAATCGGCTTGCGGCTTAAAGTTTCGGCCAATCGGCTTGCGGCTTAAAGTTTCAGCCAATCGGCTTGCGGCTTGAAGTTTCGACCAATCGGCTTGAGACTTGAAGTTTCGGCCAATCGGCTTGCAGCTTGAAGTTTTAGCCAATCGGCTTGCGACTTGAAGTTTCGGCCAATCGGCTTGCCGCTTGAAGTTTCGGGTAATTGGCTTGCGGCTAGAAGTTTCGGCCAATCGGCTTGCGGCTTAAAGTTTCGGCCAATCGGCTTGCGGCTTAAAGTTTCGGCCAATCGGATTGCGGCTTGAAGTTTTCTGCCAATCGGCTTGCGGCTTAAAGTTTCGGCCAATCGGCTTGCGGCTTAAAGTTTTGGCCAATCGGATTGTGGCTTGAAGTTTCAGCCAATCGGCTTGAAGTTTCGGCCAATCGGCATGCGACTTGAAGTTTCGGCCAATCGGCTTGCGGCTTAAAGTTTCGGCCAATCGGCTTGCGGCTTAAAGTTTCAGCCAATCGGCTTGCGGCTTGAAGTTTCGACCAATCGGCTTGAGACTTGAAGTTTCGGCCAATCGACTTGCGACTTGAAGTTTCAGCCAATCGGCTTGAAGTTTCGGCCAATCGGCTTGCGGCTTAAAGTTTCGGCCAATCGGCTTGCGGCTTAAAGTTTCGGCCAATCGGCTTGCGACTTAAAGTTTCGGCCAATCGGCTTGCGACTTAAAGTTTCGGCCAATCGGCTTGCGGCTTAAAGTTTCGGCCAATCGGCTTGCGGCTTAAAGTTTCAGCCAATCGGCTTGCCGCTTGAAGTTTCGACCAATCGGCTTGAGACTTGAAGTTTCGGCCAATCGGCTTGCGACTTGAAGTTTCGGCCAATCGGCTTGCGGCTTGAAGTTTCGGCCTATCGGCTTGAGGCTTGAAGTTTCAGCCAATCAGCTTGCAGATTGAAGTTTCGGCCAATCGGCTTGCGGCTTGAAGTTTCGGCCAATCGGCTTGCGGCTTGAAGTTTCGGGTAATTGGCTTGCGGCTAGAAGTTTCGGCCAATCGGCTTGCGGCTTAAAGTTTCGGCCAATCGGCTTGCGGCTTAAAGTTTCGGCCAATCGGATTGCGGCTTGAAGTTTTCTGCCAATCGGCTTGCGGCTTAAAGTTTCGGCCAATCGGCTTGCGGCTTAAAGTTTTGGCCAATCGGATTGTGGCTTGAAGTTTCAGCCAATCGGCTTGAAGTTTCGGCCAATCGGCATGCGACTTGAAGTTTCGGCCAATCGGCTTGCGGCTTAAAGTTTCGGCCAATCGGCTTGCGGCTTAAAGTTTCAGCCAATCGGCTTGCGGCTTGAAGTTTCGACCAATCGGCTTGAGACTTGAAGTTTCGGCCAATCGACTTGCGACTTGAAGTTTCAGCCAATCGGCTTGAAGTTTCAGCCAATCGGCTTGAAGTTTCGGCCAATCGGCTTGCGGCTTAAAGTTTCGGCCAATCGGCTTGCGGCTTAAAGTTTCGGCCAATCGGCTTGTGACTTGAAGTTTCGGCCAATCGGCTTGCGGCTTGAAGTTTCGGCCTATCGGCTTGAGGCTTGAAGTTTCAGCCAATCAGCTTGCAGATTGAAGTTTCGGCCAATCGGCTTGCGGCTTGAAGTTTTGGCCAATCGGCTTGCGGCTTGAAGTTTTGGCCAATCGGCTTGCGACTTGTTCGGCCAGTCAGCTTGCAACGTGACATGTTAGGTATCTATTTACTCGACATAACTTCATCTTTCACATTATGCGAAAAAAATGGGCTAACTTTACTGGTTTTCTTTTTTTAGCACAAAACTGTTTAAAAAATAAAACTTGTTTGAAAAATTAATACTCAAATACCACACGAGATACAAAGTTGCAACCACCGCCATTGTATTCTCTAGGGTCTTTGCTAAAAAAACATGTTTGGCGACTTGATGATCAGCCAATGGGCTTGCGACTTGATATTCAGCCAATGGGCTTGCGACTTGATATTCAGCCAATGGGCTTGCGAATTGTTCGGCCAAACGGCTTGCGGCTTGAAGTTTCGGCCAATCGGCTTATGGCTTGAAGTTTCGGCCAATCGGCTTGAGGCTTGGAGTTTCGGCCAATCGGCTTGCTGCTTAAAGTTTTGGCCAATCGGCTTGCGGCTTGAGGTTTTTGGCAAATCAGCTTGCGGCTTGAAGTTTTCAGCCAATCGGCTTGCGGCTTGAAGTTTCGGCCAATCGGCTTGAGGCTTGGAGTTTCGGCCAATCGGCTTGCTGCTTAAAGTTTCGGCCAATCGGCTTGCGGCTTGAAGTTTTCGGCCAATCAGCTTGCGGCTTGAAGTTTTCGGCCAATCGGCTTGTGGCTTGAAGTTTCGGCCAATCGGCTTGCGGCTTGAAGTTTCGGCCAATTGGCTTGCGGCTTGAAGTTTCGGCCAATTGGCTTGAAGTTTCGTCAGTCGGCTTGCGGCTTGAAGTTTCGGCCAATCAGCTTGCGACGTGACATGCTAGTTATCTATTTACTCGGCATAACTTCATCTTTCACATTATGCGAAAAAATGGGCTAACTTTACTGTTTTTTTTTTTTTTAGCACAAAACTGTTTAAAAAGAAAAGTTGTTTGAAAAATTGATGCGCAAATACCGCACGAGATACAAAGTTGCAACGACCGCCATTGTATTCTCTAGGATCTTTGCTAAAAAAACATATGTTTGGCGACTTGATCAGCCAATTGCGACTTGAAGTTTTGGCCAATGGGCTTGCGACTTGATATTCAGCCAATGGGCTTGCGACTTGATGTTCGGCCAATGGGCTTGCGAATTGTTTGGCCAATGGGCTTGCGGCTTGAAGTTTCGGCCAATCGGCTTGCAGCTTGAAATTTCAGCCAATCGGCTAGCGGCTTGAAGTTTCGGCCAATCGGCTTGCGACTTGAAGTTTCGGCCAATCGGCTTGCGGCTTAAAGTTTCAGCCAATCGGCTTGCGGCTTGAAGTTTCGACCAATCGGCTTGAGACTTGAAGTTTCGGCCAATCGACTTGCGACTTGAAGTTTCAGGCAATCGGCTTGAAGTTTCGGCCAATCGGCTTGCGACTTGAAGTTTCGGCCAATCGACTTGCGACTTGAAGTTTCAGCCAATCGGCTTGAAGTTTCGGCCAATCGGTTTGCGGCTTAAAGTTTCGGCCAATCGGCTTGCGACTTAAAGTTTCGGCCAATCGGCTTGCGACTTAAAGTTTCGGCCAATCGGCTTGCGGCTTAAAGTTTCGGCCAATCGGCTTGCGGCTTAAAGTTTCAGCCAATCGGCTTGCGGCTTAAAGTTTCAGCCAATCGGCTTGCGGCTTGAAGTTTCGACCAATCGGCTTGAGACTTGAAGTTTCGGCCAATCGGCTTGCGGCTTAAAGTTTCGGCCAATCGGCTTGCGGCTTAAAGTTTCAGCCAATCGGCTTGCGGCTTAAAGTTTCAGCCAATCGGCTTGCGGCTTGAAGTTTCGACCAATCGGCTTGAGACTTGAAGTTTCGGCCAATCGACTTGCGACTTGAAGTTTCAGCCAATCGGCTTGAAGTTTCGGCCAATCGGCTTGCGGCTTAAAGTTTCGGCCAATCGGCTTGCGGCTTAAAGTTTCGGCCAATCGGCTTGCGACTTAAAGTTTCGGCCAATCGGCTTGCGACTTAAAGTTTCGGGTAATCGACTTGCGGCTTGAAGTTTCGGCCAATCGGCTTGCGGCTTGAAGTTTTAGCCAATCGGCATGCGACTTGAAGTTTCGGCCAATCGGCTTGAGACTTGAAGTTTCGGCCAATCGGCTTGCGGCTTGAAGTTTTCGGCCAATCGGCTTGCGGCTTAAAGTTTTGGCCAATCGGATTGTGGCTTGAAGTTTCAGCCAATCGGCTTGAAGTTTCGGCCAATCGGCTTGCGGCTTGAAGTTTCGGGTAATTGGCTTGCGGCTAGAAGTTTCCGCCAATCGGCTTGCGGCTTAAAGTTTCGGCCAATCGGCTTGCGGCTTAAAGTTTCAGCCAATCGGCTTGCGGCTTGAAGTTTCGACCAATCGGCTTGAGACTTGAAGTTTCGGCCAATCGGCTTGCAGCTTGAAGTTTTAGCCAATCGGCTTGCGACTTGAAGTTTCGGCCAATCGGCTTGCCGCTTGAAGTTTCGGGTAATTGGCTTGCGGCTAGAAGTTTCGGCCAATCGGCTTGCGGCTTAAAGTTTCGGCCAATCGGCTTGCGGCTTAAAGTTTCGGCCAATCGGATTGCGGCTTGAAGTTTTCTGCCAATCGGCTTGCGGCTTAAAGTTTCGGCCAATCGGCTTGCGGCTTAAAGTTTTGGCCAATCGGATTGTGGCTTGAAGTTTCAGCCAATCGGCTTGAAGTTTCGGCCAATCGGCATGCGACTTGAAGTTTCGGCCAATCGGCTTGCGGCTTAAAGTTTCGGCCAATCGGCTTGCGGCTTAAAGTTTCAGCCAATCGGCTTGCGGCTTGAAGTTTCGACCAATCGGCTTGAGACTTGAAGTTTCGGCCAATCGACTTGCGACTTGAAGTTTCAGCCAATCGGCTTGAAGTTTCGGCCAATCGGCTTGAGACTTGAAGTTTCGGCCAATCGACTTGCGACTTGAAGTTTCGGCCAATCGGCTTGCGGCTTAAAGTTTCAGCCAATCGGCTTGCGGCTTGAAGTTTCGACCAATCGTCTTGAGACTTGAAGTTTCGGCCAATCGGCTTGCGGCTTGAAGTTTCGGGTAATCGACTTGCGGCTTGAAGTTTCGGCCAATCGGCTTGCGACTTGAAGTTTTAGCCAATCGGCATGCGACTTGAAGTTTCGGCCAATCGGCTTGCGACTTGAAGTTTCGGGTAATTGGCTTGCGGCTTGAAGTTTCGGCCAATCGGCTTGCGGCTTGAAGTTTTAGCCAATCGGCATGCGACTTGAAGTTTCGGCCAATCGGCTTGCGGCTTGAAGTTTCGGGTAATTGGCTTGCGGCTAGAAGTTTCGGCCAATCGGCTTACTGCTTGAAGTTTCGGCCAATCGGCTTGAGGCTTGGAGTTTCAGCCAATCAGCTTGCAGATTGAAGTTTCGGCCAATCGGCTTGCGGCTTAAAGTTTCGGCCAATCGGATTGCGGCTTGAAGTTTTCGGCCAATCGGCATGCGGCTTAAAGTTTCGCCCAATCGGATTGCGGCTTGAAGTTTCAGCCAATCGGCTTGAAGTTTCGGCCAATCGGCTTGTGACTTGAAGTTTCGGCCAATCGGCTTGCGGCTTGAAGTTTCGGCCTATCGGCTTGAGGCTTGAAGTTTCAGCCAATCAGCCTACAGATTGAAGTTTCGGCCAATCGGCTTGCGGCTTGAAGTTTCGGCCAATCGGCTTGCGGCTTAAAGTTTCGGCCAATCGGCTTGCGGCTTAAAGTTTCGGCCAATCGGATTGCGGCTTGAAGTTTTCTGCCAATCGGCTTGCGACTTGAAGTTTTCGGCCAATCGGCTTGCGGCTTAAAGTTTTGGCCAATCGGATTGTGGCTTGAAGTTTCAGCCAATCGGCTTGAAGTTTCGGCCAATCGGCTTGCGGCTTGAAGTTTCGGGTAATTGGCTTGCGGCTAGAAGTTTCGGCCAATCGGCTTGCGGCTTAAAGTTTCGGCCAATCGGCTTGCGGCTTAAAGTTTCGGCCAATCGGATTGCGGCTTGAAGTTTTCTGCCAATCGGCTTGCGGCTTAAAGTTTCGGCCAATCGGATTGTGGCTTGAAGTTTCAGCCAATCGGCTTGAAGTTTCGGCCAATCGGCATGCGACTTGAAGTTTCGGCCAATCGGCTTGCGGCTTAAAGTTTCGGCCAATCGGCTTGCGGCTTGAAGTTTCGGCCAATCGGCTTGCGGCTTAAAGTTTCGGCCAATCGGCTTGCGGCTTAAAGTTTCGGCCAATCGGATTGCGGCTTGAAGTTTTCTGCCAATCGGCTTGCGGCTTGAAGTTTTCGGCCAATCGGCTTGCGGCTTAAAGTTTTGGCCAATCGGATTGTGGCTTGAAGTTTCAGCCAATCGGCTTGAAGTTTCGGCCAATCGGCTTGCGGCTTGAAGTTTCGGGTAATTGGCTTGCGGCTAGAAGTTTCGGCCAATCGGCTTGCGGCTTAAAGTTTCGGCCAATCGGCTTGCGGCTTAAAGTTTCGGCCAATCGGATTGCGGCTTGAAGTTTTCTGCCAATCGGCTTGCGGCTTAAAGTTTCGGCCAATCGGCTTGCGGCTTAAAGTTTTGGCCAATCGGATTGTGGCTTGAAGTTTCAGCCAATCGGCTTGAAGTTTCGGCCAATCGGCATGCGACTTGAAGTTTCGGCCAATCGGCTTGCGGCTTAAAGTTTCGGCCAATCGGCTTGCGGCTTAAAGTTTCAGCCAATCGGCTTGCGGCTTGAAGTTTCGACCAATCGGCTTGAGACTTGAAGTTTCGGCCAATCGACTTGCGACTTGAAGTTTCAGCCAATCGGCTTGAAGTTTCAGCCAATCGGCTTGAAGTTTCGGCCAATCGGCTTGCGGCTTGAAGTTTCGGCCTATCGGCTTGAGGCTTGAAGTTTCAGCCAATCAGCTTGCAGATTGAAGTTTCGGCCAATCGGCTTGCGGCTTGAAGTTTTGGCCAATCGGCTTGCGGCTTGAAGTTTTGGCCAATCGGCTTGCGACTTGTTCGGCCAGTCAGCTTGCAACGTGACATGTTAGGTATCTATTTACTCGACATAACTTCATCTTTCACATTATGCGAAAAAAATGGGCTAACTTTACTGGTTTTCTTTTTTTAGCACAAAACTGTTTAAAAAATAAAACTTGTTTGAAAAATTAATACTCAAATACCACACGAGATACAAAGTTGCAACCACCGCCATTGTATTCTCTAGGGTCTTTGCTAAAAAAACATGTTTGGCGACTTGATGATCAGCCAATGGGCTTGCGACTTGATATTCAGCCAATGGGCTTGCGACTTGATATTCAGCCAATGGGCTTGCGAATTGTTCGGCCAAACGGCTTGCGGCTTGAAGTTTCGGCCAATCGGCTTATGGCTTGAAGTTTCGGCCAATCGGCTTGAGGCTTGGAGTTTCGGCCAATCGGCTTGCTGCTTAAAGTTTTGGCCAATCGGCTTGCGGCTTGAGGTTTTTGGCAAATCAGCTTGCGGCTTGAAGTTTTCAGCCAATCGGCTTGCGGCTTGAAGTTTCGGCCAATCGGCTTGAGGCTTGGAGTTTCGGCCAATCGGCTTGCTGCTTAAAGTTTCGGCCAATCGGCTTGCGGCTTGAAGTTTTCGGCCAATCAGCTTGCGGCTTGAAGTTTTCGGCCAATCGGCTTGTGGCTTGAAGTTTCGGCCAATCGGCTTGCGGCTTGAAGTTTCGGCCAATTGGCTTGCGGCTTGAAGTTTCGGCCAATTGGCTTGAAGTTTCGGTCAGTCGGCTTGCGGCTTGAAGTTTCGGCCAATCAGCTTGCGACGTGACATGCTAGTTATCTATTTACTCGGCATAACTTCATCTTTCACATTATGCGAAAAAATGGGCTAACTTTACTGTTTTTTTTTTTTAGCACAAAACTGTTTAAAAAGAAAAGTTGTTTGAAAAATTGATGCGCAAATACCGCACGAGATACAAAGTTGCAACGACCGCCATTGTATTCTCTAGGATCTTTGCTAAAAAAACATATGTTTGGCGACTTGATCAGCCAATTGCGACTTGAAGTTTTGGCCAATGGGCTTGCGACTTGATATTCAGCCAATGGGCTTGCGACTTGATGTTCGGCCAATGGGCTTGCGAATTGTTTGGCCAATGGGCTTGCGGCTTGAAGTTTCGGCCAATCGGCTTGCAGCTTGAAATTTCAGCCAATCGGCTAGCGGCTTGAAGTTTCGGCCAATCGGCTTGCGACTTGAAGTTTCGGCCAATCGGCTTGCGGCTTAAAGTTTCAGCCAATCGGCTTGCGGCTTGAAGTTTCGACCAATCGGCTTGAGACTTGAAGTTTCGGCCAATCGACTTGCGACTTGAAGTTTCAGGCAATCGGCTTGAAGTTTCGGCCAATCGGCTTGCGACTTGAAGTTTCGGCCAATCGACTTGCGACTTGAAGTTTCAGCCAATCGGCTTGAAGTTTCGGCCAATCGGTTTGCGGCTTAAAGTTTCGGCCAATCGGCTTGCGACTTAAAGTTTCGGCCAATCGGCTTGCGACTTAAAGTTTCGGCCAATCGGCTTGCGGCTTAAAGTTTCGGCCAATCGGCTTGCGGCTTAAAGTTTCAGCCAATCGGCTTGCGGCTTAAAGTTTCAGCCAATCGGCTTGCGGCTTGAAGTTTCGACCAATCGGCTTGAGACTTGAAGTTTCGGCCAATCGGCTTGCGGCTTAAAGTTTCGGCCAATCGGCTTGCGGCTTAAAGTTTCAGCCAATCGGCTTGCGGCTTAAAGTTTCAGCCAATCGGCTTGCGGCTTGAAGTTTCGACCAATCGGCTTGAGACTTGAAGTTTCGGCCAATCGACTTGCGACTTGAAGTTTCAGCCAATCGGCTTGAAGTTTCGGCCAATCGGCTTGCGGCTTAAAGTTTCGGCCAATCGGCTTGCGGCTTAAAGTTTCGGCCAATCGGCTTGCGACTTAAAGTTTCGGCCAATCGGCTTGCGACTTAAAGTTTCGGGTAATCGACTTGCGGCTTGAAGTTTCGGCCAATCGGCTTGCGGCTTGAAGTTTTAGCCAATCGGCATGCGACTTGAAGTTTCGGCCAATCGGCTTGAGACTTGAAGTTTCGGCCAATCGGCTTGCGGCTTGAAGTTTTCGGCCAATCGGCTTGCGGCTTAAAGTTTTGGCCAATCGGATTGTGGCTTGAAGTTTCAGCCAATCGGCTTGAAGTTTCGGCCAATCGGCTTGCGGCTTGAAGTTTCGGGTAATTGGCTTGCGGCTAGAAGTTTCCGCCAATCGGCTTGCGGCTTAAAGTTTCGGCCAATCGGCTTGCGGCTTAAAGTTTCAGCCAATCGGCTTGCGGCTTGAAGTTTCGACCAATCGGCTTGAGACTTGAAGTTTCGGCCAATCGGCTTGCAGCTTGAAGTTTTAGCCAATCGGCTTGCGACTTGAAGTTTCGGCCAATCGGCTTGCCGCTTGAAGTTTCGGGTAATTGGCTTGCGGCTAGAAGTTTCGGCCAATCGGCTTGCGGCTTAAAGTTTCGGCCAATCGGCTTGCGGCTTAAAGTTTCGGCCAATCGGATTGCGGCTTGAAGTTTTCTGCCAATCGGCTTGCGGCTTAAAGTTTCGGCCAATCGGCTTGCGGCTTAAAGTTTTGGCCAATCGGATTGTGGCTTGAAGTTTCAGCCAATCGGCTTGAAGTTTCGGCCAATCGGCATGCGACTTGAAGTTTCGGCCAATCGGCTTGCGGCTTAAAGTTTCGGCCAATCGGCTTGCGGCTTAAAGTTTCAGCCAATCGGCTTGCGGCTTGAAGTTTCGACCAATCGGCTTGAGACTTGAAGTTTCGGCCAATCGACTTGCGACTTGAAGTTTCAGCCAATCGGCTTGAAGTTTCGGCCAATCGGCTTGCGGCTTAAAGTTTCGGCCAATCGGCTTGCGGCTTAAAGTTTCGGCCAATCGGCTTGCGACTTAAAGTTTCGGCCAATCGGCTTGCGACTTAAAGTTTCGGCCAATCGGCTTGCGGCTTAAAGTTTCGGCCAATCGGCTTGCGGCTTGAAGTTTCGGCCAATCGGCTTGCGGCTTAAAGTTTCGGCCAATCGGCTTGCGGCTTAAAGTTTCAGCCAATCGGCTTGCGGCTTGAAGTTTCGACCAATCGGCTTGAGACTTGAAGTTTCGGCCAATCGACTTGCGACTTGAAGTTTCAGCCAATCGGCTTGAAGTTTCGGCCAATCGGCTTGCGGCTTAAAGTTTCGGCCAATCGGCTTGCGGCTTAAAGTTTCGGCCAATCGGCTTGCGACTTAAAGTTTCGGCCAATCGGCTTGCGACTTAAAGTTTCGGCCAATCGGCTTGCGGCTTAAAGTTTCGGCCAATCGGCTTGCGGCTTAAAGTTTCAGCCAATCGGCTTGCCGCTTGAAGTTTCGACCAATCGGCTTGAGACTTGAAGTTTCGGCCAATCGGCTTGCGACTTGAAGTTTCGGCCAATCGGCTTGCGGCTTGAAGTTTCGGCCTATCGGCTTGAGGCTTGAAGTTTCAGCCAATCAGCTTGCAGATTGAAGTTTCGGCCAATCGGCTTGCGGCTTGAAGTTTTAGCCAATCGGCTTGCGACTTGAAGTTTCGGCCAATCGGCTTGCCGCTTGAAGTTTCGGGTAATTGGCTTGCGGCTAGAAGTTTCGGCCAATCGGCTTGCGGCTTAAAGTTTCGGCCAATCGGCTTGCGGCTTAAAGTTTCGGCCAATCGGATTGCGGCTTGAAGTTTTCTGCCAATCGGCTTGCGGCTTAAAGTTTCGGCCAATCGGCTTGCGGCTTAAAGTTTTGGCCAATCGGATTGTGGCTTGAAGTTTCAGCCAATCGGCTTGAAGTTTCGGCCAATCGGCATGCGACTTGAAGTTTCGGCCAATCGGCTTGCGGCTTAAAGTTTCGGCCAATCGGCTTGCGGCTTAAAGTTTCAGCCAATCGGCTTGCGGCTTGAAGTTTCGACCAATCGGCTTGAGACTTGAAGTTTCGGCCAATCGACTTGCGACTTGAAGTTTCAGCCAATCGGCTTGAAGTTTCGGCCAATCGGCTTGCGGCTTAAAGTTTCGGCCAATCGGCTTGCGGCTTAAAGTTTCGGCCAATCGGCTTGCGACTTAAAGTTTCGGCCAATCGGCTTGCGACTTAAAGTTTCGGCCAATCGGCTTGCGGCTTAAAGTTTCGGCCAATCGGCTTGCGGCTTGAAGTTTCGGCCAATCGGCTTGCGGCTTAAAGTTTCGGCCAATCGGCTTGCGGCTTAAAGTTTCAGCCAATCGGCTTGCGGCTTGAAGTTTCGACCAATCGGCTTGAGACTTGAAGTTTCGGCCAATCGACTTGCGACTTGAAGTTTCAGCCAATCGGCTTGAAGTTTCGGCCAATCGGCTTGCGGCTTAAAGTTTCGGCCAATCGGCTTGCGGCTTAAAGTTTCGGCCAATCGGCTTGCGACTTAAAGTTTCGGCCAATCGGCTTGCGACTTAAAGTTTCGGCCAATCGGCTTGCGGCTTAAAGTTTCGGCCAATCGGCTTGCGGCTTAAAGTTTCAGCCAATCGGCTTGCCGCTTGAAGTTTCGACCAATCGGCTTGAGACTTGAAGTTTCGGCCAATCGGCTTGCGACTTGAAGTTTCGGCCAATCGGCTTGCGGCTTGAAGTTTCGGCCTATCGGCTTGAGGCTTGAAGTTTCAGCCAATCAGCTTGCAGATTGAAGTTTCGGCCAATCGGCTTGCGGCTTGAAGTTTCGGCCAATCGGCTTGCGGCTTAAAGTTTCGGCCAATCGGCTTGCGGCTTAAAGTTTCGGCCAATCGGATTGCGGCTTGAAGTTTTCTGCCAATCGGCTTGCGGCTTGAAGTTTTCGGCCAATCGGCTTGCGGCTTAAAGTTTTGGCCAATCGGATTGTGGCTTGAAGTTTCAGCCAATCGGCTTGAAGTTTCGGCCAATCGGCTTGCGGCTTGAAGTTTCGGGTAATTGGCTTGCGGCTAGAAGTTTCGGCCAATCGGCTTGCGGCTTAAAGTTTCGGCCAATCGGCTTGCGGCTTAAAGTTTCGGCCAATCGGATTGCGGCTTGAAGTTTTCTGCCAATCGGCTTGCGGCTTAAAGTTTCGGCCAATCGGCTTGCGGCTTAAAGTTTTGGCCAATCGGATTGTGGCTTGAAGTTTCAGCCAATCGGCTTGAAGTTTCGGCCAATCGGCATGCGACTTGAAGTTTCGGCCAATCGGCTTGCGGCTTAAAGTTTCGGCCAATCGGCTTGCGGCTTAAAGTTTCAGCCAATCGGCTTGCGGCTTGAAGTTTCGACCAATCGGCTTGAGACTTGAAGTTTCGGCCAATCGACTTGCGACTTGAAGTTTCAGCCAATCGGCTTGAAGTTTCAGCCAATCGGCTTGAAGTTTCGGCCAATCGGCTTGCGGCTTAAAGTTTCGGCCAATCGGCTTGCGGCTTAAAGTTTCGGCCAATCGGCTTGTGACTTGAAGTTTCGGCCAATCGGCTTGCGGCTTGAAGTTTCGGCCTATCGGCTTGAGGCTTGAAGTTTCAGCCAATCAGCTTGCAGATTGAAGTTTCGGCCAATCGGCTTGCGGCTTGAAGTTTTGGCCAATCGGCTTGCGGCTTGAAGTTTTGGCCAATCGGCTTGCGACTTGTTCGGCCAGTCAGCTTGCAACGTGACATGTTAGGTATCTATTTACTCGACATAACTTCATCTTTCACATTATGCGAAAAAAATGGGCTAACTTTACTGGTTTTCTTTTTTTAGCACAAAACTGTTTAAAAAATAAAACTTGTTTGAAAAATTAATACTCAAATACCACACGAGATACAAAGTTGCAACCACCGCCATTGTATTCTCTAGGGTCTTTGCTAAAAAAACATGTTTGGCGACTTGATGATCAGCCAATGGGCTTGCGACTTGATATTCAGCCAATGGGCTTGCGACTTGATATTCAGCCAATGGGCTTGCGAATTGTTCGGCCAAACGGCTTGCGGCTTGAAGTTTCGGCCAATCGGCTTATGGCTTGAAGTTTCGGCCAATCGGCTTGAGGCTTGGAGTTTCGGCCAATCGGCTTGCTGCTTAAAGTTTTGGCCAATCGGCTTGCGGCTTGAGGTTTTTGGCAAATCAGCTTGCGGCTTGAAGTTTTCAGCCAATCGGCTTGCGGCTTGAAGTTTCGGCCAATCGGCTTGAGGCTTGGAGTTTCGGCCAATCGGCTTGCTGCTTAAAGTTTCGGCCAATCGGCTTGCGGCTTGAAGTTTTCGGCCAATCAGCTTGCGGCTTGAAGTTTTCGGCCAATCGGCTTGTGGCTTGAAGTTTCGGCCAATCGGCTTGCGGCTTGAAGTTTCGGCCAATTGGCTTGCGGCTTGAAGTTTCGGCCAATTGGCTTGAAGTTTCGGTCAGTCGGCTTGCGGCTTGAAGTTTCGGCCAATCAGCTTGCGACGTGACATGCTAGTTATCTATTTACTCGGCATAACTTCATCTTTCACATTATGCGAAAAAATGGGCTAACTTTACTGTTTTTTTTTTTTAGCACAAAACTGTTTAAAAAGAAAAGTTGTTTGAAAAATTGATGCGCAAATACCGCACGAGATACAAAGTTGCAACGACCGCCATTGTATTCTCTAGGATCTTTGCTAAAAAAACATATGTTTGGCGACTTGATCAGCCAATTGCGACTTGAAGTTTTGGCCAATGGGCTTGCGACTTGATATTCAGCCAATGGGCTTGCGACTTGATGTTCGGCCAATGGGCTTGCGAATTGTTTGGCCAATGGGCTTGCGGCTTGAAGTTTCGGCCAATCGGCTTGCAGCTTGAAATTTCAGCCAATCGGCTAGCGGCTTGAAGTTTCGGCCAATCGGCTTGCGACTTGAAGTTTCGGCCAATCGGCTTGCGGCTTAAAGTTTCAGCCAATCGGCTTGCGGCTTGAAGTTTCGACCAATCGGCTTGAGACTTGAAGTTTCGGCCAATCGACTTGCGACTTGAAGTTTCAGGCAATCGGCTTGAAGTTTCGGCCAATCGGCTTGCGACTTGAAGTTTCGGCCAATCGACTTGCGACTTGAAGTTTCAGCCAATCGGCTTGAAGTTTCGGCCAATCGGCTTGCGGCTTAAAGTTTCGGCCAATCGGCTTGCGACTTAAAGTTTCGGCCAATCGGCTTGCGGCTTAAAGTTTCGGCCAATCGGCTTGCGGCTTAAAGTTTCAGCCAATCGGCTTGCGGCTTGAAGTTTCGACCAATCGGCTTGAGACTTGAAGTTTCGGCCAATCGGCTTGCGGCTTGAAGTTTCGGCCAATCGGCTTGCGGCTTAAAGTTTCGGCCAATCGGCTTGCGACTTAAAGTTTCGGCCAATCGGCTTGCGGCTTAAAGTTTCAGCCAATCGGCTTGCGGCTTGAAGTTTCGACCAATCGGCTTGAGACTTGAAGTTTCGGCCAATCGGCTTGCGGCTTGAAGTTTCGGCCAATCGGCTTGCGGCTTAAAGTTTCGACCAATCGGCTTGAGACTTGAAGTTTCGGCCAATCGACTTGCGACTTGAAGTTTCAGCCAATCGGCTTGAAGTTTCGGCCAATCGGCTTGCGGCTTAAAGTTTCGGCCAATCGGCTTGCGGCTTAAAGTTTCGGCCAATCGGCTTGCGACTTAAAGTTTCGGCCAATCGGCTTGCGACTTAAAGTTTCGGCCAATCGGCTTGCGGCTTAAAGTTTCGGCCAATCGGCTTGCGGCTTAAAGTTTCAGCCAATCGGCTTGCGGCTTGAAGTTTCGACCAATCGGCTTGAGACTTGAAGTTTCGGCCAATCGGCTTGCGGCTTAAAGTTTCGGCCAATCGGCTTGCGGCTTAAAGTTTCAGCCAATCGGCTTGCGGCTTAAAGTTTCAGCCAATCGGCTTGCGGCTTGAAGTTTCGACCAATCGGCTTGAGACTTGAAGTTTCGGCCAATCGACTTGCGACTTGAAGTTTCAGCCAATCGGCTTGAAGTTTCGGCCAATCGGCTTGCGGCTTAAAGTTTCGGCCAATCGGCTTGCGGCTTAAAGTTTCGGCCAATCGGCTTGCGACTTAAAGTTTCGGCCAATCGGCTTGCGACTTAAAGTTTCGGGTAATCGACTTGCGGCTTGAAGTTTCGGCCAATCGGCTTGCGGCTTGAAGTTTTAGCCAATCGGCATGCGACTTGAAGTTTCGGCCAATCGGCTTGAGACTTGAAGTTTCGGCCAATCGGCTTGCGGCTTGAAGTTTTCGGCCAATCGGCTTGCGGCTTAAAGTTTTGGCCAATCGGATTGTGGCTTGAAGTTTCAGCCAATCGGCTTGAAGTTTCGGCCAATCGGCTTGCGGCTTGAAGTTTCGGGTAATTGGCTTGCGGCTAGAAGTTTCCGCCAATCGGCTTGCGGCTTAAAGTTTCGGCCAATCGGCTTGCGGCTTAAAGTTTCAGCCAATCGGCTTGCGGCTTGAAGTTTCGACCAATCGGCTTGAGACTTGAAGTTTCGGCCAATCGGCTTGCAGCTTGAAGTTTTAGCCAATCGGCTTGCGACTTGAAGTTTCGGCCAATCGGCTTGCCGCTTGAAGTTTCGGGTAATTGGCTTGCGGCTAGAAGTTTCGGCCAATCGGCTTGCGGCTTAAAGTTTCGGCCAATCGGCTTGCGGCTTAAAGTTTCGGCCAATCGGATTGCGGCTTGAAGTTTTCTGCCAATCGGCTTGCGGCTTAAAGTTTCGGCCAATCGGCTTGCGGCTTAAAGTTTTGGCCAATCGGATTGTGGCTTGAAGTTTCAGCCAATCGGCTTGAAGTTTCGGCCAATCGGCATGCGACTTGAAGTTTCGGCCAATCGGCTTGCGGCTTAAAGTTTCGGCCAATCGGCTTGCGGCTTAAAGTTTCAGCCAATCGGCTTGCGGCTTGAAGTTTCGACCAATCGGCTTGAGACTTGAAGTTTCGGCCAATCGACTTGCGACTTGAAGTTTCAGCCAATCGGCTTGAAGTTTCGGCCAATCGGCTTGCGGCTTAAAGTTTCGGCCAATCGGCTTGCGGCTTAAAGTTTCGGCCAATCGGCTTGCGACTTAAAGTTTCGGCCAATCGGCTTGCGACTTAAAGTTTCGGCCAATCGGCTTGCGGCTTAAAGTTTCGGCCAATCGGCTTGCGGCTTAAAGTTTCAGCCAATCGGCTTGCCGCTTGAAGTTTCGACCAATCGGCTTGAGACTTGAAGTTTCGGCCAATCGGCTTGCGACTTGAAGTTTCGGCCAATCGGCTTGCGGCTTGAAGTTTCGGCCTATCGGCTTGAGGCTTGAAGTTTCAGCCAATCAGCTTGCAGATTGAAGTTTCGGCCAATCGGCTTGCGGCTTGAAGTTTCGGCCAATCGGCTTGCGGCTTAAAGTTTCGGCCAATCGGCTTGCGGCTTAAAGTTTCGGCCAATCGGATTGCGGCTTGAAGTTTTCTGCCAATCGGCTTGCGGCTTGAAGTTTTCGGCCAATCGGCTTGCGGCTTAAAGTTTTGGCCAATCGGATTGTGGCTTGAAGTTTCAGCCAATCGGCTTGAAGTTTCGGCCAATCGGCTTGCGGCTTGAAGTTTCGGGTAATTGGCTTGCGGCTAGAAGTTTCGGCCAATCGGCTTGCGGCTTAAAGTTTCGGCCAATCGGCTTGCGGCTTAAAGTTTCGGCCAATCGGATTGCGGCTTGAAGTTTTCTGCCAATCGGCTTGCGGCTTAAAGTTTCGGCCAATCGGCTTGCGGCTTAAAGTTTTGGCCAATCGGATTGTGGCTTGAAGTTTCAGCCAATCGGCTTGAAGTTTCGGCCAATCGGCATGCGACTTGAAGTTTCGGCCAATCGGCTTGCGGCTTAAAGTTTCGGCCAATCGGCTTGCGGCTTAAAGTTTCAGCCAATCGGCTTGCGGCTTGAAGTTTCGACCAATCGGCTTGAGACTTGAAGTTTCGGCCAATCGACTTGCGACTTGAAGTTTCAGCCAATCGGCTTGAAGTTTCAGCCAATCGGCTTGAAGTTTCGGCCAATCGGCTTGCGGCTTAAAGTTTCGGCCAATCGGCTTGCGGCTTAAAGTTTCGGCCAATCGGCTTGTGACTTGAAGTTTCGGCCAATCGGCTTGCGGCTTGAAGTTTCGGCCTATCGGCTTGAGGCTTGAAGTTTCAGCCAATCAGCTTGCAGATTGAAGTTTCGGCCAATCGGCTTGCGGCTTGAAGTTTTGGCCAATCGGCTTGCGGCTTGAAGTTTTGGCCAATCGGCTTGCGACTTGTTCGGCCAGTCAGCTTGCAACGTGACATGTTAGGTATCTATTTACTCGACATAACTTCATCTTTCACATTATGCGAAAAAAATGGGCTAACTTTACTGGTTTTCTTTTTTTAGCACAAAACTGTTTAAAAAATAAAACTTGTTTGAAAAATTAATACTCAAATACCACACGAGATACAAAGTTGCAACCACCGCCATTGTATTCTCTAGGGTCTTTGCTAAAAAAACATGTTTGGCGACTTGATGATCAGCCAATGGGCTTGCGACTTGATATTCAGCCAATGGGCTTGCGACTTGATATTCAGCCAATGGGCTTGCGAATTGTTCGGCCAAACGGCTTGCGGCTTGAAGTTTCGGCCAATCGGCTTATGGCTTGAAGTTTCGGCCAATCGGCTTGAGGCTTGGAGTTTCGGCCAATCGGCTTGCTGCTTAAAGTTTTGGCCAATCGGCTTGCGGCTTGAGGTTTTTGGCAAATCAGCTTGCGGCTTGAAGTTTTCAGCCAATCGGCTTGCGGCTTGAAGTTTCGGCCAATCGGCTTGAGGCTTGGAGTTTCGGCCAATCGGCTTGCTGCTTAAAGTTTCGGCCAATCGGCTTGCGGCTTGAAGTTTTCGGCCAATCAGCTTGCGGCTTGAAGTTTTCGGCCAATCGGCTTGTGGCTTGAAGTTTCGGCCAATCGGCTTGCGGCTTGAAGTTTCGGCCAATTGGCTTGCGGCTTGAAGTTTCGGCCAATTGGCTTGAAGTTTCGGTCAGTCGGCTTGCGGCTTGAAGTTTCGGCCAATCAGCTTGCGACGTGACATGCTAGTTATCTATTTACTCGGCATAACTTCATCTTTCACATTATGCGAAAAAATGGGCTAACTTTACTGTTTTTTTTTTTTAGCACAAAACTGTTTAAAAAGAAAAGTTGTTTGAAAAATTGATGCGCAAATACCGCACGAGATACAAAGTTGCAACGACCGCCATTGTATTCTCTAGGATCTTTGCTAAAAAAACATATGTTTGGCGACTTGATCAGCCAATTGCGACTTGAAGTTTTGGCCAATGGGCTTGCGACTTGATATTCAGCCAATGGGCTTGCGACTTGATGTTCGGCCAATGGGCTTGCGAATTGTTTGGCCAATGGGCTTGCGGCTTGAAGTTTCGGCCAATCGGCTTGCAGCTTGAAATTTCAGCCAATCGGCTAGCGGCTTGAAGTTTCGGCCAATCGGCTTGCGACTTGAAGTTTCGGCCAATCGGCTTGCGGCTTAAAGTTTCAGCCAATCGGCTTGCGGCTTGAAGTTTCGACCAATCGGCTTGAGACTTGAAGTTTCGGCCAATCGGCTTGCGACTTGAAGTTTCGGCCAATCGACTTGCGACTTGAAGTTTCAGCCAATCGGCTTGAAGTTGCGGCCAATCGGCTTGCGGCTTAAAGTTTCGGCCAATCGGCTTGCGACTTAAAGTTTCGGCCAATCGGCTTGCGGCTTAAAGTTTCGGCCAATCGGCTTGCGGCTTAAAGTTTCAGCCAATCGGCTTGCGGCTTGAAGTTTCGACCAATCGGCTTGAGACTTGAAGTTTCGGCCAATCGGCTTGCGGCTTGAAGTTTCGGCCAATCGGCTTGAAGTTTCGGCCAATCGGCTTGCGGCTTAAAGTTTCGGCCAATCGGCTTGCGACTTAAAGTTTCGGCCAATCGGCTTGCGGCTTAAAGTTTCGGCCAATCGGCTTGCGGCTTAAAGTTTCAGCCAATCGGCTTGCGGCTTGAAGTTTCGACCAATCGGCTTGAGACTTGAAGTTTCGGCCAATCGGCTTGTGGCTTAAAGTTTCGGCCAATCGGCTTGCGGCTTGAAGTTTTCGGCCAATCGGCTTGAGACTTGAAGTTTCGGCCAATCGACTTGCGACTTGAAGTTTCGGCCAATCGGCTTGCGGCTTGAAGTTTCAGGTAATCTGCTCGCGGCTTGAAGTTTCGGCCAATCGGCTTGCGGCTTGAAGTTTTGGTCAGTCGGCTTGCGGCTTGAAGTTTCAGCCAATCGGCTTGAAGTTTCGGCCAATCGGCTTGCGGCTTGAAGTTTCGGCCAATCGGCTTGCGGCTTAAAGTTTCGGCCAATCGGCTTGCGGCTTAAAGTTTCGGCCAATCGGATTGCGGCTTGAAGTTTTCTGCCAATCGGCTTGCGGCTTAAAGTTTCGGCCAATCGGCTTGCGGCTTAAAGTTTTGGCCAATCGGATTGTGGCTTGAAGTTTCAGCCAATCGGCTTGAAGTTTCGGCCAATCGGCATGCGACTTGAAGTTTCGGCCAATCGGCTTGCGGCTTAAAGTTTTGGCCAATCGGCTTGCGGCTTAAAGTTTCAGCCAATCGGCTTGCGGCTTGAAGTTTCGACCAATCGGCTTGAGACTTGAAGTTTCGGCCAATCGACTTGCGACTTGAAGTTTCAGCCAATCGGCTTGAAGTTTCGGCCAATCGGCTTGCGGCTTAAAGTTTCGGCCAATCGGCTTGCGGCTTAAAGTTTCGGCCAATCGGCTTGCGACTTAAAGTTTCGGCCAATCGGCTTGCGACTTAAAGTTTCGGCCAATCGGCTTGCGGCTTAAAGTTTCGGCCAATCGGCTTGCGGCTTAAAGTTTCAGCCAATCGGCTTGCTGCTTGAAGTTTCGACCAATCGGCTTGAGACTTGAAGTTTCGGCCAATTGACTTGCGACTTGAAGTTTCGGCCAATCGGCTTGCGGCTTAAAGTTTCAGCCAATCGGCTTGCGGCTTGAAGTTTCGACCAATCGGCTTGAGACTTGAAGTGTCGGCCAATCGGCTTGCTGCTTGAAGTTTCGGGTAATCGACTTGCGGCTTGAAGTTTCGGCCAATCGGCTTGCGGCTTGAAGTTTTAGCCAATCGGCATGCGACTTGAAGTTTCGACCAATCGGCTTGAGACTTGAAGTTTCGGCCAATCGGCTTGCGGCTTGAAGTTTTCGGCCAATCGGCTTGCGGCTTAAAGTTTTGGCCAATCGGATTGTGGCTTGAAGTTTCAGCCAATCGGCTTGAAGTTTCGGCCAATCGGCTTGCGGCTTGAAGTTTCGGGTAATTGGCTTGCGGCTAGAAGTTTCGGCCAATCGGCTTGCGGCTTAAAGTTTCGGCCAATCGGCTTGCGGCTTAAAGTTTCGGCCAATCGGATTGCGGCTTGAAGTTTTCTGCCAATCGGCTTGCGGCTTAAAGTTTCGGCCAATCGGCTTGCGGCTTAAAGTTTTGGCCAATCGGATTGTGGCTTGAAGTTTCAGCCAATCGGCTTGAAGTTTCGGCCAATCGGCATGCGACTTGAAGTTTCGGCCAATCGGCTTGCGGCTTAAAGTTTCGGCCAATCGGCTTGCGGCTTAAAGTTTCAGCCAATCGGCTTGCGGCTTGAAGTTTCGACCAATCGGCTTGAGACTTGAAGTTTCGGCCAATCGACTTGCGACTTGAAGTTTCAGCCAATCGGCTTGAAGTTTCGGCCAATCGGCTTGCGGCTTAAAGTTTCGGCCAATCGGCTTGCGGCTTAAAGTTTCGGCCAATCGGCTTGCGACTTAAAGTTTCGGCCAATCGGCTTGCGACTTAAAGTTTCGGCCAATCGGCTTGCGGCTTAAAGTTTTGGCCAATCGGCTTGCGGCTTAAAGTTTCAGCCAATCGGCTTGCCGCTTGAAGTTTCGACCAATCGGCTTGAGACTTGAAGTTTCGGCCAATCGACTTGCGACTTGAAGTTTCGGCCAATCGGCTTGCGGCTTAAAGTTTCAGCCAATCGGCTTGCGGCTTGACGTTTCGACCAATCGGCTTGAGACTTGAAGTTTCAGCCAATCGGCTTGCCGCTTGAAGTTTCGGGTAATCGACTTGCGGCTTGAAGTTTCGGCCAATCGGCTTGCGGCTTGAAGTTTTAGCCAATCGGCATGCGACTTGAAGTTTCGGCCAATCGGCTTGCGACTTGAAGTTTCGGGTAATTGGCTTGCGGCTTGAAGTTTCGGCCAATCGGCTTGCGGCTTGAAGTTTTAGCCAATCGGCATGCGACTTGAAGTTTCGGCCAATCGGCTTGCGGCTTGAAGTTTCGGGTAATTGGCTTGCGGCTAGAAGTTTCGGCCAATCGGCTTACGGCTTGAAGTTTCGGCCAAACGGCTTGAGGCTTGGAGTTTCAGCCAATCAGCTTGCAGATTGAAGTTTCGGCCAATCGGCTTGCGGCTTAAAGTTTCGGCCAATCGCATTGCGGCTTGAAGTTTTCGGCCAATCGGCATGCGGCTTAAAGTTTCGGCCAATCGGATTGCGGCTTGAAGTTTCAGCCAATCGGCTTGAAGTTTCGGCCAATCGGCTTGTGACTTGAAGTTTCGGCCAATCGGCTTGCGGCTTGAAGTTTCGGCCTATCGGCTTGAGGCTTGAAGTTTCAGCCAATCAGCTTGCAGATTGAAGTTTCGGCCAATCGGCTTGCGGCTTGAAGTTTCGGCCAATCGGCTTGCGGCTTAAAGTTTCGGCCAATCGGCTTGCGGCTTAAAGTTTCGGCCAATCGGGGGGGCGCATGCGCGGCGCGGTGAGGAGAGGACGCATGGAGTGAGAGCTCCGTGAACCTGTGAGAGATCTATCACTCCCCGAGGGGATTTCAGCCTGCATTTTCGATCGGTTACAGCCTACACCCCTTGGGGAATCAGAGGTGCATGCCGACACGTAAATCTCACCGTGGGAAAACTACTCAGAAGTCCCTGACTACTTACCTTCTCCGGACGAGGGAACAGAGCGGGATGTCGCAAAATGGCGCCCAGCCTCCGCAAGCTTCGGCAGTCACGCCAGGCCCAAGTCTCCCTCCGGCGTCCACCGCACCATCCAGTGAGTACGCTGTACACCTCACCAAGGCAGAGCTAGATGCTAGCCTCTCTGCCATGTATGAAAAGCTGGCTAATAAGTTCCAAGTGGAACTTCATAAATCTACTAACACTCTGACACAGGAGTTGGCAGCGCTGGGAGGGAGGACGGATTTATTGGAAGCCAAACATGATGAACTGCACCTTGCGTACTCGGATCTACGCAGAGATTATGACTCCATCTCAGATACTGTTACGCAGCTGCAGGCCAATCTCGAAGATTTGGACAACAGAAACAGGCGGAACAACCTCAGGGTGAGAGGGGTTCCGGAACAGATAACGGATCTGCTTCCTTACATTAAGAGGCTTTTTATGTCACTTTTACCGGACTCCCCGGAAACCGCATTTGCCTGTGACAGGATTCACAGGGCTTTGAGGCCCAAACCCCCTGAGGATAAGCCGCCTAGAGACATTGTATTATGCCTTAAGGACTTTCTCATCAAGGAGGAAATTCTGCGTGCATCCCGCAATACCCCTAATATTCAGCTAGATGGAGTGAGAATTCAAATCTTCCCTGACCTGTCCCCAGCAACTTTGGAAAAGAGGAGGAATCTTAAAGAGGTCACAGCGGCTCTGCAAACGGCGAGAATCAGGTACCGCTGGGGGTTTCCTTTCAAGTTGCAAGTCCCTCACAATGGAACAACCCATACGGTCACCACTTTGCAAGGCGGCAAGGAGTTACTTGTCAAACTCGGCCTGCTGGCTCCAGAGCAACCTCAGAGGCTTCCTTCTACCCCTCGTCCTTCGCCCATTTGGGCTACCCCGTCTCCACAGCGAGATCGCAGACGACAGCGTCAAGAGCTCCGAGACTTGCAAATGTGATCACCTTTGAAGATCGTCCGGATGAGTGAGCTCCCTCTTCTGAGAATTTTTGTTGAGTTACCAGTTATGCTACCGGTTTTCCCTGGTTTTCATGAATATTTTTAGTTTTCCCTTTTTTTTCGCATTCCCGTTTTGATATATGCTTCAATCACCCTTGTTTTATTTTTCTGATGAATGGTTGGCGCCTTTTTCACCAGAACTACTCTCACTGCTCGCGCTTAGGTGTCCCCCTGCTCTTTCTATTTAGCGCCTGGTGAACCCGGTCTTTGCTGCCATCAAGATTCGGGTTCCGGATTTTGGATCCTGGGTTCTGGAATCGCACTGCATTTTAGCTTGACAGTGCCTACGGAATAGAGCATTGGACTTTAAGAGTCCACTTGACTGATGACTGATGTTATTTTTATCGGGGGTATCCACGAATTTGGTTTTGTCTTTGGTATACCCCCGAAGCCATGGTGTTTCACTAATGCTTGGTTTTTCTTTTTTCTTTTCAAATGTTTTTTTAGTTTATTGTCTTTTCTTTTACCACTTGTGAAATTATCTTCAGATTGGTATTGGGTGCCCTGCCATCCAGAAATGTACTTTAGTATACTGTTATTGTGCCTATTAATAGCGTTCTCCTTCCTCCTGTCATGGGTCTTAAAATAATCTCCCATAATGTAGAGGGCTTCAATGCTCCTCATAAGCGTAGGAAAGCATTCCGGTATTATAGACATATGGGGGGGATATATTGTTTCTACAAGAAACGCATTTCTCTGAAACTAATCACCCTCGTTTCTTTGACCGACATTACAGGCAACATTATTTCACCACTTTTAGCTCGAAATCTAAGGGGGTGGCTATATTTATTAGAAACTCAGTTAGGTTGGAGGTTAAACACGTCTATAAAGATCCCCATAGTAGATTTATCATCCTGCAGGGTTTGTTGAATGGTAAAGAGATTACTTTGGCTAATGTTTATGCTCCTAATACCTCGCAGGCATCTTTTTTTATTTCTTTTTTCCAGATTTTGGACAGATACCTTTCCCCCCATCTACTGTTAGGTGGTGACTTCAACTTGGTGGCACATTCTAAGCTGGATAGAAGCCGGGTGGTGAGTACTGCTAATGCCTTTCCGAGATCCCTTGTCCGTCTGCTCGGTTCCCATCAACTACTCGACACATGGCGCGCCCATAATGTGGGTGCCAGAGACTATACGTTTTATTCCCATCCTCACGACAGCTATTCCAGACTGGATTATATATTTAGCACTCCGGTACTGTTAGCTAATTCATCTAAGGCTTGTATTATCCCGTGCCCCTGGTCGGACCATCAGGCGGTGTCGTTCTCGGTAGCACATATAGGTATAGCCCCATCCCAGGCCTCGTGGCGCATTAATGATTCCATGCTTTCGGATCCGGCCCTGGTGGCGGAGATTGCAGAGCACATAAAGGAATATTTTACTTTAAATGACGTTGAGGACATCTCCCCCTCCACCCTTTGGGCCGCTCATAAGGCGGTTCTCAGGGGTCGTTTGATCTCTATAGCGGCCACGCAGAAGAAACAGAGACTACATGACATCTCCAGACTTACTGAAGAATTAGCGAAACTATATCACACTCATGGCCACTCCCATTCCCCTGACATATTCGCACAGATCCTGACTAAAAGAGCGGAACTAGACACTCTTCTCTCTGGGCAGACGGAGAAGGCGTTGAGGTGGTCAAGGGCTAAATTTTTATTGCACAGTAACTCGGCTTCTGCGATGTTCGCCAGGAAGTTGAATGCTACTATGAGACCGCCACACACTTACAAACTCAGGAACGCAGGGGGAGAATTGGTATCTCATCCGGCAGAGGTTTTGGGACTGTTTTCTAAATTTTACCAGGACTTGTTGGCAGCCCCGACCCCCACGCCGGGTCTAGCTGTTAAAGATTGGCTTGATGGCCTTCCCCTCCCCTCCCTGACTGAGGAGCAAACTCTGGCTTTGAATGCCCCTTGCAGTACGGAGGAACTCCAGACAATCATTTCATCACTGAAACCCTCTAGGGCCCCTGGTCCAGACGGTTTTACCTCTATATATTATAAAAAATTTTCACCCCAACTACTTCCCTATTTGGCGAAATTGTTTAATTTTGTTTTAACAGGCCACACTTTCCCCGAGGACATGCTTCTCGCGAACATGTCCTTGATCCCCAAACCGAACAAAGACCACTCCCTCCCCCAAAATTATAGACCAATTTCGGTTATTAATAATGATTTGAAAATATTTGGCCGCCTATTGGCAAATAGACTTTCTAATATTATCCCCACTCTGATATCCCCAGACCAGACCGGATTTATCCCTTCTCGCCAACTTACAGACAATATCCATCTTACCACTAATATTATTCAGGACGCCAATTTATTCTCCAAAAAGGTGCTACTGCTAAGCTTAGATATCCATAAGGCGTTTGATAGCGTCACCTGGCCTTATCTGGAATCTGTCCTGTCTAGGTTCGGGTTTGGGGGGGCTTTTGTGCACGGCTTTAGGGCTCTGTACCATCGCCCCTGCACCCGAATTAAACTCCCGGGATGTTCCTCTGACTATTTTCCGCTTGGCAGGGGGACTAGGCAGGGTTGCCCCCTCTCCCCCCTGCTATTTGCCCTGGCGGTGGAGCCGCTTGCCAGGGCGATATGTCTACACCCGGATATCAGGGGATATTCTAAGGGGGATCAGGTTTTCACACTGAGTATGTATGCAGACGATGTACTATTATTTTTATCAGACCCTGTGGTCTCGCTGCCGAATCTGATCCCCCTGTTGAATTCATTCCATGGCATGTCTGGTCTGGGCGTCAATCTTGCTAAGTGTGCGGCCCTTCCTATTAACATTCCCAATGCCACTCTTGCAGGTATACAGGCGAGCTTTGGTTTTACATTGTGCTGCGACTCGTTGCCCTATTTGGGTATCAAGTTGGCTGCTTCCTTACCTAAAATGTATTATGCAAATTATCCCAAAGCCTTTGCCCAGGTCACACAATTATTGCGATCATGGGATAGTTATCGGATATCCTTTATGGGAAGAATCCAGGCTATCAAAATGACTATCCTCCCGAAGCTTTTATTTTTTTTTAGAGCACTGCCTCTATATGTCTCCCGGAACACGATTGACGGTATACAGAAAGAGATCAATCGGTTCGTTTGGCAAAACAAAAAACCTAGACTGCACAAGACGCTACTTTTCAGGCCAGCGGTCCGTGGGGGTCTGGGGCTCCCTCATCTATGGTTATATTACCTCGCGGCCAGGCTGGTGCAGCTGGCGCAGTGGCATTATCCCCCGGGTACGGTCTCATGGCTTCAATTTGAGAGATCCTCGGTGCACCCTTTCTACCTCCCGGGCCTTCTGTGGTTGGATGGGGTTCGCCCCAAACAATTAGCCACTTTGAATGGAGTGGTAGCACAATCCCTTCAACTCTGGTCTTTATACAAAAAGCGATATGCCCTGTGCCCACCCTGCCCCGGCCTGGCCTCTTTTTTGGGGGACCCTAGATTCCCGCCGGCTTTTTCGGCACCGGAGAGCTTTGAGGGTTGGTCTCAGAAAGACCTGGTTACCCTTGAGGCCCTTTCCCAAGAACAGCCGTTTTGTACCTTTGCTTCTCTCCAGGAGCAGTTCGGGTTGCCCAGAGAAGATTTTTATAAATACCTGCAGGTTCGGCATTTCTACGCCACTCATTACTTGCAGTGGGGGCTTCCCCCTCCTAATGATTTTGAAAAGATTTGTAAGTCCTCATCTAGGGATCGGGGAAATATCTCCTGGTTGTACCGTTCTCTTGGAGAGGTACAGCTACAGGCTAAATCACAGGCTATGCTAGGTTGGGAGAGGGAGGTTGGCTTCGAAATGACCCCGGAGGAATGGGAAGATGCGATTTCAAACATGCGTAAATGCACAAAATCGTTGGCGGTCAGGGAAACTGCATTAAAACTGCACACTAGATGGTACTATACCCCTGCCAGGCTACATAGATTTTGCCCACTGGTCCCGGGGAGCTGCTTTCGTGGATGTCCGGAGCCGGGCTCCTTCTCCCATATATTTTGGGGCTGTGGGGTACTGCAGCCCATTTGGCAACGGGTCGCTGATAAATTATTCCAGGTTACGGGCTCTAATATTGAAATCACGTGCCGGATTGGCCTTTTATTTGCTGACATCCCGGGACTAACTCCCCCGGCTCAGAAATTAGCCCATACACTAGTCAATGCAGTTCATTGGACTGTGGCGTTGCACTGGAGGTCCCCGGGGGTTCCTTGGGAACAAGTTTTGCAGCGCATGGAGTCGATTAAGCTCATGGAGCGATTACACCACACTTTGCAAGACTCCATGCAGATTTTTGATCGTAAATGGTCCGTTTGGACTTCTCTGCAATGGATAACCCCAAGGCCTGACAGTCCGGCTGAGCACAGTGTTTAATGACAGGGTATATGAAGGTTTTTGATGACATTCACTTGTGGTAGCATTTTGGTTTTCTTTTTAGTTTTTTCTTTTCTTTTCTTACTTCTTTCTTTACTTTGTTTGATTTTTCTTCTATTTTCACTCAATGAGGTACAAGGTTTCAGCGGAATTTTTCTATGAGTTCTCTCTGTTGGGATTAGCATACCACTCTATGTCATATCAGAGTATCAAGGATTTATTGTTGTTACATTGTATGCTATTCTCTCTGATTACTTTTGTACCGATTGACCTTTTTTATTGTATATGTTTCAATAACCTTTAATAAAAACCGTTTGTAAACAAAAAGTTTCGGCCAATCGGATTGCGGCTTGAAGTTTTCTGCCAATCGGCTTGCGGCTTGAAGTTTTCGGCCAATCGGCTTGCGGCTTAAAGTTTTGGCCAATCGGATTGTGGCTTGAAGTTTCAGCCAATCGGCTTGAAGTTTCGGCCAATCGGCATGCGACTTGAAGTTTCGGCCAATCGGCTTGCGGCTTAAAGTTTCGGCCAATCGGCTTGCGGCTTAAAGTTTCAGCCAATTGGCTTGCGGCTTGAAGTTTCGACCAATCGGCTTGAGACTTGAAGTTTCGGCCAATCGACTTGCGACTTGAAGTTTCAGCCAATCGGCTTGAAGTTTCGGCCAATCGGCTTGCGGCTTAAAGTTTTCGGCCAATCGGCTTGCGGCTTAAAGTTTTGGCCAATCGGATTGTGGCTTGAAGTTTCAGCCAATCGGCTTGAAGTTTCGGCCAATCGGCATGCGACTTGAAGTTTCGGCCAATCGGCTTGCGGCTTAAAGTTTCGGCCAATCGGCTTGCGGCTTAAAGTTTCAGCCAATCGGCTTGCGGCTTGAAGTTTCGACCAATCGGCTTGAGACTTGAAGTTTCGGCCAATCGGCTTGCGACTTAAAGTTTCGGCCAATCGGCTTGCGACTTAAAGTTTCGGCCAATCGGCTTGCGACTTAAAGTTTCGGCCAATCGGCTTGCGGCTTAAAGTTTCGGCCAATCGGCTTGCGGCTTAAAGTTTCAGCCAATCGGCTTGCGGCTTGAAGTTTCGACCAATCGGCTTGAGACTTGAAGTTTCGGCCAATCGACTTGCGACTTGAAGTTTCGGCCAATCGGCTTGCGGCTTAAAGTTTCAGCCAATCGGCTTGCGGCTTGAAGTTTCGGGTAATCGACTTGCGGCTTGAAGTTTCGGCCAATCGGCTTGCGGCTTGAAGTTTTAGCCAATCGGCATACGACTTGAAGTTTCGGCCAATCGGCTTGCGACTTGAAGTTTTGGCCAATCGGCTTGCGGCTTGAAGTTTCGGGTAATTGGCTTGCGGCTAGAAGTTTCGGCCAATCGGCTTACGGCTTGAAGTTTCGGCCAATCGGCTTGAGGCTTGGAGTTTCAGCCAATCAGCTTGCAGATTGAAGTTTCGGCCAATCGGCTTGCGGCTTAAAGTTTCGGCCAATCGGATTGCGGCTTGAAGTTTTCGGCCAATCGGCATGCGGCTTAAAGTTTCGGCCAATCGGATTGCGGCTTGAAGTTTCAGCCAATCGGCTTGAAGTTTCGGCCAATCGGCTTGTGACTTGAAGTTTCGGCCAATCGGCTTGCGGCTTGAAGTTTCGGCCTATCGGCTTGAGGCTTGAAGTTTCAGCCAATCAGCTTGCAGATTGAAGTTTCGGCCAATCGGCTTGCGGCTTGAAGTTTTGGCCAATCGGCTTGCGGCTTGAAGTTTTGGCCAATCGGCTTGCGACTTGTTCGGCCAGTCAGCTTGCAACGTGACATGTTAGGTATCTATTTACTCGACATAACTTCATCTTTCACATTATGCGAAAAAAATGGGCTAACTTTACTGGTTTTCTTTTTTTAGCACAAAACTGTTTAAAAAATAAAACTTGTTTGAAAAATTAATACTCAAATACCACACGAGATACAAAGTTGCAACCACCGCCATTGTATTCTCTAGGGTCTTTGCTAAAAAAACATGTTTGGCGACTTGATGATCAGCCAATGGGCTTGCGAATTGATATTCAGCCAATGGGCTTGCGACTTGATATTCAGCCAATGGGCTTGCGACTTGTTCGGCCAAACGGCTTGCGGCTTGAAGTTTCGGCCAATCAGCTTATGGCTTGAAGTTTCGGCCAATCGGCTTGAGGCTTGGAGTTTCGGCCAATCGGCTTGCTGCTTAAAGTTTTGGCCAATCGGCTTGCGGCTTGAGGTTTTCGGCAAATCAGCTTGCGGCTTGAAGTTTTCAGCCAATCGGCTTGCGGCTTGAAGTTTCGGCCAATCGGCTTGAGGCTTGGAGTTTCGGCCAATCGGCTTGCTGCTTAAAGTTTCGGCCAATCGGCTTGCGGCTTGAAGTTTTCGGCCAATCAGCTTGCGGCTTGAAGTTTTCGGCCAATCGGCTTGTGGCTTGAAGTTTCGGCCAATCGGCTTGCGGCTTGAAGTTTCGGCCAATCGGCTTGCGGCTTGAAGTTTCGGCCAATTGGCTTGAAGTTTCGGTCAGTCGGCTTGCGGCTTGAAGTTTCGGCCAATCAGCTTGCGACGTGACATGCTAGTTATCTATTTACTCGGCATAACTTCATCTTTCACATTATGCGAAAAAATGGGCTAACTTTACTGTTTTTTTTTTTTTTTAGCACAAAACTGTTTAAAAAGAAAAGTTGTTTAAAAAATTGATGCGCAAATACCGCACGAGATACAAAGTTGCAACGACCGCCATTGTATTCTCTAGGATCTTTGCTAAAAAAACATATGTTTGGCGACTTGATCAGCCAATTGCGACTTGAAGTTTTGGCCAATGGGCTTGCGACTTGATATTCAGCCAATGGGCTTGCGACTTGATGTTCGGCCAATGGGCTTGCGAATTGTTTGGCCAATGGGCTTGCGGCTTGAAGTTTCGGCCAATCAGCTTGCAAGCTTGAAATTTCAGCCAATCGGCTAGCGGCTTGAAGTTTCGGCCAATCGGCTTGCGACTTGAAGTTTCGGCCAATCGGCTTGCGGCTTAAAGTTTCAGCCAATCGGCTTGCGGCTTGAAGTTTCGACCAATCGGCTTGAGACTTGAAGTTTCGGCCAATCGACTTGCGACTTGAAGTTTCAGGCAATCGGCTTGAAGTTTCGGCCAATCGGCTTGCGACTTGAAGTTTCGGCCAATCGACTTGCGACTTGAAGTTTCAGCCAATCGGCTTGAAGTTTCGGCCAATCGGCTTGCGGCTTAAAGTTTCGGCCAATCGGCTTGCGACTTAAAGTTTCGGCCAATCGGCTTGCGGCTTAAAGTTTCGGCCAATCGGCTTGCAGCTTAAAGTTTCAGCCAATCGGCTTGCGGCTTGAAGTTTCGACCAATCGGCTTGAGACTTGAAGTTTCGGCCAATCGGCTTGCGGCTTGAAGTTTCGGCCAATCGGCTTGAAGTTTCGGTCAGTCGGCTTGCGGCTTAAAGTTTCGGCCAATCGGCTTGCGACTTAAAGTTTCGGCCAATCGGCTTGCGGCTTAAAGTTTCGGCCAATCGGCTTGCGGCTTAAAGTTTCAGCCAATCGGCTTGCGGCTTAAAGTTTCGGCCAATCGGCTTGCGGCTTAAAGTTTCAGCCAATCGGCTTGCGGCTTGAAGTTTCGACCAATCGGCTTGAGACTTGAAGATTCGGCCAATCGGCTTGCGGCTTGAAGTTTCAGGCAATCGGCTTGAAGTTTCGGCCAATCGACTTGCGACTTGAAGTTTCAGCCAATCGGCTTGAAGTTTCGGCCAATCGGCTTGCGGCTTGAAGTTTCGGGTAATCGACTTGCGGCTTGAAGTTTCGGCCAATCGGCTTGCGGCTTGAAGTTTTAGCCAATCGGCATACGACTTGAAGTTTCGGCCAATCGGCTTGCGACTTGAAGTTTTGGCCAATCGGCTTGCGGCTTGAAGTTTCGGGTAATTGGCTTGCGGCTAGAAGTTTCGGCCAATCGGCTTACGGCTTGAAGTTTCGGCCAATCGGCTTGAGGCTTGGAGTTTCAGCCAATCAGCTTGCAGATTGAAGTTTCGGCCAATCGGCTTGCGGCTTAAAGTTTCGGCCAATCGGATTGCGGCTTGAAGTTTTCGGCCAATCGGCATGCGGCTTAAAGTTTCGGCCAATCGGATTGCGGCTTGAAGTTTCAGCCAATCGGCTTGAAGTTTCGGCCAATCGGCTTGTGACTTGAAGTTTCGGCCAATCGGCTTGCGGCTTGAAGTTTCGGCCTATCGGCTTGAGGCTTGAAGTTTCAGCCAATCAGCTTGCAGATTGAAGTTTCGGCCAATCGGCTTGCGGCTTGAAGTTTTGGCCAATCGGCTTGCGGCTTGAAGTTTTGGCCAATCGGCTTGCGACTTGTTCGGCCAGTCAGCTTGCAACGTGACATGTTAGGTATCTATTTACTCGACATAACTTCATCTTTCACATTATGCGAAAAAAATGGGCTAACTTTACTGGTTTTCTTTTTTTAGCACAAAACTGTTTAAAAAATAAAACTTGTTTGAAAAATTAATACTCAAATACCACACGAGATACAAAGTTGCAACCACCGCCATTGTATTCTCTAGGGTCTTTGCTAAAAAAACATGTTTGGCGACTTGATGATCAGCCAATGGGCTTGCGAATTGATATTCAGCCAATGGGCTTGCGACTTGATATTCAGCCAATGGGCTTGCGACTTGTTCGGCCAAACGGCTTGCGGCTTGAAGTTTCGGCCAATCAGCTTATGGCTTGAAGTTTCGGCCAATCGGCTTGAGGCTTGGAGTTTCGGCCAATCGGCTTGCTGCTTAAAGTTTTGGCCAATCGGCTTGCGGCTTGAGGTTTTCGGCAAATCAGCTTGCGGCTTGAAGTTTTCAGCCAATCGGCTTGCGGCTTGAAGTTTCGGCCAATCGGCTTGAGGCTTGGAGTTTCGGCCAATCGGCTTGCTGCTTAAAGTTTCGGCCAATCGGCTTGCGGCTTGAAGTTTTCGGCCAATCAGCTTGCGGCTTGAAGTTTTCGGCCAATCGGCTTGTGGCTTGAAGTTTCGGCCAATCGGCTTGCGGCTTGAAGTTTCGGCCAATCGGCTTGCGGCTTGAAGTTTCGGCCAATTGGCTTGAAGTTTCGGTCAGTCGGCTTGCGGCTTGAAGTTTCGGCCAATCAGCTTGCGACGTGACATGCTAGTTATCTATTTACTCGGCATAACTTCATCTTTCACATTATGCGAAAAAATGGGCTAACTTTACTGTTTTTTTTTTTTTTAGCACAAAACTGTTTAAAAAGAAAAGTTGTTTAAAAAATTGATGCGCAAATACCGCACGAGATACAAAGTTGCAACGACCGCCATTGTATTCTCTAGGATCTTTGCTAAAAAAACATATGTTTGGCGACTTGATCAGCCAATTGCGACTTGAAGTTTTGGCCAATGGGCTTGCGACTTGATATTCAGCCAATGGGCTTGCGACTTGATGTTCGGCCAATGGGCTTGCGAATTGTTTGGCCAATGGGCTTGCGGCTTGAAGTTTCGGCCAATCAGCTTGCAAGCTTGAAATTTCAGCCAATCGGCTAGCGGCTTGAAGTTTCGGCCAATCGGCTTGCGACTTGAAGTTTCGGCCAATCGGCTTGCGGCTTAAAGTTTCAGCCAATCGGCTTGCGGCTTGAAGTTTCGACCAATCGGCTTGAGACTTGAAGTTTCGGCCAATCGACTTGCGACTTGAAGTTTCAGGCAATCGGCTTGAAGTTTCGGCCAATCGGCTTGCGACTTGAAGTTTCGGCCAATCGACTTGCGACTTGAAGTTTCAGCCAATCGGCTTGAAGTTTCGGCCAATCGGCTTGCGGCTTAAAGTTTCGGCCAATCGGCTTGCGACTTAAAGTTTCGGCCAATCGGCTTGCGGCTTAAAGTTTCGGCCAATCGGCTTGCGGCTTAAAGTTTCAGCCAATCGGCTTGCGGCTTGAAGTTTCGACCAATCGGCTTGAGACTTGAAGTTTCGGCCAATCGGCTTGCGGCTTGAAGTTTCGGCCAATCGGCTTGAAGTTTCGGTCAGTCGGCTTGCGGCTTAAAGTTTCGGCCAATCGGCTTGCGACTTAAAGTTTCGGCCAATCGGCTTGCGGCTTAAAGTTTCGGCCAATCGGCTTGCGGCTTAAAGTTTCAGCCAATCGGCTTGCGGCTTAAAGTTTCGGCCAATCGGCTTGCGGCTTAAAGTTTCAGCCAATCGGCTTGCGGCTTGAAGTTTCGACCAATCGGCTTGAGACTTGAAGATTCGGCCAATCGGCTTGCGGCTTGAAGTTTCAGGCAATCGGCTTGAAGTTTCGGCCAATCGACTTGCGACTTGAAGTTTCAGCCAATCGGCTTGAAGTTTCGGCCAATCGGCTTGCGGCTTAAAGTTTCGGCCAATCGGCTTGCGACTTAAAGTTTCGGCCAATCGGCTTGCGGCTTAAAGTTTCGGCCAATCGGCTTGCGGCTTAAAGTTTCAGCCAATCGGCTTGCGGCTTGAAGTTTCGACCAATCGGCTTGAGACTTGAAGTTTCGGCCAATCGGCTTGCGGCTTGAAGTTTCGGCCAATCGGCTTGAAGTTTCGGTCAGTCGGCTTGCGACTTAAAGTTTCGGCCAATCGGCTTGCGACTTAAAGTTTCGGCCAATCGGCTTGCGGCTTAAAGTTTCGGCCAATCGGCTTGCGGCTTAAAGTTTCAGCCAATCGGCTTGCGGCTTGAAGTTTCGACCAATCGGCTTGCGGCTTGAAGTTTCGGGTTATCGACTTGCGGCTTGAAGTTTCGGCCAATCGGCTTGCGGCTTGAAGTTTTAGCCAATCGGCATGCGACTTGAAGTTTCGGCCAATCGGCTTGCGGCTTAAAGTTTCGGCCAATCGGCTTGCGGCTTGAAGTTTTCGGCCAATCGGCTTGAGACTTGAAGTTTCGGCCAATCGGCTTGCGGCTTGAAGTTTTCGGCCAATTAGCTTGCGGCTTGAAGTTTTCGGCCAATCGGCTTGCGGCTTGAAGTTTCAGCCAATCGGCTTGAAGTTTCGGCCAATCGGCTTGCGGCTTGAAGTTTCGGCCAATCGGCTTGCGGCTTAAAGTTTCGGCCAATCGGCTTGCGGCTTAAAGTTTCGGCCAATCGGCTTGCGACTTAAAGTTTCGGCCAATCGGCTTGCGACTTAAAGTTTCGGCCAATCGGCTTGCGACTTAAAGTTTCGGCCAATCGGCTTGCGGCTTAAAGTTTCGACCAATCGGCTTGAGACTTGAAGTTTCGGCCAATCGGCTTGCGGCTTAAAGTTTCAGCCAATCGGCTTGCGGCTTGAAGTTTCGACCAATCGGCTTGAGACTTGAAGTTTCGGCCAATCGGCTTGCGGCTTGAAGTTTCGGCCAATCGGCTTGCGGCTTGAAGTTTCGGCCAATCGGCTTGCGACTTGAAGTTTCAGCCAATCGGCTTGAAGTTTCGGCCAATCGGCTTGCGGCTTAAAGTTTCGGCCAATCGGCTTGCGACTTAAAGTTTCGGCCAATCGGCTTGCGACTTAAAGTTTCGGCCAATCGGCTTGCGGCTTAAAGTTTCGGCCAATCGGCTTGCGGCTTAACGTTTCAGCCAATCGGCTTGAAGTTTCGGCCAATCGGCTTGCGGCTTGAAGTTTCGGCCAATCGGCTTGCGGCTTAAAGTTTCGGCCAATCGGCTTGCGGCTTAAAGTTTCGGCCAATCGGATTGCGGCTTGAAGTTTTCTGCCAATCGGCTTGCGGCTTAAAGTTTCGGCCAATCGGCTTGCGGCTTAAAGTTTTGGCCAATCGGATTGTGGCTTGAAGTTTCAGCCAATCGGCTTGAAGTTTCGGCCAATCGGCATGCGACTTGAAGTTTCGGCCAATCGGCTTGCGGCTTAAAGTTTCGGCCAATCGGCTTGCGGCTTAAAGTTTCAGCCAATCGGCTTGCGGCTTGAAGTTTCGACCAATCGGCTTGAGACTTGAAGTTTCGGCCAATCGACTTGCGACTTGAAGTTTCAGCCAATCGGCTTGAAGTTTCGGCCAATCGGCTTGCGGCTTAAAGTTTCGGCCAATCGGCTTGCGGCTTAAAGTTTCGGCCAATCGGCTTGCGACTTAAAGTTTCGGCCAATCGGCTTGCGACTTAAAGTTTCGGCCAATCGGCTTGCGGCTTAAAGTTTCGGCCAATCGGCTTGCGGCTTGAAGTTTCGGCCAATCGGCTTGCGGCTTGAAGTTTTAGCCAATCGGCATGCGACTTGAAGTTTCGGCCAATCGGCTTGCGACTTGAAGTTTCGGGTAATTGGCTTGCGGCTTGAAGTTTCGGCCAATCGGCTTGCGGCTTGAAGTTTTAGCCAATCGGCTTGCGACTTAAAGTTTCGGCCAATCGGCTTGCGACTTAAAGTTTCGGCCAATCGGCTTGCGGCTTAAAGTTTCGGGTAATCGACTTGCGGCTTGAAGTTTCGGCCAATCGGCTTGCGGCTTGAAGTTTTAGCCAATCGGCATGCGACTTGAAGTTTCGGCCAATCGGCTTGCGACTTGAAGTTTCGGGTAATTGGCTTGCGGCTTGAAGTTTCGGCCAATCGGCTTGCGGCTTGAAGTTTTAGCCAATCGGCTTGCGACTTAAAGTTTCGGCCAATCGGCTTGCGGCTTAAAGTTTCGGCCAATCGGCTTGCGGCTTAAAGTTTCGGGTAATCGACTTGCGGCTTGAAGTTTCGGCCAATCGGCTTGCGGCTTGAAGTTTTAGCCAATCGGCATGCGACTTGAAGTTTCGGCCAATCGGCTTGCGACTTGAAGTTTCGGGTAATTGGCTTGCGGCTTGAAGTTTCGGCCAATCGGCTTGCGGCTTGAAGTTTTAGCCAATCGGCATGCGACTTGAAGTTTCGGCCAATCGGCTTGCGGCTTGAAGTTTCGGGTAATTGGCTTGCGGCTAGAAGTTTCGGCCAATCGGATTGCGGCTTGAAGTTTCAGCCAATCGGCTTGAAGTTTCGGCCAATCGGCTTGTGACTTGAAGTTTCGGCCTATCGGCTTGTGGCTTGAAGTTTCAGCCAATCGGCTTGCGGCTTGAAGTTTCGACCAATCGGCTTGAGACTTGAAGTTTCGGCCAATCGACTTGCGACTTGAAGTTTCGGCCAATCGGCTTGCGGCTTAAAGTTTCAGCCAATCGGCTTGCGGCTTGAAGTTTCGACCAATCGGCTTGAGACTTGAAGTTTCGGCCAATCGGCTTGCGGCTTGAAGTTTCGGGTAATCGACTTGCGGCTTGAAGTTTCGGCCAATCGGCATACGACTTGAAGTTTCGGCCAATCGGCTTGCGACTTGAAGTTTCGGCCAATCGGCTTGCGACTTGAAGTTTCGGCCAATCGGCTTGCGGCTTGAAGTTTCGGCCAATTGGCTTGAAGTTTCGGTCAGTCGGCTTGCGGCTTGAAGTTTCGGCCAATCAGCTTGCGACGTGACATGCTAGTTATCTATTTACTCGGCATAACTTCATCTTTCACATTATGCGAAAAAATGGGCTAACTTTACTGTTTTTTTTTTTTTTAGCACAAAACTGTTTAAAAAGAAAAGTTGTTTGAAAAATTGATGCGCAAATACCGCACGAGATACAAAGTTGCAACGACCGCCATTGTATTCTCTAGGATCTTTGCTAAAAAAACATATGTTTGGCGACTTGATCAGCCAATTGCGACTTGAAGTTTTGGCCAATGGGCTTGCGGCTTAAAGTTTCGGCCAATCGGCTTGCGGCTTAAAGTTTCGGGTAATCGACTTGCGGCTTGAAGTTTCGGCCAATCGGCTTGCGGCTTGAAGTTTTAGCCAATCGGCATGCGACTTGAAGTTTCGGCCAATCGGCTTGCGACTTGAAGTTTCGGGTAATTGGCTTGCGGCTTGAAGTTTCGGCCAATCGGCTTGCGGCTTGAAGTTTTAGCCAATCGGCATGCGACTTGAAGTTTCGGCCAATCGGCTTGCGGCTTGAAGTTTCGGGTAATTGGCTTGCGGCTAGAAGTTTCGGCCAATCGGCTTACGGCTTGAAGTTTCGGCCAATCGGCTTGAGGCTTGGAGTTTCAGCCAATCAGCTTGCAGATTGAAGTTTCGGCCAATCGGCTTGCGGCTTAAAGTTTCGGCCAATCGGATTGCGGCTAGAAGTTTTCGGCCAATCGGCATGCGGCTTAAAGTTTCGGCCAATCGGATTGCGGCTTGAAGTTTCAGCCAATCGGCTTGAAGTTTCGGCCAATCGGCTTGTGACTTGAAGTTTCGGCCTATCGGCTTGAGGCTTGAAGTTTCAGCCAATCAGCTTGCAGATTGAAGTTTCGGCCAATCGGCTTGCGGCTTAAAGTTTCGGCCAATCGGATTGCGGCTAGAAGTTTTCGGCCAATCGGCATGCGGCTTAAAGTTTCGGCCAATCGGATTGCGGCTTGAAGTTTCAGCCAATCGGCTTGAAGTTTCGGCCAATCGGCTTGCGGCTTGAAGTTTCGGCCTATCGGCTTGAGGCTTGAAGTTTCAGCCAATCAGCTTGCAGATTGAAGTTTCGGCCAATCGGCTTGCGGCTTGAAGTTTTGGCCAATCGGCTTGCAACTTGTTCGGCCAGTCAGCTTGCAACGTGACATGTTAGGTATCTATTTACTCGACATAACTTCATCTTTCACATTATGCGAAAAAAATGGGCTAACTTTACTGGTTTTCTTTTTTTAGCACAAAACTGTTTAAAAAATAAAACTTGTTTGAAAAATTAATACTCAAATACCACACGAGATACAAAGTTGCAACCACCGCCATTGTATTCTCTAGGGTCTTTGCTAAAAAAACATGTTTGGCGACTTGATGATCAGCCAATGGGCTTGCGACTTGATATTCAGCCAATGGGCTTGCGACTTGATATTCAGCCAATGGGCTTGCGACTTGTTCGGCCAAACGGCTTGCGGCTTGAAGTTTCGGCCAATCGGCTTATGGCTTGAAGTTTCGGCCAATCGGCTTGAGGCTTGGAGTTTCGGCCAATCGGCTTGCTGCTTAAAGTTTTGGCCAATCGGCTTGCGGCTTGAGGTTTTCGGCAAATCAGCTTGCGGCTTGAAGTTTTCGGCCAATCGGCTTGCGGCTTGAAGTTTTCGGCCAATTAGCTTGCGGCTTAAAGTTTCGGCCAATCGGCTTGAGGCTTGGAGTTTCGGCCAATCGGCTTGCTGCTTAAAGTTTCGGCCAATCGGCTTGCGGCTTGAAGTTTTCGGCCAATTAGCTTGCGGCTTGAAGTTTTCGGCCAATCGGCTTGTGGCTTGAAGTTTCAGCCAATCGGCTTGCGGCTTGAAGTTTCGACCAATCGGCTTGAGACTTGAAGTTTCGGCCAATCGACTTGCGGCTTAAAGTTTCAGCCAATCGGCTTGCGGCTTGAAGTTTCGACCAATCGGCTTGAGACTTGAAGTTTCGGCCAATCGGCTTGCGGCTTGAAGTTTCGGGTAATCGACTTGCGGCTTGAAGTTTCGGCCAATCGGCTTGCGGCTTGAAGTTTTAGCCAATCGGCATACGACTTGAAGTTTCGGCCAATCGGCTTGCGACTTGAAGTTTCGGCCAATCGGCTTGCGGCTTGAAGTTTCGGCCAATTGGCTTGAAGTTTCGGTCAGTCGGCTTGCGGCTTGAAGTTTCGGCCAATCAGCTTGCGACGTGACATGCTAGTTATCTATTTACTCGGCATAACTTCATCTTTCACATTATGCGAAAAAATGGGCTAACTTTACTGTTTTTTTTTTTTTTAGCACAAAACTGTTTAAAAAGAAAAGTTGTTTGAAAAATTGATGCGCAAATACCGCACGAGATACAAAGTTGCAACGACCGCCATTGTATTCTCTAGGATCTTTGCTAAAAAAACATATGTTTGGCGACTTGATCAGCCAATTGCGACTTGAAGTTTTGGCCAATGGGCTTGCGACTTGATATTCAGCCAATGGGCTTGCGACTTGATGTTCGGCCAATGGGCTTGCGAATTGTTTGGCCAATGGGCTTGCGGCTTGAAGTTTCGGCCAATCGGCTTGCAGCTTGAAATTTCAGCCAATCGGCTAGCGGCTTGAAGTTTCGGCCAATCGGCTTGAGACTTGAAGTTTCGGCCAATCGACTTGCGACTTGAAGTTTCAGGCAATCGGCTTGAAGTTTCGGCCAATCGGCTTGCGACTTGAAGTTTCGGCCAATCGACTTGCGACTTGAAGTTTCAGCCAATCGGCTTGAAGTTTCGGCCAATCGGCTTGTGGCTTAAAGTTTCGGCCAATCGGCTTGCGGCTTAAAGTTTCGGCCAATCGGCTTGCGGCTTAAAGTTTCAGCCAATCGGCTTGCGGCTTGAAGTTTCGACCAATCGGCTTGAGACTTGAAGTTTCGGCCAATCGGCTTGCGACTTGAAGTTTCGGCCAATCGGCTTGCGGCTTGAAGTTTCAGCCAATCGGCTTGAAGTTTCGGCCAATCGGCTTGCGGCTTGAAGTTTCGGCCAATCGGCTTGCGGCTTAAAGTTTCGGCCAATCGGCTTGCGGCTTAAAGTTTCGGCCAATCGGATTGCGGCTTGAAGTTTTCTGCCAATCGGCTTGCGGCTTAAAGTTTCGGCCAATCGGCTTGCGGCTTAAAGTTTTGGCCAATCGGATTGTGGCTTGAAGTTTCAGCCAATCGGCTTGAAGTTTCGGCCAATCGGCATGCGACTTGAAGTTTCGGCCAATCGGCTTGCGGCTTAAAGTTTCGGCCAATCGGCTTGCGGCTTAAAGTTTCAGCCAATCGGCTTGCGGCTTGAAGTTTCGACCAATCGGCTTAAGACTTGAAGTTTCGGCCAATCGACTTGCGACTTGAAGTTTCAGCCAATCGGCTTGAAGTTTCGGCCAATCGGCTTGCGGCTTAAAGTTTCGGCCAATCGGCTTGCGGCTTAAAGTTTCGGCCAATCGACTTGCGACTTGAAGTTTCAGCCAATCAGCTTGAAGTTTCGGCCAATCGGCTTGCGGCTTAAAGTTTCGGCCAATCGGCTTGCGACTTAAAGTTTCGGCCAATCGGCTTGCGACTTAAAGTTTCGGCCAATCGGCTTGCGGCTTAAAGTTTCGGCCTATCGGCTTGAGGCTTGAAGTTTCAGCCAATCAGCTTGCAGATTGAAGTTTCGGCCAATCGGCTTGCGGCTTGAAGTTTTGGCCAATCGGCTTGCGGCTTGAAGTTTTGGCCAATCGGCTTGCAACTTGTTCGGCCAGTCAGCTTGCAACGTGACATGTTAGGTATCTATTTACTCGACATAACTTCATCTTTCACATTATGCGAAAAAAATGGGCTAACTTTACTGGTTTTCTTTTTTTAGCACAAAACTGTTTAAAAAATAAAACTTGTTTGAAAAATTAATACTCAAATACCACACGAGATACAAAGTTGCAACCACCGCCATTGTATTCTCTAGGGTCTTTGCTAAAAAAACATGTTTGGCGACTTGATGATAAGCCAATGGGCTTGCGACTTGATATTCAGCCAATGGGCTTGCGACTTGATATTCAGCCAATGGGCTTGCGACTTGTTCGGCCAAACGGCTTGCGGCTTGAAGTTTCGGCCAATCGGCTTATGGCTTGAAGTTTCGGCCAATCGGCTTGAGGCTTGGAGTTTCGGCCAATCGGCTTGCTGCTTAAAGTTTTGGCCAATCGGCTTGCGGCTTGAGGTTTTCGGCAAATCAGCTTGCGGCTTGAAGTTTTCAGCCAATCGGCTTGCGGCTTGAAGTTTCGGGTAATCGACTTGCGGCTTGAAGTTTCGGCCAATCGGCTTGCGGCTTGAAGTTTTAGCCAATCGGCATGCGACTTGAAGTTTCGGCCAATCGGCTTGCGACTTGAAGTTTCGGGTAATTGGCTTGCGGCTTGAAGTTTCGGCCAATCGGCTTGCGGCTTGAAGTTTTAGCCAATCGGCATGCGACTTGAAGTTTCGGCCAATCGGCTTGCGGCTTGAAGTTTCGGGTAATTGGCTTGCGGCTAGAAGTTTCGGCCAATCGGCTTACGGCTTGAAGTTTCGGCCAATCGGCTTGAGGCTTGGAGTTTCAGCCAATCAGCTTGCAGATTGAAGTTTCGGCCAATCGGCTTGCGGCTTAAAGTTTCGGCCAATCGGATTGCGGCTAGAAGTTTTCGGCCAATCGGCATGCGGCTTAAAGTTTCGGCCAATCGGATTGCGGCTTGAAGTTTCAGCCAATCGGCTTGAAGTTTCGGCCAATCGGCTTGTGACTTGAAGTTTCGGCCAATCGGCTTGCGGCTTGAAGTTTCGGCCTATCGGCTTGAGGCTTGAAGTTTCAGCCAATCAGCTTGCAGATTGAAGTTTCGGCCAATCGGCTTGCGGCTTGAAGTTTTGGCCAATCGGCTTGCGGCTTGAAGTTTTGGCCAATCGGCTTGCAACTTGTTCGGCCAGTCAGCTTGCAACGTGACATGTTAGGTATCTATTTACTCGACATAACTTCATCTTTCACATTATGCGAAAAAAATGGGCTAACTTTACTGGTTTTCTTTTTTTAGCACAAAACTGTTTAAAAAATAAAACTTGTTTGAAAAATTAATACTCAAATACCACACGAGATACAAAGTTGCAACCACCGCCATTGTATTCTCTAGGGTCTTTGCTAAAAAAACATGTTTGGCGACTTGATGATAAGCCAATGGGCTTGCGACTTGATATTCAGCCAATGGGCTTGCGACTTGATATTCAGCCAATGGGCTTGCGACTTGTTCGGCCAAACGGCTTGCGGCTTGAAGTTTCGGCCAATCGGCTTATGGCTTGAAGTTTCGGCCAATCGGCTTGAGGCTTGGAGTTTCGGCCAATCGGCTTGCTGCTTAAAGTTTTGGCCAATCGGCTTGCGGCTTGAGGTTTTCGGCAAATCAGCTTGCGGCTTGAAGTTTTCAGCCAATCGGCTTGCGGCTTGAAGTTTCGGCCAATCAGCTAGAGGCTTGGAGTTTCGGCCAATCGGCTTGCTGCTTAAAGTTTCGGCCAATCGGCTTGCGGCTTGAAGTTTTCGGCCAATCGGCTTGTGGCTTGAAGTTTCGGCCAATCGGCTTGCGGCTTGAAGTTTCGGCCAATCGGCTTGCGGCTTGAAGTTTCGGCCAATTGGCTTGAAGTTTCGGTCAGTCGGCTTGCGGCTTGAAGTTTCGGCCAATCAGCTTGCGACGTGACATGCTAGTTATCTATTTACTCGGCATAACTTCATCTTTCACATTATGCGAAAAAATGGGCTAACTTTACTGTTTTTTTTTTTTTTTAGCACAAAACTGTTTAAAAAGAAAAGTTGTTTGAAAAATTGATGCGCAAATACCGCACGAGATACAAAGTTGCAACGACCGCCATTGTATTCTCTAGGATCTTTGCTAAAAAAACATATGTTTGGCGACTTGATCAGCCAATTGCGACTTGAAGTTTTGGCCAATGGGCTTGCGACTTGATATTCAGCCAATGGGCTTGCGACTTGATGTTCGGCCAATGGGCTTGCGAATTGTTTGGCCAATGGGCTTGCGGCTTGAAGTTTCGGCCAATCGGCTTGCAGCTTGAAATTTCAGCCAATCGGCTAGCGGCTTGAAGTTTCGGCCAATCGGCTTGCGACTTGAAGTTTCGGCCAATCGGCTTGCGGCTTAAAGTTTCAGCCAATCGGCTTGCGGCTTGAAGTTTCGACCAATCGGCTTGAGACTTGAAGTTTCAGGCAATCGGCTTGAAGTTTCGGCCAATCGGCTTGCGACTTGAAGTTTTGGCCAATCGACTTGCGACTTGAAGTTTCAGCCAATCGGCTTGAAGTTTCGGCCAATCGGCTTGCGGCTTAAAGTTTCGGCCAATCGGCTTGCGGCTTAAAGTTTCAGCCAATCGGCTTGCGGCTTGAAGTTTCGACCAATCGGCTTGAGACTTGAAGTTTCAGGCAATCGGCTTGAAGTTTCGGCCAATCGGCTTGCGACTTGAAGTTTTGGCCAATCGACTTGCGACTTGAAGTTTCAGCCAATCGGCTTGAAGTTTCGGCCAATCGGCTTGCGGCTTAAAGTTTCGGCCAATCGGCTTGCGGCTTAAAGTTTCGGCCAATCGGCTTGCGGCTTAAAGTTTCAGCCAATCGGCATGCGACTTGAAGTTTCGGCCAATCGGCTTGCGACTTGAAGTTTCGGCCAATCGGCTTGCGGCTTGAAGTTTCCGGTAATTGGCTTGCGGCTAGAAGTTTCGGCCAATCGGCTTACGGCTTGAAGTTTCGGCCAATCGGCTTGAGGCTTGGAGTTTCAGCCAATCAGCTTGCGGCTTAAAGTTTCGGCCAATCGGATTGCGGCTTGAAGTTTCAGCCAATCGGCTTGAAGTTTCGGCCAATCGTCATGCGACTTGAAGTTTCGGCCAATCGGCTTAAAGTTTCGGCCAATCGGCTTGCGACTTGAAGTTTCGGCCAATCGGCTTGCGGCTTGAAGTTTCCGGTAATTGGCTTGCGGCTAGAAGTTTCGGCCAATCGGCTTACGGCTTGAAGTTTCGGCCAATCGGCTTGAGGCTTGGAGTTTCAGCCAATCAGCTTGCAGATTGAAGTTTCGGCCAATCGGCTTGCGGCTTAAAGTTTCGGCCAATCGGATTGCGGCTTGAAGTTTTCGGCCAATCGGCTTGCGGCTTAAAGTTTTGGCCAATCGGATTGTGGCTTGAAGTTTCAGCCAATCGGCTTGAAGTTTCGGCCAATCGTCATGCGACTTGAAGTTTCGGCCAATCGTCATGCGGCTTGAAGTTTCGGCCAATCGGCTTGTGGCTTAAAGTTTCAGCCAATCGGCTTGCGGCTTGAAGTTTCGACCAATCGGCTTGAGACTTGAAGTTTCGGCCAATCGACTTGCGACTTGAAGTTTCAGCCAATCGGCTTGAAGTTTCGGCCAATCGGCTTGCGGCTTAAAGTTTCGGCCAATCGGCTTGCGGCTTAAAGTTTCAGCCAATCGGCTTGAAGTTTCAGCCAATCGGCTTGCGGCTTGAAGTTTCGGCCAATCGGCTTGAGACTTGAAGTTTCGGCCAATCGGCTTGCGGCTTGAAGTTTCGGCCAATCGGCTTGAAGTTTCGACCAATCGGCTTGCGGCTTAAAGTTTCAGCCAATCGGCTTGCGGCTTGAAGTTTCGACCAATCGGCTTGCGACTTAAAGTTTCGGCCAATCGGCTTGCGGCTTAAAGTTTCGGCCAATCGGCTTGCGGCTTAAAGTTTCAGCCAATCGGCTTGCGGCTTGAAGTTTCGACCAATCGGCTTGAGACTTGAAGTTTCGGCCAATCGGCTTGCGGCTTGAAGTTTCGGGTAATCGACTTGCGGCTTGAAGTTTCGGCCAATCGGCTTGCGGCTTGAAGTTTTAGCCAATCGGCATGCGACTTGAAGTTTCGGCCAATCGGCTTGCGACTTAAAGTTTCGGCCAATCGGCTTGCGGCTTAAAGTTTCGGCCAATCGGCTTGTGGCTTAAAGTTTCGGCCAATCGGCTTGCGGCTTGAAGTTTTCGGCCAATCGGCTTGAGACTTGGAGTTTCGGCCAATCGACTTGCGACTTGAAGTTTCAGGTAATCTGCTCGCGGCTTGAAGTTTCGGCCAATCGGCTTGCGGCTTGAAGTTTTGGTCAGTCGGCTTGCGGCTTGAAGTTTCAGCCAATCGGCTTGAAGTTTCGACCAATCGGCTTGCGGCTTAAAGTTTCAGCCAATCGGCTTGCGGCTTGAAGTTTCGACCAATCGGCTTGCGGCTTGAAGTTTCGGGTAATCGACTTGCGGCTTGAAGTTTCGGCCAATCGGCTTGCGGCTTGAAGTTTTAGCCAATCGGCATGCGACTTGAAGTTTCGGCCAATCGGCTTGCGACTTAAAGTTTCGGCCAATCGGCTTGTGGCTTAAAGTTTCGGCCAATCGGCTTGCGGCTTGAAGTTTTCGGCCAATCGGCTTGAGACTTGAAGTTTTGGCCAATCGACTTGCGACTTGAAGTTTCGGCCAATCGGCTTGCGGCTTGAAGTTTCAGGTAATCTGCTCGCGGCTTGAAGTTTCGGCCAATCGGCTTGCGGATTGAAGTTTTGGTCAGTCGGCTTGCGGCTTGAAGTTTCAGCCAATCGGCTTGAAGTTTCGGCCAATCGGCATGCGACTTGAAGTTTCGGCCAATCGGCTTGCGGCTTAAAGTTTCAGCCAATCGGCTTGCGACTTAAAGTTTCGGCCAATCGGCTTGCGGCTTAAAGTTTCAGCCAATCGGCTTGCGGCTTGAAGTTTCAACCAATCGGCTTGAGACTTGAAGTTTCGGCCAATCGGCTTGCGGCTTGAAGTTTCGGCCAATCGGCTTGAAGTTTCGGCCAATCGGCTTGCGGCTTAAAGTTTCGGCCAATCGGCTTGCGGCTTGAAGTTTCGGCCAATCGGCTTGCGGCTTAAAGTTTCGGCCAATCGGCTTGCGGCTTGAAGTTTCGGCCAATCGGCTTGCGGCTTAAAGTTTCAGCCAATCGGCTTGCGGCTTGAAGTTTCGACCAATCGGCTTGAGACTTGAAGTTTCGGCCAATCGGCTTGCGGCTTGAAGTTTCGGCCAATCGGCTTGAAGTTTCGACCAATCGGCTTGCGGCTTAAAGTTTCAGCCAATCGGCTTGCGGCTTGAAGTTTCGACCAATCGGCTTGCGGCTTGAAGTTTCGGGTAATCGACTTGCGGCTTGAAGTTTCGGCCAATCGGCTTGCGGCTTGAAGTTTTAGCCAATCGGCATGCGACTTGAAGTTTCGGCCAATCGGCTTGCGACTTAAAGTTTCGGCCAATCGGCTTGTGGCTTAAAGTTTCGGCCAATCGGCTTGCGGCTTGAAGTTTTCGGCCAATCGGCTTGAGACTTGAAGTTTTGGCCAATCGACTTGCGACTTGAAGTTTCGGCCAATCGGCTTGCGGCTTGAAGTTTCAGGTAATCTGCTCGCGGCTTGAAGTTTCGGCCAATCGGCTTGCGGCTTGAAGTTTTGGTCAGTCGGCTTGCGGCTTGAAGTTTCAGCCAATCGGCTTGAAGTTTCGGCCAATCGGCATGCGACTTGAAGTTTCGGCCAATCGGCTTGCGGCTTAAAGTTTCAGCCAATCGGCTTGCGACTTAAAGTTTCGGCCAATCGGCTTGCGGCTTAAAGTTTCAGCCAATCGGCTTGCGGCTTGAAGTTTCAACCAATCGGCTTGAGACTTGAAGTTTCGGCCAATCGGCTTGCGGCTTGAAGTTTCGGCCAATCGGCTTGAAGTTTCGGCCAATCGGCTTGCGGCTTAAAGTTTCGGCCAATCGGCTTGCGGCTTGAAGTTTCGGCCAATCGGCTTGCGGCTTAAAGTTTCGGCCAATCGGCTTGCGGCTTGAAGTTTCGGCCAATCGGCTTGCGGCTTAAAGTTTCAGCCAATCGGATTGCGGCTTGAAGTTTCGGCCAATCGGCTTGTGACTTGAAGTTTCGGCCAATCGGCTTGCGGCTTGAAGTTTCGGCCTATCGGCTTGAGGCTTGAAGTTTCGGCCAATCGGCTTGCGGCTTAAAGTTTCAGCCAATCGGCTTGCGGCTTGAAGTTTCGACCAATCGGCTTGAGACTTGAAGTTTCGGCCAATCGACTTGCGACTTGAAGTTTCAGCCAATCGGCTTGAAGTTTCGGCCAATCGGCTTGCGGCTTAAAGTTTCGGCCAATCGGCTTGCGGCTTAAAGTTTCGGCCAATCGGCTTGCGGCTTAAAGTTTCGGCCAATCGGCTTGCGGCTTAAAGTTTCGGCCAATCGGCTTGAGACTTGAAGTTTCGGCCAATCGACTTGCGACTTGAAGTTTCGGACAATCGGCTTGCGGCTTGAAGTTTCGGGTAATCTGCTCGCGGCTTGAAGTTTCGGCCAATCGGCTTGCGGCTTGAAGTTTTGGTCAGTCGGCTTGCGGCTTGAAGTTTCAGCCAATCGGCTTGAAGTTTCGGCCAATCGGCTTGCGGCTTGAAGTTTCGGCCAATCGGCTTGCGGCTTAAAGTTTCGGCCAATCGGCTTGCGGCTTAAAGTTTCGGCCAATCGGATTGCGGCTTGAAGTTTTCTGCCAATCGGCTTGCGGCTTAAAGTTTCGGCCAATCGGCTTGCGGCTTAAAGTTTTGGCCAATCGGATTGTGGCTTGAAGTTTCGGCCAATCGGCATGCGACTTGAAGTTTCGGCCAATCGGCTTGCGGCTTAAAGTTTCAGCCAATCGGCTTGCGGCTTGAAGTTTCGACCAATCGGCTTGAGACTTGAAGTTTCGGCCAATCGACTTGCGACTTGAAGTTTCAGCCAATCGGCTTGAAGTTTCGGCCAATCGGCTTGCGGCTTAAAGTTTCGGCCAATCGGCTTGCGGCTTAAAGTTTCGGCCAATCGGCTTGCGACTTAAAGTTTCGGCCAATCGGCTTGCGGCTTAAAGTTTCGGCCAATCGGCTTGCGGCTTAAAGTTTCGGCCAATCGGCTTGCGGCTTAAAGTTTCGGCCAATCGGCTTGCGGCTTGAAGTTTCGACCAATCGGCTTGCGGCTTGAAGTTTCGGCCAATTGACTTGCGACTTGAAGTTTCGGCCAATCGGCTTGCGGCTTAAAGTTTCAGCCAATCGGCTTGCGGCTTGAAGTTTCGACCAATCGGCTTGAGACTTGAAGTTTCGGCCAATCGGCTTGCGGCTTGAAGTTTCGGGTAATCGACTTGCGGCTTGAAGTTTCGGCCAATCGGCTTGCGGCTTGAAGTTTTAGCCAATCGGCATGCGACTTGAAGTTTCGGGTAATTGGCTTGCGGCTTGAAGTTTCGGCCAATCGGCTTGCGGCTTGAAGTTTTAGCCAATCGGCATGCGACTTGAAGTTTCGGCCAATCGGCTTGCGGCTTGAAGTTTCGGGTAATCGGCTTGCGGCTAGAAGTTTCGGCCAATCGGATTGCGGCTTGAAGTTTCGGCCAATCAGCTTGCGACGTGACATGCTAGTTATCTATTTACTCGGCATAACTTCATCTTTCACATTATGCGAAAAAATGGGCTAACTTTACTGTTTTTTTTTTTTTAGCACAAAACTGTTTAAAAAGAAAAGTTGTTTGAAAAATTGATGCGCAAATACCGCACGAGATACAAAGTTGCAACGACCGCCATTGTATTCTCTAGGATCTTTGCTAAAAAAACATATGTTTGGCGACTTGATCAGCCAATTGCGACTTGAAGTTTTGGCCAATGGGCTTGCGACTTGATATTCAGCCAATGGGCTTGCGACTTGATGTTCGGCCAATGGGCTTGCGAATTGTTTGGCCAATGGGCTTGCGGCTTGAAGTTTCGGCCAATCGGCTTGCAGCTTGAAATTTCAGCCAATCGGCTAGCGGCTTGAAGTTTCGGCCAATCGGCTTGAGACTTGAAGTTTCGGCCAATCGACTTGCGACTTGAAGTTTCAGGCAATCGGCTTGAAGTTTCGGCCAATCGGCTTGCGACTTGAAGTTTCAGCCAATCGGCTTGAAGTTTCGGCCAATCGGCTTGCGGCTTAAAGTTTCGGCCAATCGGCTTGCGACTTAAAGTTTCGGCCAATCGGCTTGCGGCTTAAAGTTTCGGCCAATCGGCTTGCGGCTTAAAGTTTCAGCCAATCGGCTTGAAGTTTCGGCCAATCGGCTTGCGACTTAAAGTTTCGGCCAATCGGCTTGCGACTTAAAGTTTCGGCCAATCGGCTTGCGGCTTAAAGTTTCGGCCAATCGGCTTGCGGCTTAAAGTTTCAGCCAATCGGCTTGCGGCTTGAAGTTTCAACCAATCGGCTTGAGACTTGAAGTTTCGGCCAATCGGCTTGCGGCTTGAAGTTTCGGCCAATCGGCTTGAAGTTTCGGTCAGTCGGCTTGCGACTTAAAGTTTCGGCCAATCGGCTTGCGACTTAAAGTTTCGGCCAATCGGCTTGCGGCTTAAAGTTTCGGCCAATCGGCTTGCGGCTTGAAGTTTCGGGTTATCGACTTGCGGCTTGAAGTTTCGGCCAATCGGCTTGCGGCTTGAAGTTTTAGCCAATCGGCATGCGACTTGAAGTTTCGGCCAATCGGCTTGCGGCTTAAAGTTTCGGCCAATCGGCTTGCGGCTTGAAGTTTTCGGCCAATCGGCTTGAGACTTGAAGTTTCGGCCAATCGGCTTGCGGCTTGAAGTTTTCGGCCAATTAGCTTGCGGCTTGAAGTTTTCGGCCAATCGGCTTGCGGCTTGAAGTTTCAGCCAACCGGCTTGAAGTTTCGGCCAATCGGCTTGCGGCTTGAAGTTTCGGCCAATCGGCTTGCGGCTTAAAGTTTCGGCCAATCGGCTTGCGACTTAAAGTTTCGGCCAATCGGCTTGCGGCTTGAAGTTTCAGCCAACCGGCTTGAAGTTTCGGCCAATCGGCTTGCGGCTTGAAGTTTCGGCCAATCGGCTTGCGGCTTAAAGTTTCGGCCAATCGGCTTGCGGCTTGAAGTTTCGGCCAATCGGCTTGCGGCTTAAAGTTTCAGCCAATCGGCTTGCGGCTTGAAGTTTCGACCAATCGGCTTGAGACTTGAAGTTTCGGCCAATTGACTTGCGACTTGAAGTTTCGGCCAATCGGCTTGCGGCTTGAAGTTTCGGCCAATCGGCTTGCGGCTTGAAGTTTCGGCCAATCGGCTTGCGACTTGAAGTTTCAGCCAATCGGCTTGAAGTTTCGGCCAATCGGCTTGCGGCTTAAAGTTTCGGCCAATCGGCTTGCGACTTAAAGTTTCGGCCAATCGGCTTGCGACTTAAAGTTTCGGCCAATCGGCTTGCGGCTTAAAGTTTCGGCCAATCGGCTTGCGGCTTAAAGTTTCAGCCAATCGGCTTGAAGTTTCGGCCAATCGGCTTGCGGCTTGAAGTTTCGGCCAATCGGCTTGCGGCTTAAAGTTTCGGCCAATCGGCTTGCGGCTTAAAGTTTCAGCCAATCGGCTTGCGGCTTGAAGTTTCGACCAATCGGCTTGAGACTTGAAGTTTCGGCCAATCGACTTGCGACTTGAAGTTTCAGCCAATCGGCTTGAAGTTTCGGCCAATCGGCTTGCGGCTTAAAGTTTCGGCCAATCGGCTTGCGGCTTAAAGTTTCGGCCAATCGGATTGTGGCTTGAAGTTTCGGCCAATCGGCTTGCGGCTTGAAGTTTCGGGTAATCGACTTGCGGCTTGAAGTTTCGGCCAATCGGCTTGCGGCTTGAAGTTTTAGCCAATCGGCATGCGACTTGAAGTTTCGGCCAATCGGCTTGCGACTTGAAGTTTCGGGTAATTGGCTTGCGGCTAGAAGTTTCGGCCAATCGGATTGCGGCTTGAAGTTTCGGCCAATCGGCTTGTGACTTGAAGTTTCGGCCAATCGGCTTGCGGCTTGAAGTTTCGGCCTATCGGCTTGAGGCTTGAAGTTTCGGCCAATCGGCTTGCGGCTTAAAGTTTCAGCCAATCGGCTTGCGGCTTGAAGTTTCGACCAATCGGCTTGAGACTTGAAGTTTCGGCCAATCGACTTGCGACTTGAAGTTTCAGCCAATCGGCTTGAAGTTTCGGCCAATCGGCTTGCGGCTTAAAGTTTCGGCCAATCGGCTTGCGGCTTAAAGTTTCGGCCAATCGGCTTGCGGCTTAAAGTTTCAGCCAATCGGCTTGCGGCTTGAAGTTTCGACCAATCGGCTTGAGACTTGAAGTTTCGGCCAATCGGCTTGCGGCTTGAAGTTTCGGGTAATCGACTTGCGGCTTGAAGTTTCGGCCAATCGGCTTGCGGCTTGAAGTTTTAGCCAATCGGCATGCGACTTGAAGTTTCGGCCAATCGGCTTGCGACTTGAAGTTTCGGGTAATTGGCTTGCGGCTTGAAGTTTCGGCCAATCGGCTTGCGGCTTGAAGTTTTAGCCAATCGGCATGCGACTTGAAGTTTCGGCCAATCGGCTTGCGGCTTGAAGTTTCGGGTAATTGGCTTGCGGCTAGAAGTTTCGGCCAATCGGATTGCGGCTTGAAGTTTCGGCCAATCGGCTTGTGACTTGAAGTTTCGGCCAATCGGCTTGCGGCTTGAAGTTTCGGCCTATCGGCTTGAAGTTTCGGCCAATCGGCTTGCGGCTTGAAGTTTCGGCCAATCGGCTTGCGGCTTGAAGTTTCGGCCAATCGGCTTGCGGCTTGAAGTTTTGGCCAATCGGCTTGCAACTTGTTCGGCCAGTCAGCTTGCAACGTGACATGTTAGGTATCTATTTACTCGACATAACTTCATCTTTCACATTATGCGAAAAAAATGGGCTAACTTTACTGGTTTTCTTTTTTTAGCACAAAACTGTTTAAAAAATAAAACTTGTTTGAAAAATTAATACTCAAATACCACACGAGATACAAAGTTGCAACCACCGCCATTGTATTCTCTAGGGTCTTTGCTAAAAAAACATGTTTGGCGACTTGATGATCAGCCAATGGGCTTGCGACTTGATATTCAGCCAATGGGCTTGCGACTTGATATTCAGCCAATGGGCTTGCGACTTGTTCGGCCAATCGGCTTGCGGCTTGAAGTTTCGGCCAATCGGCTTGAGGCTTGGAGTTTCGGCCAATCGGCTTGCTGCTTAAAGTTTCGGCCAATCGGCTTGCGGCTTGAAGTTTTCGGCCAATTAGCTTGCGGCTTGAAGTTTTCGGCCAATCGGCTTGTGGCTTGAAGTTTCGGCCAATCGGCTTGCGGCTTGAAGTTTCGGGTAATCGACTTGCGGCTTGAAGTTTCGGCCAATCGGCTTGCGGCTTGAAGTTTTAGCCAATCGGCATACGACTTGAAGTTTCGGCCAATCGGCTTGCGACTTGAAGTTTCGGCCAATCGGCTTGCGGCTTGAAGTTTCGGCCAATTGGCTTGAAGTTTCGGTCAGTCGGCTTGCGGCTTGAAGTTTCGGCCAATCAGCTTGCGACGTGACATGCTAGTTATCTATTTACTCGGCATAACTTCATCTTTCACATTATGCGAAAAAATGGGCTAACTTTACTGTTTTTTTTTTTTTAGCACAAAACTGTTTAAAAAGAAAAGTTGTTTGAAAAATTGATGCGCAAATACCGCACGAGATACAAAGTTGCAACGACCGCCATTGTATTCTCTAGGATCTTTGCTAAAAAAACATATGTTTGGCGACTTGATCAGCCAATTGCGACTTGAAGTTTTGGCCAATGGGCTTGCGACTTGATATTCAGCCAATGGGCTTGCGACTTGATGTTCGGCCAACGGGCTTGCGAATTGTTTGGCCAATGGGCTTGCGGCTTGAAGTTTCGGCCAATCGGCTTGCAGCTTGAAATTTCAGCCAATCGGCTAGCGGCTTGAAGTTTCGGCCAATCGGCTTGAGACTTGAAGTTTCGGCCAATCGACTTGCGGCTTGAAGTTTCAGGCAATCGGCTTGAAGTTTCGGCCAATCGGCTTGGGACTTGAAGTTTCAGCCAATCGGCTTGAAGTTTCGGCCAATCGGCTTGCGGCTTAAAGTTTCGGCCAATCGGCTTGCGACTTAAAGTTTCGGCCAATCGGCTTGCGGCTTAAAGTTTCGGCCAATCGGCTTGCGGCTTAAAGTTTCAGCCAATCGGCTTGCGGCTTGAAGTTTCAACCAATCGGCTTGAGACTTGAAGTTTCGGCCAATCGGCTTGCGGCTTGAAGTTTCGGCCAATCGGCTTGAAGTTTCGGTCAGTCGGCTTGCGACTTAAAGTTTCGGCCAATCGGCTTGCGACTTAAAGTTTCGGCCAATCGGCTTGCGGCTTAAAGTTTCGGCCAATCGGCTTGCGGCTTAAAGTTTCAGCCAATCGGCTTGCGGCTTGAAGTTTCGACCAATCGGCTTGCGGCTTGAAGTTTCGGGTTATCGACTTGCGGCTTGAAGTTTCGGCCAATCGGCTTGCGGCTTGAAGTTTTAGCCAATCGGCATGCGACTTGAAGTTTCGGCCAATCGGCTTGCGGCTTAAAGTTTCGGCCAATCGGCTTGCGGCTTGAAGTTTTCGGCCAATCGGCTTGAGACTTGAAGTTTCGGCCAATCGTCTTGCGGCTTGAAGTTTTCGGCCAATTAGCTTGCGGCTTGAAGTTTTCGGCCAATCGGCTTGCGGCTTGAAGTTTCAGCCAATCGGCTTGAAGTTTCGGCCAATCGGCTTGCGGCTTGAAGTTTCGGCCAATCGGCTTGCGGCTTAAAGTTTCGGCCAATCGGCTTGCGGCTTAAAGTTTCGGCCAATCGGCTTGCGACTTAAAGTTTCGGCCAATCGGCTTGCGACTTAAAGTTTCGGCCAATCGGCTTGCGGCTTAAAGTTTCGACCAATCGGCTTGAGACTTGAAGTTTCGGCCAATTGACTTGCGACTTGAAGTTTCGGCCAATCGGCTTGCGGCTTAAAGTTTCAGCCAATCGGCTTGCGGCTTGAAGTTTCGACCAATCGGCTTGAGACTTGAAGTTTCGGCCAATCGGCTTGCGGCTTGAAGTTTCGGCCAATCGGCTTGCGGCTTGAAGTTTCGGCCAATCGACTTGTGACTTGAAGTTTCAGCCAATCGGCTTGAAGTTTCGGCCAATCGGCTTGCGGCTTAAAGTTTCGGCCAATCGGCTTGCGACTTAAAGTTTCGGCCAATCGGCTTGCGACTTAAAGTTTCGGCCAATCGGCTTGCGGCTTAAAGTTTCGGCCAATCGGCTTGCGGCTTAACGTTTCAGCCAATCGGCTTGAAGTTTCGGCCAATCGGCTTGCGGCTTGAAGTTTCGGCCAATCGGCTTGCGGCTTAAAGTTTCGGCCAATCGGCTTGCGGCTTAAAGTTTCGGCCAATCGGATTGCGGCTTGAAGTTTTCTGCCAATCGGCTTGCGGCTTAAAGTTTCGGCCAATCGGCTTGCGGCTTAAAGTTTTGGCCAATCGGATTGTGGCTTGAAGTTTCAGCCAATCGGCTTGAAGTTTCGGCCAATCGGCATGCGACTTGAAGTTTCGGCCAATCGGCTTGCGGCTTAAAGTTTCGGCCAATCGGCTTGCGGCTTAAAGTTTCAGCCAATCGGCTTGCGGCTTGAAGTTTCGACCAATCGGCTTGAGACTTGAAGTTTCGGCCAATCGACTTGCGACTTGAAGTTTCAGCCAATCGGCTTGAAGTTTCGGCCAATCGGCTTGCGGCTTAAAGTTTCGGCCAATCGGCTTGCGGCTTAAAGTTTCGGCCAATCGGCTTGCGACTTAAAGTTTCGGCCAATCGGCTTGCGACTTAAAGTTTCGGCCAATCGGCTTGCGGCTTAAAGTTTCGGCCAATCGGCTTGCGGCTTAAAGTTTCGGGTAATCGACTTGCGGCTTGAAGTTTCGGCCAATCGGCTTGCGGCTTGAAGTTTTAGCCAATCGGCATGCGACTTGAAGTTTCGGCCAATCGGCTTGCGACTTGAAGTTTCGGGTAATTGGCTTGCGGCTTGAAGTTTCGGCCAATCGGCTTGCGGCTTGAAGTTTTAGCCAATCGGCTTGCGACTTAAAGTTTCGGCCAATCGGCTTGCGGCTTAAAGTTTCGGCCAATCGGCTTGCGGCTTAAAGTTTCGGGTAATCGACTTGCGGCTTGAAGTTTCGGCCAATCGGCTTGCGGCTTGAAGTTTTAGCCAATCGGCATGCAACTTGAAGTTTCGGCCAATCGGCTTGCGACTTGAAGTTTCGGGTAATTGGCTTGCGGCTTGAAGTTTCGGCCAATCGGCTTGCGGCTTGAAGTTTTAGCCAATCGGCATGCGACTTGAAGTTTCGGCCAATCGGCTTGCGGCTTGAAGTTTCGGGTAATTGGCTTGCGGCTAGAAGTTTCAGCCAATCGGATTGCGGCTTGAAGTTTCAGCCAATCGGCTTGAAGTTTCGGCCAATCGGCTTGTGACTTGAAGTTTCGGCCTATCGGCTTGAGGCTTGAAGTTTCAGCCAATCAGCTTGCAGATTGAAGTTTCGGCCAATCGGCTTGCGGCTTAAAGTTTCGGCCAATCGGATTGCGGCTAGAAGTTTTCGGCCAATCGGCATGCGGCTTAAAGTTTCGGCCAATCGGATTGCGGCTTGAAGTTTCAGCCAATCGGCTTGAAGTTTCGGCCAATCGGCTTGCGGCTTGAAGTTTCGGCCTATCGGCTTGAGGCTTGAAGTTTCAGCCAATCAGCTTGCAGATTGAAGTTTCGGCCAATCGGCTTGCGGCTTGAAGTTTTGGCCAATCGGCTTGCAACTTGTTCGGCCAGTCAGCTTGCAACGTGACATGTTAGGTATCTATTTACTCGACATAACTTCATCTTTCACATTATGCGAAAAAAATGGGCTAACTTTACTGGTTTTCTTTTTTTAGCACAAAACTGTTTAAAAAATAAAACTTGTTTGAAAAATTAATACTCAAATACCACACGAGATACAAAGTTGCAACCACCGCCATTGTATTCTCTAGGGTCTTTGCTAAAAAAACATGTTTGGCGACTTGATGATCAGCCAATGGGCTTGCGACTTGATATTCAGCCAATGGGCTTGCGACTTGATATTCAGCCAATGGGCTTGCGACTTGTTCGGCCAAACGGCTTGCGGCTTGAAGTTTCGGCCAATCGGCTTATGGCTTGAAGTTTCGGCCAATCGGCTTGAGGCTTGGAGTTTCGGCCAATCGGCTTGCTGCTTAAAGTTTTGGCCAATCGGCTTGCGGCTTGAGGTTTTCGGCAAATCAGCTTGCGGCTTGAAGTTTTCGGCCAATCGGCTTGCGGCTTGAAGTTTTCGGCCAATTAGCTTGCGGCTTAAAGTTTCGGCCAATCGGCTTGAGGCTTGGAGTTTCGGCCAATCGGCTTGCGGCTTGAAGTTTTCGGCCAATTGGCTTGCGGCTTGAAGTTTTCGGCCAATTAGCTTGCGGCTTGAAGTTTTCGGCCAATCGGCTTGTGGCTTGAAGTTTCAGCCAATCGGCTTGCGGCTTGAAGTTTCGACCAATCGGCTTGAGACTTGAAGTTTCGGCCAATCGACTTGCGACTTGAAGTTTCGGCCAATCGGCTTGCGGCTTAAAGTTTCAGCCAATCGGCTTGCGGCTTGAAGTTTCGACCAATCGGCTTGAGACTTGAAGTTTCGGCCAATCGGCTTGCGGCTTGAAGTTTCGGGTAATCGACTTGCGGCTTGAAGTTTCGGCCAATCGGCATACGACTTGAAGTTTCGGCCAATCGGCTTGCGACTTGAAGTTTCGGCCAATCGGCTTGCGACTTGAAGTTTCGGCCAATCGGCTTGCGGCTTGAAGTTTCGGCCAATTGGCTTGAAGTTTCGGTCAGTCGGCTTGCGGCTTGAAGTTTCGGCCAATCAGCTTGCGACGTGACATGCTAGTTATCTATTTACTCGGCATAACTTCATCTTTCACATTATGCGAAAAAATGGGCTAACTTTACTGTTTTTTTTTTTTTTAGCACAAAACTGTTTAAAAAGAAAAGTTGTTTGAAAAATTGATGCGCAAATACCGCACGAGATACAAAGTTGCAACGACCGCCATTGTATTCTCTAGGATCTTTGCTAAAAAAACATATGTTTGGCGACTTGATCAGCCAATTGCGACTTGAAGTTTTGGCCAATGGGCTTGCGGCTTAAAGTTTCGGCCAATCGGCTTGCGGCTTAAAGTTTCGGGTAATCGACTTGCGGCTTGAAGTTTCGGCCAATCGGCTTGCGGCTTGAAGTTTTAGCCAATCGGCATGCGACTTGAAGTTTCGGCCAATCGGCTTGCGACTTGAAGTTTCGGGTAATTGGCTTGCGGCTTGAAGTTTCGGCCAATCGGCTTGCGGCTTGAAGTTTTAGCCAATCGGCATGCGACTTGAAGTTTCGGCCAATCGGCTTGCGGCTTGAAGTTTCGGGTAATTGGCTTGCGGCTAGAAGTTTCGGCCAATCGGCTTATGGCTTGAAGTTTCGGCCAATCGGCTTGAGGCTTGGAGTTTCAGCCAATCAGCTTGCAGATTGAAGTTTCGGCCAATCGGCTTGCGGCTTAAAGTTTCGGCCAATCGGATTGCGGCTAGAAGTTTTCGGCCAATCGGCATACGGCTTAAAGTTTCGGCCAATCGGATTGCGGCTTGAAGTTTCGGCCAATCGGCTTGCGGCTTGAAGTTTCGGCCAATCGGCTTGCGACTTGAAGTTTCGGCCAATCGACTTGCGACTTGAAGTTTCAGCCAATCGGCTTGAAGTTTCGGCCAATCGGCTTGCGGCTTAAAGTTTCGGCCAATCGGCTTGCGGCTTAAAGTTTCGGCCAATCGGCTTGCGGCTTAAAGTTTCGGCCAATCGGCTTGCGGCTTGAAGTTTCGACCAATCGGCTTGAGACTTGAAGTTTCGGCCAATCGGCTTGCGACTTGAAGTTTCGGCCAATCGGCTTGCGGCTTGAAGTTTCAGCCAATCGGCTTGAAGTTTCGGCCAATCGGCTTGCGGCTTGAAGTTTCGGCCAATCGGCTTGCGGCTTAAAGTTTCGGCCAATCGGCTTGCGGCTTAAAGTTTCGGCCAATCGGATTGCGGCTTGAAGTTTTCTGCCAATCGGCTTGCGGCTTAAAGTTTCGGCCAATCGGCTTGCGGCTTAAAGTTTTGGCCAATCGGATTGTGGCTTGAAGTTTCAGCCAATCGGCTTGAAGTTTCGGCCAATCGGCATGCGACTTGAAGTTTCGGCCAATCGGCTTGCGGCTTAAAGTTTCGGCCAATCGGCTTGCGGCTTAAAGTTTCAGCCAATCGGCTTGCGGCTTGAAGTTTCGACCAATCGGCTTAAGACTTGAAGTTTCGGCCAATCGACTTGCGACTTGAAGTTTCAGCCAATCGGCTTGAAGTTTCGGCCAATCGGCTTGCGGCTTAAAGTTTCGGCCAATCGGCTTGCGGCTTAAAGTTTCGGCCAATCGACTTGCGACTTGAAGTTTCAGCCAATCAGCTTGAAGTTTCGGCCAATCGGCTTGCGGCTTAAAGTTTCGGCCAATCGGCTTGCGACTTAAAGTTTCGGCCAATCGGCTTGCGACTTAAAGTTTCGGCCAATCGGCTTGCGGCTTAAAGTTTCGGCCTATCGGCTTGAGGCTTGAAGTTTCAGCCAATCAGCTTGCAGATTGAAGTTTCGGCCAATCGGCTTGCGGCTTGAAGTTTTGGCCAATCGGCTTGCGGCTTGAAGTTTTGGCCAATCGGCTTGCAACTTGTTCGGCCAGTCAGCTTGCAACGTGACATGTTAGGTATCTATTTACTCGACATAACTTCATCTTTCACATTATGCGAAAAAAATGGGCTAACTTTACTGGTTTTCTTTTTTTAGCACAAAACTGTTTAAAAAATAAAACTTGTTTGAAAAATTAATACTCAAATACCACACGAGATACAAAGTTGCAACCACCGCCATTGTATTCTCTAGGGTCTTTGCTAAAAAAACATGTTTGGCGACTTGATGATAAGCCAATGGGCTTGCGACTTGATATTCAGCCAATGGGCTTGCGACTTGATATTCAGCCAATGGGCTTGCGACTTGTTCGGCCAAACGGCTTGCGGCTTGAAGTTTCGGCCAATCGGCTTATGGCTTGAAGTTTCGGCCAATCGGCTTGAGGCTTGGAGTTTCGGCCAATCGGCTTGCTGCTTAAAGTTTTGGCCAATCGGCTTGCGGCTTGAGGTTTTCGGCAAATCAGCTTGCGGCTTGAAGTTTTCAGCCAATCGGCTTGCGGCTTGAAGTTTCGGGTAATCGACTTGCGGCTTGAAGTTTCGGCCAATCGGCTTGCGGCTTGAAGTTTTAGCCAATCGGCATGCGACTTGAAGTTTCGGCCAATCGGCTTGCGACTTGAAGTTTCGGGTAATTGGCTTGCGGCTTGAAGTTTCGGCCAATCGGCTTGCGGCTTGAAGTTTTAGCCAATCGGCATGCGACTTGAAGTTTCGGCCAATCGGCTTGCGGCTTGAAGTTTCGGGTAATTGGCTTGCGGCTAGAAGTTTCGGCCAATCGGCTTACGGCTTGAAGTTTCGGCCAATCGGCTTGAGGCTTGGAGTTTCAGCCAATCAGCTTGCAGATTGAAGTTTCGGCCAATCGGCTTGCGGCTTAAAGTTTCGGCCAATCGGATTGCGGCTAGAAGTTTTCGGCCAATCGGCATGCGGCTTAAAGTTTCGGCCAATCGGATTGCGGCTTGAAGTTTCAGCCAATCGGCTTGAAGTTTCGGCCAATCGGCTTGTGACTTGAAGTTTCGGCCAATCGGCTTGCGGCTTGAAGTTTCGGCCTATCGGCTTGAGGCTTGAAGTTTCAGCCAATCAGCTTGCAGATTGAAGTTTCGGCCAATCGGCTTGCGGCTTGAAGTTTTGGCCAATCGGCTTGCGGCTTGAAGTTTTGGCCAATCGGCTTGCAACTTGTTCGGCCAGTCAGCTTGCAACGTGACATGTTAGGTATCTATTTACTCGACATAACTTCATCTTTCACATTATGCGAAAAAAATGGGCTAACTTTACTGGTTTTCTTTTTTTAGCACAAAACTGTTTAAAAAATAAAACTTGTTTGAAAAATTAATACTCAAATACCACACGAGATACAAAGTTGCAACCACCGCCATTGTATTCTCTAGGGTCTTTGCTAAAAAAACATGTTTGGCGACTTGATGATAAGCCAATGGGCTTGCGACTTGATATTCAGCCAATGGGCTTGCGACTTGATATTCAGCCAATGGGCTTGCGACTTGTTCGGCCAAACGGCTTGCGGCTTGAAGTTTCGGCCAATCGGCTTATGGCTTGAAGTTTCGGCCAATCGGCTTGAGGCTTGGAGTTTCGGCCAATCGGCTTGCTGCTTAAAGTTTTGGCCAATCGGCTTGCGGCTTGAGGTTTTCGGCAAATCAGCTTGCGGCTTGAAGTTTTCAGCCAATCGGCTTGTGGCTTGAAGTTTCGGCCAATCAGCTTGAGGCTTGGAGTTTCGGCCAATCGGCTTGCTGCTTAAAGTTTCGGCCAATCGGCTTGCGGCTTGAAGTTTTCGGCCAATCGGCTTGTGGCTTGAAGTTTCGGCCAATCGGCTTGCGGCTTGAAGTTTCGGCCAATCGGCTTGCGGCTTGAAGTTTCGGCCAATTGGCTTGAAGTTTCGGTCAGTCGGCTTGCGGCTTGAAGTTTCGGCCAATCAGCTTGCGACGTGACATGCTAGTTATCTATTTACTCGGCATAACTTCATCTTTCACATTATGCGAAAAAATGGGCTAACTTTACTGTTTTTTTTTTTTTTTTAGCACAAAACTGTTTAAAAAGAAAAGTTGTTTGAAAAATTGATGCGCAAATACCGCACGAGATACAAAGTTGCAACGACCGCCATTGTATTCTCTAGGATCTTTGCTAAAAAAACATATGTTTGGCGACTTGATCAGCCAATTGCGACTTGAAGTTTTGGCCAATGGGCTTGCGACTTGATATTCAGCCAATGGGCTTGCGACTTGATGTTCGGCCAATGGGCTTGCGAATTGTTTGGCCAATGGGCTTGCGGCTTGAAGTTTCGGCCAATCGGCTTGCAGCTTGAAATTTCAGCCAATCGGCTAGCGGCTTGAAGTTTCGGCCAATCGGCTTGCGACTTGAAGTTTCGGCCAATCGGCTTGCGGCTTAAAGTTTCAGCCAATCGGCTTGCGGCTTGAAGTTTCGACCAATCGGCTTGAGACTTGAAGTTTCAGGCAATCGGCTTGAAGTTTCGGCCAATCGGCTTGCGACTTGAAGTTTTGGCCAATCGACTTGCGACTTGAAGTTTCAGCCAATCGGCTTGAAGTTTCGGCCAATCGGCTTGCGGCTTAAAGTTTCGGCCAATCGGCTTGCGGCTTAAAGTTTCAGCCAATCGGCTTGCGGCTTGAAGTTTCGACCAATCGGCTTGAGACTTGAAGTTTCAGGCAATCGGCTTGAAGTTTCGGCCAATCGGCTTGCGACTTGAAGTTTTGGCCAATCGACTTGCGACTTGAAGTTTCAGCCAATCGGCTTGAAGTTTCGGCCAATCGGCTTGCGGCTTAAAGTTTCGGCCAATCGGCTTGCGGCTTAAAGTTTCGGCCAATCGGCTTGCGGCTTAAAGTTTCAGCCAATCGGCATGCGACTTGAAGTTTCGGCCAATCGGCTTGCGACTTGAAGTTTCGGCCAATCGGCTTGCGGCTTGAAGTTTCCGGTAATTGGCTTGCGGCTAGAAGTTTCGGCCAATCGGCTTACGGCTTGAAGTTTCGGCCAATCGGCTTGAGGCTTGGAGTTTCAGCCAATCAGCTTGCGGCTTAAAGTTTCGGCCAATCGGATTGCGGCTTGAAGTTTCAGCCAATCGGCTTGAAGTTTCGGCCAATCGTCATGCGACTTGAAGTTTCGGCCAATCGGCTTAAAGTTTCGGCCAATCGGCTTGCGACTTGAAGTTTCGGCCAATCGGCTTGCGGCTTGAAGTTTCCGGTAATTGGCTTGCGGCTAGAAGTTTCGGCCAATCGGCTTACGGCTTGAAGTTTCGGCCAATCGGCTTGAGGCTTGGAGTTTCAGCCAATCAGCTTGCAGATTGAAGTTTCGGCCAATCGGCTTGCGGCTTAAAGTTTCGGCCAATCGGATTGCGGCTTGAAGTTTTCGGCCAATCGGCTTGCGGCTTAAAGTTTTGGCCAATCGGATTGTGGCTTGAAGTTTCAGCCAATCGGCTTGAAGTTTCGGCCAATCGTCATGCGACTTGAAGTTTCGGCCAATCGTCATGCGGCTTGAAGTTTCGGCCAATCGGCTTGTGGCTTAAAGTTTCAGCCAATCGGCTTGCGGCTTGAAGTTTCGACCAATCGGCTTGAGACTTGAAGTTTCGGCCAATCGACTTGCGACTTGAAGTTTCAGCCAATCGGCTTGAAGTTTCGGCCAATCGGCTTGCGGCTTAAAGTTTCGGCCAATCGGCTTGCGGCTTAAAGTTTCAGCCAATCGGCTTGAAGTTTCGGCCAATCGGCTTGCGGCTTAAAGTTTCAGCCAATCGGCTTGCGGCTTGAAGTTTCGGCCAATCGGCTTGAGACTTGAAGTTTCGGCCAATCGGCTTGCGGCTTGAAGTTTCGGCCAATCGGCTTGAAGTTTCGACCAATCGGCTTGCGACTTAAAGTTTCGGCCAATCGGCTTGCGGCTTAAAGTTTCGGCCAATCGGCTTGCGGCTTAAAGTTTCAGCCAATCGGCTTGCGGCTTGAAGTTTCGACCAATCGGCTTGAGACTTGAAGTTTCGGCCAATCGGCTTGCGGCTTGAAGTTTCGGGTAATCGACTTGCGGCTTGAAGTTTCGGCCAATCGGCTTGCGGCTTGAAGTTTTAGCCAATCGGCATGCGACTTGAAGTTTCGGCCAATCGGCTTGCGACTTAAAGTTTCGGCCAATCGGCTTGCGGCTTAAAGTTTCGGCCAATCGGCTTGTGGCTTAAAGTTTCGGCCAATCGGCTTGCGGCTTGAAGTTTTCGGCCAATCGGCTTGAGACTTGGAGTTTCGGCCAATCGACTTGCGACTTGAAGTTTCAGGTAATCTGCTCGCGGCTTGAAGTTTCGGCCAATCGGCTTGCGGCTTGAAGTTTTGGTCAGTCGGCTTGCGGCTTGAAGTTTCAGCCAATCGGCTTGAAGTTTCGGCCAATCGGCTTGTGACTTGAAGTTTCGGCCAATCGGCTTGCGGCTTGAAGTTTCGGCCTATCGGCTTGAGGCTTGAAGTTTCAGCCAATCAGCTTGCAGATTGAAGTTTCGGCCAATCGGCTTGCGGCTTGAAGTTTTGGCCAATCGGCTTGCAACTTGTTCGGCCAGTCAGCTTGCAACGTGACATGTTAGGTATCTATTTACTCGACATAACTTCATCTTTCACATTATGCGAAAAAAATGGGCTAACTTTACTGGTTTTCTTTTTTTAGCACAAAACTGTTTAAAAAATAAAACTTGTTTGAAAAATTAATACTCAAATACCACACGAGATACAAAGTTGCAACCACCGCCATTGTATTCTCTAGGGTCTTTGCTAAAAAAACATGTTTGGCGACTTGATGATCAGCCAATGGGCTTGCGACTTGATATTCAGCCAATGGGCTTGCGACTTGATATTCAGCCAATGGGCTTGCGACTTGTTCGGCCAAACGGCTTGCGGCTTGAAGTTTCAGCCAATCGGCTTATGGCTTGAAGTTTCGGCCAATCGGCTTGAGGCTTGGAGTTTCGGCCAATCGGCTTGCTGCTTAAAGTTTTGGCCAATCGGCTTGCGGCTTGAGGTTTTCGGCAAATCAGCTTGCGGCTTGAAGTTTTCGGCCAATCGGCTTGCGGCTTGAAGTTTTCGGCCAATTAGCTTGCGGCTTGAAGTTTTCGGCCAATCGGCTTGTGGCTTGAAGTTTCGGCCAATCGGCTTGCTGCTTAAAGTTTCGGCCAATCGGCTTGCGGCTTGAAGTTTTCGGCCAATTAGCTTGTGGCTTGAAGTTTTCGGCCAATCGGCTTGTGGCTTGAAGTTTCAGCCAATCGGCTTGCGGCTTGAAGTTTCGACCAATCGGCTTGAGACTTGAAGTTTCGGCCAATCGACTTGCGACTTGAAGTTTCGGCCAATCGGCTTGCGGCTTAAAGTTTCAGCCAATCGGCTTGCGGCTTGAAGTTTCGACCAATCGGCTTGAGACTTGAAGTTTCGGCCAATCGGCTTGCGGCTTGAAGTTTCGGGTAATCGACTTGCGGCTTGAAGTTTCGGCCAATCGGCTTGCGGCTTGAAGTTTTAGCCAATCGGCATACGACTTGAAGTTTCGGCCAATCGGCTTGCGACTTGAAGTTTCGGCCAATCGGCTTGCGGCTTGAAGTTTCGGCCAATTGGCTTGAAGTTTCGGTCAGTCGGCTTGCGGCTTGAAGTTTCGGCCAATCAGCTTGCGACGTGACATGCTAGTTATCTATTTACTCGGCATAACTTCATCTTTCACATTATGCGAAAAAATGGGCTAACTTTACTGTTTTTTTTTTTTTTAGCACAAAACTGTTTAAAAAGAAAAGTTGTTTGAAAAATTGATGCGCAAATACCGCACGAGATACAAAGTTGCAACGACCGCCATTGTATTCTCTAGGATCTTTGCTAAAAAAACATATGTTTGGCGACTTGATCAGCCAATTGCGACTTGAAGTTTTGGCCAATGGGCTTGCGACTTGATATTCAGCCAATGGGCTTGCGACTTGATGTTCGGCCAATGGGCTTGCGAATTGTTTGGCCAATGGGCTTGCGGCTTGAAGTTTCGGCCAATCGGCTTGCAGCTTGAAATTTCAGCCAATCGGCTAGCGGCTTGAAGTTTCGGCCAATCGGCTTGAGACTTGAAGTTTCGGCCAATCGACTTGCGACTTGAAGTTTCAGGCAATCGGCTTGAAGTTTCGGCCAATCGGCTTGCGACTTGAAGTTTCGGCCAATCGACTTGCGACTTGAAGTTTCAGCCAATCGGCTTGAAGTTTCGGCCAATCGGCTTGCGGCTTAAAGTTTCGGCCAATCGGCTTGCGACTTAAAGTTTCGGCCAATCGGCTTGCGGCTTAAAGTTTCGGCCAATCGGCTTGCGGCTTAAAGTTTCAGCCAATCGGCTTGCGGCTTGAAGTTTCGACCAATCGGCTTGAGACTTGAAGTTTCGGCCAATCGGCTTGCGGCTTGAAGTTTCGGGTTATCGACTTGCGGCTTGAAGTTTCGGCCAATCGGCTTGCGGCTTGAAGTTTTAGCCAATCGGCATGCGACTTGAAGTTTCGGCCAATCGGCTTGCGACTTAAAGTTTCGGCCAATCGGCTTGCGGCTTAAAGTTTCGGCCAATCGGCTTGCGGCTTGAAGTTTTCGGCCAATTAGCTTGCGGCTTGAAGTTTTCGGCCAATCGGCTTGCGGCTTGAAGTTTCGGCCAATCGGATTGCGGCTTGAAGTTTTCTGCCAATCGGCTTGCGGCTTAAAGTTTCGGCCAATCGGCTTGCGGCTTGAAGTTTTAGCCAATCGGCATGCGACTTGAAGTTTCGGCCAATCGGCTTGCGACTTGAAGTTTCGGGTAATCGGCTTGCGGCTTAAAGTTTTGGCCAATCGGATTGTGGCTTGAAGTTTCAGCCAATCGGCTTGAAGTTTCGGCCAATCGGCATGCGACTTGAAGTTTCGGCCAATCGGCTTGCGGCTTAAAGTTTCGGCCAATCGGCTTGCGGCTTAAAGTTTCAGCCAATCGGCTTGCGGCTTGAAGTTTCGACCAACCGGCTTGAGACTTGAAGTTTCGGCCAATCGACTTGCGACTTGAAGTTTCAGCCAATCGGCTTGAAGTTTCGGCCAATCGGCTTGCGGCTTAAAGTTTCGGCCAATCGGCTTGCGGCTTAAAGTTTCGGCCAATCGGCTTGCGACTTAAAGTTTCGGCCAATCGGCTTGCGACTTAAAGTTTCGGCCAATCGGCTTGCGGCTTAAAGTTTCGGCCAATCGGCTTGCGGCTTAAAGTTTCAGCCAATCGGCTTGCGGCTTGAAGTTTCGACCAATCGGCTTGAGACTTGAAGTTTCGGCCAATTGACTTGCGACTTGAAGTTTCGGCCAATCGGCTTGCGGCTTAAAGTTTCAGCCAATCGGCTTGCGGCTTGAAGTTTCGACCAATCGGCATGCGACTTGAAGTTTCGGCCAATCGGCTTGCGGCTTGAAGTTTCGGGTAATTGGCTTGCGGCTAGAAGTTTCGGCCAATCGGCTTACGGCTTGAAGTTTCGGCCAATCGGCTTGAGGCTTGGAGTTTCAGCCAATCAGCTTGCAGATTGAAGTTTCGGCCAATCGGCTTGCGGCTTAAAGTTTCGGCCAATCGGATTGCGGCTAGAAGTTTTCGGCCAATCGGCATGCGGCTTAAAGTTTCGGCCAATCGGATTGCGGCTTGAAGTTTCAGCCAATCGGCTTGAAGTTTCGGCCAATCGGCTTGTGACTTGAAGTTTTGGCCAATCGGCTTGCGGCTTGAAGTTTCGGCCTATCGGCTTGAGGCTTGAAGTTTCAGCCAATCAGCTTGCAGATTGAAGTTTCGGCCAATCGGCTTGCGGCTTGAAGTTTTGGCCAATCGGCTTTCGGCTTGAAGTTTTGGCCAATCGGCTTGCAACTTGTTCGGCCAGTCAGCTTGCAACGTGACATGTTAGGTATCTATTTACTCGACATAACTTCATCTTTCACATTATGCGAAAAAAATGGGCTAACTTTACTGGTTTTCTTTTTTTAGCACAAAACTGTTTAAAAAATAAAACTTGTTTGAAAAATTAATACTCAAATACAACACGAGATACAAAGTTGCAACCACCGCCATTGTATTCTCTAGGGTCTTTGCTAAAAAAACATGTTTGGCGACTTGATGATAAGCCAATGGGCTTGCGACTTGATATTCAGCCAATGGGCTTGCGACTTGATATTCAGCCAATGGGCTTGCGACTTGTTCGGCCAAACGGCTTGCGGCTTGAAGTTTCGGCCAATCGGCTTATGGCTTGAAGTTTCGGCCAATCGGCTTGAGGCTTGGAGTTTCGGCCAATCGGCTTGCTGCTTAAAGTTTTGGCCAATCGGCTTGCGGCTTGAGGTTTTCGGCAAATCAGCTTGCGGCTTGAAGTTTTCAGCCAATCGGCTTGCGGCTTGAAGTTTCGGCCAATCAGCTTGAGGCTTGGAGTTTCGGCCAATCGGCTTGCTGCTTAAAGTTTCGGCCAATCGGCTTGCGGCTTGAAGTTTTCGGCCAATCGGCTTGTGGCTTGAAGTTTCGGCCAATCGGCTTGCGGCTTGAAGTTTCGGCCAATCGGCTTGCGGCTTGAAGTTTCGGCCAATTGGCTTGAAGTTTCGGTCAGTCGGCTTGCGGCTTGAAGTTTCGGCCAATCAGCTTGCGACGTGACATGCTAGTTATCTATTTACTCGGCATAACTTCATCTTTCACATTATGCGAAAAAATGGGCTAACTTTACTGTTTTTTTTTTTTTTAGCACAAAACTGTTTAAAAAGAAAAGTTGTTTGAAAAATTGATGCGCAAATACCGCACGAGATACAAAGTTGCAACGACCGCCATTGTATTCTCTAGGATCTTTGCTAAAAAAACATATGTTTGGCGACTTGATCAGCCAATTGCGACTTGAAGTTTTGGCCAATGGGCTTGCGACTTGATATTCAGCCAATGGGCTTGCGACTTGATGTTCGGCCAATGGGCTTGCGAATTGTTTGGCCAATGGGCTTGCGGCTTGAAGTTTCGGCCAATCGGCTTGCAGCTTGAAATTTCAGCCAATCGGCTAGCGGCTTGAAGTTTCGACCAATCGGCTTGAGACTTGAAGTTTCAGGCAATCGGCTTGAAGTTTCGGCCAATCGGCTTGCGACTTGAAGTTTTGGCCAATCGACTTGCGACTTGAAGTTTCAGCCAATCGGCTTGAAGTTTCGGCCAATCGGCTTGCGGCTTAAAGTTTCGGCCAATCGGCTTGCGGCTTAAAGTTTCGGCCAATCGGCTTGCGGCTTAAAGTTTCAGCCAATCGGCTTGCGGCTTGAAGTTTCGACCAATCGGCTTGAGACTTGAAGTTTCGGCCAATCGGCTTGCGGCTTGAAGTTTCGGGTAATCGACTTGCGGCTTGAAGTTTCGGCCAATCGGCTTGCGGCTTGAAGTTTTAGCCAATCGGCTTGCAGATTGAAGTTTCGGCCAATCGGCTTGCGGCTTAAAGTTTCGGCCAATCGGCTTGCGGCTTAAAGTTTTGGCCAATCGGATTGTGGCTTGAAGTTTCAGCCAATCGGCTTGAAGTTTCGGCCAATCGTCATGCGACTTGAAGTTTCGGCCAATCGGCTTGCGGCTTAAAGTTTCGGCCAATCGGCTTGTGGCTTAAAGTTTCAGCCAATCGGCTTGCGGCTTGAAGTTTCGACCAATCGGCTTGAGACTTGAAGTTTCGGCCAATCGACTTGCGACTTGAAGTTTCGGCCAATCGGCTTGCGGCTTAAAGTTTCGGCCAATCGGCTTGCGGCTTAAAGTTTCAGCCAATCGGCTTGAAGTTTCGGCCAATCGGCTTGCGGCTTAAAGTTTCAGCCAATCGGCTTGCGGCTTGAAGTTTCGGCCAATCGGCTTGAGACTTGAAGTTTCGGCCAATCGGCTTGCGGCTTGAAGTTTCGGCCAATCGGCTTGAAGTTTCGACCAATCGGCTTGCGGCTTGAAGTTTCGGCCAATCGGCTTGCGGCTTAAAGTTTCGGCCAATCGGCTTGCGGCTTAAAGTTTCGGCCAATCGGCTTGCGGCTTAAAGTTTCAGCCAATCGGCTTGCGGCTTGAAGTTTCGACCAATCAGCTTGAGACTTGAAGTTTCGGCCAATCGGCTTGCGGCTTGAAGTTTCGGGTAATCGACTTGCGGCTTGAAGTTTCGGCCAATCGGCTTGCGGCTTGAAGTTTTAGCCAATCGGCATGCGACTTAAAGTTTCGGCCAATCGGCTTGCGGCTTAAAGTTTCGGCCAATCGGCTTGTGGCTTAAAGTTTCGGCCAATCGGCTTGCGGCTTGAAGTTTTCGGCCAATCGGCTTGAGACTTGGAGTTTCGGCCAATCGGATTGCGGCTTGAAGTTTTCGGCCAATCGGCTTGCGGCTTAAAGTTTTGGCCAATCGGATTGTGGCTTGAAGTTTCAGCCAATCGGCTTGAAGTTTCGGCCAATCGTCATGCGACTTGAAGTTTCGGCCAATCGTCATGCGGCTTGAAGTTTCGGCCAATCGGCTTGTGGCTTAAAGTTTCAGCCAATCGGCTTGCGGCTTGAAGTTTCGACCAATCGGCTTGAGACTTGAAGTTTCGGCCAATCGACTTGCGACTTGAAGTTTCAGCCAATCGGCTTGAAGTTTCGGCCAATCGGCTTGCGGCTTAAAGTTTCGGCCAATCGGCTTGCGGCTTAAAGTTTCAGCCAATCGGCTTGAAGTTTCGGCCAATCGGCTTGCGGCTTAAAGTTTCAGCCAATCGGCTTGCGGCTTGAAGTTTCGGCCAATCGGCTTGAGACTTGAAGTTTCGGCCAATCGGCTTGCGGCTTGAAGTTTCGGCCAATCGGCTTGAAGTTTCGACCAATCGGCTTGCGACTTAAAGTTTCGGCCAATCGGCTTGCGGCTTAAAGTTTCGGCCAATCGGCTTGCGGCTTAAAGTTTCAGCCAATCGGCTTGCGGCTTGAAGTTTCGACCAATCGGCTTGAGACTTGAAGTTTCGGCCAATCGGCTTGCGGCTTGAAGTTTCGGGTAATCGACTTGCGGCTTGAAGTTTCGGCCAATCGGCTTGCGGCTTGAAGTTTTAGCCAATCGGCATGCGACTTGAAGTTTCGGCCAATCGGCTTGCGACTTAAAGTTTCGGCCAATCGGCTTGCGGCTTAAAGTTTCGGCCAATCGGCTTGTGGCTTAAAGTTTCGGCCAATCGGCTTGCGGCTTGAAGTTTTCGGCCAATCGGCTTGAGACTTGGAGTTTCGGCCAATCGACTTGCGACTTGAAGTTTCAGGTAATCTGCTCGCGGCTTGAAGTTTCGGCCAATCGGCTTGCGGCTTGAAGTTTTGGTCAGTCGGCTTGCGGCTTGAAGTTTCAGCCAATCGGCTTGAAGTTTCGGCCAATCGGCTTGTGACTTGAAGTTTCGGCCAATCGGCTTGCGGCTTGAAGTTTCGGCCTATCGGCTTGAGGCTTGAAGTTTCAGCCAATCAGCTTGCAGATTGAAGTTTCGGCCAATCGGCTTGCGGCTTGAAGTTTTGGCCAATCGGCTTGCAACTTGTTCGGCCAGTCAGCTTGCAACGTGACATGTTAGGTATCTATTTACTCGACATAACTTCATCTTTCACATTATGCGAAAAAAATGGGCTAACTTTACTGGTTTTCTTTTTTTAGCACAAAACTGTTTAAAAAATAAAACTTGTTTGAAAAATTAATACTCAAATACCACACGAGATACAAAGTTGCAACCACCGCCATTGTATTCTCTAGGGTCTTTGCTAAAAAAACATGTTTGGCGACTTGATGATCAGCCAATGGGCTTGCGACTTGATATTCAGCCAATGGGCTTGCGACTTGATATTCAGCCAATGGGCTTGCGACTTGTTCGGCCAAACGGCTTGCGGCTTGAAGTTTCAGCCAATCGGCTTATGGCTTGAAGTTTCGGCCAATCGGCTTGAGGCTTGGAGTTTCGGCCAATCGGCTTGCTGCTTAAAGTTTTGGCCAATCGGCTTGCGGCTTGAGGTTTTCGGCAAATCAGCTTGCGGCTTGAAGTTTTCGGCCAATCGGCTTGCGGCTTGAAGTTTTCGGCCAATTAGCTTGCGGCTTGAAGTTTTCGGCCAATCGGCTTGTGGCTTGAAGTTTCGGCCAATCGGCTTGCTGCTTAAAGTTTCGGCCAATCGGCTTGCGGCTTGAAGTTTTCGGCCAATTAGCTTGTGGCTTGAAGTTTTCGGCCAATCGGCTTGTGGCTTGAAGTTTCAGCCAATCGGCTTGCGGCTTGAAGTTTCGACCAATCGGCTTGAGACTTGAAGTTTCGGCCAATCGACTTGCGACTTGAAGTTTCGGCCAATCGGCTTGCGGCTTAAAGTTTCAGCCAATCGGCTTGCGGCTTGAAGTTTCGACCAATCGGCTTGAGACTTGAAGTTTCGGCCAATCGGCTTGCGGCTTGAAGTTTCGGGTAATCGACTTGCGGCTTGAAGTTTCGGCCAATCGGCTTGCGGCTTGAAGTTTTAGCCAATCGGCATACGACTTGAAGTTTCGGCCAATCGGCTTGCGACTTGAAGTTTCGGCCAATCGGCTTGCGGCTTGAAGTTTCGGCCAATTGGCTTGAAGTTTCGGTCAGTCGGCTTGCGGCTTGAAGTTTCGGCCAATCAGCTTGCGACGTGACATGCTAGTTATCTATTTACTCGGCATAACTTCATCTTTCACATTATGCGAAAAAATGGGCTAACTTTACTGTTTTTTTTTTTTTTAGCACAAAACTGTTTAAAAAGAAAAGTTGTTTGAAAAATTGATGCGCAAATACCGCACGAGATACAAAGTTGCAACGACCGCCATTGTATTCTCTAGGATCTTTGCTAAAAAAACATATGTTTGGCGACTTGATCAGCCAATTGCGACTTGAAGTTTTGGCCAATGGGCTTGCGACTTGATATTCAGCCAATGGGCTTGCGACTTGATGTTCGGCCAATGGGCTTGCGAATTGTTTGGCCAATGGGCTTGCGGCTTGAAGTTTCGGCCAATCGGCTTGCAGCTTGAAATTTCAGCCAATCGGCTAGCGGCTTGAAGTTTCGGCCAATCGGCTTGAGACTTGAAGTTTCGGCCAATCGACTTGCGACTTGAAGTTTCAGGCAATCGGCTTGAAGTTTCGGCCAATCGGCTTGCGACTTGAAGTTTCGGCCAATCGACTTGCGACTTGAAGTTTCAGCCAATCGGCTTGAAGTTTCGGCCAATCGGCTTGCGGCTTAAAGTTTCGGCCAATCGGCTTGCGACTTAAAGTTTCGGCCAATCGGCTTGCGGCTTAAAGTTTCGGCCAATCGGCTTGCGGCTTAAAGTTTCAGCCAATCGGCTTGCGGCTTGAAGTTTCGACCAATCGGCTTGAGACTTGAAGTTTCGGCCAATCGGCTTGCGGCTTGAAGTTTCGGGTTATCGACTTGCGGCTTGAAGTTTCGGCCAATCGGCTTGCGGCTTGAAGTTTTAGCCAATCGGCATGCGACTTGAAGTTTCGGCCAATCGGCTTGCGACTTAAAGTTTCGGCCAATCGGCTTGCGGCTTAAAGTTTCGGCCAATCGGCTTGCGGCTTGAAGTTTTCGGCCAATTAGCTTGCGGCTTGAAGTTTTCGGCCAATCGGCTTGCGGCTTGAAGTTTCGGCCAATCGGATTGCGGCTTGAAGTTTTCTGCCAATCGGCTTGCGGCTTAAAGTTTCGGCCAATCGGCTTGCGGCTTGAAGTTTTAGCCAATCGGCATGCGACTTGAAGTTTCGGCCAATCGGCTTGCGACTTGAAGTTTCGGGTAATCGGCTTGCGGCTTAAAGTTTTGGCCAATCGGATTGTGGCTTGAAGTTTCAGCCAATCGGCTTGAAGTTTCGGCCAATCGGCATGCGACTTGAAGTTTCGGCCAATCGGCTTGCGGCTTAAAGTTTCGGCCAATCGGCTTGCGGCTTAAAGTTTCAGCCAATCGGCTTGCGGCTTGAAGTTTCGACCAACCGGCTTGAGACTTGAAGTTTCGGCCAATCGACTTGCGACTTGAAGTTTCAGCCAATCGGCTTGAAGTTTCGGCCAATCGGCTTGCGGCTTAAAGTTTCGGCCAATCGGCTTGCGGCTTAAAGTTTCGGCCAATCGGCTTGCGACTTAAAGTTTCGGCCAATCGGCTTGCGACTTAAAGTTTCGGCCAATCGGCTTGCGGCTTAAAGTTTCGGCCAATCGGCTTGCGGCTTAAAGTTTCAGCCAATCGGCTTGCGGCTTGAAGTTTCGACCAATCGGCTTGAGACTTGAAGTTTCGGCCAATTGACTTGCGACTTGAAGTTTCGGCCAATCGGCTTGCGGCTTAAAGTTTCAGCCAATCGGCTTGCGGCTTGAAGTTTCGACCAATCGGCATGCGACTTGAAGTTTCGGCCAATCGGCTTGCGGCTTGAAGTTTCGGGTAATTGGCTTGCGGCTAGAAGTTTCGGCCAATCGGCTTACGGCTTGAAGTTTCGGCCAATCGGCTTGAGGCTTGGAGTTTCAGCCAATCAGCTTGCAGATTGAAGTTTCGGCCAATCGGCTTGCGGCTTAAAGTTTCGGCCAATCGGATTGCGGCTAGAAGTTTTCGGCCAATCGGCATGCGGCTTAAAGTTTCGGCCAATCGGATTGCGGCTTGAAGTTTCAGCCAATCGGCTTGAAGTTTCGGCCAATCGGCTTGTGACTTGAAGTTTTGGCCAATCGGCTTGCGGCTTGAAGTTTCGGCCTATCGGCTTGAGGCTTGAAGTTTCAGCCAATCAGCTTGCAGATTGAAGTTTCGGCCAATCGGCTTGCGGCTTGAAGTTTTGGCCAATCGGCTTTCGGCTTGAAGTTTTGGCCAATCGGCTTGCAACTTGTTCGGCCAGTCAGCTTGCAACGTGACATGTTAGGTATCTATTTACTCGACATAACTTCATCTTTCACATTATGCGAAAAAAATGGGCTAACTTTACTGGTTTTCTTTTTTTAGCACAAAACTGTTTAAAAAATAAAACTTGTTTGAAAAATTAATACTCAAATACAACACGAGATACAAAGTTGCAACCACCGCCATTGTATTCTCTAGGGTCTTTGCTAAAAAAACATGTTTGGCGACTTGATGATAAGCCAATGGGCTTGCGACTTGATATTCAGCCAATGGGCTTGCGACTTGATATTCAGCCAATGGGCTTGCGACTTGTTCGGCCAAACGGCTTGCGGCTTGAAGTTTCGGCCAATCGGCTTATGGCTTGAAGTTTCGGCCAATCGGCTTGAGGCTTGGAGTTTCGGCCAATCGGCTTGCTGCTTAAAGTTTTGGCCAATCGGCTTGCGGCTTGAGGTTTTCGGCAAATCAGCTTGCGGCTTGAAGTTTTCAGCCAATCGGCTTGCGGCTTGAAGTTTCGGCCAATCAGCTTGAGGCTTGGAGTTTCGGCCAATCGGCTTGCTGCTTAAAGTTTCGGCCAATCGGCTTGCGGCTTGAAGTTTTCGGCCAATCGGCTTGTGGCTTGAAGTTTCGGCCAATCGGCTTGCGGCTTGAAGTTTCGGCCAATCGGCTTGCGGCTTGAAGTTTCGGCCAATTGGCTTGAAGTTTCGGTCAGTCGGCTTGCGGCTTGAAGTTTCGGCCAATCAGCTTGCGACGTGACATGCTAGTTATCTATTTACTCGGCATAACTTCATCTTTCACATTATGCGAAAAAATGGGCTAACTTTACTGTTTTTTTTTTTTTTAGCACAAAACTGTTTAAAAAGAAAAGTTGTTTGAAAAATTGATGCGCAAATACCGCACGAGATACAAAGTTGCAACGACCGCCATTGTATTCTCTAGGATCTTTGCTAAAAAAACATATGTTTGGCGACTTGATCAGCCAATTGCGACTTGAAGTTTTGGCCAATGGGCTTGCGACTTGATATTCAGCCAATGGGCTTGCGACTTGATGTTCGGCCAATGGGCTTGCGAATTGTTTGGCCAATGGGCTTGCGGCTTGAAGTTTCGGCCAATCGGCTTGCAGCTTGAAATTTCAGCCAATCGGCTAGCGGCTTGAAGTTTCGACCAATCGGCTTGAGACTTGAAGTTTCAGGCAATCGGCTTGAAGTTTCGGCCAATCGGCTTGCGACTTGAAGTTTTGGCCAATCGACTTGCGACTTGAAGTTTCAGCCAATCGGCTTGAAGTTTCGGCCAATCGGCTTGCGGCTTAAAGTTTCGGCCAATCGGCTTGCGGCTTAAAGTTTCGGCCAATCGGCTTGCGGCTTAAAGTTTCAGCCAATCGGCTTGCGGCTTGAAGTTTCGACCAATCGGCTTGAGACTTGAAGTTTCGGCCAATCGGCTTGCGGCTTGAAGTTTCGGGTAATCGACTTGCGGCTTGAAGTTTCGGCCAATCGGCTTGCGGCTTGAAGTTTTAGCCAATCGGCTTGCAGATTGAAGTTTCGGCCAATCGGCTTGCGGCTTAAAGTTTCGGCCAATCGGCTTGCGGCTTAAAGTTTTGGCCAATCGGATTGTGGCTTGAAGTTTCAGCCAATCGGCTTGAAGTTTCGGCCAATCGTCATGCGACTTGAAGTTTCGGCCAATCGGCTTGCGGCTTAAAGTTTCGGCCAATCGGCTTGTGGCTTAAAGTTTCAGCCAATCGGCTTGCGGCTTGAAGTTTCGACCAATCGGCTTGAGACTTGAAGTTTCGGCCAATCGACTTGCGACTTGAAGTTTCGGCCAATCGGCTTGCGGCTTAAAGTTTCGGCCAATCGGCTTGCGGCTTAAAGTTTCAGCCAATCGGCTTGAAGTTTCGGCCAATCGGCTTGCGGCTTAAAGTTTCAGCCAATCGGCTTGCGGCTTGAAGTTTCGGCCAATCGGCTTGAGACTTGAAGTTTCGGCCAATCGGCTTGCGGCTTGAAGTTTCGGCCAATCGGCTTGAAGTTTCGACCAATCGGCTTGCGGCTTGAAGTTTCGGCCAATCGGCTTGCGGCTTAAAGTTTCGGCCAATCGGCTTGCGGCTTAAAGTTTCGGCCAATCGGCTTGCGGCTTAAAGTTTCAGCCAATCGGCTTGCGGCTTGAAGTTTCGACCAATCAGCTTGAGACTTGAAGTTTCGGCCAATCGGCTTGCGGCTTGAAGTTTCGGGTAATCGACTTGCGGCTTGAAGTTTCGGCCAATCGGCTTGCGGCTTGAAGTTTTAGCCAATCGGCATGCGACTTAAAGTTTCGGCCAATCGGCTTGCGGCTTAAAGTTTCGGCCAATCGGCTTGTGGCTTAAAGTTTCGGCCAATCGGCTTGCGGCTTGAAGTTTTCGGCCAATCGGCTTGAGACTTGGAGTTTCGGCCAATCGACTTGCGACTTGAAGTTTCAGGTAATCTGCTCGCGGCTTGAAGTTTCGGCCAATCGGCTTGCGGCTTGAAGTTTTGGTCAGTCGGCTTGCGGCTTGAAGTTTCAGCCAATCGGCTTGAAGTTTCGGCCAATCGGCTTGCGGCTTGAAGTTTCGGCCAATCGGCTTGCGGCTTAAAGTTTCGGCCAATCGGCTTGCGGCTTGAAGTTTCGGGTTATCGACTTGCGGCTTGAAGTTTCGGCCAATCGGCTTGCGGCTTGAAGTTTTAGCCAATCGGCATGCGACTTGAAGTTTCGGCCAATCGGCTTGCGACTTAAAGTTTCGGCCAATCGGCTTGCGGCTTAAAGTTTCGGGCAATCGGCTTGTGGCTTAAAGTTTCGGCCAATCGGCTTGCGGCTTGAAGTTTTCGGCCAATCGGCTTGAGACTTGAAGTTTCGGCCAATCGACTTGCGACTTGAAGTTTCGGACAATCGGCTTGCGGCTTGAAGTTTCGGGTAATCTGCTCGCGGCTTGAAGTTTCGGCCAATCGGCTTGCGGCTTGAAGTTTTGGTCAGTCGGCTTGCGGCTTGAAGTTTCAGCCAATCGGCTTGAAGTTTCGGCCAATCGGCTTGCGGCTTGAAGTTTCGGCCAATCGGCTTGCGGCTTAAAGTTTCGGCCAATCGGCTTGCGGCTTAAAGTTTCGGCCAATCGGATTGCGGCTTGAAGTTTTCTGCCAATCGGCTTGCGGCTTAAAGTTTCGGCCAATCGGCTTGCGGCTTAAAGTTTTGGCCAATCGGATTGTGGCTTGAAGTTTCGGCCAATCGGCATGCGACTTGAAGTTTCGGCCAATCGGCTTGCGGCTTAAAGTTTCGGCCAATCGGCTTGCGGCTTAAAGTTTCAGCCAATCGGCTTGCGGCTTGAAGTTTCGACCAATCGGCTTGAGACTTGAAGTTTCGGCCAATCGACTTGCGACTTGAAGTTTCAGCCAATCGGCTTGAAGTTTCGGCCAATCGGCTTGCGGCTTAAAGTTTCGGCCAATCGGCTTGCGGCTTAAAGTTTCGGCCAATCGGCTTGCGGCTTAAAGTTTCAGCCAATCGGCTTGCGGCTTGAAGTTTCGACCAATCGGCTTGAGACTTGAAGTTTCGGCCAATCGGCTTGCGGCTTGAAGTTTCGGGTAATCGACTTGCGGCTTGAAGTTTCGGCCAATCGGCTTGCGGCTTGAAGTTTTAGCCAATCGGCTTGCGGCTTGAAGTTTTAGCCAATCGGCATGCGACTTGAAGTTTCGGCCAATCGGCTTGCGACTTGAAGTTTCGGGTAATTGGCTTGCGGCTTGAAGTTTCGGCCAATCGGCTTGCGGCTTGAAGTTTTAGCCAATCGGCATGCGACTTGAAGTTTCGGCCAATCGGCTTGCGGCTTGAAGTTTCGGGTAATTGGCTTGCGGCTAGAAGTTTCGGCCAATCGGCTTGAGGCTTGGAGTTTCAGCCAATCGGCTTGCGGCTTGAAGTTTCGGGTAATTGGCTTGCGGCTAGAAGTTTCGGCCAATCGGCTTGCGGCTTAAAGTTTCGGCCAATCGGATTGCGGCTTGAAGTTTTCGGCCAATCGGCATGCGGCTTAAAGTTTCGGCCAATCGGATTGCGGCTTGAAGTTTCAGCCAATCGGCTTGAAGTTTCGGCCAATCGGCTTGTGACTTGAAGTTTCGGCCAATCGGCTTGCGGCTTGAAGTTTCGGCCAATCGGCTTGCGGCTTGAAGTTTCGACCAATCGGCTTGAGACTTGAAGTTTCGGCCAATCGACTTGCGACTTGAAGTTTCGGCCAATCGACTTGCGACTTGAAGTTTCAGCCAATCGGCTTGAAGTTTCGGCCAATCGGCTTGCGGCTTAAAGTTTCGGCCAATCGGCTTGCGGCTTAAAGTTTCTGGCCCATCGGCTTGCGACTTAAAGTTTCGGCCAATCGGCTTGAGACTTGAAGTTTCGGCCAATCGGCTTGCGGCTTGAAGTTTCGACCAATCGGCTTGAGACTTGAAGTTTCGGCCAATCGACTTGCGACTTGAAGTTTCGGCCAATCGGATTGCGGCTTGAAGTTTCAGCCAATCGGCTTGAAGTTTCGGCCAATCGGCTTGTGACTTGAAGTTTCGGCCAATCGGCTTGCGGCTTGAAGTTTCGGCCAATCGGCTTGCGGCTTGAAGTTTTGGCCAATCGGCTTGCGGCTTGAAGTTTTGGCCAATCGGCTTGCGACTTGTTCGGCCAGTCAGCTTGCAACGTGACATGTTAGGTATCTGTTTACTCGACATAACTTCATCTTTCACATTATGCGAAAAAAATGGGCTAACTTTACTGGTTTTCTTTTTTTAGCACAAAACTGTTTAAAAAATAAAACTTGTTTGAAAAATTAATACTCAAATACCACACGAGATACAAAGTTGCAACCACCGCCATTGTATTCTCTAGGGTCTTTGCTAAAAAAACATGTTTGGCGACTTGATGATCAGCCAATGGGCTTGCGACTTGATATTCAGCCAATGGGCTTGCGACTTGATATTCAGCCAATGGGCTTGCGACTTGTTCGGCCAAACGGCTTGCGGCTTGAAGTTTCGGCCAATCGGCTTATGGCTTGAAGTTTCGGCCAATCGGCTTGAGGCTTGGAGTTTCGGCCAATCGGCTTGCTGCTTAAAGTTTTGGCCAATTGGCTTGCGGCTTGAGGTTTTCGGCAAATCAGCTTGCGGCTTGAAGTTTTCAGCCAATCGGCTTGCGGCTTGAAGTTTCGGCCAATCGGCTTGAGGCTTGGAGTTTCGGCCAATCGGCTTGCTGCTTAAAGTTTCGGCCAATCGGCTTGCGGCTTGAAGTTTTCGGCCAATTAGCTTGCGGCTTGAAGTTTTCGGCCAATCGGCTTGCGGCTTGAAGTTTCGGCCAATCGTCTTGCGGCTTGAAGTTTCGGCCAATCGGCTTGCGGCTTGAAGTTTCGGCCAATCGGCTTGCGGCTTGAAGTTTCGGCCAATTGGCTTGAAGTTTCGGCCAATCGGCTTGCAGCTTGAAATTTCAGCCAATCGGCTAGCGGCTTGAAGTTTCGGCCAATCGGCTTGCGACTTGAAGTTTCGGCCAATCGGCTTGCGACTTGAAGTTTCGGCCAATCGGCTTGCGGCTTAAAGTTTCAGCCAATCGGCTTGCGGCTTGAAGTTTCGACCAATCGGCTTGAGACTTGAAGTTTCGGCCAATCGACTTGCGACTTGAAGTTTCAGGCAATCGGCTTGAAGTTTCGGCCAATCGGCTTGCGACTTGAAGTTTCGGCCAATCGACTTGCGACTTGAAGTTTCAGCCAATCGGCTTGAAGTTTCGGCCAATCGGCTTGCGGCTTAAAGTTTCGGCCAATTGGCTTGCGGCTTAAAGTTTCGGCCAATCGGCTTGCGGCTTGGAGTTTCAGCCAATCAGCTTGCAGATTGAAGTTTCGGCCAATCGGCTTGCGGCTTAAAGTTTCGGCCAATCGGATTGCGGCTTGAAGTTTTCAGCCAATCGGCTTGCGGCTTAAAGTTTTGGCCAATCGGATTGTGGCTTGAAGTTTCAGCCAATCGGCTTGAAGTTTCGGCCAATCGGCATGCGACTTGAAGTTTCGGCCAATCGGCTTGCGGCTTAAAATTTCGGCCAATCGGCTTGCGGCTTAAAGTTTCAGCCAATCGGCTTGAAGTTTCGACCAATCGGCTTGAGACTTGAAGTTTCGGCCAATCGACTTGCGACTTGAAGTTTCAGCCAATCGGCTTGAAGTTTCGGCCAATCGGCTTGTGGCTTGAAGTTTCGGCCAATCGGCTTGTGGCTTAAAGTTTCGGCCAATCGGCTTGCGGCTTAAAGTTTCAGCCAATCGGCTTGCGGCTTGAAGTTTCGACCAATCGGCTTGAGACTTGAAGTTTCGGCCAATCGGCTTGCGGCTTGAAGTTTCGGGTAATCGACTTGCGGCTTGAAGTTTCGGCCAATCGGCTTGCGACTTGAAGTTTCGGCCAATCGGCTTGCGACTTGAAGTTTCGGCCAATCGGCTTGCGGCTTGAAGTTTCCGGTAATCGGCTTGCGGCTAGAAGTTTCGGCCAATCGGCTTACGGCTTGAAGTTTCGGCCAATCGGCTTGCGGCTTAAAGTTTCGGCCAATCGGCTTGCGGCTTAAAGTTTCGGCCAATCGGCTTGCGGCTTAAAGTTTCGGCCAATCGGCTTGCGGCTTAAAGTCGAGTAAATAGATACCTAACATGTCACGTTGCAAGCTGACTGGCCGAACAAGTCGCAAGCCGATTGGCCAAAACTTCAAGCCGCAAGCCGATTGGCCAAAACTTCAAGCCGCAAGCCGATTGGCCGAAACTTCAATCTGCAAGCTGATTGGCTGAAACTCCAAGCCTCAAGCCGATTGGTCGAAACTTCAAGCCGCAAGCCGATTGGCTGAAACTTTAAGCCGCAAGCCGATTGGCCGAAACTTTAAGCCGCAAGCCGATTGGCCGAAACTTTAAGTCTCAAGCCGATTGGCCGAAACTTTAAGTCGCAAGCCGATTGGCCGAAACTTTAAGCCGCAAGCCGATTGGCCGAAACTTTAAGCCGCAAGCCGATTGGCCGAAACTTCAAGCCGATTGGCTGAAACTTCGGCATGCGAAAATCGGCATGCGACTTGAAGTTTCGGCCAATCGGCTTGCGGCTTAAAGTTTCGGCCAATCGGCTTGCGGCTTAAAGTTTCAGCCAATCGGCTTGAAGTTTCGACCAATCGGCTTGAGACTTGAAGTTTCGGCCAATCGACTTGTGACTTGAAGTTTCAGCCAATCGGCTTGAAGTTTCGGCCAATCGGCTTGCGGCTTAAAGTTTCGGCCAATCGGCTTGCGACTTAAAGTTTCGGCCAATCGGCTTGCGACTTAAAGTTTCGGCCAATCGGCTTGCGGCTTAAAGTTTCGGCCAATCGGCTTGCGGCTTAAAGTTTCAGCCAATCGGCTTGCCGCTTGAAGTTTCGGCCAATCGGCTTGCGACTTGAAGTTTCGGCCAATCGGCTTGCGGCTTAAAGTTTCAGCCAATCGGCTTGCGGCTTGAAGTTTCGACCAATCGGCTTGAGGCTTGAAGTTTCGGCCAATCGGCTTGCGGCTTGAAGTTTCGGGTAATCGACTTGCGGCTTGAAGTTTCGGCCAATCGGCTTGCGGCTTAAAGTTTCGGCCAATCGGCTTGCGGCTTAAAGTTTCAGCCAATCGGCTTGCCGCTTGAAGTTTCGACCAATCGGCTTGAGACTTGAAGTTTCAGCCAATCGACTTGCGACTTGAAGTTTCGGCCAATCGGCTTGCGGCTTGAAGTTTTAGCCAATCGGCATGTGACTTGAAGTTTCGGCCAATCGGCTTGCGACTTGAAGTTTCGGGTAATTGGCTTGCGGCTTGAAGTTTTAGCCAATCGGCTTGAAGTTTCGGCCAATCGGCTTGTGACTTGAAGTTTCGGCCAATCGGCTTGCGGCTTGAAGTTTCGGCGTATCGGCTTGAGGCTTGAAGTTTCAGCCAATCAGCTTGCAGATTGAAGTTTCGGCCAATCGGCTTGCGGCTTGAAGTTTCGGCCAATCGGCTTGCGGCTTGAAGTTTCGGCCAATCGGCTTGCGGCTTGAAGTTTTGGCCAATCGGCTTGCGGCTTGAAGTTTTGGCCAATCGGCTTGCGACTTGTTCGGCCAGTCAGCTTGCAACGTGACATGTTAGGTATCTATTTACTCGACATAACTTCATCTTTCACATTATGCGAAAAAAATGGGCTAACTTTACTGGTTTTCTTTTTTTAGCACAAAACTGTTTAAAAAATAAAACTTGTTTGAAAAATTAATACTCAAATACCACACGAGATACAAAGTTGCAACCACCGCCATTGTATTCTCTAGGGTCTTTGCTAAAAAAACATGTTTGGCGACTTGATGATCAGCCAATGGGCTTGCGACTTGATATTCAGCCAATGGGCTTGCGACTTGATATTCAGCCAATGGGCTTGCGACTTGTTCGGCCAAACGGCTTGCGGCTTGAAGTTTCGGCCAATCGGCTTATGGCTTGAAGTTTCGGCCAATCGGCTTGAGGCTTGGAGTTTCGGCCAATCGGCTTGCTGCTTAAAGTTTTGGCCAATCGGCTTGCGGCTTGAGGTTTTCGGCAAATCAGCTTGCGGCTTGAAGTTTTCAGCCAATCGGCTTGCGGCTTGAAGTTTCGGCCAATCGGCTTGAGGCTTGGAGTTTCGGCCAATCGGCTTGCTGCTTAAAGTTTCGGCCAATCGGCTTGCGGCTTGAAGTTTTCGGCCAATCAGCTTGCGGCTTGAAGTTTTCGGCCAATCGGCTTGTGGCTTGAAGTTTCGGCCAATCGGCTTGCGGCTTGAAGTTTCGGCCAATCGGCTTGCGGCTTGAAGTTTCGGCCAACTGGCTTGAAGTTTCGGCCAATCAGCTTGCGACGTGACATGCTAGTTATCTATTTACTCGGCATAACTTCATCTTTCACATTATGCGAAAAAATGGGCTAACTTTACTGTTTTTTTTTTTTTAGCACAAAACTGTTTAAAAAGAAAAGTTGTTTGAAAAATTGATGCGCAAATACCGCACGAGATACAAAGTTGCAACGACCGCCATTGTATTCTCTAGGATCTTTGCTAAAAAAACATATGTTTGGCGACTTGATCAGCCAATTGCGACTTGAAGTTTTGGCCAATGGGCTTGCGACTTGATATTCAGCCAATGGGCTTGCGACTTGATGTTCGGCCAATGGGCTTGCGAATTGTTTGGCCAATGGGCTTGCGGCTTGAAGTTTCGGCCAATCAGCTTGCAAGCTTGAAATTTCAGCCAATCGGCTAGCGGCTTGAAGTTTCGGCCAATCGGCTTGCGACTTGAAGTTTCGGCCAATCGGCTTGCGGCTTGAAGTTTCGACCAATCGGCTTGAGACTTGAAGTTTCGGCCAATCGACTTGCGACTTGAAGTTTCAGGCAATCGGCTTGAAGTTTCGGCCAATCGGCTTGCGACTTGAAGTTTCAGCCAATCGGCTTGAAGTTTCGGCCAATCGGCTTGCGGCTTAAAGTTTCGGCCAATCGGCTTGCGACTTAAAGTTTCGGCCAATCAGCTTGCGACTTAAAGTTTCGGCCAATCGGCTTGCGGCTTAAAGTTTCGGCCAATCGGCTTGCGGCTTAAAGTTTCAGCCAATCGGCTTGCGGCTTGAAGTTTCGACCAATCGGCTTGAGACTTGAAGTTTCGGCCAATCGGCTTGCGGCTTGAAGTTTCGGGTAATCGACTTGCGGCTTGAAGTTTTAGCCAATCGGCATGCGACTTGAAGTTTCGGCCAATCGGCTTGCGACTTAAAGTTTCGGCCAATCGGCTTGCGGCTTAAAGTTTCGGCCAATCGGCTTGTGGCTTAAAGTTTCGGCCAATCGGCTTGCGGCTTGAAGTTTCGGCCAATCGGCTTGAGACTTGAAGTTTCGGCCAATCGGCTTGCGGCTTGAAGTTTCGGGTAATCTGCTCGCGGCTTGAAGTTTCGGCCAATCGGCTTGCGGCTTGAAGTTTTGGTCAGTCGGCTTGCGGCTTGAAGTTTCAGCCAATCGGCTTGAAGTTTCGGCCAATCGGCTTGCGGCTTGAAGTTTCGGCCAATCGGCTTGCGGCTTAAAGTTTCGGCCAATCGGCTTGCGGCTTAAAGTTTTGGCCAATCGGATTGTGGCTTGAAGTTTCGGCCAATCGACTTGCGACTTGAAGTTTCAGCCAATCGGCTTGAAGTTTCAGCCAATCGGCTTGCGGCTTGAAGTTTCGGCCAATCGGCTTGCGGCTTAAAGTTTCGGCCAATCGGCTTGCGGCTTAAAGTTTCGGCCAATCGGCTTGCGGCTTAAAGTTTCGGCCAATCGGCTTGCGGCTTAAAGTTTCGGCCAATCGGCTTGCGGCTTAAAGTTTCAGCCAATCGGCTTGCGGCTTGAAGTTTCGACCAATCGGCTTGAGACTTGAAGTTTCGGCCAATTGACTTGCGACTTGAAGTTTCGGCCAATCGGCTTGCGGCTTAAAGTTTCAGCCAATCGGCTTGCGGCTTGAAGTTTCGACCAATCGGCTTGCGGCTTGAAGTTTCGACCAATCGGCTTGAGACTTGAAGTTTCGGCCAATCGGCTTGCGGCTTGAAGTTTCGGGTAATCGACTTGCGGCTTGAAGTTTCGGCCAATCGGCTTGCGGCTTGAAGTTTTAGCCAATCGGCATGCGACTTGAAGTTTCGGCCAATCGGCTTGAGACTTGAAGTTTCGGCCAATCGGCTTGCGGCTTGAAGTTTCGGGTAATCGACTTGCGACTTGAAGTTTCGGCCAATCGGCTTGCGGCTTAAAGTTTCGGCCAATCGGCTTGCGGCTTAAAGTTTTGGCCAATCGGATTGCGGCTTGAAGTTTCAGCCAATCGGCTTGAAGTTTCGGCCAATCGGCTTGCGGCTTAAAGTTTCGGCCAATCGGCTTGCGGCTTAAAGTTTCGGCCAATCGGCTTGCGACTTAAAGTTTCGGCCAATCGGCTTGCGACTTAAAGTTTCGGCCAATCGGCTTGCGGCTTAAAGTTTCGGCCAATCGGCTTGCGGCTTAAAGTTTCGGCCAATCGGCTTGCGGCTTAAAGTTTCAGCCAATCGGCTTGCCGCTTGAAGTTTCAACCAATCGGCTTGAGACTTGAAGTTTCAGCCAATCGACTTGCGACTTGAAGTTTCGGCCAATCGGCTTGCGGCTTAAAGTTTCAGCCAATCGGCTTGCGGCTTGAAGTTTCGACCAATCGGCTTGAGACTTGAAGTTTCGGCCAATCGGCTTGCGGCTTGAAGTTTCGGGTAATCGACTTGCGGCTTGAAGTTTCGGCCAATCGGCTTGCGGCTTGAAGTTTCGGCCAATCGGCTTGCGGCTTGAAGTTTTAGCCAATCGGCATGTGACTTGAAGTTTCGGCCAATCGGCTTGCGACTTGAAGTTTCGGGTAATTGGCTTGCGGCTTGAAGTTTTAGCCAATCGGCTTGCGGCTTGAAGTTTCGACCAATCGGCTTGAGACTTGAAGTTTCGGCCAATCGACTTGCGACTTGAAGTTTCAGCCAATCGGCTTGAAGTTTCGGCCAATCGGCTTGCGGCTTAAAGTTTCGGCCAATCGGCTTGCGGCTTAAAGTTTCGGCCAATCGGCTTGCGGCTTAAAGTTTCGGCCAATCGGCTTGCGACTTAAAGTTTCGGCCAATCGGCTTGCGGCTTAAAGTTTCGGCCAATCGGCTTGCGGCTTAAAGTTTCAGCCAATCGGCTTGCGGCTTGAAGTTTCGACCAATCGGCTTGAGACTTGAAGTTTCGGCCAATCGACTTGCGACTTGAAGTTTCGGGTAATTGGCTTGCGGCTTGAAGTTTCGGCCAATCGGCATGCGACTTGAAGTTTCGGCCAATCGGCTTGCGACTTGAAGTTTCGGCCAATCGGCTTGCGGCTTAAAGTTTTGGCCGATCGGATTGCGACTTGAAGTTTCGGCCGATCGGCTTGCGACTTAAAGTTTCGGCCAATCGGCTTGCGGCTTAAAGTTTCGGCCAATCGGCTTGCGGCTTAAAGTTTCAGCCAATCGGCTTGCGGCTTGAAGTTTCGGCCAATCGGCTTGCGGCTTAAAGTTTCGGCCAATCGGCTTGCGGCTTAAAGTTTCGGCCAATCGGCTTGTGGCTTGAAGTTTCGACCAATCGGCTTGAGACTTGAAGTTTCGGCCAATTGACTTGCGACTTGAAGTTTCGGCCAATCGGCTTGCGGCTTGAAGTTTTAGCCAATCGGCATGCGACTTGAAGTTTCGGCCAATCGGCTTGAGACTTGAAGTTTCGGCCAATCGGCTTGCGGCTTGAAGTTTCGGGTAATCGACTTGCGGCTTGAAGTTTCGGCCAATCGGCTTGCGGCTTGAAGTTTTAGCCAATCGGCATGCGACTTGAAGTTTCGGCCAATCGGCTTGCGACTTGAAGTTTCGGCCAATCGGCTTGCGGCTTGAAGTTTCGGGTAATTGGCTTGCGGCTAGAAGTTTCGGCCAATCGGCTTGCGGCTTAAAGTTTCGGCCAATCGGCTTGCGGCTTAAAGTTTCGGCCAATCGGATTGCGGCTTGAAGTTTTCTGCCAATCGGCTTGCGGCTTAAAGTTTCGGCCAATCGGCTTGCGGCTTAAAGTTTTGGCCAATCGGATTGTGGCTTGAAGTTTCAGCCAATCGGCTTGAAGTTTCGGCCAATCGGCATGCGACTTGAAGTTTCGGCCAATCGGCTTGCGGCTTAAAGTTTCGGCCAATCGGCTTGCGGCTTAAAGTTTCAGCCAATCGGCTTGCGGCTTGAAGTTTCGACCAATCGGCTTGAGACTTGAAGTTTCAGCCAATCGACTTGCGACTTGAAGTTTCAGCCAATCGGCTTGAAGTTTCGGCCAATCGGCTTGCGGCTTAAAGTTTCGGCCAATCGGCTTGCGACTTAAAGTTTCGGCCAATCGGCTTGCGACTTAAAGTTTCGGCCAATCGGCTTGAGGCTTGAAGTTTCAGCCAATCAGCTTGCAGATTGAAGTTTCGGCCAATCAGCTTGCGGCTTGAAGTTTTGGCCAATCGGCTTGCGGCTTGAAGTTTTGGCCAATCGGCTTGCGACTTGTTCGGCCAGTCAGCTTGCAACGTGACATGTTAGGTATCTATTTACTCGACATAACTTCATCTTTCACATTATGCGAAAAAAATGGGCTAACTTTACTGGTTTTCTTTTTTTAGCACAAAACTGTTTAAAAAATAAAACTTGTTTGAAAAATTAATACTCAAATACCACACGAGATACAAAGTTGCAACCACCGCCATTGTATTCTCTAGGGTCTTTGCTAAAAAAACATGTTTGGCGACTTGATGATCAGCCAATGGGCTTGCGACTTGATATTCAGCCAATGGGCTTGCGACTTGATATTCAGCCAATGGGCTTGCGACTTGATATTCAGCCAATGGGCTTGCGACTTGTTCGGCCAAACGGCTTGCGGCTTGAAGTTTCGGCCAATCGGCTTATGGCTTGAAGTTTCGGCCAATCGGCTTGAGGCTTGGAGTTTCGGCCAATCGGCTTGCTGCTTAAAGTTTTGGCCAATCGGCTTGCGGCTTGAGGTTTTCGGCAAATCAGCTTGCGGCTTGAAGTTTTCAGCCAATCGGCTTGCGGCTTGAAGTTTCGGCCAATCGGCTTGAGGCTTGGAGTTTCGGCCAATCGGCTTGCTGCTTAAAGTTTCGGCCAATCGGCTTGCGGCTTGAAGTTTTCGGCCAATTAGCTTGCGGCTTGAAGTTTTCGGCCAATCGGCTTGTGGCTTGAAGTTTCGGCCAATCGGCTTGCGGCTTGAAGTTTCGGCCAATCGGCTTGAAGTTTCGGCCAATTGGCTTGAAGTTTCGGTCAGTCGGCTGCCGGCTTGAAGTTTCGGCCAATCAGCTTGCGACGTGACATGCTAGTTATCTATTTACTCGGCATAACTTCATCTTTCACATTATGCGAAAAAATGGGCTAACTTTACTGTTTTTTTTTTTTTTAGCACAAAACTGTTTAAAAAGAAAAGTTGTTTGAAAAATTGATGCGCAAATACCGCACGAGATACAAAGTTGCAACGACCGCCATTGTATTCTCTAGGATCTTTGCTAAAAAAACATATGTTTGGCGACTTGATCAGCCAATTGCGACTTGAAGTTTTGGCCAATGGGCTTGCGACTTGATATTCAGCCAATGGGCTTGCGACTTGATGTTCGGCCAATGGGCTTGCGAATTGTTTGGCCAATGGGCTTGCGAATTGTTTGGCCAATGGGCTTGCGGCTTGAAGTTTCGGCCAATCGGCTTGCAGCTTGAAATTTCAGCCAATCGGCTAGCGGCTTGAAGTTTCGGCCAATCGGCTTGCGACTTGAAGTTTCGGCCAATCGGCTTGCGGCTTAAAGTTTCAGCCAATCGGCTTGCGGCTTGAAGTTTCGACCAATCGGCTTGAGACTTGAAGTTTCGGCCAATCGACTTGCGACTTGAAGTTTCAGCCAATCGGCTTGAAGTTTCGACCAATCGGCTTGAGACTTGAAGTTTCGGCCAATCGGCTTGCGGCTTGAAGTTTTAGCCAATCGGCTTGCGACTTGAAGTTTCGGCCAATCGGCTTGCGGCTTGAAGTTTCCGGTTATTGGCTTGCGGCTAGAAGTTTCGGCCAATCGGCTTACGGCTTGAAGTTTCGGCCAATCGGCTTGAGGCTTGGAGTTTCAGCCAATCAGCTTGCAGATTGAAGTTTCGGCCAATCGGCTTGCGGCTTAAAGTTTCGGCCAATCGGATTGCGGCTTGAAGTTTTCGGCCAATCGGCTTGCGGCTTAAAGTTTTGGCCAATCGGATTGTGGCTTGAAGTTTCAGCCAATCGGCTTGAAGTTTCGGCCAATCGGCATGCGACTTGAAGTTTCGGCCAATCGGCTTGCGGCTTAAAGTTTCGGCCAATCGGCTTGCGGCTTAAAGTTTCAGCCAATCGGCTTGCGGCTTGAAGTTTCGACCAATCGGCTTGAGACTTGAAGTTTCGGCCAATCGACTTGCGACTTGAAGTTTCAGCCAATCGGCTTGAAGTTTCGGCCAATCGGCTTGCGGCTTAAAGTTTCGGCCAATCGGCTTGCGGCTTAAAGTTTCGGCCAATCGGCTTGCGACTTGAAGTTTCGGCCAATCGGCTTGCGGCTTAAAGTTTCAGCCAATCGGCTTGCGGCTTGAAGTTTCGACCAATCGGCTTGAGACTTGAAGTTTCGGCCAATCGGCTTGCGGCTTGAAGTTTCGGGTAATCAACTTGCGGCTTGAAGTTTCGGCCAATCGGCTTGCGGCTTGAAGTTTTAGCCAATCGGCATGCGACTTGAAGTTTCGGCCAATCGGCTTGCGACTTGAAGTTTCGGCCAATCGGCTTGCGGCTTGAAGTTTCCGGTAATTGGCTTGCGGCTAGAAGTTTCGGCCAATCGGCTTGCGGCTTGAAGTTTCGGCCAATCGGCTTGCGGCTTGAAGTTTCGGCCAATTGGCTTGAAGTTTCGGTCAGTCGGCTTGCGGCTTGAAGTTTCGGCCAATCAGCTTGCGACGTGACATGCTAGTTATCTATTTACTCGGCATAACTTCATCTTTCACATTATGCGAAAAAATGGGCTAACTTTACTGTTTTTTTTTTTTTTAGCACAAAACTGTTTAAAAAGAAAAGTTGTTTGAAAAATTGATGCGCAAATACCGCACGAGATACAAAGTTGCAACGACCGCCATTGTATTCTCTAGGATCTTTGCTAAAAAAACATATGTTTGGCGACTTGATCAGCCAATTGCGACTTGAAGTTTTGGCCAATGGGCTTGCGACTTGATATTCAGCCAATGGGCTTGCGACTTGATGTTCGGCCAATGGGCTTGCGAATTGTTTGGCCAATGGGCTTGCGGCTTGAAGTTTCGGCCAATCGGCTTGCAGCTTGAAATTTCAGCCAATCGGCTAGCGGCTTGAAGTTTCGGCCAATCGGCTTGCGACTTGAAGTTTCGGCCAATCGGCTTGCGGCTTAAAGTTTCAGCCAATCGGCTTGCGGCTTGAAGTTTCGACCAATCGGCTTGAGACTTGAAGTTTCGGCCAATCGACTTGCGACTTGAAGTTTCAGGCAATCGGCTTGAAGTTTCGGCCAATCGGCTTGCGACTTGAAGTTTCGGCCAATCGACTTGCGACTTGAAGTTTCAGCCAATCGGCTTGAAGTTTCGGCCAATCGGCTTGCGGCTTAAAGTTTCGGCCAATCGGCTTGCGGCTTAAAGTTTCGGCCAATCGGCTTGCGGCTTAAAGTTTCAGCCAATCGGCTTGCGGCTTGAAGTTTCGACCAATCGGCTTGAGACTAGAAGTTTCGGCCAATCGGCTTGCGGCTTGAAGTTTCGGGTAATCGACTTGCTGCTTGAAGTTTCGGCCAATCGGCTTGCGACTTGAAGTTTCGGCCAATCGGCTTGCGACTTGAAGTTTCGGCCAATCGGCTTGCGGCTTGAAGTTTCCGGTAATTGGCTTGCGGCTTGAAGTTTCGGCCAATCGGCTTGAGGCTTGGAGTTTCAGCCAATCAGCTTGCAGATTGAAGTTTCGGCCAATCGGCTTGCGGCTTAAAGTTTCGGCCAATCGGATTGCGGCTTGAAGTTTTCGGCCAATCGGCTTGCGGCTTAAAGTTTTGGCCAGAACCACAGTGAGTAGTGGGTGAGAATATGTTGGGGGCTTTGAAAAAGGGGCAAAGCCCCGAAACATATATGCCCTTTGGAGTTCTGGCTTGTAGCACAGAGATAAGAAGGGAGCTCACATGGACACCGACAGAGGCATGGTGGCCCCGTTCACCTCCATTCAGCTCAGTGATCTTTGATAACTAGGAAAGCAGCAAGCCACACCTCATGTGTGGATGGAGGAATCTTACTTATTTCAATCTTTGAAATATATAAAATAAGAAAACTTTACACAACTAAGAAAACTGTCAACTATTCAAACTAATCTCACAATCATTCTCACCTAATTTGAACAGTGACCTCTTCATTCACTATTTCAACGGAGCTCTGGTCTGCAAAAAAAGGTAACACATTAAAGAAGAATTAAAATGTAACGTTAATCAAAAAATTAAGTCCTAAATAATGCAATAAGCACGTCTTAAACTACGGGAGATGGTTCCTCAGTGCTTTGTCCTACCAATGCTCATCCCAGGTCAGCAAGCACTTTTACCATTATGTCAAAATAAATTAAGACATTACGCCATCCATCGTTTGCACAGAAAGACTTTGGGAAACCAGCAGTGGAGGCTTTTTCTTCCTGAACTAAAAGCCAAAGCCCTGCATTAAAGTGATTCTAAAAGAGTTGCGATAAAAAAATAAATAAATAAATAAATAAAAGCAGGGAGCAGATACCTGTCAAATTCAGGAATTTGCTCCCACTTCCGGGCATAGATCGCTGCACTTTCTGCTGCAAGCTACGCCATGTCCTGCAAGAGTGAAGCCGCCAACGTATTTTTTTTTCCCAGGTGGAACTCCGCTTTAAAGTGGTAGTAAACCCGCTAATTTTTATTTTATTTTTAACACCTGCAAAGCAAAAGGCATAATGAGCTAGTATGCACCGCATACTAGCTCATTATGAAATACTTACCTTAGAACGAGGCCCCGACATCTGGCCCGATCCACGCCGAGGGAGCTGACATGCTCCCTCAGCGTTTCTTCCGGGTATCGCGGCTCCAGCGCTGTGAGTGGCCAGAGCCGCGATATCGTCACTCCCATGCATGCGCGCTGGAGATTTCATTCCGGCCGGTCGGCCACTGCCAGATTTTCAGGCCGAGAATCCCCTTGTGCGCATGCGCCGCTGCAGTCAGCGGCGCATACCGAGGGGAATATCTCCTAAACCGTACAGGTTTAGGAGATGTTTTTTTTTACCTACAGGTAAGCCTTATTATAGGCTTTCCTGTAGGTAAAAGTTAAAAAAATGAGTATACAACCACTTTAAGCATCTCTATAAAATGGAGCCTCACTAAGACACTGTTTTCTGAGCTGGATATAGAGCTTTAAAGGTGAATTTATCAGGTGACCACATTTCTAGTGTCAAAATAAAGAAACTAAATAAAGGGCTAACTGTACAAGCTTGTAAACCCTTACCTATGCTAAAGAACTAAATTCTTGTTGCTGCAAGGGAGACTGAACATCACCTTCACTAAGCAAAGTATGCCAAGGCACCCCAGACCTTGCCTCTTCTTGCTACAACAAAACTACATCACATGAATGTGTCAATAATGCTCACATGACTGAAGATTTAAGTGAGCAAGTGGCACACACTGCTTAGTCATAAGGTACTTTTTTTCTGCTCCTGGGCAACCCTCTGATTCCAGGCCCACACCTTACATAAGTTCTTGACTTTTGTCTGTAGTGATTGATGAGCTCCGTCCACCTCAGATATAATCTCTCTGCTGTTCAAAGATCCAATATAAGCACCTTGACTATAAAGGCTTCCACATGTAGGCTGGCAAGACCGGGCTTATTATTAGCACCAGGCTGTAGGTATAGCCTGGGATTTAGGCACTTCCAAGGCTCTAAGAAAACTAGTTGAAGTGAAATCTAAGTGCCATCTCCACAAGGTGCCCGCACATGTGTCAGTATTATTAGTTTGAAGACCTAAAGTGTTCACTATATCATTGTAAAGCACAGCTGTTGTGGAACTTTAGACCTGGTTATAAGTAGCACAGTGAGTCAAAGATAAACAGAAAGTGTTGTGCATAAATGATCCAATAGTATCATCACTGCTGCAGCAGCAGGGCCGATATCAGGGGTTACAGGCAGTTCTACTATAAGGGGCCCGAGAGTCCTAAGGGGCCCCACTAGCCAGGCCCGCTGCCCGTTCATCAAGACATGACATTAATCTGTCATGCACTGGCCGGGCCCCTGCAGGCCGTCCGATATTGAGGAGAGAGAAGCCTCCAACGCCTTTCACTAGCAACCCCCGCCCCCCCCCCCATTCGCACGCAATGGAAGGAGAACGGCGCTTACTAGTCTGAGCCCACCACCGCCTTTCACGAGCAGACCAGGCCCGCCATCAGTGTGCGGGGGCAGTAGGAGGGCCCCATGGAGGAAAAGGTCAGGGCAGAGGAGCCTGCAGCGCCTGGGCTCCTGCAGCTGTGGCCCATAGAGCCTGGTGGAGATGGGGCACAGGGTCAGCTATCCCTCCTGGTACTGCTGGACAGGTGAGAGATGGGAGGACTGGTGCGTCCCAAGGTGTGTGTGACACTGCCCCCCCCACCTGTCCTGCTGTCCCCTATCTGTGACACCTACCCTCCTGTCCCGCTGACCTCCTCCCATGACACCTCCTCCTCCAGTTCCGCTGTCCCCTACCTGTCCTGCTGCACCCTTTTTATCCGGCTGCCCCCTTTTCTGTGACATTTCCCCCTCCTGTCTCTCTGCCCCCCTCCTAACACACTGGCCCCCACCTGTCCCACTGCTCCCTTCCTGTCCCACTTCCCCCCTCCTGTGGTAGGAGAAGATGGGACTGGAGAAGGAAGAGGACATGGGATGGATGAATTGGGACTGGAGGTGGAATGGGATGGAGGAGGAAGAGGACATGGGATGGAGGAGATGGGAATGGAGGAGGAGGATGAGGATATGGGATGGAGGAGATGGGACTGGAGGAGGATGAGGATATGGGATGGAGGAGATGGGACTGGAGGTGGAATGGGATGGAGGAGGAAGAGGACATGGGATGGAGGAGATGGGAATGGAGGAGGATGAGGATATGGGATGGAGAAGATGGGACTGGAGGAGGATGAGGATATGGGATGGAGGAGATGGGACTGGAGGAGGATGAGGATATGGGATGGAGGAGATGGGATTGCAGACAAAGGAGGACATGGAATGGCCAGTGGGCGAATTTGGTGGTACAGCCAAGGGGGAGACTCTGGGGAATGTTGGTGGTTAGGCCCGGGGGGGCAGGCCTAAAGCTGTGTAAGGGGCCCAAAAATGTCTGATGGCTGCCCTGTGCAGCAGTTCCCTGCACCCACTCGGGTCCCTATTTTCATCTGGCACAATAGAGATTCTTTTCTTTCTGTGTCTCTTCTGAGACGGTGTCTTTGGCATCAGTTGTGGCACAGCAGTGAAGTCATTGTTGGCAAAGTAGACAGCTGAAAATATTATGCAGACAATAAAGCCACTGATTGCAACAACCTGCACAAATCAGGACAATCGACACAAAAAACACGTTTATTGAACGGACATGTGGAAAAGGGACGGGACTGTTGCTGTACAGAAGAGAAGTGAGTTTTGCAGGACATTTCCATCAGTGTTTGAATTACAATGAAGATGTAGACAACTTGGCCATAATAAAAACATTTGCAGCTTGAGAGGTTATGTGATAAGTTGCTGATCTGCTATACTCACTTGCTGAACATCTTCCTGGCTGCCTCCTCTATCTCCATCGCACATACCATGTGCTTGCTGTCCAGATGCCGCACAAAATCTTCTGTTTTGTGGGCACATACTGGCAGAAGACGTCACACAACTGCGCAATTGGAACTTATAGTAACGCAGAGCCGTATCGAAAAAAATGGCCTGGTCATGGGGTGGCGGGTAAATCTTCTGGGGCTGAAGAGGTTAATCTTGGTTTCATGTTCTGTTCTATGACTGAGGATAATTTTTAATGACATTCTTGTAATGATAAGGTATAGATCTACATGGATGGGAGAAGCTTTATTCTGGAGAAAGACAGACAGTGCCGAGCACAGAAATCGTCTCTTATCACACAGAACAATCTAGTAGTGTGACCTCCATGTGTTATAGTGAGCCCTGAGCTCTGAGAGAGGAGCAGAGAGGGAAGGTCTGTGGTAAGTTGTCCCCCCTCCCTCCTTCTAGTACCTACTGATAAGTGAGAAATATCTTCTTCTTCCTCCCTCCAGTCATGTGACAAGGGCATAGAATGAGTGAGAACGGGCACAGCCTTCCCTCACTTCACTTCACAGCGGCGCTCTCTATTGTCACCTGCAGGCTGGAGGGAGAAGAAAGCAGAATTCTCTCTCCAGCTATCTGTCTTCTCCCGTTAGTACATCGGGGCTGAGCGGTGCACACAGCCCGCACATGCCCTGTGCGGCGGGGGGGGGGGGGCGGTTTACTCTGATTGGCGGAGGGGGCGGGGGACGCGCTTACGCTGATTGGCGCAGGGGACAGGCGGATAACGATCATACCAGGCACGCGCCAGCTGACCGGCGCCATTTTCTTCTGTGTATTGAAGGCGTCTTATCGGCTCTCGTCACAGAAGAGGAACAGCGCCATACAGTGGATTTTTTGGAGATTACAGGCACAACTTTTTCATCGGAGATATAGTAAGTGTCATTAGCAGTGATGTCACCTTAGTAGTGAGATCGGGTCCAGTGTCGGGATGTGTGGGGGGGTGGGGAGAATAGAGAAGGGGAGCGGCTTGTACTGTAATGATCTTTCAGTGTTTTCTCTCCTCCTTTCTAATCCTGAGGATTCACACAGCATCAGAGCTGCCATTAGAGATCACAGGGGCCCCCAACACCCCACTGACAGGGGCCCCCAACACCCCACTGACAGGGGCCCCCAACACACCACTGACAGGGGAAGGAGGTGACAGGAGGAGCTGGTAGTGTCTGGTGGTGGCAGAAGGAGGTGGTGATGGTGGTAGAAGGTGAGGGGGTAGGAGGTGAGGGGGCAGGAGGAGTTTGTGGCAGGAGCTGGTGGGGTCAGGAGGAGCTGATGGTGGCAAGAGGAGTTTATGGCAGGAGCTTGTGATGGTGGCAGGAGCTGGAGGGGGCAGGAGGAGCTTGTGGCAGGAGCTGGTGATGATGGCAGGAGCTGGTGGGGGCAGGAAGTGCCAGGAGCTGGAGGGGGCAGGTGGTGACAGGAGGAGCTGGAGGTGGCAGGAGAAGCTGGTGATGGTGGCACTAGCTGATGGGGGCAGGAGGAGCATGTGACAGGAGCTGGTGGTGGCAGGAGGAGCTTTTTCCGGAGCTGGTGATGTTGGTAGGAGCTGGAGGGGGCTGGTGGTGGCAGGAAGTGATGGGGCAGGAGCTGGTGTGGCAGGAGGAGCTTGCGGCAAGAGGTGATGGTGGTGGCAGGAGCTGGTTGGGGAAGGAGGTGACAGGAGGAGCTGGTAGTGTCTGATGGTGGCAGGAGGTGAGGGGGCAGGAGGAGATGGTGAACAAAATATGATGGACTATTTTTATATTGAACCTTAAAGAGGAAGTAAACCCTGATGAGTTTACTTCCTCTTTCATTCCCTGCAAAGTAAAAGCATAATGGACTACTATGCATCGCATAGTAGTCCATTATGTGTCACTTACCTGACACAGGAGCCAGCGAAGTCACCGCTGTCCCCTGTAGTCCGGCGCATCCATCTTCACGGTGGGGTCTCGCAGCTCCGCCGCTGTCATTCGGCGCAGCCACGATGACGTCACTTGTGCGCATGCGCACGGGAGCCGACACGCGCGGCAGCTCCGTTGTTGAAAATGCCGCGCTCAGTGCGCCTGCGCGCCGCCGTCGACGGCGCATGCGCTGTCGACAGCGATGCCTCTATTTGGGCAAATATCTCCTAAACCGTATAGGTTTAGGAGATATTTCTTGGACCTACAGATAAGCCTTAACCACTTCCCGACCGCCGCACGACGATGTACGTCGACAGAATGGCACGGGCAGGCATACGGGCGTACATGTACGTCCCTGCCTTCCCGCGGGTCGGGGGCCCGATCGGGCCCCCGCCCGGTGCCTGCGGCGGTCGGTATTCGTTCGGGAGCGATCCGAGATGAGGGGGCGGCCATTCATTCATGGCCACCCCCTCGCGATCGCTCCCGACGAATAGAAATCCTTCGTGACATCACTTCCTCTCCTGTAATGTAAACACAGGAGAGGAAGTGATGTAATCTCTCCTCCGTGTCGGTATTTTTCGTTCCGACACCGAGGAGAGAGGATCGGTGAGTTGCACCAACACGACACTTCACAGTAGAACATGCCAGGCACACTCACACCCCCCCGATCACCCCCCCCAATTACCCCTGACCCCCAGTCACAGTAACACCAATGTCATTTTTTTTTTTTGCATTGGTGTCATTTGTGACTGTAATAGCTGTTAGGGCAGTTAGGGTTAGCCCCCTTTAGTTCTAATGTACCCCCCTAACCCCCCCAATAAAGGTTTAACCCCGTGATCACCCCCCGTCGCCAGTGTCACTAAGGCTGGGTTCACATTGCAGCGGTTTATGAGAACGAATGTGATTCGCACCGCACTGCAGTGCAAATCATATCCGATCTCTGTGCGATTCGAGTTCAGCCATACAGATAGTATGGCTGAATTCGCATTGCACCCGCCGCACCCGCCGCAAATTCGCACGGGACCCTTTTTTTGGTCCGCAGCAGAATCGGATCGCATGGGTGTTCACTAACATTTGGGGGTGTCATTAACATTTCACTGACACTCCCAGCAGTTTGCATAGGGCAGTGTGAACTGCCGCCGGGAGGCATGCGATGCGGGAACCCGCCGCGGATTCGTGGCGTTCCCGCATCGCTCCAGTGTGAACCCAGCCTAATAAGCGATCATTTTTCTGATCGCTGTATTAGTGTCACAGGTGACGCTAGTTAGGCAGGTAGGTATTTAGGTTCGCTGCAGCTTTTTATAGCGCCAGGGACCCCCATATACTACCGCATAAAACCCCCTGATTGCCCCCTAGTTAACACTTTCACCAGTGATCACCATATAACTGTTACAGGTGACGCTGGTTGGTTAGTTATTTTTTTATAGTTTCAGGGCACCCGCCATTTATTACCTAATAAAGGTTTAACCCCCTGATCAACCGGCGGGTGTCATTTGTGACTGTAATAACTGTTAGGGCAGTTAGGGTTAGCCCCCTTTAGTTCTAAGGTACCCCCCTAACCCCCCAATAAAGGTTTAACCCCGTGATCACCCCCCATCGCCAGTGTCACTAAGGCTGGGTTCACATTGCAGCGGTTTATGAGAACGGATGTGATTCGCACCGCACTGCAGTGCAAATCACATCCGATCTCTGTGCGATTCGAGTTCAGCCATACAGATAGTATGGCTGAATTCGTGTCGCACCCGCCGCAAACTCGCACGGGACCCTTTTTTTGGTCCGCAGCAGAATCGGATCGCATGGGTGTTCACACCATGCGATCCGAGTTTGCAGATCGCACTGCGATATGCGAACTGAACCGGGGGGTGTCATTAACATTTCACTGACACTCCCAGCAGTTCGCATAGGGCAGTGTGAACTGCCGCCGGGAGGCATGCGATGCGGGAACCCGCCGCGGATTCGTGGCGTTCCCGCATCGCTCCAGTGTGAACCCAGCCTAATAAGCGATCATTTTTCTGATCGCTGTATTAGTGTCACAGGTGACGCTAGTTAGGCAGGTAGGTATTTAGGTTCGCCGCAGCTTTTTATAGCGCCAGGGACCCCCATATACTGCCGCATAAAGCCCCCTGATTGCCCCCTAGTTAACCCTTTCACCAGTGATCACCATATAACTGTTACAGGTGACGCTGGTTGGTTAGTTATTTTTTTATAGTTTCAGGGCACCCGCCATTTATTACCTAGTCTCACTAGTGTACCCCTAAATTTAGGGGTGTCTACTTTCCAAAATGGGGTCATTTGGGGGGGGGGGGTTGTGCCATCTTGGCATTTTATGGCCTTCAAAACTGTAACGCCCTTAGAAAGCCTGAAGGCGGTGCTTGGTTTTCGGGGCCCCGTACGCGGCTAGGCTCCCAAAAAGTCCCACATATGTGGTATCCCCGTACTCAGGAGAAGCAGCAGAATTTATTCTGGGGTGTCATTTCACATATGCCCATGGCATGCGTGAGCAATATATCATTTAGTGACAACTTTGTGAAAAAAAAAAAAAATAATAAAGTTTGTAATTTTCCCGCAACTTGTGGCAAAATATAAAATATTCCATGGACTCAACATGCCTCTCAGCAAATAGCTTGGGGTGTCTACTTTCTAAAATGGGGTCATTTGTGGGGTTTTGTGCCATCTTGGCATTTTATGGCCTTCAAAACTGTAATAGGTAGTGAGGAGTGAAGTCAAATATTTACGCCCTTAGAAAACCTGAAGGCGGTTCTTGGTTTTCGGGGCCCCGTACGCGGCTAGGCTCCCAAAAAATCCCACACATGTGGTATCCCCGTACTCAGGAGAAGCAGCAGAATTTATTTTGGGGTGTCATTTCACATATGCCCATAGCATGTGTGAGCAATATATCATTTAGTGACAACTTTGTGTAAAAAAAAAAAAATTTTTTTTTTTGTCATTATTCAATCGCTTGAGGCAAAAAAATAATATAATATTCAATGGCCTCAACATGCCACTTATCAATTTCCTTAGGGGGTCTACTTTCCAAAATGGGGTCATTTGGGGGGGTTTTGTACTGCCCTGCCATTTTAGCACCTCAAGAAATGAGATAAGCAGTCGTAAACTAAAAGCTGCGTAAATTCAAGAAAACGTACCTTAGTTTGTAGATGTGACAACTTTTGCGCAAACCAATAAATATACAATTATTGACTTTTTTTTTACCAAAGACATGTGGCTGAATACATTTTGGCCTAAATGTATGACTAAAATTGAGTTTATTGGATTTTTCTAATAACAAAAAGTAGAAAATATCATTTTTTTTCAAAATTTGCGGTCTTTTTACGTTTATATCGCAAAAAATAAAAATCGCAGAGGCAATCAAATACCATCAAAAGAAAGCTCTATTTGTGGGAAGAAAAGGACGCAAATTTTGTTTGGGTACAACATTGCATGACCGCGCAATTACCAAATAAAGCAGCGCAGTGCCAAATTGTAAAAAGACCTCTGGTCATTGACCAGCAAAATGGTCCGGTCTGAAAGTGGTTAATCTAGGCTTACCTGTAGGTCAAAGTGTGTTGTAAGGGTTTACAACCACTTTAAATTGCATTGCTATTCAGATAGTGTACTTGTTTGTAACCTAAATACTGAAATTTGCAATTAAAACTGTAATTTTGTAACTTTTTTAAAATGCTAGTAAAAATTTGGCTTTGCCAGTAAATTTTGGGTGTCGTGCCAGTAAATTTCAATCTGGTAGGTTGGCAACACTGGCACACACTACCCAATGGGGCACAGGGATCCCCACCTGGGGGCACCCACACTACCAAGTGGGGGCACAGAAATCCCTGATGGGGGCACACACTATCCAGTAGGGGCACAGAGATCCCCCACCAGGGGGCACACACTACCCAATGGGGGCACAGAGATCCCTGCCAGGAGGGCACATACTACCCATTGGAAGCACAGTTCCCCCTTTACATGTGAATCCACAGAGTTCTCTTACACTGTAAGGGGGGGACTCTGCAGACTCTGATATAAGGGAGAACTCTGGGGACTCTAACATAAGGGATGCTCTGGGAACCCTGATTTAAGGGGGAACACTGAGTACTCTGATGCACGGTGAGGACTCTGGTGTAAAGGGGAACTGTGATATAGAGGGTGCTCTGAGAGCCCTGATTTACCTCAGTGTACTCACTCAGCCGCTTGATCGTTCTTATGGGTGGTGAGAGGGGACATCCCCCCCTCCCGCCACCCTCCGGTGCTTCTACCGACTTACCGCTGTGGAGAACAGATCCGCCAGGCCCGGATGTTTACCATAGAGATTTCCGGCGGACCAGATGGTCGCCAGAGTCTATGATTGTTTAGAGGCTGGGCACGATGTTATGACATCACGCCCAGCCTCTGCATTTAAACAGCGCCGCCTCGGCTGGGAAGCTGAGATCGTTTTATTGACCCCATATCTCATTGTAAAGAGGACCGCTCATGCCATATTCCTATTACATGGGATGTTTACATTCCTTGTAATATGAATAAAAGTGATCAAAAATGTTTTTTTTTTTTTTTTTAAGTGTCAAACTAAAAAATGTAAAGTAAAATTAACAAAATAGAAAAAAGTTAAAGTGCCCCTGTCCCCGTGTGCTCGCACGCAGAAGTGAATGCATACGCAAGTCCCGCCCACATATGAAAACGGTGTTAAAACCACCCATGTGAGGTGTCACAGCGAACGCTAGAGCGAAAGTAATAATTCTAGCGATAGACCTCCTTTGTAACTCAAATATTTAAAGCGTCGCCTATGGGAATTTTAAAGTACCGAGGTTTGGCACCATTCCACGAGCGTGTGCAATTTTGAAGCATGACATGTTAGGTATCTATTTACTCGGCATAACTTCATCTTTCATATTATGCAAAACAAAATGGGCTAACTTTAATGTTGTGCTTTTTTAAAGCATGAAACTATATTTTTTTTTCCAAAAAAAACACGTTTGATAAATACTGTGTGAGATAAAAAGTTGCAATGACCGCCATTGTATTCTCTATGATCTCTGCTAAAAAAAAATCTATAATGTTTGGGGATTCTATGTAATTTTCTAGAAAAAAAATGATGACTTTTATATGAAGGAGAGAAATGTCAGAATTGGCCTGGGTGGCAAGGGGTTAAAGGAGAAGTACAGCCAAAGCTCGTTTTGCACTCCTGTGACACGTCACAGAAGTCAATCCAGGAACCCGTGTCATCACAACAATGGAAGTTGGGATCCACCAGGTCCCTGGACCAACACCCAGATCAGCTTCTCAGTGAGCCGCTGAAAGCCTGAGCCGACCACTCCACCCCCTCCACAGCCCAGTGATCCAGAGAGTGAGGAGGAGGCAGAGCAGAGAGCGGTGACTGACAGTCTGAAGCTCTCTGCTCACTGAGAACCAAGGGATCAACAGTTTTTGATTGCTCAGTTCTCCATGTAGAGTGGCCGGGGGACAGATGCAGCATTCACCTAGGTAAGTATGATACTGGGAAAAACTCCCAGCATACGGAACAAGAGAAGTGGTACTGTGCAGAAAAAGAATAAGAATAACACAAACAGAATAAAAACAGATACTGAGAATTATGCCCAGCATACCCAGCCATTAAAATGACCATAGTACAGTTTAATTATATGTAAAATCTATGAAATGATATAAAATGTATTTGGCTACAGTGTTACATGGCCGAGGTATTCCCAGTCAAAGTTTTCATACTAGAAAAGTGGCAGTTGGTATGAGGTGTGTGATGCCACAGTGGGCTGCAAACCGGTTCAAACCGGACTTCAGTTGTTTCAAAACATTTCTGCACTGGGAGCTGACCGGGTCATATCGTCAGATTGTGTCTCCTGGGATTATTAGCTTTTTTATTCAAATATATTGCTATTGTACTATTATTGTATATATTAGTATTATTAGTATTTAACAAATTTTGTTTTTTCCAGGCACACCGGCATCAATCACCACCACCATGCCACGAGCTTCACGCCGTCCATCCCGTGGAAGGTGATCCCGTCAGGAGGGAGAAGAGTCTCCAGTTGCTCACTGGACAAGAGGACAACTTCGGAGGAGACGGGAGGAGGCAGAAAACAACCGGAGCCGTTCCCCCGGAGACAGAGCTGCAGAACACCGCCCAGCACCACCGAGACCACCGGCAGTGGAGCAGCCTACCTGTTCCATTTGCCTCGGTGAGTACAATGCAGGGACCACCAGAACATTACCATGTGCTCACAGTTTCCATTCTGTTTGTATTTACAGATGGCTTCTACAAACACCAACTTGTCCTCTGTGCCGAGCACCGACTTCCCCATACCAAGACCCTGCCTTCCAGATTCATCAGTGGGCGAGGCTTCGTAGAAATCTGGGCATCCAAATGTTTATCCACTAATGTACCACCTTTCTCTTATTACAGGCCTCAAAAACAGCATGGGGTAACGTACAGTATACCAATATGTATGTTTTTTTTTTATATTTCCTGCATATAAATGTGATGAAATAATGGACCAGCAGGTAATATCAACAATATAGTAGATTGTGTAATACAATGAAAACTATAAAATGCAGCGCTGTGAAAAGAAAATTTTAGTGAAACTGGTGGGAGACTGGCACCAAAAATGCCGACAGGTAGATGTCCCTACATGGGAAGGCGATCACCAGCTGGAATGGTCTGCGGTACTCCCGATAGCATCCAGTCAGGGTTTAAAATTATGAAAAAAACAAGAAAAGAAAAAGGGCCTCCACACAGTGCATGAATCCAAGTGAAAAAGATTTTTGTTTTATTTAAAAAATAAATAAAAATGTACAATCACCAATCATGATGGGTACATAAAGAGATCACATAAAAAATGGTGTGGTAACGACAGCATAATAGGCTAGCAACCTGAAAAAAAAAGGGCATATGCCCCAGTAGATGGAATATTGTCCGAAATATGTTGGGTTGCTGGCCCATTGTGCTCTCGTTACCACACCATTTTTTATGTGATCACTTTATGTACCCATCATGATTGGTGATTGTACATTTTTATTTAAAATCTTGCATGAATCCAAGTGAAAAAAGATTTCTGTTTTATTTAAAAAATAAATAAAAATGTACAATCACCAATCATGATGGGTACATATATAGCAACAGTTGAACTGTCCTGTGGTCTCGGCCGCAACATCTACAGCGGCCCATCGATTCCCGAGCCCGCCATCAATGTACACTGTCACATACTGCCTGTGCAAGAGCTGGGCAGCGGGCTCCCTCTGACTGGCTGAATGAGTTATGTGCGTGGGCACTCGAGTCTGTGATTGGCCTGGTGGAGCTGGTAAGTGGTCACATGTGGTGGCGGGCTGGACTTGGGGTGATCGCAGCCGCCCGGAGTCCCACCTTCCTGCCTGGCACACTGTGTTTCTCCTAACTGAGGTGAGGTTTCTCTGCAATCCGCTCTTCCACCCGCCCGTCTGTCAGCCCGCCCCTCTCTGTCAGCAACCCCCCCTCTATCAGTCCCCCTCTCTCTTAGCAACCCCCCTGTCAGCCCCCTTCTGTCAGCCCACCCCTCTCTATAAGCCACCCCCCTCTGTCAGCAACCCCCCCCCTATCAGTCCCCTCTCTGTCAGCAACCCTCCCCTTCTGTCAGCCCCCCTCTCTCTCAGCCACCCCCGTCTGCCCCCTTCTGTCCGCCCACCCCTCTTTATAAGCCACCCCCCTCTGTCAGCAACCCCTCCTCTATCAGTCCCCTCTCTGTCAGCAACCCTCCCCTTCTGTCAGCCCCCCTCTTTCTCAGCAACCCTCCTGTCAGCCCCCCCCTCTGTCAGCGCCCCCTCTCTGTCAGCATCCCCCCTCTGTCAGCCCCCCTCTATGTCAGCAACCCCCTGTCAGCCCCCATCTGTCAGCCCACCCCTCTCTGTAAGCCACCCTCCTCTGTCAGGAACCCCCCTCTATCAGCAACCCCCCTGTCAGCCCGCCCCTCTCTATAAGCCATCCCCATCTGTCAGCCCGCCCTTCTCTGTAAGCCGCCCCCCTCTCCCTCAGCAACGCCCCCTTATGTCAGCCCCCTTCTCTGTAAGCCACCCCCCTCTGTTAGCCCGCCCCTCTCTATAAGCCACCCCATCTGTCAGCCCACTACCTTCTCTGTCAGCAGCCCCCCTCTCTGTCAGCAGCCCCCCTCTCTGTCAGAAGCCCCCCTCTCTGTCAGCAACCCCCCTCTCTGTCAGCAACCCCCCTCTGTCAGCCCCCCTCTGTCAGCCCCCCCTCGGTCAACAACCCCCCCATCAGACCCCTTCTGTCAGCCCGCCCCTCTCTGTAAGCCACCCTCCTCTATCAGTCCCCCTCTCTGTAAGCAACCCCCCTGTCAGCCCCCTTCTGTCAGCCCACCCCTCTTTGTAAGCCACCCCCTCTGTCAGCCCGCCCCTCTCTATAAGCCATCCCCATCTGTCAGCCCGCCCTTCTCTGTAAGCCACCCCCTCTGTCAGTAATCCCCCCATCAGTCCCCCTCTCTCTCAGCAACCCCCGTCAACCCCCTTCTGTCAGCCTGCCCCTCTCTATAAGCCACCTCCATCTGTCAGCCCGCTCCCTTCTATGTCAGCAGCCCCCCCCCCCTCTGTTAGAAACCCCCCTCTGTCAGCAACCCCCCCATCAGCCCCCTCTCTGTCAGCAACCCTCCCCTTCTGTCAGCCCTCTCTCTATCAGCAACCCCCCTTCTCTGTAAGCCACCCCCTCCTCTGTCAGCTAACCCCTCCCCTCTGTCAGCTACCCCCTCTTCTGTCAGCTACCCTCCTCCTATGTCAGCTACCCCCTCCTCTGTCAGCTACCCCCCTCCTCTGTGAACTATCTGACCCCCCCCGTCAGCTTACCCCCAAACAGCATGCAAAACCCCCCTTTCTTCCCCGCTCCAGTGGGGCTAATGTCCTGCAGCTGGGTCACACTGCACTCTCTATCTGTGCAGTTTCTCTCTCCCACCCAGCCGCCGGCGACAATGCAACCAGACACTTTCAGGAGAAAGCATGGTATTACAGACTCCGCCCCTAACAGGTTCACACACATCTTTGCAGCGGCTCCTGGAAGGTAAGGTTTTTTGTCTCGCTGTAATGGAGGTATCTATTGAGGGGGCACTGGATTGCTTTGCATTTTTTTGGGCTTTTTTTGTAATTAAAAAGGTGCTTGAAAGGGTTGTAGAATGCACAGTGCCACATTGTGAAAAGTTTATATGGGGTTGGGTTCAGTAGAGCTGATTCAGGTTTTTGGATGGAGGTCCACTGCTCTACTGACACCGTCCTCTGCTCTACTGACACCGTCCTCTGCCCTACTGACACCGTCCTCTGCCCTACTGACACCGTCCTCTGCCCTACTGACACCGTCCTCTGCCCTACTGACACCATCCTCTGCCCTACTGACACCGTCCACTGCCCTACTGACAACGTCCACTGCCCTACGGACACCGTCCACTGCCCTACTGACACCGTCCACTGCTCTACTGACACCGTCCACTGCCCTACTGACACCGTCCACTGCCCTACTGACACCGTCCACTGCCCTACTGACACCGTCCACTGCCCTACTGACACCGTCCACTTCTCTGACACTGTCCACTTCTCTACTGACACCGTCCTCTGCCCTACTGACACCATCCACTTCTCTACTGACACCGTCCACTTCTCTACTGACACCGTCCACTTCCCTACCGACACCGTCCACTGCCCTACCGACACCGTCCACTGCTCTACCGACACCGTCCACTGCCCTACCGACACCGTCCACTTCTCTACTGACACCGTCCACTGCCCTACCGACACCGTCCACTGCTCTACCGACACCGTCCACTGCCCTACTGACACCGTCCACTTCTCTACTGGCACCGTCCACTTCTCTACTGGCACCGTCCACTTCTCTACTGACACCGTCCACTTCTCTACTGATACCGTCCACTTCTCTACTGACACCTTCCACTTCTCTACTGACACCGTCCACTTCTCTACTGACACCGTCCACTTCTCTACTGACACCGTCCACTTCTCTACTGACACCGTCCACTGCTCTACTGACACTGTCCACTGGCACCGTCCACTGCTCTACTGGCACTGTCCACTGCTCTACTGACACTGTCCTCTGCCCTACTGACACCGTCCACTTCTCATATTACTACTCATATTTTAACTGACATTTCTTTTATTAATCAAATCATATTTTATGGGTACATGAATGCTTTTGTTTTATTTAACCACGTGCCTTTAAGTCCTCCACCCCACTGTTAATGCAATTTGGCCACAGCCACTGTTCACCGTAGCACACCTCATTACTACTCTCTATGGGTAACCCAAAAGGTGTCCCAGGTATTTTACAATGCTGTAGCGTGTACTACAAAAAAATTGCCGTGCACCGCAAAAGTGTTCGGGTTTGGCTTGAAGAAAAGGTGGCAACCCTATCTACAATAGAGATGCTGCGGCGTCGCCCACCCCCGCTGCCAGTGTCTATGGAAGGTGGGCGGCACTGCAGTTCAAACTGAAAGGTGTGGCAACGGCGGTGTCTGGAGGATCTGTCAGGGGTCAGTCTCAGTTTGGAGGATGTCAGAGGGGGCCAGTCTGGAGGATGTCAGAGGGGGCCAGTCTGGAGGATGTCAGAGGGGGCCAGTCTCAGTCTGGAGGATCTGTCGGGGGCCAGTCTCAGTCTGGAGGATGTCAGAGGGGGCCAGTCTCAGTCTGGAGGATGTCAGAGGTGGTCAGTCTCAGTCTGGAGGATCTGTCGGGGGCCAGTCTCAGTCTGGAGGATGTCAGAGGGGGCCAGTCTCAGTCTGGAGGATCTGTCGGGGGCCAGTCTCAGTCTGGAGGGTGTCAGAGGGGGCCAGTCTCAGTCTGGAGGGTGTCAGAGGGGGCCAGTCTCAGTCTGGAGGGTGTCAGAGGGGGCCAGTCCGGATGTCAGAGGGGCACCAGATGTTGAGGACTGATGGGGACACCAGATGTAAGGAGGAATGATGGGGACACCAGATGTAAGGAGGGGCTCCGCTGATGGAGACACAGATGTGAGGAAGGCTGCTCTGATGGGGCACCTGATTGCATCTGGTGGCAGGCAATGTGGCTAGTGACGCACTCATGGCTCCCACTGATTCTGCATTATGGTGAGTTGAATGATTTCATTTTATATTACAATGTAATAATAGAAATAATGCGCTTCAATCATCCTGACACCATAACAATCATGGTGCTGGGATGATTGAAGCGCTAACACCAGGTATTTGGAGTATCTTTATCTGCTGATTGTCAAACTCTGGAAAACACACATTGCTATTGTGGTGTAGGATCGAGGGCTGCTGTCTCTCCATCCCTCCCCCCTTTCCCTCTCCATCCCGCATTCATCTCAGACTATAACCACACCCCTTCGAGCCACGCCCACTATTTTTACGTAAACCACGCCCATATTTTCGCTGTGCACTGCATTTTCACCTTTTCCTATGCCACGCCCATATCCGCATGCCCACCCCCTAATTATAATACAACTCTGTCTACTGCCAAAAAAGTGTCCCGAAATTATTATTTTTTTTACAATGTTGCCAACTATGCATGGGGCACATAGATAACAACTGTGTGACTGGCGTTCTTCCAGTGCAGAAAATGCCAATCATCGTATTATGTGTGTCACAGAGCTTCTTCACACCGTGTCCGTTTACTGCAGGGATGTCTTTATTATTGATTGGACCCTGGGTAAAAAATTTCTTGGGCCCCCCCCACCCCCATGCAATTTCACTCTCCACCTGCTCTGAGACATACAATAAAGAGCAGCTAGACTTAAAGTCAGTTTACCGTATCAGATCAGGCAGCAATTGCGATTGGTTGCCAGTGGTTACAGCATATCATTACTGCTTAATGACTGGTTGCTAGAGGTTACAGCACACATTACAGGTCACTGATTAGTTGCTAGAGCTTACAGCAAATGATTTCTGCTTGTTAATTGGTTTCTAGAGATTACTGTACAGTAATACTGCTCACTGGATGGTTGCTAGAGGTTACAGCACATCATCTCCTCACTGCAGGGGACCATGATATACATATGACTGATACCTTTATTTACTTATCAATGCCGCTAGCCACAGCTATTTACTTAGTAATGCCGCCACTTTTACATGTAAACACAGGGTCTGTAGGTGAGTCATCTGTACACAACAATAGGGCAAAGCTGGGCAGCATTAGTAGCAGCACTTCACACTGAGATATCGGGACACAGCACAGGACTAAAACTTCAGGGGAAGTTTTAAACTGAGAAAGGGAATTTAAACTGAGATATTTGGCAAGTATGGGGCAGCTGCTTTGGGCCCCACAACAATGCCAGGACCCAGGGCATCTGCCCCTTTTGCCCTGCCTCAAAGTGGTTCTGCACCTTTAAAAAAAATATTAAAAGCCAGCAGCTACAAATATTGCAGCTGCTGACTTTTAATAAATTGACACACCTGTCCCAGGGTCCAGCGATGTCAGCGGTAGATGACGAGCAATCGCTCATCTCTCTGCTGCCCCCGCCACCATCCTCTGTCAGGGAATCGGGAAGTGAAGCATTGAGGCTTCACTGCCTGGTTCCCTACTGCGCATGCGCGAGTCGCGCTGCGTGTCTCTGCTGGTCCCCGCTGTGTCCTGGGAACTGTGTGTTTCCCAGAACACAACAGGGGGGGGCATCTGCGGCGGTCTGTCCCGGAAGTAGGTGCAGATACCTGGATTATCCAGGTAACTGCACCCCCCTCACCCCTGAAAGGTGCCGATTGTGGCACCGGAGGGGGGGAGGGATCAGATGAGCGGAACTTCCACTTCAGGGTGGAGGACCGCTTTAAAGACGGCCCTGGTTTAGTGCACAAAAACACACATGTATGGTGTGAACATAGAATACAATAGTTTCCGATGGGTCCTGCTGTATTATACATGTGTGGAGGTGTGCAGCAAAATGCAGATCAATGGACATGATGTGAATAAGCTCTTCTTTAGTATTACAGAACTGGACGGTGCTCATGGGATACCCTTCAGTATAATGGAAGGACTTCTCACTGCCACTGCTGGAAGAATGAAGATATGCAACTTTCTTAAGTGGGGAAACAGGAAAATGTGTGAAAAGAACACGGCTTTGTGATTTTTTTTTTTATGAAAATAAAACTATTTAAAGTAATACTAAAGTCTCAATTTTTTGTTATACTTACCTGCTCTGTGGAATGGTTTTGCACACAGCAGCCCCATCCTCCTCCTCTCTGGTCCCCCACAGGCTCTCCTGGCCCCTCCTTCCTGCTGAGTGCCCCCACAGCAAGCAGCTTTCTATGGGGGCACCCGAGCTGCTGCTCTGTGTGTCCATTCAGACAAGGAGCCGCTATTCAGCCCCACACAATCTCCTCATTGACTTTGATTGACAGCAGTGGGAGCCAATGGCGCCACGCTGCTGTCTCAGCCAATGAGGATGGAGAGTCCCAGGCAGCCGGGACTCTCCTGCCACATCGCTGGATCGAGATGGGCTCAGGTTAGTATTAGGGGGGCTGCTGCACAAAGAAGGATTTTTATCTTAATGCATAGAATGCATTAAAATAAAAATCTTCTGACTTTACCATCACTTTAAGCCTGATTTGTTTATATGCAATGGTCAGCAGTGATAGATTCCTCCATCTGCACTGCTAGCAAGGTGAGATTTATAGACCACGTAAAGTGATTGTAAACCTCAGATATGAAATATGAATAAAGCACATCCATCTATAGTGTGTACTTGTCTAAGTTAATCAACATAATCAATCAACATTATTTTTAATCCTCATGCTGCTAGTCTTAGTAAATAGAAAAGTATACCATATTTACTTGTTTTAAAATTTGTATTTTTTTACCATTTCTTCAGTTACTTCCTGGTTTCTTGCCTTGGCAAATAATGTCGGAGTCTTCGGGAGGGGAGGAGGGTTTTTCTCAACTAAGCACACACTCCTGCATGCAGGCCTGAGCTAAAGGCAGATGGAATCCAGGAAGAAAATGTTACATGAATCATTGCCCTTGCTCAAGATGGTGAGGGGCTGAAATGCTAGGGGGGTGTTTTTCAAAGTGATATATGTGAAAATAGATAGAGACATGGATGGATGGATGGATGGATGGATGGGGGAGTTTGCTTTGAATATTAAAAATGTATTAAACAGTCTTTTTGTTTTAGTGTAAAGATTGGTACAGTGCTCCCCTAAATGGTAAATAAACTGTATATACCTTATGTGGGCAGGGCCGTCTTTAATATTGATTGGACCCTGGGCAAAACTTTTCTTGGGCCCCCACCCCCCATGCAGTTTTACTCTCCACCTGCTCTGAGACATACAATAAATAGCAGCTAGACTCAAAATCTGTTTACTGAATCAGATCAGGCAGCTATTGCGATTGGTTGCCAGAGGTTACAGTGTATCATTACCGCTCACTGACTGGTTGCTAGAGGTTACAGCACACATTACAGCTCACTGATTAGTTGCTACAGGTTACAGCACATGATTTCTGCTTGTTGAGATTACTGTACAGTAATACTGCTCACTGACTCATTGCTAGAGTTTACAGCACATCATCTCCTCACTCCAGGGGTCATGCTATACATATGGATGCCGCCTTTATTTACATATCTATGCAGCTATTTACATATGAATGCTGGTTATTTACATGTAAACACAGGGTCTGCAGGTGAGTCATCTGTACACAACAATAGGGCAGAGCTGGGCAGCATTAGTAGCAACACTTCACACTGAGATATCAGGACACAGCAAGAGACAAGGAAATTTAAACTTGGATAGTTGGCAAGTATGAGGCAGCTGCTTTGGGCCCCACAACAATGAAAGGGCCCAGGGCAGCTGCCCCTTTTACCCTGCCTTAAAAACGGCCCTGTATGTGTGAACCTTCTGTGATGGGCAGCAATACAATAAATCAATCAACATAATAAAGAAAGTAATGACAAAAATGAAAAAGAATATTAGAAATGCAATTCATTTAACCACTTTAAGACCGGGCCTCTTTTTATGCCCCGTACACACGGTCGAAAATTCCGATGGGACAATTCAGATCGGATTATGTTGTTGGGAAATCCGATCGCGTGTGGGCTCTAGCTGGCTTTTTCCATCGGAACTTCCGACGGAAAAAATTTGAGAGCAGGACCTAAAATTTTCCAACAACAAAATCCGGTCTGACTTTTTCCGATCAAGTGTATAGAATTCCAATGCACAAAGTGCCACGCATGCTCTGAATAAATTTGGGGATGAAAGCTATTGGCTACTGGCCTCTACGTAGTCCCATCATACACATTGTACGTCACCTCGTTCAGAACGATCGGATTTTCCTACAACTTTGTGTGACCGTGTGTATGCAAGACTAGTTTCGGCCAAAATCCTTCTGAAAAAATCTGATGGATTTTTTTTGGTCGAAATGTCCGACCGTGTGTACAGGGCCTTAGATGTGGTGTTTACAAGTTAAAAGCACTTTTTATTTGCTAGAAAATTACTTAGAACCCCCAAACATTATAAATTTTTTTTCTAACATCCTAGAGAATAAAATGGCGGTCGTTGCAATACTCTCCATAGGCGACATTTAAAAAATTCTACCGGTTTTATTTTGCGTTACAGAGAAGTTCTAGGGCTAGCATTATTGCTCTCGCTCTACCGATCGTGGCGATACCTCACATGTGTGGTTTGAACAATTTTTTTTTTCTTATTTATTTTACCTTTTACTTTCTATTTTTACACTGTTTAAAAAAAAATAAAAAAAAATGTGTCACTTTTATTCCTATTACTAGGAATATAAACATCCCTTGTGATAGAAAAAAAAGCATGACAGGGCCTCTTAAAGCGGTTCTCCACCCTAAAGGGGAAGTTCCGCTAATCTGATCCCTCCCCCCTCCGGTGCCACAATCGGCACCTTTCAGGGGGGAGTGGGGTGCAGTTACCTGGATAATCCAGGTATCTGCACCCACTTCCAGGATAGACCGCCACATACCCGCGCAGATGTCCGGCCCCCGACCCCCCCCCCCCCCCGTTGTGTTCTGGGAAACACACAGTTCCCAGGACACAGCGGGGACCAGTACAGACGCACAGCGCGACTCGCGCATGTGCAGTAGGGAACGGGGCAGTGAAGCCGCAACGCTTCACTTCCCGAATCCCAGACAGAGGATGGCGGCGGGGGCAGCAGAGAGACGAGCGATCGCTCGTCATCTGCTGCCGACATCGCTGGACACTGGGACAGGTAAGTGTCAATTTATTAAAAGTCAGCAGCTGCAATATTAGTAGCTGCTAGCTTTTAATATTTTTTTTTTAGGTGCAGAACCACTTTAAATATGAAATCTGGGGTCAAAATACCTCAGATCTCATATTTACACTAAAATGCAATAAAAAAATAATAATTTTGTCATTTAAAAAAATAAAATGGCCCTTTAAGAGCTATGGGCGGAAGTGAAGTTATGATGTCCCTCCGCTCCCTGCAGTGTCATGGAGATGGGTGGGATGGCCATCTTCCTCTCACTCGTCTCCATGTCAGGCTAGGGGACAGGCGCGATCGCTTCTGCCGCTGCCAACGGCTCCTGTAAGCGGCGGAGGGCACAGGATCATGGTGGGAGGGGGGAGTTCCCTCTCCCGCCATAGATAAAAGTAATCTTGCAGCAAATCCGCCACAGAGACCCCTTTTATCTTGTACCAGACCACCGGCCGAACACAGGGATACCAGGGTTATGGTGGCTAGATGTTGCCGTACCAACATAGTTGCCAACTGTCTCGAATTTCCTGGGACATTCCCGGGATTAATACATTTGTCCCAAATTAATTTTGTCCCAGGAAATGTCCCGGTAAATTCGGTTTGTCCCGGGAAATTGAATTTGCAGTTTTTTTGCCGCCGGCCGCTAGAGGTCGGCGGGCGGCGGAGACAATGTCTCCGCCAGCCGCCGTTTTTAAGAAGACCAGAAGCTGGTCTTCAATAGAGAACCTGTGGTGCCGCCCACCCCCACTGCCAGTGTGTGTGTAATGTGCAGTGGGCGGCGCCACAGTTCAAAGTTAATCTCCGTGCGGCGTGGCAACGTGAAGGACCGTATGTCGGGGGCCAGTCTGCGAATGGGATGGCAGAGGGGGCAGTCTGTGGATGGGATGTCAAGTCAGAGGGGGGGCAGTCTGTGGATGGGATGTCATGTCAGAGGGGGGCCAGTCTGTGGATGGGATGTCATGTCAGAGGGGGGCCAGTCTGTGGATGGGATGTCATGTCAGAGGGGGGCCAGTCTGTGGATGGGATGTCATGTCAGAGGGAGCTAGTCTGTGGATGGGATGTCATGTCAGAGGGGGCCAGTCCGTGGATGAGATTTCATGTCAGGGGGGCGTGGCTTGGCGCGCGGAAGGAATGGCTGCCTGAAAGAGGAGCTCCTGGAGACCCGCGGCCTTTTCGCAGATTCCCTGGCCACAAACACGCCGCAACATGCACAGATCGGCTCGCCTTCACTCCGGCTCCCGTTCCCGACGGCAGTCTACCCCGTCTCAGCCCCGCAGTATACAAGACCTCTTTCAGTCTCAGGCTCGCTCCGGCCGAGGCACACCGCGCAAGATGGCGCAGGCACGAGGCGATGAGGAGGACATGAGCGACGGCTCGCAGTGTGCTACAGAGGACCTGGTAAGCGGGATGGGGAACCCTGACCACCCTCTCACACTTGGGGACATGACCTCTATTGCCTCAGACATCAAAAATACCCTCTTTTCAGCGATCACGGATCTGAAAGCTGACCTGCTGTCCCTAACTGAAAAGATGTCCTCCCTGGAAAGAACCGAGCACAAGAGAGATAAAGCAGTGCATAGGCTGGAAGCGACGGCAGCTGCACATACTGCTCATTTGATTTCAATCAACCGCCATTTGGAGGACCTAGATAATAGGGGGAGACGATGCAATATCAGGGTGAGGGGGGTCCCCGAGTCGGTGGGTCCTGATCAACTCCCATCTGCCTTACGCTCCATTTTCAATAATCTGCTGGAGAACCCTGCTGACACCCCTATTGATTTTGTTCGAGCACACAGGGCCTTGAGAGCAAAACCCTCAGACGCTGCACCACCCAGGGATATAATATGCTGCCTTCAGAGTTTTCCTTTGAAGGAGGAAATTCTAAATCAAGCAAGAAAGAACGACAGGACCATGTTCAATGACTGTGAGCTCACGCTTTACCAGGACCTGTCTCCAATAACTTTGCAAAATAGAAGGGCCCTGCGCCCTTTACTGGAGGTGTTACGTGAGAGAGGGGTGGTTTATAAATGGCGCTTCCCCTTCGCATTGCAGGCGACCTTACATGGGAAACAACTGATGCTACGCCTGCCCGCAGAGCTCCCGGACTTTTGTGCTAGTTTGAACATCCCTTGCATGACTTTACCTGACTGGTATGCCGAGTTCAATCCCCCACCAGTGGATGACAGCCCGAGTTGCTCTCCTCTCTCCTCACCAGCGAAACCCCCGCAGAAGAAGAGCAGGAGCGGGAAGCAGGCCCCAGCTATGGGGGGCCACCCATCACACTCCGATCGTCAATCCAGGCTTCGCGACAACGCTTGAAGATCGTGGGTGTTCCTCCTGGATAGCAGTCTCCTGGGCTTGCACCCCTTTTTTCCTTTGAACTGTTTTTGTGTTTTCTTTTTGGTTCCTTTCCTTTTTTTCCTTTTTTTTTTTTTTTTGGGTCCCATATCAGGACATTATGGGCCTTGCTTTAGTTTGTGTCTTTGCTGGGACTCTCTGGGGTGGAGGTCTTCTATTGGTTCCTAATGAGTATACCGCCCCAGCTATGGGATCTGTCCTCTGGGGATACATTGGGTCTGTAAGTGTCCTCCTCCCCCCCTTCCACGCTACACCTGTTGGATTTACCCCGGTTAATAATTCCTGGCCAGGGAATATATTTGTGCTTTGACTTCATGCTCCTTTTAGGCCTGCGGGTCTCCCTTATGGCGACTCTAGGTTTCTTGTTTGATACGTTAGTTTTATTTTTGGGTGTGCGAGTTTATCTGCTTTTTATATTATAATAGCTTTCCTCATAGCGTTTTGCACACCTTCCCCCTTTGGCGAAGTTCCTCCCACGATCCCCACAAAAAAGGGCGGAGTTGTGCTGACGGTGGTGACATATCCACCACCTCCTGCCCTACTAATAGCTTGCAGTATAAGATACTGTAGGCAGATACTGTTTTTTTTTTGTTTGTTAAACCTTTCCGTTGTGCAACCCTCATACCCTCTTATATTCTCACTCACATTTTCTTGCTTACCTCTAGCCTATTGTCTTTTCTCTCCTGTTTCTCTCCTTATCTTACCCCCTTTCCCCTCTCTTTTCTTCTTTTCTTTGTTTTGCAGAGTGGGCCCTCGGAAGAGTGTTCTGACATCTTCGACATGGCATACTCCTCGCTGGGCCGTAGCCCTACCTTGATCTCCCACAATGTTCAAGGCCTCAACATGCCGGAAAAACGCACTGCCGTCCTTAGAGAGTTGAGCAGGGTAAGGCCCATGTTTGTATATTTGCAGGAGACACATTTCAGGGGTGATCAAATTCCCAAATTGTCCAACAAAACCTTTCCACAGGTCTATCATTCCACGAACCCTATAGCCAAGACAAAAGGGGTGTCGATCCTCCTACATAGGAGTGCGGGCTTTGTAGTGACACATCAGTTGCCTGACCCGGAGGGTAGGTTTTTATTTTTGAAAGGCTCCTGGGGTAACACGCCTTTAACGTTGGCGAATGTTTATTTCCCCAATAAAGGGCATGTTGCGTTCTGCAATCGAATCATTGAGGAGCTTAAAAGCTTTGCCTCGGGATGCATTATCCTGGGTGGGGATTTTAATGTCCCGCTCAATCCCCTGCAGGACACATCCGATGGCAAATCTTGCTTGACATACCGCATACTGAAACGGATCAAACACCTTTTGCACTCCTTGACCTTGACTGACGCGTGGCGCACGCTTCGCCCGTCAGACAGGGACTATACGTGCTACTCGGCACCTCATGACAAATACACTCGCATTGATTACACCTTCATCACACAGAGGGACCTATTAGACCTACAAGACGCCCATATAGGCCTCCAGACCATCTCGGATCACGCACCTATTTCACTCACAATGACACGCCCTGACCTGAGACCCAAGTCTTGTATGTGGAGACTGAATCCCTCCTTGTTGACTGATGCCGACTTGCTCCCTTCCTTGACGGAAGCCTTGCGCAACTATTTCCTAGAGAATGAGACAGAGGAACTGTCCCCCCTAACCATTTGGGAAGCGCACAAGTGTGTGATGAGGGGGGTGTTCATTAGAGCGGGAGCGGCCCGGAAAAGAGCAGCGGAACTACAGATTCAATCGTTGACCTCCAGGGTGGCGCGGTTAGAAACCCAACACAAACGGTCCCTTGATGCCTTGAAGGCCCAGGAGCTAATTCAGGCTAGACTAGAGCTGCGTAGCTTCCTGGAGATCAGGAGCAAACGCATCCTTTTTCTTAAAAAGAAAGTGTACTACGAGCACGGGGATAAGGGAGGGAAATTCTTAGCCAGGGCCCTGAAGGAAGCTTCCCTAACCAACAACATCTTGGCAGTAAGGTTGGGAGATGGTACCCTGTCACATCGCACGGACAAAATCGCCGAAAGTTTCCGCCAATACTACACTAAGCTCTACAACACGCCCCCACAACACAAGCCTGGCACGCTGAGTGGTGACCGGAGTCAAATTATACGGGATTATCTAGAGCAGAGCGGTATGCCCACGTTATCCCCTGATGATGCGGAATCCCTAGAAGGTCCCATCACGTCCGCGGAGCTGTTGGCTACTATTAAAGGTCTTAAACCGGGGAAGAGCCCCGGACCTGATGGGCTTACTGCACATTACTATAAAGTGTTCTCGGCCTTGCTAGAACAACCGCTCTTGAAAACTTTTAACTTCCTTAGAAATCCGCATCACCTCCCCGCTTCGTTCCTAAGCGCGCATATAACTGTGATTCCGAAATCGGGTAAGGACCCCACCGAATGTTCTAGTTATCGCCCGATCTCGTTGTTGAATTTGGACTTAAAAATCATGTCAAAGATAATTGCGAACCGGTTACGTCTTTTTCTTCCCCACTTAATTGGTCCCGAACAGGCCAGCTTCATGCCGGGGAGGGAATCCAGGGACAACGTGACCAAAGCACTGAATATGATCCACCATTGCCACGGGAGCGGTCTGGAAGGCTTTCTCCTATCTACGGATGCGGAGAAAGCCTTCGATAGGGTGGCCTGGGACTACCTGTTTGCAACTTGTCAGCACATAGGTCTACGCCCGGGAATGCTCTCCTGGATTTCCTCCCTGTACCAGAACCCGACAGCACGCTTAAAAGTCAATGGAACCCTGTCTGGGCCGGTGGTAATCCACAATGGGACGAGACAGGGATGTCCATTATCCCCCTTATTGTTTATCCTCACCCTGGAACCATTTATACGCACAGTCAACAACTCTCCTTCAATTACGGGATTCCCCATTGGACATGAGAGCTTCAAAATTGCAGCATACGCGGACGATTTGTTATTTTTTTTAACTCGCCCGCACACTACCATTCCCAACCTACTGATGGCTTTCACCGTGTATGGATACATCTCCCATCTTAAGATAAACTACAGTAAGTCGGAGGCGATGAACTTGTCACTTGCGACGGAGGCTTTGGCGCAAGCGCAAACTAATAACTCTTTTCAGTGGGTTTCGGGCGCGTTAAAATACCTAGGCATTAGACTCACCCCCCAGATACACCTTATATACGACCACAACTTTCGACCCATGCTGCGACAGATAGACACTGACCTGCGTAGATGGTCTTTGGGTTTTTTCTCTTGGTTTGGCAGGGCTGCCATAATAAAGATGGTCACTTTACCACGTTTGCTTTACCTCTTCCACACTTTGCCCATTTCAATTCCAGCCTCTTTTTTTAAGCAGTTGCAATCTATTTTATGGAAATTTCTATGGGCCCACAAACGCCCACGCATCAGTCTTTATTTACTGATGAAACCCAAATCAGAGGGTGGGGTGGGATTCCCGAATTTTAAACTTTATTACTATGCTACGCACCTAGCCCGAATTATAGACTGGAATTGTCATGCAGCAAGCAAGGATTGGGTAAGAGTGGAGGAGAGTGTTTCTAAGACTCCCCTGCGCTTTTCCCCCTGGATACCAAGGGACAAGTGCCCTGCCGACTTGATCCAACACCCTCTTATTGGAGCCACACTGAGGGTCTTGCATAAGCTTATCGCCGGACACAATTTCACGTCCTCCCCGGGCCCCCTCACACCCCTGCTACACAACCCGGATTTCCCTCCTGGGATGGACTCAAATAGATTTATGTTGGATGCTACCACCCCTCTCCTGGCTACGCACTTGACTCGGCAGGGGCGGGTTCTCTCATTTGAGGACTTGGGGGATGTTTTGCCCTCTGGGACGCTGTCGTTCTGGAACTACCGGCAGGTTTGCCATTACATGTTGGCACCCGACAGAAGACAGGCTGTCCTGAGGGAGCTCTTACCTTTTGAGTCAGTTTGTCTCCGGGGTGATCCGGTTGAGAAAACGACCTCCTTTATGTACACGTGTCTCCAGCAGCTTGACCACACTGAGGCCTCCAGGTTCAGGGAGAGCTGGGAGAGGTTACTTCAAACCTCTTTCACTGATACACAATGGCGGAACGCATGTATTCTAGCCCATAAATGTACAGTCAGCACTAGACTGCAAGAAAATTCGTACAAATTACTCTCTCAGTGGTATGCTACACCGGTTAAGGTGAAACGCTGGTATCCGACTTCGTCTGACTTGTGCTGGCGGTGTGGGGAGGCGAAAGGAGACATGCTACATATCTGGTGGAGTTGCCCCCGAATAGCAGATTTCTGGAGTCAGGTCCGAGGTCTAATATCTCACATAACAGACACTAAAATTAAACTCACTCCGGGCTGTTGTCTCCTGCACATATCTAACGTTTCTTTGGGCAAATATAATAGATCTTTAACAAAATATTTACTGATCGCAGCTAAAGCTTTGGTGCCTAAATATTGGAAACTCTCGACTACCCCCACTATCCGAGAATGGGTGCACTCAGTTAATCATATTTATGCCATGGAAGAGATGTTGGCTACCGCTAAGGACTCCGCTGAAAAATTCCACATTACATGGTCTCCCTGGGTCCAGTTCAAATACTCCGCGGCTTTTGAGAGTTTGACTAGTGTCTAAAGGCGGAACTCCCCCCCCGGATATATGGCGGATTGGGGTGATGGGGTCCCGGGTTGGGCCGGCCTGGCGGGGATGTGTTACAGGACATCTGAAGCTCTGCATACTCACTCTGTTTCTCCTTTCTTTTCCTCTTCTTTCTCTTTCTTTTTCCTTCTTCTCCCCTTTTACCCTATACTTCTCCTTTGAACTTCAGCTTGCTTCCTTTTCTTTCCCTTAACATGAGGAGTTGTTGTTTGTTTTTCACACTGAAGGGTGCATAGGGCTCTATTTGGGCCCGTCACTTAATTTTCATGTCACTTTTAAATTGCGTACTTTGTTGTTATGGATAAGTACTTTGCATATTATAGCCTGTAATTTTTTTTTATGCTGGTTTGTTCGCCTGCTGACACAGGCTCCTTTTCTATGTATTCGCTGACTCTGTTACCACATTGTGACATTTGCTTAATAAAACTTATTATTGTAAAAGAGATGTCATGTCAGAGGGGGGCAGTCTGTGGATGGGATGTCAGAGGGGACCAGTCTGTGGATGGGATGTCAGAGGGGGCCAGTCTGTGGATGGGATGTCATGTCAGAGGGGGGGCAGTCTGTGGATGGGATGTCATGTCAGAAGGGGGGCAGTCTGTGGATGGGATGGGATGTCAGAGGGGGGCAGTCTGTGGATGGGATGTCATGTCAGAGGGGGCCAGTCTGTGGATGGGATGTCATGTCAGAGGGGGCCAGTCCGTGGATGGGATGTCATGTCAGAGGGGGGCTAGTCTGTGAATGGGATGTCATGTCAGAGGGGGCCAGTCTGTGGATGGGATGTCATGTCAGAGGGGGCCAGTCCGTGGATGAGATGTCATGTCAGAGGAGGGCAGTCTGTGGATGGGATGTCAGAGGGGGCCAGTCTGTGGATGGGATGTCATGTCAGAGGGGGCCAGTCCTTGGATGGGATGTCATGTCAGAGGGGGGCAGCAGTCTATGGATGGGATGTCATGTCAGAGGGGGGGGCAGTCTGCGGATGGGATGTCATGTCAGAGGGGGGCAGCAGTCTGTGGATGGGATGTCATGTCAGAGGGGGCCAGTCTGCGGATGGGATGTCATGTCAGAGGGGGGCAGCAGTCTATGGATGGGATGTCATGTCAGAGGGGGGGCAGTCTGTGGATGGGATGTCATGTCAGAGGGGGGCCAGTCTGTGGATGGGATGTCATGTCAGAGGGAGGCTAGTCTGTGGATGGGATGTCATGTCAGTGGGGGCCAGTCTGTGGATGGAATGTCATGTCAGAGGGGGCCAGTCTGTGGATGGGATGTCATGTCAGAGGGGGCCAGTCCGTGGATGAGATGTCATGTCAGAGGGGGCCAGTCCGTGGATGGGATGGGATGTCCGAGGGGGCCAGTCTGTGGATGGGATGTCAGAGGGGGCCAGTCTGTGGATAGGATGTCAGAGGGGGCCAGTCTGTGGATGAGATGTCAGAGGAGGCCAGTCTGTGGATGGGATGTCAGTCTGTGGATGGGATGTCAGAGAGGGCCAGTCTGTGGATGGGATGTCAGAGAGGGCCAGTCTGTGGATGGGATGTCAGAGAGGGCCAGTCTGTGGATGGGATGTCAGAGGAGGCCAGTCTGTGGATGTCAGAGGGGCCCAGTCTGTGGATGTCAGAGGGGCCCAGTCTGTGGATGTCAGAGGGGCCCAGTCTGTGGATGTCAGAGGGGCCCAGTCTGTGGATGTCAGAGGGGCCCAGTCTGTGGATGTCAGCGGGGGCGCCAGTGAGTCTGGATGTCAGAGGGGCACAGTCAGAGTCTGGATGTCAGAGGGGCACCAGATGTTAGGAGGGGCTCCGCTGATGAACACCAGATGTGAGGAAGGCTGCTCTGATGGGGCACCTGATGGCATCTGGTGGCAGGCAACGTGGCTAGTGACGCGCTCAGGGCTCCCACTGATTCTGCATTATGGTGAGTTGAATGATTTCATTTCATATTACAATGTAATAATAGAAATAATGCGCTTCAATCATCCTGACACCATAACAATCATGGCGCTGAATGATTGAAGCGCTAACACCAGGTATTTGGAGTATCTTTATCTGCTGATTGTCAAACTCTGGAAAACACACATTGCTATTGTGGTGTAGGATCGGGGGCTGCTGTCTCTCCATCCCTCCCCCCTTTCCCTCTCCATCCCTCCCCCCTTTCCCTCTCCATCCCGCATTCATCTCAGACGCTAACCACACAGTTCAAAGTTAATCTCCGTGCGGCGTGGCAACGTGAAGGACGGTATGTCAGGGGCCAGTCTGCGAATGGGATGGCAGAGGGGGCAGTCTGTGGATGGGATGTCAAGTCAGAGGGGGGGCAGTCTGTGGATGGGATGTCATGTCAGAGGGGGGCCAGTCTGTGGATGGGATGTCATGTCAGAGGGGGCCAGTCTGTGGATGGGATGTCATGTCAGAGGGAGCTAGTCTGTGGATGGGATGTCATGTCAGAGGGGGCCAGTCCGTGGATGAGATGTCATGTCAGAGGGGGGCAGTCTGTGGATGGGATGTCAGAGGGGACCAGTCTGTGGATGGGATGTCAGAGGGGGCCAGTCTGTGGATGGGATATCATGTCAGAGGGGAGGCAGTCTGTGGATGGGATGTCATGTCAGAAGGGGGGCAGTCTGTGGATGGGATGGGATGTCAGAGGGGGGCAGTCTGTGGATGGGATGTCAGAGGGGGCCAGTCTGTGGATGGGATGTCATGTCAGAGGGGGCCAGTCCGTGGATGGGATGTCATGTCAGAGGGGGGCTAGTCTGTGGATGGGATGTCATGTCAGAGGGGGCCAGTCTGTGGATGGGATGTCATGTCAGAGGGGGCCAGTCCGTGGATGAGATGTCATGTCAGAGGAGGGCAGTCTGTGGATGGGATGTCAGAGGGGGCCAGTCTGTGGATGGGATGTCATGTCAGAGGGGGCCAGTCCTTGGATGGGATGTCATGTCAGAGGGGGCCAGTCTGCGGATGGGATGTCATGTCAGAGGGGGGCAGCAGTCTGTGGATGGGATGTCAGAGGGGGCCAGTCTGCAGATGGGATGTCATGTCAGAGGGGGCAGCAGTCTATGGATGGGATGTCATGTCAGAGGGGGGGCAGTCTGTGGATGGGATGTCATGTCAGAGGGGGGCCAGTCTGTGGATGGGATGTCATGTCAGAGGGAGGCTAGTCTGTGGATGGGATGTCATGTCAGTGGGGGCCAGTCTGTGGATGGAATGTCATGTCAGAGGGGGCCAGTCTGTGGATGGGATGTCATGTCAGAGGGGGCCAGTCCGTGGATGAGATGTCATGTCAGAGGGGGCCAGTCCGTGGATGGGATGGGATGTCCGAGGGGGCCAGTCTGTGGATGGGATGTCAGAGGGAGCCAGTCTGTGGATAGGATGTCAGAGGGGGCCAGTCTGTGGATGAGATGTCAGAGGAGGCCAGTCTGTGGATGGGATGTCAGTCTGTGGATGGGATGTCAGAGAGGGCCAGTCTGTGGATGGGATGTCAGAGAGGGCCAGTCTGTGGATGGGATGTCAGAGGAGGCCAGTCTGTGGATGTCAGAGGGGCCCAGTCTGTGGATGTCAGAGGGGCCCAGTCTGTGGATGTCAGAGGGGCCCAGTCTGTGGATGTCAGAGGGGCCCAGTCTGTGGATGTCAGAGGGGCCCAGTCTGTGGATGTCAGAGGGGGCGCCAGTGAGTCTGGATGTCAGAGGGGCACAGTCAGAGTCTGGATGTCAGAGGGGCACCAGATGTTAGGAGGGGCTCCGCTGATGAACACCAGATGTGAGGAAGGCTGCTCTGATGGGGCACCTGATGGCATCTGGTGGCAGGCAACGTGGCTAGTGACGCGCTCAGGGCTCCCACTGATTCTGCATTATGGTGAGTTGAATGATTTCATTTCATATTACAATGTAATAATAGAAATAATGCGCTTCAATCATCCTGACACCATAACAATCATGGCGCTGAATGATTGAAGCGCTAACACCAGGTATTTGGAGTATCTTTATCTGCTGATTGTCAAACTCTGGAAAACACACATTGCTATTGTGGTGAAGGATCGGGGGCTGCTGTCTCTCCATCCCTCCCCCCTTTCCCTCTCCATCCCTCCCCCCTTTCCCTCTCCATCCCGCATTCATCTCAGACGCTAACCACACCCCTTTGAGCCACGCCCCATGTAAGACATGCCCACTATTTTACGTAAACCACGCCCATAGTTTGCCACCGCTGGCGCAGCGCGCCACATTTTATCCTTTTCCTATGCCACGCCTATAACCGCGTGCCCCTCCCCCTAATTATGACACAACTCTGCCTACTACCAAAAAAGTGTCCCGATTTTTTTTTTTTTACAATGTTGGCAACTATGTAACAACTATATCCGTCCCCAAAGTAGGGACGTACATCGGCATGCAGCGATCCAGAAGTGGTTAAGTGAAGTCACTCAAACTGTCACTTTAAATAAAAAATACTCCTAATAACATTACAATAGAACATCACTGTGATGATAGAGGCCATGGCCCATATAAAGCAGACATCTCAAGTCTCCCGCAAACCGCAGGAGCCTCCCGTATTTGGCTGCGGGCTCCCAGATACCCGCGAGTGCAGGGCGATCGCCTGGCTGTGCCTGTCACTTAGCCACAGACAGACGGAGCAGCCTGATTGGCTGAATGGAGTACGGCCGCTCTGTCTGTGGCTGAGTGACAGTTGGATGTAAGGTGCTATGAGCTGAGGCAGAGGGGGGGACAGTCCATACTGCTGTCCCCAGTCTGCTTTGACTGCTGCATGGGCACGGGTACTTTTTTTCGCCCCGGTCAATTCAGCAGGGAAGGAGGGGGGTGGGCGGAGGCAGTGGTGTTCTAATGAAGGGGCGGGGGGTGTGCGCCGCATCTGGGTGACACCTATGGGCAGCGGCATCGCACGATCTGCACCCCCCACTGATCTGTGTCCCTCCCTCCCCGAAACGTTTCCCCTGGCTCTCGGCTCAGATCGGTACACCGCCCCTCCAGCCCTCTGCACTGCAGCTCCTCCCACACTACTGTACACAGGATGGGTGAGGGAGTCCGTGGAGGGACACGCCGCTGTGCATATCCCACGTGTTCTGAGGTCTGAACAGTGTATTACACAGTGAACAAAGTTCATATATCTACTGTATATACATCTAATACATAAAAAGTGCACTGTGTATTCTAAAAGGGGGATAATGGTCAAGAGACACGCAAAGATCAAGGACACAATTACTAATTGTGTTATATATACATAGATTATCTATATGAAATAATGATACTCACGGAGATGTGAAAAAAAAAACACACACACACAGATAGAACATAATGCCGCATACACTCGATCAGAATTTGGGCCAGCAAAAGACCGATGAGAGCTTTTCATTGGAAAATGCAACCGTGTGTATGCTCCATCGGAATTTAGCTGGCTGAATTCCCGCCAGCAAAAATTTGATAGCATGTTCTCAATTTTCCTGGTGGAAAACCTTTTTATCGGAAATTCCGATCGTGTGTATGCAATTCCAACAAGCAAAAACTCACGCATGCTCAGATTCAACTACAAGATGGAAGCTATTGGCTACTAGGTATTGAACTTCCTTTTTCTAGACTTGTCGTACGTGTTGTACGTCATCGCGTTCTTGCTGGTCGGAATTTGGTGTGACCATGTGTAGGCAAGACAGTTTGAGCGGAATTCCGTCAGGAAAACCATCAGAGCTTTTTCCGACGACAATTCTGATCGTGCGTACGTGGCATAAGGGTCCAGATTCCAGACTTAAGGGAGACCATAAGGGTCTCCTGTAAATATTAAGATATATTAGGCAAGTAGCAAAAAGATATGATCTTACCAAAACAAAAATACTATAAAAAAAATGGGATGATAACTGGCTCTGTATAAAAAGACAGTGAGGGTACACTGGAATATGGCTCCAATACTTATATACACGCTATATTACCAGTTTTGGGATGCCTGCCTTTTCACACACATTAACTTTAATGGCATCCCATTCTTAGTCTTTAGGGTTCAATATTTAGTTGGCCCACCCTTTGCAGCTATAACAGCTTAACTCTTTTTGGAAGTCTGTCCACAAGGTTTAGGAGTGTGTCTATAAGAATCGTAGCGGTACCCCCAAGAGGGCTGCTAATAGACTCTATAACCCACTGATTACCTTGACTCTGCAAATTCTCCCTTACCTCTGACACCCTGGGTTCCATCATGTCTCCAGCTGTGCTAGTAAATAGAGACTCACACAGTATTAAAGGGGTTGTAAAGGTACATATTTTTTCACCTTAATGTATCCTTCGCATTAAGGTGAAAAAACACCTGGCAGTCACCGATCCCCTAGCCCCCCCCCCATTTTACTTACCTGAACCCCTTCATTCAGTCAGCAGGGACGCGCTGGCTCCTTCTCCATGGGCTCCTGGCTCTTGATTGGATAGATTGATAGCAGAACAGCCATTGGCTCCCACTGCTGTCAATCAAATCCAATGATGCGGGCGCCGTGGGGCGGGGCTGAGTCCGGCATTCTGAGTCTATAGATGCAAATGCTGGACTCGGGAGTGCTCCCGCGAGGTAACCCCATCGGGGAAGAGCTTCTCCGAGGTAGTTATCAGATGTGGGGAGGAGCCGCGAGAGCTGCTGGGTGACCCCAGAAGAGCAGATTCCGGGCAACTCTGTGCAAAACGAACTGCACAGTAGAGGTACGTATAACATGTTTGTTATTTTGTAAAAAAAAATTACCCTTACAATCTCTTTAAGGAAACAGTTCAAATATGTTTACTGTATTATCAAAACACAGGATTATATATACAGTATCTCACGATATATACACCCCTCACGTTTTTGTAAAATTTTTATTATATCTTTTCATGTGACAACACTGAAGAAATGACACTTTGCTATAATGTAAAGTAGTGAGTGTACAGCTTGTATAACAATGTAAATTTGCTGTCCCCTTAAAATAACTCAACACACAGCCATTAATGTCTAAACTGCTGGCAACAAAAGTGAGTACACCCTTAAGTGAAAATGTCCAAATTGGGCCCAAAGTCTCAATATTTTGTGTGGCCAAAATTATTTTCCAGCACAACCTTAACCCTCTTGGGCATAGAGTTCACCAAAGCTTCACAGGTTGCCAATGGAGTCCTCTTCCACTCCTCCATGATGACATTGTGGAGCTACTGGATATAAGAGACCTTGCACTCCTCAACCTTCCATCACCTTTACCCTCAGCTTCTTAGTAAGGCGGTGGTTGTCTTGGAGGTGTGTTTGGGGTCGTTAGCAAGTTGGAATACTGCCCTGTGGCCCTGTCTCTGAAGGGAGAGGATCGTGCACTGCTTCAGTATGTCACAGTACATGTTGGCATTCATGGTTTCCTCAATGAACTGTAGCTCCCCAGTGCCGGCCGCACTCATGCAGCCCCAGAACATGACACTCCCACCACCATGCTTGACTGTAGGCAAGAAACACTTGTCTTTGTACTCATCATCTGGTTGCCGCCACACACGCTTGACACCATCTGAACCAAATAAGTTTATCTTGGTCTCATCAGACCACAGGACATAGTTCCACTAATCCATGTCTTTAGTCTATTTGTCTTCAGCAAACTGCAGGCTTTCTTGTGCATCATCTTTAGAAGAGGCTTCCTTCTGGGACGTCAGCCATGCAGACCAATTTGATGCAGTGTGCAGCGTATGGTGTGAGCACTGACAGGCTGACACCCCACCCCTTCACCCTCTGCAGCAATGCTGGCAGCACTCATATGTCTATTTTCAAAAGACAACCTCTGGATATGATGCTAAGCATGTGCACTCAACTTCTTTGGTTGACCATTGGGAGGCCTGTTATGAGCGGAATCTGCCCTGGTAAACGGCTGTATGGTCTTGGCCACCGTGCTACAGCTCAGTTTCAGGGTCTTGACAATCTTCTTATAGCCTAGGCTATCTTATATAGAGCAACAATTATTTTTTTCAGATCCTAAGAGAGTTCTTTGCCATGAGGTGATATGTTCAACTTCCAGTGATCAGAGAGTGATAACACCATATTTAACACACCTGCTCCCCATTCACACTGATACCTTGTAACACTAACGAGTCACATGACACCAGGGAGGACAAAATGGCTAATTGGACCCAATTTGCACATTTTCACTTGGGGGTGTACTCACTTTTGTTACCAGTGGTTTTAGACATTAATGACTGTGTGTTGGGTTATTTTGAGCAAATTTACACTGTTATAAAACCTGTACACTCACTACTTTACATTGTAGCAAAGTGGTGTAAAGTCCTCTTAGTTGTGAATGTACACAAATATTAACTCAAACATAGAAACCTATGTGAAAGGGTTAACAGGAGAGTAGACACCTGACACTAAGGGGATCATTTACGAAAGGCAAATCCACTTTGCACTACAAGTGCACTTGGAAGTGCAGTTGCTCTAAATCTGAGGGGTAGATCTGAAATGAGTGGAAGCTCTGCTAATTTTATCATCCAATCATGTGCAAGCTAAAATGCTGTTTTTTATTTTCCTTGCATGTCCCCCTCGGATCTACAGCGACTTTACTTCCAAGTGCACTTTCAAGTGCAAAGAGGATTGTCCTTTAGAAGATAACCCCCTATATTTTATGTGTCAGATCTCTCCCTTCTGCCTCCAGAACTCATGCACAATGTGGATAAATAGTATAAACAATATTATATTCAATAGGCTGGCTCCCTTTAGCAGTTCAATGCAATTAGAGCAGATGAGGGGAGAAAATGATAAAAAGGGTGAGAAAGCGTATTCCTTGAAAAGCAGATATCTTCAGCTAGCCTCTTTATGTTGTAACTAATGTAATCCAAAATGGCAAGGTGTAGCAAGGTTAGCAAAGCTGTGATTTATCCTGGTTATATTATAACTGCCTTCTTTTATGATCCTAAAGATGTCATCTGATGTGGCTACTGAAATCATTATGCATTGGGTAGGGATGAGCCGAACACCCCCCGGTTCGGTTCGCACCAGAACTTTCGAACGGATCCCAAATTCGTACGAATGTTAGAACCCCATTGAAGTCTATGGGACTCGAACGTTCGAAATTAAAAGTGCTAATTTTAACGGCTAATATGCAAGATACTGTCCTAAAAAGGGTTTGGGGACCTGGCTCCTGCCCCAGGGGACATGGGTCAATGCCTAAAATGTTTTTAAAAATGGCCGTTTTGGCGGGAGCACTAATTTTAATGACGATTAAAGTGAAAAAAAAAAAGTGAAATATTCCTTTAAATATGGTGCCTGGGGGGTGTCTGTAGGATGCCTGTGAAGTGCCACGTGTTTCCCGTGTTTAGAACAGTCCCTGCACAAAATGACATTAAACGGAAATAACACCATTTAAAACTGCTTGCGGTTTTAATGTTATATCTGGTTCCTGCAATATGGTTGAAAATCATTGAGAAAAATGGCATGGGTAGCCCTCCCTGCCCATTACCAGCCTATTTGGGTCTTGTACGCATATTAAGGGGAACCCTGTACCCATATTTAAAAAAAGGAAATGCGTGTGGCCCCCAGGCCCTATATACTCAGAACAGCAGTATACAGGCGGTGCAAACAAGACAGGGACTGTGTAGGTTTGTTGTGTTAAGTTGAATCTGTTTGTAATTTTCAACTGGTACATTTTTAAAGTGTAGCTCCAGTCAAAAAAACTATTTTTAAGCTTTTTGGAAAACATAGGGAAGGGTTATCACCCCTGTATAATTTGTTTTGTCGTCCATCTTTTTTCATCTCACTTGCTGTTGTCTCCTTCCGTTTGCAAGTAGGAGATGTTTGTAAGTTGGATGTTTGAAAGTAGGGGCCTGCCCTATATGCTCTGCAGAAATGGCGGAACAAGGTGTTGGTTTTGCCACAACATTGTAAGCCCTCAAAGTGACTCTTGGTGGGCGCTGGAGCGCCCTGCTGTGAACGATTATATCAAGAATTGTAATTACCGGTACATGCCATTGTTGAACAGTGGTAGAAAAATTGACCTTTGGTGGTTGTGGTGCTGGTGCCACAACACTATAAGTCCTCACCGTTACTCTGGGTGGGCACAGGAAGGGGCCCTCCTGTGAAATATTATATCAAGAATTGTAATTACATGTCCCTGTTAAACAGGGGCAGAAAAATTGGGCCTTAGGCACTGGTGCTGGTGCCACCACACTGCAACCTCTGCCATATACTCTAGTTTTATTGCAGGAATTAGCCCTGCTGCAAAGCATTGCATCAAAAATTGTAATTAAACGCCCCTGTTAAACAGGGGCAGAAAAATTGGGCCTTAGGCACTGGTGCTGGTGCCACCACACTGCAACCTTTGCCATATACTCTAGTTTTATTGCAGGAATTAGCCCTGCTGCAAAGCATTGCATCAAAAATTGTAATTAAACGCCCCTGTTAAACAGGGGCAGAAAAATTGGGCCTTAGGCACTGGTGCTGGTGCCACCACACTGCAACCTCTCCCATATACTCTTGTTTGATTGCAGGAATTAGCTCTGCTGCAAAGCATTGCATCAAAAATTGTACTTAAACGCCCCTGTTAAACAGGGGCAGAAAAAATGGGCTGATGGCATCAACCAGAACCAGAAATGTTCTTCCAACATATCAGCGGAGGAGGAAGAGGATAGACAATCAACGTAACAGGACAGTCACTCAGCATCAGCATAGGCAGTCTTGAAGGGATGTGATATTTCAAAAAAAATTATTCTGTTACATCAGCTTCAGGTGCTTGGTAGCTGTGGGTGATCCAAGACTGATTAATCTTGATGAAGGTCAGTCGATCAACTGATTCAGTGGACAGGCGCACCCTGTGATCGGTAACAAAGCCACCAGCAGCACTGAAGGTGCGTTCCGAAAGAACGCTGGATGCAGGACAGGCCAGTAGCTCAATTGCATACTGTGCAAGCTCTGGCCAGTGATCCATCCTCAAGACCCAGTAAGCCAGAGGATTTTCGGTGGGAAAGGTGTCCAAGTCTGACCTTGCCCCTAGGTATTCCTGCACCATGTAAATCAGACGCTGGTGATGGGTGCTGGAACCGATCATACCTTGGGGCTGCGGACTAAAAAATTGTCTGAAAGCATCAGTCAGACGGCCACCTTCTCCACCGCTCCTTCTGACCGATGCCTCAGCAACACGTTGTCCAAGACCAGGAGTTTGTAACCTCCCAGTCTCTGGGAACGCGTTGCACAGACCTTTCTGCAAGGCCTCCCGGAGATGTCTCATCCTCTGCTCCCTCTGCGATGGCAAGATAAGGGCGGTAACCTTACCCTTGTACCGTGGATCAAGGAGAGTGGCCAGACAGTAATGGTTCCTCTCCTTGATCCGAAGAATACGAGGATCCTTCCGCAGGCTTTGCAGGATCAGGGAGGCCATGCAGCGTAGGTTAGCTGAGGCATTCGGTCCGGAGTCCTCTGGGTCACTAAGGACAACATGATCCGCAGCTACCTCCTCCCAGCCACGTACAAGTCCACGTGTTTCTTGGGACTGTAAATCATCCCTACAAGACTGCTGCTGCTGATGCTGAGTGCCAGCCTCCACCTCCATGCTGACACAATCATCCTCCTCCTCCTCTTCCTCCTCCTCATCCTCTTCCTGTGTGATGGGTGGCACAGCAGGAACACTGTCTGGATAAAGGGGGCCTTAAGAGGCAAGGAAGTCCTCCTCTTCCTGCCTCTGTTCTGCCTCAAGTGCCCTGTCCATTATTCCACGCAGCGTATGCTCCAAGAGGTGGACAAGAGGTACAGTGTCACTGATGCATGCACTGTCACTGCTCACCATCCTTGTGGCCTCCTCAAACGGTGACAGGACAGTGCATGCATCCCTGATCATGCCCTACTGGCGTGGTGAGAAAAAACCGAGCTCCCCTGACCCTGTCCTGGTGCCGTAGTCGCACAGGTACTCATTGATGGCCCTCTGCTGCGTGTGCAGCCGCTGCAGCATGGCCAACGTTGAGTTCCATCTGGTGGGCATGTCACATATAAGGCGGTTCTTGGGCAGGTTCAACTCCTTTTGGAGCTCAGCCAGCCGAGCACAGGCATTAAATGATCGGCGGAAATGCACATAGACTTTCCTGGCCTGCTTCAGGACATCCTGTAAGCCGTGGTACCTGCCCAAGAACCGCTGCACCACCAGGTTAAGGACGTGAGCTACACAGGGCACATGGGTCAGTTGTCCCTGTCGGAGGGCGGAGAGGAGTTTGGTGCCATTGTCGCAAACCACCATTCCTGGCTTAAGCTGGCGTGGCGTCAACCACCTCTCGGCCTGCCCCTGCAGAGCTGACAAAACATCCGCCCCAGTGTGGCTCCTGTCCCCCAAACAAACCAGCGCAAGCATGGCATGGCATCGTTTTGCCTGCGTACTTGCGTAGCCCCTGGAACGCCTACGGAGCACCGCTGGTTCTGAGGACAGAGAACTGGAAGAGGCCATGGAGGAAGAAGAAGAGGAGCGGGTGGAGGAGAGAGGTGTGTCACAACCAATAGTAGCATTTTGGAGGCGTGGTGGCGGAACAACCTCCAACACTACTGCACCTTGTCCTGCATCCTTCCCAGCTGCCAGAAGAGTGACCCAATGGGCCGTGAAAGACAGGTAACGTCCCTGTCCATGCCTGCTGGACCATGAGTCAGCGGTAATATGCACCTTACCGCTGACCGCCCTGTCCAGCGAGGCAAGGACATTGCCTTCCACATGCCGGTAGAGAGCCGGAATCGCCTTCCGTGAGAAAAAGTGGCGTTTGGGGACCTGCCACTGAGGAACCGCACATTGTACAAACTCACGGAAGGGGGCCGAGTCTACCAACTGAAAAGGCAGCAGTTGAAGTGCTAGCAATTTAGCCAAGCTAGCATTCAACCGCTGGGCATGTGGATGGCTGGGAGTGAACTTCTTTCGCCGGTCCAGCAGCTGGGGCAGGGACATTTGCCTGCTATAATCGGACGTGGGTGTACCGCTAGCAGAGTTCCCGGAAGCACTTGGCTGTGACACACCTAATTCTACACCTTCATTCCTCTCAGAGCAGGTTTCAGAGAGGACTGAAGGTCTAGTGGGGTTGGAGATGCCAGCTGATAAGGAGCAAGGAGAGGTCCGCTTTGTTCTTTGGTGTGGGTCTTTGAGGTACGCTTGCCAACGAGCTGCATGGCAGGTCAACATATGTCTGGTCAAGCATGTGGTGCCCAAGCGGCTGATGTTTTGGCCACGTGAGATACGCTTGAGACATATGTTGCAAATAGCAGCGGTGCGATCTGATGCACTCGTCTCAAAAAAGGCCCACACCAAAGAACTTTTAGAATAACGCGCAGAGGCAGCGCTCTGCACAGGCGGAGCTCTGCGGTGTGATTCAGTCGGTGTGCTGCCCCTAAGCTGGCCCCCGGAGGGCATCCTGCCTCGTTGGACATGTGCCTCCTCCTCCTCCTCTTCTCTCCTTCCAGGCACCCACGTGGAGTCAGTGCCCTAATCATCCCCTCCCTCTTCATCGCTGTAGCAAACCTGGCAGTATGCTGCAGCTTGTGGAACATGACTGCCAGATTGCTGTCCTTCTTGAGCATCCCCTCTCTCTGCGCTCACGCTACTGCCTTCCTCTAGCTGAGTGTCATCATCAGAGCCCACAAAACACTGGGCATCCTCCTGGAGCATGTACCCAACACTGTGCTCAAAGAGTTCAGGAGACTCCTCAGGAGGACGTGGTGGGTCTAGGGAAGGAGTCACTGATGATGACATTGAGAGGAGGGAAGACGATGCGTTGGCAGCTGCTTTGCTAGTACCCTGAGCCTGGGTGAGAGAGGATGAGGAGGATGAAGAGGGCTTGGTCATCCACTCTACCAAGTCGTTGGCATGTTGCGGCTCAACATGTCCAGCTGCCGAAAAGAAGGACAAGCGTGTCCCATGGCCACGTGCTGATGACAATGCATCGCGTCCACGACCAGCACTGTTGTCTCTAGACACAGAGCCTGCTTGCCCTCTTTTATCGGCTCGCGCCTGTCTGCCTCTCCTTGCTGGCCTTCCAGACATGGTAATGGCCTGAAGGGAGTTGGGTAAAAAAGCAGTTGGGTAGTGTATATTGTGCTAGAGGCACACAACACCCACTAACTCCTGCAGATGCCTTTATTATAGAACACCAGAGATAAAGGGGTATATACAGATGTATACTGTGCTGTGCTGGAGGCACACACAACTTCCAATAACTCCTGCAGATGGCAAGTGGGCTCAAATAGAGAAGAGCTATGTAGGTGGATATAGCGGTATGTACTGGGTACAGAGCACGCAGACAGCACGCACTATCTCCCAACACTACTGACTGCAAGCTCTATTATAAAAGATAGATCACTAGCTATATAGGTTAGGTGAATATAGCGGTGTATACTGCGGTCAGGGCACACAGACAATAACCTCTACACAACAGCAAGATCGAAAATCGTCCGAAAACGATCGGTGTGTACTGTGTTGAAGGTACACAGAACACCCACTAACTCCTGCAGATGCCTTTATTATAGAACACCAGAGATAAAGGGGTATATACAGATGTATACTGTGCTGTGCTGGAGGCACACACAACTTCCAATAACTCCTGCAGATGGCAAGTGGGCTCAAATAGAGAAGAGCTATGTAGGTGGATATAGCGGTATGTACTGGGTACAGCGCACGCAGACAACACGCACTATCTCCTAACACTACTGACTGCAAGCTCTATTATAAAAGATAGATATATCGCTAGCAATATAGGTGAGGTGAATATAGCGGTGTATACTGCGGTCAGGGCACGCAGACAATAACCACTACACAACAGCAAGATCGAAAATCGGCCGAAAACGATCGGTGTGTACTGTGTTGAAGGTACACAGAACACCCACTGCTTCAGACGCCAACATACTACACAAGGCCGCCACGCTGGCGGCCTTATATAGTGTGGGGCGTGCACTACACAGCCTGAGCTATGATTGGCCACAGGCATCCTGCCTGTGGCCAATCATGGCTCTCCTCGCTGCTGGCGCTGCGATTGGCCAAGCATGCGGGGTCACAGTGCATGCTTGGCCAATCATGAGCCAGCAATGCACTGCGCCATCGCAGTGCATTGTGGGGCGTGAGCGCCACACGAATTTGGCGCGAACGGACCAAAATGTTCGGACTTCGCCGAACGGACGAACAGCCGATGTTCGAGTCGAACGTATGTTCGAATCGAACACGAAGCTCATCCCTATTTGTGTACATGTGTTTTTATGCATATATGCACGTGTTTGTATGTGTGTGTGTTTACATGTGTGTGTTTGTGTTACTTTTAATCCTGATCCCCCTTCCTGTACTGCTTTTTTACGGCTTTTTCATAATAGCAGCCAGGACTGTCACTCCTCTGAACAGCAATCCATGTTCAGATTGCCTTTCAGAGGCATTTGAGAGGCGGTAAAGAGGTAATATGTTGCCTTCTTACCACCGGTTTTAACCCCTTAAATGCAGCATCACCACAACGCAACCACATGCAATGCACACAGTTGCGAGGTGGTTGCAGTGTAGCCCCATTCACCTGGAGGTATACTTCCAGCCTTGCCCACATCATTTATACAGCTGCTGCCTTTGCAGCTAAAGGGGGAGCTGTTGGGGGTGGTAAAAACAGCTTTACTGCATTTACGTCTGTTTGGCTGTGTGTAGCACGTAGCACGTCCCATGCATTTCAATAGGTTGCCCTATCTGCAGGGAAAGAAGCCCCTGATCCATTTTTTTTAATTGCACTGCACCAAGAACACCCCGCGTTTGCCAATGTGTAGGGTACTATTAAGAATTAATGGCAACCTTAATCACTTCAGCCCCGGAAGGTTTCACCCCTATAATGACTAGGCCATAGAGCACTACATCAATTTAACTGACAATTGCGCGGTCATGTGACGCTGTATCCAAACAAAATTGATGTCCTTATTTTACCACAAACAGAGATTTCTTTTGGTGGTATCTGATCACCTCTGCTGATTTTCTTTTTTGGGCTATAAACAAAAAAATACCGACAATTTTGAAAAAAAAATACTTTTTTTTACTTTCTGTTATAAGATACATCCAATAAAAATTAAAAAAAAATCTAATTTCTTCATTGGTTGAGGCCAATATGTAGTCTGCTACATATGTTTGGTAAAAAAATCACAATAAGCATATATTGATTGGTTTGCGCAAAAGTTATCGCATCTACAAACTATGGGATAGATTTATGGCATTTATATTTTTTACTAGTAATGGTGGCGATCAGCAATTTTTTTCAGGACAGCGACATTGCGACGGAAAAATTTGACACTAAGTGACACTTTTGGGGGCCAGTGACACTAATATATTGATCAGTGCTAAAAAAATGCACTGTCACTGTATACATTACACTGGCAAGGAACAGGTTGATACCAGGGGCGGTCAAAGTGCTCCTAGGGAGTGAATTCTAACTGTGTGGGGGATGGACTGATTGGAGGAACACAAACACAAAATCTCTCTCTTGTTTACATAGGCAGACTGCTGTTCTGCCTCTCCAGTGAATGATCGGCAGGATTTGGCAGCCATTGTGGCTGCTGGACCAGTTGATTGTGTCTAATCACAGCGGGAGTGGGTCGCTGGCAGCGCGCCCCAATCCCCGAAGCGGAAGCAACATACAGGTACTTTGTTTCGTGCAGCTGGGGCCACCCTGCCATGGTAAATGTGCGGTGGGGGGTCCGGACGCAGTTAAAGCAGGGTTCCACCCTAAATTGGAACTTCCGCTGATCGGAACCCTCCACCCCTCCGGTGTCAGAGTTGCCACCTTTCAGGGGGGAGGGAGGTGCAGATACCTGTCTAAGACAGGTATTTGCACCCACTTCTGGGCATAGACTCCCACGGGAGTCTATGCCTCTTCCTGTCCCTCCGCGCTGTCTGCTGGGACACACACGGGTCCCAGAGACAGCGCGGACCATTCCTAGTATGCTGCGCAACTCACGCATGCGCAGTAGGGAACCGGGAAGTGAAGCCGCAATGCTTCACTTCCCGATTCCCTCACTTAGAGTGGCGGCGGCAGCAGCCGAGAGCCGAGCGATCGTTCGGCCTCGGCTGCCGACATCGCTGGATCCAGGGACAGGTGAGTGTCTATTTATTAAAAGTCAGCAGCTGCAGTATTTGTAGCTGCTGGCTTTTAATATTTTTTTTTACAGTGAAATCCCTCTTTAAGGAAAAAAAAAAAACAGGTTTATTCATTCACAGAGTTCTGTGAATGTGAAAACTTCAAGTATCAAGTGCCTTTGAAGCTGTCATCTTGTAGTCCTCAATGAACTACCATGGCGTTGTTGAGCGCTCTGGTAGTCCATTGATTCTTCCTGTCATGTGAAAAAGCCTGCCTGTACGATGTATAGGGCAGACAGCTTACACTGACCGTCTGTAGGAGTCATGCATGGTGCAATGCTTTCCAGGCTTCTATAAAGAATAAAAAAATAAAATGGTAAATGCACTTTTGTTACCTACAAAAAAAGTGCACTTATTTTTTTAATAGTGAACTTATCCTTTAAATTTCACAATGTTGAATCTATATAGTAAAACATGCAGTACCTCCAGACAATGTATTGTATAGGTAAATAGTCACTGAAGGTACACCTGGGTAAATGGTTACTAGGGAGGAAAAGAATTATAGGTAGCAATTCCTCAACCAGGCCACCAAAACTGTCACCCCAATAGTAATCAATAAAGTGTGAGGGGTGTTCCTCTGAATCAGTAAACAGCATATAAAAAAGTAGGACAAATTCCAAAGAGATTCTTCAAAGAGAAACAAAATATTTTATTAAACAATTCCACATAAGCACTGGCGACAATGAAAAATATTACCTCCACCACAATCATTAAAATGAGATCACGTTGACCACGGTGTCCCATCAATATTGCCCCATCATATTCCTCTATTATAAATCCTTAGTAGATGGTGTGGCTGTGCTGTCCCCCGGGTTCTATAATCAGAGCTAAGATGTCCCAGCCGCCTCCCCCACTGCTCATCACTGTGCAGAAGCTTTGGTAACCATGGCAACAAAAGCCTGTCAGTTAGAGGAGCACCAGGAGATTTGAAAAAAAAAAAAAAAGGTTTCCATGACAACACTGCTGCACTATGATGTCACTGGCTGCTCTCATATAAGAAACAGCTCAGCAGGGTTCCTGCCAGTTGCTTTGTTGACTCTGAACGGTTAACACGAGCTTCTTTCTCTAGCGAGTTTTTTCTTGTAATCTGATCAGATTTTATCCGATTTCATTACAATTTAATTCTCACCCATTTAAAGCGTGTTTCATTATTCTTCATAATGAACAGATTTAACCTTAAAAAGGTTGTTTCTCAAAATAACACCAAAGAGAAACCCACCATTGGAAGACCACCTATGGAAGGAGATATCAGTTTCCATCCTGCAGATATCTCAAGCAAGAAGCCCAAAAGAATGCAGAGAAGGATACTACGGGCTCTTATGCGCGGCTGCTTCAGAGCCGTTATTGGATGCTTTCATGCCGGCGTTAAAGTCAATGGCCAACAGCAGAAAACAGAAGACCTGAATGGTAAGTCCTTTTTTTATTAAGGTTTTTAGTTACAATCAACACAAGACATACACACAACCCATGTACGTATTGTACAATCATAATAAACACACATTTATAAGCAATATTTAAGAAAAAGAAAAGAAAAAAAAAAAAAGACCTCATAACATTGTATACTACTAATATCTTAATCTCCCAACCCCATCATTCAAGTTTTTACACCGCTATATTTAGAGGTTCATATATATCTGGTGTAATAAATGGTCAATACATCATCACGACTATATCTGTCCTCAAACCCCTTGTGCCACTCTACATAATTGATGGTTGTGAGCAGGGGCGGACTGACAACTCATGGGGCCCCTGGGCAATAGGGGATCATGGGGCCCCCTTTGTCTCCACCCACCCACACACAAGCCACACCCTCACAAAGCACCACGTATATATTGCACTGCTACATTACATGCATTGGTCACATAATTTATCTACTGTATGTTCAAAATAAATGTTTAAAGAGTTAAGAAAAATAAACTCACATTAACCATGTACATTTACTGCGGGGCTGCATCTCCTGTGAGCAGAATCACGTACAGGTACTTGATTCTGCACTTGCGGGTCTGCGCGCTGTTTGATTGGACACACCGAGAGCTAATCAGCGCGTCTGGTGGGCCCCGCCCGATCGTTTCCAACAGAGGCAGAATAGTGGTCTGCCGATGTAAACAAATCCCCAGAGAGCCTCCCCCACTTACACCAGGATCCCCAGAGAGCCCCCTCCTTACATCGGGTCCCCAGAGAGCCCCCGACCCCCTTACGTCAGGCTCCCCAGAGAGCCCCCTCTTTACATAAGGGTCCCCAGAGAGCCCCCTCCTTACATCAGGGTCCCCAGAGAGCCCCCTCTTTACATAAGGGTCCCCAGAGAGCCCTCTCCTTACAACAGGGTCCCCAGAGAGCCCCCTCCTTACATCAGGGTCCACATTGAGCCCCCTCATTACATCAGGGTCCCCAGAGAGCCCCCAACCCCCCCTTACATAAGGGTCCCCAGAGAGCCCCCTCTTTACATCAGGGTCCCCAGACAGCCCCCGACCCCCCTTACATAAGGGTCCCCAGAGAGCCCCCTCTTTATATCCTGGTTCCCAGAGAGCCCCCTCTTTACATCCTGGTCCCCAGAGAGCCCCCGACCCCCCCTTACATCAGTGTCCCCAGAGAACCCCTGACCCCCCTTATGTCAGGGTCCCCAGAGAGCCCCTTCCTTACATAAGGGTCCCTAGAGAGCCCCCTCTTTACATCCTGGTCTCCAGAGAGCCCCCTCCTTACATCAGGGTCCTCAGAGAGCCCCCGACCCCCCCTATGTCAGTGTCCCCAGAGAGCCCCCGACCCCCCTTACGTCAGGGTCCCCAGAGAGCCCCCTCCTTACATAAGGGTCTCCAGAGAGCCCCCTCTTTACATCAGGGTCCCCAGAGAGCCCCCGACCCCCCCCTTTACATCAGGGTCCCCAGAGAGCCCCCTCCTTACATAAGGGTCCCCAGAGTCCCCTCTTTACCTCCTGGTCCCCAGAGAGCACCCTTACATCAGGGTCCTCAGAGAGCCCCCTTACATCAGGGTCCCCAGAGAGACCCCCATAGATCTGGGTTCCCAGAGAGACCCCCCCATTGATCCGGGTCCCCAGAGAGCCCCCCATACATCAGAGTCCCCAAATATCCCCCCATACATCAGGGTCCCAAGAAAGCCCCCATACATCAGGGTCCCCAGAAAGCCCACCACCCCCCATACATCAAGGTCCACAGAGATCCCCCTCCCCCATACATCAGGGTCCTATGTAGATATATTTATTTTTCTCTAAGCACCATATCATTTGTTTGCATTTTCCATTCGCCTAATGTAGGAGGATGTGGAGACATCCCTTAATTAGGCTATAAAGAGAGTCCTTACTATCAGTATATGAGTGTTTTCCAGGGTCCTAGATTCATCTATCATACTTAAGGGGCATACCCCAGGTTCTTCCATCAATTCTGACTTAAAGTGGAGGTCCCGCAATTTTTTTTTTAAAGTCAGCAGCTACAAATACTGCATCTACTGCCTTTTAAAATATAGACACTTACCTGTCCAGGGCGCCCGTGATGTCGGCACCCGTGATGTCGGCACCCGAAGCCGATCTGTCGCTTGGCTCTCGGGTGCTGCCACCGCCATCATCGGTAAAGGAATCAGGAAATGAAGCCTTGTACAATCCCAGTTCCCTACTGCTCAAGCGTGAGTTGCGCTGCGCAATCCGGATGGTCCCTGCTGTCTCTGGGATCCGTGCATTTCACAGTAGACGGGGGGGGGGGGGGAGGGTGAACAGGCGTAGACTCCAACGAGAGTCTATGCCCAGAAATGGGTGCAAATACCTGTATTATACAGTTCCATTTTTATGTAAAGACAGTTAGCAGTAGAAATAACCCCTTCCCAATACTGATGGAGTTTAGGACATCTCCATAACATGTCTTAAATTAGCCAGCGCCATATTACATCTAGGACAAAGAGGGGTATCTTTACGCTGCCATGTGATAGGTCCTGTGTGAAATGAATAGTTGGGTTCATTTCTGTGTGGAGGATAAAGAGACCATGGGCAGTGCGGACAATGCCACCTCCCAATGATCATCCCTTATGGGACTTAGATCCCTTTCCCACTGTCTCTTTGAAGGTTCAATTTTGATTGCAACTCTGTAGTCATATATGTCAATCTTTTGATTTAATTTCCAACAATCCACATGTACACACTACTGGGAAGTCCATACACATGCAGATGGATGGTTATAGATCTCTTATTAGCACCATCTCCCTGTGAATTTGTATTTTCTGAAAACCAGAAGATTACTTAACGGTGCCCCAAAGAAAACATGAAATAGTCCCCTCTGTTCCCTGCTGAATTGACAAAAAATAATGGATTGTCTGAACAGCCTTAGGGCTCATTTAAGCATGTTGTGCCCTCTGAACAGCAATCCACATCCAGGTCGCTCTTCAGAGTCCATTTGACAGGTGGTAAGAAGGTGTTATATTGCCTCCTCACCACTTGTTTAAACACGACAACGTTACCGTATATACTCGAGTATAGGCCGACCCGAGTATAAGCCGAGGCCCCCAATTTAATCCCAAAAAACTGGGAAACCTATTGACTCGTGTATAAGCCGAGGGTGAGATATGCCTGTCCATCCCGGTGTGTGTGTCCATCCATCCATCCATCCCTGTGTGTGTGTGTGTCCATCCATCCCTGTGTGTGTGTGTCCATCCATCCATCCATCCATCCCTGTGTGTGTGTCCATCCATCCATCCATCCCTGTGTGTGTGTGTGTCCATCCATCCATCCATCCCTGTGTGTGTGTCCATCCATCCATCCATCCCTGTGTGTGTGTGTGTGTCCATCCGTGTGTGTGTGTGTGTGTGTGTGTGTGTGTGTGGCCTTGTGTGTCCAGCCTACCTGTGTCCTGAGCCTCCGTCCGGTCCCGAGCCTCCGTCCGGTCCCGTCCCGTCCCGAGCCTCCGTCCGGTCCCGTCCCGTCCCGAGCCTCCGTCCGGTCCCGTCCCGAGCCTCCGTCCGGTCCCGTCCCGTCCCGTCCCGAGACTCCGTCCGGTCCCGTCCCGTCCCGAGCCGAGCCTCCGTCCGGTCCCGTCCCAGGATCACCGCTCTTCGTCGGCGCCCATTCCCCTGTTCAAATGCCGCGCCTCCCTGTCTGTGATAGGCGGAACACAATTTCCCAGCAGCCTGTGTTCCGCCTATCACGGACATCGTCTCATCCTCGTCCGTAGTACGAGGATGAGACGATGTCGGTGATAGGCGGAACACAGGCTGCTGGGAAATTCAGTGTTCCGCCTATCACAGGCGAAGGCGGAGCCGGAGGCGCGGCTTTTGAATTATAGAATGGCCGCTGTCTGTCTGCTCGACACGCTGATCGAGCAGGCAGACAGCGATGACTCGAGTATAAGCCGAGGGGGGCACTTTCAGCCTCAAAAAAGAGGCTGAAAATCTCGGCTTATACTCGAGTATATACGGTATATAAACATTTTAGATCCCTGTATGTGTGCTGTACAGGTTTTAAAATCCTTATACTTTTAGGAAAATGTTGTCACACCCCAATTTCTTCACAGAGCACACAATCTCCTTTTTCTTTACTGGCTGAATGTGAGCTGTCAGGCAGGCCCAGGCCCTGGCCCTTATAGGTGGAGGGGGCCCAGTCATGCAAGCTGTACGGGGCCCCATTTCTAACAGCGGCCCTGAGTGTGGGGGCGAATGGCACTGAATGCAGACAGTGCATATCATATTAGGAGAAGTAGCTGCGTGTGTTCTAATCATTTTCAATAGACTGCCTGCATGCAGCACCTGGAAGTTACAGATGTTGCAAAAACGGCCCGTTCATGCTATATGGGCCTCATCACCCTTGTAAACAAGTCCATACAGACAGACAAAACTAATACAAATAAAACAGCGATAATTAATTATCCATGAGCATTTTAATATGCACTATGCAGGGCCGGACTGGCCTACCAGGATACCGGGAAATTTCCCGGTGGGCCGGCTGCCTGGTTGTTCGTGGGGCCGCTGTGAGGGCAGCGGCGCCTGAAAAAATATGGCCGTGGGGCCGGGCTGACATGAAACTGAGCAGGCACCAGCGCTGTTCCGAAGCTGGCCGTGCTCGGGCTGAGCCCGTACACGCTCGTCAATTTTCGTAAAGGAGGGCTCATGCGCAGTTACACGATGGGAGGCGCCATTTTTAAAAGTAAAGCAGAGCTCAGTGAGGTCTCGTCTGATGGCGTGTGCCTCTTCTTACGTCCCACCCGCAGCTTATGACCTCCTGAACGCCCCCCCTCCCCCTGCAGCCTCCGACCTTCTGTCCGCCCCCCTCCCCCATGCAGCATCTGACCTCCTGTCCGCCCCCCTCCCTCATGCAGCATCTGACCTCCTGTCCGACCCCCATCCCCCATGCAGCATCTGACCTCCTGTCTGCCCCCACTCCCCCTGCAGCCTCTGACCTCCTGTCTGCCCCCCATGCAGCCTCTGACCTCCTGTCCGACCCCCCAGCAGCCTCTGACCTCCTGTCTGCCCCCATGCAGCATCTGACCTCCTGTCCACCCCCCTGCATTATCTGACCTCCTGTCTGCCCCCACTCCCCCCTGCAGCCTCTGATCTCCTGTCTGCCCCTCCGCAGCATCTGACCTCCTGTCCGCCCCTCCTGCAGCCTCTGACCTCCTGTCTGGCCCCATGAAGCCACTGACCTCCTGTCCAGCCCCCGCAGCCTCTGGACTCCTGTCCACCCCCCCGCAGCCTCTGGCCTCCTGTCCGCCCCCCCCCCCACCCCGCAGCCTCTGGCCTCCTGTTCGCCCCCCCGCAGCCTCTGGCCTCCTGTCCGCCCCCCCGCAGCCTCTGGCCTCCTGTCCGCCCCCTCCCCGCAGCCTCTGACCTCCTGTCCGCCCCCCGCAGCCTCTGACCTCCTGTCAGCCCCCCTCCCCCTGCAGCCTCTGACCTCCTGTTCGCCCCCCTGCAGCATCTGACCTCCTGTCCGCCCCACCCGCAGCCCTGACTTCTCCTGTCGTCCCCTGCGCAGCCTCTGACTTCCCCTGTCGTCCCTTCCGCAGCCTCTGACTTCCCCTGTCGTCCCCTCCGAAGCCTCTGACTTCCCCTGTTCTCCCCTCCGCAGCCTCTGACTTCCCCTGTCGTCCCCTCCGCAGCCTCTGACTTCCCCTGTCGTCCCCTCCGCAGCCTCTGACTTCCCCTTTCGTCCCCTCCGCAGCCTCTGACTTCCCCTGTCGTCCCCTCCGCAGCCTCTGACTTCCCCTGTCATCCCCTCCGCAGCCTCTTACTTGCCCTGTCCTCCCTTCTGCAGCCTCTGACCTCCTGTCCTCCCCCCTGCAGCCTCTGACCTCCTGTCTCCCCCCCTGCAGCTTCTGACCTCCTGTCCCCCCCGCAGCTTCTGACCTCCTGTCTCCCCCTCTGCAACCTCTGATCTCCTGTCTGCCCCCATCCCCCCTGCAGCCTCTGACCTCCCATGTCCCCCCTCCTCCGCAGCCTCTGACCTCCCCTGTCCCCCTCTCTGCAGCCTCTGACCTCCCCTGTCCCCACCTCTGCAGCCTCTGACCTCCCCTGTCCCCACCTCTGCAGCCTCTGACCTCCCCTGTCCCCCCCCTGCAGCCTCTGACCTCCCCTGTCCCCCCCTCTGCAGCCTCTGACCTCCCCCGTCCCCCCTCTGCAGCCTCTGACTTCCCCTGTGCCCCCCTCTGCAGCCTCTGACCTCCCCTGTTCCCCCCTCTGCAGCCTCTGACCTACCCTCTCCCCCCTCTGACCTCCCCTGTTCCCCCCAACCACAGCCTCTGACCTCCTCTGTTCCCCCCTCTGCAGCCTCTGACCTCCCCTGTTCCCCCCTCTGCAGCCTCTGACCTCCCCTGTCCCCCCTCCTCCACAGCCTCTGACCTCCCGTCCCCCCATGCAGCATCTGACCACCTGTCCGCCCCCTGCATCATCTGACCTCCTGTCTGCCCCATCCCCCTGCAGCATCTGACCTCCTGTCCGCCCCCTCCCTCATGCAGAATCTGACCTCCTGTCCGCCCCCCTCCCCCATGCAGCATCTGACTTCCTGTCCGCCCCCCCTCCCCCTGCAGCCTCTGACCTCCTGTCTGCCCCCATCCCCCCTGCAGCCTCTGACCTCCCATGTCCCCCCTCCTCCGCAGCCTCTGACCTCCCCTGTCCCCCTCTGCAGCCTCTGACCTCCCCTGTCCCCCCTCTGCAGCTTCTGACCTCCCCTGTTTCCCCCAACCACAGCCTCTGACCTCCCCTGTTCCCCCCCAACCACAGCCTCTGACCTCCCCTGTTCCCCCCTCTGCAGCCTCTGACCTCCCCTGTCCCCCCCTCTGCAGCCTCTGACCTCCCCTGTTCCCCCCCTCCGCAGCATCTGACCTCCCCTGTTCCCCCCCTCCACAGCATCTGACCTCCCCTGTTTCCCCCTCCGCAGCCTCTGACCTCCCCTGTCGTCCCCTCTGCAGCCTCTGACCTCCCCTGTCGTCCCCTTCACAGCCTCTGACCTCCCCTGTTGTCCCCTTCACAGCCTCTGACCTCCCCTGTCGTCCCCTCCGCAGCCTCTGACCTCCACTGTCGTCCCCTCCGCAGCCTCTGACCTCCCCTTTCGTCCCCTCCGCAGCCTCTGACCTCCCCTGTCGTCCCCTCCGCAGCCTCTGACCTCCCCTGTCGTCCCCTCCGCAGCCTCTGACCTTCCCTGTCGTCCCCTCCGCAGCCTCTGACCTTCCCTGTCGTCCCCTCCGCAGCCTCTGACCTCCCCTGTCTTCCCCTCCGCAGCCTCTGACCTCCCGTCATCCCCTCCGCAGCCTCAGACCTCCCATGTCGTCCCCTCCGCAGCCATTGACCTCCCCATACCATCTGCAGCCTCTGACCTTCCCTGGAGAGGAGTCAAGAGTGGAAATGCCGCCAGGGGGGTCATGGGAGAAGTCAGACATGTATGGACTGTGGAGAGGAAATGATGGGATAAAACCAGAGCCACGAGCTGAACCGACTGACTGAGCCCTGCACGGTGCACCTGAGAGGAGGTCAGTGAAAGCACCGCCAGGCCAGCCTGGGGGGGGGGGGCAATGCAATATTGTAAGGGGGCACTGATATAAAGGTTTCCCCCTTATATCAGTAAACCCTCTTATCTTAGTGTTTTCTTTCTTTCTGGTCATCAGAGTCCTCCCCACATTCCCAGAGTTCCCCTTTACATCATAGTCTGCAGGATTCCACCTTACAGTGCAAGGGGTGACTCTGATGTAAAGGGCAATGCTGCAGACCCTGATGTAAGTGAGAACTCTAAAGGGGAATGCAGTGGACTCTGATATAAGTGGGGTCTCTGGTCACCAGTGCCCCCTTTTTATATCAGAGTTCCCGCTTAGATCGTGATCTGCAATGTTCCCCTTTATGTCAGAGTTCCCTTGCACTGTAAAGGGGGAATCCTCCTGATGTAAGGGGGAACTCTGTGCTGGGTTATATTAATCTGACCTTCATGTAAATGGAGAAATTTGGTTTTTGACTTTTGTTTAACTTAAACACATTGCTAATAGCATTAGCTACATGTTTATAGGGTAAATATTGATATTTGTACTGAAAACTGCCATTTTTGGCACCTTTTTTTTTGCAGTGTCAGTAAAAAATGTGCCAGTAAGGCCCCTTTCACACTGAGGCACTTTGCCGGCGCTAGAGTGCTAAAAATAGCGCCTGCAAAGCTTCCTCAAACAGCCGCTGCTGTCTCTCCAGTGTGAAAACCCGAGTGCTTTCACACTGGAGCGGTGCGCTTGCAGGACGCTGAAAAATGTCCTGCAAGCCGCATCTTCGGAGCGCTGTAGGAGCGGTGTATTTACCGTTCCTAAAGCGCCCCTTCCCATTGAAAACAATGGGGCAGCGCTCCAAACCCACCTGCAAAGCGTCGTTGCAGCAGTGCTTTGCGGGCGGTTTTAACCCTTTTTCAGGCGCTAGCGGGGTTTAAAACTGCCCCGCTAGTGGCCAAAAAGCACTGCTAAAACGATGGTAAAGCGCCGCTAAATATAGCGCCGCTTTACTGCCAGTGCGCCCAGCACCTCAGTGTGAAAGTAGCCTAAATGCCATGATTTTTTGCAAGTAAACAATTGGTGCTGTTTGTAAATTCCACGTCTCTCTTATCTATATATAATACACTCTTCAAATGTGCTTTAAAATGTATGGTTTTCCCTTTTGTGAACAAGAAAATAATGACGTTATGCTGTTGGGCTGGTATAATAATGCTCTGGGGCTGGTATGAAATTATTTCCAGGGCTGGTTTTTATTCTCAGTCCGGCCCTGGCATTATGCCTTTAACCTAAGTGCTGTAATTAAAAGTGTCTGTGTTCCTAAAGCCGGCCATAGACAGTTCGTATCTCGGCCAGTTCAGCAGGGACCAGCCGAGATTCTATCCATGTATGCGCAGGCTGATTACGGGCTGGGTACAACCAGCCTGTCTGGTTTTTCATGTGATTATTGCCAGCCAGTGGGCTGGGATGAGTGGCAGGCAACCAGCATTTTTATACAAAGGCCAACAATAGTCATCCTGGTGTCCCTGTCATATCACGTTTATTCATTGTCTCTGGTACAAGAGTTTTGAACTTTTCTCTCTATAACTTGATGTTGTACAAAGAAAAATATATGAAATGTAGATGAAGGTGCTAAATCTAATTCCTCTTTTTTTTATTGAAGATGTATGCACTATTTACTGCAGACAAGGCTCACATGGCAGGCCTGTTGACCAACACATTGAGACGCCGCCATCAAGTGACATTGAAATTAAGACTCCACCAGAATGCGGCCTAGACATGGCCACTCCACCAGAGTGCGACCTGGACATGGCCACTCCACCAGAGTGCGGCCTGGACATGGCCACTCCACCAGAGTGCGGCCTGGACATGGCCACTCCACCAGAGTGCGGCCTGGACATGGCCACTCCACCAGAGTGCGGCCTGGACATGGCCACTCCACCAGAGTGCGGCCTGGACATGGCCACTCCACCAGAGTGCGACCTGGACATGGCCACTCCACCAGAGTGCGACCTGGACATGGCCACTCCACCAGAGTGCGACCTGGACATGGCCACTCCACCAGAGTGCGACCTGGACATGGCCACTCCACCAGAGTGCGACCTGGACATGGCCACTCCACCAGAGTGCGACCTGGACATGGCCACTCCCCCAGAGTGCGACCTGGACATGGCCACTCCCCCAGAGTGCGACCTGGACATGGCCACTCCACCAGAGTGCGACCTTGACATGGCCACTCCACCAGAGTGCGACCTTGACATGGCCACTCCACCAGAGTGCGACCTTGACATGGCCACTCCACCAGAGTGCGACCTTGACATGGCCACTCCACCAGAGTGCGACCTTGACATGGCCACTCCACCAGAGTGCGACCTTGACATGGCCACTCCACCAGAGTGCGACCTTGACATGGCCACTCCACCAGAGTGCGACCTTGACATGGCCACTCCACCAGAGTGCGACCTTGACATGGCCACTCCACCAGAGTGCGACCTTGACATGGCCACTCCACCAGAGTGCGACCTTGACATGGCCACTCCACCAGAGTGCAACCTTGACATGGCCACTCCACCAGAGTGCGACCTTGACATGGCCACTCCACCAGAGTGTGACCTAGACATGACCACTCCATCAGAGTGTGACTTCCACAAGGATACTCCACCAGAGTGTGACTTCCATAGGGAGACTCCACCAGAGTGTGACTTCCATAGGGAGACTCCACCAGAGTGTGACTTCCACAGGGAGACTCCACCAGAGTGTGACTTCCACAGGGAGACTCCACCAGAGTGTGACTTCCACAGGGAGACTCCACCAGAGTGTGACTTCCACAGGGAGACTCCACCAGAGTGTGAATTCCACAGGGAGACTCCACCAGAGTGTGAATTCCACAGGGAGACTCCACCAGAGAATCCACTAGAATGTGACGTTCACATTCAGAACCCACCAGAATGTGACGTTCACGTTAAGACTACACCGGAAAGCGGCATTCACATTGTTAATCCACCAGAATGTGGCATTCACGTCGTGACTTCACCAGAATGTGACGCTCAAGATGAGACTCCACAAAAATGCCAGCGGAACCTTGGGAACATCTCCTCCGGTGAAGATGGGGGCAAAGTTCCAGCAAAGAATAGGAAGATATTGGTGGTAGGGGACTCAATCATTAGAAGGACAAAGAGGGAAATCTGTCACAAAGACAGTTATTACCGAACAGTATGTTGTTTACCAGGTGCTCGTGTTCGAGACATTATCCATCAGATGGACAGATTGTTGGATGGGGCTGGGGAGAGCCCAGCTGTCATGATACATATTGGTACTAACGAAAAAGTTGGAGGAAATTGGGGCACCCTAAAAAATGATTTCAGGAACTTAGGGGCTATATTGAAGAAAAGGACCTCCAAGGCAATATTTTCAGAAATACTGCCCGTACCTCGAGCCAACCAATGGAGGCAGCAGGAGCTTAGGGATCTTAACAACTGGCTGAGGTACTATTGCAGGGAGGAGGGGTTTGGCTTCATGGAGAACTGGGCTGACTTTTCAGCCGGTTACCATCTTTATTGCAGTGATGGATTGCACTTAAATGGAAGAGGTGCAGCTTTTTTGGGAAGGAAGATGGCCAAAATGTTGGAAGAAATTTTGGTTGACGCTCCACCAGAATGTAAAGTTCACATTGAGAACCCACCAGAATGTGACTCTCACACTGAGACTCACCCAGAATGTGACGTTCACGTTGAAACTACACCTGAAAGCGGCGTTCACATTGTTTCTCCACCAGAATGTGGCATTCACGTTGTGACTTTACCAGAAAGTGACGCTCAAGATGAGACTCCACAAAAATGCCAGAGGAACCTTGGGAACATCTCCTCCAGTGAAGATGGGGGCAAAGTTCCAGCAAAGAATAGGAAGATATTGGTGGTAGGGGACTCAATCATTAGAAAGACAAAGAGGGAAATCTGCCACAAAGACAGTTATTACCGAACAGTATGTTGTTTACCAGGTGCTCGTGTTCGAGACATTATCCATCAGATGGACAGATTGTTGGATGGGGCTGAGGAGAGCCCAGCTGTCATGATACATATTGGTACTAACGAAAAAGTTAGAGGAAATTGGGACACCCTAACAAATGATTTCAGGAACTTAGGGGCTATATTGAAGAAAAGGACCTCCAAGGCAATATTTTCAGAAATACTGCCCGTACCTCGAGCCAAACCATGGAGGCAGCAGGAGCTTAGGGATCTTAACAACTGGCTGAGGTACTATTGCAGGGAGGAGGGGTTTGGCTTCATGGAGAACTGGGCTGACTTTTCAGCCGGTTACCATCTTTATTGCAGTGATGGATTGCACTTAAATGGAAGAGGTGCAGCTTTTTTGGGAAGGAAGATGGCCAAAATGTTGGAAGAAATTTTGGTTGACGCTCCACCAGAATGTAAAGTTCACATTGAGAACCCACCAGAATGTGACTCTCACACTGAGACTCACCCAGAATGTGACGTTCACGTTGAGACTACACCTGAAAGCGGCGTTCACATTGTTTCTCCACCAGAATGTGGCATTCACGTTGTGACTTTACCAGAAAGTGACGCTCAAGATGAGACTCCACAAAAATGCCAGAGGAACCTTGGGAACATCTCCTCCAGTGAAGATGGGGGCAAAGTTCCAGCAAAGAATAGGAAGATATTGGTGGTAGGGGACTCAATCATTAGAAAGACAAAGAGGGAAATCTGCCAAAAAGACAGTTATTACCGAACAGTATGTTGTTTACCAGGTGCTCGTGTTCGAGACATTATCCATCAGATGGACAGATTGTTGGATGGGGCTGAGGAGAGCCCAGCTGTCATGATACATATTGGTACTAACGAAAAAGTTAGAGGAAATTGGGACACCCTAACAAATGATTTCAGGAACTTAGGGGCTATATTGAAGAAAAGGACCTCCAAGGCAATATTTTCAGAAATACTGCCCGTACCTCGAGCCAAACCATGGAGGCAGCAGGAGCTTAGGGATCTTAACAACTGGCTGAGGAACTATTGCAGGGAGGAGGGGTTTGGCTTCATGGAGAACTGGGCTGACTTTTCAGCCGGTTACCATTTTTATTGCAGTGATGGATTGCACTTAAATGGAAGAGGTGCAGCTTTTTTGGGAAGGAAGATGGCCAAAATGCTGGAAGAAATTTTAAACTAGGAGATGATGAGGAAAAGGGATCAGAGAATGATTTTCTAGTGAACATGAGGGAGAAGATCTTCAAGTCGAGCCATCATCACCAGAGTCCAGATGTCATTACTCTCTAAAAAGATTCTCATCAGCACCTATCTTCAAAAGAGCAATACCTTCAGCTATCTTCACCCAACAAGAGTGCCATATTATCAGGGCCAGGACAAGGGGTGGGCAGGAGGGGCGGCTGCCCTGGGCACTGTGGTATCATGGGCGGTGGGGAGCACCACAAGGAAATAGGGGGAGGGGATTTGTGTTGGAAAGGGGGATTTGGGGGGCAACAGGAATTATTGTTCTAGGAGGGGAAATTTGGGGGGTATGCTAAAATTTAGGGGGAGAAGGAATGGGGGAAGAAGATTTGTGCTAGGAAGGATGATTTGCAGTGGAGTTATTGGGAGGAGTAATCTTAGGGGTAGATAATTTGTGCTAGGAGGAGTGATTTTTTTTTGGGGGGGGGCACTTGAATTGGGGGGATTTGGGGGGTGGGGGGGTAAGATTTGTGCTGGGATGAGGGGGAATTTATGCTTAGGGGGGGTGAAAAAGATTAGTGCTCAGTTTTTTTTGTGGGGGGGTTTTGATGACGCATAATGCCCATACACCTTGGGGGCGGCGGGTGTAGTTGGGCATGTTTGCCCTGGGCTCTGGATGACCTTGTCCTGTCACTGCATATTATCTTTTCTACATAGTCCAAGTTTTGTGTGTGGGAACAGAATGTTACAAGACTCAATGGAAAGTCTGAGGAATCCTGCCAGGGACCAGGTATATATGTACCAACACAGGCTCCTACACTGATGGCGGCTGCCACTCCAGTAACTGGAGGGCCTTCCCATCAGCCCTCTATTTCCCTTTCTGCAGCTTCTGGATCACCAACTATCAAGTATAAGTAGTATCAGCATGTTTTTGAGGTGTGTGTTGGTCCGGCTATGAGGGGAGGTTGGAGGCCGGTATGTTTTTTTTTTTTTTTTAGCATTTTATGTTTTTAATATATTAACAGACATTACTGTATAAATGACTTTGCCAGTGGTGGACGTTAGGCAACTAAAAGGAAATAAAACATACAAACATGTTCATACAACTTCCTTGGCATCATTATTACTAACTTGCTCACTGCAGGGAATATCACAACAAATGTGTTGGCCTCCCTTATTGCGGAGGCCGGTATGTTTTTGAGCCGTGTGTTACACCGGCTATGAGGGGAGGTTGGAAATCTTTTTGTCTTCAGAGGTCGGAGGAGTCTTTCCAGCTTTATTTAGGCTTTTTCTGCTGGAGAAATGAGAACTCTTCTCACCAATAAGGTCCTTTATGGAGAAGTTCAAGGCCTCACTCACACGGGGTGTAGGAATCTGTACCCTGTGTGGGGCTGTATTTACCCCAAAAAGGACATCCATGCGGGTGCAGTTGTGCGGACGCACCCTGGGTGCATTTCGGGGCCTTGCACCAGCACCCACACAGATGCCACATTGGGTACAGCTGCTGCACCCCAGTTGACAGCAATGGGACTGCCTACACGGGATGCTGGGAACACCTGTGCATCCCCATTCTGATAAACACGGCCCTCCCATGGGGTATGGCTTCATACCCTCCATGTGAATAAGACGGAAGTATGAACGGAATCATTAGCTCCTTTGTGTTGCTAATTTGGGGACCACTGAACTCCCCCCCTCCCAGCTCCTCCAGTTACCATGGGCCTCTTGGCTGCTTCTCTGATTAATGCTCTCCTTGCCTGGCCTGTCAGTTTAGGTGGACGGCCATGTCTTGGTAGATCTGCAGTTATGCCATACTGTTTACATTTCCGGATGATGAATTAAACAGTGCTCCGCAAGATGTTCAAAGCTTGGCATTTTTTTTTTTTTTTTTATAACCCAACCCCGTTTTAAATGTCTCCACAACTTTATCCCTGACCTTTCTGGTGTGTTCCTTGGCCTTCATGATGCCGTCTGTTCACAAAGGTTCTCTAACAAGCCTCTGAGGGCTTTGCAGAACAGCTGTATTTATACTGAGATTACAGCAGCTACCTAAACCAAACAACCAGTTTCCCCAGGAAGTAGTAGAGAAGTTAATATTGCAGTCCAGCAACAGGTTTTATTTGCCCACCACCTTTACTACATAAGGTTCTGATGAAACTGCACTGAGGCTCTGCAACATTACACTTTAAAGTGAACTCTGCTTTGCCCATGCAGGTTACGTGAACAACCGTTTTCTTCCCTCACTTGCCACCCGCCGGCCATCATATGACAGCCAGGCGGTGCGGCTCTTGTTCTGGGAGTGCTTCATATGATGGCCTCCCATTTAAACAGGGAATGCGCACGATCATGCGCACGCATCCCTGTTCCTTCGGTGGCGGCGTGTCACTGAGACACCGCTCGCCACTGAGGAGGGGTGTACAGCCATTTGACATGGCCGTTTACCACGTGATCAGCCGTGATGAAGTCACAGCCGATCACAAGTGGTACCGCCCCACTTTGCACAGCTCATGCACGCGATCGGAAACACGCTGCCCATGCACGTCGGTGGCGGCATGTTCCCAGGATCACTGCTCTTTACCGACGGTGGTAAACAGCCATTGGCTGGCGGCGGCATGTGATTGGCTGTGATCCTTTCACAGCCAATCACTAAATGTAAACAAACCGCGGTAACGAGATGTTACCGGGTTCTCCTCCTCACACACCAATCGTGTGTGAGGAGATTGCGGTAACATCTCGTTACTGCCTACAGTGTACACCAACACACACTGATTGCCCCCCACACCTGTCACAGTCCACCAGAGTACCCGAGTACCTGTCCCCAGGCCATCAGAGTACCTGAGTACCTGTGGTGGTGAAGCACTCGGTCCGTGTTCCTATTAAACACTTTGGGTGGAGATAGAAGCATTATCAAGAAAATCTTAAACACTGAAGAGACTGTTTACATTTATGCACTATATTTATGCACAAAGCACTTTTTCTTACAGGAGATAATAAAGCACTTGTAATATTAATGGTATATTGGAGCATATTGTGGTTTATACTGTTTGTGGTATATAGAAAGCAACAAACAGTTTTTTTCACACATTTTTTACACTGTTGAAACTATTTATTGTGGATGATTTTTTTCACAGCATCCCTATATAATTTTGGGGGCTTGAGCACTTTAGTTGTTTGTGGTCTGTGTAAGATTTCTTTATTTATTTGTTGACGCCAGTGCAGGAGTTGGGGGTCTGGTCAACAGACACAAACTGCAGTGGTACCATCACATATGTATATTTTTCCTTTTTTTTCTGGTTTTATAATTTGTAAAAGTGGTGGTTTAGTTGGTAGTGATATTAATGTATTTGAAACACATGGTCTAGACTTCTTGGAAGTAAGGCATTATTATAGGAAATAAAGTTAGCGCAACCCTGATCATACGCACATATTCATTAGATTGACTCACATAGTGATATCTCTATATTAGGTTGCAGCAAACAGATATATTTTACATTTTCTTGTCCCTAGTGCGCCGGTATTTTTACTATTTTTTGTTAAAACACATGCATGTTCACCTTAAAGCAGAGTTCCACCCAAAAGTGGAAGTTCCGCTTTATGCACTCCTCGCCCCTTACATGCCACAAATGGCATGCAATTTTTTTTGGGGGGGGTTGGGTACCTATAAACACACCTTCTTGACAGGTACTTCCTGTCCCACTTCTTCCTTCCGTGTGCCTAGGCGATGCCCCCTCTCCCCCTAGGTGGCCCCTCCCTCGCTGCAATCTTCTGAGACACGTCACAGGTCCCACAAGATTTCCTGGCCACTAGGAGAGCTCAGAGCAACTCGCGCATTCGCAGAGTATGCCTGGCTGTGAAACCGCAAGCTGTCACAGCCGGGTGCCCACAGTTGCAATGACAGCACCGCGGAGAGGAGGGGGAGAGGAGTGAGGCTTGCGGCGGCCGCATTGCTGGAACGTGGGACAGGTGAGTGTTTTGTTAAAAGTCAGCAGCTACACTTCTTGTAGCTGCTGACTTTTAATAAACTGAAAAATGAGTGGAACGGTTTTGTTCTTTTATGTACTTGCAATGCTTTTATAGGGATAACATTTAGAGAACTGTGTTTGTATTGCAGAGATATATTTTATATGTTTCTGTTTGTTTTTCTCAGACATACACTTGAAGTATCTTCTGACCTTTGGTATAAAATATCCATTCAGCTGAACATCTTTAATGGGTGCATGAGCAACTCCTATTGACACAACTGAGGCAAAGCCCTGGATTTCCTGTAGAACAGCCTGTGTGTACGGCATCTTTACTTTGTCATCATAGTCAAGGTTGTCTCTGTCTCCTCTATTTCTTCTCTATATTTCTCTGAAAGAGCATCTACAGTTTTATACTCATACTGAAAATATAATAAAATAAAACTGAAGGCAGCTTAGGTTTGTATTATTCAAAAAAATATATTGAATTGCAGGTGACAGAAAGTGAAAGCACCTGATTGGTGGGTTGTAACTGACAATACAGATACTTCTAGAACAAAGCTACTAGATAATAAGAGATATAAAGAAGGAAACCATTATCAGAAGACTTTACCCCGAATGTCCGGATAGGTTATCATGTAAAGCAGACTCCATTCCAGAGTGGCAGAGGTAGTTTCCGTCCCAGAAAGAAAGATCTCCCACACATGAATAGGTTCTCAGCATCAAAGGTTGAATTGTGACCAATCGGGGAAGTCTGCAAAATCTCCACTTACCATTCCTCGCTGTGGGGTTATCTGAGATAAACCTAATCACCCTTCACGGTGGGCTCCAAAACCTTCAGGAACAGGGGAACCTAGAGGTTACCCACAATCCTGGACCTGCAACAGCACCCTGCCAGTAAAACTTTGTGGCCCTACTACCAAAAAGTACTGGATCCCAGGGTCCAGCTCTCTAAAAAGACAAACATTCGCAAGCAAAATCTTGTTTCTTCAAACACGAGGCCCAGGTACCATTCCTTTGGCCCATGAAAGGACACTCTAAACGGATCCGGTCAGCATGGCTAGTCCCAGCAAGGAAGCTTCCAGTGGAGCTTAGCACAGCAGATCTTTACTCGTGACCAACACCTTAGACACTGGGGAAAAAACTGAGGACTCCCAGTAGTGGGAGGGGTTATATAGGGAGTGCAATTCTTGCCTTAGGGTGTGCCAGTGTCCATCACCTATCAGTGGCCCTATAACCCGCATAGTAACTACTATGGCTCTGTGTCCCCTGATGTATGAAAAGAAAAGCAGATTTCAACTTTTGTAGACTGTTCATTTTACAGAAATCTTAAAAGCTGAACTTCAGTCATAGAAATAGAAAGTGCTTTCTACAGCAGGTGTGCTGCCTTACTGGGAATAAAGTGCCCAGTGCAGGGGGAAGCAGGGTGACATTTCAGCTCTAGAGATTACTTTTTTCATCACTGCAGCTTGCTGTTAAACTGAGTAACCTAGAAAAGCATTGCTTTGTCTGGGGGGTCCCTCTGCAACAAACTACAGCCAGTCTTTCCCTACTCATTGTGTGTGAGCATCTGTCTTCAGTAGCCCAGAGTTCAGCATAACCACTTGTTTAACGGGCACTTTCACCCACTTCCTGACCAGGCCAACATTTTAAGCTTTCAGCACTGTCGCACTTTGACAACTGCACAGGCATGCAGCATTATACCCATGTGACATTTTTATCTCCCCCCCACACTAGAGCTTTCTTTTAAAGGTATTTAGTCACCACAAGGTTTTATTTTTTGCTAAACAAATGAAAGAGCAAACATTTTGAAAATCACTGATCGGTTCCCTGATTAGTGTAGCTGTCCCCTTTCACACTTGTCGGTCACTGGCTCTCCTTAAAAATGAATGCTGATTACTGGGAAGTGTGCTTATGTCTTGATCAGCCGTGTATGGACACAGCTGATCATGTGGTAAAGGGCCACTGTGATTGGCGATCACAGAGCACGCTGGGTGAGCACTGCAGCGGGCAACGATCTTGAGGACGTCAACAGAAGCCCTCCTAGAACTAAACGACAGCACTGTAGCCGTCATTCTGCTATAGCACGGTCGGCAAGTGGTTAGAGGTTATAGTGTCATAGATTATCTATTTTAATTCCAATTCCTATGGAGATCACCTGTCAAGAATGTCACCAAGATTTAAAAAGTTAATAGTAATCCTACCACCATTTGATGTCGATGACTGTCGCGTTGGCATCCTTTGTGGCTTAGAGTCTGTTGGGTTGCTAATAGGAGTCATTTTACAAGTGCGCACCCAAAGAGAAGGCCTGGGGCTCTCAGCAGAAGGAGCCTAAAGAATAGACAAATTTGTTATAGACAATTTATAGGGATACGCAATAGAAAGTTATTCTACTTTAGACTAAGTCTTGTCATCAATTATATACAGTGCCATAAGAAAGGTATTCAAACCGCTTGAAATTTTTACTTTGTCATGTTTCAACCAAAAAAACTTAAATTGGGATTTTATGTGATAGACCAACACAAAGTGGGACATAATTAGGGGTGCAACGGATCAAAAAAACTCACGGATCGGATCATTTTTAGGATCAGAAAATAGTAATTGAATTTGCAGAAACCTGTGAAAATTCCACCGCCATATAGTCCCCACTGTAATATCCACAATCTCCCCCACTGTAATATTGGCTGAGCGTGGCAGGGTACGGCTGGGTACGGCAGAGCATGGCTGCGTAAGGCAGAGCATGGCTGCGTAAGGCAGAGCATGGCTGGGTACGGCAGAGCATGGCTGGGTACGGCAGAGCATGGCTGGGTACGGCAGAGTATTGCAGAGTAAGGCTGGGTATGTCAGAGTATCGGCAGGGTATGGCTGGGTATGGCAGAGTATTGGCAGAAGATGGCAGAGTAGTGGCAGGGGATGGCAGAGTATTGGCAGGGGATGGCTGGGTATGGCAGAGTATTGGCAGGGTATGGCAGAGTATTGGCAGGGTATGGCAGAATATTAGCAGGGTATGGCAGAATATTGGCAGGGTATTGGCAGGGTATTGCAGAGTAGGCTGTCAAAGAGCAGCGCTGTGGGCACTACAGATGCAGCCCACAGTGCTGCATCCATCCGACCTCTCCCCTTCCACTGTACAGATCAGTACAGAGAGGGGAGAGAGGAACCGGTGTCATGTCATGATTTGGTTTGTTTATAAGTGATCGCTCGCTCCGTCATTTGACGGAGCAATCACATTGTAAACGGCCTGGGTGAATAAAGATGGCTGCCGCTTCAGACCTAGGCCGAAGCCGCGGCCTTCCCTGAGACCGTGACCGGGGAGCGCGCCGCGGATCACGGCGTGTGCCGATCCGAGCGGGGTGACCCGTTTGGATCACGGATCGGTGACGATCCGTTGCACCCCTAGACATAATTGTGAAGTGGAAGGAACACGATAAAAATGGTTTTTAACTTTTAACTTTTTTTTTTACTGATACCTCCAACTAAAATCTAGTCTTGCCTTCAGACGTCACCTAATTAATAAACAGTCCACCTGTGTGCAATTTAATCTCAGCATAAATGCAGCTGTTCTGTGAAGCCCTCAGAGGTTGGTTAGAGAATCTTAGTGAACAAACAGCATCATGAAGGCCAAGAAAAAGCCATAAGAAGTCTTGTTTGCGAGAAGTCATGTGGGGGACACAGAAAACATGTGAAAGATGGTGCTCTGGTCAGGAGACCAAAATTAAATTTTTTGGCCTAAAAGCAAAACGTTATGTGTGGCGGAAAACTAACACTGCACATCACCCTGAAAACAGCATCCCCACCGTGAAATATGGTGGTGGCAGCATCATGTTGTAGGAATGCTTTTCTTCAGCAGGGACAGGGAAGCTGGTCAGAGCCAGATACAGGGCAATCTTATAAGAAAACCTGTTAAGAGTCTACAAAAGACTTGACTGAGGCAGTGGTTCACCTTCCAGCAGAACAACTACCCTAAACCTACAGCCAGAGTTACAATAGAATGGTTTAGATCAAAGCATATACATGTGTTAGAATGACCCAAAGTCCAGACCTAAATCCAATTGATAATCTGTGGCAAGACTTGAACATTGCTGTTCACAGATGCTCTCCATCCAATCTGACAGAGCTTGAGCTATTTTGCAAAGAATGGGCAAAAAGGTCACTCTAGATGTGCAAAGCTGGTAGAGACATTCTCAAAGACTTGCAGCGAAAGGTGGTTCTACAAACTATTAATTCAGGGGGGCTGAATTAAAATCACGTTGGCCACCATTTATCATTTTACTTCTACTTTACAATTATGTGCCATTTTGTGTTGTTTTATCACAGTAAAATACATTTACGTTTTTGGTTGTAACATAACAAAATGTGGAAAATTTCAAGGGGATGAATACTTTTTCAAGGCACTGTATACACCAATGGCTGCCAACCTAGCATTCTGGAACCACTTAATTTCATTCTGCAAGCCACTCATGTTGACCTCTGCTTCACATGCAGTACAGCAGGGGTGCCCAACCAGTGGCCCGCGGAGCCCTCTGATGTGGCCCGCGACCTCCTGCTCTGGGATGGCTGGTTGGCAAGCCCAGATTGCAGGTTCTCGACCCGGCATCCCAGAGCATCAGTGTTGTGAATGAAGCCGGTGGTAGTGGAAGCAAGCGGTTGTGTAGCAGAGCCATATAAGACGATGCTTCCTGTATAGCGCCACATCCTGTCACAGACAGAGTGATACCAAATGCACTCTTTCTGGAACAGCAACAGCTGGTGATACCCGAATTGAAGACTATTATTAAAGGTATGTTTAATACTATAATCTGCAGTGGTTACTGGACTGCTTTCAAACTGCACTGAGCCATAGACCTCTGTTATTTCCTATGGGTTTGGTGCGCTTTCAGAAAGTACACAACACCTGCAGGATATAATAGAATTCTATGGCAAAGTGCAGCTAACCCCAAGAAAAGCCAGAGGTGCACTGCTCTGGGTAGACCACAGCACATCAGTGTGAAAGCAGCCTTAGGCCCCTTTCACATGATTGGTCCAACCCAATCAGACCCTCCATTCACCTCTATGGAGTGGAAATTGTAAACAGACTTGTGTCCGTTTACATCTGCATACCTTCAATCCGATCCACTAAAAGAAAAGAAAAACAGAAGGTGATCTGTCCCCTTCCATCTGGGTGGATCGGAGGGCCCATAGAGTAGAGTGGACTGTGTCCGCTCTGCATATGCGGAGTGTACATGGACCTGTCATCCTCCCACTCCGCTCATTGTGGCCGTGACTGGTTACCAAGTCACTTAAGTGGCCCTTGCTCTTCAAAAGGTTGGCCATCCCTGCAGTACAGTCTGCAGGATTAACAGCAGCCTGATTAAGTTCTAAAGGGGCACAGAATGAGTAGAAAAAAACACCACATATTACTACAAATAATCAATTCTAGTTAAAAGGACAAACAAGCAATTTGTTTCTTATCTCCTCAGCAGGTTCTGCAGCTTCGGCCCTGCAGATTTAACAAACAAATTTAAGTCTGAAAAATCTAGCACCAGTCATTATACCACTTAGGATTTCCATTAATTTTTAAACACAACCATTATATACATGTATATATGCATACTAGTTGCAAGTACAATTCTTAACATGGTCACACAACCAATGAAGTCACCCAGAGGAGCAACGGATTCAAATGCAACTGGTGATAAGTATATCATAAAAAGAGTAATTAAGAGAAACAATAGCTAAGGCACTGGTCTAATAAAATTGTAACTTTTTTTTTTTTTTTTTAAACAACCCATATCCAAACTTACACTAAGGTACTGAGGACGCAGCTCCTAAAGCCCCATACACACTATCAGATTGTCTGCTGATTTTTGTCATCAGATTTACCAAAACCATGTAGTAGAAGGGCCTACCTGATTGCATACACATTGAAACTCCTAATGTTTGACCTCATATTATATGGTTTTGGTAAATCTGAAGGAAAAACTCAGCAGAAAATCTGATAGTGTGTATGGGGCTTTAGACAGGGTGATCACTAACTAGGACACAGGGTATCGAAGATCACTGAACTGAATGGAGGTGAGCCGGGCTCGCCACTCACCATGCCACTATTGGCATCTTTGTGAGCTCCCTCCGTCTCTGCGCTGCAAGCCAGAACCACAGTGAGTAGTGGGTGAGAATATGTTGGGGGCTTTGAAAAAGGGGCAAAGCCCCGAAACATATATGCCCTTTGGAGTTCTGGCTTGTAGCACAGAGATAAGAAGGGAGCTCACATGGACACCGACAGAGGCATGGTGGCCCCGTTCACCTCCATTCAGCTCAGTGATCTTTGATAACTAGGAAAGCAGCAAGCCACACCTCATGTGTGGATGGAGGAATCTTACTTATTTCAATCTTTGAAATATATAAAATAAGAAAACTTTACACAACTAAGAAAACTGTCAACTATTCAAACTAATCTCACAATCATTCTCACCTAATTTGAACAGTGACCTCTTCATTCACTATTTCAACGGAGCTCTGGTCTGCAAAAAAAGGTAACACATTAAAGAAGAATTAAAATGTAACGTTAATCAAAAAATTAAGTCCTAAATAATGCAATAAGCACGTCTTAAACTACGGGAGATGGTTCCTCGGTGCTTTGTCCTACCAATGCTCATCCCAGGTCAGCAAGCACTTTTACCATTATGTCAAAATAAATTAAGACATTACGCCATCCATCGTTTGCACAGAAAGACTTTGGGAAACCAGCAGTGGAGGCTTTTTCTTCCTGAACTAAAAGCCAAAGCCCTGCATTAAAGTGATTCTAAAAGAGTTGCGATAAAAAAAAAAATAAATAAATAAATAAAAGCAGGGAGCAGATACCTGTCAAATTCAGGAATTTGCTCCCACTTCCGGGCATAGATCGCTGCACTTTCTGCTGCAAGCTACGCCATGTCCTGCAAGAGTGAAGCCGCCAATGTATTTTTTTTTCCCAGGTGGAACTCCGCTTTAAAGTGGTAGTAAACCCGCTAATTTTTTTTTTTTTTTTTTAACACCTGCAAAGCAAAAGGCATAATGAGCTAGTATGCACCGCATACTAGCTCATTATGAAATACTTACCTTAGAACGAGGCCCCGACATCTGGGCCGATCCACGCCGAGGGAGCTGACATGCTCCCTCGGCGTTTCTTCCGGGTATCGCGGCTCCAGCGCTGTGAGTGGCCGGAGCCGCGATATCGTCACTCCCATGCATGCGCGCTGGAGATTTCATTCCGGCCGGTCGGCCACTGCCAGATTTTCAGGCCGAGAATCCCCTTGTGCGCATGCGCCGCTGCAGTCAGCGGCGCATAGCGAGGGGAATATCTCCTAAACCGTACAGGTTTAGGAGATGTTTTTTTTTACCTACAGGTAAGCCTTATTATAGGCTTTCCTGTAGGTAAAAGTTAAAAAAATGAGTATACAACCACTTTAAGCATCTCTATAAAATGGAGCCTCACTAAGACACTGTTTTCTGAGCTGGGTATAGAGCTTTAAAAGTGAATTTATCAGGTGACCACATTTCTAGTGTCAAAATAAAGAAACTAAATAAAGGGCTAACTGTACAAGCTTGTAAACCCTTACCTATGCTAAAGAACTAAATTCTTGTTGCTGCAAGGGAGACTGAACATCACCTTCACTAAGCAAAGTATGCCAAGGCACCCCAGACCTTGCCTCTTCTTGCTACAACAAAACTACATCACATGAATGTGTCAATAATGCTCACATGACTGAAGATTTAAGTGAGCAAGTGGCACACACTGCTTAGTCATAAGGTACTTTTTTTCTGCTCCTGGGCAACCCTCTGATTCCAGGCCCACACCTTACATAAGTTCTTGACTTTTGTCTGTAGTGATTGATGAGCTCCGTCCACCTCAGATATAATCTCTCTGCTGTTCAAAGATCCAATATAAGCACCTTGACTATAAAGGCTTCCACATGTAGGCTGGCAAGACCGGGCTTATTATTAGCACCAGGCTGTAGGTATAGCCTGGGATTTAGGCACTTCCAAGGCTCTAAGAAAACTAGTTGAAGTGAAATCTAAGTGCCATCTCCACAAGGTGCCCGCACATGTGTCAGTATTATTAGTTTGAAGACCTAAAGTGTTCACTATATCATTGTAACGCACAGCTGTTGTGGAACTTTAGACCTGGTTAGAAGTAGCACAGTGAGTCAAAGATAAACAGAAAGTGTTGTGCATAAATGATCCAATAGTATCATCACTGCTGCAGCAGCAGGGCCGATATCAGGGGTTACAGGCAGTTCTACTATAAGGGGCCCGAGCGTCCTAAGGGGCCCCACTAGCCAGGCCCGCTGCCCCACTAGCCAGGCCCGCTGCCCGTTCATCAAGACATGACATTAATCTGTCATGCACTGGCCGGGCCCCTGTAGGCCGTCCGATATTGAGAAGGAGAGAGAAGCCTCCAACGCCTTTCACTAGCAACCCCCGCCCCCCCCCCCATTCGCACGCAATGGAAGGAGAACGGCGCTTACTAGTCTGAGCCCACCACCGCCTTTCACGAGCAGACCAGGCCCGCCGTCAGTGTGCGGGGGCAGTAGGAGGGCCCCATGGAGGAAAAGGTCAGGGAGGAGGAGCCTGCAGCGCCTGGGCTCCTGCAGCTGTGGCCCGTAGAGCCTGGTGGAGATGGGACACAGGGTCAGCTATCCCTCCTGGTACTGCTGGACAGGTGAGAGATGGGAGGACTGGTGCGTCCCAAGGTGTGTGTGACACTGCCCCCCCACCTGTCCTGCTGTCCCCTATCTGTGACACTGCCCCTCCTGTCCCGCTGACCTCCTCCCATGACACCTCCTCCTCCAGTTCCGCTGTCCCCTACCTGTCCTGCTGCACCCTTTTTATCCGGCTGCCCCCTTTTCTGTGACATTTCCCCCTCCTGTCTCTCTGCCCCCCTCCTAACACACTGGCCCCCACCTGTCCCACTGTTACCTTCCTGTCCCACTTCCCCCTCCTGTGGTAGGAGAAGATGGGACTGGAGAAGGAAGAGGACATGGGATGGATAAATTGGGACTGGAGGTGGAATGGGATGGAGGAGGAAGAGGACATGGGATGGAGGAGATGGGAATGGAGGAGGAGGATATGGGATGGAGGAGATGGGACTGGAGGAGGATGAGGATATGGGATGGAGGAGGAATGGGATGGAGGAGGAAGAGGACATGGGATGGAGGAGATGGGAATGGAGGAGGATGAGGATATGGGATGGAGGAGATGGGACTGGAGGAGGATGAGGATATGGGATGGAGGCGATGGGACTGGAGGAGGATGAGGATATGGGATGGAGGCGATGGGACTGGAGGAGGATGAGGATATGGGATGGAGGAGATGGGACTGGAGGAGGATGAGGATATGGGATGGAGGAGATGGGACTGGAGGTGGAATGGGATGGAGGAGGAAGAGGACATGGGATGGAGGAGATGGGAATGGAGGAGGATGAGGATATGGGATGGAGAAGATGGGACTGGAGGAGGATGAGGATATGGGATGGAGGAGATGGGACTGGAGGAGGATGAGGATATGGGATGGAGGAGATGGGACTGGAGGAGGATGAGGATATGGGATGGAGGAGATGGGATTGCAGACAAAGGAGGACATGGAATGGCCAGTGGGCGAATTTGGTGGTACAGCCAAGGGGGAGACTCTGGGGAATGTTGGTGGTTAGGCCCGGGGGGGCCAGGCCTAAAGCTGTGTAAAGGGCCCAAAAATGTCTGATGGCTGCCCTGTGCAGCAGTTCCCTGCACCCACTCGGGTCCCTATTTTCATCTGGCACAATAGAGATTCTTTTCTTTCTGTGTCTCTTCTGAGACGGTGTCTTTGGCATCAGTTGTGGCTCAGCAGTGAAGTCATTGTTGGCAAAGTAGACAGCTGAAAATATTATGCAGACAATAAAGCCACTGATTGCAACAACCTGCACAAATCAGGAAAATCGACACAAAAAACACGTTTATTGAACGGACATGTGGAAAAGGGACGGGACTGTTGCTGTACAGAAGAGAAGTGAGTTTTGCAGGACATTTCCATCAGTGTTTGAATTACAATGAAGATGTAGACAACTTGGCCATAATAAAAACATTTGCAGCTTGAGAGGTTATGTGATAAGTTGCTGATCTGCTATACTCACTTGCTGAATATCTTCCTGGCTGCCTCCTCTATCTCCATCGCACATACCATTAGCTTGCTGTCCAGATGCCGCACAAAATCTTCTGTTTTGTGGGCACATACTGGCAGAAGACGTCACACAACTGCGCAATTGTAACTTATAGTAACGCAGAGCCGTATCGCAAAAAATGGCCTGGTCATGGGGGGTAAATCTTCTGGGGAGGTTAATCTTGGTTTCATGTTCTGTTCTATGACTGAGGATCATTTTTAATGACATTCTTGTAATGATAAGGTATAGATCTACATGGATGGGAGAAGCTTTATTCTGGAGAAAGACAGACAGTGCAGAGCATAGAATTCGTCTCTTATCACACAGAACAATCTAGTAGTGTGACCTCCATGTGTTATAGTGAGCCCTGAGCTCTGAGAGGGGGGGGGCTGTGTGAGGAGCAGAGAGGGAAGGTCTGAGGTAAGTTGTCCCCTCTCCCTCCTTCTACGTACCCCCTGAGAAATATCTTTCTTCTTCCTCCCTCCAGTCATGTGACAAGGGCATAGAATGAGTGAGAACGGCACAGCCTTCCCTCACTGCACAGCGGAGATCTCTATTGCCACCTGCAGACTGGAGGGAGAAGAAATCCGAATTCACTCTCCAGCTATCTGTCTTCTGTCCGTACATCAGGGCTGAGCGGTGTCACAGCCTGCGCATGCCCTGTGCGTCGGGGGGGCGGGTTTACTCTGATTGGCGGAGGGGGCGGGGAGGTGCGATACTCTGATTGGCGGAGAGGGCGGGGACGCGCTTACGCTGATTGGCGGAGGGGACAGGCGGATAACGCTCATAACAGGCAAGCGCCAGCCGACCGGCGCCATTTTCTTCTGTGTCTTGAAGGCGGCTTATCGGCTCTCATCACAGCAGAGGAACAGCGCCATACAGCGGATTTTTGGGAGATTACAGGCAGAGCTTTTTCATCGGAGATATAGTAAGTGTCATTATCAGTGATGTCACCTTAGTAGTGAGATCGGGTCCAGGGTCGGGATGTGTGGGGGGGCGGGGACAATAGAGAAGGGGAGCGGCTTGTACTGTAATGATCTGTCAGTGTTTTCTCTCCTCCTTTCTGATCCGGAGGATCTATGATCCGTCGGTGTTTTCTCTCCTCCTTTCTGGTCTGAAGGAAGAGAAATCCCAGGCAGTGGCCCCCGATTTCCTCCATGACAGGGGCCCCCGACTTCCTCTGTGACAGAGGCCCCCGGCACCCACCGTGACAGGAGCCCCCCCCCGACACCCTCCGTGACAGGGGCCCCCCTGACACCCTCCGTGACAGGGGCCCCCCTGACACCCTCCGTGACAGGGGCCCCCCTGACACCCTCCGTGACAGGGGCCCCCGCACCCACCGTGACAGGGGCCCCCGAATTCCTCCATGACAGGGGCCCCCGAATTCCTCCATGACAGGGGCCCCCGACATCCTGAATGGCAGGGGCCCCAAACTTCCTCCATGATAAGGGCCCCCCGACACCCTCCGTGACAGAGGCCCCCGGCACCCACCGTGACAGGGGCTCCCCACACCCTCTGTGACAGGGGCCCCCGATTTCCTTTATGACAGGGCCCCCCCGAATTCCTCCATGAGGGGCCCCCCTGATTTCCTCCATGACAGGGGCCCAAACTTCCTCCATGATAAGGGCCCCCGACTTCCTACCTGACAGGGGCCCCCGACTTCCTACCTGACAGGGGCCCCCGACTTCCTACCTGACAGGGGCCCCCGACTTCCTACCTGACAGGCCCCCGACTTCCTCCGTGACAGGGGCCCCCGACTTCCTCCGTGACAGGGGCCCCCGACTTCCTCCGTGACAGGGGCCCCCGACTTCCTCCGTGACAGGGGCCCCCGACTTCCTCCGTGACAGGGGCCCCCGACTTCCTCCGTGACAGGGGCCCCCGACACCCTCCATGACAGGGGCCCCCGACACCCTCCATGACAGGGGACCCTGACACCCTTCATGACAGGGGCCCCCCATTTCCTACCTGACAGGAGCCCCCGACACCCTGCGTGACAGGGGCCCCCTGTCTTCCTCTGTGACAGGAGCCCCCTGTCTTCCTCTGTGACAGGGGCCCCTGATACTCCCCGTGACAGGGGCCCCTGGCACCCTCCGTGACAGGAGCCCCCGACACCCTCCGTGACAGGTGCCCTCCCCGACACCCTCCGTGACAGGTGCCCTCCCCGACACCCTCCTTGACAGGTGCCCTCCCCGACACCCTCCTTGACAGGTGCCCTCCCCGACACCCTCCTTGACAGGTGCCCTCCCCGACACCCTCCGTGACAGGTGCCCTCCCCGACACCCTCCGTGACAGGTGCCCTCCCCGACACCCTCCGTGACAGGTGCCCTCCCCGACACCCTCCTTGACAGGTGCCCTCCCCGACACCCTCCTTGACAGGTGCCCTCCCCGACACCCTCCTTGACAGGTGCCCTCCCCGACACCCTCCTTGACAGGTGCCCTCCCCGACACCCTCCTTGACAGGTGCCCTCCCCGACACCCTCCGTGACAGGTGCCCTCCCCGACACCCTCCGTGACAAGTGCCCTCCCCGACACCCTCCGTGACAGGTGCCCCCCCCGACACCCTCCGTGACAGGTGCCCCCCCCGACACCCTCCGTGACAGGTGCCCCCCCGACACCCTCCGTGACAGGTGCCCCCCCCGACACCCTCCGTGACAGGTGCCCCCCCCGACACCCTCCGTGACAGGTGCCCCCCCCGACACCCTCCGTGACAGGTGCCCCCCCCGACACCCTCCGTGACAGGTGCCCCCCTGACACCCTCCGTGACAGGTGCCCCCCTGACACCCACTGTGACAGGGGCCCCGATTTCCTCCATGACAGGGGCCCCCCGATTTCCTCCATGACAGGGGCCCCCCGAATTCCTCCATGACAGGGGCCCCCTGATTTCCTCCATGATAGGGACCCCCCGACTTCCTCCATGACAGGAGCCCCTGACACCCTGAATGGCAGGGGCCCCAAACTTCCTCCATGATAAGGGCCCCCGACACTCTCCGTGACAGGGGCCCCCCGACTTCCTCCGTGACAGGGGCCCCCCGACTTCCTCCGTGACAGGGGCCCCCCGACTTCCTCCGTGACAGGGGCCCCCCGACTTCCTCCGTGACAGGGGCCCCCGACACCCTCCATGACAGGGGCCCCCGATTTCCTACCTGACAGGAGCCCCGGACACCCTGCGTGATAGGGGCCCCCTGTCATGCTCTGTGACAGGGGCCCCCTGTCATGCTCTGTGACAGGGGCCCCCTGTCATGCTCTGTGACAGGGGCCCCCTGTCATGCTCTGTGACAGGGGCCCCCTGACTTCCTCTGTGACAGGGGCCCCCTGACTTCCTCTGTGACAGGGGCCCCCTGACTTCCTCTGTGACAGGGGCCCCTGACTTCCTCTGTGACAGGGGCCCCCGGCACCCTCCGTGACAGGGGCCCCCTGACTTCCTCTGTGACAGGGGCCCCCTGACTTCCTCCGTGACAGGAGCCCCCGGCACCCTCCATGACAGGGGCCCCCGACTTCCTCCGTGACAGGGGCCCCCGACTTCCTCCGTGACAGGGGCCCCCGACTTCCTCCGTGACAGGGGCCCCCGACTTCCTCCGTGACAGGGGCCCCCGACTTCCTCCGTGACAGGGGCCCCCGACTTCCTCCATGACAGGGGCCCCCGACTTCCTCCATGACAGGGGCCCCCGACTTCCTACTTGACAGGGCCCCCCGACTTCCTCCATGGCGGGGGCCCTCCCGACTTCCTCCCTGACGGGGGCCTCCCGACTTCCTATCCCAAAGAGATATATACAAATGTAGCACTAACCCCCAAAGGAGCTGCTGGTTAGATTGGGCTACACCTGACCCCACCCCCTCTGACGCTGGTGAGGAAAGCTATGGGGTTCCCCAGTGACGTATGGGTGATCCCGCCCCCCTCTGATGTAACACAGGTTTCCGTTACATCAGAGGGGACGGGGTCACCCATACGTCATTAGGGAATCCCTGGCTCCCCTCACCAGCGTCAGAGGGGGCGGGGTCAGGTGACGGGAGGCCCCGCCATCATAATATAAGAAACGTCAGCGCTGGGATCCCCGCAGTGTTTCCACAGTGGAGACAGAAGACGGATGTATGGACAGCTGGACTGAGAGATCCCCCGTCTCTGGATATGATCATCCATCGCTGGATAGCAAGAGTGGATTAGCACCGCTGGAATCTTTTTTTTATTTTTTAATAAAGAAATTTTTCAAAAGTGTGTTTGTCTTATTTAACCATTTGTACACTTTCTTTGTGAAATGGTAGGCCCTTACCATTTCAAACAGGGGGGGCCGGGATCTGGTGGTCCCCTTGTTAAAGGGGGCTTCCAGATTCTGATAAGCCCCCTGCCTGCAGACCCCCACAACCACCGCTCAGGGTTGTGGGGATGAGGCCATTCTCCACATCAACATGGGGACATGGTGCTTTGAGGGGTCACAGACTCCCAATGTTGAGGGCATGTGGCCTCCGCTCCCTCCACAGCCGAGCGCTCCAATGAGTGAGGAGGGGGGCAGAGCAGAGAGCTGTGACTGACAGTCTGCAGCTCTCTGCTCATGGAGTTGTGAGAACCGAGCAATCAACAGTGTTTGATCGCTTGGTTCTCAGTGTAGAGGCGCTGGGGGACAGATACGGCATCCACCTAGGTAAGTACGATACTGGAAAAAACATCTATCAGTGGTACCATCTATCAGTGGTACCTATCAGGGCCCATCAGTGCCCCTTTATCTGTGCCCATCAGTACCGACTTATCTGTCCCCATCAGTGCCACCTTATCAGTGCCGCCTTAACTGTGCCTATCGGTACCCACCAGTGCCCCCTCATCAGTACATATCAATGAAGGAGAAAAATGACCTGTTTGCTAAATTTTATAACAAACTTTTAAAGTGGTTGTATACTTACCTGTAGGTTAAAAAAAATATCTCCTAAACCTGTACGGTTTAGGAGATATTCCCCTCGGTATGCACCGCTGACTGCAGCGTCGCATGTGCACAAGGGGATTCTCGGCTGTAAAATCCGGCAGTGGCCGACCGGCCAGAAAGAAATCTCCTGTGCGCATGAGCGGGAGTGACGATATGAGTGGCCAGAGCCCCGATACCCGGAAGAAACACTGAGGGAGCATGTCAGCTCCCTCGGCGTGGATCGGGCCAGATGTCGGGGCCTCGTTCTAAGGTATTTCATAATGAGCTAGTATGCGGTGCATACTAGCTCATTATCAGGGCTGGACTGGGACAAAAATTTGGCCCTGGACTTCATCCAGACCGGCCCACTTTAAAACACACACAAAAACAGTATATAAACTATACACAATTGCGCAAAAAAAATAAGTGGTAACCAGTGGTCAGCCATTAATGCATCAGTGACCAGCGGCAGTACATTCATTCATCATCAGTGATCATGACCAGCAGTGATAGTACATTAATTCATCAGTGACCATGACCAGTGGCCGCAAATTCATTCATCAGTGACCGTGACCAGTGGCAGTAAATAATCAATTAATGTGACCAGGGGCATTAAATTATTAATCAGTTACCGTGGCAGTGGCATTAACCACTTGCTTACTGGGCACTTAAACACCCTTCCTGCCCAGACCAATTTTCAGCTTTCGGTGCTCTCACACTTTGAATGACAATTACTCAGTCATACAACACTGTACTCAAATGAATTTTTTGTCCTTTTTTTCCCACAAATAGAGCTTTCTTTTGGTGGTTTGTGTACTGGTGGCCTATCTCACTTCTTGTGACCCGAACAAGTCAGGAAAGTACAAATACCCCCCAAATGACCCCTTTTTGGAAAGTAGACATTCCAAGGTATTTAGTGAGAGGCATAGTGAGCTTTTTGATGTTGTCATTTTTTTTCCCACAATTCTTTGCAAAATTAAGATTTTTCCTTTTTTTTTTCTCCACAAAATTGTCATTGTAATAGGTTATTTTTCGCGCAGGGCATGTGTATACCACAAATGACACCCCCAAAAAAATTCTGCTACTCCTCCTGAGTATTACAATACCACATGTGTGGGACTTTTTCACAGCCTGGCCACATAGAGAGGCCCAACATGCAGGGAGCGCCATCATGTGTTCTAGGAACATAAATTACACATCTAACTTGTTGACTACTTATTACACTTTTGAAATACCAGGACAATGACACGTGACACTGATGACAGATGGCACTGATACGTGGCAATGATGACACTTATACGTGGCACTGATGACAGATGGCACTAATACGTGGCACTGATGACACGTGGCACTAATACGTGGCACTGATGACAGATGGCACTAATACGTGCCACAGATGACAGATGGCACTAATACGTGGCACCGATGACGCGTGACACTGATGACAGATGCACTGATAAGTGGCATTGATGACACGTGACACTGACAACAGATGGCACGTGACACTGACAGGTGGCACTGATGACAAATGGGACTGATACGTGGCACTGATGACAGATGGCACTAATACGTGGCACTGATGACAGATGGCACTATGTGGCACTGATGACACGTGGCACTGATGACAGATGGCACTTATACGTGGCACTGGGGACAAATGGCACTGACAACAGGTGGCACTGGGGACAGATAGCACTAACAGGTGGCACTGGGGGCAGGTGGCACTGAGGGCAGGTGGCACTGGGGCAGGATGGCACTGGGGCAGGATGGCACTGGGGCAGGATGGCACTGGGGCAGGATAGCACTGGGGCAGGATTGCACTGGGGGAGGATGGCACTTTTTTTTTTTACACTGATGGCCGCTGCAGCCGTTCATCTCTCCCCTCTCACACTCTGTCTGTGTGAGGAGGGAGAGCGGCGCTGAGAGATGATCTCATATGTTTACATATGAGATCATCTCCCATTGAACACGCCGATCGCGCTTTAAACGGCCGCTGTGATTGGCCATTTACAGCGATCTGTGTTTGCCTGTCCCCGGGGGACACGGCGAACACAGAACTTCCGCGATGCGCGCCCGTGGCGGCGCGCATTGCGGAAGTAAACAGGACGTCCAGGGATGGCCACCCGGACGAAAGCGCCTGCTCTACGGCCGTCATTCGGCTATAGGGCGGGCGCGAGGTGGTTATATTATTCATCAATTACCGTGACCAGTGGCATTAAAATTATTCATCAATTACCGTGACCAGTGGCATTAAAATTATTCATCAATTACCGTGGACAGTGGCATTAAATTATTCATCAATTACCGTGACCAGTGGCATTAAAATTATTCATCAATTACCGTGACCAGTGACAATAAATTATGAATTAATTACCGGGGACAGTGACATTAAATTATTAATCAATTACCGGGACCAGTTACAATAAATTATGAATTAATTACCGTGGACAGTGACATTAAATTAATAATCAATTACCATGGACAGTGGCAGTACATTTACCCCTACCCCCTCCCCCCACCATGCTGCATATTACAGATATCACAGACACTGACAATAGCAGCCTGCATCCAGTATAGCATTTGATTAGCTTATTTAGTCCTTACTTGTTACTTGAATGACACTGGTGAGGTGATGGACTTTTCTTTGTCCCTGACCCTGTCTGTGCTGCTGTCTGGAGTCCTGGACTTGCTCCAAACAATGTTCTGGTCCCTCCTCGGCGGCGCTTTCTCCTCTTGAACGCAGTCCCAGGCCAGGCAGCTAAGCCTGGGAAGCAGCTGCTACGCTCCGACTCCTCCCATGTCCCCGGGCCGCCTCCGCCCTCCGGCCGTGAGTGACGTCACGGCGCTGGGACATGGAGGCTGCCAGCAATGTTAAGGGGAGTGAGTGGCAGCATTACGAGGGGAGGGGGTGGTACTTGTGTGGCGGCCCAGGTGCTGGAGCGGAGCCGCGGCCGGCGTAACACAAACTACTACAGAAATGGAGAGTCCAGCCGCGGCAGACAGTAGTGTACTGAGTCAGACACACTGTCTGACAACCGGCCCAGCGGCCCACTGAGCCAATCGGCCCACCGGGAATCTCCCGGTAGTCCTGATGGCCAGTACAGGCCTGCTCATTATGCCTTTTGCTTTGCAGGTGGTAAAAAAAAAAAACATTAGCGGGTTTACTACCGCTTTAAACATGTTTTTTTTATTCTTTTTTTGTTTAGCAAAAAATAAAAATGAAATGCCACCAAAAGAAATTTCTATTTGTTGGAAAAAAATGATAAAAATGTCATTTGGGTACAGTGTTGTATGACTGCGCAATTGTCATTCAAAGTGCGTGAGCGCCGAAAGCTGAAAATTGGTCTGGGCAGGAGGGGGGTTTAAGTGCCCAGTAAGCAAGTGGTTAATGACCAGGCCATTTTTTGCGATACAGCACTGCGTTACGTTAACTGACAATTGCGCGGTCGAGCGATGCTGTACTCAAATAAAACGAATGTTCTTTTTTCCCCGCACATAGAGCTTTTTTTCCTTGGTATTTGATCACCTCTGCAGTTTTTTATTTATTTTTTTGCGCAAAAAAAACAAAACAAAAAATAAAAAAAATGAAAACATTTTTTTTTTACATTCTGCTATAATACATATCCAATAAAAAAAAAAAATTTCTTCATCAATTCAGGCCAATATGTATTCAGCTACATAGTTTTGGTAAATTTTGCTCTCCAACTGCTAGGAGAGCAGCTAGACTCAAAATCAGTTTACTGCAGCAGATCAGGCAGCAATTGAGATTGGTTGCCAGAGAATACAGCACATCGTTACCACTCAATAACTGGTTGCTAGAGGAAACAGCACACATTACGGCTGCTTTGTTGCTAAAAGTTACTGCACATTACGGCTCACTGATTGGTTGCTATAGGTCAGGGATCCTCAAACTACGGCCCTCCAGCTGTTGGAGCTACGCATCCCATGAGGCATTGTAAAACTCTGACATTCACAGACATGACTAGGCATGATGGGAATTGTAGTTTCTGAACAACTGGAGGGCCGTAGTTGGACGACCCCCTGCTATTGGTTACTGTGCATCATTACCACTTAATGGTTGCTAGAGACAACAGCACATCATTAACCACTTGCCGCCCGCCCTATAGGCAATTGACGGCGGCAAAGTGGTTTCATAATCCTGACCGGACGTCATATGACGTGATCAGGCTTATGAGCCGCTGCGCGCCCCCGGGGGCGCGCATCGCGGCGATCGTTGTTGCGGGGTGTCAGTCTGACACCCGGCAACTACGATCTCGGTAAAGAGTCTCCGATGGAGACTCTTTACCATGTGATCAGCCGTGTCCAATCACGGCTGATCACAGTGTAAATGGGAAGAGCCGGTGATCGGCTTTCCCTCACTCGCGTCTGTCAGACGCGAGTAGAGGAGAGCCAATCGGCTGCTCCTCTGACAGGGGGGGTCTGTGCTGATCGATTATCAGCACAGCCCCCCCGAGGACCACCAGACCACCAGGGAAAAGGTAATAAAGGTATAATCCTCCCTAGACCACCAGGGATGCCAGTCAGCACAATGGGTGCCAATCAGTGCCCATAATGGATGCCAATCAGTGCCCACAATGGGCATCACTGATTGGCATGCATTATTGTTTGGCACTGATTGGCATCCATTACTATAGCGATGCCGCCTATGAGTGCCCACCTGTGCCGCCTATCCATGCCCACCTGTGCCGTCCATCCGTGCCACCCATCCTTGCCACCGATCCGTGCCAGCTATCGGTGCCAATTTGTGCCACCCATCAGTGTCCGTGTCGCCCATCCGTGTCGCCCATCAGTGCCGCCTATCAGTGCCGCCTATCAGTGCCACTTCATTGGTGCCACATTGGTGCCCATCAGTGCCGCCTTATCAGTGCCCATCAGTGTAGCCCCATCAGTGCCCATCAGTGAAGGTGAAAAAGTACTTATTTACAAAGTTTTGAAACTGAAACAAAAAAAAACATTTTAAAAAAAAAAAAATTGGTATTTTTTTATTTGTAGCGCAAAAAATAAAAACCGTAGAGGTGATCAAATACCACCAAAAGAAAGCTCTATTTGTGGGAAAAAAAATGATAAAAATTTCATTTGGGTACAGTGTAGCATGTCCGCGCAATTGTCATTCAAAGTGCGACAGCGCTGAAAGCTCAAAATTGGTCTGGGCAGGAAGGTGTTTAAGTGCCCTGTATTGAAGTGGTTAAAGCTCACTGCTTGGTTGTCTGTGACATCTCCAGTAGGCACTGCAGCAAGGTCTATATCCTGGCAGTGGCTCAGCAACACGTCTTCTCACTCTTCCAGTCTCCCCCACATAGTACTCGCTTGGTGGTTTTTCAGCAGCTTAGTCTCTCACGGGGGGGGGGGGGGGGGGGGGGACTGTAACTGTACTGCTGTACCGCTCACCAACTCTCCCATAACACTGCGCCATCCTGGTGAATTTTTACCTGGGCAAATCTTGTTCCCTCTACAAAAGCGGGTTGAGTTCAGGCCCCATGGACTTTGGTGAATAGGCCATTCCTTGAGACTACATGTCCCATTCATGCCCCTCAAGTCTCTTCTGATTGGCAGCTCGTTCTGCTTAGCTGGAGGGAGGGGGAAGAGGGAGCGAGCAGTGGTTAGACAGAGCTGGCTGCTGACAGGAGGGGGGGGTGGGCAGGAGGTTGCGAGCACACAGACAACCTGCAGCCGCGCCTTTTCCCTGTGATAGCACAGCAGACCCGAGACCTGTAATGCCTGTGCAGCAGTGTGAGGGGAGAGCGCTCAGCTACTCTGATATGATAGGGAGGCAGCATGGGCCCCTGTAGCTATGAGCAACCCTGGGCTCAAAGGACAGCTGCTTTGGTCCCCATAAAAATAACTGGGACCGGGGCAGCTTCCCCTTTTGCCCCACCTTAAAGACGTGCCTGACCTTACCCCGTACTCTGACTGGATCTCTTCGCACACACCTTAGCCTGCTCAGGCCACATACCTCTGGTACACTTTTCCCTGCTCATACCACACCCTGGCTTGGAGTTAGCGGAACACACTTTCACCCGGAATCTGATGGAGCCAATGCACCTCGTTAATATGTGGCCTGCAGTATACCCTTTTAATGCTGCAGAGGATGCATGAAAAAGCCCATTTAAACAGCCTTGCAAATACCACACACAATGTCTGCTGGACTGAATAGAAAATAAATAAAGACACATTAACAAAGCCATAATTGTGTTTTAATGTTTTTGTTTTTTTTAACAAATATATTATAATGGAGTCAATATCAGCAAATTGAGATATATACTGTAAATAAATGGGAAAAAAATGTCATTTTTCACACACAAGCAGTGGGGGAAAAAAAATTAAGAGAGCAAGAAAATAAAGATTAATAAACTACTACTACTACTGAAAATACTACTGGGGTAATGGGGGGGAGGGGTGTTTGAACCAAGAGTTGCACTATAAACGTTAGTCCTTTAAAAAAACTAATAAAAAAAGCAAGGTGGGGGGGAGGGGGGACGTCCATTTGTTTTGATTGAAAAAAAATCAAAAATGAATCTCCTGATGTAATAAAGAATATACAAAATCTAGAAATAATATGGCTTTAGTGCCTGCCCCAGATATTTAACCTGAATAGATCCCCAAGCAAAATACAGAATTAAAGTGTTTTGTAATATTAACCCCTTCAGATCCGCATTATAGCCGAATGATGGCTACAGTGTGGACCTACATTGCCAGGAGGCCATCAATAGACGCCCCCCCCCCCCCCCCCGCACTGTGATCACCGAGCCAATGAGTGGAGCGCGAGGAGAAAAAATAGCCAATCACTGGCTTCTGTGCAAAGGACATCAGTCCCGAAGAGGAAGATGCACAGCCATCTCATCTGCGCCCACCAGTGCCGCCTGCCAGTGCCCACAGTGGCACAAATCACAAATCAGTGCCAGCAATCAGTGCCACCTATCCATGCCCACCAGTGATGCCAATCAGTGCCACCTTGCAGTGCTGCCTATCACTGTCACCTACCAGTGCCCATCATTGCCACCCATCAGTGCCACCTATTAGTACCCCTTCTCAGTGCCCACCAGTGTCACCTATCAATGCCCTTCAGTGCCACCTCATCAGTGCCCATCAAAGCAGTTTTATCATTTGTATATCAATGAAGGAGAAAAATTTCCAGTTTTCAACATTTTATAACAAAATATATATGTATATAAGGTATATATATTATATATATTACCGTTATCATTGAAAGTAAAGAAAATCCCACATTTTGGGGTGTCCCCAGAAAAATAATTGATATGAAATTTTCCAATGGGGACACCAGTTCTGGTCACTTGGGGTTCCCCCAGGGATTCCCTAAGACCCTTTTCACACTGGGGCGTTTTTCAGGCGTTTTTCAAGCGCTTTAGCGTTAAAAAAAGCGCCTGTAAAGCGCTTGAAAGAAGCCTCATCTGCAGTCCCAATGTGAAATGTCAGCGCCCGAAAAACGCTCGTAAAGCGCCGCTTAAACTAGCAGCGCTTTACCAGCGTTTTTTGAGCGTTAATGGGGCGCTTTTAACCCCTGCTAGTGGCCAAATAAAGGGTTAAAAGCGCCCACAAAACGCTGCTGCCAATAGCGTTTTTCAGGCGTTTTTCGGGCGTTTTACAAGCGCTTCCCATTGATTTCAATGGGAAGGGGCGTTTTAGGAGCGTTGTATTCACCGCTCCAAAAGCGCTGCAAAGAAGCTGCTTGCAGGACTTTTTTTTGACGCTCTGCCAGCGCAGCGCCTTGGTGTGAAAGCACTCGGGCTTTTACATTGGGATTGCAGTTGCAGCTTCTTTCAGGCGCTTTTTTTAATGCTAAAGCTTTGTTTTAAGAAAATAAATAACGCAGTGCCATATCGCAAGAAATGGCTCGGTCATTAGGGGGGGTGGGGTAAATCTTCTGGACCTTAAGTGGTTAATGTCCGAAATATATATATATAAAAAAAAAAACATAATTCACACCACATTCAGTCCAGTGCATTTTTCCCCCAAACGCATTGGAAAGTAGGTTATATGGTCTCCAATGACATAGGTCCCCCCAATGCAGTGCCCCGGGGCTTTCCAGTTCCAGAAAAAAAAAGCGTCATTTTTGCTACACTAGAAGGCAATAAAACGCATAAAAAACTGCACTGGAATGCATCAAAAATGCACCGGACCCCAGTACAGTGAAAAACTGAGAGAAAAAGAAAAAAGCATCTGGAAGTGCATCAAACACACACCGGAACGCACCAAAAACGCATTAAACACATTCATGCAAAACACATGCGGAAGGCGTTTTTGCGGAGTGAAGCAGCCCTAAGTGTTCCTGACATCTCCTTACATATGTTATTTCCCACTTCAATCGTCTTCTCCATTGGAATATAACATGAAATGTACCTGAAGAGTAAATAAAGGAACCCGGGATGCACACCAACGTTTTTGGCCCCTCCCACATGATCGGCACGCTCTGATCTGTGCGTTTTTCAGGTGGATCTGAGCGGGCCCCCATTGACTCCTATAGGGAGACGGATGTCAGCAGAGATGTGTCCCTCGACACCCGCCTGCCATCTGTGCCGCTAAAACCAGAAGTATGGCGACACGTTCAGCCAGCCGCCTGATTGGATGTCATCTATTGCAGCTTAACGATCAGTAGATGTGGTGGCTGTATTCGTTTTCTTTTTTAAGGGCTCTTTCACATGGACGTGTCCATGTACGGACTCTGCTTTGCTCAGTAGGGATCGCTCCGTTGATCCCCGCTCAGCAGGCGGATGACAGCTCCATCTCTGTACACTGTGCAGGACGGACCTATCAGAGCTCCGCTCTCCCCTATGGGGGATGGGATGAAGATAGACTGTGGAGTTCGTCTTCATCTGATCTGCCAGATGGATGGAAAATAGGGTTTCCATCCATCTGACTTTAGCAGGTCGGATGTCGGTGGTAGGGTGACCACATTTCCAAACTGCCATTCAGGGACCCCCCCCCCCCCCCCAGCATGCACTGGTCATGTGACATCACTGGGTGGCACCGCCCCTTACCCATTTAAGAAATTTCACTTGGCTTACAATGCAGATGGTGGGTGGTCGGGCTTGAGAGCGGAGCAGGGTTTATATGCAACTTTAGTGCCTTAGATAGGCTAAAATACATGAAACAAATGCTTGTTCTAACATTGTAGCTGCAGGTAGCCACTTAGATTCAAAGAATGTAATTGTTTTTTTCAGCGTTAGGCTGACATAATTAAACAAACGCTCTTTATATCTAAGGCACTAAAGTTGCATATAAAAAAAAAAATTAAAAAATACTTTATACTACAAAAGGTCCACTGTCCATTACACTGACCTACATGACCACTACACTGACCCTTACATTGACCTACCCGATTCCTACACTTACCCTTACACCGACCTACCTGATTCCTACACTTACCCTTACACTGACCTACCTGATTCCTACACTTACCCTTACACTGACCTACCTGATTCCTACACTTACCCTTACACTGACCTACCCGATTCCTACACTTACCCTTACACTGACCTACCTGATTCCTACACTTACCCTTACACTGACCTACCTGATTCCTACACTGACCACTACACTGATCTCAATGATAAATTAATATTGTCAGTCTAAACTTACATTGGGAAGGTATAAATAATAAGTTGCCATCTGAACACTAAAGGTAAATTCACATCCCTCTAAATAGCCATATAAGAAAAAAGGCAGTGCACTAGTACCTAACACTTAAAAACACACACAAATATAAAGCCATATAAAAGTCCAAATAAGTTAGTACACAATAGAACCACAGAGCCCACACAGCAGCACAAGTATCCACGTGGGTGAAGGAAAATCTGTTATCCTTAATGGGTGACAGCGCCCTCCACCACAAGAAATGCTTATTCACATCCAAAAGGTGGACCCCTGAATCAACAGAAGGTCAAAAGCACTTGTCCCACCTTGGGGAAGATATGAATGCCTTGATACTCAGATATATTCTAGAACATGCGGGTAAACGAAGTATACTAAGTGCTTTCCGATTTGCTAAAGAAATATTAGTTTATTAAAACAAATACGTACTCACATGAAATCCTCTTGATTTAAAAGTGTATAGTAATACAGTGCCGATTGCGGGTCAGCACAGCAGGATGGCAGCGAGTGACATCATCCAGGTTAGCTGCTCCCTCCACTACACTGACCTTCCTGTCCACTACACTGACCTTCCTGTCCACTACACTGACCTACCTGTCCACTACACTGACCACTATACTCTCCACTACACTGACCTTCCTGTCCACTACACTGACCTTCCTGTCCACTACACTGACCTTCCTGTCCACTACACTGACCTTCCTGTCCACTACACTGACCTACCTGTCCACTACACTGACCACTATACTCTCCACTACACTGACCTACCTGTCCACTACACTGACCACTATACTCTCCACTACACTGACCTTCCTGTCCACTACACTGACCACTATACTCTCCACTACACTGACCTTCCTGTCCACTACACTGACCTTCCTGTCCACTACACTGACCTTCCTGTCCACTACACTGACCTACCTGTCCACTACACTGACCTACCTGTCCACTACACTGACCTACCTGTCCACTACACTGACCACTATACTCTCCACTACACTGACCTTCCTGTCCACTACACTGACCTACCTGTCCACTACACTGACCACTATACTCTCCACTACACTGACCTACCTGTCCACTACACTGACCACTATACTCTCCACTACACTGACCTTCCTGTCCACTACACTGACCTTCCTGTCCACTACACTGACCTACCTGTCCACTACACTGACCACTATACTCTCCACTACACTGACCTACCTGTCCACTACACTGACCACTATACTCTCCACTACACTGACCTTCCTGTCCACTACACTGACCACTATACTCTCCACTACACTGACCTTCCTGTCCACTACACTGACCTTCCTGTCCACTACACTGACCTTCCTGTCCACTACACTGACCTACCTGTCCACTACACTGACCTACCTGTCCACTACACTGACCACTATACTCTCCACTACACTGACCTTCCTGTCCACTACACTGACCTACCTGTCCACTACACTGACCACTATACTCTCCACTACACTGACCTTCCTGTCCACTACACTGACCACTACACTCTCCACTACACTGACCTTCCTGTCCACTACACTGACCTTCCTGTCCACTACACTGACCTTCCTGTCCACTACACTGACCTACCTGTCCACTACACTGACCACTATACTCTCCACTACACTGACCTACCTGTCCACTACACTGACCACTATACTCTCCACTACACTGACCTTCCTGTCCACTACACTGACCTTCCTGTCCACTACACTGACCTTCCTGTCCACTACACTGACCTACCTGTCCACTACACTGACCACTATACTCTCCACTACACTGACCTTCCTGTCCACTACACTGACCTTCCTGTCCACTACACTGACCTACCTGTCCACTACACTGACCACTATACTCTCCACTACACTGACCTTCCTGTCCACTACACTGACCTTCCTGTCCACTACACTGACCTTCCTGTCCACTACACTGACCACTATACTCTCCACTACACTGACCTACCTGTCCACTACACTGACCACTATACTCTCCACTACACTGACCTTCCTGTCCACTACACTGACCACTATACTCTCCACTACACTGACCTTCCTGTCCACTACACTGACCACTATACTCTCCACTACACTGACCTTCCTGTCCACTACACTGACCTTCCTGTCCACTACACTGACCTTCCTGTCCACTACACTGACCTACCTGTCCACTACACTGACCTACCTGTCCACTACACTGACCACTATACTCTCCACTACACTGACCTTCCTGTCCACTACACTGACCTACCTGTCCACTACACTGACCACTATACTCTCCACTACACTGACCTTCCTGTCCACTACACTGACCACTACACTCTCCACTACACTGACCTTCCTGTCCACTACACTGACCTTCCTGTCCACTACACTGACCTTCCTGTCCACTACACTGACCTTCCTGTCCACTACACTGACCTACCTGTCCACTACACTGACCACTATACTCTCCACTACACTGACCTACCTGTCCACTACACTGACCACTATACTCTCCACTACACTGACCTTCCTGTCCACTACACTGACCTTCCTGTCCACTACACTGACCTTCCTGTCCACTACACTGACCTACCTGTCCACTACACTGACCACTATACTCTCCACTACACTGACCTTCCTGTCCACTACACTGACCTTCCTGTCCACTACACTGACCTTCCTGTCCACTACACTGACCTACCTGTCCACTACACTGACCACTATACTCTCCACTACACTGACCTTCCTGTCCACTACACTGACCTTCCTGTCCACTACACTGACCTTCCTGTCCACTACACTGACCACTATACTCTCCACTACACTGACCTACCTGTCCACTATACTCTCCACTACACTGACCTTCCTGTCCACTACACTGACCTTCCTGTCCACTACACTGACCTACCTGTCCACTACACTGACCTACCTGTCCACTACACTGACCACTATACTCTCCACTACACTGACCTTCCTGTCCACTACACTGACCTACCTGTCCACTACACTGACCTACCTGTCCACTACACTGACCATTATACTGTCCACTACACTGACCTTCCTGTCCACTATACTGTCCACTACACTGACCTACCTGTCCACTACACTGACCACTATACTCTCCACTACACTGACCTTCCTGTCCACTACACTGACCTTCCTGTCCACTACACTGACCTTCCTGTCCACTATACTGTCTACTACACTGACCTACCTGTCCACTACACTGACCACTATACTGTCCACTACACTGACCTACCTGTCCACTACACTGACCACTATACTCTCCACTACCTGTCTACTACACTGACCTTCCTGTCCACTACACTGACCTACCTGTCCACTACACTGTCCACTACACTGACCTACCTGTCCACTACACTGACCACTATACCCTCCACTACACTGACCTACCTGTCCACTATACTGTCCACTACACTGAGCTACCTGTCCACTGTACTGACCTACCTGTCCACTGTACTGACCTACCTGTCCACTACACTGACCTACCTGTCCACTATACTGACCTACCTGTCCACCATACTGACCTACCTGTCCACCATACTGACCTACCTGTCCACCATACTGTCCACTACACTGACCTTCCTGTCCACTACACTAACCACTACACTGACCTACCTGTCCACTACACTGTCCACTACACTGACCTACTTGTCCACTACACTGTCCACTACACTGACCTACTTGTCCACTACACTGACCTTCCTGTCCACTATACTATCCACTACACTGACCTACCTGTCCACTATACTATCCACTACACTGACCTACCTGTCCACTACACTGTCCACTACACTGACCTACTTGTCCACTACACTGACCTTCCTGTCCACTATACTATCCACTACACTGACCTACCTGTCCACTATACTATCCACTACACTGACCTACTTGTCCACTACACTGACCTTCCTGTCCACTATACTATCCACTACACTGACCTACCTGTCCACTATACTGTCCACTACACTGACCTACCTGTCCACTATACTATCCACTACACTGACCTACCTGTCCACTATACTATCCACTACACTGACCTACCTGTCCACTATACTATCCACTACACTGACCTACCTGTCCACTATACTATCCACTACACTGACCTACCTGTCCACTATACTGTCCACTACACTGACCTACCTGTCCACTACACTGACCTACCTGTCCACTACACTGACCTACCTGTCCACTACACTGACCTACCTGTCCACTATACTGACCTACCTGTCCACTATACTGACCTACCTGTCCACTATACTATCCACTACACTGACCTACCTGTCCACTATACTATGCATTACACTGACCTACCTGTCCTCTACACTGAGCCACCTGACCACTATAACCTACCTGACCTCTACCCTGACCCACCTACCCACTACACTGACTTCTCTGTGCCCTGCACTGACCTACCTGACCACTACACTTCTTTCTGCACTACTCACACTGACTACTTCCCCACACCCCACACAAACATATGGCAGATTGGTGGATTTCAATCACCACTCCAGACCAGTACTCCATGCAGATCATCCATAGTCAGATGACTGCTATCCCCGCAGGCCGGGAACTCTGCCAGCGGCTGCCGTACGCTCGCCTGCACGGAGCACCGCCCCTCCCACTCACACATGGGCTGCCTGCATTGGGCGATGGCACGCAGCTGAGGAATCATGGGGGACAGGGCAGGCTGGACCACTGGAGTCGCTGGGCGGGGGGAGATCCAGTTGCTTAGGAGTCTGCCTCATTGGAGATGTGTGGAGCCTGGAAGAAGTCACTTGGGCTGCCCACCCCCACGCTACACCACTGGGCTGGCCCGACCGAATTACAACATCGACATTCCACAATCAATTAAAATTGTGAATGGCTGTATCCGTTTCATTCCGGGACACTGTATTGTCCCGGAATGAAGGTGCCCGGGACCCGGGACAGACCTGCTAATTGCGGGAATGTCCCGGGCAATCCGGGACACGTGGGCACCCTAGTCGGTGGACATGTCACCGCTGACATCCGACCCACAATAGACCTGTATGGATCCTCTGTTCAGGTCGCCCTAAAAAACTGACAGGAGGACCTGAGTGGTCCGCCCGTGTGAAAAGGACCGAAGGCTTTTCCCCTTGGTAATCTGGCCAGTAACACACCTCCTGTACTAGACTGCCCCCACTCTGGATGAAGGAGCACAGGGGGCACATCTTAGGACAGAAGCATTGTTGGTCTGGGAGAGGGGGGATTAGATGTACTAGCAGATTTACATATACTACCAAATTGGAGCCAATCTCCAGGTCACACTTTAGACTCACAAGCAGTTAGAACGACAGATTTTTTGGGATAAAGGTTTTACACAAATAAATAAAAGAGCTGATCACTGCAATCACCTATCAGTGGCACATGGTTTGGCTCAACCCTCTAACTGCTACATCTGCATGACAGCTTGTTTTGCTGATAAAAAAAGCAGACTTCTTCCAGGAGGATGACATGGAGGGGATAGAAATGTCCAGCTGAACGCATAAAATTTCACACCAACAATTCAAATATCAGCAAAAGTAATACAGGAAGTACTTATTGGGAATTGGTCATCCGATTCAGGTGGTGCTGAACACGGGGGGGGGGGGGGGGGGATAGTGAGCACTGAGGTGGGTGATGGGGGGCAGATGAGTGAATACAGGGGTGTTGATTAGGGAAGGGGGGGTGATGAGTGAACAGGTGGGGGGTGAGATAGATGAGTGAACATGGGGGGTTAGTGAGCATGGATGGGGAGGGGGTGATGGGGCAGATGAGTGAATGGTGGGTTAGTGAGCACTGAGGGAGGTAATTGGGAGAGGGGGGTGATATATGAATGAAGATGGGGAGCAGATGAGTGAACATGGAGGGGGGTGATGGAGGGGTAGATGAGTGAACACGGGGGGGTGATGGGGGGCAGATGAGTGAACAAGGAGGGGGGTGATGGAGGGGTAGATGAGTGAACACAGTTGGGTGATCCGGGGTAGATGAGTGAACACAGAGGGGGGAGTTATGAGGGGTAGATGAGTGAACACGGGGGGTGTGATGGGGGGCAGATGAGTGAACAAGGAGGTGGGTGATGGAGGGGCAGATGAGTGAACGCGGTTGGGTGATCCGGGGTAGATGAGTGAACACAGAGGGGGGAGTTATGAGGGGTAGATGTGTGAACACGGAGGGGGGAGTTATGAGGGGTAGATGAGTGAACACGGAGGGGGGAGTTATGAGGGGTAGATGAGTGAACACGGAGGGGGGAGTTATGAGGGGTAGATGAGTGAACACAGAGGGGGGAGTTATGAGGGGTAGATGAGTGAACACGGAGGGGGGAGTTATGAGGGGTAGATGAGTGAACACGGAGGGGGGAGTTATGAGGGGTAGTTGAGTGAACACAGAAGGGGGAGTTATGAGGGGTAGATGAGTGAACACGGAGGGGGGAGTTATGAGGGGTAGTTGAGTGAACACAGAAGGGGGAGTTATGAGGGGTAGATGAGTGAACACGGAGGGGGGAGTTATGAGGGGTAGATGAGTGAACACAGAAGGGGGTTGATGGGGGGTAGATGTTGTTACACCCACCAGAGTTTTGCATTTTAGACGTATTTATAACAGTAAAGTTCGTTTCTATAGTGAAATACAGGACTTAGAACGTCTGACTGCTTAGATGCTGAATTTTAAAAGCAGCGAAGTTCTGTCAGATTAGCAAACCTATGAGCTCCCGTATTTCACTGCGATTTTCAGCGACTGATGGCAAATAACCACAATTTTTATCATTTTTATTGATATTTATCGCTATTACTAACCCTTATTAGAATATTATCATTAATTTTATAGTTTTTTGCAGGTATACAGACTTTCAACAAGATGCCTCGGCCTTCACGTCCCAGATCCCGGCGAAGGCGCTCACGCCAGGACAGCGACGAGTCACCAATCGCCCACAGGACGCGATCCAGAGCCCCACATCAGCGGAGACAGGAGGCAGACCCACCCAGCAACAGGAGCCGTTCGCCGAGAGACCGCGACAGGGTGGCTGAACATCTTCCAGCACCGCCGCCGGCCATGGAGCTGCGTGGCGAGGAGCAGGTGAGATGTACAATTTGTCTTGCAGGGTATGAACCTGGAGAAGACACGGCCATTCTGACCTGCGCTCACGAGTTCCACATGGGCTGCATCCAACGTTGGATCGAGCAAAGCGCAACCTGTCCACTGTGTCGTGCTCCTATTCCCATCCCCCAGCAGGACCAGCAGGACCACGGAATCCACTTTGACATTGACATCGACGAGTGGCTCAACGACAGGTTTGAGGTTCAGCTTGATGAAAATCGTAATGTGTGGTACTTTAACGTTGAAGAGGTGTTGCTTGACTTTCAGGTTCTTGAAGAGGACGAGGAGTATGAGGTAATTGATAGGTGGTAATGTGGTAATGATCCCTATAGAGCAGGGCTCGACAAATCCCAGGCGCCAGGTCACCATTGCGACTAGAAATTGTGCCCTGGGGCCTGGGCTTTTGTCAGTGACAGGTGCCCCTACTACAGGGCAGGCTGTGGGGTCTTGACTGGGAAAGTGGAGGTGCCTTGCAGGCCTCGTAGGCCCTCCACACACAGAGCACTGTCTGGTAAAGTTATTAGCGGCAGGAGTGGGGATGGAGCAGGAAGGGAGCAATGCAACAGCCGCTGACATGGCGAGAGCTTCCTCCTCCCTTCTCCACACTCTGTTGGCAGAGCAGCGCCACGGTGTGAAACTGTATGGAGAGAGAGAGGAGCTGTCAAAATTGAGGTTGAATGTCGGGGTGGGCGGGACCCGGGATGGGCGAGACCCAGCTATCCAACACCTGCCCCTTTCTTAAACAGCCCAATCATTGGCTGGATAGCTGCCAGGTCCCGCCCACCCCGTGTCCCGACCACCTCCGACATCACTCTGAATTTGTCAGCTCCTCTCTTTCTCCGTACAGTTTCACACGCCGCAGTGTTGCAGAGAGTATTCAGTTACACTATCGGCTGTGAAACCCACCATTGCCATCCAGTGCCATCTGCCAATCCCAACCAGTGACACATGCCAATTAGTGCCACCTGCCAGTGCCAACCATTGCCACCTGCCAGTGCCAACCATTGCCACCTGCCAGTGCCAACCAGTTCCACCTCAGTGCTGCCCAGTGCCACCTTCCAGTGCTGCCCATCAGTGTCACCTGTCAGTGCCACATGTTAGTGCTGCCTATCAGTGCCCATCAGTGCCACCTCAGTGTTGCCTATAAGTGCCACCTATCAGTTCCCATCAGTGGCACATCAGTGCTGCCTATTGGTGCCCATCAGTGCTTCTGACAGTGCCCATCAGTTCCGACCTCAAAGCCACCTCATCAGTGCAGCCCATCAGTGCTCATCAGTGCCATCTCATCAGTGCCCAAGGAGTCGCTTCATCCTGATGCAGCTTCAAGCTTTCCAGGTGAGCGCTCCAGACAATTATCACCGAAAAGGGGTCCCTTCATCCTGATGAAGTTGAGGATTCCAGACCAGAATACAAAATGTAGTTTCAAACTCAACATATAAACAGCAAAACACATTTTTTTTTAATCTTACAAAGATGGAGAGGGATTGTTGGATATAAGGGGTGGAGGAGGCCGGATTTTTTTTTTTCCACTAAACAATATCCTTATTTTTCATTAAAAATTCATACACATCCATTAGTTAATGGTCCTCCTACACCCCTTCTTTTTCCCCTCACGTCTGTTTCAAATGAGCAGTGCACGTTAGTTGCAGTCATGTACACTGCTCTATGAACACAAATCTTATAGCCCAAAGCCCATAGCATAAAGTCTAAAGCCCATTGCCCTTTTCAGGAAGTTGGATCATAAAATAAATGAAGGGACCGGAGTTTAGTGTCACTTCTTTACCAAAGTACACAAAAGAAGTGTGATTGGGCGGCTAATTGGGGAGAAGAAAGCCCACAGTCCAAAAGCCCATAGCTATGTTTTTGGGTTAAGAACACATACTTAAATTGAATACCGTATATACTCGAGTATAAGCCGAGATTTTCAGCCTCTTTTTTGAGGCTGAAAGTGCCCCCCTCGGCTTATACTCGAGTCATCGCTGTCTGCCTGCTCGATCAGCGTGTCGAGCAGACAGACAGCGGACATTCTACCATTCAAACGCCGCGCCTCCGCCTCCACCTTCGCCTGTGATAGGCGGAACACTGAATTTCCCAGCAGCCTGTGTTCCGCCTATCACGGACATCGTCTCATCCTCGTACTACGGACGAGGATGAGACGATGTCCGTGATAGGCGGAACACAGGCTGCTGGGAAATTCAGTGTTCCGCCTATCACAGGCGAAGGCGGAGGCGGAGGCGCGGCGTTTGAATGGTAGAATGTCCGCCGAGGCGCCGACGAAGAGCGGCGATCCTGGCAAGGCACGGGACGGAGGCAAGGCAAGGCACGGCACGGGACGGGACGGAGGCAAGGCACGACACGGGACGGAGGCAAGGCACGGCACGGGACAGAGGCAAGGAGGCAAGGCACGGGACGGAGGCAAGGAGGCAAGGCACGGGACACAGGCTCGGGACACAGGTAGGCTGGACACACACACACACACACACACACACACACATGGACACACACACACAGGGATGGATGGATACACACACACACAGGGATGGATGGATGGAGACACACACACACAGGGATGGATGGATGGAGACACACACACACAGGGATGGATGGATGGATGGACACACACACACACAGGGATGGATGGATGGACACACACACACACAGGGATGGATGGACGGACACACAGGGATGGACGGACACACAGGGATGGACGGACACACACACAGGGATGGACGGACACACAGGGATGGACGGACACACAGGGATGGACGGACACACACACAGGGATGGACAGGCATGTCTCACCCTCGGCTTATACACAAGTCAATAAATTTGCCAGTTTTTTTGGGGGTAAATTGGGGGCCTCGGCTTATATTCGGGTCGGCCTATACTCGAGTATATACGGTATATATTTTTAAACCAGAGTTTACTATATGAGTAGTGTGTGACAGGTCCTCTTTATGGACCCCACATCTCTCCTCCAGGCTGGAAAGGCTGAGATCGTTAAAAATAATAAAATAAAATGAACGCTCTTGGCTTTGTTTACATCCACCAGCCCGGATGTGACATAGCGTCATAAATCTCTACGGTAAACTTCCGTTGGTGACCGATTCTTTCTCTGGGTCGCCGATTGTACAGGCAAGCCCACGAAGAGCACCGGAGAGTGGCAGAGGGGGGGGGGGGAGACGACATCCCCTCCCGCTGCCTGTAAGAACGGTCAAGCGGCTGAGCTGTTGGGATTGTTCTTACGGTGCGCAGTGTCGCTGGCCGAAAAAATACAATCCAGGCATCATTCAGATATCCCCCTCAAAGTCTATGACGTCATATCACATACTTTGGGCATGAAGTGGTTAAACTACTGGACCTCTCCCTTTCCCCTCACTTCTGTTTTAAAAAAAAATGTAAAAATGCAAAAAAAATTTTTTTAGTAAACATAGATAAGATAGTGATATGATAAGTCAGTATGTATGATTTTTGTTCTTGTATAGATTTTTATAGATAAGATGGATATTATTAAGTCAATGTACTTGTAAATTATTTGTCATGAAATTGTTTCTTATGTGCGTTTCCGATTCCTCGTCACATCCTCTGTTAACTCCCAAACCCCTCCCTTTCCCCTCACCTCTGTTTGAAAAAAAAAAAAAAAAAAAGAATATATATATATATATATATATATATTTTGTAAATAGAGATAGCATAGTGATAGGATAAAATAGTATATATATTTTTGGTCTTGTTTTAAAAAAAAATATCAAATATAAAGATAGATATTTTAGTTAACGTCCTTGTAAACTATTTGTCATGGAATTGTCTCTGTATGTTTGTGCCTCCCTCTGTCATTCTCCATTAATTCCCAAACCTCTCCTTTAGCTCACAGTCCAAAGCCCACAGCCCATATCCCAAAACCTGCAGCCCAAAGCCCAGTGCGCTGCCCACCCCCCTCCCATGTAGTAAAAAAAAAAATACAAAAAAAAAGATTTTTTTTTTAAACATGTCCCTTTAAGAATTTTTTTTAAAAAAATTTCCCTCCCTATGTGCAATGGCGCCGGGCGCAGTGCAATATAGGAAGCGCCACCTCTATGCAATCACAAGATTGCAGACGAGGCGCTTCATTTGGCCAAAAAAAGAGCGCTCTGTGGCGCAGCCGATCGCGCCACAGCTTCCAGCGCGATCGACTGACCGAGCAAGTGCATAGACTTGCACTTGAGTGAGCGGTGCTTCCGATGTCACTCAAGGAAGTGACATTGGCACAGCAATTCTCTGTTCTGCCCGCCTGAGAGGATCAGGTAAGGGGCTGCCGCATGGCAGCTTAGAAATTCTTGATTATTCATTCAGCCCAGCCGCCGGTACCCCCCCACATCCACAAGGTTACTATGGTGGTCGCACTTGGCAGCATACCCCACCCCCCTGCTAAACAAGATTTAAACAAAATGTGTTATCGGTGGCCGGCATCATACCCCCCCCCCCCAAGAAGCTTTAAAAAAAAAGGGTTATTAATAATAACCCTTTTAAAAAAAAAAAAACTTGTCTGGGGGGGGGGTGTGCTGCCGACCACCGATAAAATCTTGTTTGGGGGGGTGGGTGATTAATGCTGCCGACCACCGATATTAACCCTTTTTTTATATCTTGTTTGGGGGGGCAGGTATGGGGGTTAATGCTGCCGACCACCGATAATAACCCTTTTTTTTTTAAATCTTGTTTGGGGGGGTATGCTGCTGACCACGATAATAACTTATTATCGGTGTTTGGCAGTACACACTCCCCCCCAACAAGATTTACAGGTTGTAGATATGTGCGATTTGCATGTTGTAGATATGTGCGATTTACAGGTTGTATGTGTATATTATATGTATATGCAATAGACAGAATGCGATTTACAGAATGCAGATATGTGCTATTCACAGGTTGTAGATATATGCGATTTGCAGGTTGTAGGTATGTGCAATTGTGCATTAAGGTGATAAAACTTAGGGCTTTAGAACCACATTTAGATAGCCATACACTGTAAGATTTGGAGGGGTTGAAGGAAAGAAAACGACTGATTAGGAGAGAGCAGATCGCACACAGAGATTATAGGACGAGGCCTACTACAAACATACATCCAACATTAGAAAAACGATGACTAGCATCCAGTAGGGTAGCTTAGTGTAGTTTAGTGTAGGTCCTGCCCTAGAAGAGTCTACCTTGTCGTGGTGGGCAGGCTTGGAATCTATTGGTCAAAAGTATGTTAGCGAATGGGAGAGAGGATCACTAGATCGTCACTTCTGACCAATCGATTTCACCAAAGGACTCTTGGTTTAATCAGAGCACATGAAAAAAGTTCATGAATCAGGTTTACATCCACTTTACGATGAAAGGAGGCTCCAGGCCTCAAGACAACCTTGTCCATACAAGTTTTATACAAGACAATATTGCTAGCACTCACCTCGCAGACATGATGGCAATAAGGAAGGCCACCTTGTGAAAGTTGGCTGGGGATACACTTTAAAGTGGAGCCTACAATCCTAAAATGACCCCCCCTACATGCACTCACAGCCCCCACCCCCCTCTGTATAGTAAAATGCTATTCTTCAGTTAACTTTTTTCGTACCACTCTCCTGGGATACCACATCATGTATCCTAGGAGGCTACAGGAGAAGGGATCCGCAGCATCTGATAGGCAGATGTGGCGTGCTGGTGTGGATCATCTGGAGGGGTGGGGGGCGGGGCTTGTGCCTGAACCCAGAAGAGGCAGCCAACTCTCAATGACCAGGATGGCAGCATGGGACCCAGGATGTGACAACTGAGTAGCGGATCGCAGCAAGACAACACTGGATTGTCTGGGCAGAGATAACCCAGCATAAGAGGGACTTAAAACAATGTTATATATATATAACCATATTATCTATACCAGCTTTTATCAGCCAGGATGTCCAGGCACCCTGGGGCACCGTGAGGTTTCTTCAGAGGTGCCTTGGCAAAATGCCTGAAAATTGCCCCAAAATTGCATACAAGCCAGCATGTGGATAAAGCTGCCTTTTAGCCACAGGTTTCCATTGAGCACCATTACAACCTTCTTGAGGGCACTTTAGCTGAGTGATGGAGAAAATTTGAGGGAAAAGAGAAACCTTGGAATCCTAGTCAATACCAGTTTATAAAAGATGATTTGCTTTGGAAGAATAAATCCCCCCTAATGTTTGGGGTCCTACATGTGTGGATGCTGCTGTGTTATGCAAAACTATTAGAATAGTTTTTACCTTTTGAAATGGGGAGCCCCCAGATTGTCCATATTTTTTAAAGGGTGCCTTGACTGATAAAAGTCTGAAAAATAATGATCTATACAATGAAAAGACTGAAAAGATTGTTCAATGTGCCCTATATTTAATTGCCATTAAAGCGGGAGTCCGCTGTTTTTTTTTTTAAAAGCCAGCAGTTACAAATAATGCAGCTGCTGACTTTTAAAACAATGACACTTACCCGCCCAGCGTGCCCGCGATGTCGGCACCCGAAGCCAATCTCTCGATCGTCTTTCGGGTGCTGCCGCCGCCATCTTGGGTATTGGAATCAGGAAGTGGAGCCTTTCGACTTCATTTCCCGGTTCCCTACTGCGCATGCGCGAGTCGCGCTGCGCAATAAGGATGGTCCCCGCTGTCTCTGAGGTCCGTGTGTTTCCCAGCAGGCAGCGGGGGACCTTCGGAAAGGGGCGTAGATTCTGCAGAATCTACGCCGGAAGTGGTTGCAGATACCTGTACTGTACAGGTACCTGCACCCCCCTCCCCCCTGAAAGGTGCCAAATGTGGCACCGGAAGGGGGGAGGGTTCCAATGAGCGGAAGGTCCACTTTAGGGTGGACCTCCGCTTTAACAATCAGGCCGCCTTCACACCTGGCCGACACATTGCTTTTTTTGGTGCATTTGTTGTGTGACAGCATAGGGCAGCCAGCGCCAAAGTAGCTCCTGTACTTTTTTTTTCAGCGGAGAGCCAAGCATATTTTGTCACAAGACTGCTTCCCGGGTTTGGGGTGACATTGAGGGTCTGTTCACACAGGAAAGGGGTGTTCTGTGCACATTTCCTGCATGGGAGGGGAACACGTTTCACCTGCGGTCTCTTTTTATTTGTTCGATTTTTAGTTGATGATATTGATTAGGAGGTGATTATGGATTTTGTAAAGGGTGCTGCCTTTCAAGACGAATACGAATTGTATAGATTGATGTGTCATTATAAAACGTGACCACTAGATGGAGATAGATTATCCACTCTGAATTAAAGTGATCGTAAAGTCTTTTATGACATTTTTACCTATAGGTAAGTTTATAATAAAGCTTACATGTAGGTAATAGGAATATGTAATAAATGTGCACTGTTTAGGAGATATTCCAGTGAGCAGCAGCCAGTGACGTCACCAGCGCATGTACTTTGAAGAAACTGAACATTGGTGGCATTCCTCCAGAGCTCTGTGCTGAGGCTCCCGCACGAATTCGCTGGACTGACATTTTTGCAGCTACCGCATCCAAATTGCAATAGTGTGAACCCAGCCGTAGCCTCCCTGGTGGTATGATTATGTCAGATCTTTGCTTCTCAAAGCAGTACAATTATTTTGCATAGAAATTTGGCGATTTGTGTTAGGAATAACACACTTAAATCTGTCCAAACAAGAGTCTAGTAGACATCCCGGGTATGATGAAGTTTGAAACACAAAATCATAACTTATAATATAATAAATATAAATAATTTAAAAAAATAATAATATAATAGTAATAAAATTAATTTCCACATGATTAACTATCACTCAATTTTGCAAGTGTTCTAATTTACTATTGCCGTTTTCTAGCTGGTCTAAAACCACTTTTGACATAAAGGGACACTTTTTGGTTGCTATGGACAATCTCCAGTTTCCAGGCAGTATTTATAATACAAAAAGAATCACTAAAAAAAGAGTGTATATCCTCTGATGGGAAATTAAATAGGGTTACTGGCAATAGGTAATAGTACAAGAGTAGAAGAGATTAGAGTCTTTCTACTATTACCTATCGCCAGTAAACTATTTAAAATCCCATCAGAGGATATACACTCTTTTTCAGGGATTCTTTTTCTATTGTACTAGGGATGTGGGTTCACTGACAATCAAGTCTCATACAGGGGCGACGCCACTCCTCTGTATTTATAATATAAAACTGCATGGAGGGCACTGGACAAAGCACTAGGGACAAAAGGGATGTAAAATCATTTCATACAGTAATGTAATCGTTAAGATTACAGTGTACTGTATGTATTATGATTTTTCACATTTTTGAATTTGCTGCTGGGCTCTACCCCCATGCGCCGCTCGCAGGGAATGGAGCCCGGCACACAGAGGCATTGGGCGGAAGACACAGACACAGCGGGGGGATATTGCAGGATCCTGGGGACAAGGTAAGTACATTGCACCAGGATCCTGCAATGCAATCCCGAGTGTGGCTCGGGGTTACCGCTAATGGTGCGGAAATTTAACCCCGAGCCACACTCCGGGAAACCGCCAGGGAGGTTAATGAGAAGTTCACATCAAATAAATAAATGCAACATTTTTTTTGCCTTTTGGAGCCTGGGAAACATGGCACCAGCGATCAGCAGATTGCTGATACCATGCAGGTCTCCTGCAGACTGTCAGTGTAAGCTGTTTGCCCTGCACATTGTACAGCCAGGCAGTTTCACACTGACAAGAAGACTCAGTGAACTACCATAGCACTGAACAGCGCAGTGGTAGATCATTGAGAACTGCAAACCAACAGCCGCAAAGGATGGCGATGCTTGTAGATCATTCACACACACAGAGTCCTGTGAATGAATAATGCAGCCGTGTGAGCAGAGCCCCGCACTGTTTTCAAAAAGTGACAGCTAGTATAGGGAACTTCTCCCCATGCTGCTGCCAGAGGGAGAGGAGGAAACAGTGAATGGCTGCAGCAGTAGGAACATGTTACATGTTTCACCTTAAAAACGGATGAAACATGTAACACGTTCCCAAAGGTGGATTTATCCTTTAAAGAATCTTAAAGACACAGCGCAACATACAGTGCCTTGCGAAAGTATTAGCCCCCCTTGAACTTTTCAACCTTTTGCCACATTTCAGGCTTCAAACATAAAGATATAAAATTTTAATTTTTTGTGAAGAATCACCAACAAGTGGGACACAATTGTGAAGTGGAACGAAATCTGTTGTATATTTTAAACTTTTTTAGCAAATAAAAAACTGAAAAGTGGTGCGTGCAAAATTATTCGGCCCCTTTACTTTCAGTGCAGCAAACTCACTCCAGAAGTTCAGTGAGGATCTCTAAATGATCCAATGTTGTCCTAAATGACTGATGGTGATAAATAGAATCCACCTGTGTGTAATCAAGTCTCTGTATAAATGCACCTGCTCTGTGATAGTCTCAGGGTTCTGTTGAAAGCGCAGAGAGCATCATGAAGACCAAGGAACACACCAGGCAGGTCCGTAATACTGTTGTGGAGAAGTTTAAATTTGGATTTGGATACAAAAAGATTTCCCAAGCTTTAAACATCCCAAGGAGCACTGTGCAAGCGATCATTTTGAAATGGAAGGAGTATCAGACCACTGCAAATCTACCAAGACCTGGCCGTCCCTCTAAACTTTCAGCTCAGACAAGGAGAAGACTGATCAGAGATGCAACCAAGAGGCCCATGATCACTCTGGATGAACTGCAGAGAACTACAGCTGAGGTGGGAGAGTCTGTCCATAGGACAACAATCAGTCGTACACTGCACAAATCTGGCCTTTATGGAAGAGTGGCAAGAAGAAAGCCATTTCTCAAAGATATCCATAAAAAGTCTCGTCTAAAGTTTGCCACAAGCCACCTGGGAGACACACCAAACATGTGGAAGAAGGTGCTCTGGTCAGATGAAACCAAAATCGAACTTTTTGCCCACAATGCAAAACGATATGTTTGGCGTAAAAGCAACACAGCTCATCACCCTCAACACACCATCCCCACTGTCAAACATGGTGGTGGCAGCATCATGGTTTGGGCCTGCTTTTCTTCAGCAGGGACAGGGAAGATGGTTAAAATTGAGGGGAAGATGGATGCAGCCAAATACAGGACCATTGTGGATGAAAACCTGTTGGAGTCTGCAAAAGACCTGAAACTGGGACGGAGATTTATCTTCCAACAAGATAATGATCCCAAACATACAGCAAAATCTACAAAGGAATGGTTCACAAATAAACGTATCCAGGTGTTAGAATGGCCAAGTCAAAGTCCAGACCTGAATCCAATCGAGAATCTGTGGAAAGAGCTGAAAACTGCTGTTCACAAACGCTCTCCATCCAACCTCACTGAGCTCGAGCTGTTTTGCAAGGAAGAATGGGCAAGAATTTTAGTCTCTTGATGTGCAAAACTGATAGAGACATACCCCAAGCGACTTGCAGCTGTAATCGCAGCAAAAGGTGGCTCTACAAAGTATTAACGCAAGGGGGCCGAATAATTTTGCACGCCCCACTTTTCATTTTTTTATTAGTTAAAAAAGTTTAAAAAATCCAATAGATTTCGTTCCACTTCACAATTGTGTCCCACTTGTTGGTGATTCTTCACAAAAAATAAAAATTTTATATCTTTATGTTTGAAGCCTGAAATGTGGCAAAAGGTTGAAAAGTTCAAGGGGGCCGAATACTTTCGCAAGGCACTGTAGTACAGATGTTAAGAAACTGCATACATGATACAGTAGATGGTCAGAGAGTGTGCGGACATTGTACAGGAGATGGTCAGAGAGTGTGCGGACGTTGTCCAGGAGATGGTCAGAGACTGCAGACATAGTACAGGAGATGGTCAGAGAGTGTGCGGAAGTGGTACAGGAGATGGTCAGAGACTGCAGACAAAGTACAGGAGATGGGCAGAGACTGCCGATATGATACAGGAGATGGTCAGAGAGTGTGTAGACATGGTACAGGAGATGGTCAGAGACTGCGTACATGATACAGGAGATGGTCAGAGACTGCAGACAAAGTACGGTAGATGGGCAGAGTCAGCAGATATGATACAGGAGATGGTCAGAGACTGCAGACATGATACAGGAGATGGTCAGAGACAGCAGACATACTATAGGAGATGGTCAGAGACTGCAGACACGATACAGGAGATGGTCAGAGACTGCAGACATACTATAGGAGATGGTTAGAGACTGCAGATATGATACAAGAGATGGTCAGAGACTGCAGACATGATACAGGAGATGGTCAGAGACTGCAGACACAGTACAGGAGATGGTCAGAGACTGCAGACAGTACAGGAGATGATCAGAGACTGCCGACATAGTACAGGAGATGATCAGAGACTGCAGACATAGTACAGGAGATGGTCAGAGAGTGTGCGGAAGTGGTACAGGAGATGGTCAGAGACTGTAGACAAAGTACACAAGATGTTAAGAAACTGCATACATGATACAGGAGATGGTCAGAGAGTGTGTAGACATGGTATAGGAGATGGTCAGAGACTGCATACATGATACATCAGATGGTCAGAGACTGCAGACAAAGTACAGTAGATGGGACTGCCAATCTGATACAGGAAATGGTCAGAGAGTGTGTAGACATGGTACAGGAGATGGTCAGAGACTGCATACATGATACAGGAGATGGTCAGAGACTGCAGACAAAGTACGGTAGATGGGCAGAGACAGCAGATATGATACAGGAGATGGTCAGAGACTGCAGACATGATACAGGAGATGGTCAGAGACAGCAGACATACTATAGGAGATGGTAAGAGACTGCAGACACGATACAGGAGATGGTCAGAGACTGCAGACATACTATAGGAGATGGTTAGAGACTGCAGATATGATACAAGAGATGGTCAGAGACTGCAGACATGATACAGGAGATGGTCAGAGACTGCAGACACAGTACAGGAGATGGTCAGAGACTGCAGACAGTACAGGAGATGATCAGAGACTGCCGACATAGTACAGGAGATGATCAGAGACTGCAGACATAGTACAGGAGATGGTCAGAGAGTGTGCGGACAGTGGTACAGGAGATGGTCAGAGACTGTAGACAAAGTACACAAGATGTTAAGAAACTGCATACATGATACAGGAGATGGTCACAGAGTGTGTAGACATGGTATAGGAGATGGTCAGAGACTGCATACATGATACATCAGATGGTCAGAGACTGCAGACAAAGTACAGTAGATGGGCAGAGACTGCCAATCTGATACAGGAAATGGTCAGAGAGTGTGTAGACATGGTACAGGAGATGGTCAGAGACTGCATACATGATACAGGAGATGGTCAGAGACTGCAGACAAAGTACGGTTCCCCATTGACAACGTCAGGTATGACGAAAATCCTGTTTGCCGGCCGGCTTTTTATGTTACTTTTACATGCTGTATACTTTCGACTTTTTTTCGCTACTTTTTATCTTTAATAAATTGTCTCAACGTTATCACGCTATGTTGGTTCCTTTTTTCCCTGTGGACCACTGAGTACCGTTTTGGGACCATGGAATAGAATACTTTTTGGGGAGTGCTGTTGTGATGCGGAGAGCTGACGCATTATAAGGAGGAATACTTTGGTGTGAACTACCATCTATTTACAACGCTCCAATCTATATACCCTCTGGTAAGCGCACTCACTATATGGTGACGGGCACTTGTGCGCATTCAGAGTGTGTTGAATCACTGTGGTGTCTTCATTTAAGAACATAATTGCTAATTATATGGACTTACACATGAACTTTTTATGAATGGATTTTTTGCATTGTCATTTTTTATGCACTTCCTTTTTTTGATTTTTATGCACTTGAGGTGTTTTGATTGCATCAATTATTTATATATTAATTATTTATATTTCATTTATATATAATTATTATTTTATTTTCTTTATAAAATTGGTTAGAGGGTTGGCGCAGCCTTTTGTATTTTTGTACTATTGTTGAGTGTTTATATCGCATTTATCGCTGCTGCCTACATTATACACTGTTAGTTTGTTTTTTCACTATTTTTACCCAAGCGCGGTTTATTTTTTCTTTTGATACAGGAAATGGTCAGAGACTGCAGACAAAGTGCGGTAGATGGGCAGAGACAGCAGATATAATACAGGAGATGGTCAGAGACTACAGACATGATACATGAGATGGTCAGAGACTGCAGACATGATACAGGAGATGGTCAGAGACTGCAGACATGATACAGGAGATGGTCAGAGACTGCAGACATGATACAGGAGATGGTCAGAGACTGCAGACAGTACAGGAGGTGGTCAGAGACTGCAGACAAGATACAGGAGATGATCAGAGACTGCCGATATAGTACAGGAGATGATCAGAGACTGCAGACAGACTACAGGAGATGGTCAGAGACTGCAGACATAGTACAAGAGATTTTGATTTTGTGTATTTAATTGAAGCTTGGACCCCTGGGATTCCTGGATGGACCTTTGTTTTGTTTTTCCCTTTAATAAACATGGGCTACCAGGCCCTTAACTATAAATGCCTGTCTGATGTGGACTCACTGCACCAAAATGCATCTATCCACTTGAGCTAAACACGCCAATATCACAGTCTATAAATCATAATTAATATTCTGCCATCTTCATAGCAATCATTGAATATTGGCAGATGAATGCCTACATATTTTATATATTTATTTGCATCTTCTTTTTCAAATATTTATTGCACTGTAATCATCACCTAAAGTGGTATGGATTGTATTATGAGTTCTCACGTTTTTAGATATTTATTTGCTCAATGTCACATTATTTGAATTACCATTTTTTACATCCTTGCACACCAATGTTAAGTTAGCTTTCTTGCATAAATTAATTTGACAATCACTACAGCAGTGCAGCCCCACCAATCACATTTAGATACGGATAAGCTGCCTGCAGCAGCGAGTCACTTGTCATCAGTATATCCAATTCAAAAATTCAAAGTGGTAGTATACACTACAGTTATGTCCCCCAATCCTGCCTCCCAACTCGCATCCCACTCGAATCCCTCCTTCCAGCCCAAATCACTTCTAGCACAACCCCAGCCCCCCCATCCCTCATAGAGTTAAAAGCCAAAAATGACCTATGGATTTTGATAGATATAACCGATAAATGGAAATATTTTAGCATTGAAATCAATTGGAAGCGCCGTGGCAGCAGCGCTTTGAACCCTTTATTTGGCCGCTAGCAGGGGTTAAAAGCGCACCGCTAGCGCCCAAAACGCACAGCAAGGACGACGGCAATGCGTTTTTCAAAACAAAGTTAGAAATGGATTTACATTTAGTGAAATAAGCATTTGACCCCTTTGCAAAACATGACTTTGCAACCACAGAGGTCAGACGTTTCTTGTAGTTGGCCATCAGGTTTGCACACATCTCAGGAGGCATTTTGTCCCACTCCTCTTTGCAGATCCTCTCCAAGTCAATAAGGTTTCAAGGCAGCCATTAAGTAACTTGTACCTTCATCTCCCTCCATATATTTTCTATCGGATTAAGGTCTGGAAAATGGCTAGGCTACTCCAGGACCTTAATGTGCTTCTTGAGCCACTCCTTTGTTTCCTTGGCCATGTGTTGTGGTCATCATTATGCTGGAAGACCCATCCATGCCCCATTTTCAATGCCCTGGCTGAGGTTCTCACCCAAGATTTGACAGTACATGGCCCCTTCCATCATCCCTTTGATTCGGTGAAGTTGTCTTGTCCCCTTAGCAGAAAAACACCCCCAAGCATAATGTTTCCACCTCTGTGTCATCGTCAGGCTTTAGATCTACCTTTGCTGGAGGCTGGGGCCTGTTGTGCTGCCGGTTCCTCGGATGCTTTTTCGCCGAGCGGTGCATTACCGGAGGCTACCTGGAGTGTTCCCGATCTTCCGGAGATATGTGTCCCGCTTCTCCTGCGCGTCTATGTCGGATTAGGCAAGGTTTTGTTTCCGACGGCGCAGAGCAAAGGAGTCAAGCGGCCATCTGAGTTGCTCGCGCGCATTGCGCCCCAGATTTTTTTTATTATTATTTTTTTTTTTTTTTTTTTTTTAACATGCCTATGAAAAATAATAGAAATTGCCCTGTGCAGCAAGTGTTTAAAGACTGCATGTGGCAGGCTCTTTATTGCACTGCAAGTGCATCTTGCCGCTTACACATGACCGGACTTTTGGCGGAGTTCCCACTGACTTTCCGAACGCACATGGTCACACGCGAACAGACTTTTGAACGTGATGATGTAAGACGGGATTAAAAAAAATACACCATACAGATGAATGTTTTTCCCGTTAAGAATTGAGTCTGTCGGACAGATTTGAAACATGTTCTATTCCTAGGTTCATCTGATTTTATTTAATTTTTTTAAACGAAAAACGATTGGATTAGCCTACACACGATTGGATTGTTCGACTGACTGATTCCGTCTGACCTAGTCTGCTGGAGAGTCTGGTCGTGTGTACGCGGCATTAGTTTACATTCAAGCACAGTGCCTGTGCACCAGGATGACTGACCTGATGCTCAGGAGTGATGTCATCCTGTGCTGGCCAATAAAAAAAGGCCACAGCCCGGCACTCGGAGCCAAGTAGATGCCAGTGAGCTACGTTTGGACCAGTAATGGAAGAGTAAGTATGGACTTTAGTTCTGCTTTAAAGAGGGATTCCACCAAAAAAAAAATATCAAAAGCCAGCAGCTATAAATACTACAGCTGCTGACTTTTAATAAATGGACACTCACCTGTCCCGGGTTCCAGCGATGCAGAGGCCGATCGATGCGTGTGTCCCAGCAGACAGCGCGGCAGGACAGGAAATGACATAGACTAGAGTCTATGCCCGGAAGTGGGTGTAAATACCTGTCTTTGACAGGTATCTCCACCTCCCTCCCCCCTGTAAGGTGCCAATTGTGACACCGGAGGGGGGAGGGTTCCGATTAGCGGAGGTTCCACTTTAGGGTGGAACCCCGCTTTAACCTGGCAATCTCCTGCAAAAAAATAATCTATACTAATAATAATAATAATTTATACTACTCTGCCCAGCAGCCAGTGTCTCTTGCCTCCCCTACATTCCAGCACTGCTGCCTTCACCAGTGATTTTTTTTTTTTTTTTCCATTCAGTACTTAAGGAGTGTCCATTACCTGTGTCTCCTGAGCACACTGTGTCCCCTTCCTCTGACCGCTATGTCACTTTCGAGTCCGGTAGCCAAGTAGGGGTTGGAGGAAGGAACTATGGTAAGTTTCACTGAAGACACTAAGGAATCCGTGGTGCTGAAACACAGGCCCTGTATACACAGTGCCTTGAAAAAGTATTTATACCCTTCAAAATGTTCCACATGAATACTTTGTAGAACCAGCTTTCACCGCAATTACAGCTGCAAGTCTTTTTTTTGTTTTTGTCTCCACCCGCTTTGCACATAATTGTGAAGTGGAAGGAAAATTTATAAATGGTTTTCAAATTCTTGTACAAATATTTGAAGTGTGCCCTGCATTTGTATTCAGCCCCCCTGAGTTGGTACTTTGTAGATCCACCTTTTGCTGCAATTACAGCTGCAAGTCTTTTTGGGCATGTCTCTACCAGCTTTGCACTTCTAGAGAGTGATATTTTTGCTCATTCTTTGCAAAATAGCTCAAGCTCTGTCAGAATGGATGGAGAACGTCTGTGAACAGGAATTTCCAAGTCTTGCCACCAATTCTAAATTGGATTTAGGGCTGGACTTTGACTGGGCCATTCTAACACATGAATATGCTTTGATACAAACCATTGCATTGTAGCTCTGGCTGTATGTTTAGGGTCTTTGTCCTGCTGGAAGGTGAACCTCTGCCTCAGTATCAAGTCTTTTGCAGACTCTAACATGTTTTCTTCTAAGATTGCCCTGTATTTGGCTCCATCCATCTTAACATCAAGTCCGACCAGCTTCCCTGTCCCTGCTGAAGAAGAGCATCCCCAAAACATGATGCTGGAACACCATGTTTCACGGTGGGGATGGTGTGTTCCGGATGATTTGCAGTATTTGTTTTCTGCCACACATAGTATTTTTCTTTTAGGCCAAAAAGTTAAATTTTGCTCTCTTTTGACCCGAGCACCTTCTTCCACATGTTTGGTGTGTCTCCCAGGTGGCTTGTGGCAAACTTTAGACGAGACTTTTTATGGATATCTTTGAGAAATGGCTTTCTTCTTGTCAATCTTCCATTAAGGCCAGATTTGTGGAATACACGACTAATAGTTGTCTTGTGGATAATTCTCCCACCTGAGCTGTGGATATCTATAGCTCCCCCAGAGTTACCATGGGCCTCTTGGCTGCTTCTATGATTAATGCTCTCCTTTTCAGTCCTGTCAGTTTAGGTGGACTTCATGTCTCCTATGTGATGAAATTTCACTGTAAAAAGAAAAGTTGCGCCAAACTATATAAAATTCTCCCCCCCAAAAAATAAAAAATAAAAATTAGAGCCACATACATGTACATGCAATAATAAACACAAGTGTCGGGGTGCCAGTGCATTAAAACATTGATTACTCTACACATGTTGCATATCACTGCACACGTGAGAGTGAGAACATTAATTCTAGGCCCATTATTCATGGATATCACTAAACTGATTACCTGTAGGTCAATAAGCGCCTCTTATTGAAATATTAGGTTAGCAAAGTTCCACAGGCATGCAATTTCAAGGCTTGATATGTTATATAGCCTTTTACTCGGCACAACCTCGTCTTTTATATTTTACCAACAAATTGGTAATATATTGTGTTTTGTGTGACTTAAAATTAACCTTGGTGTGTTTTTTCTTTTTTACTTGATAAACTGTTGCGGTAATATCGTGTGACATAAAAAAAAAAAATTGAACTACAACTATTTTTCCAGAGTATCTGCTTTCAGAATATAAGTATATCTATTTTTTTTTTTTTTTTTTTTTTTTTAGTAATCAACAGGCCTAAAGTATTGTGTGCAAAACAATGCAAATGCTAAAGTAATACTATTTTAAAGGCTAACTCCTTTCGGAGCTTGTTACACAATACACCTGTATTTGGGGTTTAACAGGAAGTATGGTCAGAATCTGCAGCCCCCACTCTCAAACCACCACCCCTTCTTACAGAAGCCAGTGATGCTTCTCCCTGCCAGCTTCTGTGAAAATTTACACAGCTGCATCATTCATTTTACATTCATTTTTTATTTAAGTCCTCTCTGCCACCGTGACAGAGACTCGTGGATCTCAATGGAGCACAAGTGCGGTAACATCCCAGTTGTAATCCAACTTCCTTCAGCCATAGCAAGCGGATGCACAAAGAGTCTGCAGGAGCCAGAACATTGCATGTGTAATCCACTGATCAAGGTTGCAAAACTTTCCCAGCTCCTTAACAAAAAATAATATAGTTTTTTTTTTTTTTACTTAAACCGAGTGCATTTATTTATGCTAAAGTTGGACTGGGCCTTTAAACACTTTAGTCACATGATCAAGGGTACTATGTTAGTAATTTTATCCAATCTGCCCTTTGGTTGGCTACACATTTGAGCAGGTCTGGAAATGCATGCATTCCCACACCTACATTCAGTCGCACACATAACGTGGAGCTTTAAAGAAAACACATGGCTTGCATTAATTCTTAATGACATGCACTCATGCACTGAAAAACATAGAGAATGTTTCCCTGCAGGCAACTTTTAAAAAAGTTGCAATGACCTTTTCCCTGCAGGAAACGCAGGTACCAGAGCCCATTCAATCTAATAGGCTGCTATGCCAAAACATGGCATGCAGAGCTGCCTAGATGTGAACCTAACCTTAATGTAGGTAAAAACATATATTTCTCTTATTGATGTAGCAGGAAATGCAATAGGATAAGACCCTGCGGAGTGTGTTATATTGGTATCAATATAATGCTTTAAAGAATATAATCCTCTGGGGCATGTGAGAAGAGAAAAAGAAAAGCTCTAGAAGAAAGAAGAGAAGATAGGACAAAGAGGGGTCTGCGACTTACTTATTTTAATTCTTCAGTGAAGAGGGTTTAAACCCTTTTGTAAAGAGGTGTGTTTTTTTTTTTTTTTTTTGTTAATTGCTTGTATCCTCATGGAGGAGATTGGCAACTGAATGGAAATCCCAAGATTTTATAGTTGTCACCAAAACGAGTTTAAGTTAAAGTGATTGTAAAGTATTGTTTGTTATAGGAAAAACAACATTATACTTACCTGCTCTGTTGCAGTGGATTTGCACAGAGCAGCCCGGATCCTCCTCTTCTCAGGTGCCTCTTCGCTGCTCCTGGCCTCTCCCTCCTGTTCAGTACCCCCACAGCAAGCAGCTTGCTATGTGGGCACCGGAGCTGAGTCACAACTCCGTGTATCTATTCAGACACGGAGCCCCAACCTGGCCCTGTCCCCTCTCTCCCCTGATTGGCTAGCTGACTTTGACAGCAGCGCGAGCCATTGGCGCCGTTGCTGTAACTCAGCCAATCGGGAAGGAAAATCTTGGACAGCTGAGACATTCGTGGACATCGCTGGACAGAGAGGGACCTCAGGTAAGTGTGAGGGAGGCTGCTGCACACAGAAGGCTTTTTATCCGAATGCATAGAATGCATTAAGATAAAAAAAAAACACCTGACTTTACAACTCCTTTAAAATATCCAGTGAAGATTCCAATTCCAGTGACTACTGTTTAAGGTGAGAATTTTTTATTTTTTTTTTCTCAAAAATGATTTTATTGAGATTGAAAAGAACACACAGGAACAATATAGTTTCCAGTTAAAACTGTCATGTATGTACGTACATACAAGATCTCCATTTCCACGGATTATAACAGCAGGTCCTCCACCATGCCAACCCTTCATGCCTCAAAATATAAGCATCATTACGCATCCACATTAAAGACGTAATCTGTCCAGAACTAAATCTACTGGAGATAGGCCAGTGGTGTCCAACCATAATACGTTAAATTTATCAGGGCGGCCACGGTGTTGGAAAATATATTTTTCCAAGTGTAGGGTGACTCCCATTTGGACAATCCATTCCTTCAGGGTAGGAGGCTTGGTCGCCTTCCAACATCTAAGAATAAGCTTATGGGCCAGAAAAAAACCCTGGCAATTGCCTGTTTAGGGTTGTCTTCAATTTGAAGATCATCAAGGATTCCCAATATACATGGTCTGGGGTCCACGGGAACGTGGACCTAGAATACCTTATTAATGGTTGCAGTGACAACCGACCGGTAAAGATGTAACTTTGGGCAGAGCCATAAAAGATGAATAGGGTCCTTATGGTCTCTAGAGCATCTAGTGCAATCTGTATTTTCTCTTATCCCCATCCTATATAGCCTTGTGGCCATAAGATGTACCCGCAACACAATATACAGCTGGGAAAAAACATTGTGCTGTATTGCGAGAGCACAACTGTACAGCCTGTAACGCGTCCTCCCATTGGTCTTCCTCAAATGTGCCCACATATCTCTCCCACCTGGTCACCACCCTAGCTAGAAAGCTGTTTAGGAACGTAGACAATAGCATAGACTTGACAATGGATATAAATCCCTTGAAATGGGATACCTCTATCATGTAATGAAAAACGAGCTGGGGATTGTATTCATAAAGTTCCGCCTGATTGTACCTTAATTGCATGTTGCAGCTGCAAATAAGGGAAGTACATTGATTGTGGCAACCCAAATTTAGCCTGTAATTCTATAAAGAAGCATTAAAAGATATGTACCAAGTGTGTGACTCCATGTGATTTCCATCATACGCCACATGTCAGGGATGTTCTTTATAGTACCTATTGTCCAAAATAGGGCTATACCCAGTGAAGCCAGTGATATCCTGTAGCTGTCTACGTTTGTGCCACACCTTTTGCAATAAAATATATGTAGGGAAAAGTTTATTTGATTTAGTAAAAGCTAAACCTTCCAGACCTGTGGCTACATTATGCATTCCCGTGACATATCTCAAAAGGGCTGTGGTTGGATCCTCTTTCCCCCCCTCAGCAACAGACTCCTTAGGCATAGCTGGGCAATATGCTGCAGCTGAGCTGCCAAATAGTAGAGCCAAGGATTGGATAAGGCTAGCCCACCTGCCTCTTTAGGTTTCTGCAGTTCTAACCTAATCATTGGAGGTCTATTAAGCCATATGAAGGAAAAAAACATGGAATCAATAATGCAGAATATTTTAAGCTGGAGCACCATGGGTGTGTTGTGTAAAATGTACAGAAGTTGTGGCATAAAAATCCTTTTAGTGAGGTTTACTTCCTCTTTAAGTCTCTGGATAGCTCCACCTAGCACTGCTTATCCCCAACATACACTTAAGCATGAAAAAGAAGGCTATTCCTGGGAAGCCCTTCTCTTATATGGATCGTGTTTTTAATGAGCCTTTATGTAATGATTGGTGCAACGTGCGGAGGGAGCTTCATGCAGAGAGTTTCTTCCTGCATAATATGCAGTAAAGTAATAACCCCTCTGCCTTTACAACCATATTAAAAGAAGACTGTTCACACTGTGGATTCAGCCATTCTTGCACTAAAATATTTGCATCCTTTATGGATTCAGTTGGTGTCCTCCTTTGCCTTGGCAGGACCAGCCTTGCAACTGGCTATTGCCACCTTGTTGATTGCCCAGATCATGGCAAAACTGGGCTGGAGAAATCTATGGTGAACTTTTTACAATTGATAATCCTAACCTTGTTGCAAAATGACAGTGCTTGACATCAGCACTGCCCTTCTTCTGTATGCACACTATGGAGAACTTGATCAAGTCTTGTGCATAGGTGCAGAATCTTATGGCTTAAAGCCTTGTTGGCAGAATGCCCTTGAAAAGATACTTCTGTGCATGACTCTTGAAATCACTTTCCTCTTTTGGAAGCATCTTTTGAGGAATACATCAATACGCCCCCTGAGGAAAGGGGCCTCCTACCCCTCTATCCTTAACCTCGCCTCCCCTACCATGCAGATGACATATGTTCATCCCTCAGAGTCATTATCTACTGCATGTCCTTCCTGTCATGGCAGACCCCTCACAGCTGAGCCCACTAGACCTGCTCAGAAATCTTCACATAAAAGAATGCACCCACTCCTTAAAGAGGAAGAAGGGGGGAAAAAAAAAGTGCCCAAGGGACTTGTATTAACATAGGTATCCTGTAGACTTGCCATTTGGTCAACTGCAGCAGAGTGACTCCTGCCAGGTCTTCTATAAACCTACCGCTAGATCTCACATATGAGAGATCTTCTAACTTTAAAGGCAAATGTAATGTAATAAGGCTTTAATTCCCATTTCACCATATCTCTGTGTAGGTTTTACATTGCTGAACTCACCACATCTTGTGCTTTATCATTAGACACCTAACCACCAGATCATGGGTTGTCTTGTAACTTTCTAAAAAAAGGTATCTGAGTCAATTCTTTGGAGATAAATATATATAAAATAAATTAATTAATTTCTTAGTTCTGTTGGCAGATTCCTTTGGGAAAGCAAAGCTATTGTCTGCTTTCTTCTCTACGCCGATTTAATGCATGGAATGAATGCATAGCCCCAATCGTTCCCCTTTTATGTGCCCGTCTCTTTCAATATGTGGTCTGTAGATAATGTCAGCTTTTGTCTGCCCATCCCATCACAAACAGCAGTAGTTCTGCTTTGGCTCCCCTTGCATTTTACTTGGCGCCTCCTTTTCTAACATGACATAGGAATGAAGTTTCCTTGAAGTTGGTCCTTCTTGCTTCCCTTGGACTTTATTGTTACCTTCCGTGGGGATGTCGTTCTTTCTCCCTCTGTCTTGCTTTGAGGGATGTCTCTTGGATAGGTTGTGCCATGTTATGGCTACCTGCCATGTATCACTTTTCAAACTGACCCCTTTTCCATGTCTCTCAGGAAGATAGCTCTAGTCTAGGAGATTCCACTTTTCCTTTTTACTTCCTTTACTTAAGTGGTTAATTTACATTTCTTTAAGGCTTCTTCCATCAGGAAAGGAGTCCCTCGTTCTTGCCTGCACCCATTCCCCTGGCGGTTGAGGTTCTTGGGTCCTTTCCAGCATCTAGCCTCAGTCCTTTTTAAAAGTCGGAGAGCCACTGCCTGTTCTTCTTTTCCTATTTTTAAAACCTTCTCTTGGCAGTTGGCTATTTGAGTCTCTGCTTATTCATACTTCGGCTATAAGGTGATTCTGCTGTTTGGGTCCATTGAGTCCTTCTTTTTGTGGGCCCCTTGCTGCAATTTTGCCCACCCCTCAATTTATTTCTTGGGGACCTCCCATGGTATTAGAATCAGCTCCTGTGCCCTGTACTATAGGATAAAGATAATAGGAATTTTGATGTACCTGTAAATTCCATATCTTGCAGTAAAGTACAAGACAGGGGTCCCTCCTCTTTTCTCTGATCTCCTTACTGCTTGCTTAAACTGGAGCCTTACAAAGTGTGCAAGCTTATATGGATACACTGTGGGGTAGTTCTCGGGAGTGCTTTTCCTAGTGTCTAAACACCTGAAGGTAGTGGCATATAACCAATAGTATTAACTTCTGTATCCTGTACTGTACCCCAAAATATAATTTTTGAAGTACTTGTAAATTCTATATTTTTCTATGTAGGATAAAAATTTATAATATCTGCAATCAGAATCACATGCACACATACAGTATATGATATGCATGCAAGCTTATGGAAAACACTACAAAACCTTTAAAAATCTTGCAAAGCTATCACTTTCTTAACCTAAGAAGACATCTGGCACAGAAGCCAAAAATGCTATATTCTTATCAGAGTAAATTTAGGAAAGGGTTTTTACCCTAAATTTCACTGAATGATCATCAACATCTGCAAGTTATTTTTTTTTTTCTAGTTGTCTTTTAAAAGTTTTCATTCACTAACACACCAACTGTTTTTTTTTGTTTTTTTTTTTTTCCATGGCCCTCTGAACAAAGGAGCATGATTGCATACAGTATAATTGTTCATCAGAGTCTGGCCGGTAATGTGTAATGGGCCAGTGGCAGCCTCGATTGTAGGGAATGATTGTCAGGTATTAGAATTTTTGTTCCAACAGCCATCAATAATGTTATATAATATGGTGTTAGCAGGTGGAAAATACATTTTAACTTGCCAAGCTCCATTCAAAACTACATTTTGAATTTGGGGTGTTGATCCTTAACCAAATACATTCATGTATTTTAAACATTGCTGAGACATAGCTTTAGCTTTTGTTTTGCCCTGTTATTTTAACCCCTTATTCTTTCACTTTATTATAGATTCAAGCTCAATAGATGTCTTGTATCCAGATCCATCAGATTCATATACCGGTGGGCTTTTCCCAGGTTCCACCTCTTTTGACTGGAGTTCCCCAGATAGTAGTGGAGAGGGGAGAAACCAAGAAGGAGGGCAAGAGAGCTGCGAGGAGCGGGCTTTCCGGCCAGGGAACAGTCGCATTCCTGGAAAAGACCACCGGCGTTACTATCACAGTCACTGGAGGCTTGAGTATTTGATGGACTTTAATGCATGTTCTCATAGCATGATCTGTATGGTGTGTGGCAGTTCCCTGGCCACCTTGAAACTCAGCACCATCAAACGACACATTCAGCAGAAACACCCCTATTCCCTCACTTGGACTCCCTGTGAAAAGGAGGTCATCATTGGTGGCTGGGATGCCCATCTATGTGTTGATGCTCAGACCCTTACAGGTGGCGAAGAGCAGGGGGCAGGTAAATCTTGGTCTACAAATATCAAGTCTGGCAGTGGTCAATTCCAGGATACTTTTCATTGACAATATTCAAAACTACAGGCCTAGTATTCCTGGAAGCCGATTTCCAGGGGTCCGTTATTAAATGGTGTGGGGGCCTGTTGCCCAAACACACACAGATGGTAAGCAAAGTGTTTACTTTGCTACCATTATTCCTGCAGTTAAAATCGACTTTTAAGGGTTTAACAGACAATCAAAGCAACAGTCCATTCACCTGCACAGAGAACCCTTGCACACACACACTCGGCAGAACAGTAGGACCATGTCAGTACAATCGAGTGAAATTTTGAGTGTTCAGTATGAAAAGAGCAGAAAGCTCTTGTGTTTACTAGGCTTTTTTTGTCTTGTCACTATGTTAAGCATTTGTGTATTTTGTCTTGTAAAGAATTCCTTTCCACCATGTCTCATATTTTGGTTCATTTTTTTAGAATGTGTTTCCATCTACATCTCTATATATAATTTTATATATATACATATGTGCATCTTAATTAGCGTATGTGTAAACGCCTCCCTTCCTCTTTCTACAGATGATAGTACAGTTACACCTGGTCCAAAAAAGAAGCGTCGTCGTCTTCCTCTGGCATCAAAAGGATCATGGCGTCCTCTATTAGGATCTGAGATTTCTCTGCCTCCACCTCCAGACAGAAGCCAAATAGAACAGTACATGAATGAGTCTTTTAAACAATGGTTACGATTAGAGTTTTTGATGGATTATGATTGTCAAGGGGACACATTGTATTGTATGATGTGTGCAACAGCCTTACCAACTCTCAGTATTAATGATATTAAAAAGCACATATTGGACAATCATCCCACATCAATTTATTTCAACACTGCACAGAAAGGTATTATAGTAGAGTCATGGATAAACCGTAAGGCGGCTCCAGAAGAGATTGTAGATGTTGAGGATGAAATGGATGAAGATGAGGAAGAAGATGCAGAGGTTGATCTGACAAAAAATTTAGACGAAGAGGATTATTTGGTAGAGAAAACCATTACAGATCCAAGACCGCAAAAAAATGTGGGGAAAGAAAATGTTAATGGAGAAACCAAGGAAAATGGACAGCAAAAAAATGTTGAGCCTTTGGAAAAAGATGGTCTCAAACTTGGCAATGCTCAACAGTTGAAGAAAACTAAGTTAGAGTCCAGAAATGTGACATCACTGGAGGAAGAAAAGATTGGAGAAGAAAAAGAAGAAACCAATGTTGAAGAGGCAAAGCTCCAAGATGAGGGCTTGAAAGCTGAAGTAGTGAAGAAGCTAGAGGAGCACGAAAAGATTAGAGAGGCACAGCTGGAGAAAGCGACACAGAAAAGTAATGAGCCACAACTGTTGGAGGATGAGAAACTTAAAGCTAGTGAAACAAATCTCTTACAAGAGGGGCAAAGGAAGACTAAAGGGGCACAGCTGCTCATGGAAGAGACGCATAAAGCTAAAGAGGCACAGGAGAAGGAAAGAAAAGCTTATGAGTATTGAAGACCCATTGCTGGGGAATGAGGAGTTAAAAGTTAAAAAGTTGCAATCACTTGAAGAACAATGTAAGGCTGCAGAGGCACAGTTGGAAGATGATCAAGCAAAAGTGTCTAACCATATGGAACTTGTGAAAGCGGTCCAAACACTGTCAAATGAAAAGCAGTGTGTGCAAGAAAAAGTGAAAATAGGGAGCCAACAGACTGAACCGATCATGAGACTTAAAGGACCGGTTCCTGCTTCAGCTGTGGAGACGATAGTTGGGAATATCAAAAATGAGCAGGAGAAGCATAATTGTCCAAAGCTGATAGAAGAAGGGCAGAAACTATCAACTCCAGAGAAACGTATAATTCAGGTGCAACAAGTTCCACAAGTACAGCAAGCTCCAGCAGTGTTGGGAATTGGAGTTCCCCTGTTAAAAAGTGAGTGACATCCATAATAGTGAAGCTACAGCAATTTGATAAGCATCAGTATTATATTTATTTTACTGTATGTCCATTCATATTCTTTTCTGTTTGTTTTCCTTTTTTACAGTGGAAACTCCAGCACCCATTCTTATCACACGGGTCTCTGTTCTACCAGAGCATACAGTGATTACACCTCCAAAACCAAAGCCCTCTACCTCCACTTCTGACACTTCAAAAAACTATCGGGTTATTGCTCCCAAAGTTATTACAGTTCCGGAAGACCTCCAGATACAAAAGGCATCATCCTCTGTTAACACCGAGCCTTCTCTATGGCCTGCAGGGGTTGACCCTGCCATATGGGAGGTTAGTTTGTGTAAAGATAATGGCGGTAATTCCATTACAAATTTCCAGGGCCTGGCTTATCAAATGCGTTGGCGCTCACATTACCTGATGGACTACAATGGACTGCGAGGAAGTGTGGTCTGCATGTATTGTTGCTCTTCACTAACTGTACTGAAAGATAGTAGCATAAAAAGACACATTGTACAGAAGCACCCTCATACATCCAACTTCTCTGCTGAGCAAAAGGCAGCTGTCCTCCTTGACTGGGAAAATAAGCTGGCTGAAGTAAAGAAACTGATGGCAAAGCATAACATGGAAGGAATTGTTCTAGGAGGTAAGAGGAACATTAAGAAAGTATTTGTTTTTTATATGCGTAGAATGAATTTATAGAGGATATTTACCCTAGGAAAAAATGGTAATAGCAGCTACAAATACTGTAGCCGCTGACCTTTAATAAAATAACACTTGCCATCTTTGCCCGATCCAGTTCTTCTGTCTTTGGGTCCCTGGCACCAGTATTTTTAGTGTGGAAAGCCAGATGTGACTCCTTTTGGCTTCACAATTGTCCTCCCACCACACATATGCTTTGTGAATAATCCCACATCCTTCTGGGATTTGTAGCATGGCTTAAAAGGCTGCGGCAAAGCGGGCACCCCCAAGGTGTGTCCAGATGTGATGGGGGGGGGGGATTTTAAGACTTTTATATATAATTAATATTATTATTTTTTTTTATTATCTTTTGGCCAATAAAGGTAATAGCAGGCATTAGAGCTGCACGATTAATTGTCAGGAATCGTTACTGTGATTTTTATTGTTGCGATCTTGAGAAGTGTTTCACGATTCTTTCTATGCAAAGAATCCTCTGCTCTTCCGAAGCCGCAGTCTTCCAAAGGAAGAAAAAAAAAAACAGGGCAGTCTGCCAAGAATCACAACATTCTTTAACAGTGGAACTTAAGTATAAACATTGTACCAATTTATTAAATAAACAGACTTCATGTGTAAATGAGGAAAGTTTAACCTCTTGCCGACTGGCTCACGCTGATATACGTCGGCAGAAGGGCACGTGCAGGCATATTAACGTAACTGTATATTGCCCTTTTAAGAAGCATTTTGCAAGCGTGTGCACTCCGTGAGTGTGATCGCGGGTCCCGCGAACTCTGTCCGCAGGAATACCTGCGATCATCTCATGGAGTGGAAGAACAGGAAAATGCTGATGTATAATCATTTCCCCATTGTGCCTAGTGACACTGATCACAGATCCCTGTAATCAGTAGCGGTGATCAGTGTCGTGCCACACATAGCCCCCCCACAGTTACAATCACTCCCTAGAACACACTTAACCCCTTCACTGCCCTCTAGGGGTTAACCCCTTCACTGCTAGTCACATTTACACAGCACTCAATACATTTCTAATCGCACTGATCGCTGTATAAACGTGAATGGTCCCAAAATAGCACCAAAAGTGTCCGATCTGTCTGCTATAATGTTGCAGTCACGATAAAAATTGCTGATTGCAGCAATTACTAGTAAAAAAAAATTTTTTATAAAACTATCCCCTATTTTATAGCTGCTATAATGTTTGCGCAAACCAATCAATAAACGCTTATTGTGTTTTTTCTTTTTTTTTTTCTTTTACCAAAAATATGTAGAAGAATAAGTATGGGCCTAAACTGAGGGGGGAAAAAAGTGTGTGGTTTTTATTTTTTATTTTTTTTATACATTTTTTGGGATATTTTATTATAGTAAAAAATTAGTTTTTTATTTTTTTGTAAAAATTTTCGCGCATATATAATAATATTATATATATATATATATATATATATATATATATATATCTCGCAAAAAATAAAAATCGCAGAGGTGATCAAATACCACCAAAAGAAAGCTCTATTTGTGCGGAAAAAACAAACGTCAATCTTGTTTGGGAGCCACATCGCAGAACCGTGCAATTGTCCGTTAAAGCGACGCAGTGCCGAACCGCAAAAAGTGCTCTGGTCTTTGGCCAGCCAAATGGTCTAAGGCTTAAGTGGTTAAAAACTAAACCTTTTTCTGACATTTGTTGGTTTCAAGTTAAAATCGTTTAATTTTCTAGCAAAAAAATAAAAAATTAGAACCCCCAAACAGTATATATATATATATATATATATATATATATATATATATATATATATATATTATTTTTAGTAGCGACCCTAGAGAATAAAATGGTGGCTGTTGCAAAATTTTATGTCGCACTATATTTGTGCAGCGGTCTTTCAAATGCAATTTTTATTTTTTTTTGTAAAAAAAACTAACCTGTAAAGTTAGCCCAATTTTTAATTTTTTTTGTATAATGTGAAAGATTTTACGTCACGAGAATAGTGATCTTTTTATTCTAAGCAAAAAAATTGTGATTCTCCTTTTGTCCAGAATCGTGCAGCTCTATCAGGCATGCTTTTGTTTTGTTTTCTGTTCATATACAGACCGTTTACATGTGTAAAAATTACTGACAGGTTAGTTTTTAATCTGTGAAATATGATCTTCATGACATTCTTGCTAGTCGCTGCAACAGGTAACCCCAGTTCACACTCCCCTAACAGTTGTAGGGACATTTGCTCTGTACCTTTCAATGGTACTGATGTCTAGAATTCTGTGACCCTACAATTATAGAGTTTGCCTTGTTATCGGAGTCCTCCTTAGGTTCTCTGGGTGAGGCTGCATCCCTTGCCTTATCGACTGCGGTCTCTACTACAGTTACACAAGACCTTGTGGCCATATTCACCCAGTTTTTCTCTGGTTCTGTCCACAGAGGTTCTAACCGTGCTCACATCCATTTCCTTGCAGTGTCAATTGCTTATCTACTAACAGCCTTTTTTTTAAATACTTTTCTACAAGTTAATTTTTTTTTTGCTAGAAAATTACTTAGAACCAAATATTATTATATATTTTTTTTCTCTTTAGTTCATTGATGGACACAGCTCCTTTAAATCTTGACCTTAGGGTTATCATGCCACCTTCAGGAGAGGACTAGACAGAACATGTAAAAATAGCAAGTCTGCACAGCACAGCACCGCACAGGGGGCGGTCCCATTGGCTATAACCCCTCACCCTGCTTCCACAGCTCAGTTTTTTTCTGCCTAGTGTAGGACCTGGCTCCGTGAGGGGAATTTTTTTTTTTTTTTTCTGCAATTTTGATCCTGTGATCTACAATCAACAGCCGGGCTGGGGGAAAGGCTGGATTATATAGATCATTGCAGTCTCCCCAGCCTAGCCATTGAGCGTGAGCAGACCCTAGCTATGTGCTGGGTCAGCCACGACATGCCCCTTATGGTCCAGGAGCGGCCGGTGGGCTATATGCTTCAGGGCACACATATGACCGGGCTACTGCTGTCTGTAACAGTGTGCCGTGGCCAACACCCACTCCGTACTGCTCGGGTGATGGGTCTGTGGTGGAATGCGTCTAGCAGTCCTGACAGGAAGGTAAAATATGGATCCCCCGGCCTCGGCAGGATGGAGCAGCTGGGCATTCCCTGGGAGGTCAACCAGGGGGGTCTCTCGCTCTCCCTTTCCTTTCTAATGCATTCCCTCCTCCCCCTGCTGGGACCACTGTGTGACTGGGCATGAGGTGCGGTGTATGTACCTGGCCGGGGGGGCTCTGGGCCTTGGCGGGGGGTGTTGCGCTGGCTGTCAGGGTCCGCTTTTTTCTTTACCTGCTTTTTTTCCTGTCACAGTGAGGTAATCGGGGTGTTTGCCATGAGGGGAGTCTGCCGCGCGGGCTGCGGCCATTTTCCTGTAGCCTTATGGGGTGTATATGCTGTCAGCCATTTTCTAGAAGGTTCGTGGCCATTTTCTTGGTGATTGTTTTGCTAGAACGGCCGGTACTTTGTGACTGATACAGGGCAGAGCAGACGGCGGCAGTCAGAAGCCAGTGCTTCTTCCCCAGACATCCCTGCTATTGCAACTGGCTCACCTGCACAAAATGCAGTGCCTATGGATGTTTTGTCGTTGGTCCTGGAGACCTTTGTTGCCAGGGTTGCGGGTGCAAGGGGGTAAACGCCCCCTGTCTTCTGGGGAAAGCTCTGATTCAGATCTGGGCCCTGCGGTGACAGACGGCCCCTGTTCTAATGTGTCAGAGGATGCGGACCAGGACCGTTTGCACAGTTAGAATGGTTAGCGCAGCCCGCCTGGCTCGGCAGGTAAGCGTTTCCAGTCCGACAAGGCACCAGCTGAAGGACAAAAGCAACAAATCAGCCTGCGAGCAAAAATGTTACCGCATGAAGGGTTGCCCCCGCCCGACTCTCTCGAGTGGGGGGTCGCCTTGGGGAGTTTGCAGCTTGGTGGACCTCCCTACTGTCCGACCAGTGGGTTTGCGAACTGGTTTCATCGGGATACAAGATTCTTTCCCTCCAACCTTCATCTGCTTCTGGCTCATTGGGAAGCCCTGTTCGGGGCAGTACAGGACCTGCTGCTGCGCGGGATGATAGTACCTGTACCAACGCTGGAAAGTTTTCAGGGATTCTACTCCAATCTGTTTGTAGTCCCAAAGAAGGAAGGGGTACGTTCAATCCTGGACCTCAAGGCCCTCAACAGCTTTGTGAAAGTGCAAAGGTTCAGGATGGAATCAGTTGCTCCGTGGTCGCTGCACTCCATCAGGGGGACTTCCTGGCGTCCTTGGATATCAAGGATGCATACTTACATGTACCTATATGCGCACGGGAGCCGACACGCGCGGCAGCTCCATTGTTGCAAATGCCGCGCTCAGTGCGCCTGCGCATGCGCCATAGACAGCGGTGCCTGTCTTCAGGCAAATATCTCCTAAACCGTATAGGTTTAGGAGATATTTCTTGGACCTACAGGTAAGCCTTAATCTAGGCTTACCTGTAGGTCAAAGTGGTTTGTAAGGGTTTACAACCACTTTAAGGCTTAGGCGGCGTACACACGCGGGGACTGTCTGCCGAAACTAAGTTCGTCAAACAGTCCGCTCAAACTTTTGAATGAACGAACACGCCCACACACGGCACTTTTTGAGCGGACAAATACGGCAAACTTTGTTCGTCGTACTAAGTCCGCGCAACTTTTGAAATGAGCGGACTCGCCCACACATGAGGCAACAGTCCGCTCATTTCGAGCGCGTGTCAAGGTAGGCGGGGCCCGCGACGGAGACGTCGCGGGCTCCGCCGCCTGGAATGGACTTAAAGGGGAACCCCAACGCCGAAAAAAATCGGCGTGGGGGTCCCCCCAAAGTACACAACAGACCCTTGTCCGAGCACGCTACCCGGCCGGCCAGGAAAGGGGGGCGAGCGAGCGCGCCCCCCCTCCTGAGCCGTACCAGGCCGCGTGCCCTCAACATGGGGGGTGCCTTGGGGAAGGGGGGGCCGCGCGGCCCCCCCACCCCAAAGCACCTTGTCCCCATGTTGATGAGGACAAGGGCCTCTTCCCGACAACCCTGGCCGTTGGTTGTCGGGGTCTGCGGGCGGGGGGCTTATCGGAATCCGGGAGCCCCCTTTAATAAGGGGGCCCCCGGATACCGGCCCCCCACCCTATGTGAATGAGTATGGGGTACAATGTACCCCTACCCATTCACCTGTAAAATAAAAGTACCCAAAAAAAAAACACAACACACGAGATAAAATATTTTATTGCACAGCTCCGGGGGTCTTCCGTCTTCGGGGGTCTTGTCCGCCTCTTCGGTTCTTCTGCCGGGCCACCGCGCCTTCTTATAGCTCTTTTGCAGGCGTTGGCCCGGTCTTCTGTCGCCGCCTTCCGTTCTTCTGTCAGCCTTCCGTTCTTCTGCCAGGCCACCGCGCCTTCTTATAGCTCTTTTGCAGGCGGTGGCCCGGTCTTCTGTCGCCGCTGTCGCCGCCGCGTTCCGTTCTTGTTCTTCTTGTTCTTCTTCTTCTTCTCCAGGAGATGTTGACACGTCGCTCTCTCCGGCCGGAATGCCAGAGCCGCGCTGAGCGGCCACTTATATAGTGACAATGGGGCGGTGTCACATGGTATATGTCACATGGGTTGGTCACATGGTGACCCCGCCCCCTTACAATGTCATAGTCCCCATGTGACATCAACCCATGTGACCAACCCATGTGACATATACCATGTGACACCGCCCCATTGTCACTATATAAGTGGCCGCTCAGCGCGGCTCTGGCATTCCGGAGAGAGCGACGTGTCAACATCTCCCGGAGAAGAAGAAGAAGAACAAGAAGAAGAACAAGAACGGAACGCGGCGGCGACAGCGGCGACAGAAGACCGGGCCACCGCCTGCAAAAGAGCTATAAGAAGGCGCGGTGGCCCGGCAGAAGAACGGAAGGCGGCGACAGAAGAACGGAAGGCGGCGACAGAAGACCGGGCCACCGCCTGCAAAAGAGCTATAAGAAGGCGCGGTGGCCCGGCAGAAGAACCGAAGAGGGGGACAAGACCCCCGAAGACGGAAGACCCCCGGAGCTGTGCAATAAAATATTTTATCTCGTGTGTTGTGTTTTTTTTTTGGGTACTTTTATTTTACAGGTGAATGGGTAGGGGTACATTGTACCCCATACTCATTCACATAGGGTGGGGGGCCGGTATCCGGGGGCCCCCTTATTAAAGGGGGCTCCCGGATTCCGATAAGCCCCCCGCCCGCAGACCCCGACAACCAACGGCCAGGGTTGTCGGGAAGAGGCCCTTGTCCTCATCAACATGGGGACAAGGTGCTTTGGGGTGGGGGGGCCGCGCGGCCCCCCCTTCCCCAAGGCACCCCCCATGTTGAGGGCACGCGGCCTGGTACGGCTCAGGAGGGGGGGCGCGCTCGCTTGCCCCCCTTTCCTGGCCGGCCGGGTAGCGTGCTCGGACAAGGGTCTGTTGTGGACTTTGGGGGGACCCCCACGCCGATTTTTTTCGGTGTTGGGGTTCCCCTTTAAGTCCATACCAGGCGGCGGAGCCCGCAACGTCTCCTTCGTGGGCCCCGCCTACCTGGAGACGCGCTCGAAATGAGCAGACTTTCCTCCGAGCGGGAACAGTTTGCTCATTTCGAAAGTTGCCTACACACGGGCGGACTGTTCGCTCAAACCAAGTTTCAGCGGACAGTTTTTCGGAATTTCCGAAAAACTTTGTTCGTCAAACTGTCCGCTGAAACTGTCCGCTGAAAGCCCACACACGGGCGGACTGTCCGCTGAAACACTGTTCAGCGGACAAAGTTGAGCGAACAGTCCCCGCGTGTGTACGCGGCCTTACCTGTAGGTCCAAGAAATATCTCCTAAACCTATACGGTTTAGGAGATTTTTACCCGAAGACAGCCACCACTGTCTATGGCGCATGCGCGTAGACAGCGGCGGGCAGGCGCACTGGGCAGGCCACAGATCGCAGCGATATGCCGCGAGTGTCGGCTCCAGTGCGCATGCGCGGGAGTGACGTCCTCATGGCTCAGAATTACAGTGCCGGAGCAGCTCCAGGATACATGGCAGCGGCGAAGAGGAAGACGGAGGACCGCTTCGGGGGCTTCGTTCTCAGGTAAGTTATTCATAATGAGTTAGTATGCTATGCATACTAGCTCATTATGCCTTTGCCTTTACAGGGTGTGTTTTTTTTTCCCTTTACTTCCTCTTGAAGGCAACGCGGGATCACAATTGTGGGTTACTTAGACGACCTCCTTCTGAGGGCAGCTTCCGCCTCAGAATTAAGGGAGGACGTAGCGATCACCATACAGACTCTCCGGGAGTTTGGTTGGGTACTGAATCTAAAAAAGTCGGTGTTAGTGCTGACTCAAAGCCTGGAGTACCTGGGCTGACAGACCGAGGTCTGTCAGACTCGGTAATTTCCACTATGCTGAGGGCATGGAGGTCCTCTTCTCTGAAGATTTAACATCGTACATGGAAGGCTTACATCTCCATGTGTGAGGAGATGGGGTGACGTCCGTGCACATACTCAGTTTCCAGGATCCTGCTGTTTTTACAGCGAGGAGAGGATCAGAAACTTTCCTTGAGCACCATCAAGGGCCAGATATCAGCCTTGGCTGTCTCTTTCCAACGTCCCTTGGTGACTCACTCATTGAGTACATTTGTGCAAGGAGTTTGACACGTAGCCCCTCCGGTTCAACCACCGCTACCTCCGTGGGATTTGAATCTGGTGCTATCGGTTCTTCAGAAACCGCCATTTGAAAATATTAGGGAGATTCCCTTGTTGACTCTTTCTTGGAAAGTAGTCTTTCTGGTAGCTATTACATATGCCAGGCGGGTTTGTGAGTTGGCAGCCTTGTCATGCAAGTCTCCTTACTTGGTCCTCCACAAGAATAAGGCGGTGCTATGTCCGCAGCTCTCTTTTCTTCCAAAGGTGGTTTCGGCCTTCCATCTAAAATGAGGACATCATGTTACCATCCCTATGTCCTAAGCTGACACATCTGAAAGAAGTTACTTTACATTCCCTGGATGTGGTCCAGGCTCTACGGGTGCATCTGTCTGCTACGGCTCCTTTCCGGAGGTCAGACTTTTTGTCTCGGTGGCTGGTCTGAAGAAAAAGGTCTGGTGGTCTTGTCGACCACCATCTCTCGGTGGATCAGACAAATTGTGGTTCAGGCCTATGCCTTAAAGGGGTGGGTACCCCCTTTGTCCTGTCGCAGCTCATTCCACCTGGGCAATTGGAGCCTCCTGGGCTATCCGACATCAAGCGCCTGTTTCCCAGGTGTGTAAGGCAGCGACATGGTCGGCCGTTCACACTTTTACAAAATTCTACAAAGTTGAAGCAAACGCATCTTCGGATGCTTGCTTTGGCCGCAAGGTTTTTCAGATGGCGGTGTAAGGTTGTAATTGAGACTTTCATTAAGTTACAAGTTTGTGAATGCATTTTTTTTTTTGCATAAGTTGGCCGCAGGTTTTAATGGCAGCCGTTTAAGGTGGCAACTTCTCTGTTTGAAGAGTTCCTCTTGTTGTGGCTGAAGTTATTTCTTTCTGTTTCCACCCCTCCCCCTTTTATTCTTTCTTTTTTTACACTGCTTGTGGATGTCCCTAAGGTCAAAATTTAAAGGAGTTGTCTCCGTCAATGAACGAAAGAGGAAATGGGATTTATGTACTCGCCGTAAAATCCTTTTCTCTGAAGTTCATTGACGGACACAGCACCCACCCCTCCTAGTTTTGTTTGTACTGCTTTTTTGATGAACTGAGCCACAGGAAGCAGGGTGAGGAGTTATAGCCAGTGGGACCACCTCCTGGGTGGTACTGTGTAGTCTTGCTGTTTTGCATGTTCTGCCTAGTCCTGAAGGTGGCGTGATAACCGTAAGGTCAAGATTTAAAGGACTTGTATCCGTCAATGAACTTCAGAGAAAAGGATTTTACAGTGAGTACAAAAATCCCAGTTTTTTTCTAACACCCTAGAATAAAATGGTGGTCGTTGCAATACTTTTTGTCACACCGTATTTGCGCAGTGGTCTTACAAGCGCACTTCTTGTCTTATTTTTTAATTAAAAAAAAAACAGTAAAGTTAGCCAAATTATTTTTTTCACATTGTGAATAATAATATTATGCCAAGTAAATTGATACCCAACATGTCATGCTTCAAAATTGCACCTGCTCGTGGAATGGCGACAAACTTTTACTCATAAAAATCTCCAAAATTTACCAGTCTTGAGTTGCAGAGGAGGTCTAGGATTAGGATTATTGCTCTCACTCTAACGATCAAGGCGATACCTCACGTGTGGTTTGAACATCGTTTTTCAAATGCGGGCGCTACTCACGTATGTGTTCGCTTCTGCACACGAGCTCGTCGGGACGGGGTGCTTAAAAAATGTGTTGTTTTTTTTTTTCATTTTATTTTAGATTTTTTATTTTGACAGTTTAAACAAAAAATAAAATTGGGTCACTTTTTATTCCTATTGCAAGGAATGTAAACCTCCCTTGTAATAGAAAAAAAGCACCTCAGATCTCATATTTACACTAAAATGCAAAAAAATAAAAAACCTTTTTTAAGAGCTATGGGCGGAAGTGATGTTTTGACATCATTTCTGCCCTTCCATGCTATGGAGCCGAGCAGGGACCATCTTCCCCCTCAGTCGACAGCCAGGTATCCATGGGAGAGGATGCGATCATCTGGTAGCGGTGGGGGGGAGGCGGCACCTCTCCTGCCGCAGATAAAAGTGATCTTGTGGCAAATCCACCATGGAGGTTACCTTTTATCTTAAAGAGACATGCACTCTGTTCCTGAAAATACCAAGGTTATGGCAGCTAGCTGCTGCCATAACCCTGTTTTTTTGCATCAAAGTACCAGCGTACGGGTATGCCGATTTGCGTCACGTGGTTAAAGGAGAGCATTTCAGCTCCTATTGATGCGGTACATTCTACTCAGCTGTCTTTAATATTTAGGTCTTTCAGAGCTCTTAGAATTGCAAAGACCTGCTCTTTGAGGTATTCCATGTAGATTAAAAGCACTCTGATGGGTCCTGGAAACCCCCTGCGCCCTAACTAGGTTTTGGGAAGGACTTTGATAAACAGTGGTCTATATCCACTGTGGATCTGCCAGTGGCCCACCGTAACAGGGAAACGACTAGGCATTCTAGGATTCTCCCACCCAACAGTTAGAATCCCCCTGCAAAACCCAGTATTTGCTGGTGAGCCCTGCCCTTAGCCCTATTTTGCTTGAGCGGAATTGTCTAAATGACTCAAAAGGATACCCCCACCACTGCAGGGAATCCTTACCTTATTGAGTGTGTAGAGCAGATGTCTGGAGGTTTAGAGTTTAGCTGTTATGGCCTGCTGGTAGCATCTAGGACAGGGGTCTCAAACTGGCATCCCTCCAGCCGTTTGCAAAACTATAATCAGACACTTACCTATCCTAGAGTTCAGCGATGCGGGGAAATCAAAGCCCCGTTCATCTCCCCCCTCCGCTCCGCGGCGCCGGCATTTTAACTGTGGGTGTCCAGCAGTGGCTTCACAGCTGGGCACCCACTGCGCAAGTCACGCGATGTGCTGTGACTGGCTGTGCAATCATCTGGGACCTGTCGTGTCCCAGGTTGCCTAGAAGGAGGGTTGAGAGGTGAACTCCCTTTCTGCGCTGAGGGAAGATTTCGAGGGACCACATAGAAACAGCCATTATAAGGCAAGTAAAAAAAATAATTCTTTTTTTTTTTTTTTGGTGGCACTCCACTTTAATTTCCTCTCGTGTCCCTTTCCCTTGGTCAGGAAGTTGCCTGTCACTCTGTTGCAGGAGCATAGTATGCTGAAAGGCCATGCTCTTTAAACCAGTCTCTTCTCGGATTACCTCAGACCCTTCCTCTGCTGTTGTGGATCAGGTTCCTCCGCATAATAAACTTTCTGCCCCGAGTAACAGGTAGTTAAAGCGGAGGTCCACCCTAAAGTGGACCTTCCGCTCATTGGAATCCTCCCCCCTCCGGCGCCACAATTGGCACCTTTCAGGGGGGAGGGGGGTGCAGGTACCTGTACAGTACAGGTATCTGCACCCACTTCCGGCATAGCTATCTGCAGAATCTACGCCCCTTTCCGAAAGTCCCCCGCTATCTGCTGGGAAACACACAGATCCCAGAGGCAGCGGGACCATCCTTATTGCGCAGCGTGACTCGCGCATGCTCAGTAGGGAACTGGGAAATGAAGCCGAAAGGCTCCACTTCCTGATTCCCATACCCAAGATGGCGGCGGCAGCACCCGAGAGACGATCGAGAGATCGGCTTCGGGTGCCGACATCGCAGGCGCGCTGGGCGGGTAAGTGTCCTTATTTTAAAAGTCAGCAGCTGCAGTATTTGTAGCTGCTGGCTTTTAAAAAAAAAAAAAAAAAAACGCGGAACTCCCGGCGGACTCCCGCTTTAATGACTTTGTGAATCAGTCTTTATTATTGGGGAAAATTTCCGTTCCTTTTGTCCAGAAAGTCCTGTCATCGGGAGCTCACATCTACATTCTGTAGTCCCCAAGTAGGTGTTTCTTACTATATTGCAGGCCCCTGATACTTGGATAGGACTCCAGATATGGATACTGTTGAACAACATCATGGTCCTAGCAAGCCTCTACCATTGAGTAGGAACAGGAAGTTTTGCTGTGACGAGAAAAATTGTTTATTCTTATTTGGGAAGCAACCTTGTATTCCAGCCCTGTCCTCTCTGCTCACTTCAAGTGCTATCTTCAGAAGGCCAGTTTCTTTCAGCTGGCTTCTTCTAGACATAAGGGAGTGGTCCAGTCATCTGGGTGTGTTCTTCATGGAAGTTGGGGGAAGCACCATGACACCCTGGACCCTTCTGCATGCTGAACAAGCAAGTTTCCTGATGCAAGAAGCCTCTGGCATTAGAAAGGAATGGTCTAGTGACCCGTCTAGAGGTAGGCATTCCTGGCAGTTTTTCTTTGCTCTGTTTTAACCTGGGCAAATGTTCCTCGCCAACCTGATAACTTATGGTCCATACCCTACACACTCTGATTTCTCTGGATGTAGGAAGTCTGGAGCATCTCTAAGTTTTTTGACTGTTTGAGGCTCCTTGATAGGCAAGATATTTTTAGCAATTTTTATTATTTTTCTGCTGCTCGGTCAGCTCCGATCCTCCCCTTTTTTGCAGGTGCGGCCCTGATTCCCCTCTGCTGATAACTATCAGCTGGGGGCACACTTGCCGCCACCCACACCTCCACTGGGATACCTGCAAACCTGGAAGATGGATTAGGTGGAGTTATATGCAATGGCGGTGATGTGAACCTTGCCTGGCATGTCAGTGGACAGATGAGTCCTCCCCAGTCCCCTCCAGGTCACACAGGATTTGTGATCTGGGCGACATGGGTGGCCTCAGGGATCCCTCCTTCCTCCTTCCCTGGCAATCACAGCAGACTCCCTTTATATATAAATATACCACAGTCTATGAAGGCCTCCATTCAGTGGTCCAATTAATTGTGGAAACACTGGAAGTTGACACACATATACAGGGAACCAGGTGAGAACTCTTCATGCTGGGACAATCCTTACAAGGCTATCATTCCTTTATTTCTTTGGCTTAATGGAAACCCTCCCCTAGGGCTGCAATGATTAATTGATAATGAAAATCGCTGACTACGATTTTAATTATCGATTAGTTGGTTCGCACCTTCCTCCCTGTCTGTCCATTAAATAAATCCTCCTTCTGCCTGTGTACAAGGTGCTGCCGTATGTTACGAGGCACATCCTCGCCTCTCCTCCTCGCCTCTCCTCTGATGTCCGCTTCCCACTTATCTTCTCAGCCCCACCTGCTGCTGTCTCAAGGAAACAGAGGCAAGAAGCAGCCGCGAGGGGAGCTGAGCTGGCGAGCTGCACACTTGACTGTGAAAGGTAGCGGCTAATAGAACAGTAAAATAAAACCTAAAACGTACATTCATTTTTATGACAGTGCCCCATCCTAACACTCCTACGTATTCCTGGGGGGGGGGGGGGTGCTCCATCATTGGTGTTCCGGGGAGGTGGGTGGAATAGTCGTGTCCCATCATTGATTTTCCTGGGAGGGGGAGAATAGTGCCCCATTGGTGTTCCTGGGTGGGTGAGGGGAATAGTGTCCCATGATTGGTGTGTTATTCTGCAGTTTGCGTGTAACACTCAGCTTTTTTCATTCTTACTTTTAAATAAATGGAAAAATGGCATATTACGTTTTTTTTTTTTAAATGATTTTATCTGCTTAATCGAAAAAAATGATCGTCTGATTAATCGATTATGACAATAATCGTTAGTTGCAGCCCCCCCCCCCCCTTCTTCTTATTGGGTCTTTTTGTGGCTCACCCTTAGGCTCCATGCACACTGGAGCTCATGAACTACAGTTTATTGGAGTTTGGGCGTTTTCTTTTTTTTTTTTTAAAAGCCCATAAACTCCACTCGACTAGCCTATGTGTTGCACACATGGACGTTTTTCTAGCTTTAATGAGCAGTGGTGTTTATGGGCTTTTTTCTGAACGCCAGAAGTTCTCGTTTAAAGTGGCGTTTTTCACTGCCAAAAAACGACAAACGCCGATAAACTATTATAAATGCTCATAAACACGTGTTTATTAGTGTTCGGCATTCTATTTTTTCAATGCATGTGGGAGTTTGGAATGCACTGTGGGATTTTTGGAGTGTCCTCTGTGTATTTTTATTGAAACCGCCCATAAATGCTAACGCTCATAAACGCTAGTACAAAACGCTGTTAAAAGCACGTTTTTCAACCGGCGTTTTCTGCCAGCAATCTGGCGTCCAGAAAAGGCTTTTTTGAACTTCAGTGTGCATAACAGTATAACACCATTCCTGGGGACTGGGATTGAAACCAAAGGGCGGTTTGCCTCACATCAGTAGTTGCTCAATCCATCTTCTACCAAGAGACATGTATGTATATATATGTTTTTAAAATATATATATATATATATATATTAGAGAGACAGAGAGATATTTATTATATACACTCTTTTGAACATCTTAACCATACATTGGTTTCCCTGTTAGTGCAAGGTAAGAATGTATGGGGGTTATTTACTAAAGGCAAATCCACTTTGCACTACAAGTGCAAAGTGCACTTACTGTAGATCCGAGGGGGACATCCAAGGAAAATGAACAGCATTTTAGCTTGCATGTGATTGGATAATAAAATCAGCAGAGCTTCCCCTCATTTCAGATCTACCCCTCAGATTTACAGCGACTGCACCTCTGAGTGCACTTTCAGTAACTGTGATTTTTTAACCTGTTAAAATTGTAAAAAAAAAATACATTTTTTTTTCTTCGGGCATTAGGCATAGTTCCACCATGAAAGGTTTGGCCTCTTCTGATGCCATTTTTATGTGTTGGTCCTTGAGGTTGATCTGCAGGCAGCCCTTAGTTCTTTTTTGCATTGGGCCTGTTTGCAGTTGTTTGCTGTTGCCCAACCCTCAGTTGGGCTGCTTTTGGACATCCCAGTGGTGAAGACTTCCAGTGTTCCTCAATGGATGAGAAGTTTAATTCAATTTTATACTCTCCATAAAATCCTTTTCTTGGAGTCCATTGAGAGACACAGGTCCCACCCCCCTGTGTTCATGGGATTTGTACTATTTTCTGCAAAACTGAGGCATGCTGGCTGTAGGAGGAGTTGTCCCTGGGCTGGCCTACAACTATTTTATTTTTATTTATTTTTTTGTTTTCCAGTATCCATTAATGTAGGTGGCAGTATAACATAATAGTAAAGGTGTCCTATGTCCCACAATGGACTCCATTCTAGTGAGAGCTTGTTTTTGTTTGCATATTCCACCTAAAGAGGATCTTTCTCCCTTCCTAGCTGCATCTAAGCCACCAATGCTGCCTTTTGCAACTTTTGCATCAGTGCTTCTGGACAGACTGTACTTGAACCCAACTGCATGGAAGATACAGGGCCAGTCTGTAAGTTTGCTGTGAACACTTAACTCTGCGTCAGAGTACAGCACTACAGTGAGATGCAGTTAGCAGCAAACCACTATACAGTTCCAAGGCCGTGGTACATCTGGTAGAGCCCTGCCCATGAGGACCCCTACCATGGTGGAGGGTTATGGTCTTTCAAAATAGATAAAGTTGGGTATATATTAGCTTGCGAAGGAGGGCTCAGAAACATGGAGGGGATAGGCTGGGACTGAGCTCCTTCCCTTGCATAGGGGTCATCCCCAATACTTGGCTAGTCCCTGGATCCTTTATCCCGGTTTTGCTGTTGAGAGTGATGGGAGGTGTGAATCCTTTAGCCAGCAACAGTGTTTTGCACAGCAGCTGAGCCACTTTAAACATGTATGGCCCCCATGGAGCGCTCTGCAACTTTTTCCCTTTTTACTGGGACATTCTTTTGTAGCAACCCTGTCGTACTGCTACACATTGAGAAACTTGGGCATACTGTTGCCCATGCTGTGTACTAGGTCATGCCCCAGAAGTGCTTCTTGTTCTCCCTTAGCTGTGGGCACCATTTTAGGCATATGCTTTCAGCAGACTCTTCAGGAAACAATCTCTCCTCCACTGCTGGGCTCTTGGATTATCACAAGCCCTTGAGTTATCCAGCAGCCTTCACTTATGCGATGCAGATCAGCTGCGGCCCTTCTGTGCCAAAGCTTGGGTCAAGGGTACCACTCAGGGGTTCCTTTCACCCACATGATGTGTGTCAGGCACAAAGGCACTAGGACAAGGGAAAAGGCCAGCACACAATGTGCAGAGGGCCACGAAAGTGTGACTTGGGCTTCCCCTAGTACCTCAACTTCATTGTCCTCTGACCTCTACTTCTCAGCATCCTTCCTTAACCACTCGGATACAGTTCATCCCTCCCTTTTTAATTTTTTTTTTAACTAGCTATGGCCAAGGGGAGTATAAACATTTTGGCAGTGAGTGTCAGTTGTGTCCCATCATTAATTTTAGAGGAATACGTGTCAATTGGAGGAGTAGCGCCCAATGCTGGTGTCCATGTGAGGATTAGTGCCCCATCATTGGTATCCATTGTAGAAATAGTTCCTCATCGATGGTGTCAATGGGGAGGAATGGTGCCCCATCATTGGTATTTATTGTAGGAATAGTGCACCAAGGACAAGATAAAGGCAAGCAAAAGGCCGCTTCCAGCCCCCGGGCCACAGTTTGGAGACCACTGCTTTTTAGAGTGATCTGGACAGCCAAGAAAAAGGAAGAAAAATGCATGCTACAGAGTATTCTGAACAATAAAGAATTGCTATAGCCTTTTTTTTTCTTTCTTTTTTTTTTTTTTTTCTTTTTAGTTTTTTATTACACAAAATTCTATTGTGGAGCTGATGAAGGTCTCTATGCTGATAGAAATCACTGGATGCTAAGATCTTAAACTCCCCTAGTTGGCATCCCCTTCTGAATCACTTTCAGACTTTGCTACGGTGGAAGTCTTGCTCCTGGATAATAAGGAGGGAAAGGAAGAAGTGAAGGGGGAACAGGAATTGTTGGAGGACTCCTCCCGGGATGATGATCAGTCAGCTACAATATCTCCTAGACTGAAGGAAACCATCACGTTTTTGGTAGATGTGGTACATATATAAAAGAAAACAAGATTACTACGCAAAAATAATTTAATGAAAAAGTTTTAAAAATACATCAAAGTTGCATGGTATTCCGTTTCGGGCTTAGGCAGATAACGCCCTTCTTCAAAGACCAAATGCCTATAAATGACCATATACAATGATGAATATATAGCTCTTATACATCTTTAAACAATTAAGCAATCCATAATCAATTACTATATAAGTACTTGTACAAAATTCATTATTACTATATAACCTAATCTAATATTAAAGCGAAAAAATCAACAGGTGTCTCAGATCTCCCACACCACATCAGAACACTGTCGGCTAGGGATCTTCTGTCAAAAATAGGAAAGGGGGGGGGGAAAAAAGGAAACAAAAAAGCTTAACCTATATCTAGAAATATCAATCTATATGTTATTTTAAATATATTATTGGAATCATTGGATATTAATATCCTACTTTCTTATATAAAAAAAACGAATATGTACATACAGTATATATGCCAAAATTATTGCAAAAAACATGACTAAAAAAAATAAAAATATATAGCTCAATAAAGAATCTCTCACAGAGAAATGTAAACCAAATCTGAATTTAAAGAGGAAGTAAACCCTGATGGGTTTACTTCCTCTTTTTTTCCCTGCAAAGGTAAAGCATAATGGACTACTACGCATCGCATAGTAGCTCATTATGTGTCACTTACCTGACACAGGAGCCAGCGAAGTCGCCGCTGATCCCTGTAGTCCGCCGCATCCATCTTGCTGGTGGCGTCTCGCAGCTCCGACCAATGACAGCGGCGAAGCCGCGATGACGTCACTCCCGCGCATGCGCACGGGAGTCGCGTCTCGCAGCTCTGCCATTCAGAGAACCCGCGATGACGTCACTCCCGCGCATGCGCACGGGAGTCGACAAATTAGGCAAATCCATTCTTGGATTTGCCGCATTTAGTGCGCCTGCGCGCCGCTGTCTACGGCGCATGCGCCGTAGACAGCGGTGCCCATTTTCGGGCAAATATCTCCTAAACCATATAGGTTTAGGAGATATTGCTTGGACCTACAGGTAAGCCTTAATCTAGGCTTACCTGTAGGTCAAAGTGGTTTGAAGAGGTTTACTTCCTCTTTAACCCTTTTAGTATGTAGGGTTTGCAACTGATGAATCCAATTAACCTCTCTTTTTCTCAACTCCCTACTCCCTACTTCCTCCCCGTCTATTCCTGGGTATACCATCTATCACCATATAACTTAGTTGTGATACCGTATGCCCTTTTCAATTAAGTTTTGCGCCAGTGGTGATTTATCCAGTTTATCCCTAATGGCGTATTTGTGTCTAGCAATACGGTCCTTGACCGTCTGTATAGTTTCCCCTACATACAAAATCCCACATGGACATTTGATAATGTACACTACATAAGAGGATTGACAAGTGTAGTAATCTTTTATTGGTATGTCATAGTCTTTTTGTGGGTGAGAGAAACTCTTACCCTGATCATACTAGTACATTAACTACAACAAGGAAATTAGCCTTTCTTCTGTGGCTCCAAAAAAGTAATATGGGGAATAGGTGTACAATGTTGATCTGATTTTACAAGTCTATCATAAATTGTTCTCCCTCGATGATATGATTGCAAGGGAGGAAGATAAAATTCTGGAACCGTAGAGTAATTACTATTAACAGGCCAATGTTTTTTAATCGTATTGTATACTCTATTAGAATACGGGTGAAATCGGAAAATTAATGGCGTTCTCCGACCTGTGATTTTAGGCTTGCTGGATTGTAAATTATTACGTTCTTTATGAACTGTCTCAAGGATATCCACACTGTCGGAGCCTGCCCTCCATGTCATCTAATCAAACTTCATAAGTTTTGGGATTACTGGTAATTCTAGTTACACGTTTAAATTGTCTCTGAACGTTAATACTAGTGATGCACCGAAATTTCGGCCGCCGAAACATATCGGCCGAAAATGGCCCTTTCGGCAAAAAGCCGAAAGAGAATTTCCGCCGATACTGGTGCCGAAAATGGGGCGGGGCTTGCGGAGCTTGGCCCCACCCCCGGTGCCGCCCATCACGGGGGTGTCATTCTGTTTTTAGCTCTCCTCCTCCCCTCCCTCCTCACCTATGCTGCAGTCAGCCTGTGGGGTCTCGCTCTAAAGTCCCCCTCTCCACAGCGGTGGCTGCATATGTTTCCTCAGCCGATGTGTAACACATCGGCTGTGCAGGAGTTCGGGCACGATGTTTACTGTGAAAGTGAAACCAAAGGAGAGGCCTCTAGCAGTGTGTGCTGTGCTCTCTGCCTCCCCCTAGAGTGCAGTACCCAGCATGGAGATTAATGTACAGAGCTGCAGCTGCCAATTTTAAAAAAAGACTGTATGCATATATATGTGTGTGTGTGTGTTTGTATGCCTGTGTGTTGTATGTGTGTGTGCATATATATATATATATATATATATATATATATATATATATATATATATATTTTGTGTGTGTGATATGTGTGCATGTTTATATGTGTGTTAAGTGTGTATGTTTCTATGTGTGTGTGCGCGCATGTATGTGTTATATGTGTATTGTATGTTTATATATGTGTGTGCGTGTTTTTATATGTGTATGTTTATATGCACTGGTGAGGCACTGGTAGGCTGCTGGGCACAGTGAGGCTGCATTGATCTCCTGTAGCATGCCTGCAGTCTCTGGCCAGCTCCTGTAGCATGCCTGCAGTCTCTGGCCACCTCCTGTAGCATGCCTGCAGTCTCTGGCCACCTCCTGTAGCATGCCTGCAGTCTCTGGCCAGCTCCTGTAGCATGCCTGCAGTCTCTGGCCACCTCCTGTAGCATGCCTGCAGTCTCTGGCCACCTCCTGTAGCATGCCTGCAGTCTCTGGCCACCTCCTGTAGCATGCCTGCAGTCTCTGGCCACCTCCTGTAGCATGCCTGCAGTCTCTGGCCACCTCCTGTAGCATGCCTGCAGTCTCTGGCCACCTCCTGTAGCATGCCTGCAGTCTCTGGCCACCTCCTGTAGCATGCCTGCAGTCTCTGGCCACCTCCTGTAGCATGCATGCAGTCTCTGGCCACCTCCCTGTAGCATGCCTGCAGTCTCTGGCCACCTCCTGTAGCATGCCTGCAGTCTCTGGCCACCTCCTGTAGCATGCCTGCAGTCTCTGGCCACCTCCTGTAGCATGCCTGCAGTCTCTGGCCACCTCCTGTAGCATGCCTGCCGTCTCTGGCCACCTCCTGTAGCATGCCTGCAGTCTCTGGCCAGCTCCTGCAGGCATGCCTGCAGTCTCTGGCCAGCTCCTGTAGCATGCCTGCAGTCTCTGGCCAGCTCCTGTAGCATGCCTGCAGTCTCTGGCCAGCTCCTGTATCATGCCTGCAGTCTCTGGCCACCTCCTGTAGCATGCCTGCAGTCTCTGGCCATTTCCTGTAGCATGCCTGCAGTCTCTGGCCAGCTCCTGTAGCATGCCTGCAGTCTCTGGCCACCCCCTGTAGCATGCCTGCAGTCTCTGGCCACCTCCTGTAGCATGCCTGCAGTCTCTGGCCACCTCCTGTAGCATGCCTGCAGTCTCTGGCCACCTCCTGTAGCATGCCTGCAGTCTCTGGCCACCTCCTGTAGCATGCCTGCAGTCTCTGGCCACCTCCTGTAGCATGCCTGCAGTCTCTGGCCACTTCCTGTAGCATGCCTGCAGTCTCTGGCCACTTCCTGTAGCATGCCTGCAGTCTCTGGCCACCTCCTGTAGCATGCCTGCAGTCTCTGGCCACCTCCTGTAGCATGCCTGCAGTCTCTGGCCACCTCCTGTAGCATGCCTGCAGTCTCTGGCCACCTCCTGTAGCATGCCTGCAGTCTCTGGCCACCTCCTGTAGCATGCCTGCAGTCTCTGGCCACCTCCTGTAGCATGCCTGCAGTCTCTGGCCACTTCCTGTAGCATGCCTGCAGTCTCTGGCCACCTCCTGTAGCATGCCTGCAGTCTCTGGCCACCTCCTGTAGCATGCCTGCAGTCTCTGGCCACCTCCTGTAGCATGCCTGCAGTCTCTGGCCACCTCCTGTAGCATGCCTGCAGTCTCTGGCCACCTCCTGTAGCATGCCTGCAGTCTCTGGCCACCTCCTGTAGCATGCCTGCAGTCTCTGGCCACCTCCTGTAGCATGCCTGCAGTCTCTGACCACCTCCTGTAGCATGCCTGCAGTCTCTGACCATCTGCTGTAGCATGCCACCAGTCTCTGACCACCTGCTGTAGCATGTCACCAGTCTCTGACCACCTGCTGTAGCATGTCACCAGTCTCTGACCACCTGCTGTAGCATGTCACCAGTCTCTGACCACCTGCTGTAGCATGTCACCAGTCTCTGACCACCTGCTGTAGCATGTCACCAGTCTCTGACCACCTGCTGTAGCATGTCACCAGTCTCTGACCACCTCCTGTAGCATGTCACCAGTCTCTGACCACCTCCTGTATAAAAATATTTTTTAAAAACAGTCATTTTCGGTATCGGTGCTGTTTCGGTATCGGTTTCGGTTTTCGGCCTAGTGTATTTTTCATTTTCGGTATCGGTTTTGGCACCAAAAAACCCATTCAGTGCATCCCTAGTTAATGCGTGAAAAACGCCCCCTATTTATCAGCGTATAACACGCACCCCAAGTTTAGGAGGGAAGTTTAAGGGAAAAAAACTTACATTTTTAAATGCCCATCAATGCAGCCTTGTCCAGCGTCCATCTGCACACAATACCGGGCTAATGGCAGGACGTAAAGGCTAGGAGGCGGGACTGGGCATCACTACGAGTGGAGTCGAGTACACAGTACACTCAGCTTGGCTTAGCCAATGTCGGCGGCGCTTCTGTTGCCCCCACAGACAGCAGGATCGGCGTATAATGTGCATCCGCGATTTTCCCCTGCTTTTAAGGGGGGAAAAAGTGTGTTATACAGTACTTATCTACGTAGAAATGTGTTTTAAAAAGTTTTATTCAATGTGGCAGCCATTACTGTATGTTCCCAGTCTGGCCCCACATCAACTGGTAAAAGACTAATACAATTGTGAATCCGCAGAAGAGTGAGACCACACTGAAAAGCATATAGTGAGACCATACTGAAAAGCATATAATCAATCGTAACTTAGAAGAGTTGTCTCGGCCATGGTAATTAAGTTCTGTTAGTATTTTTTTTTTTTTTAATACATGGTACCTGTGGTATTCTACTTACTGATCTAGTAACCACTGTAGCTGGATTGTGATGTACAATTTTGTAGTGTATGGGTCATTCTCTTTATGATTACTTTCCTTGTTATACTGCCACATGTGGGTATGTTTTCTGTTTTCAAATTCAAACCCATTCCAGCACCTGCAAGTTGTAAGTAGTACTTCTCTTTAAATAAAAATAGTTTCCTCCAAAACCATTTTTAACAGGTCCAAATGAAAATAAATCTGGGTAGAATTGTATTTTTGTGAATTAATAACTGTCGGCAAGCTTCCATACACAATTCATGCGGAATGGCTGTATATAGATTAGCTACATCCCAAGTTACTAGTAATGAGTCTGGAGGAAATATTACATTACTAATTTTACTTAAGAAATCCTGAATATCTAGTATATTTGAACGAGTTTGAGTTATTAGATGTTGCAAACATTTTATTTAATGGGGTGTTCAGGGATCAAAAAAGTTTGTGTATTGATTAACTCCCTGAGATCTGAGGACTTTTTGACCCAAGATCTCATATTTAAGAGCATCTGTTATGCTTTTTTTTCCTGTGACAGTAAAAGTGACACTAGTTATTTTTTTAAAAGCACAGTGTAAAAAAAAAAAAAAAGTAGAAAATGGTAAAACAAATTAAGAAAAAATTTTTTTTTTTTTTTAATTTTAACCACTTAACAACTGCCCTAAAGCCGAATGACGGCTACAGGGTGGTTGCTTCACTCGTTGCTTCGTCATATGAAGTGCTCCCAGAATTCCGCTCTCGCGTGCCCCCTGGGGGGGCACACTCGAGAGCATCCGTGACCGCCGGGTACATCACGGGTGCATCACGGTGACGGAGTGATCACTTGTAAACAAACCGGCGTCCTGTTAGGACGCCGGTTCCTCCCTCCCCTCTCTGTATCGATCGGTACAGCGCAGGGGGAAGAGATCGGTGTCAGCAGCGCTGTGGGCTGCATCTGCAGTGCTGCCCACCGAAAATTAACCCCTCAATTCCCTGCCAATACTCTGCAACTCCCTGCCAATACTCTGCAATACCCCGCCAATACTCTGCCTGCCAATACTCTGCAATACCCACCAATAGCCTGCCAATACTCTGCCATAAATTGCCATACCCAGCCATACTCAGAGATAACCAGCCATAGTCGGTGATACCATGCAATACCCAGCCATAGTCGGTGATACCCTGCAATCATCGGCCATAGTTGGTGATATCCTGCAATACCCAGCCAGCCGTCATATGACATGCTTGAATTTGTGCAGGGATATCTGAATGATGGGTGTAGCTACAGGCATCATTCAGATATCAGCTTTTTCAGCCGGCGATTCCCTACACCATAAGAACAATCATAGGGGCTGTTCCACTGCTTGATCGTTCTTACAGGAGGCGAGAGGGGACATCCCCGCCACCCTCCGGTGCTTCTACCGTCTCGCCAATGCGATCAAAGCCAGAATCTTTTTTTTTTTTTTTTTTTTTTTTTCAGTCTTATTGACCCCATAACTCACTGTAAAGAGGACCTGTCCTGCCAAATTCCTATTACAAGGGATGTTTACATTCCTTGTAATAGGAATAAAAGTGATCAAAAAAATAATTTTGGGGAAAAAATGTCAAATTAAATTAAAATGAACAATAATAAAAAAAAATTTTAAAGCGCCCTTGTCCCCATGAACGCATACGTAAGTCCCGCCCACATATGAAAACTGTGTTCAAACCACACATGTGAGGTATCGCTGCAAACGTTAGAGCGAGAGCAATAATTCTAGCCCTAGTCCTCCTCTGTAACTCAAAACATGTAACCAGTAAAGCGTCGCCTATGGGTATTTTTAAGTAGCGACGTTTGGCGCCATTCAACGAGCGTGTGCAATTTTGAAGAGTGACATGTTGGGTATCTATTTACTCAGCGTAACTTCATCTTTCACATTATGCAAAAACATTGGGCTAATGTTACTTTTTTTTTTTCTATTTTTTTTTTTTAAGCACAAAACTTTTTTTCCCAAAAAAACACGTTCGAAAAATTGTTGCGCAAATACCGTGTGAGATAAAAAGTTGCAACGACCACCATTGTATTCTCTAGGGTCTTTGCTAAAAAAAACATATATAATGTTTTGGGGTTCTATGTAATTTTCTAGCAAATAAATGATGATTTTTATATGTAGAGAGAAATGTCAGAATTGGCCTGGGTGCTCCAGAATGCCTGATGGTGCTCCCTGCATGTTGGGCCTCTGTATGTGGCCACGCTGTGTAAAAGTCTCACACATGTGGTATGGCCATACTCGGGAGTTATAGCAGAATGTGTTTTGGGGTGTAATTTGGGGTATGCATATGCTGTGTGTGAGAAATAAACATATTTTGACAATTTTGTGAAAAAAAATAAAATAAAAATCTTAATTTTTAAAGAATTGTGGGGAAAAAAATGACAACTTAAAAAAAAACTCACCATGCCTCTTACTAAATACCTTGAAATGTCTTCTTTCCAAAAAGGGGTCATTTGGTGGGTATTTGTACTTTTATGGCATGTTAGGGTCTCAAAACTTGAAATAGGCCATCAGAAAGACCAAATAATATCCACCAATTTGTACTTATTTTTACCAAAGATATGTAGTAGTATAAATTTCGGCCAAAATTTATGAAGAAAAATTACTAATCTGCTAAATTTTATAACCAAAATGAAGAAAACTTAAATTTTTTTTTTTTTTTTTACAGAATTTTCGGTCTTTTTTTTTCTTTTATAGCACAAAAAATAAAAAAACAGCGGTGATTAAATACCACCAAAAGAAAGCTCTATTTGTGAAAAAAGGACAAAAATGTCATATGGGTACAGTGTTGCATGACTGAGTAATTGTCATTCAAAATGTGAGAGCACCGAAAGCTGAAAATTGGTCTGGTTATTAAGGGGGTTTAAGTGCCCAGTGGTCAAGTGGTTAAATTAGGTACAGCAAGAGAGCTCCAGACTTCCTCTGTAATTCTAAACATGCAACCTGTATTATTTGTTTAACCCTCACCTTTGGAGATTTTTAAGGGTACATTTTTTTTCGCCATTCCATGAGCGGGCACAATTTTGAAGCGTGACATGTTGGGTATCCATTTTCTCAGCATAACATGATCTTTCATAATAGAAAGTAAAAAAACGGCTAACTTTACTGTTTTCTTATTTTTTAATTAAAAAAAGTGTATTTTTTCCCAAAAAGAAAAAAATATGTTTGGGGGTTCTAAGTAATTTTCTAGCAAAAAATATTTTTTTTTTAACTTGTAAACACCAAATCTCAGATGCTCGGTCCTTAAGTGGTTAAATTGTTTTTTATATGGTCCCGCTTGGACTCCTTTTGTACAAACCGCTTAATATCCTCCTCGACTTCTACAATTCAGCGGAAGAACATGATGTGGGTGGAACAAAATTACTTTTATTTTGTAAATCTAAATTAGCAATAGATAAATCTAGTGGTCTAATAAAAGATACAAATCCTGTATCCATTTTAGCCTTAGGACGGAAATGCAAACTAAGAACTTGCATTTCTGTATCAGTTAAAGCGATAGATGAAATATTGTGTACCACACTTTGTAGTTAAGTCCTCTGTCTGTTCCTGGTACTAATTCCCCTTGTTACACCTTTTGGTTCTTCTTGCCTCCTCTCCTCCTATTTTTAAACTTAGGGGTCTATGATCCAAAAAAGACCCTCTAGGGGCATTGTGGAAGAACCTGTGGAGGATTTATGTATCGCTAAAAATACATAAGGATCAAGAAACACCCCCCCCCCCCCAGCCACCCTATTGTGTCTAGTACTGAGTCGGTTACTATGCCTATAGCTAAATATTTAAATCTTTCACACTGGGGCGGTAGCAGTAAAGCACCACTATTTTTTTCAGCGCTGCCCATTCATTCATTTCAATGGGCAGTGGTGGTGGAGGAGTGGTGTGTGTGTGTGTGTGTGTGTGTGTGTATGTGTGTGTGTGTGTGTATATACTGCTCCTCCACTTCCCCAAAGATGCTGCCTGCAGGACTTTTTTTTTTTTTTTCCCTCGGCATTTCACACTGGGGTGGCATGAGAGGCACTTTTCAGGCGCTATTTTAAACGCTAAGGCCGCGTACACACGCGGGGACTGTTCGCCCAACTTTGTTCGTCAAACAGTTTGAGCGGACAGTCCGCTCAAAATTAGCATGGACGGACTTGGCCACACACGACGAACGAACAGTCCGCTGAAACTTGCGCGATGACGTGAACGGCACGTACGACGGGACTAGAAATACGACGTCCTATACACTGCAATGCAACCTTCGCCGTGTAAATCCTTTCTGAGCATGCGCGGAACTTAGTTTGACGAACAAGCCTACACACGGGCGGACTGTCCGCTCAAACCAAGTTTCAGCGGACAGTTTTACGGAATTTCCGAAAAACTTTGTTCGTCAGACTGTCCACTGAAACTGTCCGCTGAAGCCCACACACGAGCGGACTGTCCGCCGAAACATTGTTCAGCGGACAAAGTTGGGCGAACAGTCCCCGCGTGTGTACGCGGCCTAAGATGCCTGAAAAGTGCCCCAGTGTGAAAGGGGTCTATGGCTGGGTTCACACCGTCCCCGCATCAGTCTCAGAGCAAGGGTCTGGTGCATCCTGGTTCACTCTTTTCAGGCCCAAATTTTGAGCTGAATTCAGACCTGAAACGGACCAAAAGACGCTCAGTTTTTCTGCAAAACGCACTGGACTTGCTGCGGAGATATGTGAACCGGCTCTCTATGGAGCAAAATCCCTGCATCCAATTCGCAGTGGTGTGAACGCACTACTTACAACTTGCAGGTGCTGAGATGGGTTAGAATGTGAGCCCCCCCCATGCATAAGCATGTGTTTTATTTATAATTGCAAATTATTTATTGATAACTGCAGTTTGGTACAGATTTATTGACGATGCATTCGCTATATGGGTGGGTGACCTCAAATCACTATCAATGTTTAATACATATTTGAACTACTTAATTCCTGGTCTGAAATTTTTATGTATCCATGGGCAAAATTGCAATACCATTCTTGGACACATTAACTATACAGAATGGGTATATTATCGGTGATATACAGGCGGTCCCCTAGTTACAAACATCTGACTTACAAACTGAGGGAGACAACAGGAAGTGAGAGGAAATCTACTCCTGGGAAGGGAAATTCATTCCTGTAAGAGTTATTATGGGAAAAAGGTCCCTCCACTAATGCTTTATCACCAAGGCTTGTTTCCACCACAACCCAAAATGTTCAAAATACAATTGTCATTGGGACAGAAAGTGGGGTGAAATCTTCTGAACAGGGGCACAGACAGCAAAACAAATGTTACAGGGATGGTAACCCTTCCCTGTGCTATCCAAAAAGCTTAAAAATTGTTTTCTTGGCTGGAGCTACACTTAAAAAAAAATGTACCTGTTCTGACGTACACACAGATTCAACTTAAGAACAAACCTACAGGTCCTATTTGTATCCTGGGAACTGCCTGTAGAAGGCCCACTGATCATAACCAATAGTTACACTTCTCCAGTTTCCATTCCCCTGGAATTTTCAAATCTATTCCTCTGAGCCAATTTAAACGTGTAACTAGAATTGCCAGTAATCCCGATTACAGATTGGATGAAATGGAGGGCAGGCTCCAACAGCGTTTATAGCCTTGAGACATGCTTCATAAAGAATGTATTGAAGAGGGATTCCACCTGCAAAAAAAAATATTTAAAAGCCAGCAGCTATAAATACAACAGCTGCTGACTTTTAATAGACACTCACCTGTCCCGGGGTCCAGCGATGTCGGCAGCCGAGATCGATCACTCGGGTCTCGGCTGCTGCCGCCGCCATTCTGGGTGAGGGAATCGGGAAGTGAAGCGTTGCGGCTTCACTTCCCGGTTCCCTACTGCGCACGCGCAAGTCATGCAGCGCACTAGGAGTGGTCTGCGCTGTCTCTGGGACCCATGTGTGTCCCAGCAGACAGAACGCCGGGACAGGAAATGGCATAGACTCCCGTAGGAGTCTATGCCTGGAAGTGGGTGCAAATACCTGTCTTAGACAGGTATCTGCACCCTCCTCCCCCCTGAAAGGTGCCAAATGTGACACCGGAGGGGGGGAGGGTTCAGATGAGAGGAAGTTCCACTTTAGGGTGGAACCCCGCTTTAATTTACAATCCAATGAGCACAAAATCACAGGCCGGAGAATGCCATTTAATTTCCTGATTTCACCCGTATGCTAAGAGTATATAATATGATTAAAAAAAAACATTGGCCTGATCTGAATAGTAATTGCCCTACGGTTCCAGAATTTTATCTTTCTCCCTCGCTATCATATCGTCGAGGGAGAGCGATTCATGATGGACTTTAAAAATCGGATCAACATTGTACACTTATTCCCCATATTACTTTCTTGGGTCCACGGAATAAAGGCTCATTTCCTTGCCTTAGTTGTATTCAATGTACTATTGGTATTAACGGTAAGAGTTTCTCTCACCCACAAAAGGAGTTGACATATTCTTATGTAGTGTACATTATCAAATGTCCATTTTGGGATTTTGTATGTAGAAGAAACTATACAGACGGTCAAGGACCGTATTGCTAGACACAAATACTCCATTAGGGATAAATACGACATTTCATTGAAAAAAGGCCATACGGTATCACAACTAAGACATATGGCGATAGATGGTATACCCAGGAATAGACAGGGAGGAAATGGGGAACTGGAGCGGAGAAATTGAGAGGTTAACTGGATTCATCAGTTGCAAACCCTACATCCTGAAGGATTCATATTTTTTTTGGCATGTTTTTATTAATAATTTGGTGTGTATACATTGTATGTAAATATTAGTATATATATGTATATGTATGTGTGTGTGTGTGTGTGTGTGTGTGTGTGTGTGTGTGTGTATGTATCTATGTGTGTATATATATATATATATATATATATATATATATATATATATATATATATAATATTACACAAAATTAGGAGATTAATATTCAATGATTCCGATTTAATATATTGATAATAACATATACAGTGCCTTGCGAAAGTATTCGGCCCCCTCAAACTTTTCAACCTTTTGCCACATTTCAGGCTTCAAACATAAAGATATAAAATTTAATTTTTTTGTGAAGAATCACCAAGTGGGACACAATTGTGAAGTGAAACGAAATCTATTGGATATTTTAAACTTTTTTAGCAAATAAAAAACTATATTCTATAGTATCTCACAAAAGTGAATACACCCCTCACATTATTGTAAATATTTTATTATATCTCGTCATGACAACACTGAGGAAATTACACTTTTCTACAATGTAAAGTAGTGAGTGTACAGCTTGTATAACTGTAAACTTACTGTCCCCTCAAAATAACTCAACACACAGCCATTAATGTCTAAACCCCTGGCAACAAAAGTGAGTACACCCCTAAGTGAAAATGTCCAAATTGGGCCAAAAAGGGTCAATATTTTGTGCGGCCACCATTATTTTCCAACAATGCCTTAACCTTCTTGGGCATGAAGTTCACTAGAGCTTCACAGGTTGCCACTGGGGTCCTCTTCCACTCCTCTGACATCATGGAGCTGGTGGATGTTAGAGACCTTGCACTCCCCCACCTTCCGTTTAAGGATGCCCCACAGATAATCAATAGGGATTAAGTCTGGAGACATACTTGGCCAGTCCATCACCTTTACCCTCAACATCTTTAACAAGGCAGTGGTCATCTTGGAGGTGTGTTTGTAGAGCTGGGTGATTTTATATATATAAAAAAAACATGCGAAAAAATCTCACGGAGTAGACCGAAGCCAAGGCCTTGCCTAAAAACTCCTGCCCGCAGCACCTCGGGACCGGTGCGGTGGTGAAAAAAAATCGAAAAAAATTGATTTGACCTCTCAACTCCATTCAAGATTTAAATTGATTTTTTTTTTCCCCCTGACCCTATGTGTTTTGGGGTGGTTATGTTGGAGTACTGCAGCCCAGTCTCTGAAGGGAGGGGATCATGCTATGCTTCAGTATCTCACAGTACATGTTGCCATTCATGGTTCCCTCAATGAACTGTACCTCCCCAGTGCCAGCAGCACCCGTGCAGCCCCAGACCATGACACTCCCACCACCATGCTTGGTTGCCGACACAACGCTTGATATCATCTGAACCAAATAATTTACATTTATTTTGGTTTCATCGGATCACAGGACATGGTTCCAGTAATCCATGTCCTTAGTCTGCTTGTCTTTGGCAAACTGCAGGCTTTCTTGTGGATCATCTGGATCAGGCTTCCTTCTGGAATGACAGCCATGCAGACCAATTTGATGCAATGTGTGGCATATGGTCTGAGCACTGACATGCTGACCTCACCATCCCTTCAAACGCTGCAGCAATGCTGGCAGCACTCATATGTCTATTTCCCAAAGACAACCTCTGGCTATAACTCTGAGCACTTCTTCGGTCGACCATGGCGAGGCCTGTTCTGTGTGGAACCTGCCCTGTTAAACCGCTGTATGGTCTTGGCCATCGTGCTGCAGCTCAGTTTCAGGGTCTTGGCAATCGTCTTATAGTTTAGGCCATCCTAATGTAGAGCGACAATTCTTTTACACTGTTATACAAGCTGTACACTCACTACTTTATCTTGTAGCAAAGTGCAATTTTTGCAGCGTTGTCACATGAGATGATATAATAAAATCTTTACAAAAATGTGAGGGGTGTACTCACTTTTGTAAGATACTGTATATGCAATACACCAGGACCTGTTGGCTTATGGAGGACAGAAGAGCCTAATGAGCCGGCATGAGCTGTAACAGTTGAATGCCCAGAAGTGATCTGAGGTCAGTAGTGTGGAATATATTTTGAGGTTGAAGAGGATAGTTGTGTCCCATTATAAATATATTTATATTTATTTTTATCGTTTTTAAGAAGCTTTTAATAAAAGATGGCATGGCTCATATTTTTTTGCTGCCCTATGGCAGTTTGATTATATTGGGAGAAGTACAGACTGTGGACAGTAAGGCTTCACTCACACCGCATTTATTGGCATATAACCCGCACTCCAATTTAAAGAGGGAAGTATAAGAAAAAATTTTTTCACAGCCCCCCTTTACATTATACAGTATACAGCTCCCTGCACAATACACAGCCCCCCATCCAGTATACAGCTCTCTGCACAGTTCACAGCCCCCTGCACAGTTCACAGCCCCCCATCCAGTATACAGCCCCCCTCCCCTTTCACTCCCAGGAGACCCCCAGTCTCCTGGGATAGCAGTGCCAGCATCACTGCCAGCCCCTTCTACACTTCTCCTGTTGTGTCACTCATTGTAAAACAAAGCCTCCATATACCTCATTAGCGCCATTTGTTTTTCACTGTCCTGGTCACATGACTGCTCTCCTCGGATGTTACATAGATGGTCATGTGACTGCTCTCATCCACCAATCTAAAGCTACACTCGGCGGAGGAGGAGGAGAGCAGCAAGGAAAAATGGATCTATTGAGAGATTTAGAAGCTTCATTTTACAATGACCGACACAGGAGGAGCAGTGCAGGAGAAGGGGTTGGCAAGTGATTTTTCTCAACTTTGACTATGCAGGCAGCGCTGTCCAAGGGCCAGGAGAGGCGGGGGTGGCTGGCTGGCCTGACACCCCCCCCCAAATGGGTGGCTCCTTGGGCGGACCACCCAATCCCTGCCCCCTGTTGGTAAAACATGTTATCAGTGTATAACACGCAGGCACTGTTTACCCTCTGTTTTCAGGGGGGAAAAGTGAGTTTTTTACGCCAATAAATACTCTATGTAACCAGCAAGGTTTGAGCAAGCGTGGGAACAACTGTGGGCAGGAAGCCCCATTCAGTGCAATGGAAGGCTGACCGCACCCACTGCCACTCGCATTTTATCGACATACAGTGATTCATTATGGATAATCAACCCTGGATGCAGACAAGGCTGTCTCTTAAGATGCTGTACTTCTTTGTTCTTTAGGATTGGGGCTTGTTCACATAACCCTAAACCCAACTCCATCCAAATCAATTTGGTTTTGTATACATTAAAAACCTGTTACAACCTCCGCTTGATTTGTATTTCTTTCTAGTGTCCCTGCTGGATACGATTTCTTCTCAGTGCCTGTTACGGTGGCATTAAGGAAGTTATAGGGAATCTCAGTAATCCTCCTTTTTTTTTCTTTTTTTTCTTTTTTTTTTTTTTAGACTGTAGAAGGGTAGAAAGATTTTGATTACCGTCTTCCTGTCCTGATTTCCCAGGAACATGACATGATAAATATTCCATATGGGGATACAGCAATAATAAAACTGATGGAAGTGCTTACCATTCCCCACTATATCCAAAACAAAATAATGGCTGTAGTTGGCCTTTAACCACTTGCTTACTGGGCACTTAAACACCCTTCCTGCCCAGACCAATTTTCAGCTTTCGGTGCTCTCACACTTTGAATGACAATTACTCAGTCATGCAACACTGTACCCAAATGAATTTTGTGTCCTTTTTTTCCCACAAATAGAGCTTTCTTTTGGTGGTATTTGATCACCTCTGGGGTTTTTATTTTTTGCGCTATAAATGAAAAAAGACCGAAAATTTTGAAAAAAAACGCATATTTCTTTGTTTCTGTGACAGAATTATGCAAATTATTAATTTTTTTTCATAAATTTTGGCCACAATTTATACTGCTACATATCTTTGGTAAAAATAACCCAAATTAGTGGATATTATTTGGTCTTTGTGAAAGTTAGAGAGTCTACAAGCTGTGGTGCGAATCGCACAAAATTGATCACATCTGATGTACTGGTGGCCTATCTCGCTTCTTGTGACCCGAACAAGTCAGGAAAGTACAAATACCCCCCAAATGACCCCTTTTTGGAAAGTAGACATTCCAAGGTATTTAGTAAGAGGCATGGTGAGCTTTTTGATGTTGTCATTTTTTTCCCACAATTCTTTGCAAAATGAAGATTTTTCATTTTCTTTATTTTTCTCCACAAAATTGTCATTGTAATAGGTTATTTCTCTCACGTGGCATGTGTATACCACAAATGACACCCCCCAAAAAATTCTGCTACTCCTCCTGAGTATTACAATACCACATGTGTGGGACTTTTTCGCAGCCTGGCCACATAGAGAGGCCCAACATGCAGGGAGCGCCATCACGTGTTCTAGGAGCATAAATTACACATCTAACTTGTTGACTACTTATTACACTTTTGAAATACCAGGACAATGACACGTGACACTGATGACAGATGGCACTGATACGTGGCAATGATGACACTTATACGTGGCACTGATGACACGTGGCACTGATGACAGATGACACTAATATGTGGCACTGATGACACGTGGCACTAATACGTGGCACTGATGACACGTGGCACTAATACGTGGCACTGATGACACGTGGCACTAATATGTGGCACTGATGACACGTGGCACTAATACGTGGCACTGATGACATGTGGCACTAATACGTGGCACTAATACGTGCCACCGGTGACAGATGGCACTAATACGTGGCACCAATGACACGTGACACTGATGACAGATGGCACTGATAAGTGGCATTGATGACACGTGACACTGACAACAGATGGCACGTGACACTGACAGGTGGCACTGATGACAAATGGCACTGATACGTGGCACTGATGACAGATGGCACTAATACGTGGCACTGATGACAGATGGCACTATGTGGCACTAATAACACGTGGCACTGATGACAGATGCCACTTATACGTGGCACTGATGACAGATGGCACTGGGGACAAATGGCACTGACAACAGGTGGCACTGGGGACAGATAGCACTGCGGGCAGGTGGCACTGGGGTGGGGTGGATTGCACTGGGGTGGATGGCACTGGGCGGATGGCACTGGGGCGGATGGCACTGGGGCAGGATGGCACTGGGGCGGATGGCACTGGGGCGGATGGCACTGGGGCAGGATGGCACTGGGGCAGGATGGCACTGGGGCAGGATGGCACTGGGGGGGGGGCATGGCACTGGGGGGGGGGGGTGGCACTGGGGGAGGATGGCTCTGGGGGAGGATGGCACTTTTTATTAAACTTTTTTTTTACTTTTTTTTTTTTTTTTTTCTTTTTTACACTGACGGCTGCTGCAGCCGTTCTTCTCTCCCCTCTCACACGCTGTCTGTGTGAGGAGGGAGAGCGGCGCTGAGAGATGATCTCATATGTTTACATATGAGATCATCTCCCATTGGACACGCCGATCACGCTGTAAATGGCCGCTGTGATTGGCCGTTTACAGCGATCTGTGTTTGCCTGTCCCCGGGGGACACGGCAAACACAGAACTTCCGCGATGCGCGCCCGCGGCGGCGCGCATTGCGGAAGTAAACACCAGGCCGTCCAGGGACGGCCAGGCGTAGGAAGCCGCCCGCCCTAAGGCCGGCATTCGGCTATAGGGCGGGCAGGAAGCGGTTAAAGTGTTTGTTAACCCCAAAATAAATATATACAGATCCTGGTCCCTTAAAGCAAAAAAAAATAGTACAATTGTCACGGCCAGCCCCTCTTCAGGCCGGTCACGTGATTTGCAGCCACTTTACAACTATAAGACCGAGCTTCTGAGGACACGAGAGGCCACGTGATCTTCCTGGCTGACGTCAGAGGGAGATCTCGTCTCTTCCCTCAGAAGACATCCATCAGAGCTTTAAAGGAACAACCGCGAGTCATGTGACCGGCCTGAAGACAGCTCAAATTAGGTTTTTAGAAAGCTCGTTTTTGAAAACGACTTGCATAGTGTGCTATGCCAGCCTCTAATAGAGGGGCTGGCATAGTCTTGTATAAATAGGTTAAGAAACCCTTTAAATAAAGTGTGGACTTCTCTGATGGATGGAATGGTTATATGGTAAAGGAGTGTTCTTTGCATTGCATATTGGCAGGGTATGTGCTTCAGTTAATACAAGGCATATGGCATTTGGATGTGAAGCAAAAGAAGAAATTAAAATTATTTTCTAAATGTTATGTTTTATAACTAATGATTTTCATTCCTCTTTAGTCTTCAATGGGGCACAACCACTTAATTTTTTTTTTCTCCATGTTTTAAAATACTTGGTGACATTGAACATTCATTTTGTGAAATGGAAGATCGTCTACAGTTAATTCTCCCGATTTTTGTTTCTCCCCCTTGTCATTGTAGATCCCGGAGTAACTCCATTACAAATTCCTGAATGTGATTCTGTGGAGGATGAGGAGCAGGAACCTAGCTGGGCTGGAGCATTGTCAGAAGGGAAAGGTGCTTCTTGGGAATTTGCTTTTGGCAGAATGCAAGGAAGTGCTCCAAAGGACCCACGCAAGTACCAGCATGACCGTTGGAAACTAGAATTCCTAATGGATTACACCCCAAGCAAGGATGGCTTGATCTGTATGGTATGTGGAGTGACCTTAATAAACCCAAAAATAAGCACTGTGAAGATGCACATCCAGCAGAAACATCTGGATACCATTTACTTGAGTGATCAAGAGAAGGCAGTAGTGATTGAAGAGTGGGAGCAAAGACTGAGTGCTAGCAAGAAAGGATCAGGTCACCAAACCGGAGATGATGAAATCTGTATAGAAATAAAAGGTGAGAGAGAGTGCGTGTATAGAGGTACATTATCATTTACTATGTCCCATTCCAGTGAACATATTGTAGCCTTTTTTTTTTTTTTGTTCTATTCCTGCAAGATTGCACATAGCACATTTTGTAAAGCCCCTATTTGTTTTCTGTGGCTTTTCCAGAAGATTTCCCGGCTGCGGTGCAGGACACTATATTCTCTGACATCGGTTTTAGCGCCTTTTGGCTGCCTAGCCCAGAGATGAGAGTAAGAACACAGGGAGGAATATGTAGGGAAAGAGACACAGCCTGTTCTATTGCATGCTTCCAGGTGCTGGCAAATAATTGAATTGTTTTCTACAGAGAACTTCCTTTGTGAGAATTTATTACTTTCGTTTAGATGGTGGCACCGCCCTCATCACCTTCCTCTAATTAAAAGTAAGAAACTGGCATATGAATAATGGAAAAAGGTAACACAGATCGGCACGTATGCATTAAAAACAAAAGGTTGCACTTAAATTCTAACCTAAATACTCCTAAATAGATAAATATTGAGATCATAAATGTAATATCATGATCTAGTGTATAGCATATATAAACTCCAATAGTGACAACAAAAGTGACAAAACTTTCTTGAAGTAATAAAAATGGTTGATAATCAATAATGAAATAATGTCCAAAGAAGATTATCCAAAAAGAAGACAATCAAAAAATGTCCAGTAAATAGTGCAGTGTTTAGTGACAGTTCGGAATATAGTGACATCCACAGTAGAAGTGACTTTACTTGGTGAATCCCGCCACCATATGAATTGTGCGCTTACCAGCTCCCAGATAATTAGAGCCTGTAGCTATTGCCCCGCCAGGGGCTTTTCCTCAAGGATTTCTGGAACCGATCCGATTGTCCTGTCTATGGAGGCTCTCCTGGTCAGGACTGTAATCCCACGGATCTTCCGTTACCAACCATTAGTGTTACACAAATCTGTGATATATTGTGGCTCAGAGAAAAGGAAACAAAAAAATGGCCATAGGTGGAATCCGCTGGGTATTTAATGTAAAACTGAACGCCCTAGGCGTATAAAAACAAGATATAAAAAACTTCAAATAGGTAAAAATATTGAGGCCGGCTGGCTGCAGTACACAAGCCTGTGCTAAACAACGGGACGTAGCACGCGGTGACATCAGTACGTTGCTCCTCCCCATACATGCACAATTTGTTTTTACCTAGGTGATCTGAGTGGTCAAAACCAGGTAACCCCCCCCCCCCCCCCCCCACCCAAATAAAATAAAAAAATCATGCCCCCTTTTGTGTGAATTTCTGCATTAATCCAGTAACTGGTAAAGTCAAAGTACCAGATGCTGTTTTTTTTTTTTTTTCAGATGTAATTGCAATTTTGGTCAATGCAAAATCCAAATATTCATGCTGGCTATTTTGTATTGTTTCATTTTAAGAAGGTAATTGTACATTGCTTAAAGTGATTGCAGAGCTATAGGTCTGACTCAGTAGGCAGTACATCAGACCTCTGCATAGAGAGCAAGGATCCTTTTCTACAGTATGTTGGCATAGGACAGGCTTTTTTAAACCGCTTTGTGTGAAAGGGACATCTACACTGATAGGGGACTGATTATCACTGTCCAGATTATTAATGCAGTCCCAAAAGTGCCTACCAGTGTTGCCAATCAGTGCCTCCTCATCAGTGTTGCCTATCAGTGCGACCTCATCAGCACACATCAGGGAAGGAGAATAATTACCTGTTTGCAAAATTTTAAAACCAACTATGAAAGTTTTTTATTTATTTCTTCAAACTTTTTTTTTTTATTTCGCAAAAAAATAAAAATTCAGTGGTGGAATACCACCAAACAAGCTCTATTTGTGTGGAAAAAATATATACAAATGTAATTGGGGTACAGTGCTGCATTACGCACAATTGTCATTAAAAGTGTGACAGCGCTGAAAATTGGCCTGGGCAGGAAGGGAGTAAAAGTGGCCAGTAGGTGATTAAAGAGCTGGCAATATATTACGCTCTTGGTTTTGTTTATTACCACTTTAAATTTTAGGTTCAGTTGGGCTGTAACCACTTGCCGACCATAATAAGTGTATGAGTGTATATATGTGTGTGTGTGTGTATGTGTATATATATATATCTCATAAATCGGTACCGTTTTTTAATGAAACCGGTTTGATTGGCTCATAAGCCACTGGAAGGGTTTCTGAAGCAGGGGGGGTGGATATCCGACGGTGCGGCTGGCTGCTCCCATAGACCCTGCCTTGGAGGGACCGGAGCAGCATCATGAATTCACTTCTGCTCCAGGCTGGAAGAATTTTTTTAATTTTTATTTTTTTATCTTTTGAAGGTAAAGAAGAGATTTGGGGTCTTTTTTGAGATCTCTCCATAAAGAAGGCCGATCATCCTTATTTCTATTATAGCAGATGTTTACATTCCTTGTAATAGTAATAAAAGAGGTTTAAAAAAAATAAATAAAAGGACAATGTAAACATAAAAAGTTAAATAATAATAATCCTAAAAAAAAAAAAAAAAAAAAATGTAAAGCTCCCCCATCCCTCTGTGCTCGCGTGCAAAACGAATGCATATGCAAGTCACGCACGCATATGAAAATAGTATTCTAACTACATATGTGAGGTATCACCGTGAACGTTGGAGCAGGAGCAATAATTCTCAATTTTTTAAAGCATAACATTTTCTGTATCTATTAACTCAGCATAACGCCATCTCTCAGGTTATACAAAAAAATTGGGGTAACTATTGTGTCTTTTTTTTTTTTTTTTTAAGTTTTTAATTTTTTCAAATAAATAGCGTTTGCAAAACCGCAGAACAAATACTGTGTAACAAAAAAAATTGCAGTGATCGCCATTTTATTCCCTAGGGTTTCTGCTTAAAAAATAAAATTAAAAATTTGTTTTGAGGGTTATAAGTACTGTAGTTTTCTAGCAAAAAATGCTGTTTTAAACTTGTAAACAAAAAGTGGTTAAAGCAGTCTGAGGCCATGTAGATTTTGTACCATTGTGGTTTAGGGAAAATTCTTAGAGCTAGTAGTTTCAGATAAAGGCCGTGTTCACACCGGGCTGAAATACTGTAAACATGTGTAGGGCCGTGTTTACCTGGATGTGAATGCACAAGTGTTCCAAGCAGGCAATACTAGTAATGTCTATTGAGACACATCGGCTGCATGGACACAGCCGCTGTGTCCCAATATGACATTTGTTTGTTTCATGTTAAACAATTGAAAATGTTTATCAACAGCAAAAATGAGACACAGTATCTCTTGGTTCTTTTAGACCCCTTTCACACTCGCAGTGTGGCCGCATTGGTGGTAAAGCTCGGCTAGTTTTAGCAGTGCTTTAGTGACATTTTAGTGGCAGTTAAAGGGTTAAACGTGCCTGAAAAAAAACGCATTTCAGGCTCTTCAGCAGTGGTGCCCATTCGTTTCAATGGGCAGGGGCGGGGGAGGAGCGGTGTATACACCGCTTCAAAGATGCTGCTTTCAGGACTTTTCTAATGTTCTGCAAGCGCACCGATCCAGTGTGAAAGCACTCAGGCTCTCATACTGGAGCTGCAGGGGAGGCATTTTTCAGGCACTTTACAGGTGCTATTTTTAGCCCTTTAGTACCCGAAAAACGCCTCCAGTGTGAAAGGGGTCTTAGATCAAAGGAATAACCTTCTGTCTGTAAATGAGGTCAGTTTAACCGCTTAAAGACGAAACTTTTTTCTTTATTTTAAAGATGATACAGTGTAGCAGTCAAAAGCAGATGACAGTGGTTATAATAAAAAAACAGACCTTAAATGTTATATCAGCAGTGTCGAATATTGATTCCTCTGGTTGTGCACTCTGTAGAATACATGCAAGTGTGAAACTGTGTGACGGATCTGTCCGTGCGCTAAACCGGAGAGGCTTCCAGACTGTTACCTTAAAGCGGAGGGCTGTTTAGAAAAAAAAAAGTAGCTGCTGACTTAATAAGCCCACTTACCTGTCCAGGGCGCCCACGATGTCGGCCACCCGAGGCCGACCCATCCCTCGGTCTCGGGTCCCGGTGCCGCCATTCCTTCTAAGACCCCTTTCACACTGGGGCGTTTTTCAGGCGTTTTTCAAGCGCTTTAGCGTTAAAAAAAGCGCCTGTAAAGCGCTTGAAAGAAGCCTCATCTGCAGTCCCAATGTGAAATGTCAGCGCCCGAAAAACGCTCGTAAAGCGCCGCTTAAACTAGCAGCGCTTTACCAGCGTTTTTGAGCGTTAATGGGGCGCTTTTAACCCCTGCTAGTGGCCAAATAAAGGGTTAAAAGCGCCCACAAAACGCTGCTGCCAATAGCGTTTTTCGGGCGTTTTACAAGCGCTTCCCATTGATTTCAATGGGAAGGGGCGTTTTAGGAGCGTTATATTCACCGCTCCAAAAGCGCTGCAAAGAAGGACTTTTTTTTGACGCTCTGCCAGCGCAGCGCCTTGGTGTGAAAGCACTCGGGCTTTTACATTGGGATTGCAGTTGCAGCTTCTTTCAGGCGCTTTTTTTTAACGCTAAAGCGCATGAAAAATGCCTGAAAAACGCCCCAGTGTGAAAGGGGTCTAAGGGAAACAGGCAGTGGAGCCTTACGGCTTCACTGCCCGTTTCCTACTGCGCATGCGCGAGTCACGCAGCGCTTTGTGAATGGGACGCGCTGTGTTCTGGAACACAGCGCGACCCATTACCCAGAAAACAACGCGACGAGGAGAGAAGACCAGAAGATCTCCGCGGAGGAGGAAGAGGAAGATTAGGATTATGTGCCTAGCAACAGGCATTTCTGGTAAGTAAAAAAAATAAAAAAAATTTTGATATTTTTTGTTTTTTTAATTTTTAATATTTTTTTTTTTTTTTTCAGGGTGGCCCTCCACTTTAACCCTTTCATGACTAAGCCTGTTTCTGACATTTGGTGTTTACAAGTTAAAATCCGTATTTTTTGCAAGAAAATGACTTAGAACCCCCAAACATTTTATATATATATATATATATATATATTATAATATAATTTATTTAGCAGATAATCTAGAGAATAAAATGGCGATTTGTTGCAATATTTTATGTCACATGGTATTTGTGCAGCGGTGTTTTAAATGCAACTTTTTGGGAAAAGGGACACGTTCATGAATTTTAAAAAACAAAACAGTAAAGTTAGCCCAATTTTTTTGTATAATGTGAAAGATGATGTTATGCAGAGTAAATAGATACCAAACATGTCACACAAACTACAGTACCTAAAAATTTCCATAGGCAACGCTTTAAATTTTATTTTTTTTACGGTTACCAGGTTAGAGTTACAGAGGAGGTCTAGTGCTAAAGTGACAGTCGCGGCGATGTCGCACGTGTGTAATTTGAACACCGTTTACATATGCGGGCACAACTTCCGTATGCGTTTTCTTTGCTGAGCAAGCTCACAGGGGGCGCTTTAAAAAAAAAAATCTTATTTTATTCAATTTTATATAATTAAATTGTGTTTTCAAAAACAAAATTTTTTTGATCATTTTTATTGCTGTCACAAGGAATGTAAACATCCTTTGTGACAGGTACTCTTTATGGAGGGAATGGGGGGTCTAAAAGACCTCCAATCCCTCCTTTCCACTTCAAAGTATTCAGATCGCTGAAAACGGCGATTCTGAACACTATTTCTTTTTAAAACCGGCGCCATTGGCAGCTGAGTAAACCGGAAGTGTCGTTGTGACGTCACTTCCGTGTTTACATTCCGGAGCCTGGAACGAAGCTGTTTCCGGCTTCGCTCCAGTTTGTCTCTAGGCACCGGAAGTGGCGCATCTCAGAACTCCCGGTGGAGGCCCGGTAAGAGCGGCAGGAGGGGGGATGTCCCCTCCCACTCCTCCTGTATAACAGCCGATCGGCTTTTATTCGCATCGGTTGTTATACCTGGAAAGCCCATCGGCGGCTGTAAAAAAAAACAAAAAAAACGGTACTGGGATGATGCCTGTGCGAGTACGCACATCTGCATACGCTCGGCGGGAATGGGTTAATAACCCACTATGGCTAGTATAGCTACCAGTTCTGTACAGTAAGAAACGCATTCACAGCTGTCTGGGAGGGTTACCTCCCAAGTACCAGCTGAGCCCAGTCATGAGACACAACAGACGGGTGATGTGAAGTAGGATATTCATATTATCTGACAAAACCAGTCCATGACTGGGAGCAATTTAGGGAAGGGAGGAAAAGGGGATAGAGGAAGGGCAGGGGAGGATAGTACTCCCTGGATTGGGGGGGGGGGGGTGTAAGGGAGGGTAGGTAAGAAGGGGGGGAGGAAAATGAAGACGGTAGTCGGTGCCCCCGACTAGGGTGTAAATCGAGCCTCAGGGATTAATCAGGCTGTGCAACCTTTCAGAGGTATGCTTCGGTGTAGATGTAATGTTGCCATGGTCGCCATGTCTCCCGAAAGGTCTCCTCCCTACCGTACAATGCGGTAGTGAGAGCCTCCATGTTTCTTGGTTAATTCACCTTGGCAAACCACAGGGCTTTCGTCAATGGAATCTCCGATCTCCAAGACAAGGGGATGCATGCCTTGGCGTTTACTAGCTGGATGGTAAGGGAGGCTTTGTAGTTCCTGATGGGTCTCTTAGAGAGCTGCAGCAAGCAAGCCCAGGGATCCCCGTCCAGAGTGACATCAGTCAGGTGCCTGATCATGCGTGCCACCTCCAACCAGTAGGGTTTGATTTTGGGGCAGTCCCAAAAGATGTGGAGGATAGTTTCCTCTTCCACACCATAATGCCAGCAAAGACTGGGGACTTGCGGGAAGAAGCGGTGCTGAGTAGTAGGCACTCTATACCATCGGGTCATAATTGTATAGCAGGTCTCTTGGACTCTGGTGGCTATGGATGACTTCTGGGCAAAGTATAGGATCTTCTCCCTCTGTGAGTCATTGAATCACACTCCTACATCTGCTTCCCACTTAGAGGAAGGGGGAGATAAACCCTTCTGCTGGTGAGATCAGGGAGTAGTATATTAGAGATAGACAGTGACGGATTGTTTCTCTACGATGGCAGATTTGTTCCAGTTCTGCGAGCTGACATGATATGCCCGGGTTCAGCTGGATGATAAATAATAAAAAAAAAATCTGCTCTCTAATTTTCTGTTTGCCTGAAAAACTTGGGTCTGGTCCTGGACACAACTCGGCAAAAGTCTTTTCTCTTTGGTTCATTGATGGACACAGCTCCAGTAATCTTGACCATAGGGTTATTATGCCACCTTCAGGAGAGGTCTAGGCAGAACATGTAATACATGTGAAAAACAAAACTTTACAGTTCCGCCCAGGGGTTGTCCCTCTGGTAATAACCCCTCAGCCTGCTTCCTGCAGCTCAGTTTTTTTCTGTCTAGTGAAGGAGAAGGACCTAGGCTCCCCGCGGGACCATCTGTCCTGGGAATCTCTGGATTTTTGCCTTTTGCGTAAGATTTTAAGATCCTGTGATCTGCTATCAACAGCCGGCTGGGTGACAGGCTGGATAATTTAGATCCTTGTAGTCTCCCCAGCCTGGCCATTGAGCGTGTGCAGACCATGTTCTGTCTCTCTCTGTGGAAAGCATGGTCGGCGGCCATTTTCCCTGTGATTGTCCCTTATACAGGGGGGCTGGTGGCCATTTTGTTATAGCTCAGTGCGGTTTTTATCCTCAGCGCTGGTCCCTGTTGCTCAGAACAGCACGTTTTTTTTTTGCTCTGAACACCTGGGAGCTGACATTGGACACAGGCACCTGTAACAGAACAGCGCAGCACTCTGTCAGGGCGTTGAGTCCTGCGGTGGGGGCCCCTCAGTCTGCAGCAGCTAGGAGGGTGGGATTGTGCACCTATCCTAAGTCCCCAAGGTGGGCAGACAGGGTGGGTCAGCATGGCTTCAGAAACTAATGTTTCTTCCGTAGAGCTCCCTGCAATTGCAACCGGCTCGTCTACAAACAGTGCGGTGCCTTTGGACGCTTTGTCGGCGGTCCTTGAAACGTTCGTTGCCAGGGTGGAGGCAGTGGTTAAAGAAAAGCGCCTGGTCCTCCGGGGAGAGCTCTGACTCAGACTCGGGCCGCGCAGAGACTGGCGGCCCCTGCTCTGATGTGTCAGAGGACGCTGACCAGGACCGACCGGATAGTGAGGATATTTCCCCGACCGGGTCCGCGCAAGACAAAGCGCTAGTTGGAGCACTTATCACGGCTGTGCATGATACCCTGACACAGCAGGATCCTCTGCTGAAGTAGCGGTCCCCTTTGGGTCCCGTAAGCCAGCCCGTATACCTAAGGTGTTTTCGTATGACTTATTTCGATAAGTTCATATACAAGGAATAGGGAAGCCCGCAGAGGACCTTCTCGGTCCCCAAAAGAATGGCGGTACGTTACCCCTTTGAGGAGAGCCTTCTTAAAAAATGGTCGGCTCCTCTGGTCGTGGACCTCCCAGTATCTCTCTCCCCCCCTCTTAGTGGGTCCTCCCCATACTACTGGAAAGTCCTTTATAACAGACTTAAAGTGGTTGTAATCCCTAGTCATGAAATTTGACTTGAACACATATATATGTAGTGTTTACTTGTCTCTCTCCAAAACTCTAAGCTTGGTTTCTCTCTGGTGCTTCGCTCCACTGTTATCAGCAGAGTCACTTCTGACAAGTTCTCTGACACATGAGAGAACGCAGCTGAAAATTTTTGTCGGAGAGGGAGATTAGCAGGGAGTGTGTCTATTCAGACTACAGCTCTGCATATTCCTTCATTCCTCTGCCTATGTGGTGGGGGGGAGGGGGGTCTTTCCTCTAATCATCTCACACAGTGTAAGCCCAGACTCCCCTGCCACTACGGAAAGGAAGAAAGCTTTCTAACATGATCTGCACTTTCCAAAGCGGGTAGAAGGGGGAAGATAGCAGATATATAAGTAAAACGTATGTAGGGAGATTTGTTTAGTCTCTATGTATCATTTGAGGCTATTCACTTCACTGGGTATATGTGAGGGTTTACAACCACTTTAAGTCTGTCAGGCTAGGAAGGAGTGTTCCAATTGACAGTTTAAGGATTATGGTTAAGAGGAGAAATCAAGCTCTCCATCAACATCCTGGATCTCACGCTCCATCACAGTGTCATATATCAGTCATCAAGGGGGTTTGACTTGAGGTAAGAAAACCAGATTTTCTCGTGGACAGAAGCTTTCTGAGGTGCACATCCAGAGAGTGACAATTAGCAGGTGGATTATCCCAATGACCATCACTTGGGGAGTGCAACTGGGGGAATCCATAGTGGAGAAGGATTTGGGTGTTTTGGTAGATCATAAGCTTAATCATAGCATGCAATGCCAATCTGCAGTTTCCAAAGCGAGCAAAGTCCTTTTTTGTATTAAGAGAGGTATGGACTCCAGAGAGAGAGATTATCATTTTTCCCCTGTAAAAATCACTAGTAAGACCTTATCTGGAATATGCAGTTCAGTTTTGGGCACCAGTTCTCAATAACTATATCGGGGAACTGGAGAAAGTGCAGAGAAGGGCAACCAAACTGATAAGAGGCATGGAGAAGCTCAGCTATGAGGAAAGATTAGAGAAACTGATTACGAGGGAATATGATGAACATGTACAAATACATAAGGTGTACATATAGTGAACTTGGTTTTGAGTTATTTACTTTAAGGTCATCACAGGTGACAAGGGGGCACTCTTTACATCTTGAGGAAAAGAGATTTAATCTCCAAATACAGAAAGGTTTCTTCACAGTAAGAGTTGTGAAAATGTGGAAAAGACTTCCTCCAGAGGTGGTTCTGGCCTGCTCAGTAGATTGCTCTAACCACGTGCCGCCCAACCAACGTCAAATGAGGGATGGTGCGGTTCTTGCCCTGGGCAGATGTCATATGACGGTGTGTGTCGTTCGTGGCCACCCCATGTTACTAGGACTTGGCGCGACCCCAATCTCTGTAAAGAGCTGCTGACACAGCTCTTTAACCATGTGATCGGCTGTGTCAAATCACAACCAGTCACATGTAAATACAGGAAGTACCGGTAATTGGCACTGACAGTGTGCGGCAAGGAGAGCCGATCAACGGCATCTCCTCGCAGGGGACATATAATCAGGGCACTGATCATCAGTGCCCTGATTACAGTAAAGCCCCATGTGTGCCATCAATCAGTGCCCATCAGTGACACAAAGCCGTGCCCATTAATGGTGCCAGTCAGTGCTGCCTTTTTAGTGTCCATCAGTGCTGCCTATCAGTGTGGCATAATAGTGCCTCCTCATCAGTGCCGCCTGATCAGTGCCCATAAGTGCCACCTAAAGAAAGCTGTTTGTGTGAAGAAAATGATTAAAAATTTGGGTAGAGTGTTGCATGACCGTGCAATTGTCATTCAAAGTGCGACAGCGCTGAAAGCTGAAAAATGGCCCGTGCAGGAAGGGGGTGAATGGGCCCTGTATTGAGATGATTAAAGGCCTAGATTATTTCCTAAGTGCACATAATATAAGTGGGTACTAACATTTATAGGTAAAGTTGATCATGGGAATATCCGATTGCCTCTCGGATCAGGAAGGGATTTTATTCCCTTTTTGTTGTAGCAAATTGGATCATGCTTTGCTAGGGTTTTTGCCCTTCTCTGTATCAACTGTGGGTATAGAATTGTGTATATGGGGATTGTAATTTTTTATTTTTTGTGGGGGGAATTGAACTAGATTGTCTTTGTCTTTTTTTTTCAACCTATGTAATTTAGAAAAGAAAATGCACATATATTTCAGTGTATGATGGGGGTAGACATCAAAGGCTCAGACATGTGAAAATGGATGTGTACAATCTTTATTGCTCCTAATGAATGTTGATTAGAGGTCGACCGATATATCGGCCGGCCGATATATCGGCCGATATTTGCCGTTTTTTTAAATAATCGGCATCGGCCGATTGTGCTGATAAAAAGCCGATTTAGAACTACAGCGGGACTTTGAAATGACTTCTGTAAGAAGTCAGTGTAAGTTGCCTGAGTCGTCATAGCAACACTTTCCTCCTCTCTGGGCAGACTGCCAAGAAAATAACTAAATGATACAATGTTTACACTGAATGAATGAAGTCATCTCTGTGTGTAGAAGTTCTCAGTTTAACCATTTAAAGACTAAATCTTTGTTGCTTACACTTGTTGCTTACAAGTAAAAATCCTGTATTTTCTGCCAGAAAATCACTTAGACCCCCCAAAAATTATATATATTTTTTTAGCAGAGATCCCAGGGAATAAAATAGCGGTTGTTGCAATATTTTATGTCACACGGCATTTGCACACAGGTCTTTCAAATGCATTTTTTTGGGAAAAAAATACACTATTTAAAAATAAAATAAAAACAGTAAAGTTAGCCCATTTTTTTTTTTCGTCCAAAAGTTTTGACTACCTGTTTTTATTTAATACATAGGTTTTTTTTTTTTTTATCTAAATCATACATACAAGTAAACTGATTGGAGGTTTGTTTTGTTTAATAATAGTTTAAATGTAAGACATTTTCTGTATCACTTATGAAGGCTGCTTTCACACTGGAGCGGGCAGGCGTTGATGGTAAAACGCAAGTTTTAGCGGCTCTTTACCATCATTTTAGCGGTGCTATTTGGCTGCTAGTGGGGCACATATAACCCAGCTAGCGGCCAAGGAAGAGGTTAAATGCGCCCATAAAGCACTACTGCCAAATCGCATTGCATGCGCTTCGGCAGTGGTGCCCATTCATATCAATGGGCAGGAGTGGTGGAGGAGCGGTATACACCACTCCAAACGTGCTGCTTGCAGGACTTTTTTTTAAGATCCTGCCAGTGCATCGCCTCAGTGTGAAAGCACTCTCTTTCACACAGACTGCAGGGAAGCCATTTTGCAGGCACTTTACAGGCGCTATTTTTAGCCCAAAAGCACCTGAAAAACGCCCCAGTGGGAAAGGTGTGTTAGATCAAGGGGGATTAAAAAAAAAAAAAAAAAGGAAAAAAATAAATAAATAAAATAAAATCGGCCTAACATATCGGCCCAAAAAAATCGGCATCATATATCGGCTATCGGCCACCATGATTTCTAAATATCGGCATCGGCCAGAGAAAAACCCATATCGGTCGACCTCTAATGTTGATTCCTTTACTGTTGGGGATCTATATATCTTTGATGTACTGCTCTGTATACTACTAATGTGTCTTAAAAAAAAAAACTATGTAACTTGGACCAAGAGGAAAAGTCTCTTCATCCAGATGTGTTCAATCTAATATACCAAAGATGGGCTATTCTGGTTGTGGACATGTTCTGGCCTCCATATTCAACACGTTACCTTTGTTGCTGGAATCAGGAATCCTCTAGCTCTAATCGCTGATTCCCTAATAATTCCCTGGTTTTAGGTCAGGCTAATTTACTTTCCTTTCAGTGCAAATTCTGCCTATTCTGCTCTACAAAATAGAGCAAGAGAGAAAAGATGTGAATCTAATTGCACAAAACTGACTCAGAAGAACCTGTTACACAGACCTACTCAGACTTCTAACAGACACCCTCTTGCCCTTCTCAACAGGCCAGATCTGCTATGTCAGGGTCCTCTATTCCACCCTTCTCGGTCTCTTGCTTTAACAACGTGGCTGATATAACCCAGGTCTTAAATGGAGAGAGATTTCTGAGTCTGCGATTCCTACCTTGCTAAAAGCAGGAAAAGCCTGGTGCTTGTATGTTTCTCCCTTTGTGTGTGTGTGTGTGTGTGTGTGTGTGTGTGTGTATATATATATATATATATATATATATATATATATATAAAATACTCACTTCTGTGAGATAGTGTGCGAGTGTATGTATGTGTATGCATGTATATGTAGAGATCTTCCTTAATGTATCCATGCGTGAAAGTATGGCTGAAATAATTAATCAATTACTATTTTCATAATCGATTAATCGCCCAGTAACAAAATGGGGTTAAAGTTAATGAGTCTGATGATATTTACCAGATTGACCCTTTAATCGTATATCTCTCCTCTAATAGCATATTCAGTATAGATCTCTAATAGTATATACAGTAGATCTCCTCTAATAATATATACAGTATATCTTTCCTCTAATAGTATATACACCATATATCCTCTAATGGTATATACAGTACATCTCCCCTCTAATGGTATATACAGTATATCTCCCCTCTAATGGTATATACAGTACATCTCTCCTCTAATGGTATATACAGTATATCTCTTCTAATAGTATATACAGTATATTTCTCCTCTAATATATACAGTATATCTCTTCTATCTGTTATTCTCAGAGTGGATTCGATATTTTGCTCCAAAACCATAGTTGGTTATTTATATTTACGACTGCATATAGAGCTATTTAAGAATAAATTGCCTTTTTTTTTAAAACTTTACATATTAACTAAATTATACACCACACTTTGTTTTGATTAATAACCTTAAAAAAAAATCGGTCAACTAATTGATTATGAAAATAATCGTTAGTTGCAGCCCTACATGAAAGCAGTTGTAACGTCTAGGTCAGTGATGGTGAACCTTGGCACCCCAGATGTTTTAGAACTACATTTCCCATGATGCTCAATTACACTGCAGAGTGCATGAGCATCATGGGAAATGTAGTTCCAAAACATCGGGGGTGCCAAGGTTTGCCATCAGTGGTCTAGGCGTTTGAGGTGTATGCCCTTCCTGGCTGCAACGGTAATAATCGATCTGATGGTGGAGTGTCTTACGATGGTAGCGAATGTTTCATCGTAATATCTTCACCAAATTTCTGAGAGTAACCCTTGGCAACTCGTCTGGCTTTGTATTTGTGGATATTCCCTTCTGCGTCTGACTTTAGTTTAAAAGTTCACTTCCTATAGTTTTTTGCGATAGCAGGGAGCTCTAGTTCAAGTTTTATTCTCTTAAAGTGACTTTAATTCTCTTTTTGCTTACTTTCTTCATTCGTTTCCCATTTTTGGCAGTTTTTCTGTCTCCCCAGGATATTAAAATATGCTGTGTGTTTTTGACAGTGTGTGACAGCTTACGGGGTGGTATCACTTTTGTAGTCCGAGTGGATCTTCTGACTTCAGGCAGTACAGGAGGATCTGGTGGGGAACTTGATTTAGGCGATGTAAGTTTGAACTCTTTTTCTGACTCCTGCAAAGTTTTGCTTTGGTTGACCTTTTCTTCTGGTTTGCTTGGCATATTCACTTTCAGGGATCAGTGGTTCTAGGCTCTCATCAAAATTAACACTATGGCTTCTAATCACTTTGCCAGTCTTTGGGTGTAGGATTCTGTAACCCTTAGTTTTCTCACTGTAGCCTACTAGAATGCCCTATATGGCTCTGTTCTCCAGCTTGGATCGTTTTTCACTTGGAATATGGGCATATGCTTTATAAATAGAATATGTTTATATCCAAACACTCTGATGTGCCCTATGCTAGGCTTTGATCCATGCCACATTTCAAATGGAGTACTTTTTTTTTTTTTTTTTAAATCTTTATTTATGGATTGCAGGTAATACAGAAACATACTGATCAAAACATGTCACTCCTCTTCCCTTGGTACCGATTAATACACATATTACAGTAAACAGATCAATTGGAAAAATAGTATGCGATAGCATTATCACTGTGAGTAACCTACAGCCAAAACACCGGCTCTCCCATCCAGCTGGCAACCCAGCGGTATATTAACGTCTGAGTCCTCCTCTGAGATAGGGCCCCGTCCGGCCGTCTCAGAGAGGTCCCCTGCGGCGCTGCACCTTGTCGCCATTGGGGAGAACCCTGGGCCGCATCATCTGTAAAAGTTGCCCTTCCTCGGTAGGGAAGATGAGAAAATATTGTGGCCACACCTGGACAATCACTAGTTTTTAACTTAAGTTGAGGGGAAGGGAAAGAGTGGGGGGAGGGGAAGGGGAAGAACGGGAAGGGGAGGGGAATGAATGGGGAAGAGCAGAGCAAGAGGAAAACAGACAGTGGGGAAGGGGTAGGGGAGTAAGGTGGGCCAGAGCGGTCTATGTGTGGCAGGATGGAGGGGAGACTCCAGTGGTTCCCGCTAGCCAGGTCTTCCCTTCACTCTCCACCACTGGACTCACTGATAAGTCTTATATTCAGCAGAAAACCTGAAAAGATTCCAAGGCAACCAGCGGGCATCGTGATCCTCCTCCCTATCCCCCATGGCCGCCGTCATCCGCTCCATACGATAGATATCGCTTATCCTCGCGAACCAATGCGTTACCGCCGGCGAGGACTGTTGCTTCCAAATGGAGTACTTTTAATGGCTTTTGAGGGTAGTCTGTTCTGTAGGTAGGTTGCAGCCATGACTGCTTCTTTCCAGGACTTGAGATAGGCTGGAATCTGACAACATGCACGGCTCCATTTCTAGAAGTGCGACTTTTGTTTTCCTTTCTGCTACAGTTTTGTTCAGGAGCGTATGGTGCTGTTGTCTGGTGTACTATTCCTTGTCTCTTCAGGTATGAGGCCACTTCTTATGTATTCTCCCCCATTATCTGTGCGTATTATTATTCCTGGTTTGCGTTGGAATTTCTTGCTAGATATGGAAAACTCCTGAAGTTTCATCAGATAAGTAGTTGTGTATCTGGAATAATAGTTGATGAAAGTCCGTAGATATCCATTCTCGCGTGACGTGGGAGTTTTCATTGGACCGCAAACATCACTGTGTATGAGCTGCAGGGGGTGGGCAGTTTTTCTTTGAGAAGCCTGTGGAAGGGGCGCACGTGTGGCTTTTGCTTCAATACAGGACTTGCATTTCATGAGCACTTTGCAAGGCGCTATAGTCAAATCTTCTGATAAGCCTCTTTATATTGTCCTGTATAGCTTCTGAACTTCTGTGCCTCAGCCACCTCTGCCATTAGTGAATACATTTGTTGTGTAGGTCATTAGAGTCTATATTGGCTTGCTGGTCTGTGGTGATGGAATCGCTTATTATTGTGAATTGTGCATTCATCACATTGGAACTTAACTGTGAGACCTTTTTGTTTGCAAGACTTTTTACTGATAGAAGGCTGCCTTCTAGTTCTGGAATACACAGCATTTTCTTTACAAGGATATTGTACCTTCTGGTGTGATGCAGTTCAGGAAGCTCTGGCCTTTTACCTTTTCAGAAGTGATTATTTTCCCGTTTGCTAGGAAAACTGTCTCTTGTACTGTAATCAATGTTTATGAAGGTCTCATTGCTAGTTATGTGGCTTGTTGCACCAGTCGCTTGGCTTGTCGCTCTGTGTCACTTTAACCACTTCAGGCCCGGAAGGATTTACCCCCTTCATGAGCAGAGCACTTTTTGCGATTCGGCAATGCGCCTCTTTAATTGACCATTGCACGGTCGCTCGACGTGGCTCCCAAACAAAATTGACGTCCTTTTTTCCCACAAATAGAGCTTTCTTTTGGTGGTATTTGATCACCTTTTTATTTTTTGCGCAATAAACAAAAAAAGCGATAATTTTGAAAAAAACACACTTTTTTTACTTTTTGCTATAATAAATATCCACCAAAAATATATAAAAAAAAACATTTTTGTCCTCGGTTTAGGCCAATACGTAGTCTACATATTTTTGGTAAAAACATTGCAATAAGCGTTTGGTTTGTGCAAAAATTATAGCGTATACAAAATAGGGGATAGTTTTATGGCATTTTTATTAATAATTTTTTTTTCCACTAGTAATGGCATTTTTTTTTATCGTGACTGAGACAATTATTGCGGACACATCGGACACATTTTTGGGACCATTGGCATTAATACAGCGATCAATGCTATAAAATTGCATTGACTACTGTTAAAATGTCACTGGCAGTGAAGGAGTTAACTACTAGGGGGAGGGGAGGGGTTAAGTGTGTCCAGGGGGAGTGATTCTAACTGTCTGGGGGATGGACGAGCAGTGACACAACACTGATTGCTGCTCCTGATGATAGGGAGCAGATGATTAGTGTCCTGTCACTAGGCAGAATGGAGAGATGCTGTTTACATCGGCATCTCCCCGTTCTTAAGCTCCGTGACACGATTGTGGGTATCCCAGCAGCGATCGATTCCGTGGTTCCTGCGGGCACGGTCACTGAGCTTGCGGCAGGCATGCGCGGGTGCACGGCAGGAAATTCAAAGTAAGGTATGTTACTTTGACCTGCCATGCCATTCTGCCAACGTATATTTTTTTGACAGCGGACGGCAAGTGGGTTAAAGGTGCCACTCCATGATGTGTCTGCAGTTTCCTTTGTTTTGCTTTGACTCATTCTTTTGTGAATAGCTCTAGCTTTTGCTGTTATGCTTTCCAGATAGCACAGTCCCTTTTTACGTGACTGGTCTTCTTACTATGAAAACAGGCTGTGCTTTCTTTGTTGTGCTTTATGCCTTTTTTTTTTACATATTAAGAGCTTTGTCATCACGGTGCATTTTCTCTCCTTCTTTCGTATTCATAGATTAATTTCCCTTTGACATACTCCAGTGTCAGCTCCTGCTCGGTTTTTGTTTCTAAAGCATTAATAAGAGCAGTATATGTCTCTGGAAGGCTGCAGAGGATCAGGGCAACAATGTGGTTATCTTTTGATGTCCTCTCTGATGGCACGCAGTTGCTCTATGATCTCTAGGATTGCTTTCTAATATATCTATCTACTATATAGTCACATTAGAAAGCTGCTTTACATTACATGTTCTATCAATTTTAACCAACACGCAATATTCAGCATGCAATGAGATCAAAGCAGTCACAGGAAAGTCTGTAGGTAACAGAACTGTGTGAGCTTGAAAAAGAGAAGGGACACTTGAAACCTATGCGCTCTTACCTACAAGACTATATGGTTACTGCTTTGCTCTCGCCACATGATGATGAATATAATATATATACACACATTTTTTTTTTGTTGATTTCAGATCACTTCTATCAGCAGTAGATCACTATAGCAATGATTTACTGCTGTAGGGAAAGGCTAGTAGACAACTGCAACAGTTCTGCCTGAGCCTCTGTACTGATAGGAAGTGCCACAACATCACCTGTGTAATGGAAGCATAGCATAGTGTTTATATCAACCTTTTATAGCATGCTCCTATCTATAAAAGCTTTGAAAGCCCAGGCGTTGATAATTTCCTGGGATTAGTACTTGACTCTGGCTGTTGCTGACAGCTTAAGGTTCTATCCCCGATAGGTGGTCTAAATTTCAGGTTAAAAAAATACACTACATAGAAAATGGAGATCCAAAAACATTTCAAACACTTCAGCAGCAGTTTGATAATTCTCAACCTCCCAAAAGCAAGGATTCAAAGTCTATGGCAGGCTGAAATACACTTTGGCTAGATGGGTCTGAGTACTTTCATTCATGTTTAGTGCCATATGTGTTCAGGGAAGTATGCCTATATTGCAGGTATTCTTTGTTATATGTATACTTTCTCGAAAGGTTGGGGCCCTAAACACTGGTACCACTCTGTACAGCATTCAGCCCCATCCAGTCATAGCATAATTAGGTCTGCCATAGACAGGCTGCAGGCAGCAGGGCTGGACGCCACATCTGTGCCTCCAAGATTCACTATGCTGGTCCCATTTTGCTCAGCTCCATTATTCATAGTACTACAGCTTCTAGGAATGGCAGAGCTGGATAGAAAAGATGATCATAGTTGGGCAGCCTTGATGGGAATCTGTGTCATACCTGAAGATTACAGCAGGGGGCAGGACAGGAGAATTTTTACTAATAGCAGAGGAATCAACACATGGGACACATCCTATTGACTGTAAGTCGCTTGTGCTGATTTTCTTTTTTTTATTTTGTCTGCTCTTAGGCTTTAAGTAATTTGACAAAAGACAGTTGGACAGGGCTAACATGATTCCCTGCACAAAAATGCTTTTCACCTCAACAGGGCTTAGGAGGTGAGTATATTTTTGACACATCAACAGATAATCTGTACTTTAGGGGTAAATGTGCATATATTGCATTTTTATTTTATTTTGACCTGACATAAACTTTGTGTTCCTTACGAACTCAAGACTCAACCCCTTGCTCTACAGTAGGCATCATTTGGTGTCCATGCTTAAAGCGGGAGTAAACCTGCTGACTTTTTCTTTTTTTTTTTTTACACCTGCAAGGGAAAAGGCATAATGCGGTGCATACTAGCTCATTATGAAATACCTTAGAATGAGGCGCCAGCATCCAGGGGCGTAACTAGAAATCACAGGGCCCCATAGCAAAATGTTGTATGGGGGCCCCCCCTTCAAACAGCCCCCCCCACAAAAAAATGGCGGGGCTTAAATTAAATAGTGGGCGTGGTTTAAAATGCGTGGCTCAAAGGGGGTGTGGTTCGAGTCTGAGATGAAGGAGGAAAGAAGGAAGGAAGCAAAGAAAAGGGATGGAGGGACAACAGGCCCAGATCCTACACCACAATAGCAATATACATATTCCAGAACGTTTAACAATCAACAGATAAAGATACTCCAAACAGCTGGTGTTAGCGCTTCAATAATCCTCACCTGTACCCAATGTGGCCTGCCTGTTCCCAATGCAGCGTGGCCTGCCCATGCCCAATACTGCCTCACCTGTGCCCACTTGTGCCCAATGCAGCCTGTCCAGTGCCCAATACAGACTTACCTATGCCCAATGCAGTGTGGCCTGTGCCCAAAGCACCCTCCCCTGTGCCCAATGTAGCATGACCTGCCTGTGCCCAATGCAGCCTCACCTGTGCCCAATGTGGTCTCACCTGTGCCCAATGCAGCGTGGCCTGCCTGTGCCCAATACAGCCTCACCTGTGCCCAATGCAGCCTCCCCTATGCCCAATGCATCGTGACCCATGCCCAATACAGCCTCACCTGTGCCCAATGCAGCGTGACCCGAGCACAATGCAGCCTCACCTGTGCAGAGGGAGAGGCGAGCCAGTGGCGGAACTACCGGCAAGGATGAGGAATGCATACTGGAGCCCTCAAATGGCTGCTGGCAAGTGTGGGGCTGCCTCACAGTGGGGGGGCTCTGGCTCTACATCCAACTCCTGGCATGTCTCTTCCAGAGCTTTCCACTGTGATTTCCACTCACCGACACCTGGCCTGGATCCCTCCTGAATGACTTTACTCAGGACGTGCTGACCGCGCTGGTCGGGACCCCCGTGAGTCCGCTCGCGGGACCCGCGGACTCAATCGCCGCGGGCATCCCCGCGATCGTCTCACGGAGCGGCCGAATGGAGGAAATGCTGTATAAACAACATTTTCCCATTCTGCCTAGCAACTAGTGACGCTGATCTCTGCTCCATGTGATTGGAGCAGAGATCAGTGTACACTAAATGAAAGCCCAACCCCCCCACAGTTAGTAACACACCCCTAGGAACACTTAACCCCTACACTGCCACCCACTGGTTAACCCTTTTTACTGCCAGTGTCATTTACACAGGAATCACTGCATTTATATAGCAGTGATTACTGTATAAATGACAATGGTCCCAAAAATGTGTCAAAAATGTCCGATGGGTCCCCGACAATGTCGCAGTCACAATAAAAATCGCAGATTGCCGCCATTACTAGTAAAAAAAAAAAATAATAAAAAATTAATAAAAATGCTATAAAACTATCCCTATTTTGTAAACGCTATAACTTTTGCGCAAACCAATCAATAATCGCTTATTGCGATTTTTTTTTTACCAAAAATATGTACAAGAATACGTATCGGCCTAAATTGAGGGAAAAAAATATATGTCTTTTTATATATTTTTGGGGGATATTTATTATAACAAAAAGTAAAAAATAATGTGTTTTTTTCAAAATTGTCGCTCTATTTTTGTTTATAGCGCAAAAAATAAAAACCACAGGGGTGATCAAATACCACCAAAAGAAAGCTCTATTTGTGGGAAAAAAAGGACGTCAATTTTGTTTGGGAGCCACGTCGCACGACCGCGCAATTGTCAGTTAAAGCGACGCAGTGCCGAATCGCAAAAAGTGGTCTGGTCTTTGACCAGCAAATTGGTCCGGTCTGAAAGTGGTTAAAAATGCAAACACTAATACTGTTAACTTTATAGCTGTAAAAAAAAAAAAAAAAAAATCAGAAATATGTAGTAAAGATAATTCCTACATGCAAAAATGCACTGTACATTACATGTTCTTTAGACATAAATTTTTTTTCAAACATTAGTTTCCTTTGCCAATTCAAATTCAAAAAATTACCATATAACACGAATTAAAAGATCAGCATTTGTAATTTTCCTTTATGTAACCAATGACTAATGTTAGAATTAGAACAACTAGAGAAATGCTGAATGAATGTGCAGTCACAATTGCAGCCTCACCTGTGCAGAGGAAGAGGCGAGCCAGTGGCAGAACTACCGGGGAGGATGTGGAGTGCAGTCCAGTATGGAGCCCTCAAATGGCTGCGGGCAAGTGTGGGGCTGACTCAGAGTGGGGGGGGGGGGCGAGCACCGTCCGCACGGTCCCCCAGCCAGGGGAAGTGAGGAGAGGAAGAGGCAAGCTGTCTGTACGAGCAGAGAGCTGTAATAGCTTTCATTTGAATGTCCTGTGTTCCCGGGGCTCACCGTCACATAGCCCCACCTCTTGGCCTGCAGCCTTTGATGATGTCACATGTCCCGCATTGGACCGGTGTTCTGTCTATCAAAGACGCCGGGCCAAGAGGTGGGGCTATGTGACGGTTAACCCCCGGGAACACGGGACATTCAAATGAAAGCTATTACAGCTCTCTGCTCGTACAGACAGCTTGCCTCTTCCTCTCGCTTCCGCTGGCTGGGGGAACATGCGGGAGGTGATGCCCCCCTCCACAGTATGCATTCCTCATCCTTCCCACGGGCCCCTCTCAGCTGCGGGCCCCATAGCGGCTGCATGTGCCGCTATGGCGGTAGTTCCGCCACTGCCAGCATCTCACTCGGTCCACGCCGAGGGAGTTGACATGTTCCCTCTGCGTGTCTTCTGGGTATCGCGGCTCCGGTGCTCTGAGTGGCCGGAGCCGTAATGTCGTCACTCCCGTGCATGCATGCGGGAGTTTTCTTCCTGGGAAGGTCTGGCGTCTGCCGGACTTTCAGTCGAGAATCCCCCGTGTACATGAGCCGCTGAAGTCAGCGGCTCATTGCGAGGGGAATATTTTCTAAACCATACAGGTTTAGGAGATATTCTTTTTACCTACAGGTAAGCCTCATTATAGGCTTACCTGTAGGTAAAAGTACAAAATGTAACTATACAACCGCTTTAACCATCCCTGATTCTGTCCAACTCTATGATCATGACCTTGCCCCATGTGATTGAACTCCAGCACAGTAAGTAACTGTTCAGGCATTGATTACTGCATTGTGGGAAGACCAAGGATTACTGATATTTTCAGCAAGTCTCCCATAATGACCTAAGTGGCAGCCAGGGTAGAGTGAGTATAGGTATCAGTGCCTTTTGTACAGCAAGGGGTGGGTTTTATTTTAGTGCAGCTGTTCTGTAGCACTCAGCTAAGTCTGTTGTAAAGAGATTATTTTCATATGCCAGTTTGAATGCAACTTTGCTTATTCTGATATTCCTTTATTTTTTCTCAACACAGAAGACTCGACAACCTCCGAATCACATGGGACCAGTGCGGCAACCTGCACTCCACGTACTGAAATAATTCTTCCAACCATCTCCAAACCTTCTAAGCCTACCGCTTCTCTACCTCCACCGTGTAATAGTGCCAAGCGGAGCTACCAGGTCCGTTGGCGCACCGAATTCATGATGGATTATGACTGTCGTCGGCAGGGCCTTATCTGCATGGTATGTGGTGGTACACTGGCCACCCTGAAAGTCAGCACAATTAAGCGCCACATTGTCCAGGTGCACCCTTACTCTGTAGACTTCACGCCTGAAGAGCGTCAAAGGATTTTGGAGGCCTACAGCGAAATGGCCCTACATTACATCCATTCAGAAGAGTGTTTTAAAGCCCAACCCCAGGAGGAAGCAAAAGGCCGTAAAAGAAAAGCAACTGCAGTAGAGGATGCATGAGGTCACTTTAAATTATACTTAAACATAGGGTGAACTGTCTAGACCCTGTGGCCTAACCTAATGTATTTCTACATCTGTGGTACATTGCCCATTCAAATGGTCTTTGTTCATCCTATTCATTCCCATGTTCAAACTGGCAGAGGTTCGAATTCCCTCCTCTTCTTCAGAAACGTTTACTGAGACTGCTTTTTGCCCTTGCTAAAAGACTAACAGCACATTGCTTAATCAGTTGTGTCTCAGCCATTACTACATCTACCTACAAAACAGTTTTTGTCTTCTGGAGAAAACAAAGGAGCAATTGCAATCATTTTATAACCCTTAATTTAAACCATAAGGCTTAAATATTATAATTGTTTATTACAACTATTGTGGTCCTTTGGCAACTTATTTCAGGTTTTCTGTTAAACAGAAAAAAATGATTTTATTGGCTAAAGAAAAACTATGATGGAAATTACATTGCAGGAAAAAAGTTTAATTCTTAATTTATCATTTTCATGTATTTCCCTCACTCGTACTACTTTATTTTTTTATTTTTACTAGACCAGGGAATGTCACCCCTGTGGAAGTTTTAAGCATCACAGTTGATGCCTGGTGCTTAGATGTAACTATCCTTTATAAAGCAGAAAATAGAGCTATTGTATATGGCACCTGAATTTCACAAGGTAGGGAAAGGAATTTGTAGTAAATCTGTTTTCTTTGCTCATATGCCTAAACAAGCTTTCCACAGTAAACTTGCATTTCATGGACTGGATGTCATACCAAAAATTTGGTAACATACTTGGGGACCTTTTTAGTTTGCTTTTCTGATTATATTATTTGGTTGAGACAAATGAATGGTACCCAATAAAAGAAATGAAGCAAGGTATTGTATTCTGTAAATAAATCTTGGATTCTTGTAAAGATTGTCTCTATAACCGCTCATAATATTTGTGTACTGTGGGACAAAACTGCAGTGTGCCCAGGAGTCATACAGTCGATTGTTTATTCCTAAAACAAAAAGAAAATCGGTGAATGAAATACTGAAAGCTTAAATGAACTGGGTTATTGCAAGGTAGTTTGGCAGTCTTGTGGAACACCAGAGGACCCAAAAACCAGGGCTAATGGAAGCAAACAGCTTCCATGTTCTCTGGCTGTACATTTCCTCCTCCACCTTGCTCTTTACTTTTGGCTCATTAACCACTTCCCACCCGGCCAATGTATATATACGGCCGGGTGGGAGCCGCCTGCTCCTGATAGGACGTTCAGGAACGTCCTTCAGGAGTAGCGGGATCGCGCGCGCGCGCGCCCGCGCAGCGGCGCAATCCCGATGTGCTCGTGTCACCCGGACACGGCACATCTCAGATCGGCAGGAGGGCTCTGTGATTGGCCCTCCTGATCACATGACGGCCGTGTCCAATCACGGCCATCATGTGATGTAAACAAACAGCCGGTTGCTAGGCAATCGGCTCTCCTCTCCTCACACGGAAGTCACCGCTGAGGAGAGGAGAGCAGAACGCTGCAGCCGGCTGATGATCAGTGAGTATGGGCTGCTTTTCACAGCTTTTTACTCACTGATCATCAGTGTAGTGTCAACACACAACACACCACACAGTACAAACACAGTCCCCACATATGTCCCCAAAACACACATGTCCCAAAACATACATGTCCCCAAATAATAAAAACACATGTCCCTAATAATAAAAACATGTCCCCCACATATGTCCCACTAAAATCACATGTCCCAATGATTATGTGCACACATATGTACGTGATCACCTGCACACATATGTACATGATCATTTGCGTACATATGTCCGTGATCACACAAACCAATTATTATACACTTAACGGAATTTTTTTTACCAAAAACATGTAGCAGAATACATTTTGGCTTAAATTTATGACAAAATTTGATTTTATTGGATTTCTTTTCAAATAGAAAAAAGAAAATATTGTTTTTTTCCCAAATTTCCGCTTTTTTTGCGCTTATATCGCAAAAAAAAAAACCGGAGTCGTGAATAAATAACACCAAAATAAAGCTCTATTTGTGCGAACAAAATGATAACAATTTCATTTGGGTACATTGTAGCATGACCGCGCAATTGTCACTGAAAGCGCTAGAGCGCTGAAAGCTGAAAATTGGGCTGGGAAGGAAGGGGGTGAAAGTGCCCTGTATTGAAGTGGTTAATATGAGAAGGGGGCTCCATAAACCAGTATTAAGTTGTAAGGGGTAGCAGTAAACCACCTGCAAGCATGAAATCTGATTACACTGAGGTTGGGCTTTACCTTGTTAAAACAATTTGGCTAACTGTTCATGAATGTTATGTGAACAGGATCTATTAAAAGATATAGAAAAATGTCTTGTTTCATTGAACAACTAGTTAGCATCCAACTGAATCTTATGGTCGAGACTTGGATAACAATATTAGTCAAATCATATTTTATGGGTACATGAATGCTTTTGTTTTATTTAACCATGTCCATTTAAGTCCTCCATCCCACTGTTAATGCAATTTGGCCACAGCCACTGTTCACCGTAGCACACCTCATTACTACTCTCTATGGGTAACCCAAAAGGTGTCCCAGGTATTATACAATCCTGTAGCGTGTACTACAAAAAAATTGCCGTGCACCGCAAAAGTGTTCGGGTTTGGCTTGAAGAAAAGGTGGCAACCCTATCTACAATAGAGATGCTGCGGCGTCGCCCACCCCCGCTGCCAGTGTCTATGGAAGGTGGGCGGCACCGCAGTTCAAACTGAAAGGTGCGGCAACGGCGGTGTCTGGAGGATCTGTCAGGGGTCAGTCTCAGTCTGGAGGATGTCAGAGGGGGCCAGTCTGGAGGATGTCAGAGGGGGCCAGTCTGGAGGATGTCAGAGGGGGCCAGTCTGGAGGATGTCAGAGGGGGCCAGTCTGGAGGATGTCAGAGGGGGCCAGTCTGGAGGATCTGTCGGGGGCCAGTCTCAGTCTGGAGGATCTGTCGGGGGCCAGTCTCAGTCTGGAGGATCTGTCGGGGGCCAGTCTCAGTCTGGAGGATGTCAGAAGGGGCCAGTCTGGAGGATCTGTTGGGGGCCAGTCTCAGTCTGGAGGATCTGTCGGGGGCCAGTCTCAGTCTGGAGGATCTGTCGGGGGCCAGTCTCAGTCTGGAGGCTCTGACGGGGGCCAGTCTCAGTCTGCAGCATATCGGAGGGGGGCAGTCTCAGTCTGCAGCATGCATATCGGAGGGGGGCAGTCTCAGTCTGCAGCATATCGGAGGGGGCCAGTCTCAGCCTGGAGGATGTCAGAGGGGGCCAGTCTCAGCCTGGAGGATGTCAGAGGGGGCCAGTCTCAGCCTGGAGGATGTCAGAGGGGGCCAGTCTCAGCCTGGAGGGTGTCAGAGGGGGCAAGTCTGGATGTCAGAGGGGCACCAGATGTTGAGGACTGATGGGGACACCAGATGTAAGGCGGAATGATGGGGACACCAGATGTAAGGAGGGGCTCCGCTGATGGAGACATAGATGTGAGGAAGGCTGCTCTGATGGGTCACCTGATGGCATCTGGTGGCAGGCAATGTGGCTAGTGACGCGCTCATGGCTCCCACTGATTCTGCATTATGGTGAGTTGAATGATTTCATTTTATATTACAATGTAATAATAGAAATAATGCGCTATAATCATCCTGACACCATAACAATCATGGTGCCGGGATGATTATAGCACTAACACCAGGTATTTGGAGTATCTTTATCTGCTGATTGTCAAACTCTGGAAAACACATATTGCTATTGTGGTGTAGGATCGAGGGCTGCTGTCTCTCCATCCCTCCCCCCCTTTCCCTCTCCATCCATCCCTCCCCCCCCTTTCCCTCTCCATCCCTCTCCCCTTTGCCTCTCCATCCCGCATTCATCTCAGACTATAATATAACCCCACCCCGTCAAGCCACGCCCACTATTTTTACGTAAACCACACCTATATTTTTGCTGTGCACTGCATTTTCACCTTTTCCTATGCCACGCCCATATCCGCATGCCCGCCCCCTAATTATAATACAACTTTGCCTACTGCCAAAAAAGTGTCACGATTTTTTTTTTTTACAATGTTGCCAACTATGCACGGGGCACATAGATAATAACTGTGTGACTGGCGTTCTTCCAGTGCAGAAAATGCCAATCATCGTACTATGTGTGAACAGGCACAGAGCTTCTTCACACCGTGTCCGTTTACTGCAGGGATGTCTTTAATATTGATTGGACCCTGGGTAAAAAATTTCTTGGGCCCCCCACCCCCATGGAATTTCACTCTCCACCTGCTCTGAGACATACAATAAATAGCAGCTAGACTTAAAGTCAGTTTACCGTATCAGATCAGGCAGCAATTGGGATTGTTGCCAGTGGTTACAGCATATAATTACTGCTTAATGACTGGTTGCTAGAGGTTACAGCACACATTACGGGTCACTGATTAGTTGCTAGTGCTTACAGCAAATGATTTCTGCTCGTTAATTGGTTGCTAGAGATTACTGTACAGTAATACTGCTCACTGGATGGTTGCTAGAGGTTACAGCACATCATCTCCTCACTGTAGGGGGCCATGATATAAATATGACTGATACCTTTTATTTACATATCAATGCCGCTAGCCACAGCTATTTACTTAGTAATGCCGCCACTTTTACATGTAAACACAGGGTCTGCAGGTGAGTCATCTGTACACAACAATAGGGCAAAGCTGGGCAGCATTAGTACCAGCACTTCACACTGAGATATCGGGACACAGCACAGGACTAAAACTTCAGGGGAAGTTTTAAACTGAGAAAGGGAATTTAAACTGAGATATTTGGCAAGTATGGGGCAGCTGCTTTGGGCCCCACAGCAATGACAGGACCCAGGGCATCTGCCCCTTTTGCCCTGCCTTAAAGTGGTTCTGCACCTTTAAAAAAAATATTAAAAGCCAGCAGCCATGGATGTCCGCAGCAGGGGGCAAGGGGGGTCAAGTGCCCCCCCCCCCCCCCGGAATCCCCAAGGTGTTGCCGCTGCCATGCTGCATTTTTTTTTCTGAGTCCGCTGGCGGCTGCATCCTCCGTGCTCTCCTCTGGATCACAGCGCTGGATGGCTGTGTTCAGCGGCCGCTCTGTAACACAGTCCCGCCCCTCCCAGACCAGCTCGTGTGATAGTAGAGAGAATCACGTTCCGCCTATCACATGAGCCGGTCTGGGGGGGCGGGACTGTGTTACAGGGCGGCCGCCGAACACAGCCATCCAGCGCTGTGATCCAGAGGAGTAGATGCCCATCCGTGCCACAGTGCCTGGATAGGAGGATTGAGGGGGGGGGGGGGGCTGCAGTGCTCTCCTCCACCACCACACTCTCCTGCCCCCCCCTCAGTGCTCTCCTCCACCACCACACTCTCCTGCCCCCCCCAGTGCTCTCCTCTACCACCGCACTCTCTTGCCCCCCCTGCTCTCCTCCACCACCACACTCTCCTCCCCCCCGTGCTGTCCTCCACCACCACACTCTCCTGCCCCCCCAGTGCTCTCCTCCACCACCACACTCTCCTGCTCCCCCCAGTGCTCTCCTCCACCATGCACTCTCCTGCCCCCCCAGTGCTCTCCTCCACCTCCGCACTCTCCTGCCCCCCCAGTGCTCTCCTCCACCACCACACTCTCCTGCCCCCCCAGTGGTCTCCTCCACCACCACATGCTCCTGCCCCCCCCAGTGATCTCCTCCACCACCGCACGCTCCTGCCCCCCCGTGCTCTCTTCCACCACCACACTCTCCTGCCCCCCCTCCAGTGCTCCTATTCACCACCACACTCCTGCCCCCTCCCCCACAGTGCTCTCCTCCACCACCACACTCTCCTGCCCCCCCAGTGCTCTCCTCCACCATCACACTCTCCTGCCCCCCCCCCCCCCACAGTGCTCTCCTCCACCACCACACTCTCCTGCCCCCCCCCACAGTTCTCTCCTGTCCACCCCCCAGTGGTCTGCACCACACTCTCCTGCCCCCCCAGTGGTCCACCACCACACTCTCCTGCCCCCCCCCCCACAGTGCTCTCATCCACCACCACACCCTCCTGCCCCCCCGTGCTCTCCTCCACCGCCACACTCTCCTGCCCCCCCAGTCCTCTCCTCCACCACCACCACACTCTTCTGCCCCCCCCACAGTGCTCTCCTCCACCACCACACTCTCCTCCCCCCCCCCCCAGTTTTCTCCTCCCCTGTTCTTGCTGCTCTCCAGCTCTCCCCATCTTTCTCTAGCCACCATCCCATTGCTCTCCCCCCAGTGCTCTCTCCCCTGTTCCCCCCCAGTGCTCTCCCCCCCCCATTCCCCCCAGTGCTATCCACTCCGTCCAGTGCTCTCCCCCCCCAGTGCTCCCCCCCCGTTCTTTCTCCCCCCAGTGCTCTCCTCTCTCCCCCTGTCCTTTCCCCCCCAGTACTCTTCAGCTCTCCCCATCACTCTCCAGTCCCCACCCCAGTGCTCTCCAATCCCCCCCCCAGTGCTCTCTACCCTCCGTGCTCTCCACCCCTGTTCTTTTTGGCTCCCACCCCTGTACTCTCCGCTCCCCCTGCATTTTGCCCCCACCCATGTGCTCTCCTGCCCCCATAGTGCTCTCCAGCCCCCCATGCTTTCCACCCCTGTTCTTTCTGGCCCCCACTGGTGCTCTCAAGCTCCCCCCCATTGCTCTCCACTCCCCCCTGCTCTTTGTACCCCCCAGAACTCTCCAGCCTACCGTGCTCTCTACCCCTGTTCTTGTTGCCCCCCCCCCCCCCGTGCTCTCAAGTTCCCCCCCAGCACTCTCTGCTCCCCACCCCTGTGATCTCCACTCCCCTCGCTCTTTGCCCCCACCCATATGTTCTCCAACCCCGCCAGTACTCTTTGCTCCCCCTTCTCTCCAACTCCCACTCAGTGCTCTCCACTTCCCCAGGACCAGAGGGCAGGCTGACTGGGGCCGGAAAATGAGGACTGCTGAAGGTGCAGGTGGCCAGGGACCACTCCATCTCAACAGCAGACAAAACCTCTGGAAGGAGCACCGTCCCCATCCAAAACGAGAACCGATCCTGCCTGCCGCTGGCCGTCATGGATATCCTGCTAGCATGCAAGGTACTGTACCGAGCATAAACAACACACCTTCATACAGACAGAGACTGCAGACTGGGACATGGGGCACAGGAGGGGCTGCAATGATGGGCACAGTGAGGCTGCATTTGGTGGGCACAGTGAGGCTGCATTTGGTGGGCACATTGAGGCTGAATTTGATGGGCACTGGTGAGGCTGCATTTAGCTCTTGCATCAAGTCTGCAGTCTCTGTCCATCTCCTGTAGCATGTCTGCAGTCTCTGAGGGAGTCTGGAGAGGAGTCAAGAGTGGGAGCACCGCTGGGATGGGGGTCATGGGAGAAGTCAGACTTGTGTGGACTGTGGACAGGAGACTATAGGATAAAACCTCCAAGCTGGAGCCGACTGACTGAGCCCTGCACAGTGCACCTGAGAGGAGGTCAGTGAAAGCACCGCCAGGCCAGTCGGGGGTCACTGATGTAAGGGGGGGGAGTGAATACGATAATGTAAGGGGCACTGATATAAAGGGTTTCCTCCTTATATTAGTAACCCACCCCCCTTACCTTAGAGTATTCTTTCTGCAGAAGGTGGTCCCCCCCACGTTCTGAGTTTCTGGGGTCCCCCTTGATGATTGATCACTTACCACTATTAACTGGAATTTGAATATATATATATATATATATATATATATATATATATATATATATATCTCCCTATGTCATTTCATATCTATATCTAATATTCTCTTCATCAAATGTGCTTTAAAATGTATGGTTTTCCCTTTCATGAACAAGAAAATAATGACGTTATGCTGTTGGGCTGGTATAATAATGCTGTGAGGCTGGTATGACATTATATCCAGGGCTGGTTTTTGAAAGCATGGGCATCCGCAAGGTTACTCAGGTGGCTGGGTACCATGCCCATATAGCCTAGAGAATGTACATCTTTTTACATTGCAATACATCTGTTGTTGCCATATTTTTATCTTGATGAAAACAGCCTATACAGTGACAGTATGAGATCAAAATATGGCCACAACAGATGTATTGCAATGTAAAAAGATGTACATTCTCTAGGCTATATGGGCATGGAACACAGCCGCCAGAGTAACTTCCAATACAAAGTGAAGATGAATTATCTGTTATATAACACATATGTATTACCAGTGGAAAGATTTTCATGAGATTGTCGAAAAGGGTGGAGCATGAGTGGCCTTGAAATGATGCCCCCCCTTGGAAAAAGTTCTGCGGACACCCATGCCAGCAGCTACAAATATTACAGCTGCTGACTTTTAATAAATTGACACTTACCTGTCCCAGGGTCCAGCGATGTCGGCGGCAGATGACGAGCAATCGCTCGTCTCTCTGCTGCCCCCGCCACCATCCTATGTCAGGGAATCGGGAAGTGAAGCATTGCGGCTTCACTGCCCGGTTCCCTACTGCGCATGCTCGAGTCGCGCTGCGCATCTCTGCTGTGTCCTGGGAACTGTGTGTTTCCCAGAACACAACGGGGGGGGGGGGGGGTGATCTGCGGCAGTCTGTCCCGGAAGTGGGTGCAGATATCTGGATTATCCAGGTAACTGGGAAAAGAGGAATAGACCTGGCGCTATACCGTTTTCTGCTAGAAACCTATAGATGAGAACTCTATTACATATAATTCTCAGCGTGCTGGCAATTAAATAAAAATAGTGGAATAAAACCATAAAGTGAAAAATACTTATCCATAAACCATAAATAGCTATGACAGTATGCTGCTATTAATAAAGTGCAAATGCCAGTGAATCTACATGTGCCAATATCTATATGTTATAATAAATAAGCCATAAATATAAATTAGAAGAGAAAATTGTAAATTACAAAAAATAAATAAATAAAATAAAGGCAGGGTGTGATATCTGTGAACTGCCGGTGAATATGGTGACTGTGGTTAGGCAATTAAATGTGACAAAAACTTAGTGCAGGATGTAATCCAAATTTAAAAGTTCCGCTCGGCTTCCTCGCCGCCTGAGCTAGAGGTGTACGTTGCCTGGCCACGCCCCACGGGCAAAAAACGGGCGTGGCCAGGCAACGTACACCTCTAGCTCAGGCGGCGAGGAAGCCGAGCGGAACTTTTAAAGCTGTATTAACAATTGCAATTGAAAACTCTTCCTTTGTAAGTAGTTTTAATCTATTTTGAATAAATATCACAAGTTTTAAACGTTATCACACTATGGATGTGCCTCTTTCTTACCATATATAACGTGGCACACTACACTCACGGAAAAACGAGGGACCCCCAGCATTACATCAGAAGCAAGCCAGAGAGCGACACAATAGCTGATATTGTGAAGTCTGAGCCACCCCGGATGGGGTCTTTTTTCCGGTGAGAGCATATTATATAAGTGGCCACTGAGCACGGGGAACAATATTGGAAATCATCACCCCCCCTCCCTCACTCACGGAAGATTCCACCACTTATTATGGACTATTCACATTTTTGAACGCATATGGTTCACTTTTAATTTTGTATATCTTTTAATTTTTATTGTACATGTTCTTATCTTTATTTACTCATATTGTGCTATTTATTACGATATCAATTTGGATTACATCCTGCACTAAGTTTTTGTCACATTTAATTGACTAACCACAGTCACCATATTCACCGGCAGTTCACAGATATCACACCCTGCCTTTATTTTATTTATTTTTTGTAATTTACAATTTTCTCTTCTAATTTATATTTATGGCTTATTTATTATAACATATAGATATTGGCACATGTAGATTCACTGGCATTTGCACTTTATTAATAGCAGCATACTGTCATAGCTATTTATGGTTTATGGATAAGTATTTTTCACTTTATTATTTTTATTCCACTATTTTTATTTAATTGCCAGCACGCTGATAATTATATGTAATAGAGTTCTCATCTATAGGTTTCTAGCAGAAAACGGTATAGCGCCAGGTCTATTCCTCTTTTCCCCTTTATCATTTTTCCACCCAATTGGGTGGAAATTAATAGAGGCTGCTCTTACCTAATCTTTTATTATATATTTTTTACCTTTTAAGCTGAGTGCTCCATAGCGCAACCTACCCCCCTCCTAATCTTATCCAGGTAACTGCACCCCCCTCACCCCTGAAAGGTCCCGATTGTGGCACCGGAGGGGGGGGATCAGATGAGCGGAACTTCCACTTCAGGGTGGAGGACCGCTTTAAAGATGGCCCTGGTTTACTGCACAACAACACACATGCATGGTGTGAACATAGAATACAATAGTTTCCTATGGGTCCTGCTGTATTATACATGTGTGGAGGTGTGCAGCAAAATGCAGATCAATGGACATGATGTGAATAAGCTCTTCTTTAGTATTACAGAACTGGACGGTGCTCATGGGATACGCCTTCAGTATAATGGAAGAACTTCTCACTGCCACTGCTGGAAGAATGAAGATATGCAATTTTCTTAATTGGGGAAACAGGAAAATGTGTGGAAAGAACACAGCTTTGTGATTTTTTTTTAATGAAAATAAAACTATTTAAAGTAATACTAAAGTCTCCATTTTTTGTTATACTTACCTGCTCTGTGGAATGGTTTTGCACACAGCAGCCCCATCCTCCTCTTCTCTGGTCCCCCACAGGCTCTCCTGACCCCTCCTTCCTGCTGAGTGTCCCCACAGCAAGCAGCTTTCTATGGGGGCACTGAAGCTGCTGCTCTGTGTGTCCATTCAGACACGGAGCCACTATTCAGCCCCACACAATCTCCTCATTGACTTTGATTGACAGCAGTGGGAGCCAATGGCGCCACGCTGCTGTCTCAGCCAATGAGGATGGAGAGTCCCAGGCAGCCGGGACTCTCCTGCAACTTCGCTGGATCGAGATGGGCTCAGGTTAGTATTAAGGGGGCTGCTGCACACAGAAGGATTTTTATCTTAATGCATTAAAATAAAAATCTTCTGACTTTACAACCACTTTAAGCCTGATTTGTTTATATGCAATGGTCAGCAGTGATAGATTCCTCCATCTGCACTGCTAGCAAGGTGAGATTTATAGACCACTGTGGCAGCACGTAGGTAAAATCACCTGGTTGTATCCAGGATGGAAAATATGCGTGCCCTAGATTGAGGCTTTATGTGGACTTGTACAATTAGAGGGGAAGAGTTAATGAGCCCAGCTGAAGTAAGTGGGCTCATTAAGACCCCTACAAAAACCCCCAGCATGCTTAGGGAGATGCTCCATCCTGGAACCAGTTTTGTGTTTGTATAGACTGGGGAGTGTGGCACCTGTTCTGTGCGGTGAGTTAATGCCTGTGTGGCAAACCTCTACAACAGAGACAGGGACTGGTGCAGCACAAGGCTGCACTCAGTTGTTAGACAGGGAACCTAAGTGTGTAATTAGAGGTCAAGCTGACCAGGATTTATTTTCATGTTTTAGTTTTGTTTGGCTGTTTATATGTTTCACTGCATGGAGCATAAATAAACTGCATCTTTTGTTTTTTCCACCTACAACGCTGTCTGCTGTGCCTGATTTTGTGTTGTGAACCCATCCAGGGGGTCACACACACCCGCTGCCGAGCTAACCCCTCACACCACGTAAAGTGATTGTAAACCTCAGATATGAAATATGAATAAAGCACATCCGTCTATAGTGTGTACTTGTCTAAGTTAATCAACATGATAAATCAACATTATTTTTAATCCTCATGCTGCTAGTCTTAGTAAATAGAAAAGTATAACATATTTACTTGTTTTAAAATTTTTATTTTTTTACCATTTCTTCAGTTACTTCCTGGTTTCTTGCCTTGGCAAATAATGTCGGAGTCTTCAGGAGGGGAGGAGGGTTTTTCTCAACTAAGCACACACTCCTGCATGCAGGCCTGAGCTAAAGGCAGATGGAATCCAGGAAGAAAATGTTACATGAATCATTGCCCTTGCTCAAGATGGTGAGGGGCAGAAATGCTAGGGGGGTGTTTTTCAAAGTGATTTCTCAACAAAATAAAGCATAGATAGAGACATGGATGGATGGATGGAGGAGTTTGCTTTGAATATTCAAAATTAAATAGTCTTTTTGTTTTAGTGTAAAGATTGGTACAGCGCTCCCCTAAATAAACTTTATATACCTTATGTGTGCAGGGCCGTCTTTAATATTGATTGGACTCTGGGCAAAACTTTTTCTTGGGCCCCCACCCCCCATGCAGTTCTGCTCTCCACCTGCTCTGAGACATATAATAAATAGCAGCTAGACTCAAAATCTGTTTACTGAATCAGATCAGGCAGCTATTGCAATTTGTTGCCAGAGGTTACAGTGTATCATTACCGCTCACTGACTGGTTGCTAGAGGTTACAGCACACATTACAGGCTCACTGATGAGTTGCTACAGGTTACAGCACATGATTTCTGCTTGTTGAGATTACTGTACAGTAATACTGCTCACTGACTCATTGCTAGAGGTTACAGCACATCATCTCCTCACTCCAGGGGTCATGCTATACATATGGATGCCGCCTTTATTTACATATGAATGCTGGTTATTTACATGTAAACACAGGGTTTGAAGGTGAGTCATCTGTACACAACAATAGGGCAGAGCTGGGCAGCATTAGTAGCAATACTTCACACTGAGATATCAGGACACAGCAAGAGACAAGGAAATTTAAACTGGGATAGTTGGCAAGTATGAGGCAGCTTCTTTGGGCCCCACAACAATGACAGGGCCCAGGGCAGCTGCCCCTTTTTGCCCTGCCTTAAAAACAGCCCTGTATGTGTGAACCTTCTGTGATGGGCAGCAATACAATAAATCAATCAACATAATAAAGAAAGCAATGACAAAAATGAAAAAGAATATTAGAAATGCAAATCATTTAACCACTTTAAGACCGGGCCTCTTTTTATGCCCCGTACGCACGGCCGGAAATTCCGATGGGAAAATTCAGATCGGATTATGTTGTTAGAAAATCCGATTGCCTGTGGGCTCTAGCGGGCTTTTTCCATCGGAACTTCCGACGGAAAAAATTTGAGAGCAGGACCTAAAATTTTCCAACAACAAAATCCGGTCTGACTTTTTCCGATCAAATGTATAGAATTCCGATACACAAAGTGCCACGCATGCTCAGAATAAATTTGGGGATGAAAGCTATTGGCTACTGGCCTCTACGTAGTCCCATCATACACATTGTATGTTACCTCGTTCAGAACGATCGGATTTTCCTACAACTTTGTGCAACCGTGTGTATGCAAGACTAGTTTCGGCCAAAATCCTTCTGAAAAAAATCTGATGGATTTTTTTTGATCGAAATGTCCGACCGTGTGTACAGGGCCTTAGATGTGGTGTTTACAAGTTAAAAGCACTTTTTATTTGCTAGAAAATTACTTAGAACCCCCAAACATTATACATTTTTTTTCTAACATCCTAGAGAATAAAATGGCGGTCGTTGCAATACTTTGTCACACTGTATTTGCACAGCGGTCTTACAAGTGCACTTTTTTCGGAAAAAAATACACTTTTTTGAATTAAAACATAAGACAACAGTAAAGTTAGCCCAATTTTTTTGTATTGTGAAAGATAATGTTACGCCGCATAAATTGATACCCAACATGTCACTCTCCAAAATTGCGTCCGATTCGTGGAATGGCAAACTTTTACTCTTAAAAATCTCCATAGGCGACATTTAAAAAATTCTACTGGTTGTATTTTGCGTTAGAGGAGTTCTAGGGCTAGCATTATTGCTCTCACTCTACCGATCGTGGCGATACCTCACATGTGTGGTTTGAACACTGTTTTCATATGCGGGCACTACTTACGTATGCGTTCATTTCGGCGGAACAGGGTGCGTTTACATTTTTTATTTTTTTTCTTATTTATTTTACCTTTTACTTTTTATTTTTACACTGTTTTAAAAACAAAAAAGTGTCACTTTTATTCCTATTACTAGGAATATAAACATCCCTTGTAATAGAAAAAAAGGGTGACAGGGCCTCTTAACCACCTTCAGACCGGAAGGTTCCCTCTCCCTCCATAGATAAAAGTAATCTTGCAGCAAATCCGCCGCAGAGACCACTGTTATCTTGTACCGGACCACCGGCCGAAACACAGGGATACCGGGGTTATGGTGGCTAGATGTTGTAGTAGCAACTATAATCCATCCCCAAAGTAGGGACATACATCAGCATGCAGCGGTCCAGAAGTGGTTAAGTGAAGTCACTCAAACTGTCACTTTAAATAAAAAATACTCCTAATAACATTACAATAGAACACCACTGTGATGATAGAGGCCACGACCCATATAAAGCAGACATCTCAAGTCTCCCACGAGCAGCAGGAGCCTCCCGCATTTGGCTACGGGCTCCCGGATACCCGCGAGTGGAGGGCAATCTCCCGGCAGTGCCTGTCACTCAGCCACAGACAGACAGAGCAGCCTGATTGGCTGAATGGAGTACGGACGCTCTGTCTGTGGCTGAGTGACAGGTGGATATAAGGTGCTGTGAGCTGAGGCAGAGGGGGGGACAGCCCATACTGCTGTCCCCAGTCTGCTTTGACTGCTGCATGGGCACGGGTACTTTTTTTCGCCTGGTCAATTCAGCAGGGAAGGAGGGGGGTGGGCAGAGGCAGTGGCGTTCTTATGAAGGGGCGGGGGAGTTTGGGCCTCATCTGGGTGACACCTGTGGGAAGTGGCATTGCCACGATCCGCACCCCCCACTGATCTGTGTCTCTCCCTCCCTGAAACGTTTCCCCTGGCTCTCAGCTCAGATCGGTACACCACCCATCCAGCCCTCTGCACTGCATCTCCTCCCACACTACTGTACACAGGATGGGTGAGGGAGTCCGCGGAGGGACACGCCGCTGTGCATATCCCGCGTGTTCTGAGGTCTGAACAGTGTATTGTATTTGTACATGGAAAAACGCTGGGGGTGCTATGGGAGGGGGGACTACTAGCACAAGTGGAGGGGGGTCTGCACTGAGGGGGTTTATACTGATGGAGGGGGGAGTATGCACTTAGGGTGGTCTATGCTGAGGGAGGGAGATCTGCACTGGGGGGTGTATATGCTGAGGGGGGTCTATGCTGCTGGAAGGGGGGTCTGCACTTAGGGGATCTATGCTGATGGAGCGGGGGTCTGCACTGAGGGGGTTTATACTGATGGAGGGGGGAGTTTGCACTTAGGGGGGTCTATGCTGAGGGAGGGAGATCTGCACTGGGGGGTGTATATGCTGAGGGGGGTCTATGCTGCTGGAAGGAGGGTCTGCACTTAGGGGGGGTCTATGCTGATGGAGGGGGTTCTGCACTTAGGGGGGTCTATACTGATGGAGGGGGGTCTGCACTTAGGGGGTCTATACTGATGGAGGGGGGTATGCACTGAGGGGGTTTATACTGATGGAGGGGGGCCTGCACTGAGGTGGTTTATGCTGATGGAGGGGGGGTCTGCACTTAGGGGGGTCTATGCTGATGAAGGGGGGTGTCTGCACTTAGGGGGGGGGGTCTATGTTAAGGTGGCCAGATTTTCAAAATTAAATCCGGGGATATATATATATATATATATATTTTTTTTTTTTTGGCAAATAGTAAACTATTTTATAAGCAGATTTTCCTCAAATTATATATGAAGTGTATGTGGAATGTGTTTATAGAATGATTTTACTGCCCATCAGTGCCGCCTATTAGTGCCACCGCATGAGAGTCTCTCAGTGCCACCTATCATTGCTGCCTCCTGTCAGTGCCCATCAGTGCCGTCGGTCAGTGCCATTGCATAAGTGCACATCCGTGCCACTTATCAGTGCCACTTATTAGTGCCACCGCATGAGTGCCTATCAGTGCCATAACCTGTCAGTGCCACCTATCAGAGCCACTGCCTGTCAGTGCCCATCAGTGCCACCGCATGAGTGCCCATCAGCGCCAACTATTAGCGCCACTGCCTGTCAGTTCTGCCTATTAGTGGCACTGCCTATTAGTTCCCATAAGTGCCGTCTGTCAGTGCCACCGCATGAGTGCTTATCAGTGCCACCTATCATTGCCACTGCCCATCATTGGCACCTGTCAGTGCCACCTCATCAGTGCCCACCAGTGAAGGAGAAAAATTACTTATTAAAATGTTATAACATAAACTCACCTCCTTCTTGTGCTTGTGGCCATTACACTCTGTAGCTCCAGGCAATCCCGCCCCTCTGGACTACAACTCCCATAATTCTTTTCAGTACAGGAGGGAGGGGGAGGAACACTGTGCTCTGTTCTCTCCCCTATGTATTGCCACTGCCGGTGTCCTATCATATACTGTCCCCCATCGAGTTGGAATATAAAAGAGCCAAGCGCAGCGAGGCCGAGCCCGAAGCATGGCGAGCGGCCCTCTAATTTTCCCAACCCTATGTCCGCTTGGATGGTGGGGCTACCACCTCCACTCACGGCGCAGGCGAGATTTTCCGAAGCTTCTTCTGCTCCGTACTGCGCATGCGCAGTACGGGGCGGACACTATATGATGGCAGGACACTATCTGCCAGAACACGGGGAGAGCAATTGGAGGAGGAAGCAAAGGTAGGAGGAGAGGGGCGGGATGCTGGGAGAGGGGGCGGTCATGTGTCTCTGGGATCACGGCCGGTGTCCTATCACATTGTGTTCCCCATCGGATAGTGTCCACTGTGTACTGCGCATGCACAGTACACAGGACACACAGATTCCGAAAATAGCCGAAGATGAATGGCGTCTGCGCTGTGAGTCCAGGTTCTAGCCCCACCATCCGAGTGGACATAGAGTTGGAATAAAAAGAGCCGAGAGCTGCGAGGCCGTGCCCGAAGTGTGGCGAGTGAAGCGAGCCTGCGAGGGGCTCTCTAATATTTGCAGCCCTATATCCACTTGGATGGTGGGGCTAGCACCTCCACTCATGGCGCAGGCGCCGTTCATCTTCAGAGATTTTCCAAATCTCCTTCTGCTCCGTACTGTGCAAGTGCTGCACCTGCGCAGTACAGGGCGGACACTATCCGATGAACGGATGCTATATGGCAGAACACCGGTTATTCTAGCTGAAAATGGGGAGGAAGAGTGGCGGCTACAAGTAGCACACAGTCAGGCTGGAGCCACTCCAGCTCCTCCTCTTCAGCTACTTTGCGAGTACTACCGCGATAGCGAACACAGACCTGGCTCCTCTCAAAGCCAGCGTGGCACCCGTCCACTGGGAAACTGCCTGCCCATGATCGGTGTGGCAAAAGCGGGGACAAAACCGGGGATGAATGGGATCCGGGGACCATGCCCTCAGTCTGGGGATGTCTGGTCACTGTAGTCTATGTTGAAGGCGGGGTGGCTGCACTGGGGGGTCTTTACACGGAGGGGGGTCTCTACTAAGGGGAAGGTGTCTATACTGAGGGAGATGGGTCTGTACTCTGGGAGGAAAAGTCTGCACTGACAGAGGGGGGCCTGTACTGCGGGAGAGAGGTCTGCACTGTGGGAGAGAGGTCTGCTTTGCGGGACGGGCGTCTGTACTGTGGGAGATTGGTATGCACTGCAGGAGGGGGGTCTGTACTGAATTTTCTGGCTGGGATGCCTCACCAGCCCCGTTGCAGCCAGACTCCAGAACCAGCAGCCAGACCCTTGGCCCCAGCAGCTGAACCCCAGGCCCCAGCAGCCAGACCCTAGCAGCCAGACCCTTGGCCCCAGCAGCTGGACCCCAGGCTCCAGCAGCCGGACCCCAGGACCAGCAGCCCAGCTCCAGCAGCCAGACCCTAGCAGCCAGACCCTTGGCCCCAGCAGCCGGACCCCAGGCTCCAGCAGCCAGACCTCAGGACCAGCAGCCCAGCTCCAGCAGCCAGACCCTAGCAGCCAGACCCCAGGACCAGCAGCCAGACCCTTGGCCCCAGCAGCTGAACCCCAAGCCCCAGCAGCCAGACCCTAGCAGCCCGACCCTTGGCCCCAGCAGCCGAACCCCAGGCCCCAGCAGCCAGACCCCAGGACCAGCAGCCCAGCTCCAGCAGCCAGACCCTAGCAGCCAGACCCTTGGCCCCAGCAGCTGGACCCCAGGCTCCAGCAGCCAGACCTCAGGACCAGCAGCCCAGCTCCAGCAGCCAGACCTCAGGACCAGCAGCCCAGCCCCTATGTGATCAGGCTGCATTTTTCATGGGCACTGTAGGGTTGCCACTTTTCTTCAAGCAAAACCCGGACACTTTAGTGGTGCACATTACATTTTTTGTTTGATTGTAAGAGACCTGGGACACCTTTGGGTGCTCCAAACACAATAGTAATACACAGTGCCCCCAAAACCTACTGTCAAGCCCTGTTCCAAGCCACAGGTGGACTGAAACCCAGACACATGATTTAAAACCCAGACTGTCCGGGTGAATCCCGAACAGGTGGCACTCCCGCTAGGAGGACTGTAGAAGGGGTGATAAGGGGCCCCCATCCAGGGATATAGAGACTCCCCTTCATCCCTCTCCAGTTAAAAAAAACACCAGCTGGGAGGACATGATAGGGGGGCCTTGATCACCCCCCTCTAGTAGAAAGAAATCACTGGTCAGGAAGAATACAAACAGCTGCCCCTCCTCCCTCCTAATAAGGTGAATGGTGTGTAGTGAGTGAAGACATCCAGAGGTCTGTACACACATAGCAGTCCCGGGAGGGGGGATTGCAGAGAAGGAGGAAGAAATCCCCCGCACAGTTCAGATGGCTGTGATGGAGCTCTTGGGGGCTGTCATGGCTGCTTCTACTCCTCGCTTTGTCCTCCACATTGCTGAAACTCTCGCTCTTAGCGGTGACGGCGGGGGTGGGGTCATTACTCCTCCCCTGTCCTAAAATCTTCAAATAGTCCCGACAGTGTTCCTTCTGCTGTGGCTCTGCCAATTAACCTAAAGTGCCGGCCCCCTCTTCTATACCACCCCGCCGGGGCTTTGAAATTGCCGGGAGCCGCAGCACAAGGATTACTCCTCTTCTGCCCGGAAAAAATCAAATAGTCCCAGCGGAGTAATCCTTGTGCTGCGGCTTCCAGCAATTTCACAGCCCTAGTGGAGTGGTATAGAAGAGAGGGCCAGGACTATTTGATGATTTTCGGGAAGAAGAGTAATGCTTGTGCTGCGGTTCCCAGGAATTACATGCCCCGGCGGATTGCTGTAGAAGAGGAATCTGTTGGAACTGCTCCAAACCTCTGGTACCCTAGTCCTGTTCCTTCCCCCACCCCCAGAGCTGAGCAGGTGGAACTTAGAGCCGCAGTCCGGTGTGAACAATGTGTCTGGGTGTCAGGCAGACTGAGACCTGGGCACATGGTTTAAAACCTGGACTGCCCAGGTAAATACCGGACAGGTGGCAACCTTACATATGGAGTGTACTATGTGGTATAGAAGAGTGCATGGGACATGCTCTAAGTGCGATATGGGATATAAGCAGTGGCGGACTGACCATGCGGTCAGTTTCAACGTGTTCCAAGGGGCCAGCCAGCGCCACCTGCTGGAACTGTCAGTGCTCCTGCGGGCCCCCGCAACCATTGTTTCAGGCTCACCTGGGCCCCAGCACTGCTGGCGTCGCTATTGAAGGGGGGGACACCAGGCTCGGATAGACACTGGGCGCCGCGGCTCCCTTTTTCCCTTCTGCTATCCCCCAGCTGAGACACTGACAAACAGGGTCAGGGTGCCCAGGTCCAATCGTCCCACGCACCTCCACAATCACACTTCTTTTCAGCTGCAGCCTCCTCCTTGGCTCTGACATTCACGCACACAATCCGGGAGCAAGAGCAGGGGAGGAAGGACACCTGCCATAAGAGGTCTGTAATAACAAGTCTTGAAAGGGGGGACGAGAAGGGCCTGGGCAGGTAACAAGTGTGCTGCCAGGAGTGATTCTAGGGAGGGGAAGGGGGGTGGTGGATGGAATATGTGCTAGGGGGTGCTTTGGGTTAGAGAGGACTTGTATTAGAAGGGGGGCAGATTTGAAGTTTGACCCCCCAGCACAATTCTTCTCCCCTCCCAAAACACCCCTTAACACATATCCTATCCCCCACCCCCTTCCCCTCCCTAGAATCACTCCTGGCAGAGAAATTTTTACCTGCCCAGGCCCTTCTCGCCCCCCTTTGAAAAGCACCCCGTGGCACATATCCTTCTTTTAACCCCCCTCCCGAATCACTCATTGCCATATCCTCTGTTAGCCACATAAACCTTGTAATCGTCGCTGCCTTAATTTCTTCTCCATGAAGTTACTCATGAGCAATTACAATAATGATCGCCCATGGCCTTACTTCCTCAGCCCTTTTCTGCCTGGCCAACACCTCTTATGAACGCACCAACAGCCCAACTATAATCTTATTACGAGGAGCCCTAACAATTATTCCCCTCGCAGGGGCATGATGATTAATTATTATATTACTAAATATAGCCTCCCCCCCTACTATTAACTTCGTAGGAGAGATACTTATTATAGCCTCACTTTTTAGTTGATCTCTCATTGCATTTTTAATTGTTGCCCTTAACCTTATTTTCACAACCGCATACACCTTGTATGTCTTATGATCAACTCAACGAGGCCCGTTACCAAACCACATTAAAACCCTTTTCCCACACCAATCTCGCCAACACCTTTTACTTTTTCTACATATTATACCAGGTCTCCTTCTTATCCTTAACCCAGAAATTATCCTTTGTGAATATAATTTAACCAAAATACTAGATTGTGATTCTATAAATAAAGGTTCAAATCCTTTTATTCACCGAGCTTATCTGGTGTAGTGAGAACTGCTAATTCCTCACAACCATGGTTCAATTCCACGGTTCGCTCATATCCCTCAAAATACTGTTAAAATCCCCCCTTACTCCTATACTGACAGCTCAATGAAATATACTTATACACCCTATTATATCACTTATTCAACTGACGATACTGCCGTATAAATGTATTAAACAACGTCATGTAACAAATGAATTAACACAAACTACCATAATTCCCCATTACTGCTTCCAATTAAAGTTATACATCTACTCTTACAGCTCGCAATGCTCCTCCCCCTTATGCCCTCGTACCACCTCCAAGACCAGAAATAAGGTTAATAATAAAGCCCACCCCCCCCAAAAATAATATTCACCCACCCTCGCATAATAAACTACCCTCCCCCCACCACTCATTACATCCTCCATCCCATCCGACTCCTGAAAACAAAACTTTATTATTATCCCCCATTTGTGTTAATCATAAAACTAATAACAGTACATTATATACCGCAATATACCCTATAACCACTTGACTCCCCCACACCTCAGGATACGGCTCTGCCACCAAAGCAGCACTATAAGCAAAAACAACCATCAACCCCCCAAATATAAAAGAACAGAACGAGGGATAAAAAACTAACCCCCCCCTTTATTAAAATTAAACACCCAGCCCCCGAACCCCCCACTAATCCCAATGCCGCAAAATAGGGGGAAGGATTAGAGGCTACCGCCAAAAGTCCCACTAATAAACACAACTCTAAAATCATATATTTCCACTAGGACTTTAACCTAAACCTTTAACTCGAAAAGCTATCGTTATTCAACTACAGAAACTTATGGCCCCCACAATACCAAAGTCCCACCCCCTCCTTAAAATTATCAACGGCTCATTTATTGATCTTCCCTCCCCCACCAATATTTCTTCATGATGACATTTTGGCTCACTTCTAGGAATTTGCCTAATTGCCCAAATCACTACAGGCTTATTTCTCACAATACACTACATGGCAGACACCTCCCTCGCATTCTCATCTGTCTCTGCTGATCTGCTATACTCACTTGCTGAACATCTTCCTGGCTGCCTCCTCTATCTCCATCACACATACCATGTGCTTGCTGCCCAGATGCCGCACAAAATCTTCTGTTTTGTGGGCACATACTGGCAGAAGACGTCACACAACTGCGCAATTGTAACTTATAGTAACGCAGAGCCGTATCGCAAAAAATGGCCTGGTCATGGGGGGTAAATCTTCTGGGGAGGTTAATCTTGGTTTCATGTTCTGTTCTATGACTGAGGATCATTTTTAATGACATTCTTGTAATGATAAGGTATAGATCTACATGGATGGGAGAAGCTTTATTCTGGAGAAAGACAGACAGTGCAGAGCATAGAATTCGTCTCTTATCACACAGAACAATCTAGTAGTGTGACCTCCATGTGTTATAGTGAGCCCTGAGCTCTGAGAGGGGGGGGGGCTGTGTGAGGAGCAGAGAGGGAAGGTCTGAGGTAAGTTGTCCCCTCTCCCTCCTTCTACGTACCCCCTGAGAAATATCTTTCTTCTTCCTCCCTCCAGTCATGTGACAACTTCAAGGGCATAGAATGAGTGAGAACGGCACAGCCTTCCCTCACTGCACAGCGGAGATCTCTATTGCCACCTGCAGACTGGAGGGAGAAGAAAGCCGAATTCTCTCTCCAGCTATCTGTCTTCTGTCCGTACATCAGGGCTGAGCGGTGTCACAGCCTGCGCATGCCCTGTGCGTCGGGGGGCGGGTTTACTCTGATTGGCGGAGGGGGCGGGGAGGTGCGATACTCTGATTGGCGGATAGGGCGGGGACGCGCTTACGCTGATTGGCGGAGGGGACAGGCGGATAACGCTCATAACAGGCAAGCGCCAGCCGACCGGCGCCATTTTCTTCTGTGTCTTGAAGGCGGCTTATCGGCTCTCATCACAGCAGAGGAACAGCGCCATACAGCGGATTTTTTGGAGATTACAGGCAGAGCTTTTTCATCGGAGATATAGTAAGTGTCATTATCAGTGATGTCACCTTAGTAGTGAGATCGGGTCCAGTGTCGGGATGTGTGGGGGGGCGGGGACAATAGAGAAGGGGAGCGGCTTGTACTGTAATGATCTGTTAGTGTTTTCTCTCCTCCTTTCTGATCCGGAGGATTCACACTCGGCATCAGAGCTGCCATTAGAGATCACAGGGGCCCCCGAACACCCCACTGACAGGGGCCCCGAACACCCTGCTGATGGGGGGGCCCCCAACACCTCACCCGACAAGCGCCCCAGAACACCCCACCCAACAGGGGCCCCCGAACACCCCACCCAACAGGGGCCCTGAACACCCCACCCGACAGGGGCCCCAAACACAGGTCCCCAAACACCGCACCCGACGGGGGCCCCAAGCACCCCACCCAACAGGGGCCCCAAACACCTGACCCCAGTGACGGGGGGGCCCGAACACCCTACCTGACAGGGGCCCCAAACAACTGACACCACTGATGGTGGGGCACGGAACACCTGAACCCATCTGACAGGCGCCCCCAACACCCCACCTGACAGGGGCCCCCTCCTCCTCCCAGTTCTAATCTTTTCACCAAATTCCTATAGAAAAGTGACGCCATCCCCCATGCAGTGTTTGTGTATCCCCCCCCCCATGCCTGCTGTCTGCAGAGATCTGCCTGGACTGCATCCAAGCAATGTGTACAGTGCTGCCTGTGAGACAGAATATCACATTACATTACATAACAGTATATCACATTACATCACAATACATGACAGTGTCACACTGAGTGGTTGGGGAAGGAGGTGACAGGAGGAGCTGGTAGTGTCTGGTGGTGGCAGAAGGTGATGGTGGCAGGAGGAGTTTGTGGCAGGAGATGGTGGGGACAGGAAGTGCCAGGAGCTGGTGGTGGCAGGAGGAGCTGGTGATGGTGGCATGAGCTGATGGGGGCAGTAGGAGCATGTGGCAGGAGCTGGTGGTGGCAGGAGGAGCTTGGGCCAGAGCTGGTGATGTTGGTAGGAGCTGGAGGGGGCTGGTGGTGGCAGGAGGAGTTTGTGGCAGGAGGAGCTTTTGGCAGGAGGTGACGGTGCTGGCAGGAGCTGGTTGGGGAAGGAGGTGACAGGAGGAGCTGGTGGTGGCAGAAGGAGGTGGTGATGGTGGCAGGAGGTGAGGGGGCAGGAGGAGATGGTGAACAAAATATGATGGACTATTTTTATATTGAACCTTAAATTGCATTGCTATTCAGATAGTGTACTTGTTTGTAGCCCAAATACTGAAATTTGCAATTAAAACTGTAATTTTTTAACCTTAATAAAATGGCAGTAAAAATTTGGCTTTGCCAGTAAATTCTGGGTGTCATGCCAGTAAATTTCAATCTGGTAGGTTGGCAACACTGGCACACACTACCCAATGGGGCACAGGGATCCCCACCTGGGGGCACACACACTACCAAGTGGGGGCACAGAAATCCCTGATGGGGGCACACACTACCCAGTAGGGGCACAGAGATCCCCCACCAGGGGGCACACACTACCCAATGGGGGCACAGAGATCCCTGCCAGGAGGGCACATACTACCCATTGGAAGCACCGTTCCCCCCTTTACATGTGAATCCACAGAGTTCTCTTACACTGTAAGGGGGGACTCTGCAGACTCTGATATAAGGGAGAACTCTGGGGACTCTAACATAAGGGATGATCTGGGAACCCTGATTTAAGGGGGAACACCGTACTCTGGTGCACGGTGAGGACGGTGTAAAGGGGAACTGTGATATAGAGGGTGCTCTGAGAACCCTGATTTACCTCGGTGTACTCACTCAGCCACTTAATCGTTCTTATGGGTGGCGAGAGGGGACATCCCCTCCCCACCACCCTCCGGTGCTTCTACCAACTTACTGCTGTGGAGAACAGATCCGCCAGGCCTGGATGTTTACCATAGAAATTTCCGGCGGACCAGATGGTCGCCAGAGTCTGTTTAGAGGCTGGGCGCGATGTTATGACGTCACGCCCGGCCTCTGCATTCAAACAGCGCCGCCTCGGCTGGGAAGCTGAGATCGTTTTTATATTTCAGCTGTCCCAGCCTAGAGGTGAGATGTGGGGTCTTATTGACCCCACATCTCATTGTAAAGAGGACCGATCATGCCATATTCCTATTACAAGGGATGTTTACATTCCTTGTAATATGAATAAAGTGATCAAAATTATTATTTTTTTTTAAAGTGTCAAACTAAAAACATGTAAAGTAAAATTCACAAAATAGAAAAAAAGTTAAAGTGCCCCTGTCCCCATGTGCTCGCACGCAGAAGTGAATGCATACGCAAGTCCCGCCCACATATGAAAACGGTGTTAAAACCACCCATGTGAGGTGTCGCCGCGAACGCTAGAGCGAGAGCAATAATTCTAGCATTTAGACCTCCTTTGTAACTCAAAACATATAACCAGTAAAAAAATTTAAAGCGTCGCCTATGGGAATTTTAAAGTACCGAGGTTTGGCACCATTCCACGAGCGTGTGCAATTTTGAAGCATGACATGTTCGGTATCTATTTACTCGGCGTAACTTCATCTTTCACATTATGCAAAACAAAATGGGCTAACTTTTTAATGTTTTGCTTTTTTAAAGCATGAAACTATTTTTTTTTTTTTCCAAAAAATACACATTTGATAAATACTGCGTGAGATAAAAAGTTGCAATGACCGCCATTGTATTCTCTATGATCTCTGCTAAGAAAAAAATCTATGTTTGGGGATTCTATGTAATTTTCTAGAAAAAAATGATGACTTATATGAAGGAGAGAAATGTCAGAATTGGCCTGGGCGGCAAGGGGTTAAAGGAGAAGTACAGCCAAAGCTTGTTTTGCACTCCTGTGACACGTCACAGAAGTCGATCCAGGAACCCGCGTCATCACAACAATGGAAGTTGGGATCCACCAGGTCCCTGGACCAGCACCCAGATCAGCCTCTCAGTGAGCTGCTGAAAGCCTGAGCCGACCACTCCACCCCCTCCACAGCCCAGCACCCCAGAGAGTGAGGAGGGGGCAGAGCAGAGAGCGGTGACTGACAGTCTGCAGCTCTCTGCGAACCGAGGGATCAACAGTTTTTGATCGCTCATCTCTCTATGTAGAGTGGCCAGGGGACAGATGCAGCATCCACCTAGGTAATTATGATACTGGGAAACTCCCAGCATACGGGACAAGAGAAGTGGTACTGTGCAGGGTCCACACAAACAGAATAAGAACAGATACTGAGAATTATGCCCAGCATACCCAGCCATTAAAATGACCATAGTACAGTTTAATTATATGTAAAATCTATGAAATGATATAAAATGAATTTGGCTACAGTGTTACATGGCCGAGGTATTCCCAGTCAAAGTTTTCATACTAGAAAAGTGGCAGTTGGTATGAGGTGTGTGATGTCACAGTGGGCTTCAAACCGGTTCAAACTGGACTGCAGTTGTTTCAAAACATTTAAAAAAGGGGGGTGTGTGTGCGCTTGCTTATTAAACCCCAAAATAAGAGAAAAAAGGCAATCTTATAAACACAATCTTATAAAATGACCAAGTGTAAATCAATGTGAGAATATGTGAAACATCAAAAGTGGTCAATAAAAAAGTGGGTCAACTCAAACAATTAAAAATTGCGGGTATGTGCAAGAACTAATTAAGATTACTACGTACAAAAAAAGTGCATAAAACCTGTGCATATAATACTCGAAACAAATCAGCGAATCACAGCAGTAAAAAAATTAAATAAAATGCAATATGATGTAAACCATATATGTGAAGCACAATCGTGTCAGTGCATCAAACTAAAGTGTCCCAAATAGCATACAATAAAAACATGCCACTAAAGATTAAAAAATCGCAGCACAGAAAAGCGTCAATCGGATTAAAGTGCAAAGTGCCAAACGTGAAACGATCCTCTGGTGGTGATCCGTGCCAGTGGTTGTGCTATCACTAGGTAATTACCTCCCTGCTGCGGGATTAGGCAGCGAAACAGACACACAGGGCAATCAGGAAACAGAGGATGATCCAGGTGATGGCTGTACAATGGAGTCTTGGAGATGACACAAATATATCCAGTTTCCTTGTGTATGGTCACCAGGCTCAAAAGGATAAACCGAGAGATACCGCCATAGTGTAGTATTTTTAAAGACAATTTTATTAAAGATAAAAATATCTACTCACAGGGGGATGGACATATAAAGCACAGCAGACCGCCGAGCAACTAGCCCGGATGTTAACGTCACTTCCGGCTCCTACGCGTTACGTCAACAATAGGACTTCAAATCCCAGTTGAAGTCCTATTGTTGACGTAACGCGTAGGAGCCGGAAGTGACGTTTACATCCGGGCTAGTTGCTCGGCGGTCTGCTGTGCTTTATATGTCCATCCCCCTGTGAGTAGATATTTTTATCTTTAATAAAATTGTCTTTAAAAATACTACACTATGGCGGTATCTCTCGGTTTATCCTTTTGAGCCTGGTGACCATACACAAGGAAACTGGATATATTTGTGTCATCTCCAAGACTCCATTGTACAGCCATCACCTGGATCATCCTCTGTTTCCTGATTGCCCTGTGTGTCTGTTTCGCTGCCTAATCCCGCAGCAGGGAGGTAATTACCTAGTGATAGCACAACCACTGGCACGGATCACCACCAGAGGATCGTTTCACGTTTGGCACTTTGCACTTTAATCTGATTGACGCTTTTCTGTGCTGCGATTTTTTAATCTTTAGTGGCATGTTTTTATTGTATGCTATTTGGGACACTTTAGTTTGATGCACTGACACGATTGTGCTTCACATATATGGTTTACATCATATTGCATTTTATTTAATTTTTTTACTGCTGTGATTCACTGATTTGTTTCGAGTATTATATGCACAGGTTTTATGCACTTTTTTTGTACGTAGTAATCTTAATTAGTTCTTGCACATACCCGCAATTTTTAATTGTTTGAGTTGACCCACTTTTTTATTGACCACTTTTGATGTTTCACATATTCTCACATTGATTTACACTTGGTCATTTTATAAGATTGTGTTTATAAGATTGCCTTTTTTCTCTTATTTTGGGGTTTAATAAGCAAGCGCACACACACCCCCCTTTTTTAAATTTTTTACATATTGAGAGTCCACTCATATAGTGATTGCTGCTGCTTTTTGTTTTTACCTCCCCCCATTTTACATAGAGCGCGGAAGCTTACAGATATATGTTTCAAAACATTCCTGCACTGGGAGCTGACTGAGTCACATCGTCAGATTGTGTCTCCTGGGATTATTAGCTTTTTTATTCAAATATATTGCTATTGTACTATTATTGTATATATTAGTATTTAACAATTTTAGTTTTTTCCAGACACACCGGCATCAATCACCACCACCATGCCACGGGCTTCACGCCATCCGTCCCGTGGAAGGCGATCCCGTCAGCAGGGAGAAGAGTCTCCAGTTGCTCACCGGACAAGAGGACAACTTCGGAGGAGACGGGAGGAGGCAGAAAACAACCGGAGCCGTTCCCCCAGAGACAGAGCTGCAGAACACCGCCCAGCACCACCGAGACCACCGGCAGTGGAGCAGCCTAACTGTTCCATTTGCCTCTGTGAGTGTAATGCAGGGACCACCAGAACATTACCATGTGCTCACACTTTCCATTCTGTTTGTATTTACAGATGGCTTATACAAACACCAACTTGTCCTCTGTGCCGAGCATTGACTTCACCATACCAAGCCCCTGCCTTGCAGATTCGTCATCGGATAAGGCTTCGTAGAAATCTGGGCATCCGCTGGTTTATCCACTAATGTACCACTTTTCTCTTATTACAGGCCTCAAAAACAGCATGGGGTAACGTACAGTATAACTTTTTTTTTTTGTTTTTTTTTATATTTCCTGCATATAAATGTGGTGAAATAATGGACCAGCGGGTAATATCAACAATATAGTAGATTGTGTAATACAATGAAAACTATAAAATGCAGCCCTGTGAAAAGAAAATTTTAGTGAAACCGTTGGGAGACTGGCACCAAAAGTGCCGACAGGTAGATGTCCCTACATGGGAAGGCGATCACCAGCTGGAATGGTCTGCGGTGCTCCCAATAGCATCCAGTCAGGGTTTAAAATCATGAAAAAAAACAATAAAAGAAAGGGCCTCCACATAGTGCATGAATCCAAGTGAAAAAAAGATTTGTTTTATTTAAAATAAATAAATGTACAATCACCAATCATGATGGGTACATAAAGTGATCACAAAAAAATGGCGTGGTAACGAGAGCACATTAGGCTAGCAACCTGAAAAATAAATAAATAAAAAGGGCATATGCCCCAGTAGATGGACTATTGTCCAAAATAGGTCGGGTTGCTGGCCCATTGTGCTCTCGTTACCACACCATTTTTTATGTGATCACTTTATATACCCATCATGATTGGTGATTGTACATTTTTATTTATTTTTAGAAAAAATCTTTTTTCACTTGGATTCAGGCACTATCTGGAGGCCCTTTTTTTTTCTTTTATTGTTTTTTTCATGATTCCCATGTAGGGATGTCTGTCGGGTTTTTTTTTGGTGCCAGTCTCCCACCGGTTGCTGCTGGAGATGTGATCGAGGTTCACCATCACACCATCATTTCCCAGTTAAGATCCACGGGAGTGGATGGCTTAAAGGCTCGTTTAACCCACCGCTATACGGCGTGTGTGCCCACCACCTGTGGTAAGTAAGGATGAGCTCAGGCGTGTTCGCATGCTCCACGTGAAGAGCCCGCCAGGAAGTCAGCGCAATGCTGCGCTAATCACAGGCAGTGAGACATTGTCCTGATGTGCGGCTGCAGAGATCGGGCAATGTCTCACTGCCTGTGATTAGCGCTGCGCCGACTTCCTGGCCTGCTCTGCACGTGGAGCATGCGAACACGCCTGCTGCTAGTCACTAGTTTAACACCCATCCCAAGAGGTGACTCCTTTCCACCAATTTCTTTTACTATCATCCCTGGGGGTGACTCCTGAGATCTTCACTAAAAGATTTATTTTCACAGCGCTGCATTTTATATAGTAGATGATGGCTGGAAAAAGAAAATGCAAAAGGCAATTACCACTGAAAAAGAGACCCTTCACCTTGACGTGGCCTTGAGCTCGCGGGTGGAGGCTCCAGGCTACTACTACCAAAAAGGGGTCCCTTCACCCCGACGCGGCCTCTAGTTCACGGTGGAGGCTCCAAGATGAATAACAGAAAAGGAGTCCCTTTTAGAGGATTTAGAGAGACAATGCCTCCACCGGCCACCATTTTAAAGAAGACCAGAAGCTGGTCTACAATTAGGGTTGCCACCTGTCTTGTTTCGACCCGGACATTCTGGGTGTTGACACATGTGCCCGAGTTTCAACCTGCCTAAATCCTGGACACATATAGCAACAGTTGAACTGTCCTGTAGTCCCGGCTGCAACATCTACAGCGGCGCATCGATTCCCGAGCCCACCATCAATGTACACTGTCACATACTGCCTGTGCAAGAGCTGGCTCCCTGTGACTGCCTGAATGAGTTGTGTGTGGGCGCTCGAGTCTGTGATTGGCCTGATGGAGCAGGTAAGTGGTCACATGTGGACTGGGGGTGATCGCAGCCGGCCAGAGTCCCGCCTCCCTGCCTGGCGCGCTGTGTTTCTCCTAACTGAGGTGAGGTCTCTCTGCAATCCGCTCTTCCACCCGCCCGTCTGTCAGCCCGCCCCTCTCTGCAAACCGCCCCCCCACCTCTCAGTTCCCTCTCTGTCAGCAACCCTCCCCTGCTGTCAGCCCCCCCTCTCTCTCAGCCCCCCCTCTCTCTCAGCAACGCCCCTGTCAGCCCCCTTCTGTCAGCAACCCTCCCCTGCTCTCAGTCCCCCTCTCTCTCAGCCCCCCTCTCTTTCAGCAACCCCCCTTTCAGCCCCTTCTGTCAGCCCACCCCTCTCTATAAGCCACCCTCCTCTGTCAGCCCGCCCCTCTATAAGCCATCCCCATCTGTCAGCCTGCCCTTCTCTGTAAGCCGCCCCCCCTCTCTCTCTCAACAACCACCCCTGTTAGCCCCCCCCTCTCTGTAAGCCACCCCCTCTGTTGGCCACCCCCATCTGTCAGCCCCTCTCTGTCAACAACCCCCCGTCAGCCCGCCTCTCTCTGTAAGCCACCCTCCTCTGTCAGGATCCTCCCCTCTATCAGTCCCCCTCTCTGTAAGCAGCCCCCTTCTGTCAGCCCCCCTCTCTATAAGCCATCCCCATCTGTCAGCCCGCCCTTCTCTGTAAGCCAACCCTTCTGTCAGCAACCCCCCCTATCAGTCCCCCTCTCTCTCAGCAACCCCCCTGTCAACCCCCTTCTGTCAGCCTGCTCCCTTCTATGTCAGCAGCCCCTCCTCTCTGTTAGAAACCCCCCTCTGTCAGCAACCCCCCCTTCTCTGTAAGCCACCCTCCCCTCTGTCAGCTATCCGACCCCCCCCCCCCCCCCCCCGTCAGCTACCCACAAACAGCATGCAAAACCCCCCTTTCTTCCCTCGCTCCAGTGGGGCTAATGTCCTGCAGCTGGGTCACACTGCACTCTCTATCTGTGCAGTTTCTCTCTCCCACCCAGCCGCCGGCGCCGATGCCACCAGACACTTTTGCATGAGAAAGCATGGTATTACAGACTCCGCCCCCTAACAGGTTCACACATATCTTTGCAGCGGCTCCTGGAAGGTAAGGTTTTTTTGCCTCGCTGTAATGGAGGTATCTATTGAGGGGGCACTGGATAAAAAGGTGCTTGAAAGGGTTGTAGAATGCACAGTGCCACCTTGTGAAAAGTTTATATGGGGTTGGGTTCAGTAGAGCTGATTCAGGTTTTTGGATGGAGGTCCTCTGCCCTACAAACACCGTCCTCTGCCATATGGGCACCGTCCACTGCTCAACGGGCACCGTCCACTGCTCAACGGGCACCGTCCACTGCTCAACGGGCACCATCCACTGCCCTACCGGCACCGTCCACTGGTCTACTGGAACCGTCCACTGCCCTACCGGAACCGTCCACTTATCATATTACTACTCATATTTTAACTGACATTTCTTTTATTAATCAAATCATATTTTATAGGTACATGAATGTTTTTGTTTTATTTAACCATGTCCCTTTAAGTCCTCCATCCCACTGTTAATGCAATTTGGCCACAGCCACTGTTCACCGTAGCAAACCTCATTACTACTCTCTATGGGTAACCCAAAAGGTGTCCCAGGTATTATACAATCCTGTAGCGTGTACTACAAAAAAATTGCCGTGCACCGCAAAAGTGTTCGGGTTTGGCTTGAAGAAAAGGTGGCAACCCTATCTACAATAGAGATACTGCGGCGTCGCCCACCCCCGCTGCCAGTGTCTATGGAAGGTGGGCGGCACCGCAGTTCAAACTGAAAGGTGCGGCAACGGCGGTGTCTGGAGGATCTGTCGGGGGTCAGTCTCAGTCTGGAGGATGTCAGAGGGGGCCAGTCTGGAGGATGTCAGAGGGGGCCAGTCTGGAGGATGTCAGAGGGGGCCAGTCTGGAGGATGTCAGAGGGGGCCAGTCTGGAGGATCTGTCGGGGGGGCCAGTCTCAGTCTGGAGGATCTGTCGGGGGGGCCAGTCTCAGTCTGGAGGATCTGTCGGGGGGGCCAGTCTCAGTCTGGAGGATCTGTCGGGGGGGGCAGTCTCAGTCTGGAGGGTGTCAGAGGGGCACCAGATGTTGAGGACTGATGGGGACACCAGATGTAAGGAGGGGCTCCGCTGATGGAGACACAGATGTGAGGAAGGCTGCTCTGATGGGGCACCTGATGGCATCTGGTGGCAGGCAATCTGACGCGCTCATGGCTCCCACTGATTCTGCATTATGGTGAGTGTAATATAAAATGAAATCATTCAAATGTAATAATAGAAATAATGCGCTTCAATCATCCCGACACCATAACAATCATGGTGCCGGGATGATTGAAGCACTAACACCAGGTATTTGGAGTCTCTATCTGCTGATAGTCAAATTCTGGAAAACACATATTGCTATTGTGGTGTAGGATCGAGGGCTGCTGTCTCTTCATCCCCCCCCCCCTTTCCCTCTCCATCCATCCCCCCCCTTTCCCTCTCCATCCCGCATTCATCTCAGACTATAACCACACCCCTTCAAGCCACGCCCACTATTTTTACGTAAACCACGCCCATATTTTTGCTGTGCACTGCATTTTCACCTTTTCATATGCCACGCCCATATCCGCATGCCCGCCCCCTAATTATAATACAACTCCGCCTACTGCCAAAAAAAGTGTCCACGTTTTTTTTTTTTTACAATGTTGCCAACTATGCACGGGGCACATAGATAACAACTGTGTGACTGGCGTTCTTCCAGTGCAGAAAATGCCAATCATCGTACTATGTGTGAACAGGCACAGAGCTTCTTCACACCGTGTCCGTTTACTGCAGGGATGTCTTTAATATTGATTGGACCCTGGGTAAAAAATTTCTTGGGCCCCCCACCCCCATGCAACTTCACTCTCCACCTGCTCTGAGGCATACAATAAATAACAGCTAGACTTAAAGTCAGTTTACCGTATCAGATCAGGCAGCAATTGCGATTGGTTGCCAGTGGTTACAGCATATCATTACTGCTTAATGATTGGTTGCTAGAGATTACTGTACAGTAATACTGCTCACTGGATGGTTGCTAGAGGTTGCAGCACATCATCTCCTCACTGCAGGGGGCCATGATATAAATATGACTGATACCTTTATTTACATATCAATGCCGCTAGCCACAGCTATTTACTTAGTAATGCCGCCACATTTACATGTAAACACAGGGTCTGCAGGTGAGTCATCTGTACACAACAATAGGGCAAAGCTGGGCAGCATTAGTACCAGCACTTCACACTGAGATATCGGGACACAGCACAGGACTAAAACTTCAGGGGAAGTTTTAAACTGAGAAAGGGAATTTAAACTGATATTTGGCAAGTATGGGGAAGCTGCTTTGGGCCCTACAACAATGACAGGACACGGGGCATCTGCCCCTTTTGCCCTGCCTTAAAGTGGTTCTGCACCTTTTAAAAAAAAAAAAATATTAAAAGCCAGCAGCTACAAATATTGCAGCTGCTGACTTTTAATAAATTGACACTTACCTGTCCCAGGGTCCAGCGATGTCGGCGGCAGATGACGAGCAATCGCTCGTCTCTCTGCTGCCCCCGCCGCCATCCTATGTCAGGGAATCGGGAAGTGAAGCATTGTGGCTTCACTGCCCGGTTCCGTACTGCGCATGCGCGTGTCGCGCTGCGCATCTCTGCTGGTCCCCGCTGTGTCCTGGGAACTGTTTCCCAGAACACAACGGGGGGGGGGGGGCATCTGCGGCGGTCTGTCCCGGAAGTGGGTGCAGATACCTGGATTATCCAGGTAACTGCACCCCCCTGACCCCTGAAAGGTGCCGATTGTGGCACCGGAGGGGGGGAGGGATCAGATGAGCTGAAATTCCACTTCAGGGTGGAGGACCGCTTTAAAGATGGCCCTGGTTTACTGCACAACAACACATGCATGGTGTGAACATAGAATACAATAGTTTCCTATGGGTCCTGCTGTATTATACATGTGTGGAGGTGTGCAGCAAAATGCAGATCAATGGACATGATGTGAATAAGCTCTTCTTTAGTATTACAGAACTGGACGGTGCTCATGGGATACGCCTTCAGTACAATGGAAGAACTTCTCACTGCCACTGCTGGAAGAATGAAGATAAGAAAGTTGCATAAGTGGGGAAACAGAAAAATGTGTGGAAAGAACACGGCTTTGTGATTTATTTATTTTTAATGAAAATTAAACTATTTAAAGTAATACTAAAGTCTCCATTTTTTGTTATACTTACCTGCTCTGTGGAATGGTTTTGCACACAGCAGCCCCATCCTCCTCTTCTCTGGTCCCCCACAGGCTCTCCAGGCCCCTCCTTCCTGCTGAGTGTCCGCACAGCAAGCAGCTTTCTATGGGGGCACCCGAGCCACTATTCGGCCACATACAATCTCCTCATTGACTTTGACAGCAGTGGGAGCCAATGGCGCCACGCTGCTGTCTCAGCCAATGAGGATGAAGAGTCCCAGGCAGCCGGGACTCTCCTGCAACATCGCTGGATCGAGATGGGCTCAGGTTAGTATTAGGGGGACTGCTGCACACAGAAGGATTTTTATCTTAATGCATAGAATGCATTCAAATAAAAATCTTCTGACTTTACAACCACTTTAAGCCTGATTTGTTTATATGCAATGGTCAGCAGTGATAGATTCCTCCATCTGCACTGCTAGCAAGGTGAGATTTATAGACCACGTAAAGTGATTGTAAACCTCAGATATGAAATATGAATAAAGCACATCCGTCTATAGTGTGTACTTGTCTAAGTTAATCAACATAATCAATCAACATTATTTTTAATCCTCATGCTGCTAGTCTTAGTAAATAGAAAAGTATACCATATTTACTTGTCTTGGCAAAAAAAGTCGGAGTCTTCAGGAGGGGAGGAGGGTTTTTCTCAACTAAGCACACACTCCTGCATGCAGGCCTGAGCTAAAGGCAGATGGAATCCAGGAAGAAAATGTTACATGAATCATTGCCCTTGCTCAAGATGGTGAGGGGCAGAAATGCTAGGGGGGTGTTTTTCAAAGTGATTTCTCAACAAAATAAAGCATAGATAGAGACATGGATGGATGGGGGAGTTTGCTTTGAATATTCAAAATTAAATAGTCTTTTTGTTTTAGTGTAAAGATTGGTACAGCGCTCCCCTAAATGGTAAATAAACTTTATATACCTTATGTGTGCAGGGCCATCTTTAATATTGATTGGACCCTGGGCAAAACTTTTCTTGGGCCCCCACCCCCCATGCAGTTTTGCTCTCCACCTGCTCTGAGACATATAATAAATAGCAGCTAGACTCAAAATCAGTTTACTGAATCCAGATCAGGCAGCTATTGTGATTGGTTGCCAGAGGTTAGTGTATCATTACCGCTCACTGACTGGTTGCTAGAGGTTACAGCACACATTACAGGCTCACTGATTAGTTGCTACAGGTTACAGCACATGATTTCTGCTTGTTGAGATTACTGTACAGTAATACTGCTCACTGATTCATTGCTAGAGGTTACAGCACATCATCTCCTCACTCCAGGGGTCATGCTATATACATATGGATGCCGCCTATATTTACATATCTATGCAGCTATTTACATATGAATGCTGGTTATTTACATGTAAACACAGGGTTTGAAGGTGAGTCATCTGTACACAACAATAGGGCAGAGCTGGGCAGCATTAGTAGCAATACTTCACACTAAGATATCAGGACACAGCAAGAGACAAGGAAATTTAAACTGGGATAGTTGGCAAGTATGAGGCAGCTGCTTTGGGCCCCACAACAATGACAGGGCCCAGGGCAGCTGCCCCTTTTGCCCTGCCTTAAAAATGGCCCTGTATGTGTGAACCTTCTGTGATGGGCAGCAATACAATAAATCAATCAACATAATAAAGAAAGTAATGACAAAAATGAAAAAGAATATTAGAAATGCAAATCATTTAACCACTTTAAGACCAGGCCTCTTTTTATGCCCCGTACGCACGGTCGGAAATTACGATGGGAAAATTCAGATCGGATTATGTTGTTGGAAAATCCGATTGCGTGTGGGCTCTAGCGGGCTTTTTCCGTCGGAACTTCAGACGGAAAAAATTTGAGAGCAGGACCTAAAATTGTCCAACATCCAGTCTGACTTTTTCCGATCAAATGTATAGAATTCCGATGCACAAAGTGCCACGCATGCTCAGAATAAATTTGGGGATGAAAGCTATTGTCTACTGGCCTCTACGTAGTCCCATCATACACATTGTACATCACTTCGTTCAGAACGATCGGATTTTCCTACAACTTTGTGCGACCGTGTGTATGCAAGACTAGTTTCGGCCAAAATCCTTCTGAAAAAATCTGATGGATTTTTTTTGATCGAAATGTCTGACCGTGTGTACAGGGCCTTAGATGTGGTGTTTACAAGTTAAAAGCACTTTTTAGTTGCTAGAAAATTACTTAGAACCCCCAAATATTATACATTTTTTTTCTAACATCCTAGAGAATAAAATGGCGGTCGTTGCAATACTTTGTAACACTGTATTTGCGCAACGGTCTTACAAGCGCACTTTTTTGGGGAAAAAAATACTTTTTTGAATTAAAACATAAAAAAAGAAAGAAAGATAATGTTACGCCGCATAAATTGATACCCAACATGTCATGCTTCAAAATTGCGTCCGCTCGTGGAATGGCAAACTTTTACTCTTAAAAATCTCCATAGGTGACATTTAAAAAATTCTACCGGTTGTATTTCGCGTTACAGAGGAGTTCTAGGGCTAGCATTATTGCTCTCTACCGATCGTGGCGATACCTCACATGTGTGGTTTGAACACTGTTTTCATATGCGGGCACTACTTACGTATGCGTTCGTTTCGGCGGAACAGGGCGCGTTTAAATTTTTTATTTTTTTTCTTATTTATTTTACCTTTTACTTTTTATTTTTACACTGTTTTAAAAACAAAAAAGTGTCACTTTTATTCCTATTACTAGGAATATAAACATCCCTTGTAATAGAAAAAAAAGCATGACAAGGCCTCTTAAATATGAAATCTGGGGTCAAAATACCTCAGATCTCATATTTACACTAAAATGCAATAAAAAATAATAATTTTGTAATTTAAAAAAATAAAATGGCCCTTTAAGAGCTATGGGCGGAAGTGAAGTTATGATCTGTCTCTCCCTCCCTGAAACATTTCCCTTGGCTCTCGGCTCAGATCGGTACACCGCCCCTCCAGCCCTCTGCACTGCATCTACTCCCACACTACTGTACACAGGATGGGTGAGGGAGTCCGTGGAGGGACACGCCGCTGTGCATATCCCGCGTGTTCTGAGGTCTGAACAGTGTATTGTATTTGTACATGGAAAAACGCTGGGGGTGCTATGGGAGGGGGGACTACCAGCACAAGTGGAGGGGGGTCTGCACTGAGGGTGTTTATACTGATGGAGGGGGGTCTATGCTGATGAAGGGGGGGCCTATGTTAAGGTGGCCAGATTTTCAAAATGAAATCCGGGGACATATATATATTATTTTTTTTTGCAAATAGTAAACTATTTTATAAGCAGATGTTCCTCAAATTATATATGAAGTGTATGTGGAATGTGTTTATAGAATGATTTTACTGCCCATCAGTGCCACCTATTAGTGCCACCTCATGAGTGTCTATCAGTGCCACCCATCATTGCTGCCGCCTGTGAATGCCCATCAGTGCCGTCTGTCAGTGCCATTGCATAAGTGCACATCCGTGCCACCTGTCAGTGCCACTTATTAGTGCCACCGCATGAGTGCCTATCAGTGCCATTACCTGTCAGTGCCACCTATCAGAGCCACTGCCTGTCAGTGTCACCGCCTGTAAGTGCCCATCAGTGCCAACGCATGAGTGCCCATCAGTGCCAACTATCAGCGCCACTGCCTGTCAGTTCCGCCTATCAGTGACACCGCCTGTTAGTTCCCATAAGTGCCGTCTGTCAGTGCCGCCTATCATTGCCACTGCCCGTCAGTGCCCATCATTGGCACCTGTCAGTGCCACCTCATCAGTGCCCACCAGTGAAGGAGAAAAATTACTTATTAAAATGTTATAACATAAAATCACCTCCTTCTTGTGCTTGTGGCCATTACACTCTGTAGCTCCAGGCAATCCCGCCCCTCTGGACTACAACTCCCATAATTCTTTTCAGTACAGGAGGGAGGGGGAGGAACACTGTGCTCTGTTCTCTCCCCTATGTATTGCCACTGCCGGTGTCCTATCATATACTGTCCCCCATCGAGTTGGAATATAAAAGAGCCAAGCGCAGCGAGGCCGAGCCCGAAGCATGGCGAGCGGCCCTCTAATTTTCCCAAACCTATGTCCGCTTGGATGGTGGGGCTACCACCTCCACTCACGGCGCAGGCGCCGTTCATCATCAGAGATTTTCCAAAGCTTCTTCTGCTCCGTACTGCGCATGCGCAGTACAGGGCGGACACTATATGATGGCAGGACACTATCTGCCAGAACACGGGGAGAGTAATTGGAGGAGGAAGCAAAGGTAGGAGGAGAGGGGCGGGATGCTGGGAGAGGGGGCGGTCATGTGTCTCTGGGATCACGGCCGGTGTCCTATCACATTGTGTCCCCCATCGGATAGTGTCCACTGTGTACTGCGCATGCACAGTACACAGGACACACAGATTCCGAAAATAGCCGAAGATGAACGGCACCTGCGCTGTGAGTCCAGGTTCTAGCCCCACCATCCGAGTGGACAGAGAGTTGGAATAAAAAGAGCGTGGTGAGTGAAGCGAGCCCATGAGGGGCCCTCTAATATTTGCAGCCCTATATCCACTTGGATGGTGGGGCTAGCACCTCCACTCACGGCACAGGCGCCGTTCATCTTTGGAGATTTTCCGAATCTCCTTCTGCTCCGTACTGCGCAAGCGCTGCACCTGCGCATTACAGGACGGACACTATCCGATGGATGGATGCTATATGGCAGAACACCGGTTATTCTAGCTGAAAATGGGGAGGAAGAGTGGCGGCTACAAGTAGCACACAGTCAGGCTGGAGCCACTCCAGCTCCTCCTCTTCAGCTACTTTGCGAGTACTACCGCGATAGCGATCACAGACCTGGCTCCTCTCAAAGCCAGCGTGGCACCCGTCCACTGGGAAACTGCCTGCCCAGGATCGGTGTGGCAAAAGCGGGGACAAAACAGGGGATGAATGGGGTCCGGGGACCATGCCCTCAGTCCGGGGATGTCTGGTCACTGTAGTCTATGTTGATGGCGGGGTGGCTGCACTGAGGGGGTCTTTACTGATAGAGGGGGTGGCTATACGGAGGGGGGTCTCTACTAAGGGGAAGGTGTCTATACTGAGGGAGAGGTGTCTGCACTGAGGGAGAGGGGTCTGTACTGTGGGAGAGGGGTCTGTACTGTGGGAGAGGGGTCTGTACTGTGGGAGGAAGGGTCTGCACTGAGGGAGAGGGGTCTGCACTGACAGAGGGGGGCCTGTACTGCGGGAGGGAGGCCTGCACTGTGGGAGAGAGGTCTGCTTTGCGGGACGGGCATCTGTACTGCAGGAGTGTGGGAGAGGAGTCTGTACTGCGGGAGATTGGTATGCACTGCAGGAGGGGGGTCTGTACTGAATTTTCTGGCTGGGATGCCTCACCAGCCCCATTGCAGCCAGACCCCAGGACCAGCAGCTCAGCCCCAGCAGCCGAACCCCAGGACCAGCAGCCCAGCTCCAGCAGCCAGACCCCAGGACCAGCAGCCCAGCTCCAGCAGCCAGACCCCAGGACCAGCAGCCCAGCTCCAGCAGCCGGACCCCAGGCTCCAGCAGCCAGACCTCAGGACCAGCAGCCCAGCTCCAGCAGCCAGATCCCAGGAGCACCAGCCCAGCCCCTGTGTGATCAGGCTGCATTTTTCATGGGCACTGTAGGGTTGCCACTTTTCTTCAAGCCAAACCCGGACACTTTATTGGCGCACATTACATTTTTTGTTTGATTGTAAGAGACCTGGGACACCTTTGGGTGCTCCAAACAGAATAGTAATGCACAGTGCCCCCAAAACATACTGTCAAGCCCTGTTCCAAGCCACACTCCTGTCTTAATGTGTCCGGGTTTCAGGTGGACTGAAACCCAGACACATGATTTAAAACCCAGACTGTCCGGGTGAATCCCGAACAGGTGGCACTCCCGCTAGGAGGACTGTAGGAGGGGTGATAAGGGGGCCCCCATCCAGGGATATAGAGACTCCCCTTCATCCCTCTCCAGTTAAAAAAAACTCCAGCTGGGAGGACATGATAGGGGGGCCTTGATCACCCCCCTCTAGTAGAAAGAAATCACTGGTCAGGAAGAATACAAACAGCTGCCCCTCCTCCCTCCTACTAAGGTGAATGGTGTGTAGTGAGTGAAGACATCCAGAGGTCTGTACACACATAGCAGTCCCGGGAGGGGGGATTGCAGAGAAGGAGGAAGAAATCCCCCGCACAGTTCAGATGGCTGTGATGGAGCTCTTGGGGGCTGTCATGGCTGCTTCTACTCCTCGCTTTGTCCTCCACATTGCTGAAACTCTCGCTCTTAGCGGTGACGGCGGGGGTGGGGTCATTACTCCTCCCCTGTCCTAAAATCTTCAAATAGTCCCAACAGAGTGTTCCTTCTGCTGTGGCTCTGCCAATTAACCTAAAGTGCCGGCCCCCTCTTCTATACCACCCCGCCGGGGCTTTGAAATTGCCGGGAGCCGCAGCACAAGGATTACTCCTCTTCTGCCCGGAAAAAATCAAATAGTCCCAGCGGAGAAATCCTTGTGCTGCAGCTTCCAGCAATTTCAAAGCCCTAGTGGAGTGGTATAGAAGAGAGGGCCAGGACTATTTGATGATTTTCGGGAAGAAGAGTAATGCTTGTGCTGCGGTTCCCAGGAATTACATGCCCCGGCGGATTGCTGTAGAAGAGGAATCTGTTGGAACTGCTCCAAACCTCTGGTACCCTAGTCCTGTTCCTTCCCCCACCCCCAGAGCTGAGCAGGTGGAGCTTAGAGCCGCATTCCGGTGTGAACAATGTGTCTGGGTGTCAGGCAGACTGAGACCTGGGCACATGGTTTAAAACCTGGACTGCCCAGGTAAATACCGGACAGGTGGCAACCTTACATATGGAGTGTACTATGTGGTATAGAAGAGTGCATGGGACATGCTCTAAGTGCGATATGGGATATAAGCAGTGGCGGACTGACCATTCGGTCAGTTTGAACGTGTTCCAAGGGGCCAGCCAGCGCCACCTGCTGGAACTGTCAGTGCTCCTGTGGGCCCCCACAACCATTGTTTCAGGCTCACCTGGGCCCCGTCGTTATTGAAGGGGGGGACACCAGGATCGGATAGACACTGGGCGCCCCGGCTCCCTTTTTCCCTTCTGCTATCCCTCAGCTGAGACACTGACAAACAGGGTCAGGGTGCCCAGGTCCAATCGTCCCACGCACCTCCACAATCGCACTTCTTTTCAGCTGCAGCCTCCTCCTTGGCTCTGACATTCACGCACACAATCCGGGAGCAAGAGCAGGGGAGGAAGGACACATGCCATAAGAGGTCTGTAATAACAAGTCTTGAAAGGGGGGACGAGAAGGGCCTGGGCAGGTAACAAGTGTGCTGCCAGGAGTGATTCTAGGGAGGGGAAGGGGGGTGGTGGATGGAATATGTGCTAGGGGGTGCTTTGGGTTAGAGAGGACTTGTATTAGAAGGGGGGCAGATTTGAAGTTTGACCCCCCAGCACAATTCTTCTCCCCTCCCAAAACACCCCTTAACACATATTCTATCCCCCACCCCCTTCCCCTCCCTAGAATCACTCCGGGCAGAGAAATTTTTACCTGCCCAGGCCCTTCTCGCCCCCCTTTGAAAAGCACCCCGTGGCACATATCCTTCTTTTAACCCCCCTCCCGAATCACTCATTGCCATATCCTCTGTTAGCCACATAAACCTTGTAATCGTCGCTGTCTTAATTTCTTCTCCATGAAGTTACTCATGAGCAATTACAATAATGATCGCCCATGGCCTTACTTCCTCAGCCCTTTTCTGCCTGGCCAACACCTCTTATGAACGCACCAACAGCCCAACTATAATCTTATTACGAGGAGCCCTAACAATTATTCCCCTCGCAGGGGCATGATGATTAATTATTATATTACTAAATATAGCCTCCCCCCCTACTATTAACTTCGTAGGAGAGATACTTATTATAGCCTCACTTTTTAGTTGATCTCTCATTGCATTTTTAATTGTTGCCCTTAACCTTATTTTCACAACCGCATACACCTTGTATGTCTTATGATCAACTCAACGAGGCCCGTTACCAAACCACATTAAAACCCTTTTCCCACACCAATCTCGCCAACACCTTTTACTTTTTCTACATATTATACCAGGTCTCCTTCTTATCCTTAACCCAGAAATTATCCTTTGTGAATATAATTTAACCAAAATACTAGATTGTGATTCTATAAATAAAGGTTCAAATCCTTTTATTCACCGAGCTTATCTGGTGTAGTGAGAACTGCTAATTCCTCACAACCATGGTTCAATTCCACGGTTCGCTCATATCCCTCAAAATACTGTTAAAATCCCCCCTTACTCCTATACTGACAGCTCAATGAAATATACTTATACACCCTATTATATCACTTATTCAACTGACGATACTGCCGTATAAATGTATTAAACAACGTCATGTAACAAATGAATTAACACAAACTACCATAATTCCCCATTACTGCTTCCAATTAAAGTTATACATCTACTCTTACAGCTCGCAATGCTCCTCCCCCTTATGCCCTCGTACCACCTCCAAGACCAGAAATAAGGTTAATAATAAAGCCCACCCCCCCAAAAATAATATTCACCCACCCTCGCATAATAAACTACCCTCCCCCCACCACTCATTACATCCTCCATCCCATCCGACTCCTGAAAACAAAACTTTATTATTATCCCCCATTTGTGTTAATCATAAAACTAATAACAGTACATTATATACCGCAATATACCCTATAACCACTTGACTCCCCCACACCTCAGGATACGGCTCTGCCACCAAAGCAGCACTATAAGCAAAAACAACCATCAACCCCCCCAAATATAAAAGAACAGAACGAGGGATAAAAAACTAACCCCCCCCCTTTTATTAAAATTAAACACCCAGCCCCCGAACCCCCCACTAATCCCAATGCCGCAAAATAGGGGGAAGGATTAGAGGCTACCGCCAAAAGTCCCACTAATAAACACAACTCTAAAATCATATATTTCCACTAGGACTTTAACCTAAACCTTTAACTCGAAAAGCTATCGTTATTCAACTACAGAAACTTATGGCCCCTACAATACCAAAGTCCCACCCCCTCCTTAAAATTATCAACGGCTCATTTATTGATCTTCCCTCCCCCACCAATATTTCTTCATGATGACATTTTGGCTCACTTCTAGGAATTTGCCCAATTGCCCAAATCACTACAGGCTTATTTCTCACAATACACTACATGGCAGACACCTCCCTCGCATTCTCATCTGTCTCTGCTGATCTGCTATATTCACTTGCTGAACATCTTCCTGGCTGCCTCCTCTATCTCCATCACACATACCATGTGCTTGCTGCCCAGATGCCGCACAAAATCTTCTGTTTTGTGGGCACATACTGGCAGAAGACGTCACACAACTGCGCAATTGTAACTTATAGTAACGCAGAGCCGTATCGCAAAAAATGGCCTGGTCATGGGGGGTAAATCTTCTGGGGAGGTTAATCTTGGTTTCATGTTCTGTTCTATGACTGAGGATCATTTTTAATGACATTCTTGTAATGATAAGGTATAGATCTACATGGATGGGAGAAGCTTTATTCTGGAGAAAGACAGACAGTGCAGAGCATAGAATTCGTCTCTTATCACACAGAACAATCTAGTAGTGTGACCTCCATGTGTTATAGTGAGCCCTGAGCTCTGAGAGGGGGGGGGGGCTGTGTGAGGAGCAGAGAGGGAAGGTCTGAGGTAAGTTTTCCCCTCTCCCTCCTTCTACGTACCCCCTGAGAAATATCCTTCTTCCTCCCTCCAGTCATGTGACAAGGGCATAGAATGAGTGAGAACGGCACAGCGGAGATCTCTATTGCCACCTGCAGACTGGAGGGAGAAGAAAGCCGAATTCTCTCTCCAGCTATCTGTCTTCTGTCCGTACATCAGGGCTGAGCGGTGTCACAGCCTGCGCATGCCCTGTGCGTCGGGGGGCGGGTTTACTCTGATTGGCGGAGGGGGCGGGGAGGTGCGATACTCTGATTGGCGAATAGGGCGGAGACGCGCTTACACTGATTGGCGGAGGGGACAGGCGGATAACGCTCATAACAGGCAAGCGTCAGCCGACCGGCGCCATTTTCTTCTGTGTCTTGAAGGCGGCTTATCGGCTCTCATCACAGCAGAGGAACAGCGCCATACAGCGGATTTTTTGGAGATTACAGGCAGAGCTTCTTCATCGGAGATATAGTAAGTGTCATTATCAGTGATGTCACCTTAGTAGTGAGATCGGGTCCAGGGTCGGGATGTGTGGGGGGGCGGGGACAATAGAGAAGGGGAGCGGCTTGTACTGTAATGATCTGTCAGTGTTTTCTCTCCTCCTTTCTGATCCGGAGGATTCACACTCAGCATCAGAGCTGCCATTAGAGATCACAGGGGCCCCCCGAACACCCCACTGACAGGGGCTCCCGAACACCCCACTGACAGGGGCCCCCGAACACCTCACCCGACAGGGGCCCTGAACACCCCACCCGACAGGGGCCCCAAACACAGGTCCCCAAACACCGCACCCGACGGGGGCCCCAAGCACCCCACCCGACATGGGCCCCAAGCACCCCACCCGACAGGGGCCCCAAACACCTGACCCCAGTGACGGAGGGGCCCCAAACAACTGACACCACTGATGGGGGGGCACGGAACACCTGACCCCACCTGACAGGCGCCCCCAACACCCCACCGGACAGGGGCCCCCTCCTCCTCCCAGTTCTAATCTTTTCACCAAATTCCTATAGAAAAGTGATCCCATCCCCCATGCAGTGTTTGTGTATCCCCCCCCCCCCCCCCATGCCTGCTGTCTGCAGAGATGTGCCTGGACTGCATCCAAGCAATGTGTACAGTGCTGCCTGTGAGACAGAATATCACATCACATTACATAACAGTATATCACATTACATCACAATACATGACAGTGTCACACTCTGAGTGGTTGGGGAAGGAGGTGACAGGAGGAGCTGGTAGTGTCTGGTGATGGTGGCAGGAGGTGAGGGGGCAGGAGGAGTTTGTGGCAGGAGCTGGTGGGGGCAGGAAGTGCCAGGAGCTGGTGGTGGCAGGAGGAGCTGGTGATGGTGGCATGAGCTGATGGGGGCAGTAGGAGCATGTGGCAGGAGCTGGTGGTGGCAGGAGGAGCTTGGGCCAGAGCTGGTGATGTTGGTAGGAGCTGGAGGGGGCTGGTGGTGGCAGGAGGTGATGGGGCAGGAGGAGTTTGTGGCAGGAGGTGACGGTGCTGGCAGGAGCTGGTTGGGGAAGGAGGTGACAGGAGGAGCTGGTAGTGTCTGGTGGTGGCAGAAGGAGGTGGTGATGGTGGCAGGAGGTGAGGGGGCAGGAGGAGATGGTGAACAAAATATGATGGACTATTTTTATATTGAACCTTAAATTGCATTGCTATTCAGATAGTGTACTTGTTTGTAGCCCAAATACTGAAATTTGCAATTAAAACTGTAATTTTTTAACATTAATAAAATGGCAGTAAAAATTTGGCTTTGCCAGTAAATTCTGGGTGTCATGCCAGTAAATTTCAATCTGGTAGGTTGGCAACACTGGCACACACTACCCAATGGGGCACAGGGATCCCCACCTGGGGGCACACACACTACCAAGTGGGGGCACAGAAATCCCTGATGGGGGCACACACTACCCAATAGGGGCACAGAGATCCCCCACCAGGGGGCACACACTACCCAATGGGGGCACAGAGATCCCTGCCAGGAGGGCACATACTACCCATTGGAAGCACCGTTCCCCTTTACATGTGAATCCACAGAGTTCTCTTACACTGTAAGGGGGGACTCTGCAGACTCTGATATAAGGGAGAACTCTGGGGACTCTAACATAAGGGATGATCTGGGAACCCTGATTTAAGGGGGAACACCGTACTCTGGTGCACGGTGAGGACGGTGTAAAGGGGAACTGTGATATAGAGGGTGCTCTGAGAACCCTGATTTACCTCGGTGTACTCACTCAGCCACTTGATCGTTCTTATGGGTGGCGAGAGGGGACATCCCCTCCCCACCACCCTCCGGTGCTTCTACCAACTTACTGCTGTGGAGAACAGATCCGCCAGGCCTGGATGTTTACCATAGAAATTTCCGGCGGACCAGATGGTCGCCAGAGTCTGTTTAGAGGCTGGGCGCGATGTTATGACGTCACGCCCGGCCTCTGCATTCAAACAGCGCCGCCTCGGCTGGGAAGCTGAGATCGTTTTTATATTTCAGCTGTCCCAGCCTAGAGGTCAGATGTGGGGTCTTATTGACCCCACATCTCATTGTAAAGAGGACCGATCATGCCATATTCCTATTACAAGGGATGTTTACATTCCTTGTAATATGAATAAAGTGATCAAAATTATTATTTTTTTTAAAGTGTCAAACTAAAAACATGTAAAGTAAAATTCACAAAATAGAAAAAAAGTTAAAGTGCCCCTGTCCCCATGTGCTCGCACGCAGAAGTGAATGCATACGCAAGTCCCGCCCACATATGAAAACGGTGTTAAAACCACCCAGGTGAGGTGTCGCCGCGAACGCTAGAGCGAGAGCAATAATTCTAGCGATTAGACCTCCTTTGTAACTCAAAACATATAACCAGTAAAAAAATTTAAAGCGTCACCTATGGGAATTTTAAAGTACCGAGGTTTGGCACCATTCCATGAGCGTGTGCAATTTTGAAGCATGACATGTTCGGTATCTATTTACTCGGCGTAACTTCATCTTTCACATTATGCAAAACAAAATGGGCTAACTTTTTAATGTTTTGCTTTTTTAAAGCATGAAACTATATTTTTTTTTTTTCCAAAAAATACACATTTGATAAATACTGCGTGAGATAAAAAGTTGCAATGACCGCCATTGTATTCTCTATGATCTCTGCTAAGAAAAAAATCTATGTTTGGGGATTCTATGTAATTTTCTAGAAAAAAAATGATGACTTATATTAAGGAGAGAAATGTCAGAATTGGCCTGGGCGGCAAGGGGTTAAAGGAGAAGTACAGCCAAAGCTTGTTTTGCACTCCTGTGACACGTCACAGAAGTCGATCCAGGAACCCGCGTCATCACAACAATGGAAGTTGGGATCCACCAGGTCCCTGGACCAGCACCCAGATCAGCCTCTCAGTGAGCTGCTGAAAGCCTGAGCCGACCACTCCACCCCCTCCACAGCCCAGCACCCCAGAGAGTGAGGAGGGGGCAGAGCAGAGAGCGGTGACTGACAGTCTGCAGCTCTCTGCGAACCGAGGGATCAACAGTTTTTGATCGCTCATCTCTCCATGTAGAGTGGCCAGGGGACAGATGCAGCATCCACCTAGGTAATTATGATACTGGGAAAAACTCCCAGCATACGGGACAAGAGAAGTGGTACTGTGCAGGGTCCACACAAACAGAATAAGAACAGATACTGAGAATTATGCCCAGCATACCCAGCCATTAAAATGACCATAGTACAGTTTAATTATATGTAAAATCTATGAAATGATATAAAATGAATTTGGCTACAGTGTTACATGGCCGAGGTATTCCCAGTCAGTTTTCATACTAGAAAAGTGGCAGTTGGTATGAGGTGTGTGATGTCACAGTGGGCTTCAAACCGGTTCAAACTGGACTGCAGTTGTTTCAAAACATTCCTGCACTGGGAGCTGACTGAGTCACATCGTCAGATTGTGTCTCCTGGGATTATTAGCTTTTTTATTAAAATATATTGCTATTGTACTATTATTGTATATATTAGTATTAGTATTTAACAATTTTAGTTTTTTCCAGACACACCGGCATCAATCACCACCACCATGCCACGGGCTTCACGCCATCCGTCCCGTGGAATGCGATCCCGTCAGGAGGGAGAAGAGTCTCCAGTTGCTCACCGGACAAGAGGACAACTTCGGAGGAGACGGGAGGAGGCAGAAAACAACCGGAGCCGTTCCCCCAGAGACAGAGCTGCAGAACACCACCGAGACCACCGGCAGTGGAGCAGCCTAACTGTTCCATTTGCCTCTGTGAGTGTAATGCAGGGACCACCAGAACATTACCATGTGCTCACACTTTCCATTCTGTTTGTATTTACAGATGGCTTATACAAACATCAACTTGTCCTCTGTGCCGAGCATTGACTTCACCATACCAAGCCCCTGCCTTGCAGATTCATCATCGGATAAGGCTTCGTAGAAATCTGGGCATCCGCTGGTTTATCCACTAATGTACCACTTTTCTCTTATTACAGGCCTCAAAAACAGCATGGGGTAACGTACAGTATAACAATATGTTTTTTTTTTTTTTTGTTTTGTTTTATATTTCCTGCATATAAATGTGGTGAAATAATGGACCAGCAGGTAATATCAACAATATAGTAGATTGTGTAATACAATGAAAACTATAAAATGCAGCCCTGTGAAAAGAAAATTTTAGTGAAACCGTTGGGAGACTGGCACCAAAAGTGCCGACAGGTAGATGTCCCTACATGGGAAGGCGATCACCAGCTGGAATGGTCTGCGGTGCTCCCAATAGCATCCAGTCAGGGTTTAAAATCATGAAAAAAAACAATAAAAGAAAAAGGGCCTCCACATAGTGCATGAATCCAAGTGAAAAAAGATTTGTTTTATTTAAAATAAATAAATGTACAATCACCAATCATGATGGGTACATAAAGTGATCACATAAAAATGGCGTGGTAACGAGAGCACATTAGGCTAGCAACCTGAAAAATAAATAAATAAATAAAAAGGGCATATGCCCCAGTAGATGGACTATTGTCCAAAATAGGTCGGGTTGCTGGCCCATTGTGCTCTCGTTACCACACCATTTTTTATGTGATCACTTTATATACCCATCATGATTGGTGATTGTACATTTTTATTTATTTTTAGAAAAAATCTTTTTTCACTTGGATTCAGGCACTATCTGGAGGCCCTTTTTCTTTTATTGTTTTTTCATGATTCCCATGTAGGGATGTCTATCTGTCGGGTTTTTTTTTTTGGTGCCAGTCTCCCACCGGTTGCTGCTGGAGATGTGATCGAGGTTCACCATCACACCATCATTTCCCAGTTAAGATCCACGGGAGTGGATGGCTTAAAGGCTCGTTTAACCCACCGCTATACGGCGTGTGTGCCCACCACCTGTGGTAAGTAAGGATGAGCTCAGGCGTGTTCGCATGCTCCACGTGAAGAGCCCGCCAGGAAGTCAGCGCAATGCTGCGCTAATCACAGGCAGTGAGACATTGTCCTGATGTGCGGCTGCAGAGATTGGGCAATGTCTCACTGCCTGTGATTAGCGCTGCGCCGACTTCCTGGCCTGCTCTGCACGTGGAGCATGCGAACACGCCTGCTGCTAGTCACTAGTTTAACACCCATCCCAAGAGGTGACTCCTTTCCACCAATTTCTTTTACTATCATCCCTGGGGGTGACTCCTGAGATCTTCACTAAAAGATTTATTTTCACAGCGCTGCATTTTATATAGTAGATGATGGCTGGAAAAAGAAAATGCAAAAGGCAATTACCACTGAAAAAGAGACCCTTCACCTTGACGTGGCCTTGAGCTCGCGGGTGGAGGCTCCAGGCTACTACTACCAAAAAGGGGTCCCTTCACCCCGACGCGGCCTCTAGTTCACGGTGGAGGCTCCAAGATGAATAACAGAAAAGGAGTCCCTTTTAGAGGATTTAGAGAGACAATGCCTCCACCGGCCACCATTTTAAAGAAGACCAGAAGCTGGTCTACAATTAGGGTTGCCACCTGTCTTGTTTCGACCCGGACATTCTGGGTGTTGACACATGTGCCCGAGTTTCAACCTGCCTAAATCCTGGACACATATAGCAACAGTTGAACTGTCCTGTAGTCCCGGCTGCAACATCTACAGCGGCGCATCGATTCCCGAGCCCACCATCAATGTACACTGTCACATACTGCCTGTGCAAGAGCTGGCTCCCTGTGACTGCCTGAATGAGTTGTGTGTGGGCGCTCGAGTCTGTGATTGGCCTGGTGGAGCAGGTAAGTGGTCACATGTGGACTGGGGGTGATCGCAGCCGGCCGGAGTCCCGCCTCCCTGCCTGGCGCGCTGTGTTTCTCCTAACTGAGGTGAGGTCTCTCTGCAATCCGCTCTTCCGCCCATCTGTCAGCCCGCCCCTCTCTGCAAACCGCCCCCCCCACCTCTCAGTCCCCTCTCTGTCAGCAACCCTCCCCTGCTGTCAGCCCCCCCTCTCTCTCAACAACGCCCCTGTCAGCCCCCTTCTGTCTGCTCACCCCTCTATAAGCCACCCCCCTCTGTCAGCAACACCCCTCTATCAGTCCCCTCTCTGTCAGCAACCCTCCCCTGCTGTCAGTCCCCCTCTCTCTCAGCCCCCCTCTTTCAGCAACCCCCCTTTCAGCCCCTTCTGTCAGCCCGCCCCTCTATAAGCCATCCCCATCTGTCAGCCTGCCCTTCTCTGTAAGCCGCCCCCCTCTCTCTCTCAACAACCACCCCTGTTAGCCCCCCCCCTCTCTGTAAGCCACCCCCTCTGTCGGCCACCCCCATCTGTCAGCCCACTCCCCTCTCTGTCAGCAGCCCCCCCCCTCTGTCAGCCCCTCTCTGTCAACAACCCCCCGTCAGCCCCCTTCTGTCAGCCCGCCTCTCTGTAAGCCACCCTCCTCTGTCAGGATCCTCCCCTCTATCAGTCCCCCTCTCTGTAAGCAGCCCCCTTCTGTCAGCCCCCCTCTCTATAAGCCATCCCCATCTGTCAGCCCGCCCTTCTCTGTAAGCCAACCCTTCTGTCAGCAACCCCCCCTATCAGTCCCCCTCTCTCTCAGCAACCCCCCTGTCAACCCCCTTCTGTCAGCCTGCTCCCTTCTATGTCAGCAGCCCCTCCTCTCTGTTAGAAACCCCTCCTCTCTGTTAGAAACCCCCCTCTGTCAGCAACCCCCCTTCTCTGTAAGCCACCCTCCCCTCTGTCAGCTATCCGACCCCCCCCCCCCCCGTCAGCTACCCACAAACAGCATGCAAAACCCCCCTTTCTTCCCTCGCTCCAGTGGGGCTAATGTCCTGCAGCTGGGTCACACTGCACTCTCTATCTGTGCAGTTTCTCTCTCCCACCCAGCCGCCGGCGCCGATGCCACCAGACACTTTTGCATGAGAAAGCATGGTATTACAGACTCCGCCCCCTAACAGGTTCACACATATCTTTGCAGCGGCTCCTGGAAGGTAAGGTTTTTTTTGCCTCGCTGTAATGGAGGTATCTATTGAGGGGGCACTGGATAAAAAGGTGCTTGAAAGGGTTGTAGAATGCACAGTGCCACCTTGTGAAAAGTTTATATGGGGTTGGGTTCAGTAGAGCTGATTCAGGTTTTTGGATGGAGGTCCTCTGCCCTACAAACACCGTTCTCTGCCCTACAAACACCGTCCTCTGCCATATGGGCACCGTCCACTGCCCTACCGACACCGTCCACTGGTCTACTGGAACCGTCCACTGCCCTACCGGAACCGTCCACTTATCATATTACTACTCATATTTTAACTGACATTTCTTTTATTAATCAAATCATATTTTATAGGTACATGAATGTTTTTGTTTTATTTAACCATGTCCCTTTAAGTCCTCCATCCCACTGTTAATGCAATTTGGCCACAGCCACTGTTCACCGTAGCACACCTCATTACTACTCTCTATGGGTAACCCAAAAGGTGTCCCAGGTATTATACAATCCTGTAGCGTGTACTACAAAAAAATTGCCGTGCACCGCAAAAGTGTTCGGGTTTGGCTTGAAGAAAAGGTGGCAACCCTATCTACAATAGAGATACTGCGGCGTCGCCCACCCCCGCTGCCAGTGTCTATGGAAGGTGGGCGGCACCGCAGTTCAAACTGAAAGGTGCGGCAACGGCGGTGTCTGGAGGATCTGTCAGGGGTCAGTCTCCGTCTGGAGGATGTCAGAGGGGGCCAGTCTGGAGGATGTCAGAGGGGGCCAGTCTGGAGGATGTCAGAGGGGGCCAGTCTGGAGGGTGTCAGAGGGGCACCAGATGTTGAGGACTGATGGGGACACCAGATATAAGGAGGGGCTCCGCTGATGGAGACACAGATGTGAGGAAGGCTGCTCTGATGGGGCACCCGATGGCATCTGGTGGCAGGCAATCTGACGCGCTCATGGCTCCCACTGATTCTGCATTATGGTGAGTGTAATATAAAATGAAATCATTCAAATGTAATAATAGAAATAATGCGCTTCAATCATCCCGACACCATAACAATCATGGTGCCGGGATGATTGAAGCACTAACACTAGGTATTTGGAGTCTCTATCTGCTGATAGTCAAATTCTGGAAAACACATATTGCTATTGTGGTGTAGGATCGAGGGCTGCTGTCTCTTCATCCCCCCCTTTCCCTCTCCATCCATCCCCCCCCCCCTTTCCCTCTCCATCCACCCCCCCCCCCTTTCCCTCTCCATCCCTCTCCCCTTTCCCTCTCCATCCCGCATTCATCTCAGACTATAACCACACCCCTTCAAGCCACGCCCACTATTTTTACGTAAACCACGCCCATATTTTTGCTGTGCACTGCATTTTCACCTTTTCATATGCCACACCCATATCCGCATGCCCGCCCCCTAATTATAATACAACTCCGCCTACTGCCAAAAAGTGTCCACGATTTTTTTTTTTTTTTTTACAATGTTGCCAACTATGCACGGGGCACATAGATAACAACTGTGTGACTGGCGTTCTTCCAGTGCAGAAAATGCCAATCATCGTACTGTGTGAACAGGCACAGAGCTTCTTCACACCGTGTCCATTTACTGCAGGGATGTCTTTAATATTGATTGGACCCTGGGTAAAAAATTTCTTGGGCCCCCCACCCCCATGCAACTTCACTCTCCACCTGCTCTGAGGCATACAATAAATAACAGCTAGACTTAAAGTCAGTTTACCGTATCAGATCAGGCAGCAATTGCGATTGGTTGCCAGTGGTTACAGCATATCATTACTGCTTAATGACTGGTTGCTAGAGGTTACAGCACACATTACGGGTCACTGATTAGTTGCTAGAGCTTACAGCAAATGATTTCTGCTCGTTAATTGGTTGCTAGAGATTACTGTACAGTAATACTGCTCACTGGATGGTTGCTAGAGGTTACAGCACATCATCTCCTCACTGCAGGGGGCCATGATATAAATATGACTGATACCTTTATTTACATATCAATGCCGCTAGCCACAGCTATTTACTTAGTAATGCCGCCACATTTACATGTAAACACAGGGTCTGCAGGTGAGTCATCTGTACACAACAATAGGGCAAAGCTGGGCAGCATTAGTACCAGCACTTCACACTGAGATATCGGGACACAGCACAGGACTAAAACTTCAGGGGAAGTTTTAAACTGAGAAAGGGAATTTAAACTGAGATATTTGGCAAGTATGGGGAAGCTGCTTTGGGCCCTACAACAATGACAGGACACGGGGCATCTGCCCCTTTTGCCCTGCCTTAAAGTGGTTCTGCACCTTTTAAAAAAAAAAAAATATATTAAAAGCCAGCAGCTACAAATATTGCAGCTGCTGACTTTTAATAAATTGACACTTACCTGTCCCAGGGTCCAGCGATGTCGGCGGCAGATGACGAGCAATCGCTCGTCTCTCTGCTGCCCCCGCCGCCATCCTATGTCAGGGAATCGGGAAGTGAAGCATTGTGGCTTCACTGCCCGGTTCCGTACTGCGCATGCGCGTGTCGCGCTGCGCATCTCTGCTGGTCCCCGCTGTGTCCTGGGAACTGTTTCCCAGAACACAACGGGGGGGGGGCATCTGCGGCGGTCTGTCCCGGAAGTGGGTGCAGATACCTGGATTATCCAGGTAACTGCACCCCCCTCACCCCTGAAAGGTGCCGATTGTGGCACCGGAGGGGGGGAGGGATCAGATGAGCTGAAATTCCACTTCAGGGTGGAGGACCGCTTTAAAGATGGCCCTGGTTTACTGCACAACAACACATGCATGGTGTGAACATCGAATACAATAGTTTCCTATGGGTCCTGCTGTATTATACATGTGTGGAGGTGTGCAGCAAAATGCAGATCAATGGACATGATGTGAATAAGCTCTTCTTTAGTATTACAGAACTGGACGGTGCTCATGGGATACGCCTTCAGTACAATGGAAGAACTTCTCACTGCCACTGCTGGAAGAATGAAGATAAGAAAGTTGCATAAGTGGGGAAACAGAAAAATGTGTGGAAAGAACACGGCTTTGTGATTTATTTATTTTTAATGAAAATTAAACTATTTAAAGTAATACTAAAGTCTCCATTTTTTGTTATACTTACCTGCTCTGTGGAATGGTTTTGCACACAGCAGCCCCATCCTCCTCTTCTCTGGTCCCCCACAGGCTCTCCAGGCCCCTCCTTCCTGCTGAGTGTCCGCACAGCAAGCAGCTTTCTATGGGGGCACCCGAGCTGCTGCTCTGTGTGTCCATTCAGACACAGAGCCACTATTCGGCCACATACAATCTCCTCATTGACTTTGACAGCAGTGGGAGCCAATGGCGCCACGCTGCTGTCTCAGCCAATGAGGATGAAGAGTCCCAGGCAGCCGGGACTCTCCTGCAACATCGCTGGCTCGAGATGGGCTCAGGTTAGTATTAGGGGGGCTGCTGCACACAGAAGGATTTTTATCTTAATGCATAGAATGCATTCAAATAAAAATCTTCTGACTTTACAACCACTTTAAGCCTGATTTGTTTATATGCAATGGTCAGCAGTGATAGATTCCTCCATCTGCACTGCTAGCAAGGTGAGATTTATAGACCACGTAAAGTGATTGTAAACCTCAGATATGAAATATGAATAAAGCACATCCGTCTATAGTGTGTACTTGTCTAAGTTAATCAACATAATCAATCAACATTATTTTTAATCCTCATGCTGCTAGTCTTAGTAAATAGAAAAGTATACCATATTTACTTGTCTTGGCAAAAAAAGTCGGAGTCTTCAGGAGGGGAGGAGGGTTTTTCTCAACTAAGCACACACTCCTGCATGCAGGCCTGAGCTAAAGGCAGATGGAATCCAGGAAGAAAATGTTACATGAATCATTGCCCTTGCTCAAGATGGTGAGGGGCAGAAATGCTAGGGGGGTGTTTTTCAAAGTGATTTCTCAACAAAATAAAGCATAGATGGAGACATGGATGGATGGATGGATGGGGGAGTTTGCTTTGAATATTCAAAATTAAATAGTCTTTTTGTTTTAGTGTAAAGATTGGTACAGCGCTCCCCTAAATGGTAAATAAACTTTATATACCTTATGTGTGCAGGGCCGTCTTTAATATTGATTGGACCCTGGGCAAAACTTTTCTTGGGCCCCCCACCCCCCATGCAGTTTTGCTCTCCACCTGCTCTGAGACATATAATAAATAGCAGCTAGACTCAAAATCAGTTTACTGAATCAGATCAGGCAGCTATTGTGATTGGTTGCCAGAGGTTACAGTGTATCATTACCGCTCACTGACTGGTTGCTAGAGGTTACAGCACACATTACAGGCTCACTGATTAGTTGCTACAGGTTACAGCACATGATTTCTGCTTGTTGAGATTACTGTACAGTAATACTGCTCACTGATTCATTGCTAGAGGTTACAGCACATAATCTCCTCACTCCAGGGGTCATGCTATACATATGGATGCCGCCTTTATTTACATATCTATGCAGCTATTTACATATGAATGCTGGTTATTTACATGTAAACACAGGGTTTGAAGGTGAGTCATCTGTACACAACAATAGGGCAGAGCTGGGCAGCATTAGTAGCAATACTTCACACTGAGATATCAGGACACAGCAAGAGACAAGGAAATTTAAACTGGGATAGTTGGCAAGTATGAGGCAGCTGCTTTGGGCCCCACAACAATGACAGGGCCCAGGGCAGCTGCCACTTTTGCCCTGCCTTAAAAACGGCCCTGTATGTGTGAACCTTCTGTGATGGGCAGCAATACAATAAATCAATCAACATAATAAAGAAAGTAATGACAAAAATGAAAAAGAATATTAGAAATGCAAATCATTTAACCACTTTAAGACCAGGCCTAACGCCTCCGACTTTTCCTCCACCTGGAGGAGAGGCATTTAATATGGGGGTGTTAGTGAGCAAAAGAGGAGCAAGTGAACCGCGCCCACAACCAGCGTTCTCCACACTAACAATAATTATTTTTCTACCACATTCATCTTTTTCTTGTTAACATAGACATGATGTTTATCATTATCTTTACTTAATCCTTTACTTTTCACATATTATCTCTATTCTTCACCTTTATTTCTTTTCCCTTTCTCTTTCTCTTTCCCATCTTCTCTCCCTTCTCTCCCTCCTCCCCCTCATCATTTCTACTGCTACCCCTCTCTTCTTTTCCTTAAATAAATTACTCTCCCCTCAACCCCCCCCCCCCGCTATCAACAGGAAAGGGAGGGCAGGAGGGGAAGATGTGCGGGGGACACAAAAAAACGAAAAACAAAACACAATCTCCCCCTCCAAAACCGAGTAAACCTTCACCCCCCCTCTTTATTCACTCTACTTCCCCATCCCACCTCTCCCCCCTAAGGGAGTCCTATTAAATCAATCCACATTTTGTGTCATTTTTGTCATATCCATGCAATCAAAAAAAAAAAAAAAAAAAAATATATATATATATATAAACCATAAGGATACTTATAATTTCCTTTCCCATCCCCTCCCCCTACCACATCCCCTATCATAAATCCAAAACCGTGTATATCAGAGTGCACACATTATCTCACACTTCCATTTTACCATCCCACCCTCCTCCCAATCCCTTTAACCTACCATACCCACTTCTCCATTTGTAAGAAGTCTTTAAACCTCCCCATCACCTCACTAGAACTTCAACTTGCAGTTAAGGACCTTAAGCCGGGCAAGAGCCCCGAAACTTCAAGCCGCAAGCCGATTGGCCGAAAACTTCAAGCCGCAAGCCGATTGGCCGAAAACTTCAAGCCGCAAGCCGATTGGCCGAAAACTTTAAGCCGCAAGCCCATTGGCCGAACATCAAGTCGCAAGCCCATTGGCTGAATATCAAGTCGCAAGCCCATTGGCCGAAACTTCAAGTCGCAATTGGCTGATCAAGTCGCCAAACATATATTTTTTTAGCAAAGACCCTAGAAAATACAATGGCGGTTGTTGCAACTTTGTATCTCGTGCGGTATTTGCGCATAAATTTTTCAAACAACTTTTCTTTTTTAAACAGTTTTGTGCTAAAAAAAACAAAAAAACAGTAAAGTTAGCCCATTTTTTCGCATAATGTGAAAGATGAAGTTATGCCGAGTAAATAGATAACTAGCATGTCACGTCGCAAGCTGATTGGCCGAAACTTCAAGCCGCAAGCCGATTGGCTGAAACTTCAAGCCGCAAGCCGATTGGCCGAAACTTCAAGCCGCAAGCCCATTGGACAAACAATTCGCAAGCCCATTGGCCGAACATCAAGTCGCAAGCCCATTGGCTGAATATCAAGTCGCAAGCCCATTGGCCGAAACTTCAAGTCGCAATTGGCTAATCAAGTCGCCAAACATGTTTTTTTAGCAAAGACCCAAGAGAATACAATAGCGGTGGTTGCAACTTTGTATCTCGTGTGGTATTTGCGCATTAATTTTTCAAACAAGTTTTATTTTTTAAACATTTTTGTGCTAAAAAAAGAAAACCAGTAAAGTTAGCCCATTTTTTTCGCATAATGTGAAAGATGAAGTTATGCCGAGTAAATAGATACCTAACATGTCACGTTGCAAGCTGACTGGCCGAACAAGTCGCAAGCCGATTGGCCGAAACTTTAAGCCGCAAGCCGATTGGCCGAAACTTTAAGCCGCAAGCCGATTGGCCGAAACTTTAAGCAGCAAGCCGATTGGCGGAAACTCCAAGCCTCAAGCCGATTGGCCGAAACTCCAAGCCTCAAGCCGATTGGCCGAAACTTCAAGCCGTAAGCCGATTGGCCGAAACTTCAAGCCGTAAGCCGATTGGCCGAAACTTCAAGCCACAAGCCGATTGGCCGAAAATTTCAAGCCGCAAGCTGATTGGCCGAAAACTTCAAGCCGCAAGCCGATTGGCCGAAACTTTAAGCAGCAAGCCGATTGGCCGAAACTCCAAGCCTCAAGCCGATTGGCCGAAACTTCAAGCCATAAGCCGATTGGCCGAAACTTCAAGCCGCAAGCCGATTGGCCGAACAAGTCGCAAGCCCATTGGCTGAATATCAAGTCGCAAGCCCATTGGCTGATCATCAAGTCGCCAAACATGTTTTTTTAGCAAAGACCCTAGAGAATACAATGGCGGTGGTTGCAACTTTGCATGTCGTGTGGTATTTGCACATTCATTTTTCAAACAAGTTTTATTTTTTAAACAGTTTTGTGCTAAAAAAAGAAAACCAGTAAAGTTAGCCCATTTTTTTTGCATAATGTGAAAGATGAAGTTATGCCGAGTAAATAGATACCTAACATGTCACGTTGCAAGCTGACTGGCCAAACAAGTCGCAAGCCGATTGGCCGAAACTTCAAGAGTAAAAAAACAGTAAAGTTAACCCATTTTTTCGCATAATGTGAAAGATGAAGTTATGCCGAGTAAATAGATAACTAGCATGTCACGTCGCAAGCTGATTGGCCGAAACTTCAAGCCGCAAGCCGATTGGCCGAAACTTCAAGGCGCCAGCCGATTGGCCGAAAACTTCAAGCCGCAAGCCGATTGGCTGAAACTTTAGGCTGCAAGCCGATTGGCCGAAACTTTAAGCTGCAAGCCGATTGGCCGAAACTTCAATCTGCAAGCTGATTGGCTGAAACTCCAAGCCTCAAGCCGATTGGCCGAAACTTCAAGTCGCAAGCCGATTGGCCGAAACTTCAAGCCGATTGGCTGAAACTCCAAGCCTCAAGCCGATTGGCCTAAACTTCAAGACGCAAGCCGATTGGCCGAAACTTCAAGCCGATTGGCTGAAACTTCAAGCCGCAAGCCGATTGGCCGAAAACTTCAAGCCGCAAGCCGATTGGCTGAAACTTTAGGCTGCAAGCCGATTGGCCGAAACTTTAAGCTGCAAGCCGATTGGCCGAAACTTCAATCTGCAAGCTGATTGGCTGAAACTCCAAGCCTCAAGCCGATTGGCCGAAACTTCAAGTCGCAAGCCGATTGGCCGAAACTTCAAGCCGATTGGCTGAAACTCCAAGCCTCAAGCCGATTGGCCTAAACTTCAAGACGCAAGCCGATTGGCCGAAACTTCAAGCCGATTGGCTGAAACTTCAAGCCGCAAGCCGATTGGCCGAAACTTCAAGCCGCAAGCCGATTGGCCGAAACTTCAAGTCGCAAGCCGATTGGCCGAAAACTTTAAGCCGCAAGCCCATTGGCCGAAACTTCAAGCCGCAAGCCCATTGGCCAAACAATTCGCAAGCCCATTGGCCGAACATCAAGTCGCAAGCCCATTGGCTGAATATCAAGTCGCAAGCCCATTGGCCGAAACTTCAAGTTGCAATTGGCTGATCAAGTCGCCAAACATGTTTTTTTAGCAAAGACCCTAGAGAATACAATGGCGGTGGTTGCAAATTTGTATCTCGTGTGGTATTTGCGCATTAATTTTTCAAACAATTTTTATTTTTTAAACATTTTTGTGCTAAAAAAAGAAAACCAGTAAAGTTAGCCCATTTTTTTCGCATAATGTGAAAGATGAAGTTATGCCGAGTAAATAGATACCTAACATGTCACGTTGCAAGCTGACTGGCCGAACAAGTCTCAAGCCGATTGGCCGAAAACTTCAAGCCGCAAGCCGATTGGCCGAAACTTCAAGCCGAAAGCCGATTGGCCGAAACTTTAAGCCGCAAGCCGATTGGCCGAAACTTTAAGCAGCAAGCCGATTGGCCGAAACTTCAAGCCGCAAGCCGATTGGCCGAAGCTTCAAGCCGCAAGCCGATTGGCTGAAAACTTCAAGCCGCAAGCCGATTGGCCGAAACTTCCAGTCGCAAGTCGATTGGCCGAAACTTCAAGCCGCAAGGCGATTGGCTGAAACTTCAAGCCGCAAGCCGATTGGCCGAAATTTCAAGTCGTCCGAAACTTCAAGCCGCAAGCCGATTGGCCGAAAACTTCAAGCCGCAAGCCGATTGGCCGAAACTTTAAGCCGCAAGCCGATTGGCCGAAACTTTAAGCAGCAAGCCGATTGGCCGAAACTCCAAGCCTCAAGCCGATTGGCCGAAACTCCAAGCATCAAGCCGATTGGCCGAAACTTCAAGCCGTAAGCCGATTGGCCGAAACTTCAAGCCGCAAGCCGATTGGCCGAACAAGTCACAAGCCCATTGGCTGAATATCAAGTCGCAAGCCCATTGGCTGATCATCAAGTCGCCAAACATGTTTTTTTAGCAAAGACCTTAGAGAATACAATGGCGGTGGTTGCAACTTTGCATGTCGTGTGGTATTTGCACATTCATTTTTTCAAACAAGTTTTATTTTTTAAACAGTTTTGTGCTAAAAAAAGAAAACCAGTAAAGTTAGCCCATTTTTTTTGCATAATGTGAAAGATGAAGTTATGCCGAGTAAATAGATACCTAACATGTCACGTTGCAAGCTGACTGGCCAAACAAGTCGCAAGCCGATTGGCCGAAACTTCAAGAGTAAAAAAACAGTAAAGTTAACCCATTTTTTCGCATAATGTGAAAGATGAAGTTATGCCGAGTAAATAGATAACTAGCATGTCACGTCGCAAGCTGATTGGCCGAAACTTCAAGCCGCAAGCCGATTGGCCGAAACTTCAAGGCGCCAGCCGATTGGCCGAAAACTTCAAGCCGCAAGCCGATTGGCTGAAACTTTAGGCTGCAAGCCGATTGGCCGAAACTTTAAGCTGCAAGCCGATTGGCCGAAACTTCAATCTGCAAGCCGATTGGCCGAAACTTCAAGTCGCATGCCGATTGGCCAAAACTTCAAGCCGCAAGCCGATTGGCCGAAACTTCAAGCCGCGAGTCGATTACCCGAAACTTCAAGCCGCAAGCCGATTGGCTGAAACTTCAAGTCGCAAGTCGATTGGCCGAAACTTCAAGTCTCAAGCCGATTGGTCGAAACTTCAAGCCGCAAGCCGATTGGCCGAAACTTCAAGCCGATTGGCTGAAACTTCAAGTCGCAAGTCGATTGGCCGAAACTTCAAGTCTCAAGCCGATTGTTCGAAACTTCAAGCCGCAAGCCGATTGGCCGAAACTTCAAGCCGCAAGTCGATTGGCCGAAACTTCAAGTCTCAAGCCGATTGGTCGAAACTTTAAGCCGCTAGCCGATTGGCCGAAACTTCAAGTCGCATGCCGATTGGCCAAAACTTCAAGCCGCAAGCCGATTGGCCGAAACTTCAAGCCACGAGTCGATTACCCGAAACTTCAAGCCGCAAGCCGATTGGCCGAAACTTCAAGTCTCAAGCCGATTGGCCGAAACTTCAAGCCGATTGGCTGAAACTTCAAGCCGCAAGCCGATTGGCCGAAACTTCAAGCCGCAAGGCGATTGGCCGAAACTTCAAGCCGCAAGCCGATTGGCCGAAACTTCAAGCCGCAAGCCGACTGACCGAAACTTCAAGCCGCAAGCCGATTGGCCGAAACTTCAAGCCGCAAGCCGACTGACCGAAACTTCAAGCCGCAAGCCGATTGGCCGAAACTTTAAGCCACAAGCCGATTGGCCGAAACTTTAAGCTGCAAGCCGATTGGCCGAAACTTCAAGCCGATTGGCTGAAACTTCAAGCCGCCAAACATATGTGTTTTTAGCAAAGACCCTAGAGAATACAATGGCGGTCGTTGCAACTTTGTATCTCGTGCGGTATTTGCGCATCAATTTTTCAAACAAGTTTTCTTTTTTAAACAGTTTTGTGCTAAAAAAACAAAAAAACAGTAAAGTTAGCCCATTTTTTTTCGCATAATGTGAAAGATGAAGTTATGTTGAGTAAATAGATAGCATGTCACGTCGCAAGCTGATTGGCCGAACAAATCGCAAGCCGATTGGCCAAAACTTCAACCGCAAGCCGATTGGCCGAAACTTCAAGCCGCAAGCCGATTGGCCGAAACTTCAAGTCGCAAGCCGATTGGCCGAAACTTCAAGCCGCAAGCTGATTGGCCGAAAACCTCAAGCCGCAAGCCGATTGGCCGAAACTTCAAGCCGCAAGCCGATTGGCCGAAACTTCAAGCCGATTGGCTGAAACTTCAAGCCGCAATCCGATTGGCAGAAACTTTAAGCCGCATGCCCGATTGGCCGAAAACTTCAAGCCGCAATCCGATTGACCGAAACTTTAAGCCGCAAGCCGATTGGCCGAAACTTTAAGCCGCAAGCCGATTGGCCGAAACTTTAAGCCGCAAGCCGATTGGCCGAAACTTCAATCTGCAAGCTGATTGGCCGAAACTTCTAGCCGCAAGCCAATTACCCGAAACTTCAAGCCGCAAGCCGATTGGCCAAAACTTCAAGCCGCAAGCCGATTGGCCGAAACTTCAAGAAGCGAGTCGATTACCCGAAACTTCAAGCCGCAAGCCGATTGGCCGAAACTTCAAGTCGCAAGTCGATTGGCCGAAACTTCAAGTCTCAAGCCGATTGGTCGAAACTTCAAGCCATAAGCCGATTGGCCGAAACTTCAAGCCGCAAGCCATTTGGCCGAACAAGTCGCAAGCCCATTGGCTGAATATCAAGTCGCAAGCCCATTGGCTGATCATCAAGTCGCCAAACATGTTTTTTTAGCAAAGACCCTAGAGAATACAATGGCGGTGGTTGCAACTTTGTATCTCGTGTGGTATTTGCGTATTAATTTTTCAAACAAGTTTTATTTTTTAAACAGTTTTGTGCTAAAAAAAGAAAACCAGTAAAGTTAGCCCGATTTGCCGAAACTTCAATCTGCAAGCTGATTGGCTGAAACTTCAAGTCGCAAGCCGATTGGCCAAAACTTCAAGCCGATTGGCTGAAACTTCAAGCCGCAAGCCGATTGGCCGAAAACTTCAAGCCGCAAGCCGATTGGCTGAAACTTCAAGAAGCGAGTCGATTACCCGAAACTTCAAGCCGCAAGCCGATTGGCCGAAACTTCAAGTCGCAAGTCGATTGGCTGAAACTCCAAGCCTCAAGCCGATTGGCCGAAACTTCAAGCCGTAAGCCGATTGGCTGAAACTTTTAGCCGCAAGCCAATTACCCGAAACTTCAAGCCGCAAGCCGATTGGCCGAAACTTCAAGTCGCAAGCCGATTGGCCGAAACTTCAAGTCGCATGCCGATTGGCCAAAACTTCAAGCCGCGAGTCGATTACCCGAAACTTCAAGCCGCAAGCCGATTGGCCGAAACTTATAGTCGCAAGTCGATTGGCCGAAACTTCAAGTCTCAAGCCGATTGTTCGAAACTTCAAGCCGCAAGCCGATTGGCTAAAACTTTAAGCCGCAAGCCGATTGGCCGAAACTTCAAGTCGCATGCCGATTGGCCAAAACTTCAAGCCGCAAGCCGATTGGCCGAAACTTCAAGCCGCAAGCCGATTGGCCGAAACTTCAAGTCACAAGCCGATTGGCCGAAAATTCAAGTCGCAAGCCGATTGGCCGAAACTTCAAGCCGATTGCCTGAAACTTCAAGCCGCAAGCCGATTGGCCGAAACTTCAAGCCGCAAGCCGATTGGCTGAAACTTCAAGCCGCAAGCCGATTGGCCGAAACCTCAAACCGCAAGCCCATTGGCCAAACAATTCGCAAGCCCATTGGCTGAACATCAAGTCGCAAGCCCATTGGCTGAATATCAAGTCGCAAGCCCATTGGCCAAAACTTCAAGTCGCAATTGGCTGATCAAGTCGCCAAACATATGTTTTTTTAGCAAAGATCCTAGAGAATACAATGGCGGTCGTTGCAACTTTGCATCTCGTGCGGTATTTGCGCATCAATTTTTCAAACAACTTTTCTTTTTTAAACAGTTTTGTGCTAAAAAAAAAAAAACAGTAAAGTTAGCACATTTTTTCGCATAATGTGAAAGATGAAGTTATGCCGAGTAAATAGATAACTAGCATGTCACGTCGCAAGCTGATTGGCCGAAACTTCAAGCCGCAAGCCGACTGACCGAAACTTCAAGCCGATTGGCCGAAACTTCAAGCCGCAAGCCGATTGGCTGAAACTTTAAGCCGCAAGCCGATTGGCCGAAACTTCAAGTCGCAAGTCGATTGGCCGAAACTTTAAGTCTCAAGCCGATTGGTCGAAACTTCAAGCCATAAGCCGATTGGCCGAAACTTCAAGCCGCAAGCCATTTGGCCGAACAAGTCGCAAGCCCATTGGCTGAATATCAAGTCGCAAGCCCATTGGCTGATCATCAAGTCGCCAAACATGTTTTTTTAGCAAAGACCCTAGAGAATACAATGGCGGTGGTTGCAACTTTGTATCTCGTGTGGTATTTGCGTATTAATTTTTCAAACAAGTTTTATTTTTTAAACAGTTTTGTGCTAAAAAAAGAAAACCAGTAAAGTTAGCCCATTTTTTTCGCATAATGTGAAAAATGAAGTTATGCCGTGTAAATAGATACCTAACATGTCACGTTGCAAGCTGACTGGCCGAACAAGTCGCAAGCCGATTGGCCAAAACTTCAAGCCGCAATACGATTGGCCGCAACTTTAAGCCGCAAGCCGATTGGCCGAAACTTTAAGCCGCAAGCCGATTGGCCGAAACTTTAAGCCGCAAGCCGATTTGCCGAAACTTCAATCTGCAAGCTGATTGGCTGAAACTTCAAGTCGCAAGCCGATTGGCCAAAACTTCAAGCCGATTGGCTGAAACTTCAAGCCGCAAGCCGATTGGCCGAAAACTTCAAGCCGCAAGCCGATTGGCCGAAACTTTAAGCCGCAAGCCGATTTGCCGAAACTTCAATCTGCAAGCTGATTGGCTGAAACTTCAAGTCGCAAGCCGATTGGCCGAAACTTCAAGCCGATTGGCTGAAACTTCAAGCCGCAAGCTGATTGGCCGAAACTTAAAGCCGCAAGCCGATTGGCCGAAACTTCAAGTCGCAAGCCGATTGGCCGAAACTTCAAGCCGCAAGCCGATTGGCTGAAACTTCAAGCCGATTGGCCGAAACTTTAAGCCGCATGCCGATTGTCCGAAAACTTCAAGCCGCAATCCGATTGACCGAAACTTTAAGCCGCAAGCCGATTGGCCGAAACTTTAAGCCGCAAGCCGATTGGCCGAAACTTCAATCTGCAAGCTGATTGGCCGAAACTTCTAGCCGCAAGCCAATTACCCGAAACTTCAAGCCGCAAGCCGATTGGCCAAAACTTCAAGCCGCAAGCCGATTGGCCGAAACTTCAAGAAGCGAGTCGATTACCCGAAACTTCAAGCCGCAAGCCGATTGGCCGAAACTTCAAGTCGCAAGTCGATTGGCTGAAACTCCAAGCCTCAAGCCGATTGGCCGAAACTTCAAGCCGTAAGCCGATTGGCTGAAACTTCTAGCCGCAAGCCAATTACCCGAAACTTCAAGCCGCAAGCCGATTGGCCGAAACTTCAAGTCGCAAGTCGATTGGCCGAAACTTCAAGTCTCAAGCCGATTGGTCGAAACTTCAAGCCGCAAGCCGATTGGCTGAAACTTTAAGCCGCAAGCCGATTGGCCAAAACTTCAAGTCGCAAGCCGATTGGCCGAAACTTCAAGCCGATTGGCTGAAACTTCAAGTCGCAAGTCGATTGGCCGAAACTTCAAGTCGCAAGCCGATTGGCCGAAACTTTAAGCCGCAAGCCGATTGGCCGAAACTTTAAGCAGCAAGCCGATTGGCCGAAACTTCAAGTCGCAAGCCGATTGGCCGAAACTTCAAGCTGATTGGCTGAAACTTCAAGCCGCAAGCTGATTGGCCAAAACTTCAAGCCGCCATTGGCTGATCAAGTCGCCAAACATATGTGTTTTTAGCAAAGACCCTAGAGAATACAATGGCGGTCGTTGCAACTTTGTATCTCGTGCGGTATTTGCGCATCAATTTTTCAAACAAGTTTTCTTTTTTAAACAGTTTTGTGCTAAAAAAAAAAAAACAGAAAAGTTAGCCCATTTTTTGGCATAATGTGAAAGATGAAGTTATGCCGAGCAAGTAGATAACTAGCATGTCACGTCGCAAGCTGATTGGCCGAACAAGTCGCAAGCTGATTGGCCGAACAAGTTGCAAGCCGATTGGCCAAAACTTCAAGCCGCAAGCCGATTGGCCGAAAACTTCAAGCCGCAAGCCGATTGGCCGAAACTTTAAGCCGCAAGCCGATTTGCCGAAACTTCAATCTGCAAGCTGATTGGCTGAAACTTCAAGTCGCAAGCCGATTGGCCGAAACTTCAAGCCGATTGGCTGAAACTTCAAGCCGCAAGCCGATTGGCCGAAAACTTCAAGCCGCAAGCCGATTGGCCGAAACTTTAAGCCGCAAGCCGATTTGCCGAAACTTCAATCTGCAAGCTGATTGGCTGAAACTTCAAGTCGCAAGCCGATTGGCCGAAACTTCAAGCCGATTGGCTGAAACTTCAAGCCGCAAGCCGATTGGCCGAAACTTAAAGCCGCAAGCCGATTGGCCGAAACTTCAAGTCGCAAGCCGATTGGCCGAAACTTCAAGCCGCAAGCCGATTGGCTGAAACTTCAAGCCGCAAGCCGATTGGCCGAAACTTCAAGTCGCAAGCCCATTGGCCAAACAATTCGCAAGCCCATTGGCCGAACATCAAGTCGCAAGCCCATTGGCTGAATATCAAGTCGCAAGCCCATTGGCCAAAACTTCAAGTCGCAATTGGCTGATCAAGTCGCCAAACATATGTTTTTTTAGCAAAGATCCTAGAGAATACAATGGCGGTCGTTGCAACTTTGTATCTCGTGCGGTATTTGCGCATCAATTTTTCAAACAACTTTTCTTTTTTAAACAGTTTTGTGCTAAAAAAAAAAAACAGTAAAGTTAGCCCATTTTTTTGCATAATGTGAAAGATGAAGTTATGCCGAGTAAATAGATAACTAGCATGTCACGTCGCAAGCTGATTGGCCGAAACTTCAAGCCGCAAGCCGACTGACCGAAACTTCAAGCCGATTGGCCGAAACTTCAAGCCGCAAGCCGATTGGCCGAAACTTCAAGCCGCAAGCTGATTGGCCGAAAACTTCAAGCCGCAAGCCGATTGGCCGAAACTTTAAGCAGCAAGCCGATTGGCCGAAACTCCAAGCCTCAAGCCGATTGGCCGAAACTTCAAGCCATAAGCCGATTGGCCGAAACTTCAAGCCGCAAGCCGATTGGCCGAACAAGTCGCAAGCCCATTGGCTGAATATCAAGTCGCAAGCCCATTGGCTGATCATCAAGTCGCCAAACATGTTTTTTTAGCAAAGACCCTAGAGAATACAATGGCGGTGGTTGCAACTTTGTATCTTGTGTGGTATTTGCGTATTAAATTTTCAAACAAGTTTTATTTTTTAAACAGTTTTGTGCTAAAAAAAGAAAACCAATAAAGTTAGCCCATTTTTTTTGCATAATGTGAAAAATGAAGTTATGCCGAGTAAATAGATACCTAACATGTCACGTTGCAAGCTGACTGGCCGAACAAGTCACAAGCCGATTGGCCAAAACTTCAAGTCGCAAGCCAATTGGCCGAAACTTCAAGCCGCAAGCCGATTGGCCAAAACTTCAAGCCGCAAGCCGATTGGCCGAAACTTCAAGCCGCAAGCCGATTGGCCGAAACTTCAAGTCACAAGCTGATTGGCCGAAACTTCAAGCCGATTGGCTGAAACTCCAAGCCTCAAGCCGATTGGCCGAAACTTCAAGCCGTAAGCCGATTGGCCGAAACTTCTAGCCGCAAGCCAATTACCCGAAACTTCAAGTCGCAAGCCGATTGGCCGAAACTTCAAGTCGCATGCCGATTGGCCAAAACTTCAAGCCGCGAGTCGATTACCCGAAACTTCAAGCCGCAAGCCGATTGGCCGAAACTTCAAGTCGCAAGTCGATTGGCCGAAACTTCAAGTCTCAAGCCGATTGTTCGAAACTTCAAGCCGCAAGCCGATTGGCTAAAACTTTAAGCCGCAAGCCGATTGGCCGAAACTTCAAGTCGCATGCCGATTGGCCAAAACTTCAAGCCGCAAGCCGATTGGCCGAAACTTCAAGCCGCAAGCCGATTGGCCGAAACTTCAAGTCACAAGCTGATTGGCCGAAACTTCAAGCCGATTGGCTGAAACTCCAAGCCTCAAGCCGATTGGCCGAAACTTCAAGCCGTAAGCCGATTGGCCGAAACTTCTAGCCGCAAGCCAATTACCCGAAACTTCAAGCCGCAAGCCGATTGGCCGAAACTTCAAGTCGCAAGCCGATTGGCCGAAACTTCAAGTCGCATGCCGATTGGCCAAAACTTCAAGCCGCGAGTCGATTACCCGAAACTTCAAGCCGCAAGCCGATTGGCCGAAACTTCAAGTCGCAAGTCGATTGGCCGAAACTTCAAGTCTCAAGCCGATTGTTCGAAACTTCAAGCCGCAAGCCGATTGGCTAAAACTTTAAGCCACAAGCCGATTGGCCGAAACTTGAAGTCGCATGCCGATTGGCCAAAACTTCAAGTCGCATGCCGATTGGCCGAAACTTCAAGCCGCAAGCCGATTGGCCGAAACTTCAAGTCGCAAGCCGATTGGCCGAAACTTCAAGTCGCAAGCCGATTGGCCGAAACTTCAAGTCGCATGCCGATTGGCCAAAACTTCAAGCCGCAAGCCGATTGGCCGAAACTTCAAGCCGCAAGTCGATTACCCGAAACTTCAAGCCGCAAGCCGATTGGCCGAAACTTCAAGCCGCAAGTCGATTACCTGAAACTTCAAGCCGCAAGCCGATTGGCCGAAACTTCAAGCCGCAAGTCGATTACCCGAAACTTCAAGCCGCAAGCCGATTGGCCGAAACTTCAAGTCTCAAGCCGATTGGTCGAAACTTCAAGCCGCAAGCCGATTGGCCGAAACTTGAAGTCGCATGCCGATTGGCCAAAACTTCAAGTCGCATGCCGATTGGCCGAAACTTCAAGCCGCAAGCCGATTGGCCGAAACTTCAAGTCGCAAGCCGATTGGCCGAAACTTCAAGTCGCAAGCCGATTGGCCGAAACTTCAAGTCGCATGCCGATTGGCCAAAACTTCAAGCCGCAAGCCGATTGGCCGAAACTTCAAGCCGCAAGTCGATTACCCGAAACTTCAAGCCGCAAGCCGATTGGCCGAAACTTCAAGCCGCAAGTCGATTACCCGAAACTTCAAGCCGCAAGCCGATTGGCCGAAACTTCAAGCCGCAAGTCGATTACCCGAAACTTCAAGCCGCAAGCCGATTGGCCGAAACTTCAAGCCGCAAGTCGATTACCCGAAACTTCAAGCCGCAAGCCGATTGGCCGAAACTTCAAGTCTCAAGCCGATTGGTCGAAACTTCAAGCCGCAAGCCGATTGGCTGAAACTTTAAGCCGCAAGCCGATTGGCCGAAACTTTAAGCCGCAAGCCGATTGGCCGAAACTTTAAGCCGCAATCCGATTGGCCGAAACTTCAAGCCGATTGGCTGAAACTTCAAGTCGCAAGTCGATTGGCCGAAACTTCAAGTCTCAAGCCGATTGTTCGAAACTTCAAGCCGCAAGCCGATTGGCTGAAACTTTAAGCCACAAGCCGATTGGCCGAAACTTCAAGTCGCAAGCCGATTGGCCGAAAATTCAAGTCGCAAGCCGATTGGCCGAAAATTCAAGTCGCAAGCCGATTGGCCGAAACTTCAAGCCGATTGCCTGAAACTTCAAGCCGCAAGCCGATTGGCCGAAACTTCAAGCCGCAAGCCGATTGGCTGAAACTTCAAGCCGCAAGCCGATTGGCCGAAACCTCAAACCGCAAGCCCATTGGCCAAACAATTCGCAAGCCCATTGGCCGAACATCAAGTCGCAAGCCCATTGGCTGAATATCAAGTCGCAAGCCCATTGGCCAAAACTTCAAGTCGCAATTGGCTGATCAAGTCGCCAAACATATGTTTTTTTAGCAAAGATCCTAGAGAATACAATGGCGGTCGTTGCAACTTTGCATCTCGTGCGGTATTTGCGCATCAATTTTTCAAACAACTTTTCTTTTTTAAACAGTTTTGTGCTAAAAAAAAAAAAAACAGTAAAGTTAGCACATTTTTTCGCATAATGTGAAAGATGAAGTTATGCCGAGTAAATAGATAACTAGCATGTCACGTCGCAAGCTGATTGGCCGAAACTTCAAGCCGCAAGCCGACTGACCGAAACTTCAAGCCGATTGGCCGAAACTTCAAGCCGCAAGCCGATTGGCTGAAACTTTAACCGCAAGCCGATTGGCCGAAACTTCAAGTCGCAAGTCGATTGGCCGAAACTTCAAGTCTCAAGCCGATTGGTCGAAACTTCAAGCCATAAGCCGATTGGCCGAAACTTCAAGCCGCAAGCCATTTGGCCGAACAAGTCGCAAGCCCATTGGCTGAATATCAAGTCGCAAGCCCATTGGCTGATCATCAAGTCGCCAAACATGTTTTTTTAGCAAAGACCCTAGAGAATACAATGGCGGTGGTTGCAACTTTGTATCTCGTGTGGTATTTGCGTATTAATTTTTCAAACAAGTTTTATTTTTTAAACAGTTTTGTGCTAAAAAAAGAAAACCAGTAAAGTTAGCCCATTTTTATCGCATAATGTGAAAAATGAAGTTATGCCGTGTAAATAGATACCTAACATGTCACGTTGCAAGCTGACTGGCCGAACAAGTCGCAAGCCGATTGGCCAAAACTTCAAGCCGCAATACGATTGGCCACAACTTTAAGCCGCAAGCCGATTGGCCGAAACTTTAAGCCGCAAGCCGATTGGCCGAAACTTTAAGCCGCAAGCCGATTGGCCGAAACTTCAATCTGCAAGCTGATTGACTGAAACTCCAAGCCTCAAGCCGATTGGCTGAAACTCCAAGCCTCAAGCCGATTGGCCGAAACTTCAAGCCGTAAGCCGATTGGCCGAAACTTCAAGCCGTAAGCCGATTGGCCGAAACTTCTAGCCGCAAGCCAATTACCCGAAACTTCAAGCCGCAAGCCGATTGGCCGAAACTTCAAGTCGCAAGTCGATTGGCCGAAACTTCAAGTCTCAAGCCGATTGGTCGAAACTTCAAGCCGCAAGCCGATTGGCTGAAACTTTAAGCCGCAAGCTGATTGGCCGAAACTTCAAGTCGCAAGCCGATTGGCCGAAACTTCAAGCCGATTGGCTGAAACTTCAAGTCGCAAGTCGATTGGCCGAAACTTCAAGTCGCATGCCGATTGGCCGAAACTTTAAGCCGCAAGCCGATTGGCCGAAACTTTAAGCAGCAAGCTGATTGGCTGAAACTTCAAGCCGCAAGCTGATTGGCCAAAACTTCAAGCCGCCATTGGCTGATCAAGTCGCCAAACATATGTGTTTTTAGCAAAGACCCTAGAGAATACAATGGCGGTCGTTGCAACTTTGTATCTCGTGCGGTATTTGCGCATCAATTTTTCAAACAAGTTTTCTTTTTTAAACAGTTTTGTGCTAAAAAAAAAAACAGAAAAGTTAGCCCATTTTTGGGCATAATGTGAAAGATGAAGTTATGCCGAGCAAATACATAACTAGCATGTCAAGTCGCAAGCTGATTGGCCGAACAAGTCGCAAGCTGATTGGCCGAACAAGTTGCAAGCCGATTGGCCAAAACTTCAAGCCGCAAGCCGATTGGCCGAAAACTTCAAGCCGCAAGCCGATTGGCCGAAACTTTAAGCCGCAAGCCGATTTGCCGAAACTTCAATCTGCAAGCTGATTGGCTGAAAATTCAAGTCGCAAGCCGATTGGCCAAAACTTCAAGCCGATTGGCTGAAACTTCAAGTCGCAAGCCGATTGGCCGAAAACTTCAAGCCGCAAGCCGATTGGCCGAAACTTTAAGCCGCAAGCCGATTTGCCGAAACTTCAATCTGCAAGCTGATTGGCTGAAACTTCAAGTCGCAAGCCGATTGGCCGAAACTTCAAGCCGATTGGCTGAAACTTCAAGCCGCAAGCCGATTGGCCGAAAACTTCAAGCCGCAAGCCGATTGGCCGAAACTTTAAGCCGCAAGCCGATTTGCCGAAACTTCAATCTACAAGCTGATTGGCTGAAACTTCAAGTCGCAAGCCGATTGGCCGAAACTTCAAGCCGATTGACCGAAACTTCAAGTCGCAAGCCGATTGGCCGAAACTTCAAGCCGCAAGCCGATTGGCTGAAACTTCAAGCCGATTGGCCGAAACTTTAAGCCGCATGCCGATTGTCCGAAAACTTCAAGCCGCAATCCGATTGACCGAAACTTTAAGCCGCAAGCCGATTGGCCGAAACTTTAAGCCGCAAGCCGATTGGCCGAAACTTTAAGCCGCAAGCCGATTGGCCGAAACTTCAATCTGCAAGCTGATTGGCCGAAACTTCTAGCCGCAAGCCAATTACCCGAAACTTCAAGCCGCAAGCCGATTGGCCAAAACTTCAAGCCGCAAGCCGATTGGCCGAAACTTCAAGAAGCAAGTCGATTACCCGAAACTTCAAGCCGCAAGCCGATTGGCCGAAACTTCAAGTCGCAAGTCGATTGGCTGAAACTCCAAGCCTCAAGCCGATTGGCCGAAACTTCAAGCCGTAAGCCGATTGGCTGAAACTTCTAGCCGCAAGCCAATTACCCGAAACTTCAAGCCGCAAGCCGATTGGCCGAAACTTCAAGTCGCAAGTCGATTGGCCGAAACTTCAAGTCTCAAGCCGATTGGTCGAAACTTCAAGCCGCAAGCCGATTGGCTGAAACTTTAAGCCGCAAGCCGATTGGCCGAAACTTCAAGTCGCAAGCCGATTGGCCAAAACTTCAAGCCGATTGGCTGAAACTTCAAGTCGCAAGTCGATTGGCCGAAACTTCAAGTCGCAAGCCGATTGGCCGAAACTTTAAGCCGCAAGCCGATTGGCCGAAACTTTAAGCAGCAAGCCGATTGGCCGAAACTTCAAGTCGCAAGCCGATTGGCCGAAACTTCAAGCTGATTGGCTGAAACTTCAAGCCGCAAGCTGATTGGCCAAAACTTCAAGCCGCCATTGGCTGATCAAGTCGCCAAACATATGTGTTTTTAGCAAAGACCCTAGAGAATACAATGGCGGTCGTTGCAACTTTGTATCTCGTGCGGTATTTGCGCATCAATTTTTCAAACAAGTTTTCTTTTTTAAACAGTTTTGTGCTAAAAAAAAAAAACAGAAAAGTTAGCCCATTTTTTCGCATAATGTGAAAGATGAAGTTATGCCGAGCAAATAGATAACTAGCATGTCATGTCGCAAGCTGATTGGCCGAACAAGTCGCAAGCTGATTGGCCGAACAAGTTGCAAGCCGATTGGCCAAAACTTCAAGCCGCAAGCCGATTGGCCGAAAACTTCAAGCCGCAAGCCGATTGGCCGAAACTTTAAGCCGCAAGCCGATTTGCCGAAACTTCAATCTGCAAGCTGATTGGCTGAAACTTCAAGTCGCAAGCCGATTGGCCGAAACTTCAAGCCGATTGGCTGAAACTTCAAGCCGCAAGCCGATTGGCCGAAAACTTCAAGCCGCAAGCCGATTGGCCGAAACTTTAAGCCGCAAGCCGATTTGCCGAAACTTCAATCTGCAAGCTGATTGGCTGAAACTTCAAGTCGCAAGCCGATTGGCCGAAACTTCAAGCCGATTGGCTGAAACTTCAAGCCGCAAGCCGATTGGCCGAAACTTAAAGCCGCAAGCCGATTGGCCGAAACTTCAAGTCGCAAGCCGATTGGCCGAAACTTCAAGCCGCAAGCCGATTGGCTGAAACTTCAAGCCGCAAGCCGATTGGCCGAAACTTCAAGCCGCAAGCCCATTGGCCAAACAATTCGCAAGCCCATTGGCCGAACATCAAGTCGCAAGCCCATTGGCTGAATATCAAGTCGCAAGCCCATTGGCCAAAACTTCAAGTCGCAATTGGCTGATCAAGTCGCCAAACATATGTTTTTTTAGCAAAGATCCTAGAGAATACAATGGCGGTCGTTGCAACTTTGTATCTCGTGCGGTATTTGCGCATCAATTTTTCAAACAACTTTTCTTTTTTAAACAGTTTTGTGCTAAAAAAAAAAAAAACAGTAAAGTTAGCCCATTTTTTCGCATAATGTGAAAGATGAAGTTATGCCGAGTAAATAGATAACTAGCATGTCACGTCGCAAGCTGATTGGCCGAAACTTCAAGCCGCAAGCCGACTGACCGAAACTTCAAGCCGATTGGCCGAAACTTCAAGCCGCAAGCCGATTGGCCGAAACTTCAAGCCGCAAGCTGATTGGCCGAAAACTTCAAGCCGCAAGCCGATTGGCCGAAACTTTAAGCAGCAAGCCGATTGGCCGAAACTCCAAGCCTCAAGCCGATTGGCCGAAACTTCAAGCCATAAGCCGATTGGCCGAAACTTCAAGCCGCAAGCCGATTGGCCGAACAAGTCGCAAGCCCATTGGCAGAATATCAAGTCGCAAGCCCATTGGCTGATCATCAAGTCGCCAAACATGTTTTTTTAGCAAAGACCCTAGAGAATACATTGGCGGTGGTTGCAACTTTGTATCTTGTGTGGTATTTGCGTATTAATTTTTCAAACAAGTTTTATTTTTTAAACAGTTTTGTGCTAAAAAAAGAAAACCAGTAAAGTTAGCCCATTTTTTTCGCATAATGTGAAAAATGAAGTTATGCCGAGTAAATAGATACCTAACATGTCACGTTGCAAGCTGACTGGCCGAACAAGTCGCAAGCCGATTGGCCAAAACTTCAAGTCGCAAGCCAATTGGCCGAAACTTCAAGCCGCAAGCCGATTGGCCAAAACTTCAAGCCGCAAGCCGATTGGCCGAAACTTCAAGCCGCAAGCCGATTGGCCGAAACTTCAAGTCACAAGCTGATTGGCCGAAACTTCAAGCCGATTGGCTGAAACTCCAAGCCTCAAGCCGATTGGCCGAAACTTCAAGCCGTAAGCCGATTGGCCGAAACTTCTAGCCGCAAGCCAATTACCCGAAACTTCAAGCCGCAAGCCGATTGGCCGAAACTTCAAGTCGCATGCCGATTGGCCAAAACTTCAAGCCGCGAGTCGATTACCCGAAACTTCAAGCCGCAAGCCGATTGGCCGAAACTTCAAGTCGCAAGTCGATTGGCCGAAACTTCAAGTCTCAAGCCGATTGTTCGAAACTTCAAGCCGCAAGCCGATTGGCTAAAACTTTAAGCCGCAAGCCGATTGGCCGAAACTTCAAGTCGCATGCCGATTGGCCAAAACTTCAAGCCGCAAGCCGATTGGCCGAAACTTCAAGCCGCAAGCCGATTGGCCGAAACTTCAAGTCGCAAGCCGATTGGCCGAAACTTCAAGTCGCAAGCCGATTGGCCGAAACTTCAAGTCGCATGCCGATTGGCCAAAACTTCAAGCCGCAAGCCGATTGGCCGAAACTTCAAGCCGCAAGTCGATTACCCGAAACTTCAAGCCGCAAGCCGATTGGCCGAAACTTCAAGCCGCAAGTCGATTACCCGAAACTTCAAGCCGCAAGCCGATTGGCCGAAACTTCAAGTCTCAAGCCGATTGGTCGAAACTTCAAGCTGCAAGCCGATTGGCTGAAACTTTAAGCCGCAAGCCGATTGGCCGAAACTTTAAGCCGCAAGCCGATTGGCCGAAACTTCAAGTCGCAAGCCGATTGGCCGAAACTTCAAGCCGATTGGCTGAAACTTCAAGTCGCAAGTCGATTGGCCGAAAATTCAAGTCGCAAGCCGATTGGCCGAAACTTCAAGCCGATTGCCTGAAACTTCAAGCCGCAAGCCGATTGGCCGAAACTTCAAGCCGCAAGCCGATTGGCTGAAACTTCAAGTCGCAAGCCGATTGGCCGAAACTTCAAGCCGATTGGCTGAAACTTCAAGCCGCAAGCCCATTGGCCGAAACTTAAAGCCGCAAGCCGATTGGCCGAAACTTCAAGTCGCAAGCCGATTGGCCGAAACTTCAAGCCGCAAGCCGATTGGCTGAAACTTCAAGCCGCAAGCCGATTGGCCGAAACTTCAAGTCGCAAGCCCATTGGCCAAACAATTCGCAAGCCCATTGGCCGAACATCAAGTCGCAAGCCCATTGGCTGAATATCAAGTCGCAAGCCCATTGGCCAAAACTTCAAGTCGCAATTGGCTGATCAAGTCGCCAAACATATGTTTTTTTAGCAAAGATCCTAGAGAATACAATGGCGGTCGTTGCAACTTTGTATCTCGTGCGGTATTTGCGCATCAATTTTTCAAACAACTTTTCTTTTTTAAACAGTTTTGTGCTAAAAAAAAAAAACAGTAAAGTTAGCCCATTTTTTCGCATAATGTGAAAGATGAAGTTATGCCGAGTAAATAGATAACTAGCATGTCACGTCGCAAGCTGATTGGCCGAAACTTCAAGCCGCAAGCCGACTGACCGAAACTTCAAGCCGATTGGCCGAAACTTCAAGCCGCAAGCCGATTGGCCGAAACTTCAAGCCGCAAGCTGATTGGCCGAAAACTTCAAGCCGCAAGCCGATTGGCCGAAACTTTAAGCAGCAAGCCGATTGGCCGAAACTCCAAGCCTCAAGCCGATTGGCCGAAACTTCAAGCCATAAGCCGATTGGCCGAAACTTCAAGCCGCAAGCCGATTGGCCGAACAAGTCGCAAGCCCATTGGCTGAATATCAAGTCGCAAGCCCATTGGCTGATCATCAAGTCGCCAAACATGTTTTTTTAGCAAAGACCCTAGAGAATACAATGGCGGTGGTTGCAACTTTGTATCTTGTGTGGTATTTGCGTATTAAATTTTCAAACAAGTTTTATTTTTTAAACAGTTTTGTGCTAAAAAAAGAAAACCAGTAAAGTTAGCCCATTTTTTTTGCATAATGTGAAAAATGAAGTTATGCCGAGTAAATAGATACCTAACATGTCACGTTGCAAGCTGACTGGCCGAACAAGTCGCAAGCCGATTGGCCAAAACTTCAAGTCGCAAGCCAATTGGCCGAAACTTCAAGCCGCAAGCCGATTGGCCAAAACTTCAAGCCGCAAGCCGATTGGCCGAAACTTCAAGCCGCAAGCCGATTGGCCGAAACTTCAAGTCACAAGCTGATTGGCCGAAACTTCAAGCCGATTGGCTGAAACTCCAAGCCTCAAGCCGATTGGCCGAAACTTCAAGCCGTAAGCCGATTGGCCGAAACTTCTAGCCGCAAGCCAATTACCCGAAACTTCAAGTCGCAAGCCGATTGGCCGAAACTTCAAGTCGCATGCCGATTGGCCAAAACTTCAAGCCGCGAGTCGATTACCCGAAACTTCAAGCCGCAAGCCGATTGGCCGAAACTTCAAGTCGCAAGTCGATTGGCCGAAACTTCAAGTCTCAAGCCGATTGTTCGAAACTTCAAGCCGCAAGCCGATTGGCTAAAACTTTAAGCCGCAAGCCGATTGGCCGAAACTTCAAGTCGCATGCCGATTGGCCAAAACTTCAAGCCGCAAGCCGATTGGCCGAAACTTCAAGTCGCAAGCCGATTGGCCGAAACTTCAAGTCGCAAGCCGATTGGCCGAAACTTCAAGTCGCATGCCGATTGGCCAAAACTTCAAGCCGCAAGCCGATTGGCCGAAACTTCAAGCCGCAAGTCGATTACCCGAAACTTCAAGCCGCAAGCCGATTGGCCGAAACTTCAAGCCGCAAGTCGATTACCCGAAACTTCAAGCCGCAAGCCGATTGGCCGAAACTTCAAGTCTCAAGCCGATTGGTCGAAACTTCAAGCTGCAAGCCGATTGGCTGAAACTTTAAGCCGCAAGCCGATTGGCCGAAACTTTAAGCCGCAAGCCGATTGGCCGAAACTTCAAGTCGCAAGCCGATTGGCCGAAACTTCAAGCCGATTGGCTGAAACTTCAAGTCGCAAGTCGATTGGCCGAAAATTCAAGTCGCAAGCCGATTGGCCGAAACTTCAAGCCGATTGCCTGAAACTTCAAGCCGCAAGCCGATTGGCCGAAACTTCAAGCCGCAAGCCGATTGGCTGAAACTTCAAGTCGCAAGCCGATTGGCCGAAACTTCAAGCCGATTGGCTGAAACTTCAAGCCGCAAGCCCATTGGCCGAAACTTAAAGCCGCAAGCCGATTGGCCGAAACTTCAAGTCGCAAGCCGATTGGCCGAAACTTCAAGCCGCAAGCCGATTGGCTGAAACTTCAAGCCGCAAGCCGATTGGCCGAAACTTCAAGTCGCAAGCCCATTGGCCAAACAATTCGCAAGCCCATTGGCCGAACATCAAGTCGCAAGCCCATTGGCTGAATATCAAGTCGCAAGCCCATTGGCCAAAACTTCAAGTCGCAATTGGCTGATCAAGTCGCCAAACATATGTTTTTTTAGCAAAGATCCTAGAGAATACAATGGCGGTCGTTGCAACTTTGTATCTCGTGCGGTATTTGCGCATCAATTTTTCAAACAACTTTTCTTTTTTAAACAGTTTTGTGCTAAAAAAAAAAAACAGTAAAGTTAGCCCATTTTTTCGCATAATGTGAAAGATGAAGTTATGCCGAGTAAATAGATAACTAGCATGTCACGTCGCAAGCTGATTGGCCGAAACTTCAAGCCGCAAGCCGACTGACCGAAACTTCAAGCCGATTGGCCGAAACTTCAAGCCGCAAGCCGATTGGCCGAAACTTCAAGCCGCAAGCTGATTGGCCGAAAACTTCAAGCCGCAAGCCGATTGGCCGAAACTTTAAGCAGCAAGCCGATTGGCCGAAACTCCAAGCCTCAAGCCGATTGGCCGAAACTTCAAGCCATAAGCCGATTGGCCGAAACTTCAAGCCGCAAGCCGATTGGCCGAACAAGTCGCAAGCCCATTGGCTGAATATCAAGTCGCAAGCCCATTGGCTGATCATCAAGTCGCCAAACATGTTTTTTTAGCAAAGACCCTAGAGAATACAATGGCGGTGGTTGCAACTTTGTATCTTGTGTGGTATTTGCGTATTAAATTTTCAAACAAGTTTTATTTTTTAAACAGTTTTGTGCTAAAAAAAGAAAACCAGTAAAGTTAGCCCATTTTTTTTGCATAATGTGAAAAATGAAGTTATGCCGAGTAAATAGATACCTAACATGTCACGTTGCAAGCTGACTGGCCGAACAAGTCGCAAGCCGATTGGCCAAAACTTCAAGTCGCAAGCCAATTGGCCGAAACTTCAAGCCGCAAGCCGATTGGCCAAAACTTCAAGCCGCAAGCCGATTGGCCGAAACTTCAAGCCGCAAGCCGATTGGCCGAAACTTCAAGTCACAAGCTGATTGGCCGAAACTTCAAGCCGATTGGCTGAAACTCCAAGCCTCAAGCCGATTGGCCGAAACTTCAAGCCGTAAGCCGATTGGCCGAAACTTCTAGCCGCAAGCCAATTACCCGAAACTTCAAGTCGCAAGCCGATTGGCCGAAACTTCAAGTCGCATGCCGATTGGCCAAAACTTCAAGCCACGAGTCGATTACCCGAAACTTCAAGCCGCAAGCCGATTGGCCGAAACTTCAAGTCGCAAGTCGATTGGCCGAAACTTCAAGTCTCAAGCCGATTGTTCGAAACTTCAAGCCGCAAGCCGATTGGCTAAAACTTTAAGCCGCAAGCCGATTGGCCGAAACTTCAAGTCGCATGCCGATTGGCCAAAACTTCAAGCCGCAAGCCGATTGGCCGAAACTTCAAGCCGCAAGCCGATTGGCCGAAACTTCAAGTCACAAGCTGATTGGCCGAAACTTCAAGCCGATTGGCTGAAACTCCAAGCCTCAAGCCGATTGGCCGAAACTTCAAGCCGTAAGCCGATTGGCCGAAACTTCTAGCCGCAAGCCAATTACCCGAAACTTCAAGCCGCAAGCCGATTGGCCGAAACTTCAAGTCGCAAGCCGATTGGCCGAAACTTCAAGTCGCATGCCGATTGGCCAAAACTTCAAGCCGCGAGTCGATTACCCGAAACTTCAAGCCGCAAGCCGATTGGCCGAAACTTCAAGTCGCAAGTCGATTGGCCGAAACTTCAAGTCTCAAGCCGATTGTTCGAAACTTCAAGCCGCAAGCCGATTGGCTAAAACTTTAAGCCGCAAGCCGATTGGCCGAAACTTGAAGTCGCATGCCGATTGGCCAAAACTTCAAGTCGCATGCCGATTGGCCGAAACTTCAAGCCGCAAGCCGATTGGCCGAAACTTCAAGTCGCAAGCCGATTGGCCGAAACTTCAAGTCGCAAGCCGATTGGCCGAAACTTCAAGTCGCATGCCGATTGGCCAAAACTTCAAGCCGCAAGCCGATTGGCCGAAACTTCAAGCCGCAAGTCGATTACCCGAAACTTCAAGCCGCAAGCCGATTGGCCGAAACTTCAAGCCGCAAGTCGATTACCCGAAACTTCAAGCCGCAAGCCGATTGGCCGAAACTTCAAGCCGCAAGTCGATTACCCGAAACTTCAAGCCGCAAGCCGATTGGCCGAAACTTCAAGTCTCAAGCCGATTGGTCGAAACTTCAAGCCGCAAGCCGATTGGCCGAAACTTGAAGTCGCATGCCGATTGGCCAAAACTTCAAGTCGCATGCCGATTGGCCGAAACTTCAAGCCGCAAGCCGATTGGCCGAAACTTCAAGTCGCAAGCCGATTGGCCGAAACTTCAAGTCGCAAGCCGATTGGCCGAAACTTCAAGTCGCATGCCGATTGGCCAAAACTTCAAGCCGCAAGCCGATTGGCCGAAACTTCAAGCCGCAAGTCGATTACCCGAAACTTTAAGCCGCAAGCCGATTGGCCGAAACTTCAAGCCGCAAGTCGATTACCCGAAACTTCAAGCCACAAGCCGATTGGCCGAAACTTCAAGCCGCAAGTCGATTACCCGAAACTTCAAGCCGCAAGCCGATTGGCCGAAACTTCAAGCCGCAAGTCGATTACCCGAAACTTCAAGCCGCAAGCCGATTGGCCGAAACTTCAAGTCTCAAGCCGATTGGTCGAAACTTCAAGCCGCAAGCCGATTGGCTGAAACTTTAAGCCGCAAGCCGATTGGCCGAAACTTTAAGCCGCAAGCCGATTGGCCGAAACTTTAAGCCGCAAGCCGATTGGCCGAAACTTCAAGCCGATTGGCTGAAACTTCAAGTCGCAAGTCGATTGGCCGAAACTTCAAGTCTCAAGCCGATTGTTCGAAACTTCAAGCCGCAAGCCGATTGGCTGAAACTTTAAGCCACAAGCCGATTGGCCGAAACTTCAAGTCGCAAGCCGATTGGCCGAAAATTCAAGTCGCAAGCCGATTGGCCGAAAATTCAAGTCGCAAGCCGATTGGCCGAAACTTCAAGCCGATTGCCTGAAACTTCAAGCCGCAAGCCGATTGGCCGAAACTTCAAGCCGCAAGCCGATTGGCTGAAACTTCAAGCCGCAAGCCGATTGGCCGAAACCTCAAACCGCAAGCCCATTGGCCAAACAATTCGCAAGCCCATTGGCCGAACATCAAGTCGCAAGCCCATTGGCTGAATATCAAGTCGCAAGCCCATTGGCCAAAACTTCAAGTCGCAATTGGCTGATCAAGTCGCCAAAACATATGTTTTTTTAGCAAAGATCCTAGAGAATACAATGGCGGTCGTTGCAACTTTGCATCTCGTGCGGTATTTGCGCATCAATTTTTCAAACAACTTTTCTTTTTTAAACAGTTTTGTGCTAAAAAAAAAAAAAACAGTAAAGTTAGCACATTTTTTCGCATAATGTGAAAGATGAAGTTATGCCGAGTAAATAGATAACTAGCATGTCACGTCGCAAGCTGATTGGCCGAAACTTCAAGCCGCAAGCCGACTGACCGAAACTTCAAGCCGATTGGCCGAAACTTCAAGCCGCAAGCCGATTGGCTGAAACTTTAAGCCGCAAGCCGATTGGCCGAAACTTCAAGTCGCAAGTCGATTGGCCGAAACTTCAAGTCTCAAGCCGATTGGTCGAAACTTCAAGCCATAAGCCGATTGGCCGAAACTTCAAGCCGCAAGCCATTTGGCCGAACAAGTCGCAAGCCCATTGGCTGAATATCAAGTCGCAAGCCCATTGGCTGATCATCAAGTCGCCAAACATGTTTTTTTAGCAAAGACCCTAGAGAATACAATGGCGGTGGTTGCAACTTTGTATCTCGTGTGGTATTTGCGTATTAATTTTTCAAACAAGTTTTATTTTTTAAACAGTTTTGTGCTAAAAAAAGAAAACCAGTAAAGTTAGCCCATTTTTATCGCATAATGTGAAAAATGAAGTTATGCCGTGTAAATAGATACCTAACATGTCACGTTGCAAGCTGACTGGCCGAACAAGTCGCAAGCCGATTGGCCAAAACTTCAAGCCGCAATACGATTGGCCACAACTTTAAGCCGCAAGCCGATTGGCCGAAACTTTAAGCCGCAAGCCGATTGGCCGAAACTTTAAGCCGCAAGCCGATTGGCCGAAACTTCAATCTGCAAGCTGATTGACTGAAACTCCAAGCCTCAAGCCGATTGGCTGAAACTCCAAGCCTCAAGCCGATTGGCCGAAACTTCAAGCCGTAAGCCGATTGGCCGAAACTTCAAGCCGTAAGCCGATTGGCCGAAACTTCTAGCCGCAAGCCAATTACCCGAAACTTCAAGCCGCAAGCCGATTGGCCGAAACTTCAAGTCGCAAGTCGATTGGCCGAAACTTCAAGTCTCAAGCCGATTGGTCGAAACTTCAAGCCGCAAGCCGATTGGCTGAAACTTTAAGCCGCAAGCCGATTGGCCGAAACTTCAAGTCGCAAGCCGATTGGCCGAAACTTCAAGCCGATTGGCTGAAACTTCAAGTCGCAAGTCGATTGGCCGAAACTTCAAGTCGCATGCCGATTGGCCGAAACTTTAAGCCGCAAGCCGATTGGCCGAAACTTTAAGCAGCAAGCTGATTGGCTGAAACTTCAAGCCGCAAGCTGATTGGCCAAAACTTCAAGCCGCCATTGGCTGATCAAGTCGCCAAACATATGTGTTTTTAGCAAAGACCCTAGAGAATACAATGGCGGTCGTTGCAACTTTGTATCTCGTGCGGTATTTGCGCATCAATTTTTCAAACAAGTTTTCTTTTTTAAACAGTTTTGTGCTAAAAAAAAAAAACAGAAAAGTTAGCCCATTTTTGGGCATAATGTGAAAGATGAAGTTATGCCGAGCAAATACATAACTAGCATGTCAAGTCGCAAGCTGATTGGCCGAACAAGTCGCAAGCTGATTGGCCGAACAAGTTGCAAGCCGATTGGCCAAAACTTCAAGCCGCAAGCCGATTGGCCGAAAACTTCAAGCCGCAAGCCGATTGGCCGAAACTTTAAGCCGCAAGCCGATTTGCCGAAACTTCAATCTGCAAGCTGATTGGCTGAAACTTCAAGTCGCAAGCCGATTGGCCAAAACTTCAAGCCGATTGGCTGAAACTTCAAGTCGCAAGCCGATTGGCCGAAAACTTCAAGCCGCAAGCCGATTGGCCGAAACTTTAAGCCGCAAGCCGATTTGCCGAAACTTCAATCTGCAAGCTGATTGGCTGAAACTTCAAGTCGCAAGCCGATTGGCCGAAACTTCAAGCCGATTGGCTGAAACTTCAAGCCGCAAGCCGATTGGCCGAAAACTTCAAGCCGCAAGCCGATTGGCCGAAACTTTAAGCCGCAAGCCGATTTGCCGAAACTTCAATCTACAAGCTGATTGGCTGAAACTTCAAGTCGCAAGCCGATTGGCCGAAACTTCAAGCCGATTGACTGAAACTTCAAGTCGCAAGCCGATTGGCCGAAACTTCAAGCCGCAAGCCGATTGGCTGAAACTTCAAGCCGATTGGCCGAAACTTTAAGCCGCATGCCGATTGTCCGAAAACTTCAAGCCGCAATCCGATTGACCGAAACTTTAAGCCGCAAGCCGATTGGCCGAAACTTTAAGCCGCAAGCCGATTGGCCGAAACTTTAAGCCGCAAGCCGATTGGCCGAAACTTCAATCTGCAAGCTGATTGGCCGAAACTTCTAGCCGCAAGCCAATTACCCGAAACTTCAAGCCGCAAGCCGATTGGCCAAAACTTCAAGCCGCAAGCCGATTGGCCGAAACTTCAAGAAGCGAGTCGATTACCCGAAACTTCAAGCCGCAAGCCGATTGGCCGAAACTTCAAGTCGCAAGTCGATTGGCTGAAACTCCAAGCCTCAAGCCGATTGGCCGAAACTTCAAGCCGTAAGCCGATTGGCTGAAACTTCTAGCCGCAAGCCAATTACCCGAAACTTCAAGCCGCAAGCCGATTGGCCAAAACTTCAAGCCGCAAGCCGATTGGCCGAAAACTTCAAGCCGCAAGCCGATTGGCCGAAACTTTAAGCCGCAAGCCGATTTGCCGAAACTTCAATCTGCAAGCTGATTGGCTGAAAATTCAAGTCGCAAGCCGATTGGCCAAAACTTCAAGCCGATTGGCTGAAACTTCAAGTCGCAAGCCGATTGGCCGAAAACTTCAAGCCGCAAGCCGATTGGCCGAAACTTTAAGCCGCAAGCCGATTTGCCGAAACTTCAATCTGCAAGCTGATTGGCTGAAACTTCAAGTCGCAAGCCGATTGGCCGAAACTTCAAGCCGATTGGCTGAAACTTCAAGCCGCAAGCCGATTGGCCGAAAACTTCAAGCCGCAAGCCGATTGGCCGAAACTTTAAGCCGCAAGCCGATTTGCCGAAACTTCAATCTACAAGCTGATTGGCTGAAACTTCAAGTCGCAAGCCGATTGGCCGAAACTTCAAGCCGATTGACCGAAACTTCAAGTCGCAAGCCGATTGGCCGAAACTTCAAGCCGCAAGCCGATTGGCTGAAACTTCAAGCCGATTGGCCGAAACTTTAAGCCGCATGCCGATTGTCCGAAAACTTCAAGCCGCAATCCGATTGACCGAAACTTTAAGCCGCAAGCCGATTGGCCGAAACTTTAAGCCGCAAGCCGATTGGCCGAAACTTTAAGCCGCAAGCCGATTGGCCGAAACTTCAATCTGCAAGCTGATTGGCCGAAACTTCTAGCCGCAAGCCAATTACCCGAAACTTCAAGCCGCAAGCCGATTGGCCAAAACTTCAAGCCGCAAGCCGATTGGCCGAAACTTCAAGAAGCGAGTCGATTACCCGAAACTTCAAGCCGCAAGCCGATTGGCCGAAACTTCAAGTCGCAAGTCGATTGGCTGAAACTCCAAGCCTCAAGCCGATTGGCCGAAACTTCAAGCCGTAAGCCGATTGGCTGAAACTTCTAGCCGCAAGCCAATTACCCGAAACTTCAAGCCGCAAGCCGATTGGCCGAAACTTCAAGTCGCAAGTCGATTGGCCGAAACTTCAAGTCTCAAGCCGATTGGTCGAAACTTCAAGCCGCAAGCCGATTGGCTGAAACTTTAAGCCGCAAGCCGATTGGCCGAAACTTCAAGTCGCAAGCCGATTGGCCAAAACTTCAAGCCGATTGGCTGAAACTTCAAGTCGCAAGTCGATTGGCCGAAACTTCAAGTCGCATGCCGATTGGCCAAAACTTCAAGCCGCAAGCCGATTGGCCGAAACTTCAAGCCGCAAGCCGATTGGCCGAAACTTCAAGTCACAAGCTGATTGGCCGAAACTTCAAGCCGATTGGCTGAAACTCCAAGCCTCAAGCCGATTGGCCGAAACTTCAAGCCGTAAGCCGATTGGCCGAAACTTCTAGCCGCAAGCCAATTACCCGAAACTTCAAGCCGCAAGCCGATTGGCCGAAACTTCAAGTCGCAAGCCGATTGGCCGAAACTTCAAGTCGCATGCCGATTGGCCAAAACTTCAAGCCGCGAGTCGATTACCCGAAACTTCAAGCCGCAAGCCGATTGGCCGAAACTTCAAGTCGCAAGTCGATTGGCCGAAACTTCAAGTCTCAAGCCGATTGTTCGAAACTTCAAGCCGCAAGCCGATTGGCTAAAACTTTAAGCCACAAGCCGATTGGCCGAAACTTGAAGTCGCATGCCGATTGGCCAAAACTTCAAGTCGCATGCCGATTGGCCGAAACTTCAAGCCGCAAGCCGATTGGCCGAAACTTCAAGTCGCAAGCCGATTGGCCGAAACTTCAAGTCGCAAGCCGATTGGCCGAAACTTCAAGTCGCATGCCGATTGGCCAAAACTTCAAGCCGCAAGCCGATTGGCCGAAACTTCAAGCCGCAAGTCGATTACCCGAAACTTCAAGCCGCAAGCCGATTGGCCGAAACTTCAAGCCGCAAGTCGATTACCCGAAACTTCAAGCCGCAAGCCGATTGGCCGAAACTTCAAGCCGCAAGTCGATTACCCGAAACTTCAAGCCGCAAGCCGATTGGCCGAAACTTCAAGTCTCAAGCCGATTGGTCGAAACTTCAAGCCGCAAGCCGATTGGCCGAAACTTGAAGTCGCATGCCGATTGGCCAAAACTTCAAGTCGCATGCCGATTGGCCGAAACTTCAAGCCGCAAGCCGATTGGCCGAAACTTCAAGTCGCAAGCCGATTGGCCGAAACTTCAAGTCGCAAGCCGATTGGCCGAAACTTCAAGTCGCATGCCGATTGGCCAAAACTTCAAGCCGCAAGCCGATTGGCCGAAACTTCAAGCCGCAAGTCGATTACCCGAAACTTCAAGCCGCAAGCCGATTGGCCGAAACTTCAAGCCGCAAGTCGATTACCCGAAACTTCAAGCCGCAAGCCGATTGGCCGAAACTTCAAGCCGCAAGTCGATTACCCGAAACTTCAAGCCGCAAGCCGATTGGCCGAAACTTCAAGCCGCAAGTCGATTACCCGAAACTTCAAGCCGCAAGCCGATTGGCCGAAACTTCAAGTCTCAAGCCGATTGGTCGAAACTTCAAGCCGCAAGCCGATTGGCTGAAACTTTAAGCCGCAAGCCGATTGGCCGAAACTTTAAGCCGCAAGCCGATTGGCCGAAACTTTAAGCCGCAATCCGATTGGCCGAAACTTCAAGCCGATTGGCTGAAACTTCAAGTCGCAAGTCGATTGGCCGAAACTTCAAGTCTCAAGCCGATTGTTCGAAACTTCAAGCCGCAAGCCGATTGGCTGAAACTTTAAGCCACAAGCCGATTGGCCGAAACTTCAAGTCGCAAGCCGATTGGCCGAAAATTCAAGTCGCAAGCCGATTGGCCGAAAATTCAAGTCGCAAGCCGATTGGCCGAAACTTCAAGCCGATTGCCTGAAACTTCAAGCCGCAAGCCGATTGGCCGAAACTTCAAGCCGCAAGCCGATTGGCTGAAACTTCAAGCCGCAAGCCGATTGGCCGAAACCTCAAACCGCAAGCCCATTGGCCAAACAATTCGCAAGCCCATTGGCCGAACATCAAGTCGCAAGCCCATTGGCTGAATATCAAGTCGCAAGCCCATTGGCCAAAACTTCAAGTCGCAATTGGCTGATCAAGTCGCCAAACATATGTTTTTTTAGCAAAGATCCTAGAGAATACAATGGCGGTCGTTGCAACTTTGCATCTCGTGCGGTATTTGCGCATCAATTTTTCAAACAACTTTTCTTTTTTAAACAGTTTTGTGCTAAAAAAAAAAAAAACAGTAAAGTTAGCACATTTTTTCGCATAATGTGAAAGATGAAGTTATGCCGAGTAAATAGATAACTAGCATGTCACGTCGCAAGCTGATTGGCCGAAACTTCAAGCCGCAAGCCGACTGACCGAAACTTCAAGCCGATTGGCCGAAACTTCAAGCCGCAAGCCGATTGGCTGAAACTTTAACCGCAAGCCGATTGGCCGAAACTTCAAGTCGCAAGTCGATTGGCCGAAACTTCAAGTCTCAAGCCGATTGGTCGAAACTTCAAGCCATAAGCCGATTGGCCGAAACTTCAAGCCGCAAGCCATTTGGCCGAACAAGTCGCAAGCCCATTGGCTGAATATCAAGTCGCAAGCCCATTGGCTGATCATCAAGTCGCCAAACATGTTTTTTTAGCAAAGACCCTAGAGAATACAATGGCGGTGGTTGCAACTTTGTATCTCGTGTGGTATTTGCGTATTAATTTTTCAAACAAGTTTTATTTTTTAAACAGTTTTGTGCTAAAAAAAGAAAACCAGTAAAGTTAGCCCATTTTTATCGCATAATGTGAAAAATGAAGTTATGCCGTGTAAATAGATACCTAACATGTCACGTTGCAAGCTGACTGGCCGAACAAGTCGCAAGCCGATTGGCCAAAACTTCAAGCCGCAATACGATTGGCCACAACTTTAAGCCGCAAGCCGATTGGCCGAAACTTTAAGCCGCAAGCCGATTGGCCGAAACTTTAAGCCGCAAGCCGATTGGCCGAAACTTCAATCTGCAAGCTGATTGACTGAAACTCCAAGCCTCAAGCCGATTGGCTGAAACTCCAAGCCTCAAGCCGATTGGCCGAAACTTCAAGCCGTAAGCCGATTGGCCGAAACTTCAAGCCGTAAGCCGATTGGCCGAAACTTCTAGCCGCAAGCCAATTACCCGAAACTTCAAGCCGCAAGCCGATTGGCCGAAACTTCAAGTCGCAAGTCGATTGGCCGAAACTTCAAGTCTCAAGCCGATTGGTCGAAACTTCAAGCCGCAAGCCGATTGGCTGAAACTTTAAGCCGCAAGCTGATTGGCCGAAACTTCAAGTCGCAAGCCGATTGGCCGAAACTTCAAGCCGATTGGCTGAAACTTCAAGTCGCAAGTCGATTGGCCGAAACTTCAAGTCGCATGCCGATTGGCCGAAACTTTAAGCCGCAAGCCGATTGGCCGAAACTTTAAGCAGCAAGCTGATTGGCTGAAACTTCAAGCCGCAAGCTGATTGGCCAAAACTTCAAGCCGCCATTGGCTGATCAAGTCGCCAAACATATGTGTTTTTAGCAAAGACCCTAGAGAATACAATGGCGGTCGTTGCAACTTTGTATCTCGTGCGGTATTTGCGCATCAATTTTTCAAACAAGTTTTCTTTTTTAAACAGTTTTGTGCTAAAAAAAAAAAACAGAAAAGTTAGCCCATTTTTGGGCATAATGTGAAAGATGAAGTTATGCCGAGCAAATACATAACTAGCATGTCAAGTCGCAAGCTGATTGGCCGAACAAGTCGCAAGCTGATTGGCCGAACAAGTTGCAAGCCGATTGGCCAAAACTTCAAGCCGCAAGCCGATTGGCCGAAAACTTCAAGCCGCAAGCCGATTGGCCGAAACTTTAAGCCGCAAGCCGATTTGCCGAAACTTCAATCTGCAAGCTGATTGGCTGAAAATTCAAGTCGCAAGCCGATTGGCCAAAACTTCAAGCCGATTGGCTGAAACTTCAAGTCGCAAGCCGATTGGCCGAAAACTTCAAGCCGCAAGCCGATTGGCCGAAACTTTAAGCCGCAAGCCGATTTGCCGAAACTTCAATCTGCAAGCTGATTGGCTGAAACTTCAAGTCGCAAGCCGATTGGCCGAAACTTCAAGCCGATTGGCTGAAACTTCAAGCCGCAAGCCGATTGGCCGAAAACTTCAAGCCGCAAGCCGATTGGCCGAAACTTTAAGCCGCAAGCCGATTTGCCGAAACTTCAATCTACAAGCTGATTGGCTGAAACTTCAAGTCGCAAGCCGATTGGCCGAAACTTCAAGCCGATTGACCGAAACTTCAAGTCGCAAGCCGATTGGCCGAAACTTCAAGCCGCAAGCCGATTGGCTGAAACTTCAAGCCGATTGGCCGAAACTTTAAGCCGCATGCCGATTGTCCGAAAACTTCAAGCCGCAATCCGATTGACCGAAACTTTAAGCCGCAAGCCGATTGGCCGAAACTTTAAGCCGCAAGCCGATTGGCCGAAACTTTAAGCCGCAAGCCGATTGGCCGAAACTTCAATCTGCAAGCTGATTGGCCGAAACTTCTAGCCGCAAGCCAATTACCCGAAACTTCAAGCCGCAAGCCGATTGGCCAAAACTTCAAGCCGCAAGCCGATTGGCCGAAACTTCAAGAAGCAAGTCGATTACCCGAAACTTCAAGCCGCAAGCCGATTGGCCGAAACTTCAAGTCGCAAGTCGATTGGCTGAAACTCCAAGCCTCAAGCCGATTGGCCGAAACTTCAAGCCGTAAGCCGATTGGCTGAAACTTCTAGCCGCAAGCCAATTACCCGAAACTTCAAGCCGCAAGCCGATTGGCCGAAACTTCAAGTCGCAAGTCGATTGGCCGAAACTTCAAGTCTCAAGCCGATTGGTCGAAACTTCAAGCCGCAAGCCGATTGGCTGAAACTTTAAGCCGCAAGCCGATTGGCCGAAACTTCAAGTCGCAAGCCGATTGGCCAAAACTTCAAGCCGATTGGCTGAAACTTCAAGTCGCAAGTCGATTGGCCGAAACTTCAAGTCGCAAGCCGATTGGCCGAAACTTTAAGCCGCAAGCCGATTGGCCGAAACTTTAAGCAGCAAGCCGATTGGCCGAAACTTCAAGTCGCAAGCCGATTGGCCGAAACTTCAAGCTGATTGGCTGAAACTTCAAGCCGCAAGCTGATTGGCCAAAACTTCAAGCCGCCATTGGCTGATCAAGTCGCCAAACATATGTGTTTTTAGCAAAGACCCTAGAGAATACAATGGCGGTCGTTGCAACTTTGTATCTCGTGCGGTATTTGCGCATCAATTTTTCAAACAAGTTTTCTTTTTTAAACAGTTTTGTGCTAAAAAAAAAAAACAGAAAAGTTAGCCCATTTTTTCGCATAATGTGAAAGATGAAGTTATGCCGAGCAAATAGATAACTAGCATGTCATGTCGCAAGCTGATTGGCCGAACAAGTCGCAAGCTGATTGGCCGAACAAGTTGCAAGCCGATTGGCCAAAACTTCAAGCCGCAAGCCGATTGGCCGAAAACTTCAAGCCGCAAGCCGATTGGCCGAAACTTTAAGCCGCAAGCCGATTTGCCGAAACTTCAATCTGCAAGCTGATTGGCTGAAACTTCAAGTCGCAAGCCGATTGGCCGAAACTTCAAGCCGATTGGCTGAAACTTCAAGCCGCAAGCCGATTGGCCGAAAACTTCAAGCCGCAAGCCGATTGGCCGAAACTTTAAGCCGCAAGCCGATTTGCCGAAACTTCAATCTGCAAGCTGATTGGCTGAAACTTCAAGTCGCAAGCCGATTGGCCGAAACTTCAAGCCGATTGGCTGAAACTTCAAGCCGCAAGCCGATTGGCCGAAACTTAAAGCCGCAAGCCGATTGGCCGAAACTTCAAGTCGCAAGCCGATTGGCCGAAACTTCAAGCCGCAAGCCGATTGGCTGAAACTTCAAGCCGCAAGCCGATTGGCCGAAACTTCAAGCCGCAAGCCCATTGGCCAAACAATTCGCAAGCCCATTGGCCGAACATCAAGTCGCAAGCCCATTGGCTGAATATCAAGTCGCAAGCCCATTGGCCAAAACTTCAAGTCGCAATTGGCTGATCAAGTCGCCAAACATATGTTTTTTTAGCAAAGATCCTAGAGAATACAATGGCGGTCGTTGCAACTTTGTATCTCGTGCGGTATTTGCGCATCAATTTTTCAAACAACTTTTCTTTTTTAAACAGTTTTGTGCTAAAAAAAAAAAAAACAGTAAAGTTAGCCAATTTTTTCGCATAATGTGAAAGATGAAGTTATGCCGAGTAAATAGATAACTAGCATGTCACGTCGCAAGCTGATTGGCCGAAACTTCAAGCCGCAAGCCGACTGACCGAAACTTCAAGCCGATTGGCCGAAACTTCAAGCCGCAAGCCGATTGGCCGAAACTTCAAGCCGCAAGCTGATTGGCCGAAAACTTCAAGCCGCAAGCCGATTGGCCGAAACTTTAAGCAGCAAGCCGATTGGCCGAAACTCCAAGCCTCAAGCCGATTGGCCGAAACTTCAAGCCATAAGCCGATTGGCCGAAACTTCAAGCCGCAAGCCGATTGGCCGAACAAGTCGCAAGCCCATTGGCAGAATATCAAGTCGCAAGCCCATTGGCTGATCATCAAGTCGCCAAACATGTTTTTTTAGCAAAGACCCTAGAGAATACATTGGCGGTGGTTGCAACTTTGTATCTTGTGTGGTATTTGCGTATTAATTTTTCAAACAAGTTTTATTTTTTAAACAGTTTTGTGCTAAAAAAAGAAAACCAGTAAAGTTAGCCCATTTTTTTCGCATAATGTGAAAAATGAAGTTATGCCGAGTAAATAGATACCTAACATGTCACGTTGCAAGCTGACTGGCCGAACAAGTCGCAAGCCGATTGGCCAAAACTTCAAGTCGCAAGCCAATTGGCCGAAACTTCAAGCCGCAAGCCGATTGGCCAAAACTTCAAGCCGCAAGCCGATTGGCCGAAACTTCAAGCCGCAAGCCGATTGGCCGAAACTTCAAGTCACAAGCTGATTGGCCGAAACTTCAAGCCGATTGGCTGAAACTCCAAGCCTCAAGCCGATTGGCCGAAACTTCAAGCCGTAAGCCGATTGGCCGAAACTTCTAGCCGCAAGCCAATTACCCGAAACTTCAAGCCGCAAGCCGATTGGCCGAAACTTCAAGTCGCATGCCGATTGGCCAAAACTTCAAGCCGCGAGTCGATTACCCGAAACTTCAAGCCGCAAGCCGATTGGCCGAAACTTCAAGTCGCAAGTCGATTGGCCGAAACTTCAAGTCTCAAGCCGATTGTTCGAAACTTCAAGCCGCAAGCCGATTGGCTAAAACTTTAAGCCGCAAGCCGATTGGCCGAAACTTCAAGTCGCATGCCGATTGGCCAAAACTTCAAGCCGCAAGCCGATTGGCCGAAACTTCAAGCCGCAAGCCGATTGGCCGAAACTTCAAGTCGCAAGCCGATTGGCCGAAACTTCAAGTCGCAAGCCGATTGGCCGAAACTTCAAGTCGCATGCCGATTGGCCAAAACTTCAAGCCGCAAGCCGATTGGCCGAAACTTCAAGCCGCAAGTCGATTACCCGAAACTTCAAGCCGCAAGCCGATTGGCCGAAACTTCAAGCCGCAAGTCGATTACCCGAAACTTCAAGCCGCAAGCCGATTGGCCGAAACTTCAAGTCTCAAGCCGATTGGTCGAAACTTCAAGCTGCAAGCCGATTGGCTGAAACTTTAAGCCGCAAGCCGATTGGCCGAAACTTTAAGCCGCAAGCCGATTGGCCGAAACTTCAAGTCGCAAGCCGATTGGCCGAAACTTCAAGCCGATTGGCTGAAACTTCAAGTCGCAAGTCGATTGGCCGAAAATTCAAGTCGCAAGCCGATTGGCCGAAACTTCAAGCCGATTGCCTGAAACTTCAAGCCGCAAGCCGATTGGCCGAAACTTCAAGCCGCAAGCCGATTGGCTGAAACTTCAAGTCGCAAGCCGATTGGCCGAAACTTCAAGCCGATTGGCTGAAACTTCAAGCCGCAAGCCCATTGGCCGAAACTTAAAGCCGCAAGCCGATTGGCCGAAACTTCAAGTCGCAAGCCGATTGGCCGAAACTTCAAGCCGCAAGCCGATTGGCTGAAACTTCAAGCCGCAAGCCGATTGGCCGAAACTTCAAGTCGCAAGCCCATTGGCCAAACAATTTGCAAGCCCATTGGCCGAACATCAAGTCGCAAGCCCATTGGCTGAATATCAAGTCGCAAGCCCATTGGCCAAAACTTCAAGTCGCAATTGGCTGATCAAGTCGCCAAACATATGTTTTTTTAGCAAAGATCCTAGAGAATACAATGGCGGTCGTTGCAACTTTGTATCTCGTGCGGTATTTGCGCATCAATTTTTCAAACAACTTTTCTTTTTTAAACAGTTTTGTGCTAAAAAAAAAAAACAGTAAAGTTAGCCCATTTTTTCGCATAATGTGAAAGATGAAGTTATGCCGAGTAAATAGATAACTAGCATGTCACGTCGCAAGCTGATTGGCCGAAACTTCAAGCCGCAAGCCGACTGACCGAAACTTCAAGCCGATTGGCCGAAACTTCAAGCCGCAAGCCGATTGGCCGAAACTTCAAGCCGCAAGCTGATTGGCCGAAAACTTCAAGCCGCAAGCCGATTGGCCGAAACTTTAAGCAGCAAGCCGATTGGCCGAAACTCCAAGCCTCAAGCCGATTGGCCGAAACTTCAAGCCATAAGCCGATTGGCCGAAACTTCAAGCCGCAAGCCGATTGGCCGAACAAGTCGCAAGCCCATTGGCTGAATATCAAGTCGCAAGCCCATTGGCTGATCATCAAGTCGCCAAACATGTTTTTTTAGCAAAGACCCTAGAGAATACAATGGCGGTGGTTGCAACTTTGTATCTTGTGTGGTATTTGCGTATTAAATTTTCAAACAAGTTTTATTTTTTAAACAGTTTTGTGCTAAAAAAAGAAAACCAGTAAAGTTAGCCCATTTTTTTTGCATAATGTGAAAAATGAAGTTATGCCGAGTAAATAGATACCTAACATGTCACGTTGCAAGCTGACTGGCCGAACAAGTCGCAAGCCGATTGGCCAAAACTTCAAGTCGCAAGCCAATTGGCCGAAACTTCAAGCCGCAAGCCGATTGGCCAAAACTTCAAGCCGCAAGCCGATTGGCCGAAACTTCAAGCCGCAAGCCGATTGGCCGAAACTTCAAGTCACAAGCTGATTGGCCGAAACTTCAAGCCGATTGGCTGAAACTCCAAGCCTCAAGCCGATTGGCCGAAACTTCAAGCCGTAAGCCGATTGGCCGAAACTTCTAGCCGCAAGCCAATTACCCGAAACTTCAAGTCGCAAGCCGATTGGCCGAAACTTCAAGTCGCATGCCGATTGGCCAAAACTTCAAGCCGCGAGTCGATTACCCGAAACTTCAAGCCGCAAGCCGATTGGCCGAAACTTCAAGTCGCAAGTCGATTGGCCGAAACTTCAAGTCTCAAGCCGATTGTTCGAAACTTCAAGCCGCAAGCCGATTGGCTAAAACTTTAAGCCGCAAGCCGATTGGCCGAAACTTCAAGTCGCATGCCGATTGGCCAAAACTTCAAGCCGCAAGCCGATTGGCCGAAACTTCAAGCCGCAAGCCGATTGGCCGAAACTTCAAGTCACAAGCTGATTGGCCGAAACTTCAAGCCGATTGGCTGAAACTCCAAGCCTCAAGCCGATTGGCCGAAACTTCAAGCCGTAAGCCGATTGGCCGAAACTTCTAGCCGCAAGCCAATTACCCGAAACTTCAAGCCGCAAGCCGATTGGCCGAAACTTCAAGTCGCAAGCCGATTGGCCGAAACTTCAAGTCGCATGCCGATTGGCCAAAACTTCAAGCCGCGAGTCGATTACCCGAAACTTCAAGCCGCAAGCCGATTGGCCGAAACTTCAAGTCGCAAGTCGATTGGCCGAAACTTCAAGTCTCAAGCCGATTGTTCGAAACTTCAAGCCGCAAGCCGATTGGCTAAAACTTTAAGCCGCAAGCCGATTGGCCGAAACTTGAAGTCGCATGCCGATTGGCCAAAACTTCAAGTCGCATGCCGATTGGCCGAAACTTCAAGCCGCAAGCCGATTGGCCGAAACTTCAAGTCGCAAGCCGATTGGCCGAAACTTCAAGTCGCAAGCCGATTGGCCGAAACTTCAAGTCGCATGCCGATTGGCCAAAACTTCAAGCCGCAAGCCGATTGGCCGAAACTTCAAGCCGCAAGTCGATTACCCGAAACTTCAAGCCGCAAGCCGATTGGCCGAAACTTCAAGCCGCAAGTCGATTACCCGAAACTTCAAGCCGCAAGCCGATTGGCCGAAACTTCAAGCCGCAAGTCGATTACCCGAAACTTCAAGCCGCAAGCCGATTGGCCGAAACTTCAAGTCTCAAGCCGATTGGTCGAAACTTCAAGCCGCAAGCCGATTGGCCGAAACTTGAAGTCGCATGCCGATTGGCCAAAACTTCAAGTCGCATGCCGATTGGCCGAAACTTCAAGCCGCAAGCCGATTGGCCGAAACTTCAAGTCGCAAGCCGATTGGCCGAAACTTCAAGTCGCAAGCCGATTGGCCGAAACTTCAAGTCGCATGCCGATTGGCCAAAACTTCAAGCCGCAAGCCGATTGGCCGAAACTTCAAGCCGCAAGTCGATTACCCGAAACTTCAAGCCGCAAGCCGATTGGCCGAAACTTCAAGCCGCAAGTCGATTACCCGAAACTTCAAGCCGCAAGCCGATTGGCCGAAACTTCAAGCCGCAAGTCGATTACCCGAAACTTCAAGCCGCAAGCCGATTGGCCGAAACTTCAAGCCGCAAGTCGATTACCCGAAACTTCAAGCCGCAAGCCGATTGGCCGAAACTTCAAGTCTCAAGCCGATTGGTCGAAACTTCAAGCCGCAAGCCGATTGGCTGAAACTTTAAGCCGCAAGCCGATTGGCCGAAACTTTAAGCCGCAAGCCGATTGGCCGAAACTTTAAGCCGCAAGCCGATTGGCCGAAACTTCAAGCCGATTGGCTGAAACTTCAAGTCGCAAGTCGATTGGCCGAAACTTCAAGTCTCAAGCCGATTGTTCGAAACTTCAAGCCGCAAGCCGATTGGCTGAAACTTTAAGCCACAAGCCGATTGGCCGAAACTTCAAGTCGCAAGCCGATTGGCCGAAAATTCAAGTCGCAAGCCGATTGGCCGAAAATTCAAGTCGCAAGCCGATTGGCCGAAACTTCAAGCCGATTGCCTGAAACTTCAAGCCGCAAGCCGATTGGCCGAAACTTCAAGCCGCAAGCCGATTGGCTGAAACTTCAAGCCGCAAGCCGATTGGCCGAAACCTCAAACCGCAAGCCCATTGGCCAAACAATTCGCAAGCCCATTGGCCGAACATCAAGTCGCAAGCCCATTGGCTGAATATCAAGTCGCAAGCCCATTGGCCAAAACTTCAAGTCGCAATTGGCTGATCAAGTCGCCAAAACATATGTTTTTTTAGCAAAGATCCTAGAGAATACAATGGCGGTCGTTGCAACTTTGCATCTCGTGCGGTATTTGCGCATCAATTTTTCAAACAACTTTTCTTTTTTAAACAGTTTTGTGCTAAAAAAAAAAAAAACAGTAAAGTTAGCACATTTTTTCGCATAATGTGAAAGATGAAGTTATGCCGAGTAAATAGATAACTAGCATGTCACGTCGCAAGCTGATTGGCCGAAACTTCAAGCCGCAAGCCGACTGACCGAAACTTCAAGCCGATTGGCCGAAACTTCAAGCCGCAAGCCGATTGGCTGAAACTTTAAGCCGCAAGCCGATTGGCCGAAACTTCAAGTCGCAAGTCGATTGGCCGAAACTTCAAGTCTCAAGCCGATTGGTCGAAACTTCAAGCCATAAGCCGATTGGCCGAAACTTCAAGCCGCAAGCCATTTGGCCGAACAAGTCGCAAGCCCATTGGCTGAATATCAAGTCGCAAGCCCATTGGCTGATCATCAAGTCGCCAAACATGTTTTTTTAGCAAAGACCCTAGAGAATACAATGGCGGTGGTTGCAACTTTGTATCTCGTGTGGTATTTGCGTATTAATTTTTCAAACAAGTTTTATTTTTTAAACAGTTTTGTGCTAAAAAAAGAAAACCAGTAAAGTTAGCCCATTTTTATCGCATAATGTGAAAAATGAAGTTATGCCGTGTAAATAGATACCTAACATGTCACGTTGCAAGCTGACTGGCCGAACAAGTCGCAAGCCGATTGGCCAAAACTTCAAGCCGCAATACGATTGGCCACAACTTTAAGCCGCAAGCCGATTGGCCGAAACTTTAAGCCGCAAGCCGATTGGCCGAAACTTTAAGCCGCAAGCCGATTGGCCGAAACTTCAATCTGCAAGCTGATTGACTGAAACTCCAAGCCTCAAGCCGATTGGCTGAAACTCCAAGCCTCAAGCCGATTGGCCGAAACTTCAAGCCGTAAGCCGATTGGCCGAAACTTCAAGCCGTAAGCCGATTGGCCGAAACTTCTAGCCGCAAGCCAATTACCCGAAACTTCAAGCCGCAAGCCGATTGGCCGAAACTTCAAGTCGCAAGTCGATTGGCCGAAACTTCAAGTCTCAAGCCGATTGGTCGAAACTTCAAGCCGCAAGCCGATTGGCTGAAACTTTAAGCCGCAAGCCGATTGGCCGAAACTTCAAGTCGCAAGCCGATTGGCCGAAACTTCAAGCCGATTGGCTGAAACTTCAAGTCGCAAGTCGATTGGCCGAAACTTCAAGTCGCATGCCGATTGGCCGAAACTTTAAGCCGCAAGCCGATTGGCCGAAACTTTAAGCAGCAAGCTGATTGGCTGAAACTTCAAGCCGCAAGCTGATTGGCCAAAACTTCAAGCCGCCATTGGCTGATCAAGTCGCCAAACATATGTGTTTTTAGCAAAGACCCTAGAGAATACAATGGCGGTCGTTGCAACTTTGTATCTCGTGCGGTATTTGCGCATCAATTTTTCAAACAAGTTTTCTTTTTTAAACAGTTTTGTGCTAAAAAAAAAAAACAGAAAAGTTAGCCCATTTTTGGGCATAATGTGAAAGATGAAGTTATGCCGAGCAAATACATAACTAGCATGTCAAGTCGCAAGCTGATTGGCCGAACAAGTCGCAAGCTGATTGGCCGAACAAGTTGCAAGCCGATTGGCCAAAACTTCAAGCCGCAAGCCGATTGGCCGAAAACTTCAAGCCGCAAGCCGATTGGCCGAAACTTTAAGCCGCAAGCCGATTTGCCGAAACTTCAATCTGCAAGCTGATTGGCTGAAACTTCAAGTCGCAAGCCGATTGGCCAAAACTTCAAGCCGATTGGCTGAAACTTCAAGTCGCAAGCCGATTGGCCGAAAACTTCAAGCCGCAAGCCGATTGGCCGAAACTTTAAGCCGCAAGCCGATTTGCCGAAACTTCAATCTGCAAGCTGATTGGCTGAAACTTCAAGTCGCAAGCCGATTGGCCGAAACTTCAAGCCGATTGGCTGAAACTTCAAGCCGCAAGCCGATTGGCCGAAAACTTCAAGCCGCAAGCCGATTGGCCGAAACTTTAAGCCGCAAGCCGATTTGCCGAAACTTCAATCTACAAGCTGATTGGCTGAAACTTCAAGTCGCAAGCCGATTGGCCGAAACTTCAAGCCGATTGACTGAAACTTCAAGTCGCAAGCCGATTGGCCGAAACTTCAAGCCGCAAGCCGATTGGCTGAAACTTCAAGCCGATTGGCCGAAACTTTAAGCCGCATGCCGATTGTCCGAAAACTTCAAGCCGCAATCCGATTGACCGAAACTTTAAGCCGCAAGCCGATTGGCCGAAACTTTAAGCCGCAAGCCGATTGGCCGAAACTTTAAGCCGCAAGCCGATTGGCCGAAACTTCAATCTGCAAGCTGATTGGCCGAAACTTCTAGCCGCAAGCCAATTACCCGAAACTTCAAGCCGCAAGCCGATTGGCCAAAACTTCAAGCCGCAAGCCGATTGGCCGAAACTTCAAGAAGCGAGTCGATTACCCGAAACTTCAAGCCGCAAGCCGATTGGCCGAAACTTCAAGTCGCAAGTCGATTGGCTGAAACTCCAAGCCTCAAGCCGATTGGCCGAAACTTCAAGCCGTAAGCCGATTGGCTGAAACTTCTAGCCGCAAGCCAATTACCCGAAACTTCAAGCCGCAAGCCGATTGGCCAAAACTTCAAGCCGCAAGCCGATTGGCCGAAAACTTCAAGCCGCAAGCCGATTGGCCGAAACTTTAAGCCGCAAGCCGATTTGCCGAAACTTCAATCTGCAAGCTGATTGGCTGAAAATTCAAGTCGCAAGCCGATTGGCCAAAACTTCAAGCCGATTGGCTGAAACTTCAAGTCGCAAGCCGATTGGCCGAAAACTTCAAGCCGCAAGCCGATTGGCCGAAACTTTAAGCCGCAAGCCGATTTGCCGAAACTTCAATCTGCAAGCTGATTGGCTGAAACTTCAAGTCGCAAGCCGATTGGCCGAAACTTCAAGCCGATTGGCTGAAACTTCAAGCCGCAAGCCGATTGGCCGAAAACTTCAAGCCGCAAGCCGATTGGCCGAAACTTTAAGCCGCAAGCCGATTTGCCGAAACTTCAATCTACAAGCTGATTGGCTGAAACTTCAAGTCGCAAGCCGATTGGCCGAAACTTCAAGCCGATTGACCGAAACTTCAAGTCGCAAGCCGATTGGCCGAAACTTCAAGCCGCAAGCCGATTGGCTGAAACTTCAAGCCGATTGGCCGAAACTTTAAGCCGCATGCCGATTGTCCGAAAACTTCAAGCCGCAATCCGATTGACCGAAACTTTAAGCCGCAAGCCGATTGGCCGAAACTTTAAGCCGCAAGCCGATTGGCCGAAACTTTAAGCCGCAAGCCGATTGGCCGAAACTTCAATCTGCAAGCTGATTGGCCGAAACTTCTAGCCGCAAGCCAATTACCCGAAACTTCAAGCCGCAAGCCGATTGGCCAAAACTTCAAGCCGCAAGCCGATTGGCCGAAACTTCAAGAAGCGAGTCGATTACCCGAAACTTCAAGCCGCAAGCCGATTGGCCGAAACTTCAAGTCGCAAGTCGATTGGCTGAAACTCCAAGCCTCAAGCCGATTGGCCGAAACTTCAAGCCGTAAGCCGATTGGCTGAAACTTCTAGCCGCAAGCCAATTACCCGAAACTTCAAGCCGCAAGCCGATTAGCCGAAACTTCAAGTCGCAAGTCGATTGGCCGAAACTTCAAGTCTCAAGCCGATTGGTCGAAACTTCAAGCCGCAAGCCGATTGGCTGAAACTTTAAGCCGCAAGCCGATTGGCCGAAACTTCAAGTCGCAAGCCGATTGGCCAAAACTTCAAGCCGATTGGCTGAAACTTCAAGTCGCAAGTCGATTGGCCGAAACTTCAAGTCGCAAGCCGATTGGCCGAAACTTTAAGCCGCAAGCCGATTGGCCGAAACTTTAAGCAGCAAGCCGATTGGCCGAAACTTCAAGTCGCAAGCCGATTGGCCGAAACTTCAAGCTGATTGGCTGAAACTTCAAGCCGCAAGCTGATTGGCCAAAACTTCAAGCCGCCATTGGCTGATCAAGTCGCCAAACATATGTGTTTTTAGCAAAGACCCTAGAGAATACAATGGCGGTCGTTGCAACTTTGTATCTCGTGCGGTATTTGCGCATCAATTTTTCAAACAAGTTTTCTTTTTTAAACAGTTTTGTGCTAAAAAAAAAAAACAGAAAAGTTAGCCCATTTTTTCGCATAATGTGAAAGATGAAGTTATGCCGAGCAAATAGATAACTAGCATGTCATGTCGCAAGCTGATTGGCCGAACAAGTCGCAAGCTGATTGGCCGAACAAGTTGCAAGCCGATTGGCCAAAACTTCAAGCCGCAAGCCGATTGGCCGAAAACTTCAAGCCGCAAGCCGATTGGCCGAAACTTTAAGCCGCAAGCCGATTTGCCGAAACTTCAATCTGCAAGCTGATTGGCTGAAACTTCAAGTCGCAAGCCGATTGGCCGAAACTTCAAGCCGATTGGCTGAAACTTCAAGCCGCAAGCCGATTGGCCGAAAACTTCAAGCCGCAAGCCGATTGGCCGAAACTTTAAGCCGCAAGCCGATTTGCCGAAACTTCAATCTGCAAGCTGATTGGCTGAAACTTCAAGTCGCAAGCCGATTGGCCGAAACTTCAAGCCGATTGGCTGAAACTTCAAGCCGCAAGCCGATTGGCCGAAACTTAAAGCCGCAAGCCGATTGGCCGAAACTTCAAGTCGCAAGCCGATTGGCCGAAACTTCAAGCCGCAAGCCGATTGGCTGAAACTTCAAGCCGCAAGCCGATTGGCCGAAACTTCAAGCCGCAAGCCCATTGGCCAAACAATTCGCAAGCCCATTGGCCGAACATCAAGTCGCAAGCCCATTGGCTGAATATCAAGTCGCAAGCCCATTGGCCAAAACTTCAAGTCGCAATTGGCTGATCAAGTCGCCAAACATATGTTTTTTTAGCAAAGATCCTAGAGAATACAATGGCGGTCGTTGCAACTTTGTATCTCGTGCGGTATTTGCGCATCAATTTTTCAAACAACTTTTCTTTTTTAAACAGTTTTGTGCTAAAAAAAAAAAAAACAGTAAAGTTAGCCCATTTTTTCGCATAATGTGAAAGATGAAGTTATGCCGAGTAAATAGATAACTAGCATGTCACGTCGCAAGCTGATTGGCCGAAACTTCAAGCCGCAAGCCGACTGACCGAAACTTCAAGCCGATTGGCCGAAACTTCAAGCCGCAAGCCGATTGGCCGAAACTTCAAGCCGCAAGCTGATTGGCCGAAAACTTCAAGCCGCAAGCCGATTGGCCGAAACTTTAAGCAGCAAGCCGATTGGCCGAAACTCCAAGCCTCAAGCCGATTGGCCGAAACTTCAAGCCATAAGCCGATTGGCCGAAACTTCAAGCCGCAAGCCGATTGGCCGAACAAGTCGCAAGCCCATTGGCAGAATATCAAGTCGCAAGCCCATTGGCTGATCATCAAGTCGCCAAACATGTTTTTTTAGCAAAGACCCTAGAGAATACATTGGCGGTGGTTGCAACTTTGTATCTTGTGTGGTATTTGCGTATTAATTTTTCAAACAAGTTTTATTTTTTAAACAGTTTTGTGCTAAAAAAAGAAAACCAGTAAAGTTAGCCCATTTTTTTCGCATAATGTGAAAAATGAAGTTATGCCGAGTAAATAGATACCTAACATGTCACGTTGCAAGCTGACTGGCCGAACAAGTCGCAAGCCGATTGGCCAAAACTTCAAGTCGCAAGCCAATTGGCCGAAACTTCAAGCCGCAAGCCGATTGGCCAAAACTTCAAGCCGCAAGCCGATTGGCCGAAACTTCAAGCCGCAAGCCGATTGGCCGAAACTTCAAGTCACAAGCTGATTGGCCGAAACTTCAAGCCGATTGGCTGAAACTCCAAGCCTCAAGCCGATTGGCCGAAACTTCAAGCCGTAAGCCGATTGGCCGAAACTTCTAGCCGCAAGCCAATTACCCGAAACTTCAAGTCGCAAGCCGATTGGCCGAAACTTCAAGTCGCATGCCGATTGGCCAAAACTTCAAGCCGCGAGTCGATTACCCGAAACTTCAAGCCGCAAGCCGATTGGCCGAAACTTCAAGTCGCAAGTCGATTGGCCGAAACTTCAAGTCTCAAGCCGATTGTTCGAAACTTCAAGCCGCAAGCCGATTGGCTAAAACTTTAAGCCGCAAGCCGATTGGCCGAAACTTCAAGTCGCATGCCGATTGGCCAAAACTTCAAGCCGCAAGCCGATTGGCCGAAACTTCAAGCCGCAAGCCGATTGGCCGAAACTTCAAGTCACAAGCTGATTGGCCGAAACTTCAAGCCGATTGGCTGAAACTCCAAGCCTCAAGCCGATTGGCCGAAACTTCAAGCCGTAAGCCGATTGGCCGAAACTTCTAGCCGCAAGCCAATTACCCGAAACTTCAAGCCGCAAGCCGATTGGCCGAAACTTCAAGTCGCAAGCCGATTGGCCGAAACTTCAAGTCGCATGCCGATTGGCCAAAACTTCAAGCCGCGAGTCGATTACCCGAAACTTCAAGCCGCAAGCCGATTGGCCGAAACTTCAAGTCGCAAGTCGATTGGCCGAAACTTCAAGTCTCAAGCCGATTGTTCGAAACTTCAAGCCGCAAGCCGATTGGCTAAAACTTTAAGCCACAAGCCGATTGGCCGAAACTTGAAGTCGCATGCCGATTGGCCAAAACTTCAAGTCGCATGCCGATTGGCCGAAACTTCAAGCCGCAAGCCGATTGGCCGAAACTTCAAGTCGCAAGCCGATTGGCCGAAACTTCAAGTCGCAAGCCGATTGGCCGAAACTTCAAGTCGCATGCCGATTGGCCAAAACTTCAAGCCGCAAGCCGATTGGCCGAAACTTCAAGCCGCAAGTCGATTACCCGAAACTTCAAGCCGCAAGCCGATTGGCCGAAACTTCAAGCCGCAAGTCGATTACCCGAAACTTCAAGCCGCAAGCCGATTGGCCGAAACTTCAAGCCGCAAGTCGATTACCCGAAACTTCAAGCCGCAAGCCGATTGGCCGAAACTTCAAGTCTCAAGCCGATTGGTCGAAACTTCAAGCCGCAAGCCGATTGGCCGAAACTTGAAGTCGCATGCCGATTGGCCAAAACTTCAAGTCGCATGCCGATTGGCCGAAACTTCAAGCCGCAAGCCGATTGGCCGAAACTTCAAGTCGCAAGCCGATTGGCCGAAACTTCAAGTCGCAAGCCGATTGGCCGAAACTTCAAGTCGCATGCCGATTGGCCAAAACTTCAAGCCGCAAGCCGATTGGCCGAAACTTCAAGCCGCAAGTCGATTACCCGAAACTTCAAGCCGCAAGCCGATTGGCCGAAACTTCAAGCCGCAAGTCGATTACCCGAAACTTCAAGCCGCAAGCCGATTGGCCGAAACTTCAAGCCGCAAGTCGATTACCCGAAACTTCAAGCCGCAAGCCGATTGGCCGAAACTTCAAGCCGCAAGTCGATTACCCGAAACTTCAAGCCGCAAGCCGATTGGCCGAAACTTCAAGTCTCAAGCCGATTGGTCGAAACTTCAAGCCGCAAGCCGATTGGCTGAAACTTTAAGCCGCAAGCCGATTGGCCGAAACTTTAAGCCGCAAGCCGATTGGCCGAAACTTTAAGCCGCAATCCGATTGGCCGAAACTTCAAGCCGATTGGCTGAAACTTCAAGTCGCAAGTCGATTGGCCGAAACTTCAAGTCTCAAGCCGATTGTTCGAAACTTCAAGCCGCAAGCCGATTGGCTGAAACTTTAAGCCACAAGCCGATTGGCCGAAACTTCAAGTCGCAAGCCGATTGGCCGAAAATTCAAGTCGCAAGCCGATTGGCCGAAAATTCAAGTCGCAAGCCGATTGGCCGAAACTTCAAGCCGATTGCCTGAAACTTCAAGCCGCAAGCCGATTGGCCGAAACTTCAAGCCGCAAGCCGATTGGCTGAAACTTCAAGCCGCAAGCCGATTGGCCGAAACCTCAAACCGCAAGCCCATTGGCCAAACAATTCGCAAGCCCATTGGCCGAACATCAAGTCGCAAGCCCATTGGCTGAATATCAAGTCGCAAGCCCATTGGCCAAAACTTCAAGTCGCAATTGGCTGATCAAGTCGCCAAACATATGTTTTTTTAGCAAAGATCCTAGAGAATACAATGGCGGTCGTTGCAACTTTGCATCTCGTGCGGTATTTGCGCATCAATTTTTCAAACAACTTTTCTTTTTTAAACAGTTTTGTGCTAAAAAAAAAAAAAACAGTAAAGTTAGCACATTTTTTCGCATAATGTGAAAGATGAAGTTATGCCGAGTAAATAGATAACTAGCATGTCACGTCGCAAGCTGATTGGCCGAAACTTCAAGCCGCAAGCCGACTGACCGAAACTTCAAGCCGATTGGCCGAAACTTCAAGCCGCAAGCCGATTGGCTGAAACTTTAACCGCAAGCCGATTGGCCGAAACTTCAAGTCGCAAGTCGATTGGCCGAAACTTCAAGTCTCAAGCCGATTGGTCGAAACTTCAAGCCATAAGCCGATTGGCCGAAACTTCAAGCCGCAAGCCATTTGGCCGAACAAGTCGCAAGCCCATTGGCTGAATATCAAGTCGCAAGCCCATTGGCTGATCATCAAGTCGCCAAACATGTTTTTTTAGCAAAGACCCTAGAGAATACAATGGCGGTGGTTGCAACTTTGTATCTCGTGTGGTATTTGCGTATTAATTTTTCAAACAAGTTTTATTTTTTAAACAGTTTTGTGCTAAAAAAAGAAAACCAGTAAAGTTAGCCCATTTTTATCGCATAATGTGAAAAATGAAGTTATGCCGTGTAAATAGATACCTAACATGTCACGTTGCAAGCTGACTGGCCGAACAAGTCGCAAGCCGATTGGCCAAAACTTCAAGCCGCAATACGATTGGCCACAACTTTAAGCCGCAAGCCGATTGGCCGAAACTTTAAGCCGCAAGCCGATTGGCCGAAACTTTAAGCCGCAAGCCGATTGGCCGAAACTTCAATCTGCAAGCTGATTGACTGAAACTCCAAGCCTCAAGCCGATTGGCTGAAACTCCAAGCCTCAAGCCGATTGGCCGAAACTTCAAGCCGTAAGCCGATTGGCCGAAACTTCAAGCCGTAAGCCGATTGGCCGAAACTTCTAGCCGCAAGCCAATTACCCGAAACTTCAAGCCGCAAGCCGATTGGCCGAAACTTCAAGTCGCAAGTCGATTGGCCGAAACTTCAAGTCTCAAGCCGATTGGTCGAAACTTCAAGCCGCAAGCCGATTGGCTGAAACTTTAAGCCGCAAGCTGATTGGCCGAAACTTCAAGTCGCAAGCCGATTGGCCGAAACTTCAAGCCGATTGGCTGAAACTTCAAGTCGCAAGTCGATTGGCCGAAACTTCAAGTCGCATGCCGATTGGCCGAAACTTTAAGCCGCAAGCCGATTGGCCGAAACTTTAAGCAGCAAGCTGATTGGCTGAAACTTCAAGCCGCAAGCTGATTGGCCAAAACTTCAAGCCGCCATTGGCTGATCAAGTCGCCAAACATATGTGTTTTTAGCAAAGACCCTAGAGAATACAATGGCGGTCGTTGCAACTTTGTATCTCGTGCGGTATTTGCGCATCAATTTTTCAAACAAGTTTTCTTTTTTAAACAGTTTTGTGCTAAAAAAAAAAAACAGAAAAGTTAGCCCATTTTTGGGCATAATGTGAAAGATGAAGTTATGCCGAGCAAATACATAACTAGCATGTCAAGTCGCAAGCTGATTGGCCGAACAAGTCGCAAGCTGATTGGCCGAACAAGTCGCAAGCTGATTGGCCGAACAAGTTGCAAGCCGATTGGCCAAAACTTCAAGCCGCAAGCCGATTGGCCGAAAACTTCAAGCCGCAAGCCGATTGGCCGAAACTTTAAGCCGCAAGCCGATTTGCCGAAACTTCAATCTGCAAGCTGATTGGCTGAAAATTCAAGTCGCAAGCCGATTGGCCAAAACTTCAAGCCGATTGGCTGAAACTTCAAGTCGCAAGCCGATTGGCCGAAAACTTCAAGCCGCAAGCCGATTGGCCGAAACTTTAAGCCGCAAGCCGATTTGCCGAAACTTCAATCTGCAAGCTGATTGGCTGAAACTTCAAGTCGCAAGCCGATTGGCCGAAACTTCAAGCCGATTGGCTGAAACTTCAAGCCGCAAGCCGATTGGCCGAAAACTTCAAGCCGCAAGCCGATTGGCCGAAACTTTAAGCCGCAAGCCGATTTGCCGAAACTTCAATCTACAAGCTGATTGGCTGAAACTTCAAGTCGCAAGCCGATTGGCCGAAACTTCAAGCCGATTGACCGAAACTTCAAGTCGCAAGCCGATTGGCCGAAACTTCAAGCCGCAAGCCGATTGGCTGAAACTTCAAGCCGATTGGCCGAAACTTTAAGCCGCATGCCGATTGTCCGAAAACTTCAAGCCGCAATCCGATTGACCGAAACTTTAAGCCGCAAGCCGATTGGCCGAAACTTTAAGCCGCAAGCCGATTGGCCGAAACTTTAAGCCGCAAGCCGATTGGCCGAAACTTCAATCTGCAAGCTGATTGGCCGAAACTTCTAGCCGCAAGCCAATTACCCGAAACTTCAAGCCGCAAGCCGATTGGCCAAAACTTCAAGCCGCAAGCCGATTGGCCGAAACTTCAAGAAGCGAGTCGATTACCCGAAACTTCAAGCCGCAAGCCGATTGGCCGAAACTTCAAGTCGCAAGTCGATTGGCTGAAACTCCAAGCCTCAAGCCGATTGGCCGAAACTTCAAGCCGTAAGCCGATTGGCTGAAACTTCTAGCCGCAAGCCAATTACCCGAAACTTCAAGCCGCAAGCCGATTGGCCGAAACTTCAAGTCGCAAGTCGATTGGCCGAAACTTCAAGTCTCAAGCCGATTGGTCGAAACTTCAAGCCGCAAGCCGATTGGCTGAAACTTTAAGCCGCAAGCCGATTGGCCGAAACTTCAAGTCGCAAGCCGATTGGCCAAAACTTCAAGCCGATTGGCTGAAACTTCAAGTCGCAAGTCGATTGGCCGAAACTTCAAGTCGCAAGCCGATTGGCCGAAACTTTAAGCCGCAAGCCGATTGGCCGAAACTTTAAGCAGCAAGCCGATTGGCCGAAACTTCAAGTCGCAAGCCGATTGGCCGAAACTTCAAGCTGATTGGCTGAAACTTCAAGCCGCAAGCTGATTGGCCAAAACTTCAAGCCGCCATTGGCTGATCAAGTCGCCAAACATATGTGTTTTTAGCAAAGACCCTAGAGAATACAATGGCGGTCGTTGCAACTTTGTATCTCGTGCGGTATTTGCGCATCAATTTTTCAAACAAGTTTTCTTTTTTAAACAGTTTTGTGCTAAAAAAAAAAAACAGAAAAGTTAGCCCATTTTTTCGCATAATGTGAAAGATGAAGTTATGCCGAGCAAATAGATAACTAGCATGTCATGTCGCAAGCTGATTGGCCGAACAAGTCGCAAGCTGATTGGCCGAACAAGTTGCAAGCCGATTGGCCAAAACTTCAAGCCGCAAGCCGATTGGCCGAAAACTTCAAGCCGCAAGCCGATTGGCCGAAACTTTAAGCCGCAAGCCGATTTGCCGAAACTTCAATCTGCAAGCTGATTGGCTGAAACTTCAAGTCGCAAGCCGATTGGCCGAAACTTCAAGCCGATTGGCTGAAACTTCAAGCCGCAAGCCGATTGGCCGAAAACTTCAAGCCGCAAGCCGATTGGCCGAAACTTTAAGCCGCAAGCCGATTTGCCGAAACTTCAATCTGCAAGCTGATTGGCTGAAACTTCAAGTCGCAAGCCGATTGGCCGAAACTTCAAGCCGATTGGCTGAAACTTCAAGCCGCAAGCCGATTGGCCGAAACTTAAAGCCGCAAGCCGATTGGCCGAAACTTCAAGTCGCAAGCCGATTGGCCGAAACTTCAAGCCGCAAGCCGATTGGCTGAAACTTCAAGCCGCAAGCCGATTGGCCGAAACTTCAAGCCGCAAGCCCATTGGCCAAACAATTCGCAAGCCCATTGGCCGAACATCAAGTCGCAAGCCCATTGGCTGAATATCAAGTCGCAAGCCCATTGGCCAAAACTTCAAGTCGCAATTGGCTGATCAAGTCGCCAAACATATGTTTTTTTAGCAAAGATCCTAGAGAATACAATGGCGGTCGTTGCAACTTTGTATCTCGTGCGGTATTTGCGCATCAATTTTTCAAACAACTTTTCTTTTTTAAACAGTTTTGTGCTAAAAAAAAAAAAAACAGTAAAGTTAGCCCATTTTTTCGCATAATGTGAAAGATGAAGTTATGCCGAGTAAATAGATAACTAGCATGTCACGTCGCAAGCTGATTGGCCGAAACTTCAAGCCGCAAGCCGACTGACCGAAACTTCAAGCCGATTGGCCGAAACTTCAAGCCGCAAGCCGATTGGCCGAAACTTCAAGCCGCAAGCTGATTGGCCGAAAACTTCAAGCCGCAAGCCGATTGGCCGAAACTTTAAGCAGCAAGCCGATTGGCCGAAACTCCAAGCCTCAAGCCGATTGGCCGAAACTTCAAGCCATAAGCCGATTGGCCGAAACTTCAAGCCGCAAGCCGATTGGCCGAACAAGTCGCAAGCCCATTGGCAGAATATCAAGTCGCAAGCCCATTGGCTGATCATCAAGTCGCCAAACATGTTTTTTTAGCAAAGACCCTAGAGAATACATTGGCGGTGGTTGCAACTTTGTATCTTGTGTGGTATTTGCGTATTAATTTTTCAAACAAGTTTTATTTTTTAAACAGTTTTGTGCTAAAAAAAGAAAACCAGTAAAGTTAGCCCATTTTTTTCGCATAATGTGAAAAATGAAGTTATGCCGAGTAAATAGATACCTAACATGTCACGTTGCAAGCTGACTGGCCGAACAAGTCGCAAGCCGATTGGCCAAAACTTCAAGTCGCAAGCCAATTGGCCGAAACTTCAAGCCGCAAGCCGATTGGCCAAAACTTCAAGCCGCAAGCCGATTGGCCGAAACTTCAAGCCGCAAGCCGATTGGCCGAAACTTCAAGTCACAAGCTGATTGGCCGAAACTTCAAGCCGATTGGCTGAAACTCCAAGCCTCAAGCCGATTGGCCGAAACTTCAAGCCGTAAGCCGATTGGCCGAAACTTCTAGCCGCAAGCCAATTACCCGAAACTTCAAGCCGCAAGCCGATTGGCCGAAACTTCAAGTCGCATGCCGATTGGCCAAAACTTCAAGCCGCGAGTCGATTACCCGAAACTTCAAGCCGCAAGCCGATTGGCCGAAACTTCAAGTCGCAAGTCGATTGGCCGAAACTTCAAGTCTCAAGCCGATTGTTCGAAACTTCAAGCCGCAAGCCGATTGGCTAAAACTTTAAGCCGCAAGCCGATTGGCCGAAACTTCAAGTCGCATGCCGATTGGCCAAAACTTCAAGCCGCAAGCCGATTGGCCGAAACTTCAAGCCGCAAGCCGATTGGCCGAAACTTCAAGTCGCAAGCCGATTGGCCGAAACTTCAAGTCGCAAGCCGATTGGCCGAAACTTCAAGTCGCATGCCGATTGGCCAAAACTTCAAGCCGCAAGCCGATTGGCCGAAACTTCAAGCCGCAAGTCGATTACCCGAAACTTCAAGCCGCAAGCCGATTGGCCGAAACTTCAAGCCGCAAGTCGATTACCCGAAACTTCAAGCCGCAAGCCGATTGGCCGAAACTTCAAGTCTCAAGCCGATTGGTCGAAACTTCAAGCTGCAAGCCGATTGGCTGAAACTTTAAGCCGCAAGCCGATTGGCCGAAACTTTAAGCCGCAAGCCGATTGGCCGAAACTTCAAGTCGCAAGCCGATTGGCCGAAACTTCAAGCCGATTGGCTGAAACTTCAAGTCGCAAGTCGATTGGCCGAAAATTCAAGTCGCAAGCCGATTGGCCGAAACTTCAAGCCGATTGCCTGAAACTTCAAGCCGCAAGCCGATTGGCCGAAACTTCAAGCCGCAAGCCGATTGGCTGAAACTTCAAGTCGCAAGCCGATTGGCCGAAACTTCAAGCCGATTGGCTGAAACTTCAAGCCGCAAGCCCATTGGCCGAAACTTAAAGCCGCAAGCCGATTGGCCGAAACTTCAAGTCGCAAGCCGATTGGCCGAAACTTCAAGCCGCAAGCCGATTGGCTGAAACTTCAAGCCGCAAGCCGATTGGCCGAAACTTCAAGTCGCAAGCCCATTGGCCAAACAATTCGCAAGCCCATTGGCCGAACATCAAGTCGCAAGCCCATTGGCTGAATATCAAGTCGCAAGCCCATTGGCCAAAACTTCAAGTCGCAATTGGCTGATCAAGTCGCCAAACATATGTTTTTTTAGCAAAGATCCTAGAGAATACAATGGCGGTCGTTGCAACTTTGTATCTCGTGCGGTATTTGCGCATCAATTTTTCAAACAACTTTTCTTTTTTAAACAGTTTTGTGCTAAAAAAAAAAAACAGTAAAGTTAGCCCATTTTTTCGCATAATGTGAAAGATGAAGTTATGCCGAGTAAATAGATAACTAGCATGTCACGTCGCAAGCTGATTGGCCGAAACTTCAAGCCGCAAGCCGACTGACCGAAACTTCAAGCCGATTGGCCGAAACTTCAAGCCGCAAGCCGATTGGCCGAAACTTCAAGCCGCAAGCTGATTGGCCGAAAACTTCAAGCCGCAAGCCGATTGGCCGAAACTTTAAGCAGCAAGCCGATTGGCCGAAACTCCAAGCCTCAAGCCGATTGGCCGAAACTTCAAGCCATAAGCCGATTGGCCGAAACTTCAAGCCGCAAGCCGATTGGCCGAACAAGTCGCAAGCCCATTGGCTGAATATCAAGTCGCAAGCCCATTGGCTGATCATCAAGTCGCCAAACATGTTTTTTTAGCAAAGACCCTAGAGAATACAATGGCGGTGGTTGCAACTTTGTATCTTGTGTGGTATTTGCGTATTAAATTTTCAAACAAGTTTTATTTTTTAAACAGTTTTGTGCTAAAAAAAGAAAACCAGTAAAGTTAGCCCATTTTTTTTGCATAATGTGAAAAATGAAGTTATGCCGAGTAAATAGATACCTAACATGTCACGTTGCAAGCTGACTGGCCGAACAAGTCGCAAGCCGATTGGCCAAAACTTCAAGTCGCAAGCCAATTGGCCGAAACTTCAAGCCGCAAGCCGATTGGCCAAAACTTCAAGCCGCAAGCCGATTGGCCGAAACTTCAAGCCGCAAGCCGATTGGCCGAAACTTCAAGTCACAAGCTGATTGGCCGAAACTTCAAGCCGATTGGCTGAAACTCCAAGCCTCAAGCCGATTGGCCGAAACTTCAAGCCGTAAGCCGATTGGCCGAAACTTCTAGCCGCAAGCCAATTACCCGAAACTTCAAGTCGCAAGCCGATTGGCCGAAACTTCAAGTCGCATGCCGATTGGCCAAAACTTCAAGCCGCGAGTCGATTACCCGAAACTTCAAGCCGCAAGCCGATTGGCCGAAACTTCAAGTCGCAAGTCGATTGGCCGAAACTTCAAGTCTCAAGCCGATTGTTCGAAACTTCAAGCCGCAAGCCGATTGGCTAAAACTTTAAGCCGCAAGCCGATTGGCCGAAACTTCAAGTCGCATGCCGATTGGCCAAAACTTCAAGCCGCAAGCCGATTGGCCGAAACTTCAAGCCGCAAGCCGATTGGCCGAAACTTCAAGTCACAAGCTGATTGGCCGAAACTTCAAGCCGATTGGCTGAAACTCCAAGCCTCAAGCCGATTGGCCGAAACTTCAAGCCGTAAGCCGATTGGCCGAAACTTCTAGCCGCAAGCCAATTACCCGAAACTTCAAGCCGCAAGCCGATTGGCCGAAACTTCAAGTCGCAAGCCGATTGGCCGAAACTTCAAGTCGCATGCCGATTGGCCAAAACTTCAAGCCGCGAGTCGATTACCCGAAACTTCAAGCCGCAAGCCGATTGGCCGAAACTTCAAGTCGCAAGTCGATTGGCCGAAACTTCAAGTCTCAAGCCGATTGTTCGAAACTTCAAGCCGCAAGCCGATTGGCTAAAACTTTAAGCCGCAAGCCGATTGGCCGAAACTTGAAGTCGCATGCCGATTGGCCAAAACTTCAAGTCGCATGCCGATTGGCCGAAACTTCAAGCCGCAAGCCGATTGGCCGAAACTTCAAGTCGCAAGCCGATTGGCCGAAACTTCAAGTCGCAAGCCGATTGGCCGAAACTTCAAGTCGCATGCCGATTGGCCAAAACTTCAAGCCGCAAGCCGATTGGCCGAAACTTCAAGCCGCAAGTCGATTACCCGAAACTTCAAGCCGCAAGCCGATTGGCCGAAACTTCAAGCCGCAAGTCGATTACCCGAAACTTCAAGCCGCAAGCCGATTGGCCGAAACTTCAAGCCGCAAGTCGATTACCCGAAACTTCAAGCCGCAAGCCGATTGGCCGAAACTTCAAGTCTCAAGCCGATTGGTCGAAACTTCAAGCCGCAAGCCGATTGGCCGAAACTTGAAGTCGCATGCCGATTGGCCAAAACTTCAAGTCGCATGCCGATTGGCCGAAACTTCAAGCCGCAAGCCGATTGGCCGAAACTTCAAGTCGCAAGCCGATTGGCCGAAACTTCAAGTCGCAAGCCGATTGGCCGAAACTTCAAGTCGCATGCCGATTGGCCAAAACTTCAAGCCGCAAGCCGATTGGCCGAAACTTCAAGCCGCAAGTCGATTACCCGAAACTTCAAGCCGCAAGCCGATTGGCCGAAACTTCAAGCCGCAAGTCGATTACCCGAAACTTCAAGCCGCAAGCCGATTGGCCGAAACTTCAAGCCGCAAGTCGATTACCCGAAACTTCAAGCCGCAAGCCGATTGGCCGAAACTTCAAGCCGCAAGTCGATTACCCGAAACTTCAAGCCGCAAGCCGATTGGCCGAAACTTCAAGTCTCAAGCCGATTGGTCGAAACTTCAAGCCGCAAGCCGATTGGCTGAAACTTTAAGCCGCAAGCCGATTGGCCGAAACTTTAAGCCGCAAGCCGATTGGCCGAAACTTTAAGCCGCAAGCCGATTGGCCGAAACTTCAAGCCGATTGGCTGAAACTTCAAGTCGCAAGTCGATTGGCCGAAACTTCAAGTCTCAAGCCGATTGTTCGAAACTTCAAGCCGCAAGCCGATTGGCTGAAACTTTAAGCCACAAGCCGATTGGCCGAAACTTCAAGTCGCAAGCCGATTGGCCGAAAATTCAAGTCGCAAGCCGATTGGCCGAAAATTCAAGTCGCAAGCCGATTGGCCGAAACTTCAAGCCGATTGCCTGAAACTTCAAGCCGCAAGCCGATTGGCCGAAACTTCAAGCCGCAAGCCGATTGGCTGAAACTTCAAGCCGCAAGCCGATTGGCCGAAACCTCAAACCGCAAGCCCATTGGCCAAACAATTCGCAAGCCCATTGGCCGAACATCAAGTCGCAAGCCCATTGGCTGAATATCAAGTCGCAAGCCCATTGGCCAAAACTTCAAGTCGCAATTGGCTGATCAAGTCGCCAAAACATATGTTTTTTTAGCAAAGATCCTAGAGAATACAATGGCGGTCGTTGCAACTTTGCATCTCGTGCGGTATTTGCGCATCAATTTTTCAAACAACTTTTCTTTTTTAAACAGTTTTGTGCTAAAAAAAAAAAAAACAGTAAAGTTAGCACATTTTTTCGCATAATGTGAAAGATGAAGTTATGCCGAGTAAATAGATAACTAGCATGTCACGTCGCAAGCTGATTGGCCGAAACTTCAAGCCGCAAGCCGACTGACCGAAACTTCAAGCCGATTGGCCGAAACTTCAAGCCGCAAGCCGATTGGCTGAAACTTTAAGCCGCAAGCCGATTGGCCGAAACTTCAAGTCGCAAGTCGATTGGCCGAAACTTCAAGTCTCAAGCCGATTGGTCGAAACTTCAAGCCATAAGCCGATTGGCCGAAACTTCAAGCCGCAAGCCATTTGGCCGAACAAGTCGCAAGCCCATTGGCTGAATATCAAGTCGCAAGCCCATTGGCTGATCATCAAGTCGCCAAACATGTTTTTTTAGCAAAGACCCTAGAGAATACAATGGCGGTGGTTGCAACTTTGTATCTCGTGTGGTATTTGCGTATTAATTTTTCAAACAAGTTTTATTTTTTAAACAGTTTTGTGCTAAAAAAAGAAAACCAGTAAAGTTAGCCCATTTTTATCGCATAATGTGAAAAATGAAGTTATGCCGTGTAAATAGATACCTAACATGTCACGTTGCAAGCTGACTGGCCGAACAAGTCGCAAGCCGATTGGCCAAAACTTCAAGCCGCAATACGATTGGCCACAACTTTAAGCCGCAAGCCGATTGGCCGAAACTTTAAGCCGCAAGCCGATTGGCCGAAACTTTAAGCCGCAAGCCGATTGGCCGAAACTTCAATCTGCAAGCTGATTGACTGAAACTCCAAGCCTCAAGCCGATTGGCTGAAACTCCAAGCCTCAAGCCGATTGGCCGAAACTTCAAGCCGTAAGCCGATTGGCCGAAACTTCAAGCCGTAAGCCGATTGGCCGAAACTTCTAGCCGCAAGCCAATTACCCGAAACTTCAAGCCGCAAGCCGATTGGCCGAAACTTCAAGTCGCAAGTCGATTGGCCGAAACTTCAAGTCTCAAGCCGATTGGTCGAAACTTCAAGCCGCAAGCCGATTGGCTGAAACTTTAAGCCGCAAGCCGATTGGCCGAAACTTCAAGTCGCAAGCCGATTGGCCGAAACTTCAAGCCGATTGGCTGAAACTTCAAGTCGCAAGTCGATTGGCCGAAACTTCAAGTCGCATGCCGATTGGCCGAAACTTTAAGCCGCAAGCCGATTGGCCGAAACTTTAAGCAGCAAGCTGATTGGCTGAAACTTCAAGCCGCAAGCTGATTGGCCAAAACTTCAAGCCGCCATTGGCTGATCAAGTCGCCAAACATATGTGTTTTTAGCAAAGACCCTAGAGAATACAATGGCGGTCGTTGCAACTTTGTATCTCATGCGGTATTTGCGCATCAATTTTTCAAACAAGTTTTCTTTTTTAAACAGTTTTGTGCTAAAAAAAAAAAACAGAAAAGTTAGCCCATTTTTGGGCATAATGTGAAAGATGAAGTTATGCCGAGCAAATACATAACTAGCATGTCAAGTCGCAAGCTGATTGGCCGAACAAGTCGCAAGCTGATTGGCCGAACAAGTTGCAAGCCGATTGGCCAAAACTTCAAGCCGCAAGCCGATTGGCCGAAAACTTCAAGCCGCAAGCCGATTGGCCGAAACTTTAAGCCGCAAGCCGATTTGCCGAAACTTCAATCTGCAAGCTGATTGGCTGAAACTTCAAGTCGCAAGCCGATTGGCCAAAACTTCAAGCCGATTGGCTGAAACTTCAAGTCGCAAGCCGATTGGCCGAAAACTTCAAGCCGCAAGCCGATTGGCCGAAACTTTAAGCCGCAAGCCGATTTGCCGAAACTTCAATCTGCAAGCTGATTGGCTGAAACTTCAAGTCGCAAGCCGATTGGCCGAAACTTCAAGCCGATTGGCTGAAACTTCAAGCCGCAAGCCGATTGGCCGAAAACTTCAAGCCGCAAGCCGATTGGCCGAAACTTTAAGCCGCAAGCCGATTTGCCGAAACTTCAATCTACAAGCTGATTGGCTGAAACTTCAAGTCGCAAGCCGATTGGCCGAAACTTCAAGCCGATTGACTGAAACTTCAAGTCGCAAGCCGATTGGCCGAAACTTCAAGCCGCAAGCCGATTGGCTGAAACTTCAAGCCGATTGGCCGAAACTTTAAGCCGCATGCCGATTGTCCGAAAACTTCAAGCCGCAATCCGATTGACCGAAACTTTAAGCCGCAAGCCGATTGGCCGAAACTTTAAGCCGCAAGCCGATTGGCCGAAACTTTAAGCCGCAAGCCGATTGGCCGAAACTTCAATCTGCAAGCTGATTGGCCGAAACTTCTAGCCGCAAGCCAATTACCCGAAACTTCAAGCCGCAAGCCGATTGGCCAAAACTTCAAGCCGCAAGCCGATTGGCCGAAACTTCAAGAAGCGAGTCGATTACCCGAAACTTCAAGCCGCAAGCCGATTGGCCGAAACTTCAAGTCGCAAGTCGATTGGCTGAAACTCCAAGCCTCAAGCCGATTGGCCGAAACTTCAAGCCGTAAGCCGATTGGCTGAAACTTCTAGCCGCAAGCCAATTACCCGAAACTTCAAGCCGCAAGCCGATTGGCCAAAACTTCAAGCCGCAAGCCGATTGGCCGAAAACTTCAAGCCGCAAGCCGATTGGCCGAAACTTTAAGCCGCAAGCCGATTTGCCGAAACTTCAATCTGCAAGCTGATTGGCTGAAACTTCAAGTCGCAAGCCGATTGGCCAAAACTTCAAGCCGATTGGCTGAAACTTCAAGTCGCAAGCCGATTGGCCGAAAACTTCAAGCCGCAAGCCGATTGGCCGAAACTTTAAGCCGCAAGCCGATTTGCCGAAACTTCAATCTGCAAGCTGATTGGCTGAAACTTCAAGTCGCAAGCCGATTGGCCGAAACTTCAAGCCGATTGGCTGAAACTTCAAGCCGCAAGCCGATTGGCCGAAAACTTCAAGCCGCAAGCCGATTGGCCGAAACTTTAAGCCGCAAGCCGATTTGCCGAAACTTCAATCTACAAGCTGATTGGCTGAAACTTCAAGTCGCAAGCCGATTGGCCGAAACTTCAAGCCGATTGACTGAAACTTCAAGTCGCAAGCCGATTGGCCGAAACTTCAAGCCGCAAGCCGATTGGCTGAAACTTCAAGCCGATTGGCCGAAACTTTAAGCCGCATGCCGATTGTCCGAAAACTTCAAGCCGCAATCCGATTGACCGAAACTTTAAGCCGCAAGCCGATTGGCCGAAACTTTAAGCCGCAAGCCGATTGGCCGAAACTTTAAGCCGCAAGCCGATTGGCCGAAACTTCAATCTGCAAGCTGATTGGCCGAAACTTCTAGCCGCAAGCCAATTACCCGAAACTTCAAGCCGCAAGCCGATTGGCCAAAACTTCAAGCCGCAAGCCGATTGGCCGAAACTTCAAGAAGCGAGTCGATTACCCGAAACTTCAAGCCGCAAGCCGATTGGCCGAAACTTCAAGTCGCAAGTCGATTGGCTGAAACTCCAAGCCTCAAGCCGATTGGCCGAAACTTCAAGCCGTAAGCCGATTGGCTGAAACTTCTAGCCGCAAGCCAATTACCCGAAACTTCAAGCCGCAAGCCGATTGGCCGAAACTTCAAGTCACAAGTCGATTGGCCGAAACTTCAAGTCTCAAGCCGATTGGTCGAAACTTCAAGCCGCAAGGCGATTGGCTGAAACTTTAAGCCGCAAGCCGATTGGCCGAAACTTCAAGTCGCAAGCCGATTGGCCAAAACTTCAAGCCGATTGGCTGAAACTTCAAGTCGCAAGTCGATTGGCCGAAACTTCAAGTCGCAAGCCGATTGGCCGAAACTTTAAGCCGCAAGCCGATTGGCCGAAACTTTAAGCAGCAAGCCGATTGGCCGAAACTTCAAGTCGCAAGCCGATTGGCCGAAACTTCAAGCTGATTGGCTGAAACTTCAAGCCGCAAGCTGATTGGCCAAAACTTCAAGCCGCCATTGGCTGATCAAGTCGCCAAACATATGTGTTTTTAGCAAAGACCCTAGAGAATACAATGGCGGTCGTTGCAACTTTGTATCTCGTGCGGTATTTGCGCATCAATTTTTCAAACAAGTTTTCTTTTTTAAACAGTTTTGTGCTAAAAAAAAAAAACAGAAAAGTTAGCCCATTTTTTCGCATAATGTGAAAGATGAAGTTATGCCGAGCAAATAGATAACTAGCATGTCATGTCGCAAGCTGATTGGCCGAACAAGTCGCAAGCTGATTGGCCGAACAAGTTGCAAGCCGATTGGCCAAAACTTCAAGCCGCAAGCCGATTGGCCGAAAACTTCAAGCCGCAAGCCGATTGGCCGAAACTTTAAGCCGCAAGCCGATTTGCCGAAACTTCAATCTGCAAGCTGATTGGCTGAAACTTCAAGTCGCAAGCCGATTGGCCGAAACTTCAAGCCGATTGGCTGAAACTTCAAGCCGCAAGCCGATTGGCCGAAAACTTCAAGCCGCAAGCCGATTGGCCGAAACTTTAAGCCGCAAGCCGATTTGCCGAAACTTCAATCTGCAAGCTGATTGGCTGAAACTTCAAGTCGCAAGCCGATTGGCCGAAACTTCAAGCCGATTGGCTGAAACTTCAAGCCGCAAGCCGATTGGCCGAAACTTAAAGCCGCAAGCCGATTGGCCGAAACTTCAAGTCGCAAGCCGATTGGCCGAAACTTCAAGCCGCAAGCCGATTGGCTGAAACTTCAAGCCGCAAGCCGATTGGCCGAAACTTCAAGCCGCAAGCCCATTGGCCAAACAATTCGCAAGCCCATTGGCCGAACATCAAGTCGCAAGCCCATTGGCTGAATATCAAGTCGCAAGCCCATTGGCCAAAACTTCAAGTCGCAATTGGCTGATCAAGTCGCCAAACATATGTTTTTTTAGCAAAGATCCTAGAGAATACAATGGCGGTCGTTGCAACTTTGTATCTCGTGCGGTATTTGCGCATCAATTTTTCAAACAACTTTTCTTTTTTAAACAGTTTTGTGCTAAAAAAAAAAAAAACAGTAAAGTTAGCCCATTTTTTCGCATAATGTGAAAGATGAAGTTATGCCGAGTAAATAGATAACTAGCATGTCACGTCGCAAGCTGATTGGCCGAAACTTCAAGCCGCAAGCCGACTGACCGAAACTTCAAGCCGATTGGCCGAAACTTCAAGCCGCAAGCCGATTGGCCGAAACTTCAAGCCGCAAGCTGATTGGCCGAAAACTTCAAGCCGCAAGCCGATTGGCCGAAACTTTAAGCAGCAAGCCGATTGGCCGAAACTCCAAGCCTCAAGCCGATTGGCCGAAACTTCAAGCCATAAGCCGATTGGCCGAAACTTCAAGCCGCAAGCCGATTGGCCGAACAAGTCGCAAGCCCATTGGCAGAATATCAAGTCGCAAGCCCATTGGCTGATCATCAAGTCGCCAAACATGTTTTTTTAGCAAAGACCCTAGAGAATACATTGGCGGTGGTTGCAACTTTGTATCTTGTGTGGTATTTGCGTATTAATTTTTCAAACAAGTTTTATTTTTTAAACAGTTTTGTGCTAAAAAAAGAAAACCAGTAAAGTTAGCCCATTTTTTTCGCATAATGTGAAAAATGAAGTTATGCCGAGTAAATAGATACCTAACATGTCACGTTGCAAGCTGACTGGCCGAACAAGTCGCAAGCCGATTGGCCAAAACTTCAAGTCGCAAGCCAATTGGCCGAAACTTCAAGCCGCAAGCCGATTGGCCAAAACTTCAAGCCGCAAGCCGATTGGCCGAAACTTCAAGCCGCAAGCCGATTGGCCGAAACTTCAAGTCACAAGCTGATTGGCCGAAACTTCAAGCCGATTGGCTGAAACTCCAAGCCTCAAGCCGATTGGCCGAAACTTCAAGCCGTAAGCCGATTGGCCGAAACTTCTAGCCGCAAGCCAATTACCCGAAACTTCAAGCCGCAAGCCGATTGGCCGAAACTTCAAGTCGCATGCCGATTGGCCAAAACTTCAAGCCGCGAGTCGATTACCCGAAACTTCAAGCCGCAAGCCGATTGGCCGAAACTTCAAGTCGCAAGTCGATTGGCCGAAACTTCAAGTCTCAAGCCGATTGTTCGAAACTTCAAGCCGCAAGCCGATTGGCTAAAACTTTAAGCCGCAAGCCGATTGGCCGAAACTTCAAGTCGCATGCCGATTGGCCAAAACTTCAAGCCGCAAGCCGATTGGCCGAAACTTCAAGCCGCAAGCCGATTGGCCGAAACTTCAAGTCGCAAGCCGATTGGCCGAAACTTCAAGTCGCAAGCCGATTGGCCGAAACTTCAAGTCGCATGCCGATTGGCCAAAACTTCAAGCCGCAAGCCGATTGGCCGAAACTTCAAGCCGCAAGTCGATTACCCGAAACTTCAAGCCGCAAGCCGATTGGCCGAAACTTCAAGCCGCAAGTCGATTACCCGAAACTTCAAGCCGCAAGCCGATTGGCCGAAACTTCAAGCCGTAAGCCGATTGGCCGAAACTTCTAGCCGCAAGCCAATTACCCGAAACTTCAAGCCGCAAGCCGATTGGCCGAAACTTCAAGTCGCATGCCGATTGGCCAAAACTTCAAGCCGCGAGTCGATTACCCGAAACTTCAAGCCGCAAGCCGATTGGCCGAAACTTCAAGTCGCAAGTCGATTGGCCGAAACTTCAAGTCTCAAGCCGATTGTTCGAAACTTCAAGCCGCAAGCCGATTGGCTAAAACTTTAAGCCGCAAGCCGATTGGCCGAAACTTCAAGTCGCATGCCGATTGGCCAAAACTTCAAGCCGCAAGCCGATTGGCCGAAACTTCAAGCCGCAAGCCGATTGGCCGAAACTTCAAGTCGCAAGCCGATTGGCCGAAACTTCAAGTCGCAAGCCGATTGGCCGAAACTTCAAGTCGCATGCCGATTGGCCAAAACTTCAAGCCGCAAGCCGATTGGCCGAAACTTCAAGCCGCAAGTCGATTACCCGAAACTTCAAGCCGCAAGCCGATTGGCCGAAACTTCAAGCCGCAAGTCGATTACCCGAAACTTCAAGCCGCAAGCCGATTGGCCGAAACTTCAAGTCTCAAGCCGATTGGTCGAAACTTCAAGCTGCAAGCCGATTGGCTGAAACTTTAAGCCGCAAGCCGATTGGCCGAAACTTTAAGCCGCAAGCCGATTGGCCGAAACTTTAAGCCGCAAGCCGATTGGCCGAAACTTCAAGCCGATTGGCTGAAACTTCAAGTCGCAAGTCGATTGGCCGAAACTTCAAGTCTCAAGCCGATTGTTCGAAACTTCAAGCCGCAAGCCGATTGGCTGAAACTTTAAGCCGCAAGCCGATTGGCCGAAACTTCAAGTCGCAAGCCGATTGGCCGAAACTTCAAGCCGATTGGCTGAAACTTCAAGTCGCAAGTCGATTGGCCGAAAATTCAAGTCGCAAGCCGATTGGCCGAAACTTCAAGCCGATTGCCTGAAACTTCAAGCCGCAAGCCGATTGGCCGAAACTTCAAGCCGCAAGCCGATTGGCTGAAACTTCAAGTCGCAAGCCGATTGGCCGAAACTTCAAGCCGATTGGCTGAAACTTCAAGTCGCAAGTCGATTGGCCGAAAATTCAAGTCGCAAGCCGATTGGCCGAAACTTCAAGCCGATTGCCTGAAACTTCAAGCCGCAAGCCGATTGGCTGAAACTTCAAGCCGCAAGCCGATTGGCTGAAACTTCAAGCCGCAAGCCGATTGGCCGAAACTTCAAACCGCAAGCCCATTGGCCAAACAATTCGCAAGCCCATTGGCCGAACATCAAGTCGCAAGCCCATTGGCTGAATATCAAGTCGCAAGCCCATTGGCCAAAACTTCAAGTCGCAATTGGCTGATCAAGTCGCCAAACATATGTTTTTTTAGCAAAGATCCTAGAGAATACAATGGCGGTCGTTGCAACTTTGCATCTCGTGCGGTATTTGCACATCAATTTTTCAAACAACTTTTCTTTTTTAAACAGTTTTGTGCTAAAAAAAAAAAAAACAGTAAAGTTAGCACATTTTTTCGCATAATGTGAAAGATGAAGTTATGCCGAGTAAATAGATAACTAGCATGTCACGTCGCAAGCTGATTGGCCGAAACTTCAAGCCGCAAGCCGACTGACCGAAACTTCAAGCCGATTGGCCGAAACTTCAAGCCGCAAGCCGATTGGCTGAAACTTTAAGCCGCAAGCCGATTGGCTGAAACTTCAAGCCGCAAGCTGATTGGCCGAAACTTCAAGCCGCAAGCCGACTGACCGAAACTTCAAGCCGATTGGCCGAAACTTCAAGCCGCAAGCCGATTGGCTGAAACTTTAAGCCGCAAGCCGATTGGCTGAAACTTTAAGCCGCAAGCCGATTGGCTGAAACTTCAAGTCGCAAGTTGATTGGCCGAAACTTCAAGTCTCAAGCCGACTGGTCGAAACTTCAAGCCGCAAGCCGATTGGCCGAAACTTCAAGCCGCAAGCCGATTGGCTGAAACTTCAAGCCGCAAGCCGATTGGCCGAAACTTCAAGCCGCAAGCCCATTGGCCAAACAATTCGCAAGCCCATTGGCCGAACATCAAGTCGCAAGCCCATTGGCTGAATATCAAGTCGCAAGCCCATTGGCCAAAACTTCAAGTCGCAATTGGCTGATCAAGTCGCCAAACATATGTTTTTTTAGCAAAGATCCTAGAGAATACAATGGCGGTCGTTGCAACTTTGTATCTCATGCGGTATTTGCGCATCAATTTTTCAAACAACTTTTCTTTTTTAAACAGTTTTGTGCTAAAAAAAAAAAAAACAGTAAAGTTAGCCCATTTTTTCGCATAATGTGAAAGATGAAGTTATGCCGAGTAAATAGATAACTAGCATGTCACGTCGCAAGCTGATTGGCCGAAACTTCAAGCCGCAAGCCGATTGGCTGAAACTTCAAGCCGCAAGTCGATTACCCGAAACTTCAAGCCGCAAGCCGATTGGCCGAAACTTCAAGCCGCAAGTCGATTACCCGAAACTTCAAGCCGCAAGCCGATTGGCCGAAACTTCAAGTCTCAAGCCGATTGGTCGAAACTTCAAGCTGCAAGCCGATTGGCTGAAACTTTAAGCCGCAAGCCGATTGGCCGAAACTTTAAGCCGCAAGCCGATTGGCCGAAACTTTAAGCCGCAAGCCGATTGGCCGAAACTTCAAGCCGATTGGCTGAAACTTCAAGTCGCAAGTCGATTGGCCGAAACTTCAAGTCTCAAGCCGATTGTTCGAAACTTCAAGCCGCAAGCCGATTGGCTGAAACTTTAAGCCGCAAGCCGATTGGCCGAAACTTCAAGTCGCAAGCCGATTGGCCGAAACTTCAAGCCGATTGGCTGAAACTTCAAGTCGCAAGTCGATTGGCCGAAAATTCAAGTCGCAAGCCGATTGGCCGAAACTTCAAGCCGATTGCCTGAAACTTCAAGCCGCAAGCCGATTGGCCGAAACTTCAAGCCGCAAGCCGATTGGCTGAAACTTCAAGTCGCAAGCCGATTGGCCGAAACTTCAAGCCGATTGGCTGAAACTTCAAGTCGCAAGTCGATTGGCCGAAAATTCAAGTCGCAAGCCGATTGGCCGAAACTTCAAGCCGATTGGCTGAAACTTCAAGCCGCAAGCCGATTGGCTGAAACTTCAAGCCGCAAGCCGATTGGCTGAAACTTCAAGCCGCAAGCCGATTGGCCGAAACTTCAAACCGCAAGCCCATTGGCCAAACAATTCGCAAGCCCATTGGCCGAACATCAAGTCGCAAGCCCATTGGCTGAATATCAAGTCGCAAGCCCATTGGCCAAAACTTCAAGTCGCAATTGGCTGATCAAGTCGCCAAACATATGTTTTTTTAGCAAAGATCCTAGAGAATACAATGGCGGTCGTTGCAACTTTGCATCTCGTGCGGTATTTGCACATCAATTTTTCAAACAACTTTTCTTTTTTAAACAGTTTTGTGCTAAAAAAAAAAAAAACAGTAAAGTTAGCACATTTTTTCGCATAATGTGAAAGATGAAGTTATGCCGAGTAAATAGATAACTAGCATGTCACGTCGCAAGCTGATTGGCCGAAACTTCAAGCCGCAAGCCGACTGACCGAAACTTCAAGCCGATTGGCCGAAACTTCAAGCCGCAAGCCGATTGGCTGAAACTTTAAGCCGCAAGCCGATTGGCTGAAACTTCAAGCCGCAAGCTGATTGGCCGAAACTTCAAGCCGCAAGCCGACTGACCGAAACTTCAAGCCGATTGGCCGAAACTTCAAGCCGCAAGCCGATTGGCTGAAACTTTAAGCCGCAAGCCGATTGGCTGAAACTTTAAGCCGCAAGCCGATTGGCTGAAACTTCAAGTCGCAAGTTGATTGGCCGAAACTTCAAGTCTCAAGCCGACTGGTCGAAACTTCAAGCCGCAAGCCGATTGGCCGAAACTTCAAGCCGCAAGCCGATTGGCTGAAACTTCAAGCCGCAAGCCGATTGGCCGAAACTTCAAGCCGCAAGCCCATTGGCCAAACAATTCGCAAGCCCATTGGCCGAAAATCAAGTCGCAAGCCCATTGGCTGAATATCAAGTCGCAAGCCCATTGGCCAAAACTTCAAGTCGCAATTGGCTGATCAAGTCGCCAAACATATGTTTTTTTAGCAAAGATCCTAGAGAATACGATGGCGGTCGTTGCAACTTTGTATCTCATGCGGTATTTGCGCATCAATTTTTCAAACAACTTTTCTTTTTTAAACAGTTTTGTGCTAAAAAAAAAAAAAAACAGTAAAGTTAGCCCATTTTTTCGCATAATGTGAAAGATGAAGTTATGCCGAGTAAATAGATAACTAGCATGTCACGTCGCAAGCTGATTGGCCGAAACTTCAAGCCGCAAGCCGATTGGCTGAAACTTCAAGCCGCAAGCTGATTGGCCGAAACTTCAAGCCGCAAGCCGACTGACCGAAACTTCAAGCCGATTGGCCGAAACTTCAAGCCGCAAGCCGATTGGCTGAAACTTTAAGCCGCAAGCCGATTGGCTGAAACTTTAAGCCGCAAGCCGATTGGCTGAAGCTTCAAGTCGCAAGTTGATTGGCCGAAACTTCAAGTCTCAAGCCGACTGGTCGAAACTTCAAGCCGCAAGCCGATTGGCCGAAACTTCAAGCCGCAAGCCGATTGGCTGAAACTTCAAGCCGCAAGCCGATTGGCCGAAACTTCAAGCCGCAAGCCCATTGGCCAAACAATTCGCAAGCCCATTGGCCGAAAATCAAGTCGCAAGCCCATTGGCTGAATATCAAGTCGCAAGCCCATTGGCCAAAACTTCAAGTCGCAATTGGCTGATCAAGTCGCCAAACATATGTTTTTTTAGCAAAGATCCTAGAGAATACGATGGCGGTCGTTGCAACTTTGTATCTCATGCGGTATTTGCGCATCAATTTTTCAAACAACTTTTCTTTTTTAAACAGTTTTGTGCTAAAAAAAAAAAAAACAGTAAAGTTAGCCCATTTTTTCGCATAATGTGAAAGATGAAGTTATGCCGAGTAAATAGATAACTAGCATGTCACGTCGCAAGCTGATTGGCCGAAACTTCAAGCCGCAAGCCGATTGGCTGAAACTTCAAGCCGCAAGCTGATTGGCCGAAACTTCAAGCCGCAAGCCGACTGACCGAAACTTCAAGCCGATTGGCCGAAACTTCAAGCCGCAAGCCGATTGGCCGAAACTTCAAGCCACAAGCCGATTGGCCGAAAACTTCAAGCCGCAAGCTGATTGGCCGAAAACTTCAAGCCGCAAGCCGATTGGCCGAAACTTTAAGCAGCAAGCCGATTGGCCGAAACTCCAAGCCTCAAGCCGATTGGCCGAAACTTCAAGCCATAAGCCGATTGGCCGAAACTTCAAGCCGCAAGCCGATTGGCCGAACAAGTCGCAAGCCCATTGGCTGAATATCAAGTCGCAAGCCCATTGGCTGATCATCAAGTCGCCAAACATGTTTTTTTAGCAAAGACCCTAGAGAATACAATGGCGGTGGTTGCAACTTTGTATCTCGTGTGGTATTTGCGTATTAATTTTTCAAACAAGTTTTATTTTTTAAACAGTTTTGTGCTAAAAAAAGAAAACCAGTAAAGTTAGCCCATTTTTTTCGCATAATGTGAAAAATGAAGTTATGCCGAGTAAATAGATACCTAACATGTCACGTTGCAAGCTGACTGGCCGAACAAGCCGCAAGCCGATTGGCCGAAACTTCAATCTGCAAGCTGATTGGCCAAAACTTCAAGCCGCAAGCCGATAGGCCGAAACTTCAAGCCGCAAGCCGATTGGCCGAAACTTCAAGTCACAAGCTGATTGGCCGAAACTTCAAGCCGATTGGCTGAAACTTCAAGCCGCAATCCGATTGGCCGAAACTTTAAGCCGCATGCCGATTGGCCGAAAACTTCAAGTCGCAAGCCAATTGGCCGAAACTTCAAGTCGCAAGCCAATTGGCCGAAACTTCAAGCCGCAAGCCGATTACCCGAAACTTCAAGCCGCAAGCTGATTGGCTGAAACTCCAAGCCTCAAGCCGATTGGCCGAAACTTCAAGCCGTAAGCCGATTGGCCGAAACTTCAAGTCACAAGCCGATTGGCCGAAACTTCAAGCCGTAAGCCGATTGGCCGAAACTTCAAGTCACAAGCCGATTGGCCGAAACTTCAAGCCGATTGGCTGAAACTTCAAGCCACAATCCGATTGACCAAAACTTTAAGCCGCAAGCCGATTGGCCGAAAACTTCAAGCCGCAAGCCGATTGGCCGAAAACTTTAAGTCGCAAGCCGATTGGCCGAAAACTTCAAGCCGCAATCCGATTGGCCGAAACTTTAAGCCGCAAGCCGATTGGCCGAAACTTCAAGCCGCAAGCCGATTGGCCGAAACTTCAAGCCGATTGGCTGAAACTTCAAGCAGCAAGCCGACTGACCAAAACTTCAAGCCGCAAGCCGATTGGCCGAAACTTCAAGCCGCGAGCAGATTACCCGAAACTTCAAGCCGCAAGCCGATTGGCCGAAACTTTAAGCCACAAGCCGATTGGCCGAAACTTTAAGCCGCAAGCCGATTGGCCGAAACTTCAAGCCGATTGGCTGAAACTTCAAGCCGCAAGCCGATTGGCCGAAACTTCAAGCCGCCAAACATATGTGTTTTTAGCAAAGACCCTAGAGACTACAATGGCGGTCGTTGCAACTTTGTATCTCGTGCGGTATTTGCGCATCAATTTTTCAAACAAGTTTTCTTTTTTAAACAGTTTTGTGCTAAAAAAAAAAAACAGTAAAGTTAGCCCATTTTTTCGCATAATGTGAAAGATGAAGTTATGCCGAGCAAATAGATAACTAGCATGTCACGTCACAAGCTGATTGGCCGAACAAGTCGCAAGCTGATTGGCCGAACAAGTTGCAAGCCGATTGGCCAAAACTTCAAGCCGCAAGCCGATTGGCCGAAAACTTCAAGCCGCAAGCCGATTGGCCGAAACTTTTAGCCGCAAGCCGATTTGCCGAAACTTCAATCTGCAAGCTGATTGGCTGAAACTTCAAGTCGCAAGCCGATTGGCCGAAACTTCAAGCCGATTGGCTGAAACTTCAAGCCGCAAGCCGATTGGCCGAAACTTAAAGCCGCAAGCCGATTGGCCGAAACTTCAAGTCGCAAGCCGATTGGCCGAAACTTCAAGCCGCAAGCCGATTGGCTGAAACTTCAAGCCGCAAGCCGATTGGCCGAAACTTCAAGCCGCAAGCCCATTGGCCAAACAATTCGCAAGCCCATTGGCTGAATATCAAGTCGCAAGCCCATTGGCCAAAACTTCAAGTCGCAATTGGCTGATCAAGTCGCCAAACATATGTTTTTTTAGCAAAGATCCTAGAGAATACAATGGCGGTGGTTGCAACTTTGTATCTCGTGTGGTATTTGCGTATTAATTTTTCAAACAAGTTTTATTTTTTAAACAGTTTTGTGTTAAAAAAAGAAAACCAGTAAAGTTAGCCCATTTTTTTCGCATAATGTGAAAAATGAAGTTTTGCCGAGTAAATAGATACCTAACATGTCACGTTGCAAGCTGACTGGCCGAACAAGCCGCAAGCCGATTGGCCGAAACTTCAATCTGCAAGCTGATTGGCCAAAACTTCAAGCCGCAAGCCGATAGGCCGAAACTTCAAGCCGCAAGCCGATTGGCCGAAACTTCAAGTCACAAGCTGATTGGCCGAAACTTCAAGCCGATTGGCTGAAACTTCAAGCCGCAATCCGATTGGCCGAAACTTTAAGCCGCATGCCGATTGGCCGAAAACTTCAAGTCGCAAGCCAATTGGCCGAAACTTCAAGTCGCAAGCCAATTGGCCGAAACTTCAAGCCGCAAGCCGATTACCCGAAACTTCAAGCCGCAAGCTGATTGGCTGAAACTCCAAGCCTCAAGCCGATTGGCCGAAACTTCAAGCCGTAAGCCGATTGGCCGAAACTTCAAGTCACAAGCCGATTGGCCGAAACTTCAAGCCGATTGGCTGAAACTTCAAGCCACAATCCGATTGGCCAAAACTTTAAGCCGCAAGCCGATTGGCCGAAAACTTCAAGCCGCAAGCCGATTGGCCGAAAACTTTAAGTCGCAAGCCGATTGGCCGAAAACTTCAAGCCGCAATCCGATTGGCCGAAACTTTAAGCCGCAAGCCGATTGGCCGAAACTTCAAGCCGCAAGCCGATTGGCCGAAACTTCAAGCCGATTGGCTGAAACTTCAAGCAGCAAGCCGACTGACCAAAACTTCAAGCCGCAAGCCGATTGGCCGAAACTTCAAGCCGCGAGCAGATTACCCGAAACTTCAAGCCGCAAGCCGATTGGCCGAAACTTTAAGCCACAAGCCGATTGGCCGAAACTTTAAGCCGCAAGCCGATTGGCCGAAACTTCAAGCCGATTGGCTGAAACTTCAAGCCGCAAGCCGATTGGCCGAAACTTCAAGCCGCCAAACATATGTGTTTTTAGCAAAGACCCTAGAGAATACAATGGCGGTCGTTGCAACTTTGTATCTCGTGCGGTATTTGCGCATCAATTTTTCAAACAAGTTTTCTTTTTTAAACAGTTTTGTGCTAAAAAAAAAAAAACAGTAAAGTTAGCCCATTTTTTCGCATAATGTGAAAGATGAAGTTATGCCGAGCAAATAGATAACTAGCATGTCACGTCACAAGCTGATTGGCCGAACAAGTCGCAAGCTGATTGGCCGAACAAGTTGCAAGCCGATTGGCCAAAACTTCAAGCCGCAAGCCGATTGGCCGAAAACTTCAAGCCGCAAGCCGATTGGCCGAAACTTTTAGCCGCAAGCCGATTTGCCGAAACTTCAATCTGCAAGCTGATTGGCTGAAACTTCAAGTCGCAAGCCGATTGGCCGAAACTTCAAGCCGATTGGCTGAAACTTCAAGCCGCAAGCCGATTGGCCGAAACTTAAAGCCGCAAGCCGATTGGCCGAAACTTCAAGTCGCAAGCCGATTGGCCGAAACTTCAAGCCGCAAGCCGATTGGCTGAAACTTCAAGCCGCAAGCCGATTGGCCGAAACTTCAAGCCGCAAGCCCATTGGCCAAACAATTCGCAAGCCCATTGGCTGAATATCAAGTCGCAAGCCCATTGGCCAAAACTTCAAGTCGCAATTGGCTGATCAAGTCGCCAAACATATGTTTTTTAGCAAAGATCCTAGAGAATACAATGGCGGTCGTTGCAACTTTGTATCTCGTGCGGTATTTGCGCATCAATTTTTCAAGCAACTTTTCTTTTTTAAACAGTTTTGTGCTAGAAAAAACAAAAAAACAGTAAAGTTAGCCCATTTTTTCGCATAATGTGAAAGATGAAGTTATGCCGAGTAAATAGATAACTAGCATGTCACGTCGCAAGCTGATTGGCCGAAACTTCAAGCCGCAAGCCGACTGACCGAAACTTCAAGCCGATTGGCCGAAACTTCAAGCCGCAAGCCGATTGGCTGAAACTTTAAGCCGCAAGCCGATTGGCTGAAACTTCAAGCCGCAAGCTGATTGGCCGAAACTTCAAGCCGCAAGCCGACTGACCGAAACTTCAAGCCGATTGGCCGAAACTTCAAGCCGCAAGCCGATTGGCTGAAACTTTAAGCCGCAAGCCGATTGGCTGAAACTTTAAGCCGCAAGCCGATTGGCTGAAACTTCAAGTCGCAAGTTGATTGGCCGAAACTTCAAGTCTCAAGCCGACTGGTCGAAACTTCAAGCCGCAAGCCGATTGGCCGAAACTTCAAGCCGCAAGCCGATTGGCTGAAACTTCAAGCCGCAAGCCGATTGGCCGAAACTTCAAGCCGCAAGCCCATTGGCCAAACAATTCGCAAGCCCATTGGCCGAACATCAAGTCGCAAGCCCATTGGCTGAATATCAAGTCGCAAGCCCATTGGCCAAAACTTCAAGTCGCAATTGGCTGATCAAGTCGCCAAACATATGTTTTTTTAGCAAAGATCCTAGAGAATACAATGGCGGTCGTTGCAACTTTGTATCTCATGCGGTATTTGCGCATCAATTTTTCAAACAACTTTTCTTTTTTAAACAGTTTTGTGCTAAAAAAAAAAAAACAGTAAAGTTAGCCCATTTTTTCGCATAATGTGAAAGATGAAGTTATGCCGAGTAAATAGATAACTAGCATGTCACGTCGCAAGCTGATTGGCCGAAACTTCAAGCCGCAAGCCGATTGGCTGAAACTTCAAGCCGCAAGTCGATTACCCGAAACTTCAAGCCGCAAGCCGATTGGCCGAAACTTCAAGCCGCAAGTCGATTACCCGAAACTTCAAGCCGCAAGCCGATTGGCCGAAACTTCAAGTCTCAAGCCGATTGGTCGAAACTTCAAGCTGCAAGCCGATTGGCTGAAACTTTAAGCCGCAAGCCGATTGGCCGAAACTTTAAGCCGCAAGCCGATTGGCCGAAACTTTAAGCCGCAAGCCGATTGGCCGAAACTTCAAGCCGATTGGCTGAAACTTCAAGTCGCAAGTCGATTGGCCGAAACTCCAAGCCTCAAGCCGATTGGCCGAAACTTCAAGCCATAAGCCGATTGGCCGAAACTTCAAGCCGCAAGCCGATTGGCCGAACAAGTCGCAAGCCCATTGGCAGAATATCAAGTCGCAAGCCCATTGGCTGATCATCAAGTCGCCAAACATGTTTTTTTAGCAAAGACCCTAGAGAATACATTGGCGGTGGTTGCAACTTTGTATCTTGTGTGGTATTTGCGTATTAATTTTTCAAACAAGTTTTATTTTTTAAACAGTTTTGTGCTAAAAAAAGAAAACCAGTAAAGTTAGCCCATTTTTTTCGCATAATGTGAAAAATGAAGTTATGCCGAGTAAATAGATACCTAACATGTCACGTTGCAAGCTGACTGGCCGAACAAGTCGCAAGCCGATTGGCCAAAACTTCAAGTCGCAAGCCAATTGGCCGAAACTTCAAGCCGCAAGCCGATTGGCCAAAACTTCAAGCCGCAAGCCGATTGGCCGAAACTTCAAGCCGCAAGCCGATTGGCCGAAACTTCAAGTCACAAGCTGATTGGCCGAAACTTCAAGCCGATTGGCTGAAACTCCAAGCCTCAAGCCGATTGGCCGAAACTTCAAGCCGTAAGCCGATTGGCCGAAACTTCTAGCCGCAAGCCAATTACCCGAAACTTCAAGCCGCAAGCCGATTGGCCGAAACTTCAAGTCGCATGCCGATTGGCCAAAACTTCAAGCCGCGAGTCGATTACCCGAAACTTCAAGCCGCAAGCCGATTGGCCGAAACTTCAAGTCGCAAGTCGATTGGCCGAAACTTCAAGTCTCAAGCCGATTGTTCGAAACTTCAAGCCGCAAGCCGATTGGCTAAAACTTTAAGCCGCAAGCCGATTGGCCGAAACTTCAAGTCGCATGCCGATTGGCCAAAACTTCAAGCCGCAAGCCGATTGGCCGAAACTTCAAGCCGCAAGCCGATTGGCCGAAACTTCAAGTCGCAAGCCGATTGGCCGAAACTTCAAGTCGCAAGCCGATTGGCCGAAACTTCAAGTCGCATGCCGATTGGCCAAAACTTCAAGCCGCAAGCCGATTGGCCGAAACTTCAAGCCGCAAGTCGATTACCCGAAACTTCAAGCCGCAAGCCGATTGGCCGAAACTTCAAGCCGCAAGTCGATTACCCGAAACTTCAAGCCGCAAGCCGATTGGCCGAAACTTCAAGTCTCAAGCCGATTGGTCGAAACTTCAAGCTGCAAGCCGATTGGCTGAAACTTTAAGCCGCAAGCCGATTGGCCGAAACTTTAAGCCGCAAGCCGATTGGCCGAAACTTTAAGCCGCAAGCCGATTGGCCGAAACTTCAAGCCGATTGGCTGAAACTTCAAGTCGCAAGTCGATTGGCCGAAACTTCAAGTCTCAAGCCGATTGTTCGAAACTTCAAGCCGCAAGCCGATTGGCTGAAACTTTAAGCCGCAAGCCGATTGGCCGAAACTTCAAGTCGCAAGCCGATTGGCCGAAACTTCAAGCCGATTGGCTGAAACTTCAAGTCGCAAGTCGATTGGCCGAAAATTCAAGTCGCAAGCCGATTGGCCGAAACTTCAAGCCGATTGCCTGAAACTTCAAGCCGCAAGCCGATTGGCCGAAACTTCAAGCCGCAAGCCGATTGGCTGAAACTTCAAGTCGCAAGCCGATTGGCCGAAACTTCAAGCCGATTGGCTGAAACTTCAAGTCGCAAGTCGATTGGCCGAAAATTCAAGTCGCAAGCCGATTGGCCGAAACTTCAAGCCGATTGCCTGAAACTTCAAGCCGCAAGCCGATTGGCTGAAACTTCAAGCCGCAAGCCGATTGGCTGAAACTTCAAGCCGCAAGCCGATTGGCCGAAACTTCAAACCGCAAGCCCATTGGCCAAACAATTCGCAAGCCCATTGGCCGAACATCAAGTCGCAAGCCCATTGGCTGAATATCAAGTCGCAAGCCCATTGGCCAAAACTTCAAGTCGCAATTGGCTGATCAAGTCGCCAAACATATGTTTTTTTAGCAAAGATCCTAGAGAATACAATGGCGGTCGTTGCAACTTTGCATCTCGTGCGGTATTTGCACATCAATTTTTCAAACAACTTTTCTTTTTTAAACAGTTTTGTGCTAAAAAAAAAAAAAACAGTAAAGTTAGCACATTTTTTCGCATAATGTGAAAGATGAAGTTATGCCGAGTAAATAGATAACTAGCATGTCACGTCGCAAGCTGATTGGCCGAAACTTCAAGCCGCAAGCCGACTGACCGAAACTTCAAGCCGATTGGCCGAAACTTCAAGCCGCAAGCCGATTGGCTGAAACTTTAAGCCGCAAGCCGATTGGCTGAAACTTCAAGCCGCAAGCTGATTGGCCGAAACTTCAAGCCGCAAGCCGACTGACCGAAACTTCAAGCCGATTGGCCGAAACTTCAAGCCGCAAGCCGATTGGCTGAAACTTTAAGCCGCAAGCCGATTGGCTGAAACTTTAAGCCGCAAGCCGATTGGCTGAAACTTCAAGTCGCAAGTTGATTGGCCGAAACTTCAAGTCTCAAGCCGACTGGTCGAAACTTCAAGCCGCAAGCCGATTGGCCGAAACTTCAAGCCGCAAGCCGATTGGCTGAAACTTCAAGCCGCAAGCCGATTGGCCGAAACTTCAAGCCGCAAGCCCATTGGCCAAACAATTCGCAAGCCCATTGGCCGAACATCAAGTCGCAAGCCCATTGGCTGAATATCAAGTCGCAAGCCCATTGGCCAAAACTTCAAGTCGCAATTGGCTGATCAAGTCGCCAAACATATGTTTTTTTAGCAAAGATCCTAGAGAATACAATGGCGGTCGTTGCAACTTTGTATCTCATGCGGTATTTGCGCATCAATTTTTCAAACAACTTTTCTTTTTTAAACAGTTTTGTGCTAAAAAAAAAAAAAACAGTAAAGTTAGCCCATTTTTTCGCATAATGTGAAAGATGAAGTTATGCCGAGTAAATAGATAACTAGCATGTCACGTCGCAAGCTGATTGGCCGAAACTTCAAGCCGCAAGCCGATTGGCTGAAACTTCAAGCCGCAAGTCGATTACCCGAAACTTCAAGCCGCAAGCCGATTGGCCGAAACTTCAAGCCGCAAGTCGATTACCCGAAACTTCAAGCTGCAAGCCGATTGGCCGAAACTTCAAGTCTCAAGCCGATTGGTCGAAACTTCAAGCTGCAAGCCGATTGGCTGAAACTTTAAGCCGCAAGCCGATTGGCCGAAACTTTAAGCCGCAAGCCGATTGGCCGAAACTTTAAGCCGCAAGCCGATTGGCCGAAACTTCAAGCCGATTGGCTGAAACTTCAAGTCGCAAGTCGATTGGCCGAAACTTCAAGTCTCAAGCCGATTGTTCGAAACTTCAAGCCGCAAGCCGATTGGCTGAAACTTTAAGCCGCAAGCCGATTGGCCGAAACTTCAAGTCGCAAGCCGATTGGCCGAAACTTCAAGCCGATTGGCTGAAACTTCAAGTCGCAAGTCGATTGGCCGAAAATTCAAGTCGCAAGCCGATTGGCCGAAACTTCAAGCCGATTGCCTGAAACTTCAAGCCGCAAGCCGATTGGCCGAAACTTCAAGCCGCAAGCCGATTGGCTGAAACTTCAAGTCGCAAGCCGATTGGCCGAAACTTCAAGCCGATTGGCTGAAACTTCAAGCCGCAAGCCCATTGGCCGAAACTTAAAGCCGCAAGCCGATTGGCCGAAACTTCAAGTCGCAAGCCGATTGGCCGAAACTTCAAGCCGCAAGCCGATTGGCTGAAACTTCAAGCCGCAAGCCGATTGGCCGAAACTTCAAGTCGCAAGCCCATTGGCCAAACAATTCGCAAGCCCATTGGCCGAACATCAAGTCGCAAGCCCATTGGCTGAATATCAAGTCGCAAGCCCATTGGCCAAAACTTCAAGTCGCAATTGGCTGATCAAGTCGCCAAACATATGTTTTTTTAGCAAAGATCCTAGAGAATACAATGGCGGTCGTTGCAACTTTGTATCTCGTGCGGTATTTGCGCATCAATTTTTCAAACAACTTTTCTTTTTTAAACAGTTTTGTGCTAAAAAAAAAAAACAGTAAAGTTAGCCCATTTTTTCGCATAATGTGAAAGATGAAGTTATGCCGAGTAAATAGATAACTAGCATGTCACGTCGCAAGCTGATTGGCCGAAACTTCAAGCCGCAAGCCGACTGACCGAAACTTCAAGCCGATTGGCCGAAACTTCAAGCCGCAAGCCGATTGGCCGAAACTTCAAGCCGCAAGCTGATTGGCCGAAAACTTCAAGCCGCAAGCCGATTGGCCGAAACTTTAAGCAGCAAGCCGATTGGCCGAAACTCCAAGCCTCAAGCCGATTGGCCGAAACTTCAAGCCATAAGCCGATTGGCCGAAACTTCAAGCCGCAAGCCGATTGGCCGAACAAGTCGCAAGCCCATTGGCTGAATATCAAGTCGCAAGCCCATTGGCTGATCATCAAGTCGCCAAACATGTTTTTTTAGCAAAGACCCTAGAGAATACAATGGCGGTGGTTGCAACTTTGTATCTTGTGTGGTATTTGCGTATTAAATTTTCAAACAAGTTTTATTTTTTAAACAGTTTTGTGCTAAAAAAAGAAAACCAGTAAAGTTAGCCCATTTTTTTTGCATAATGTGAAAAATGAAGTTATGCCGAGTAAATAGATACCTAACATGTCACGTTGCAAGCTGACTGGCCGAACAAGTCGCAAGCCGATTGGCCAAAACTTCAAGTCGCAAGCCAATTGGCCGAAACTTCAAGCCGCAAGCCGATTGGCCAAAACTTCAAGCCGCAAGCCGATTGGCCGAAACTTCAAGCCGCAAGCCGATTGGCCGAAACTTCAAGTCACAAGCTGATTGGCCGAAACTTCAAGCCGATTGGCTGAAACTCCAAGCCTCAAGCCGATTGGCCGAAACTTCAAGCCGTAAGCCGATTGGCCGAAACTTCTAGCCGCAAGCCAATTACCCGAAACTTCAAGTCGCAAGCCGATTGGCCGAAACTTCAAGTCGCATGCCGATTGGCCAAAACTTCAAGCCGCGAGTCGATTACCCGAAACTTCAAGCCGCAAGCCGATTGGCCGAAACTTCAAGTCGCAAGTCGATTGGCCGAAACTTCAAGTCTCAAGCCGATTGTTCGAAACTTCAAGCCGCAAGCCGATTGGCTAAAACTTTAAGCCGCAAGCCGATTGGCCGAAACTTCAAGTCGCATGCCGATTGGCCAAAACTTCAAGCCGCAAGCCGATTGGCCGAAACTTCAAGCCGCAAGCCGATTGGCCGAAACTTCAAGTCACAAGCTGATTGGCCGAAACTTCAAGCCGATTGGCTGAAACTCCAAGCCTCAAGCCGATTGGCCGAAACTTCAAGCCGTAAGCCGATTGGCCGAAACTTCTAGCCGCAAGCCAATTACCCGAAACTTCAAGCCGCAAGCCGATTGGCCGAAACTTCAAGTCGCAAGCCGATTGGCCGAAACTTCAAGTCGCATGCCGATTGGCCAAAACTTCAAGCCGCGAGTCGATTACCCGAAACTTCAAGCCGCAAGCCGATTGGCCGAAACTTCAAGTCGCAAGTCGATTGGCCGAAACTTCAAGTCTCAAGCCGATTGTTCGAAACTTCAAGCCGCAAGCCGATTGGCTAAAACTTTAAGCCGCAAGCCGATTGGCCGAAACTTGAAGTCGCATGCCGATTGGCCAAAACTTCAAGTCGCATGCCGATTGGCCGAAACTTCAAGCCGCAAGCCGATTGGCCGAAACTTCAAGTCGCAAGCCGATTGGCCGAAACTTCAAGTCGCAAGCCGATTGGCCGAAACTTCAAGTCGCATGCCGATTGGCCAAAACTTCAAGCCGCAAGCCGATTGGCCGAAACTTCAAGCCGCAAGTCGATTACCCGAAACTTCAAGCCGCAAGCCGATTGGCCGAAACTTCAAGCCGCAAGTCGATTACCCGAAACTTCAAGCCGCAAGCCGATTGGCCGAAACTTCAAGCCGCAAGTCGATTACCCGAAACTTCAAGCCGCAAGCCGATTGGCCGAAACTTCAAGTCTCAAGCCGATTGGTCGAAACTTCAAGCCGCAAGCCGATTGGCCGAAACTTGAAGTCGCATGCCGATTGGCCAAAACTTCAAGTCGCATGCCGATTGGCCGAAACTTCAAGCCGCAAGCCGATTGGCCGAAACTTCAAGTCGCAAGCCGATTGGCCGAAACTTCAAGTCGCAAGCCGATTGGCCGAAACTTCAAGTCGCATGCCGATTGGCCAAAACTTCAAGCCGCAAGCCGATTGGCCGAAACTTCAAGCCGCAAGTCGATTACCCGAAACTTCAAGCCGCAAGCCGATTGGCCGAAACTTCAAGCCGCAAGTCGATTACCCGAAACTTCAAGCCGCAAGCCGATTGGCCGAAACTTCAAGCCGCAAGTCGATTACCCGAAACTTCAAGCCGCAAGCCGATTGGCCGAAACTTCAAGCCGCAAGTCGATTACCCGAAACTTCAAGCCGCAAGCCGATTGGCCGAAACTTCAAGTCTCAAGCCGATTGGTCGAAACTTCAAGCCGCAAGCCGATTGGCTGAAACTTTAAGCCGCAAGCCGATTGGCCGAAACTTTAAGCCGCAAGCCGATTGGCCGAAACTTTAAGCCGCAAGCCGATTGGCCGAAACTTCAAGCCGATTGGCTGAAACTTCAAGTCGCAAGTCGATTGGCCGAAACTTCAAGTCTCAAGCCGATTGTTCGAAACTTCAAGCCGCAAGCCGATTGGCTGAAACTTTAAGCCACAAGCCGATTGGCCGAAACTTCAAGTCGCAAGCCGATTGGCCGAAAATTCAAGTCGCAAGCCGATTGGCCGAAAATTCAAGTCGCAAGCCGATTGGCCGAAACTTCAAGCCGATTGCCTGAAACTTCAAGCCGCAAGCCGATTGGCCGAAACTTCAAGCCGCAAGCCGATTGGCTGAAACTTCAAGCCGCAAGCCGATTGGCCGAAACCTCAAACCGCAAGCCCATTGGCCAAACAATTCGCAAGCCCATTGGCCGAACATCAAGTCGCAAGCCCATTGGCTGAATATCAAGTCGCAAGCCCATTGGCCAAAACTTCAAGTCGCAATTGGCTGATCAAGTCGCCAAAACATATGTTTTTTTAGCAAAGATCCTAGAGAATACAATGGCGGTCGTTGCAACTTTGCATCTCGTGCGGTATTTGCGCATCAATTTTTCAAACAACTTTTCTTTTTTAAACAGTTTTGTGCTAAAAAAAAAAAAAACAGTAAAGTTAGCACATTTTTTCGCATAATGTGAAAGATGAAGTTATGCCGAGTAAATAGATAACTAGCATGTCACGTCGCAAGCTGATTGGCCGAAACTTCAAGCCGCAAGCCGACTGACCGAAACTTCAAGCCGATTGGCCGAAACTTCAAGCCGCAAGCCGATTGGCTGAAACTTTAAGCCGCAAGCCGATTGGCCGAAACTTCAAGTCGCAAGTCGATTGGCCGAAACTTCAAGTCTCAAGCCGATTGGTCGAAACTTCAAGCCATAAGCCGATTGGCCGAAACTTCAAGCCGCAAGCCATTTGGCCGAACAAGTCGCAAGCCCATTGGCTGAATATCAAGTCGCAAGCCCATTGGCTGATCATCAAGTCGCCAAACATGTTTTTTTAGCAAAGACCCTAGAGAATACAATGGCGGTGGTTGCAACTTTGTATCTCGTGTGGTATTTGCGTATTAATTTTTCAAACAAGTTTTATTTTTTAAACAGTTTTGTGCTAAAAAAAGAAAACCAGTAAAGTTAGCCCATTTTTATCGCATAATGTGAAAAATGAAGTTATGCCGTGTAAATAGATACCTAACATGTCACGTTGCAAGCTGACTGGCCGAACAAGTCGCAAGCCGATTGGCCAAAACTTCAAGCCGCAATACGATTGGCCACAACTTTAAGCCGCAAGCCGATTGGCCGAAACTTTAAGCCGCAAGCCGATTGGCCGAAACTTTAAGCCGCAAGCCGATTGGCCGAAACTTCAATCTGCAAGCTGATTGACTGAAACTCCAAGCCTCAAGCCGATTGGCTGAAACTCCAAGCCTCAAGCCGATTGGCCGAAACTTCAAGCCGTAAGCCGATTGGCCGAAACTTCAAGCCGTAAGCCGATTGGCCGAAACTTCTAGCCGCAAGCCAATTACCCGAAACTTCAAGCCGCAAGCCGATTGGCCGAAACTTCAAGTCGCAAGTCGATTGGCCGAAACTTCAAGTCTCAAGCCGATTGGTCGAAACTTCAAGCCGCAAGCCGATTGGCTGAAACTTTAAGCCGCAAGCCGATTGGCCGAAACTTCAAGTCGCAAGCCGATTGGCCGAAACTTCAAGCCGATTGGCTGAAACTTCAAGTCGCAAGTCGATTGGCCGAAACTTCAAGTCGCATGCCGATTGGCCGAAACTTTAAGCCGCAAGCCGATTGGCCGAAACTTTAAGCAGCAAGCTGATTGGCTGAAACTTCAAGCCGCAAGCTGATTGGCCAAAACTTCAAGCCGCCATTGGCTGATCAAGTCGCCAAACATATGTGTTTTTAGCAAAGACCCTAGAGAATACAATGGCGGTCGTTGCAACTTTGTATCTCGTGCGGTATTTGCGCATCAATTTTTCAAACAAGTTTTCTTTTTTAAACAGTTTTGTGCTAAAAAAAAAAAACAGAAAAGTTAGCCCATTTTTGGGCATAATGTGAAAGATGAAGTTATGCCGAGCAAATACATAACTAGCATGTCAAGTCGCAAGCTGATTGGCCGAACAAGTCGCAAGCTGATTGGCCGAACAAGTTGCAAGCCGATTGGCCAAAACTTCAAGCCGCAAGCCGATTGGCCGAAAACTTCAAGCCGCAAGCCGATTGGCCGAAACTTTAAGCCGCAAGCCGATTTGCCGAAACTTCAATCTGCAAGCTGATTGGCTGAAACTTCAAGTCGCAAGCCGATTGGCCAAAACTTCAAGCCGATTGGCTGAAACTTCAAGTCGCAAGCCGATTGGCCGAAAACTTCAAGCCGCAAGCCGATTGGCCGAAACTTTAAGCCGCAAGCCGATTTGCCGAAACTTCAATCTGCAAGCTGATTGGCTGAAACTTCAAGTCGCAAGCCGATTGGCCGAAACTTCAAGCCGATTGGCTGAAACTTCAAGCCGCAAGCCGATTGGCCGAAAACTTCAAGCCGCAAGCCGATTGGCCGAAACTTTAAGCCGCAAGCCGATTTGCCGAAACTTCAATCTACAAGCTGATTGGCTGAAACTTCAAGTCGCAAGCCGATTGGCCGAAACTTCAAGCCGATTGACTGAAACTTCAAGTCGCAAGCCGATTGGCCGAAACTTCAAGCCGCAAGCCGATTGGCTGAAACTTCAAGCCGATTGGCCGAAACTTTAAGCCGCATGCCGATTGTCCGAAAACTTCAAGCCGCAATCCGATTGACCGAAACTTTAAGCCGCAAGCCGATTGGCCGAAACTTTAAGCCGCAAGCCGATTGGCCGAAACTTTAAGCCGCAAGCCGATTGGCCGAAACTTCAATCTGCAAGCTGATTGGCCGAAACTTCTAGCCGCAAGCCAATTACCCGAAACTTCAAGCCGCAAGCCGATTGGCCAAAACTTCAAGCCGCAAGCCGATTGGCCGAAACTTCAAGAAGCGAGTCGATTACCCGAAACTTCAAGCCGCAAGCCGATTGGCCGAAACTTCAAGTCGCAAGTCGATTGGCTGAAACTCCAAGCCTCAAGCCGATTGGCCGAAACTTCAAGCCGTAAGCCGATTGGCTGAAACTTCTAGCCGCAAGCCAATTACCCGAAACTTCAAGCCGCAAGCCGATTGGCCAAAACTTCAAGCCGCAAGCCGATTGGCCGAAAACTTCAAGCCGCAAGCCGATTGGCCGAAACTTTAAGCCGCAAGCCGATTTGCCGAAACTTCAATCTGCAAGCTGATTGGCTGAAACTTCAAGTCGCAAGCCGATTGGCCAAAACTTCAAGCCGATTGGCTGAAACTTCAAGTCGCAAGCCGATTGGCCGAAAACTTCAAGCCGCAAGCCGATTGGCCGAAACTTTAAGCCGCAAGCCGATTTGCCGAAACTTCAATCTGCAAGCTGATTGGCTGAAACTTCAAGTCGCAAGCCGATTGGCCGAAACTTCAAGCCGATTGGCTGAAACTTCAAGCCGCAAGCCGATTGGCCGAAAACTTCAAGCCGCAAGCCGATTGGCCGAAACTTTAAGCCGCAAGCCGATTTGCCGAAACTTCAATCTACAAGCTGATTGGCTGAAACTTCAAGTCGCAAGCCGATTGGCCGAAACTTCAAGCCGATTGACTGAAACTTCAAGTCGCAAGCCGATTGGCCGAAACTTCAAGCCGCAAGCCGATTGGCTGAAACTTCAAGCCGATTGGCCGAAACTTTAAGCAGCATGCCGATTGTCCGAAAACTTCAAGCCGCAATCCGATTGACCGAAACTTTAAGCCGCAAGCCGATTGGCCGAAACTTTAAGCCGCAAGCCGATTGGCCGAAACTTTAAGCCGCAAGCCGATTGGCCGAAACTTCAATCTGCAAGCTGATTGGCCGAAACTTCTAGCCGCAAGCCAATTACCCGAAACTTCAAGCCGCAAGCCGATTGGCCAAAACTTCAAGCCGCAAGCCGATTGGCCGAAACTTCAAGAAGCGAGTCGATTACCCGAAACTTCAAGCCGCAAGCCGATTGGCCGAAACTTCAAGTCGCAAGTCGATTGGCTGAAACTCCAAGCCTCAAGCCGATTGGCCGAAACTTCAAGCCGTAAGCCGATTGGCTGAAACTTCTAGCCGCAAGCCAATTACCCGAAACTTCAAGCCGCAAGCCGATTGGCCGAAACTTCAAGTCGCAAGTCGATTGGCCGAAACTTCAAGTCTCAAGCCGATTGGTCGAAACTTCAAGCCGCAAGGCGATTGGCTGAAACTTTAAGCCGCAAGCCGATTGGCCGAAACTTCAAGTCGCAAGCCGATTGGCCAAAACTTCAAGCCGATTGGCTGAAACTTCAAGTCGCAAGTCGATTGGCCGAAACTTCAAGTCGCAAGCCGATTGGCCGAAACTTTAAGCCGCAAGCCGATTGGCCGAAACTTTAAGCAGCAAGCCGATTGGCCGAAACTTCAAGTCGCAAGCCGATTGGCCGAAACTTCAAGCTGATTGGCTGAAACTTCAAGCCGCAAGCTGATTGGCCAAAACTTCAAGCCGCCATTGGCTGATCAAGTCGCCAAACATATGTGTTTTTAGCAAAGACCCTAGAGAATACAATGGCGGTCGTTGCAACTTTGTATCTCGTGCGGTATTTGCGCATCAATTTTTCAAACAAGTTTTCTTTTTTAAACAGTTTTGTGCTAAAAAAAAAAAACAGAAAAGTTAGCCCATTTTTTCGCATAATGTGAAAGATGAAGTTATGCCGAGCAAATAGATAACTAGCATGTCATGTCGCAAGCTGATTGGCCGAACAAGTCGCAAGCTGATTGGCCGAACAAGTTGCAAGCCGATTGGCCAAAACTTCAAGCCGCAAGCCGATTGGCCGAAAACTTCAAGCCGCAAGCCGATTGGCCGAAACTTTAAGCCGCAAGCCGATTTGCCGAAACTTCAATCTGCAAGCTGATTGGCTGAAACTTCAAGTCGCAAGCCGATTGGCCGAAACTTCAAGCCGATTGGCTGAAACTTCAAGCCGCAAGCCGATTGGCCGAAAACTTCAAGCCGCAAGCCGATTGGCCGAAACTTTAAGCCGCAAGCCGATTTGCCGAAACTTCAATCTGCAAGCTGATTGGCTGAAACTTCAAGTCGCAAGCCGATTGGCCGAAACTTCAAGCCGATTGGCTGAAACTTCAAGCCGCAAGCCGATTGGCCGAAACTTAAAGCCGCAAGCCGATTGGCCGAAACTTCAAGTCGCAAGCCGATTGGCCGAAACTTCAAGCCGCAAGCCGATTGGCTGAAACTTCAAGCCGCAAGCCGATTGGCCGAAACTTCAAGCCGCAAGCCCATTGGCCAAACAATTCGCAAGCCCATTGGCCGAACATCAAGTCGCAAGCCCATTGGCTGAATATCAAGTCGCAAGCCCATTGGCCAAAACTTCAAGTCGCAATTGGCTGATCAAGTCGCCAAACATATGTTTTTTTAGCAAAGATCCTAGAGAATACAATGGCGGTCGTTGCAACTTTGTATCTCGTGCGGTATTTGCGCATCAATTTTTCAAACAACTTTTCTTTTTTAAACAGTTTTGTGCTAAAAAAAAAAAAAACAGTAAAGTTAGCCCATTTTTTCGCATAATGTGAAAGATGAAGTTATGCCGAGTAAATAGATAACTAGCATGTCACGTCGCAAGCTGATTGGCCGAAACTTCAAGCCGCAAGCCGACTGACCGAAACTTCAAGCCGATTGGCCGAAACTTCAAGCCGCAAGCCGATTGGCCGAAACTTCAAGCCGCAAGCTGATTGGCCGAAAACTTCAAGCCGCAAGCCGATTGGCCGAAACTTTAAGCAGCAAGCCGATTGGCCGAAACTCCAAGCCTCAAGCCGATTGGCCGAAACTTCAAGCCATAAGCCGATTGGCCGAAACTTCAAGCCGCAAGCCGATTGGCCGAACAAGTCGCAAGCCCATTGGCAGAATATCAAGTCGCAAGCCCATTGGCTGATCATCAAGTCGCCAAACATGTTTTTTTAGCAAAGACCCTAGAGAATACATTGGCGGTGGTTGCAACTTTGTATCTTGTGTGGTATTTGCGTATTAATTTTTCAAACAAGTTTTATTTTTTAAACAGTTTTGTGCTAAAAAAAGAAAACCAGTAAAGTTAGCCCATTTTTTTCGCATAATGTGAAAAATGAAGTTATGCCGAGTAAATAGATACCTAACATGTCACGTTGCAAGCTGACTGGCCGAACAAGTCGCAAGCCGATTGGCCAAAACTTCAAGTCGCAAGCCAATTGGCCGAAACTTCAAGCCGCAAGCCGATTGGCCAAAACTTCAAGCCGCAAGCCGATTGGCCGAAACTTCAAGCCGCAAGCCGATTGGCCGAAACTTCAAGTCACAAGCTGATTGGCCGAAACTTCAAGCCGATTGGCTGAAACTCCAAGCCTCAAGCCGATTGGCCGAAACTTCAAGCCGTAAGCCGATTGGCCGAAACTTCTAGCCGCAAGCCAATTACCCGAAACTTCAAGCCGCAAGCCGATTGGCCGAAACTTCAAGTCGCATGCCGATTGGCCAAAACTTCAAGCCGCGAGTCGATTACCCGAAACTTCAAGCCGCAAGCCGATTGGCCGAAACTTCAAGTCGCAAGTCGATTGGCCGAAACTTCAAGTCTCAAGCCGATTGTTCGAAACTTCAAGCCGCAAGCCGATTGGCTAAAACTTTAAGCCGCAAGCCGATTGGCCGAAACTTCAAGTCGCATGCCGATTGGCCAAAACTTCAAGCCGCAAGCCGATTGGCCGAAACTTCAAGCCGCAAGCCGATTGGCCGAAACTTCAAGTCGCAAGCCGATTGGCCGAAACTTCAAGTCGCAAGCCGATTGGCCGAAACTTCAAGTCGCATGCCGATTGGCCAAAACTTCAAGCCGCAAGCTGATTGGCCGAAACTTCAAGCCGCAAGTCGATTACCCGAAACTTCAAGCCGCAAGCCGATTGGCCGAAACTTCAAGCCGCAAGTCGATTACCCGAAACTTCAAGCCGCAAGCCGATTGGCCGAAACTTCAAGTCTCAAGCCGATTGGTCGAAACTTCAAGCTGCAAGCCGATTGGCTGAAACTTTAAGCCGCAAGCCGATTGGCCGAAACTTTAAGCCGCAAGCCGATTGGCCGAAACTTTAAGCCGCAAGCCGATTGGCCGAAACTTCAAGCCGATTGGCTGAAACTTCAAGTCGCAAGTCGATTGGCCGAAACTTCAAGTCTCAAGCCGATTGTTCGAAACTTCAAGCCGCAAGCCGATTGGCTGAAACTTTAAGCCGCAAGCCGATTGGCCGAAACTTCAAGTCGCAAGCCGATTGGCCGAAACTTCAAGCCGATTGGCTGAAACTTCAAGTCGCAAGTCGATTGGCCGAAAATTCAAGTCGCAAGCCGATTGGCCGAAACTTCAAGCCGATTGCCTGAAACTTCAAGCCGCAAGCCGATTGGCCGAAACTTCAAGCCGCAAGCCGATTGGCTGAAACTTCAAGTCGCAAGCCGATTGGCCGAAACTTCAAGCCGATTGGCTGAAACTTCAAGTCGCAAGTCGATTGGCCGAAAATTCAAGTCGCAAGCCGATTGGCCGAAACTTCAAGCCGATTGCCTGAAACTTCAAGCCGCAAGCCGATTGGCTGAAACTTCAAGCCGCAAGCCGATTGGCTGAAACTTCAAGCCGCAAGCCGATTGGCCGAAACTTCAAACCGCAAGCCCATTGGCCAAACAATTCGCAAGCCCATTGGCCGAACATCAAGTCGCAAGCCCATTGGCTGAATATCAAGTCGCAAGCCCATTGGCCAAAACTTCAAGTCGCAATTGGCTGATCAAGTCGCCAAACATATGTTTTTTTAGCAAAGATCCTAGAGAATACAATGGCGGTCGTTGCAACTTTGCATCTCGTGCGGTATTTGCACATCAATTTTTCAAACAACTTTTCTTTTTTAAACAGTTTTGTGCTAAAAAAAAAAAAAACAGTAAAGTTAGCCCATTTTTTCGCATAATGTGAAAGATGAAGTTATGCCGAGTAAATAGATAACTAGCATGTCACGTCGCAAGCTGATTGGCCGAAACTTCAAGCCGCAAGCCGACTGACCGAAACTTCAAGCCGATTGGCCGAAACTTCAAGCCGCAAGCCGATTGGCTGAAACTTTAAGCCGCAAGCCGATTGGCTGAAACTTCAAGCCGCAAGCTGATTGGCCGAAACTTCAAGCCGCAAGCCGACTGACCGAAACTTCAAGCCGATTGGCCGAAACTTCAAGCCGCAAGCCGATTGGCTGAAACTTTAAGCCGCAAGCCGATTGGCTGAAACTTTAAGCCGCAAGCCGATTGGCTGAAACTTCAAGTCGCAAGTTGATTGGCCGAAACTTCAAGTCTCAAGCCGACTGGTCGAAACTTCAAGCCGCAAGCCGATTGGCCGAAACTTCAAGCCGCAAGCCGATTGGCTGAAACTTCAAGCCGCAAGCCGATTGGCCGAAACTTCAAGCCGCAAGCCCATTGGCCAAACAATTCGCAAGCCCATTGGCCGAACATCAAGTCGCAAGCCCATTGGCTGAATATCAAGTCGCAAGCCCATTGGCCAAAACTTCAAGTCGCAATTGGCTGATCAAGTCGCCAAACATATGTTTTTTTAGCAAAGATCCTAGAGAATACAATGGCGGTCGTTGCAACTTTGTATCTCATGCGGTATTTGCGCATCAATTTTTCAAACAACTTTTCTTTTTTAAACAGTTTTGTGCTAAAAAAAAAAAAAACAGTAAAGTTAGCCCATTTTTTCGCATAATGTGAAAGATGAAGTTATGCCGAGTAAATAGATAACTAGCATGTCACGTCGCAAGCTGATTGGCCGAAACTTCAAGCCGCAAGCCGATTGGCTGAAACTTCAAGCCGCAAGCTGATTGGCCGAAACTTCAAGCCGCAAGCCGACTGACCGAAACTTCAAGCCGATTGGCCGAAACTTCAAGCCGCAAGCCGATTGGCCGAAACTTCAAGCCACAAGCCGATTGGCCGAAAACTTCAAGCCGCAAGCTGATTGGCCGAAAACTTCAAGCCGCAAGCCGATTGGCCGAAACTTTAAGCAGCAAGCCGATTGGCCGAAACTCCAAGCCTCAAGCCGATTGGCCGAAACTTCAAGCCATAAGCCGATTGGCCGAAACTTCAAGCCGCAAGCCGATTGGCCGAACAAGTCGCAAGCCCATTGGCTGAATATCAAGTCGCAAGCCCATTGGCTGATCATCAAGTCGCCAAACATGTTTTTTTAGCAAAGACCCTAGAGAATACAATGGCGGTGGTTGCAACTTTGTATCTCGTGTGGTATTTGCGTATTAATTTTTCAAACAAGTTTTATTTTTTAAACAGTTTTGTGCTAAAAAAAGAAAACCAGTAAAGTTAGCCCATTTTTTTCGCATAATGTGAAAAATGAAGTTATGCCGAGTAAATAGATACCTAACATGTCACGTTGCAAGCTGACTGGCCGAACAAGCCGCAAGCCGATTGGCCGAAACTTCAATCTGCAAGCTGATTGGCCAAAACTTCAAGCCGCAAGCCGATAGGCCGAAACTTCAAGCCGCAAGCCGATTGGCCGAAACTTCAAGTCACAAGCTGATTGGCCGAAACTTCAAGCCGATTGGCTGAAACTTCAAGCCGCAATCCGATTGGCCGAAACTTTAAGCCGCATGCCGATTGGCCGAAAACTTCAAGTCGCAAGCCAATTGGCCGAAACTTCAAGCCGCAAGCCGATTACCCGAAACTTCAAGCCGCAAGCTGATTGGCTGAAACTCCAAGCCTCAAGCCGATTGGCCGAAACTTCAAGCCGTAAGCCGATTGGCCGAAACTTCAAGTCACAAGCCGATTGGCCGAAACTTCAAGCCGATTGGCTGAAACTTCAAGCCACAATCCGATTGACCAAAACTTTAAGCCGCAAGCCGATTGGCCGAAAACTTCAAGCCGCAAGCCGATTGGCCGAAAACTTTAAGTCGCAAGCCGATTGGCCGAAAACTTCAAGCCGCAATCCGATTGGCCGAAACTTTAAGCCGCAAGCCGATTGGCCGAAACTTCAAGCCGCAAGCCGATTGGCCGAAACTTCAAGCCGATTGGCTGAAACTTCAAGCAGCAAGCCGACTGACCAAAACTTCAAGCCGCAAGCCGATTGGCCGAAACTTCAAGCCGCGAGCAGATTACCTGAAACTTCAAGCCGCAAGCCGATTGGCCGAAACTTTAAGCCACAAGCCGATTGGCCGAAACTTTAAGCCGCAAGCCGATTGGCCGAAACTTCAAGCCGATTGGCTGAAACTTCAAGCCGCAAGCCGATTGGCCGAAACTTCAAGCCGCCAAACATATGTGTTTTTAGCAAAGACCCTAGAGACTACAATGGCGGTCGTTGCAACTTTGTATCTCGTGCGGTATTTGCGCATCAATTTTTCAAACAAGTTTTCTTTTTTAAACAGTTTTGTGCTAAAAAAAAACAAACAGTAAAGTTAGCCCATTTTTTCGCATAATGTGAAAGATGAAGTTATGCCGAGCAAATAGATAACTAGCATGTCACGTCACAAGCTGATTGGCCGAACAAGTCGCAAGCTGATTGGCCGAACAAGTTGCAAGCCGATTGGCCAAAACTTCAAGCCGCAAGCCGATTGGCCGAAAACTTCAAGCCGCAAGCCGATTGGCCGAAACTTTTAGCCGCAAGCCGATTTGCAGAAACTTCAATCTGCAAGCTGATTGGCTGAAACTTCAAGTCGCAAGCCGATTGGCCGAAACTTCAAGCCGATTGGCTGAAACTTCAAGCCGCAAGCCGATTGGCCGAAACTTAAAGCCGCAAGCCGATTGGCCGAAACTTCAAGTCGCAAGCCGATTGGCCGAAACTTCAAGCCGCAAGCCGATTGGCTGAAACTTCAAGCCGCAAGCCGATTGGCCGAAACTTCAAGCCGCAAGCCCATTGGTCAAACAATTCGCAAGCCCATTGGCTGAATATCAAGTCGCAAGCCCATTGGCCAAAACTTCAAGTCGCAATTGGCTGATCAAGTCGCCAAACATATGTTTTTTTAGCAAAGATCCTAGAGAATACAATGGCGGTCGTTGCAACTTTGTATCTCGTGCGGTATTTGCGCATCAATTTTTCAAGCAACTTTTCTTTTTTAAACAGTTTTGTGCTAAAAAAAACAAAAAAACAGTAAAGTTAGCCCATTTTTTCGCATAATGTGAAAGATGAAGTTATGCCGAGTAAATAGATAACTAGCATGTCACGTCGCAAGCTGATTGGCCGAAACTTCAAGCCGCAAGCCGACTGACCGAAACTTCAAGCCGATTGGCCGAAACTTCAAGCCGCAAGCCGATTGGCCGAAACTTCAAGCCACAAGCCGATTGGCCGAAAACTTCAAGCCGCAAGCTGATTGGCCGAAAACCTCAAGCCGCAAGCCGATTGGCCGAAACTCCAAGCCGATTGGCCGAAACTTCAAGCCGCAAGCCGATTGGCCGAACAAGTCGCAAGCCCATTGGCTGAATATCAAGTCGCAAGCCCATTGGCTGATCATCAAGTTGCCAAACATTTTTTTTTAGCAAAGACCCTAGAGAATACAATGGCGGTGGTTGCAACTTTGTATCTTGTGTGGTATTTGCGTATTAATTTTTCAAACAAGTTTTATTTTTTAAACAGTTTTGTGCTAAAAAAAGAAAACCAGTAAAGTTAGCCCATTTTTTCGCATAATGTGAAAGATGAAGTTATGCCGAGTAAATAGATACCTAACATGTCACGTTGCAAGCTGACTGGCCGAACAAGTCGCAAGCCGATTGGCCAAAACTTCAAGTAGCAAGCCAATTGGCCGAAACTTCAAGCCGCAAGCCGATTGGCCGAAACTTTAAGCCGCAAGCCGATTGGCCGAAAACTTCAAGCCGCAAGCCGATTGGCCGAAAACTTCAAGCCGCAAGCCGATTGGCTGAAACTTCAAGCCGCAAGCCGATTGGCCGAAACTTCAAGCCGCAAGCCCATTGGTCAAACAATTCGCAAGCCCATTGGCTGAATATCAAGTCGCAAGCCCATTGGCCAAAACTTCAAGTCGCAATTGGCTGATCAAGTCGCCAAACATATGTTTTTTTAGCAAAGATCCTAGAGAATACAATGGCGGTCGTTGCAACTTTGTATCTCGTGCGGTATTTGCGCATCAATTTTTCAAGCAACTTTTCTTTTTTAAACAGTTTTGTGCTAAAAAAAACAAAAAAACAGTAAAGTTAGCCCATTTTTTCGCATAATGTGAAAGATGAAGTTATGCCGAGTAAATAGATAACTAGCATGTCACGTCGCAAGCTGATTGGCCGAAACTTCAAGCCGCAAGCCGACTGACCGAAACTTCAAGCCGATTGGCCGAAACTTCAAGCCGCAAGCCGATTGGCCGAAACTTCAAGCCACAAGCCGATTGGCCGAAAACTTCAAGCCGCAAGCTGATTGGCCGAAAACCTCAAGCCGCAAGCCGATTGGCCGAAACTCCAAGCCGATTGGCCGAAACTTCAAGCCGCAAGCCGATTGGCCGAACAAGTCGCAAGCCCATTGGCTGAATATCAAGTCGCAAGCCCATTGGCTGATCATCAAGTTGCCAAACATTTTTTTTTAGCAAAGACCCTAGAGAATACAATGGCGGTGGTTGCAACTTTGTATCTTGTGTGGTATTTGCGTATTAATTTTTCAAACAAGTTTTATTTTTTAAACAGTTTTGTGCTAAAAAAAGAAAACCAGTAAAGTTAGCCCATTTTTTCGCATAATGTGAAAGATGAAGTTATGCCGAGTAAATAGATACCTAACATGTCACGTTGCAAGCTGACTGGCCGAACAAGTCGCAAGCCGATTGGCCAAAACTTCAAGTAGCAAGCCAATTGGCCGAAACTTCAAGCCGCAAGCCGATTGGCCGAAACTTTAAGCCGCAAGCCGATTGGCCGAAAACTTCAAGCCGCAAGCCGATTGGCCGAAAACTTCAAGCCGCAAGCCGATTGGCCGAAACTTCAAGCCATAAGCCGATTGGCCGAAACTTCAAGCCGCAAGCCGTTTGGCCAAACAAGTCGCAAGCCCATTGGCTGAATATCAAGTCGCAAGCCCGTTGGCTGATCATCAAGTCGCCAAACATGTTTTTTTAGCAAAGACCCTAGAGAATACAATGGCGGTGGTTGCAACTTTGTATCTCGTGTGGTATTTGCGTATTAGTTTTTCAAACAAGTTTTATTTTTTAAACAGTTTTGTGCTAAAAAAAGAAAACCAGTAAAGTTAGCCCATTTTTTTCGCATAATGTGAAAAATGAAGTTATGCCGTGTAAATAGATACCTAACATCGCAAGCCGATTGGCCAAAACTTCAAGTCGCAAGCCAATTGGCCGAAACTTCAAGCTGCAAGCCGATTGGCCAAAACTTCAAGCCGCAAGCCGATTGGCCGAAACTTCAATCTGGAAGCTGATTGGCCGAAACTTCAAGCCGCAAGCCGATTGGCCGAAACTTCAAGTCACAAGCTGATTGGCCGAAACTTCAAGCCGATTGACTGAAACTTCAAGCCGCAATCCGATTGGCCGAAACTTTAAGCCGCATGCCGATTGGCCGACAAACTTCAAGCCGCAATCCGATTGACCGAAACTTTAAGCCGCAAGCCGATTGGCCGAAACTTTAGGCCGCAAGCCGATTGGCCGAAACTTTAAGCCGCAAGCCGATTGGCCAAAACTTCAAGAAGCGAGTCGATTTCCCGAAACTTCAAGCCGCAAGCCGATTGGCCGAAACTTCAAGTCGCAAGTCGATTGGCCGAAACTTCAAGTCTCAAGCCGATTGGTCGAAACTTCAAGCCATAAGTCGATTGGCCGAAACTTCAAGCCGCAAGCCGTTTGGCCGAACAAGTCGCAAGCCCATTGGCTGAATATCAAGTCGCAAGCCCATTGGCTGATCATCAAGTCGCCAAACATGTTTTTTTAGCAAAGACCCTAGAGATTACAATGGCGGTGGTTGCAACTTTGTATCTCGTGTGGTATTTGCGTATTAATTTTTCAAACAAGTTTTATTTTTTAAACAGTTTTGTGCTAAAAAAAGAAAACCAGTAAAGTTAGCCCATTTTTTTCGCATAATGTGAAAAATGAAGTTATGCCGAGTAAATAGATACCTAACATGTCACGTTGCAAGCTGACTGGCCGAACAAGTCGCAAGCCGATTGGCTGAAACTTCAAGCCGCAATCCGATTGGCCGAAACTTTAAGCCGCATGCCGATTGGCCGAAACTTTTAGCCGCAAGCCGATTGGCCGAAACTTCAATCTGCAAGCTGATTGGCTGAAACTCCAAGCCTCAAGCCGATTGGCCGAAACTTAAAGCCACAAGCCGATTGGCCGAAACTTCAAGTCGCAAGTCGATTGGCCGACACTTCAAGTCTCAAGCCAATTGGTCGAAACTTTAAGCCGCAAGCCGATTGGCCGAAACTTCAAGTCGCAAGCCGATTGGCCGAAACTTCAAGCCGATTGGCTGAAACTTCAAGTCGCAAGTCGATTGGCCGAAACTTCAGGTCGCAAGCCGATTGGCCGAAACTTTAAGCCGCAAGCCGATTGGCCGAAACTTTAAGCAGCAAGCCGATTGGCCGAAACTTCAAGTCGCAAGCCCATTGGCCGAAACTTCAAGCTGATTGGCTGAAACTTCAAGCCGCAAGCTGATTGGCCAAAACTTCAAGCCGCCATTGGCTGATCAAGTCGCCAAACATATGTGTTTTTAGCAAAGACCCTAGAGAATACAATGGCGGTCGTTGCAACTTTGTATCTCGTGCGGTATTTGCGCATCAATTTTTCAAACAAGTTTTCTTTTTTAAACAGTTTTGTGCTAAAAAAAAAAAAAACAGTAAAGTTAGCCCATTTTTTCGCATAATGTGAAAGATGAAGTTATGCCGAGCAAATAGATAACTAGCATGTCACGTCGCAAGCTGATTGGCCGAACAAGTCGCAAGCTGATTGGCCGAACAAGTTGCAAGCCGATTGGCCAAAACTTCAAGCCGCAAGCCGATTGGCCGAAAACTTCAAGCCGCAAGCCGATTGGCCGAAACTTTAAGCCGCAAGCCGATTTGCCGAAACTTCAATCTGCAAGCTGATTGGCTGAAACTTCAAGTCGCAAGCCGATTGGCCGAAACTTCAAGCCGATTGGCTGAAACTTCAAGCCGCAAGCCGATTGGCCGAAAACTTCAAGCCGCAAGCCGATTGGCCGAAACTTTAAGCCGCAAGCCGATTTGCCGAAACTTCAATCTGCAAGCTGATTGGCTGAAACTTCAAGTCGCAAGCCGATTGGCCGAAACTTCAAGCCGATTGGCTGAAACTTCAAGCCGCAAGCCGATTGGCCGAAACTTAAAGCCGCAAGCCGATTGGCCGAAACTTCAAGTCGCAAGCCGATTGGCCGAAACTTCAAGCCGCAAGCCGATTGGCTGAAACTTCAAGCCGCAAGCCGATTGGCCGAAACTTCAAGCCGCAAGCCCATTGGCCAAACAATTCGCAAGCCCATTGGCCGAACATCAAGTCGCAAGCCCATTGGCTGAATATCAAGTCGCAAGCCCATTGGCCAAAACTTCAAGTCGCAATTGGCTGATCAAGTCGCCAAACATATGTTTTTTTAGCAAAGATCCTAGAGAATACAATGGCGGTCGTTGCAACTTTGTATCTCGTGCGGTATTTGCGCATCAATTTTTCAAACAACTTTTCTTTTTTAAACAGTTTTGTGCTAAAAAAAAAAAAAACAGTAAAGTTAGCCCATTTTTTCGCATAATGTGAAAGATGAAGTTATGCCGAGTAAATAGATAACTAGCATGTCACGTCGCAAGCTGATTGGCCGAAACTTCAAGCCGCAAGCCGACTGACCGAAACTTCAAGCCGATTGGCCGAAACTTCAAGCCGCAAGCCGATTGGCCGAAACTTCAAGCCGCAAGCTGATTGGCCGAAAACTTCAAGCCGCAAGCCGATTGGCCGAAACTTTAAGCAGCAAGCCGATTGGCCGAAACTCCAAGCCTCAAGCCGATTGGCCGAAACTTCAAGCCATAAGCCGATTGGCCGAAACTTCAAGCCGCAAGCCGATTGGCCGAACAAGTCGCAAGCCCATTGGCAGAATATCAAGTCGCAAGCCCATTGGCTGATCATCAAGTCGCCAAACATGTTTTTTTAGCAAAGACCCTAGAGAATACATTGGCGGTGGTTGCAACTTTGTATCTTGTGTGGTATTTGCGTATTAATTTTTCAAACAAGTTTTATTTTTTAAACAGTTTTGTGCTAAAAAAAGAAAACCAGTAAAGTTAGCCCATTTTTTTCGCATAATGTGAAAAATGAAGTTATGCCGAGTAAATAGATACCTAACATGTCACGTTGCAAGCTGACTGGCCGAACAAGTCGCAAGCCGATTGGCCAAAACTTCAAGTCGCAAGCCAATTGGCCGAAACTTCAAGCCGCAAGCCGATTGGCCAAAACTTCAAGCCGCAAGCCGATTGGCCGAAACTTCAAGCCGCAAGCCGATTGGCCGAAACTTCAAGTCACAAGCTGATTGGCCGAAACTTCAAGCCGATTGGCTGAAACTCCAAGCCTCAAGCCGATTGGCCGAAACTTCAAGCCGTAAGCCGATTGGCCGAAACTTCTAGCCGCAAGCCAATTACCCGAAACTTCAAGCCGCAAGCCGATTGGCCGAAACTTCAAGTCGCATGCCGATTGGCCAAAACTTCAAGCCGCGAGTCGATTACCCGAAACTTCAAGCCGCAAGCCGATTGGCCGAAACTTCAAGTCGCAAGTCGATTGGCCGAAACTTCAAGTCTCAAGCCGATTGTTCGAAACTTCAAGCCGCAAGCCGATTGGCTAAAACTTTAAGCCGCAAGCCGATTGGCCGAAACTTCAAGTCGCATGCCGATTGGCCAAAACTTCAAGCCGCAAGCCGATTGGCCGAAACTTCAAGCCGCAAGCCGATTGGCCGAAACTTCAAGTCGCAAGCCGATTGGCCGAAACTTCAAGTCGCAAGCCGATTGGCCGAAACTTCAAGTCGCATGCCGATTGGCCAAAACTTCAAGCCGCAAGCCGATTGGCCGAAACTTCAAGCCGCAAGTCGATTACCCGAAACTTCAAGCCGCAAGCCGATTGGCCGAAACTTCAAGCCGCAAGTCGATTACCCGAAACTTCAAGCCGCAAGCCGATTGGCCGAAACTTCAAGTCTCAAGCCGATTGGTCGAAACTTCAAGCTGCAAGCCGATTGGCTGAAACTTTAAGCCGCAAGCCGATTGGCCGAAACTTTAAGCCGCAAGCCGATTGGCCGAAACTTTAAGCCGCAAGCCGATTGGCCGAAACTTCAAGCCGATTGGCTGAAACTTCAAGTCGCAAGTCGATTGGCCGAAACTTCAAGTCTCAAGCCGATTGTTCGAAACTTCAAGCCGCAAGCCGATTGGCTGAAACTTTAAGCCGCAAGCCGATTGGCCGAAACTTCAAGTCGCAAGCCGATTGGCCGAAACTTCAAGCCGATTGGCTGAAACTTCAAGTCGCAAGTCGATTGGCCGAAAATTCAAGTCGCAAGCCGATTGGCCGAAACTTCAAGCCGATTGCCTGAAACTTCAAGCCGCAAGCCGATTGGCCGAAACTTCAAGCCGCAAGCCGATTGGCTGAAACTTCAAGTCGCAAGCCGATTGGCCGAAACTTCAAGCCGATTGGCTGAAACTTCAAGTCGCAAGTCGATTGGCCGAAAATTCAAGTCGCAAGCCGATTGGCCGAAACTTCAAGCCGATTGCCTGAAACTTCAAGCCGCAAGCCGATTGGCTGAAACTTCAAGCCGCAAGCCGATTGGCTGAAACTTCAAGCCGCAAGCCGATTGGCCGAAACTTCAAACCGCAAGCCCATTGGCCAAACAATTCGCAAGCCCATTGGCCGAACATCAAGTCGCAAGCCCATTGGCTGAATATCAAGTCGCAAGCCCATTGGCCAAAACTTCAAGTCGCAATTGGCTGATCAAGTCGCCAAACATATGTTTTTTTAGCAAAGATCCTAGAGAATACAATGGCGGTCGTTGCAACTTTGCATCTCGTGCGGTATTTGCACATCAATTTTTCAAACAACTTTTCTTTTTTAAACAGTTTTGTGCTAAAAAAAAAAAAACAGTAAAGTTAGCACATTTTTTCGCATAATGTGAAAGATGAAGTTATGCCGAGTAAATAGATAACTAGCATGTCACGTCGCAAGCTGATTGGCCGAAACTTCAAGCCGCAAGCCGACTGACCGAAACTTCAAGCCGATTGGCCGAAACTTCAAGCCGCAAGCCGATTGGCTGAAACTTTAAGCCGCAAGCCGATTGGCTGAAACTTCAAGCCGCAAGCTGATTGGCCGAAACTTCAAGCCGCAAGCCGACTGACCGAAACTTCAAGCCGATTGGCCGAAACTTCAAGCCGCAAGCCGATTGGCTGAAACTTTAAGCCGCAAGCCGATTGGCTGAAACTTTAAGCCGCAAGCCGATTGGCTGAAACTTCAAGTCGCAAGTTGATTGGCCGAAACTTCAAGTCTCAAGCCGACTGGTCGAAACTTCAAGCCGCAAGCCGATTGGCCGAAACTTCAAGCCGCAAGCCGATTGGCTGAAACTTCAAGCCGCAAGCCGATTGGCCGAAACTTCAAGCCGCAAGCCCATTGGCCAAACAATTCGCAAGCCCATTGGCCGAAAATCAAGTCGCAAGCCCATTGGCTGAATATCAAGTCGCAAGCCCATTGGCCAAAACTTCAAGTCGCAATTGGCTGATCAAGTCGCCAAACATATGTTTTTTTAGCAAAGATCCTAGAGAATACGATGGCGGTCGTTGCAACTTTGTATCTCATGCGGTATTTGCGCATCAATTTTTCAAACAACTTTTCTTTTTTAAACAGTTTTGTGCTAAAAAAAAAAAAACAGTAAAGTTAGCCCATTTTTTCGCATAATGTGAAAGATGAAGTTATGCCGAGTAAATAGATAACTAGCATGTCACGTCGCAAGCTGATTGGCCGAAACTTCAAGCCGCAAGCCGATTGGCTGAAACTTCAAGCCGCAAGCTGATTGGCCGAAACTTCAAGCCGCAAGCCGACTGACCGAAACTTCAAGCCGATTGGCCGAAACTTCAAGCCGCAAGCCGATTGGCTGAAACTTTAAGCCGCAAGCCGATTGGCTGAAACTTTAAGCCGCAAGCCGATTGGCTGAAACTTCAAGTCGCAAGTTGATTGGCCGAAACTTCAAGTCTCAAGCCGACTGGTCGAAACTTCAAGCCGCAAGCCGATTGGCCGAAACTTCAAGCCGCAAGCCGATTGGCTGAAACTTCAAGCCGCAAGCCGATTGGCCGAAACTTCAAGCCGCAAGCCCATTGGCCAAACAATTCGCAAGCCCATTGGCCGAAAATCAAGTCGCAAGCCCATTGGCTGAATATCAAGTCGCAAGCCCATTGGCCAAAACTTCAAGTCGCAATTGGCTGATCAAGTCGCCAAACATATGTTTTTTTAGCAAAGATCCTAGAGAATACGATGGCGGTCGTTGCAACTTTGTATCTCATGCGGTATTTGCGCATCAATTTTTCAAACAACTTTTCTTTTTTAAACAGTTTTGTGCTAAAAAAAAAAAAACAGTAAAGTTAGCCCATTTTTTCGCATAATGTGAAAGATGAAGTTATGCCGAGTAAATAGATAACTAGCATGTCACGTCGCAAGCTGATTGGCCGAAACTTCAAGCCGCAAGCCGATTGGCTGAAACTTCAAGCCGCAAGCTGATTGGCCGAAACTTCAAGCCGCAAGCCGACTGACCGAAACTTCAAGCCGATTGGCCGAAACTTCAAGCCGCAAGCCGATTGGCCGAAACTTCAAGCCACAAGCCGATTGGCCGAAAACTTCAAGCCGCAAGCTGATTGGCCGAAAACTTCAAGCCGCAAGCCGATTGGCCGAAACTTTAAGCAGCAAGCCGATTGGCCGAAACTCCAAGCCTCAAGCCGATTGGCCGAAACTTCAAGCCATAAGCCGATTGGCCGAAACTTCAAGCCGCAAGCCGATTGGCCGAACAAGTCGCAAGCCCATTGGCTGAATATCAAGTCGCAAGCCCATTGGCTGATCATCAAGTCGCCAAACATGTTTTTTTAGCAAAGACCCTAGAGAATACAATGGCGGTGGTTGCAACTTTGTATCTCGTGTGGTATTTGCGTATTAATTTTTCAAACAAGTTTTATTTTTTAAACAGTTTTGTGCTAAAAAAAGAAAACCAGTAAAGTTAGCCCATTTTTTTCGCATAATGTGAAAAATGAAGTTATGCCGAGTAAATAGATACCTAACATGTCACGTTGCAAGCTGACTGGCCGAACAAGCCGCAAGCCGATTGGCCGAAACTTCAATCTGCAAGCTGATTGGCCAAAACTTCAAGCCGCAAGCCGATAGGCCGAAACTTCAAGCCGCAAGCCGATTGGCCGAAACTTCAAGTCACAAGCTGATTGGCCGAAACTTCAAGCCGATTGGCTGAAACTTCAAGCCGCAATCCGATTGGCCGAAACTTTAAGCCGCATGCCGATTGGCCGAAAACTTCAAGTCGCAAGCCAATTGGCCGAAACTTCAAGTCGCAAGCCAATTGGCCGAAACTTCAAGCCGCAAGCCGATTACCCGAAACTTCAAGCCGCAAGCTGATTGGCTGAAACTCCAAGCCTCAAGCCGATTGGCCGAAACTTCAAGCCGTAAGCCGATTGGCCGAAACTTCAAGTCACAAGCCGATTGGCCGAAACTTCAAGCCGATTGGCTGAAACTTCAAGCCACAATCCGATTGACCAAAACTTTAAGCCGCAAGCCGATTGGCCGAAAACTTCAAGCCGCAAGCCGATTGGCCGAAAACTTTAAGTCGCAAGCCGATTGGCCGAAAACTTCAAGCCGCAATCCGATTGGCCGAAACTTTAAGCCGCAAGCCGATTGGCCGAAACTTCAAGCCGCAAGCCGATTGGCCGAAACTTCAAGCCGATTGGCTGAAACTTCAAGCAGCAAGCCGACTGACCAAAACTTCAAGCCGCAAGCCGATTGGCCGAAACTTCAAGCCGCGAGCAGATTACCCGAAACTTCAAGCCGCAAGCCGATTGGCCGAAACTTTAAGCCACAAGCCGATTGGCCGAAACTTTAAGCCGCAAGCCGATTGGCCGAAACTTCAAGCCGATTGGCTGAAACTTCAAGCCGCAAGCCGATTGGCCGAAACTTCAAGCCGCCAAACATATGTGTTTTTAGCAAAGACCCTAGAGACTACAATGGCGGTCGTTGCAACTTTGTATCTCGTGCGGTATTTGCGCATCAATTTTTCAAACAAGTTTTCTTTTTTAAACAGTTTTGTGCTAAAAAAAAAAAAACAGTAAAGTTAGCCCATTTTTTCGCATAATGTGAAAGATGAAGTTATGCCGAGCAAATAGATAACTAGCATGTCACGTCACAAGCTGATTGGCCGAACAAGTCGCAAGCTGATTGGCCGAACAAGTTGCAAGCCGATTGGCCAAAACTTCAAGCCGCAAGCCGATTGGCCGAAAACTTCAAGCCGCAAGCCGATTGGCCGAAACTTTTAGCCGCAAGCCGATTTGCCGAAACTTCAATCTGCAAGCTGATTGGCTGAAACTTCAAGTCGCAAGCCGATTGGCCGAAACTTCAAGCCGATTGGCTGAAACTTCAAGCCGCAAGCCGATTGGCCGAAACTTAAAGCCGCAAGCCGATTGGCCGAAACTTCAAGTCGCAAGCCGATTGGCCGAAACTTCAAGCCGCAAGCCGATTGGCTGAAACTTCAAGCCGCAAGCTGATTGGCCGAAACTTCAAGCCGCAAGCCCATTGGCCAAACAATTCGCAAGCCCATTGGCTGAATATCAAGTCGCAAGCCCATTGGCCAAAACTTCAAGTCGCAATTGGCTGATCAAGTCGCCAAACATATGTTTTTTTAGCAAAGATCCTAGAGAATACAATGGCGGTGGTTGCAACTTTGTATCTCGTGTGGTATTTGCGTATTAATTTTTCAAACAAGTTTTATTTTTTAAACAGTTTTGTGTTAAAAAAAGAAAACCAGTAAAGTTAGCCCATTTTTTTCGCATAATGTGAAAAATGAAGTTTTGCCGAGTAAATAGATACCTAACATGTCACGTTGCAAGCTGACTGGCCGAACAAGCCGCAAGCCGATTGGCCGAAACTTCAATCTGCAAGCTGATTGGCCAAAACTTCAAGCCGCAAGCCGATAGGCCGAAACTTCAAGCCGCAAGCCGATTGGCCGAAACTTCAAGTCACAAGCTGATTGGCCGAAACTTCAAGCCGATTGGCTGAAACTTCAAGCCGCAATCCGATTGGCCGAAACTTTAAGCCGCATGCCGATTGGCCGAAAACTTCAAGTCGCAAGCCAATTGGCCGAAACTTCAAGTCGCAAGCCAATTGGCCGAAACTTCAAGCCGCAAGCCGATTACCCGAAACTTCAAGCCGCAAGCTGATTGGCTGAAACTCCAAGCCTCAAGCCGATTGGCCGAAACTTCAAGCCGTAAGCCGATTGGCCGAAACTTCAAGTCACAAGCCGATTGGCCGAAACTTCAAGCCGATTGGCTGAAACTTCAAGCCACAATCCGATTGGCCAAAACTTTAAGCCGCAAGCCGATTGGCCGAAAACTTCAAGCCGCAAGCCGATTGGCCGAAAACTTTAAGTCGCAAGCCGATTGGCCGAAAACTTCAAGCCGCAATCCGATTGGCCGAAACTTTAAGCCGCAAGCCGATTGGCCGAAACTTCAAGCCGCAAGCCGATTGGCCGAAACTTCAAGCCGATTGGCTGAAACTTCAAGCAGCAAGCCGACTGACCAAAACTTCAAGCCGCAAGCCGATTGGCCGAAACTTCAAGCCGCGAGCAGATTACCCGAAACTTCAAGCCGCAAGCCGATTGGCCGAAACTTTAAGCCACAAGCCGATTGGCCGAAACTTTAAGCCGCAAGCCGATTGGCCGAAACTTCAAGCCGATTGGCTGAAACTTCAAGCCGCAAGCCGATTGGCCGAAACTTCAAGCCGCCAAACATATGTGTTTTTAGCAAAGACCCTAGAGAATACAATGGCGGTCGTTGCAACTTTGTATCTCGTGCGGTATTTGCGCATCAATTTTTCAAACAAGTTTTCTTTTTTAAACAGTTTTGTGCTAAAAAAAAAAAAACAGTAAAGTTAGCCCATTTTTTCGCATAATGTGAAAGATGAAGTTATGCCGAGTAAATAGATAACTAGCATGTCACGTCGCAAGCTGATTGGCCGAAACTTCAAGCCGCAAGCCGATTGGCCGAAACTTCAAGCCGCAAACCGTTTGGCCGAACAAGTCGCAAGCCCATTGGCTGAATATCAAGTCGCAAGCCCATTGGCTGATCATCAAGTCGCCAAACATGTTTTTTTAGCAAAGACCCTAGAGAATACAATGGCGGTGGTTGCAACTTTGTATCTCGTGTGGTATTTGCGTATTAATTTTTCAAACAAGTTTTATTTTTTAAACAGTTTTGTGCTAAAAAAAGAAAACCAGTAAAGTTAGCCCATTTTTTTCGCATAATGTGAAAAATGAAGTTATGCCGAGTAAATAGATACCTAACATGTCACGTTGCAAGCTGACTGGCCGAACAAGCCGCAAGCCGATTGGCCGAAACTTCAATCTGCAAGCTGATTGGCCAAAACTTCAAGCCGCAAGCCGATAGGCCGAAACTTCAAGCCGCAAGCCGATTGGCCGAAACTTCAAGTCACAAGCTGATTGGCCGAAACTTCAAGCCGATTGGCTGAAACTTCAAGCCGCAATCCGATTGGCCGAAACTTTAAGCCGCATGCCGATTGGCCGAAAACTTCAAGTCGCAAGCCAATTGGCCGAAACTTCAAGTCGCAAGCCAATTGGCCGAAACTTCAAGCCGCAAGCCGATTACCCGAAACTTCAAGCCGCAAGCTGATTGGCTGAAACTCCAAGCCTCAAGCCGATTGGCCGAAACTTCAAGCCGATTGGCTGAAACTTCAAGCCACAATCCGATTGACCAAAACTTTAAGCCGCAAGCCGATTGGCCGAAAACTTCAAGCCGCAAGCCGATTGGCCGAAAACTTTAAGTCGCAAGCCGATTGGCCGAAAACTTCAAGCCGCAATCCGATTGGCCGAAACTTTAAGCCGCAAGCCGATTGGCCGAAACTTCAAGCCGCAAGCCGATTGGCCGAAACTTCAAGCCGATTGGCTGAAACTTCAAGCAGCAAGCCGACTGACCAAAACTTCAAGCCGCAAGCCGATTGGCCGAAACTTCAAGCCGCGAGCAGATTACCCGAAACTTCAAGCCGCAAGCCGATTGGCCGAAACTTTAAGCCACAAGCCGATTGGCCGAAACTTTAAGCCGCAAGCCGATTGGCCGAAACTTCAAGCCGATTGGCTGAAACTTCAAGCCGCAAGCCGATTGGCCGAAACTTCAAGCCGCCAAACATATGTGTTTTTAGCAAAGACCCTAGAGACTACAATGGCGGTCGTTGCAACTTTGTATCTCGTGCGGTATTTGCGCATCAATTTTTCAAACAAGTTTTCTTTTTTAAACAGTTTTGTGCTAAAAAAAAAAAAACAGTAAAGTTAGCCCATTTTTTCGCATAATGTGAAAGATGAAGTTATGCCGAGCAAATAGATAACTAGCATGTCACGTCACAAGCTGATTGGCCGAACAAGTCGCAAGCTGATTGGCCGAACAAGTTGCAAGCCGATTGGCCAAAACTTCAAGCCGCAAGCCGATTGGCCGAAAACTTCAAGCCGCAAGCCGATTGGCCGAAACTTTTAGCCGCAAGCCGATTTGCCGAAACTTCAATCTGCAATCTGATTGGCTGAAACTTCAAGTCGCAAGCCGATTGGCCGAAACTTCAAGCCGATTGGCTGAAACTTCAAGCCGCAAGCCGATTGGCCGAAACTTAAAGCCGCAAGCCGATTGGCCGAAACTTCAAGTCGCAAGCCGATTGGCCGAAACTTCAAGCCGCAAGCCGATTGGCTGAAACTTCAAGCCGCAAGCCGATTGGCCGAAACTTCAAGCCGCAAGCCCATTGGCCAAACAATTCGCAAGCCCATTGGCTGAATATCAAGTCGCAAGCCCATTGGCCAAAACTTCAAGTCGCAATTGGCTGATCAAGTCGCCAAACATATGTTTTTTTAGCAAAGATCCTAGAGAATACAATGGCGGTGGTTGCAACTTTGTATCTCGTGTGGTATTTGCGTATTAATTTTTCAAACAAGTTTTATTTTTTAAACAGTTTTGTGTTAAAAAAAGAAAACCAGTAAAGTTAGCCCATTTTTTTCGCATAATGTGAAAAATGAAGTTTTGCCGAGTAAATAGATACCTAACATGTCACGTTGCAAGCTGACTGGCCGAACAAGCCGCAAGCCGATTGGCCGAAACTTCAATCTGCAAGCTGATTGGCCAAAACTTCAAGCCGCAAGCCGATAGGCCGAAACTTCAAGCCGCAAGCCGATTGGCCGAAACTTCAAGTCACAAGCTGATTGGCCGAAACTTCAAGCCGATTGGCTGAAACTTCAAGCCGCAATCCGATTGGCCGAAACTTTAAGCCGCATGCCGATTGGCCGAAAACTTCAAGTCGCAAGCCAATTGGCCGAAACTTCAAGTCGCAAGCCAATTGGCCGAAACTTCAAGCCGCAAGCCGATTACCCGAAACTTCAAGCCGCAAGCTGATTGGCTGAAACTCCAAGCCTCAAGCCGATTGGCCGAAACTTCAAGCCGTAAGCCGATTGGCCGAAACTTCAAGTCACAAGCCGATTGGCCGAAACTTCAAGCCGATTGGCTGAAACTTCAAGCCACAATCCGATTGGCCAAAACTTTAAGCCGCAAGCCGATTGGCCGAAAACTTCAAGCCGCAAGCCGATTGGCCGAAAACTTTAAGTCGCAAGCCGATTGGCCGAAAACTTCAAGCCGCAATCCGATTGGCCGAAACTTTAAGCCGCAAGCCGATTGGCCGAAACTTCAAGCCGCAAGCCGATTGGCCGAAACTTCAAGCCGATTGGCTGAAACTTCAAGCAGCAAGCCGACTGACCAAAACTTCAAGCCGCAAGCCGATTGGCCGAAACTTCAAGCCGCGAGCAGATTACCCGAAACTTCAAGCCGCAAGCCGATTGGCCGAAACTTTAAGCCACAAGCCGATTGGCCGAAACTTTAAGCCGCAAGCCGATTGGCCGAAACTTCAAGCCGATTGGCTGAAACTTCAAGCCGCAAGCCGATTGGCCGAAACTTCAAGCCGCCAAACATATGTGTTTTTAGCAAAGACCCTAGAGAATACAATGGCGGTCGTTGCAACTTTGTATCTCGTGCGGTATTTGCGCATCAATTTTTCAAACAAGTTTTCTTTTTTAAACAGTTTTGTGCTAAAAAAAAAAAAACAGTAAAGTTAGCCCATTTTTTCGCATAATGTGAAAGATGAAGTTATGCCGAGTAAATAGATAACTAGCATGTCACGTCGCAAGCTGATTGGCCGAAACTTCAAGCCGCAAGCCGATTGGCTGAAACTTCAAGCCGCAAGCTGATTGGCCGAAACTTCAAGCCGCAAGCCGACTGACCGAAACTTCAAGCCGATTGGCCGAAACTTCAAGCCGCAAGCCGATTGGCCGAAACTTCAAGCCACAAGCCGATTGGCCGAAAACTTCAAGCCGCAAGCTGATTGGCCGAAAACTTCAAGCCGCAAGCCGATTGGCCGAAACTTTAAGCAGCAAGCCGATTGGCCGAAACTCCAAGCCTCAAGCCGATTGGCCGAAACTTCAAGCCATAAGCCGATTGGCCGAAACTTCAAGCCGCAAGCCGATTGGCCGAACAAGTCGCAAGCCCATTGGCTGAATATCAAGTCGCAAGCCCATTGGCTGATCATCAAGTCGCCAAACATGTTTTTTTAGCAAAGACCCTAGAGAATACAATGGCGGTGGTTGCAACTTTGTATCTCGTGTGGTATTTGCGTATTAATTTTTCAAACAAGTTTTATTTTTTAAACAGTTTTGTGCTAAAAAAAGAAAACCAGTAAAGTTAGCCCATTTTTTTCGCATAATGTGAAAAATGAAGTTATGCCGAGTAAATAGATACCTAACATGTCACGTTGCAAGCTGACTGGCCGAACAAGCCGCAAGCCGATTGGCCGAAACTTCAATCTGCAAGCTGATTGGCCAAAACTTCAAGCCGCAAGCCGATAGGCCGAAACTTCAAGCCGCAAGCCGATTGGCCGAAACTTCAAGTCACAAGCTGATTGGCCGAAACTTCAAGCCGATTGGCTGAAACTTCAAGCCGCAATCCGATTGGCCGAAACTTTAAGCCGCATGCCGATTGGCCGAAAACTTCAAGTCGCAAGCCAATTGGCCGAAACTTCAAGTCGCAAGCCAATTGGCCGAAACTTCAAGCCGCAAGCCGATTACCCGAAACTTCAAGCCGCAAGCTGATTGGCTGAAACTCCAAGCCTCAAGCCGATTGGCCGAAACTTCAAGCCGTAAGCCGATTGGCCGAAACTTCAAGTCACAAGCCGATTGGCCGAAACTTCAAGCCGATTGGCTGAAACTTCAAGCCACAATCCGATTGACCAAAACTTTAAGCCGCAAGCCGATTGGCCGAAAACTTCAAGCCGCAAGCCGATTGGCCGAAAACTTTAAGTCGCAAGCCGATTGGCCGAAAACTTCAAGCCGCAATCCGATTGGCCGAAACTTTAAGCCGCAAGCCGATTGGCCGAAACTTCAAGCCGCAAGCCGATTGGCCGAAACTTCAAGCCGATTGGCTGAAACTTCAAGCAGCAAGCCGACTGACCAAAACTTCAAGCCGCAAGCCGATTGGCCGAAACTTCAAGCCGCGAGCAGATTACCCGAAACTTCAAGCCGCAAGCCGATTGGCCGAAACTTTAAGCCACAAGCCGATTGGCCGAAACTTTAAGCCGCAAGCCGATTGGCCGAAACTTCAAGCCGATTGGCTGAAACTTCAAGCCGCAAGCCGATTGGCCGAAACTTCAAGCCGCCAAACATATGTGTTTTTAGCAAAGACCCTAGAGACTACAATGGCGGTCGTTGCAACTTTGTATCTCGTGCGGTATTTGCGCATCAATTTTTCAAACAAGTTTTCTTTTTTAAACAGTTTTGTGCTAAAAAAAAAAAAACAGTAAAGTTAGCCCATTTTTTCGCATAATGTGAAAGATGAAGTTATGCCGAGCAAATAGATAACTAGCATGTCACGTCACAAGCTGATTGGCCGAACAAGTCGCAAGCTGATTGGCCGAACAAGTTGCAAGCCGATTGGCCAAAACTTCAAGCCGCAAGCCGATTGGCCGAAAACTTCAAGCCGCAAGCCGATTGGCCGAAACTTTTAGCCGCAAGCCGATTTGCCGAAACTTCAATCTGCAAGCTGATTGGCTGAAACTTCAAGTCGCAAGCCGATTGGCCGAAACTTCAAGCCGATTGGCTGAAACTTCAAGCCGCAAGCCGATTGGCCGAAACTTAAAGCCGCAAGCCGATTGGCCGAAACTTCAAGTCGCAAGCCGATTGGCCGAAACTTCAAGCCGCAAGCCGATTGGCTGAAACTTCAAGCCGCAAGCCGATTGGCCGAAACTTCAAGCCGCAAGCCCATTGGCCAAACAATTCGCAAGCCCATTGGCTGAATATCAAGTCGCAAGCCCATTGGCCAAAACTTCAAGTCGCAATTGGCTGATCAAGTCGCCAAACATATGTTTTTTTAGCAAAGATCCTAGAGAATACAATGGCGGTGGTTGCAACTTTGTATCTCGTGTGGTATTTGCGTATTAATTTTTCAAACAAGTTTTATTTTTTAAACAGTTTTGTGTTAAAAAAAGAAAACCAGTAAAGTTAGCCCATTTTTTTCGCATAATGTGAAAAATGAAGTTTTGCCGAGTAAATAGATACCTAACATGTCACGTTGCAAGCTGACTGGCCGAACAAGCCGCAAGCCGATTGGCCGAAACTTCAATCTGCAAGCTGATTGGCCAAAACTTCAAGCCGCAAGCCGATAGGCCGAAACTTCAAGCCGCAAGCCGATTGGCCGAAACTTCAAGTCACAAGCTGATTGGCCGAAACTTCAAGCCGATTGGCTGAAACTTCAAGCCGCAATCCGATTGGCCGAAACTTTAAGCCGCATGCCGATTGGCCGAAAACTTCAAGTCGCAAGCCAATTGGCCGAAACTTCAAGTCGCAAGCCAATTGGCCGAAACTTCAAGCCGCAAGCCGATTACCCGAAACTTCAAGCCGCAAGCTGATTGGCTGAAACTCCAAGCCTCAAGCCGATTGGCCGAAACTTCAAGCCGTAAGCCGATTGGCCGAAACTTCAAGTCACAAGCCGATTGGCCGAAACTTCAAGCCGATTGGCTGAAACTTCAAGCCACAATCCGATTGGCCAAAACTTTAAGCCGCAAGCCGATTGGCCGAAAACTTCAAGCCGCAAGCCGATTGGCCGAAAACTTTAAGTCGCAAGCCGATTGGCCGAAAACTTCAAGCCGCAATCCGATTGGCCGAAACTTTAAGCCGCAAGCCGATTGGCCGAAACTTCAAGCCGCAAGCCGATTGGCCGAAACTTCAAGCCGATTGGCTGAAACTTCAAGCAGCAAGCCGACTGACCAAAACTTCAAGCCGCAAGCCGATTGGCCGAAACTTCAAGCCGCGAGCAGATTACCCGAAACTTCAAGCCGCAAGCCGATTGGCCGAAACTTTAAGCCACAAGCCGATTGGCCGAAACTTCAAGCCGCGAGCAGATTACCCGAAACTTCAAGCCGCAAGCCGATTGGCCGAAACTTTAAGCCACAAGCCGATTGGCCGAAACTTTAAGCCGCAAGCCGATTGGCCGAAACTTCAAGCCGATTGGCTGAAACTTCAAGCCGCAAGCCGATTGGCCGAAACTTCAAGCCGCCAAACATATGTGTTTTTAGCAAAGACCCTAGAGAATACAATGGCGGTCGTTGCAACTTTGTATCTCGTGCGGTATTTGCGCATCAATTTTTCAAACAAGTTTTCTTTTTTAAACAGTTTTGTGCTAAAAAAAAAAAAACAGTAAAGTTAGCCCATTTTTTCGCATAATGTGAAAGATGAAGTTATGCCGAGTAAATAGATAACTAGCATGTCACGTCGCAAGCTGATTGGCCGAAACTTCAAGCCGCAAGCCGATTGGCTGAAACTTCAAGCCGCAAGCTGATTGGCCGAAACTTCAAGCCGCAAGCCGACTGACCGAAACTTCAAGCCGATTGGCCGAAACTTCAAGCCGCAAGCCGATTGGCCGAAACTTCAAGCCACAAGCCGATTGGCCGAAAACTTCAAGCCGCAAGCTGATTGGCCGAAAACTTCAAGCCGCAAGCCGATTGGCCGAAACTTTAAGCAGCAAGCCGATTGGCCGAAACTCCAAGCCTCAAGCCGATTGGCCGAAACTTCAAGCCATAAGCCGATTGGCCGAAACTTCAAGCCGCAAGCCGATTGGCCGAACAAGTCGCAAGCCCATTGGCTGAATATCAAGTCGCAAGCCCATTGGCTGATCATCAAGTCGCCAAACATGTTTTTTTAGCAAAGACCCTAGAGAATACAATGGCGGTGGTTGCAACTTTGTATCTCGTGTGGTATTTGCGTATTAATTTTTCAAACAAGTTTTATTTTTTAAACAGTTTTGTGCTAAAAAAAGAAAACCAGTAAAGTTAGCCCATTTTTTTCGCATAATGTGAAAAATGAAGTTATGCCGAGTAAATAGATACCTAACATGTCACGTTGCAAGCTGACTGGCCGAACAAGCCGCAAGCCGATTGGCCGAAACTTCAATCTGCAAGCTGATTGGCCAAAACTTCAAGCCGCAAGCCGATAGGCCGAAACTTCAAGCCGCAAGCCGATTGGCCGAAACTTCAAGTCACAAGCTGATTGGCCGAAACTTCAAGCCGATTGGCTGAAACTTCAAGCCGCAATCCGATTGGCCGAAACTTTAAGCCGCATGCCGATTGGCCGAAAACTTCAAGTCGCAAGCCAATTGGCCGAAACTTCAAGTCGCAAGCCAATTGGCCGAAACTTCAAGCCGCAAGCCGATTACCCGAAACTTCAAGCCGCAAGCTGATTGGCTGAAACTCCAAGCCTCAAGCCGATTGGCCGAAACTTCAAGCCGTAAGCCGATTGGCCGAAACTTCAAGTCACAAGCCGATTGGCCGAAACTTCAAGCCGATTGGCTGAAACTTCAAGCCACAATCCGATTGACCAAAACTTTAAGCCGCAAGCCGATTGGCCGAAAACTTCAAGCCGCAAGCCGATTGGCCGAAAACTTTAAGTCGCAAGCCGATTGGCCGAAAACTTCAAGCCGCAATCCGATTGGCCGAAACTTTAAGCCGCAAGCCGATTGGCCGAAACTTCAAGCCGCAAGCCGATTGGCCGAAACTTCAAGCCGATTGGCTGAAACTTCAAGCAGCAAGCCGACTGACCAAAACTTCAAGCCGCAAGCCGATTGGCCGAAACTTCAAGCCGCGAGCAGATTACCCGAAACTTCAAGCCGCAAGCCGATTGGCCGAAACTTTAAGCCACAAGCCGATTGGCCGAAACTTTAAGCCGCAAGCCGATTGGCCGAAACTTCAAGCCGATTGGCTGAAACTTCAAGCCGCAAGCCGATTGGCCGAAACTTCAAGCCGCCAAACATATGTGTTTTTAGCAAAGACCCTAGAGACTACAATGGCGGTCGTTGCAACTTTGTATCTCGTGCGGTATTTGCGCATCAATTTTTCAAACAAGTTTTCTTTTTTAAACAGTTTTGTGCTAAAAAAAAAAAAACAGTAAAGTTAGCCCATTTTTTCGCATAATGTGAAAGATGAAGTTATGCCGAGCAAATAGATAACTAGCATGTCACGTCACAAGCTGATTGGCCGAACAAGTCGCAAGCTGATTGGCCGAACAAGTTGCAAGCCGATTGGCCAAAACTTCAAGCCGCAAGCCGATTGGCCGAAAACTTCAAGCCGCAAGCCGATTGGCCGAAACTTTTAGCCGCAAGCCGATTTGCCGAAACTTCAATCTGCAAGCTGATTGGCTGAAACTTCAAGTCGCAAGCCGATTGGCCGAAACTTCAAGCCGATTGGCTGAAACTTCAAGCCGCAAGCCGATTGGCCGAAACTTAAAGCCGCAAGCCGATTGGCCGAAACTTCAAGTCGCAAGCCGATTGGCCGAAACTTCAAGCCGCAAGCCGATTGGCTGAAACTTCAAGCCGCAAGCCGATTGGCCGAAACTTCAAGCCGCAAGCCCATTGGCCAAACAATTCGCAAGCCCATTGGCTGAATATCAAGTCGCAAGCCCATTGGCCAAAACTTCAAGTCGCAATTGGCTGATCAAGTCGCCAAACATATGTTTTTTTAGCAAAGATCCTAGAGAATACAATGGCGGTGGTTGCAACTTTGTATCTCGTGTGGTATTTGCGTATTAATTTTTCAAACAAGTTTTATTTTTTAAACAGTTTTGTGTTAAAAAAAGAAAACCAGTAAAGTTAGCCCATTTTTTTCGCATAATGTGAAAAATGAAGTTTTGCCGAGTAAATAGATACCTAACATGTCACGTTGCAAGCTGACTGGCCGAACAAGCCGCAAGCCGATTGGCCGAAACTTCAATCTGCAAGCTGATTGGCCAAAACTTCAAGCCGCAAGCCGATAGGCCGAAACTTCAAGCCGCAAGCCGATTGGCCGAAACTTCAAGTCACAAGCTGATTGGCCGAAACTTCAAGCCGATTGGCTGAAACTTCAAGCCGCAATCCGATTGGCCGAAACTTTAAGCCGCATGCCGATTGGCCGAAAACTTCAAGTCGCAAGCCAATTGGCCGAAACTTCAAGTCGCAAGCCAATTGGCCGAAACTTCAAGCCGCAAGCCGATTACCCGAAACTTCAAGCCGCAAGCTGATTGGCTGAAACTCCAAGCCTCAAGCCGATTGGCCGAAACTTCAAGCCGTAAGCCGATTGGCCGAAACTTCAAGTCACAAGCCGATTGGCCGAAACTTCAAGCCGATTGGCTGAAACTTCAAGCCACAATCCGATTGGCCAAAACTTTAAGCCGCAAGCCGATTGGCCGAAAACTTCAAGCCGCAAGCCGATTGGCCGAAAACTTTAAGTCGCAAGCCGATTGGCCGAAAACTTCAAGCCGCAATCCGATTGGCCGAAACTTTAAGCCGCAAGCCGATTGGCCGAAACTTCAAGCCGCAAGCCGATTGGCCGAAACTTCAAGCCGATTGGCTGAAACTTCAAGCAGCAAGCCGACTGACCAAAACTTCAAGCCGCAAGCCGATTGGCCGAAACTTCAAGCCGCGAGCAGATTACCCGAAACTTCAAGCCGCAAGCCGATTGGCCGAAACTTTAAGCCACAAGCCGATTGGCCGAAACTTTAAGCCGCAAGCCGATTGGCCGAAACTTCAAGCCGATTGGCTGAAACTTCAAGCCGCAAGCCGATTGGCCGAAACTTCAAGCCGCCAAACATATGTGTTTTTAGCAAAGACCCTAGAGAATACAATGGCGGTCGTTGCAACTTTGTATCTCGTGCGGTATTTGCGCATCAATTTTTCAAACAAGTTTTCTTTTTTAAACAGTTTTGTGCTAAAAAAAAAAAAACAGTAAAGTTAGCCCATTTTTTCGCATAATGTGAAAGATGAAGTTATGCCGAGCAAATAGATAACTAGCATGTCACGTCACAAGCTGATTGGCCGAACAAGTCGCAAGCCGATTGGCCGAAACTTCAAGCCGCAAGCCCATTGGCCAAACAATTCGCAAGCCCATTGGCTGAATATCAAGTCGCAAGCCCATTGGCCAAAACTTCAAGTCGCAATTGGCTGATCAAGTCGCCAAACATATGTTTTTTTAGCAAAGATCCTAGAGAATACAATGGCGGTCGTTGCAACTTTGTATCTCGTGCGGTATTTGCGCATCAATTTTTCAAGCAACTTTTCTTTTTTAAACAGTTTTGTGCTAGAAAAAAAAAAAATCAGTAAAGTTAGCCCATTTTTTCGCATAATGTGAAAGATGAAGTTATGCCGAGTAAATAGATAACTAGCATGTCACGTCGCAAGCTGATTGGCCGAAACTTCAAGCCGCAAGCCGACTGACCGAAACTTCAAGCCGATTGGCCGAAACTTCAAGCCGCAAGCCGATTGGCCGAAACTTCAAGCCACAAGCCGATTGGCCGAAAACTTCAAGCCGCAAGCTGATTGGCCGAAAACCTCAAGCCGCAAGCCGATTGGCTGAAACTCCAAGCCGATTGGCCGAAACTTCAAGCCGCAAGCCGATTGGCCGAACAAGTCGCAAGCCCATTGGCTGAATATCAAGTCGCAAGCCCATTGGCTGATCATCAAGTTGCCAAACATTTTTTTTTAGCAAAGACCCTAGAGAATACAATTTCGGTGGTTGCAACTTTGTATCTTGTGTGGTATTTGCGTATTAATTTTTCAAACAAGTTTTATTTTTTAAACAGTTTTGTGCTAAAAAAAGAAAACCAGTAAAGTTAGCCCATTTTTTCGCATAATGTGAAAGATGAAGTTATGCCGAGTAAATAGATACCTAACATGTCACGTTGCAAGCTGACTGGCCGAACAAGTCGCAAGCCGATTGGCCAAAACTTCAAGTAGCAAGCCAATTGGCCGAAACTTCAAGCCGCAAGCCGATTGGCTGAAACTTTAAGCCGCAAGCCGATTGGCCGAAAACTTCAAGCCGCAAGCCGATTGGCCGAAAACTTCAAGCCGCAAGCCGATTGGCCGAAACTTCAAGCCATAAGCCGATTGGCCGAAACTTCAAGCCGCAAGCCGTTTGGCCAAACAAGTCGCAAGCCCATTGGCTGAATATCAAGTCGCAAGCCCGTTGGCTGATCATCAAGTCGCCAAACATGTTTTTTTAGCAAAGACCCTAGAGAATACAATGGCGGTGGTTGCAACTTTGTATCTCGTGTGGTATTTGCGTATTAGTTTTTCAAACAAGTTTTATTTTTTAAACAGTTTTGTGCTAAAAAAAGAAAACCAGTAAAGTTAGCCCATTTTTTTCGCATAATGTGAAAAATGAAGTTATGCCGAGTAAATAGATACCTAACATCGCAAGCCGATTGGCCAAAACTTCAAGTCGCAAGCCAATTGGCCGAAACTTCAAGCTGCAAGCCGATTGGCCAAAACTTCAAGCCGCAAGCCGATTGGCCGAAACTTCAATCTGGAAGCTGATTGGCCGAAACTTCAAGCCGCAAGCCGATTGGCCGAAACTTCAAGTCACAAGCTGATTGGCCGAAACTTCAAGCCGATTGACTGAAACTTCAAGCCGCAATCCGATTGGCCGAAACTTTAAGCCGCATGCCGATTGGCCGACAAACTTCAAGCCGCAATCCGATTGACCGAAACTTTAAGCCGCAAGCCGATTGGCCGAAACTTTAAGCCGCAAGCCGATTGGCCGAAACTTTAAGCCGCAAGCCGATTGGCCAAAACTTCAAGAAGCGAGTCGATTTCCCGAAACTTCAAGCCGCAAGCCGATTGGCCGAAACTTCAAGTCGCAAGTCGATTGGCCGAAACTTCAAGTCTCAAGCCGATTGGTCGAAACTTCAAGCCATAAGTCGATTGGCCGAAACTTCAAGCCGCAAGCCGTTTGGCCGAACAAGTCGCAAGCCCATTGGCTGAATATCAAGTCGCAAGCCCATTGGCTGATCATCAAGTCGCCAAACATGTTTTTTTAGCAAAGACCCTAGAGATTACAATGGCGGTGGTTGCAACTTTGTATCTCGTGTGGTATTTGCGTATTAATTTTTCAAACAAGTTTTATTTTTTAAACAGTTTTGTGCTAAAAAAAGAAAACCAGTAAAGTTAGCCCATTTTTTTCGCATAATGTGAAAAATGAAGTTATGCCGAGTAAATAGATACCTAACATGTCACGTTGCAAGCTGACTGGCCGAACAAGTCGCAAGCCGATTGGCTGAAACTTCAAGCCGCAATCCGATTGGCCGAAACTTTAAGCCGCATGCCGATTGGCCGAAACTTTTAGCCGCAAGCCGATTGGCCGAAACTTCAATCTGCAAGCTGATTGGCTGAAACTCCAAGCCTCAAGCCGATTGGCCGAAACTTAAAGCCACAAGCCGATTGGCCGAAACTTCAAGTCGCAAGTCGATTGGCCGACACTTCAAGTCTCAAGCCAATTGGTCGAAACTTTAAGCCGCAAGCCGATTGGCCGAAACTTCAAGTCGCAAGCCGATTGGCCGAAACTTCAAGCCGATTGGCTGAAACTTCAAGTCGCAAGTCGATTGGCCGAAACTTCAGGTCGCAAGCCGATTGGCCGAAACTTTAAGCCGCAAGCCGATTGGCCGAAACTTTAAGCAGCAAGCCGATTGGCCGAAACTTCAAGTCGCAAGCCCATTGGCCGAAACTTCAAGCTGATTGGCTGAAACTTCAAGCCGCAAGCTGATTGGCCAAAACTTCAAGCCGCCATTGGCTGATCAAGTCGCCAAACATATGTGTTTTTAGCAAAGACCCTAGAGAATACAATGGCGGTCGTTGCAACTTTGTATCTCGTGCGGTATTTGCGCATCAATTTTTCAAACAAGTTTTCTTTTTTAAACAGTTTTGTGCTAAAAAAAAAAAAACAGTAAAGTTAGCCCATTTTTTCGCATAATGTGAAAGATGAAGTTATGCCGAGCAAATAGATAACTAGCATGTCACGTCGCAAGCTGATTGGCCGAACAAGTCGCAAGCTGATTGGCCGAACAAGTTGCAAGCCGATTGGCCAAAACTTCAAGCCGCAAGCCGATTGGCCGAAAACTTCAAGCCGCAAGCCGATTGGCCGAAACTTTAAGCCGCAAGCCGATTTGCCGAAACTTCAATCTGCAAGCTGATTGGCTGAAACTTCAAGTCGCAAGCCGATTGGCCGAAACTTCAAGCCGATTGGCTGAAACTTCAAGCCGCAAGCCGATTGGCCGAAAACTTCAAGCCGCAAGCCGATTGGCCGAAACTTTAAGCCGCAAGCCGATTTGCCGAAACTTCAATCTGCAAGCTGATTGGCTGAAACTTCAAGTCGCAAGCCGATTGGCCGAAACTTCAAGCCGATTGGCTGAAACTTCAAGCCGCAAGCCGATTGGCCGAAACTTCAAGTCTCAAGCCGATTGGTCGAAACTTCAAGCCATAAGTCGATTGGCCGAAACTTCAAGCCGCAAGCCGTTTGGCCGAACAAGTCGCAAGCCCATTGGCTGAATATCAAGTCGCAAGCCCATTGGCTGATCATCAAGTCGCCAAACATGTTTTTTTAGCAAAGACCCTAGAGAATACAATGGCGGTGGTTGCAACTTTGTATCTCGTGTGGTATTTGCGTATTAATTTTTCAAACAAGTTTTATTTTTTAAACAGTTTTGTGCTAAAAAAAGAAAACCAGTAAAGTTAGCCCATTTTTTTCGCATAATGTGAAAAATGATGTTATGCCGAGTAAATAGATACCTAACATGTCACGTTGCAAGCTGACTGGCCGAACAAGTCGCAAGCCGATTGGCTGAAACTTTAAGCCGCAATCCGATTGGCCGAAACTTTAAGCCGCATGCCGATTGGACGAAACTTTTAGCCGCAAGCCGATTGGCCGAAACTTCAATCTGCAAGCTGATTGGCTGAAACTCCAAGCCTCACGCCGATTGGCCGAAACTTAAAGCCGCAAGCCGATTGGCCGAAACTTCAAGTCGCAAGTCGATTGGCCGACACTTCAAGTCTCAAGCCAATTGGTCGAAACTTTAAGCCGCAAGCCGATTGGCCGAAACTTCAAGTCGCAAGCCGATTGGCCGAAACTTCAAGCCGATTGGCTGAAACTTCAAGTCGCAAGTCGATTGGCCGAAACTTCAGGTCGCAAGCCGATTGGCCGAAACTTTAAGCCGCAAGCCGATTGGCCGAAACTTCAAGCTGATTGGCTGAAACTTCAAGCCGCAAGCTGATTGGCCAAAACTTCAAGCCGCCATTGGCTGATCAAGTCGCCAAACATATGTGTTTTTAGCAAAGACCCTAGAGAATACAATGGCGGTCGTTGCAACTTTGTATCTCGTGCGGTATTTGCGCATCAATTTTTCAAACAAGTTTTCTTTTTTAAACAGTTTTGTGCTAAAAAAAAAAAAACAGTAAAGTTAGCCCATTTTTTCGCATAATGTGAAAGATGAAGTTATGCCGAGCAAATAGATAACTAGCATGTCACGTCGCAAGCTGATTGGCCGAACAAGTCGCAAGCTGATTGGCCGAACAAGTTGCAAGCCGATTGGCCAAAACTTCAAGCCGCAAGCCGATTGGCCGAAAACTTCAAGCCGCAAGCCGATTGGCCGAAACTTTAAGCCGCAAGCCGATTTGCCGAAACTTCAATCTGCAAGCTGATTGGCTGAAACTTCAAGTCGCAAGCCGATTGGCCGAAACTTCAAGCCGATTGGCTGAAACTTCAAGCCGCAAGCCGATTGGCCGAAAACTTCAAGCCGCAAGCCGATTGGCCGAAACTTTAAGCCGCAAGCCGATTTGCCGAAACTTCAATCTGCAAGCTGATTGGCTGAAACTTCAAGTCGCAAGCCGATTGGCCGAAACTTCAAGCCGATTGGCTGAAACTTCAAGCCGCAAGCCGATTGGCCGAAACTTAAAGCCGCAAGCCGATTGGCCGAAACTTCAAGTCGCAAGCCGATTGGCCGAAACTTCAAGCCGCAAGCCGATTGGCTGAAACTTCAAGCCGCAAGCCGATTGGCCGAAACTTCAAGTCGCAAGTCGATTGGCCGACACTTCAAGTCTCAAGCCAATTGGTCGAAACTTTAAGCCGCAAGCCGATTGGCCAAAACTTCAAGTCGCAAGCCGATTGGCCGAAACTTCAAGCCGATTGGCTGAAACTTCAAGTCGCAAGTCGATTGGCCGAAACTTCAGGTCGCAAGCCGATTGGCCGAAACTTTAAGCCGCAAGCCGATTGGCCGAAACTTTAAGCAGGAAGCCGATTGGCCGAAACTTCAAGTCGCAAGCCGATTGGCCGAAACTTCAAGCTGATTGGCTGAAACTTCAAGCCGCAAGCTGATTGGCCAAAACTTCAAGCCGCCATTGGCTGATCAAGTCGCCAAACATATGTGTTTTTAGCAAAGACCCTAGAGAATACAATGGCGGTCGTTGCAACTTTGTATCTCGTGCGGTATTTGCGCATCAATTTTTCAAACAAGTTTTCTTTTTTAAACAGTTTTGTGCTAAAAAAAAAAAACAGTAAAGTTAGCCCATTTTTTCGCATAATGTGAAAGATGAAGTTATGCCGAGCAAATAGATAACTAGCATGTCACGTCGCAAGCTGATTGGCCGAACAAGTCGCAAGCTGATTGGCCGAACAAGTTGCAAGCCGATTGGCCAAAACTTCAAGCCGCAAGCCGATTGGCCGAAAACTTCAAGCCGCAAGCCGATTGGCCGAAACTTTAAGCCGCAAGCCGATTTGCCGAAACTTCAATCTGCAAGCTGATTGGCTGAAACTTCAAGTCGCAAGCCGATTGGCCGAAACTTCAAGCCGATTGGCTGAAACTTCAAGCCGCAAGCCGATTGGCCGAAAACTTCAAGCCGCAAGCCGATTGGCCGAAACTTTAAGCCGCAAGCCGATTTGCCGAAACTTCAATCTGCAAGCTGATTGGCTGAAACTTCAAGTCGCAAGCCGATTGGCCGAAACTTCAAGCCGATTGGCTGAAACTTCAAGCCGCAAGCCGATTGGCCGAAACTTAAAGCCGCAAGCCGATTGGCCGAAACTTCAAGTCGCAAGCCGATTGGCCGAAACTTCAAGCCGCAAGCCGATTGGCTGAAACTTCAAGCCGCAAGCCGATTGGCCGAAACTTCAAGCTGCAAGCCCATTGGCCAAACAATTCGCAAGCCCATTGGCCGAACATCAAGTCGCAAGCCCATTGGCTGAATATCAAGTCGCAAGCCCATTGGCCAAAACTTCAAGTCGCAATTGGCTGATCAAGTCGCCAAACATATGTTTTTTTTAGCAAAGATCCTAGAGAATACAATGCAGGTCGTTGCAACTTTGTATCTCGTGCGGTATTTGCGCATCAATTTTTCAAACAACTTTTCTTTTTTAAACAGTTTTGTGCTAAAAAAAACAAAAAACAGTAAAGTTAGCCCATTTTTTCGCATAATGTGAAAGATGAAGTTATGCCGAGCAAATAGATAACTAGCATGTCACGTCGCAAGCTGATTGGCCGAAACTTCAAGCCGCAAGCCGACTGACCGAAACTTCAAGCCGATTGGCCGAAACTTCAAGCCGCAAGCCGATTGGCCGAAACTTCAAGCCACAACCCGATTGGCCGAAAACTTCAAGCCGCAAGCTGATTGGCCGAAAACTTCAAGCCGCAAGCCGATTGGCCGAAACTTTAAGCAGCAAGCCGATTGGCCGAAACTCCAAGCCTCAAGCCGATTGGCCGAAACTTCAAGCCATAAGCCGATTGGCCGAAACTTCAAGCCGCAAGCCGATTGGCCGAACAAGTCGCAAGCCCATTGGCTGAATATCAAGTCGCAAGCCCATTGGCTGATCATCAAGTCGCCAAACATGTTTTTTTAGCAAAGACCCTAGAGAATACAATGGCGGTGGTTGCAACTTTGTATCTCGTGTGGTATTTGCGTATTAATTTTTCAAACAAGTTTTTTTTTTTAAACAGTTTTGTGCTAAAAAAGGAAACCATTAAAGTTAGCCCATTTTTTTCGCATAATGTGAAAGATGAAGTTATGCCGAGTAAATAGATACCTAACATGTCACGTTGCAAGCTGACTGGCCGAACAAGTCACAAGCCGATTGGTCAAAACTTCAAGTCGCAAGCCGATTGGCTGAAACTTCAAGCCGCAATCCGATTGGCCGAAACTTTAAGCCGCAAGCCGATTGGCCGAAACTTCAATCTGCAAGCCGATTGGCCAAAACTTCAAGCCGCAAGCCGATTGGCCGAAACTTCAAGTCGCAAGTCGATTGGCCGACACTTCAAGTCTCAAGCCGATTGGTCGAAACTTTAAGCCGCAAGCCGATTGGCCGAAACTTCAAGTCGCAAGCCGATTGGCCGAAACTTCAAGCCGATTGGCTGAAACTTCAAGTCGCAAGTCGATTGGCCGAAACTTCAAGTCGCAAGCCGATTGGCCGAAACTTTAAGCAGCAAGCCGATTGGCCGAAACTTTAAGCAGCAAGCCGATTGGCCGAAACTTCAAGTCGCAAGCCGATTGGCCGAAACTTCAAGTCACAAGCCGATTGGCCGAAACTTCAAGCCGATTGGCTGAAACTTCAAGCCGCAATCCGATTGGCCGAAACTTTAAGCCGCAAGCCGATTGGCCGAAACTTCAATCTGCAAGCTGATTGGCTGAAACTCCAAGCCTCAAGACGATTGGCCGAAACTTCAAGCCGTAAGCCGATTGGCCGAAACTTCAAGTCGCAAGTCGATTGGCCGACACTTCAAGTCTCAAGCCGATTGGTCGAAACTTTAAGCCGCAAGCCGATTGGCCGAAACTTCAAGCCGATTGGCTGAAACTTCAAGTCGCAAGTCGATTGGCCGAAACTTCAAGTCGCAAGCCGATTGGCCGAAACTTTAAGCCGCAAGCCGATTGGCCGAAACTTTAAGCAGCAAGCCGATTGGCCGAAACTTCAAGTCGCAAGCCGATTGGCCGAAACTTCAAGCTGATTGGCTGAAACTTCAAGCCGCAAGCTGATTGGCCAAAACTTCAAGCCGCCATTGGCTGATCAAGTCGCCAAACATATGTGTTTTTAGCAAAGACCCTAGAGAATACAATGGCGGTCGTTGCAACTTTGTATCTCGTGCGGTATTTGCGCATCAATTTTTCAAACAAGTTTTCTTTTTTAAACAGTTTTGTGCTAAAAAAAAAAAAAAACAGTAAAGTTAGCCCATTTTTTCGCATAATGTGAAAGATGAAGTTATGCCGAGCAAATAGATAACTAGCATGTCACGTCGCAAGCTGATTGGCCGAACAAGTCGCAAGCTGATTGGCCGAACAAGTTGCAAGCCGATTGGCCAAAACTTCAAGCCGCAAGCCGATTGGCCAAAAACTTCATGCCGCAAGCCGATTGGCCGAAACTTTAAGCCGCAAGCCGATTTGCCGAAACTTCAATCTGCAAGCTGATTGGCTGAAACTTCAAGTCGCAAGCCGATTGGCCGAAACTTCAAGCCGATTGGCTGAAACTTCAAGCCGCAAGCCGATTGGCCGAAAACTTCAAGCCGCAAGCCGATTGGCTGAAACTTTAAGCCGCAATCCGATTTGCCGAAACTTCAATCTGCAAGCTGATTGGCTGAAACTTCAAGTCGCAAGCCGATTGGCTGAAACTTTAAGCCGCAAGCCGATTGGCCGAAACTTCAAGCCGATTGGCTGAAACTTCAAGCCGCAATCTGATTGGCCGAAACTTCAATCTGAAAGCTGATTGGCTGAAACTCCAAGCCTCAAGCCGATTGGCCGAAACTTCAAGCCGTAAGCCGATTGGCCGAAACTTCAAGTCGCATGCCGATTGGCCAAAACTTCAAGCCGCAAGCCGATTGGCCGAAACTTCAAGTCGCAAGTCGATTGGCCGACACTTCAAGTCTCAAGCCGATTGGTCGAAACTTTAAGCCGCAAGCCGATTGGCCGAAACTTCAAGTCGCAAGCCGATTGGCCGAAACTTCAAGCCGATTGGCTGAAACTTCAAGTCGCAAGTCGATTGGCCGAAACTTCAAGTCGCAAGCCGATTGGCCGAAACTTTAAGCCGCAAGCCGATTGGCCGAAACTTTAAGCAGCAAGCCGATTGGCCGAAACTTCAAGTCGCAAGCCCATTGGCCGAAACTTCAAGCTGATTGGCTGAAACTTCAAGCCGCAAGCTGATTGGCCAAAACTTCAAGCCGCCATTGGCTGATCAAGTCGCCAAACATATGTGTTTTTAGCAAAGACCCTAGAGAATACAATGGCGGTCGTTGCAACTTTGTATCTCGTGCGGTATTTGCGCATCAATTTTTCAAACAAGTTTTCTTTTTTAAACAGTTTTGTGCTAAAAAAAAAAAAACAGTAAAGTTAGCCCATTTTTTCGCATAATATGAAAGATGAAGTTATGCCGAGCAAATAGATAACTAGCATGTCACGTCGCAAGCTGATTGGCCGAACAAGTCGCAAGCTGATTGGCCGAACAAGTTGCAAGCCGATTGGCCAAAACTTCAAGTCGCAAGCCGATTGGCCGAAACTTCAAGCCGATTGGCTGAAACTTCAAGCCGCAAGCCGATTGGCCGAAAACTTCAAGCCGCAAGCCGATTGGCTGAAACTTTAAGCCGCAAGCCGATTTGCCGAAACTTCAATCTGCAAGCTGATTGGCTGAAACTTCAAGTCGCAAGCCGATTGGCCGAAACTTCAAGCCGATTGGCTGAAACTTCAAGCCGCAATCCGATTGGCCGAAACTTTAAGCCGCAAGCCGATTGGCCGAAACTTCAATCTGCAAGCTGATTGGCTGAAACTCCAAGCCTCAAGCCGATTGGCCGAAACTTCAAGCCGTAAGCCGATTGGCCGAAACTTCAAGTCACAAGTCGATTGGCCGACACTTCAAGTCTCAAGCCGATTGGTCGAAACTTTAAGCCGCAAGCCGATTGGCCGAAACTTCAAGTCGCAAGCCGATTGGCCGAAACTTCAAGCCGATTGGCTGAAACTTCAAGTCGCAAGTTGATTGGCCGAAACTTCAAGTCGCATGCCAATTGGCCGAAACTTTAAGCCGCAAGCCGATTGGCCGAAACTTTAAGCAGCAAGCCGATTGGCCGAAACTTCAAGTCGCAAGCCGATTGGCCGAAACTTCAAGCCGTAAGCCGATTGGCCGAAACTTCAAGTCGCAAGTCGATTGGCCGACACTTCAAGTCTCAAGCCGATTGGTCGAAACTTTAAGCCGCAAGCCGATTGGCCGAAACTTCAAGTCGCAAGCCGATTGGCCGAAACTTCAAGCCGATTGGCTGAAACTTCAAGTCGCAAGTCGATTGGCCGAAACTTCAAGTCGCAAGCCGATTGGCCGAAACTTTAAGCCGCAAGCCGATTGGCCGAAACTTTAAGCAGCAAGCCGATTGGCCGAAACTTCAAGTCACAAGCCGATTGGCCGAAACTTCAAGCCGATTGGTTGAAACTTCAAGTCGCAAATCGATTGGCCGAAACTTCAAGTCGCAAGCCGATTGGCCGAAACTTTAAGCCGCAAGCCGATTGGCCGAAACTTCAAGTCACAAGCCGATTGGCCGAAACTTCAAGCCGATTGGCTGAAACTTCAAGCCACAATCCGATTGGCCGAAACTTTAAGCCGCAAGCCGATTGGCCGAAACTTCAATCTGCAAGCTGATTGGCTGAAACTCCAAGCCTCAAGCTGATTGGCCGAAACTTCAAGCCGTAAGCCGATTGGCCGAAACTTCAAGTCGCAAGTCGATTGGCCGACACTTCAAGTCTCAAGCCGATTGGTCGAAACTTTAAGCCGCAAGCCGATTGGCTGAAACTTCAAGTCGCAAGCCGATTGGCCGAAACTTCAAGTCGCAAGCCGATTGGCCGAAACTTCAAGCCGATTGGCTGAAACTTCAAGTCGCAAGTCGATTGGCCGAAACTTCAAGTCGCAAGCCGATTGGCCGAAACTTTAAGCCGCAAGCCGATTGGCCGAAACTTTAAGCAGCAAGCCGATTGGCCGAAACTTCAAGTCGCAAGCCGATTGGCCGAAACTTCAAGCTGATTGGCTGAAACTTCAAGCCGCAAGCTGATTGGCCAAAACTTCAAGCCGCCATTGGCTGATCAAGTCGCCAAACATATGTGTTTTTAGCAAAGACCCTAGAGAAAACAATGGCGGTCGTTGCAACTTTGTATCTCGTGCGGTATTTGCGCATCAATTTTTCAAACAAGTTTTCTTTTTTAAACAGTTTTGTGCTAAAAAAAAAAAAACAGTAAAGTTAGCCCATTTTTTCGCATAATGTGAAAGATGAAGTTATGCCGAGCAAATAGATAACTAGCATGTCACGTCGCAAGCTGATTGGCCGAACAAGTCGCAAGCTGATTGGCCGAACAAGTTGCAAGCCGATTGGCTAAAACTTCAAGCCGCAAGCCGATTGGCCGAAAACTTCATGCCGCAAGCCGATTGGCCGAAACTTTAAGCCGCAAGCCGATTTGCCGAAACTTCAATCTGCAAGCTGATTGGCTGAAACTTCAAGTCGCAAGCCGATTGGCCGAAACTTCAAGCCGATTGGCTGAAACTTCAAGCCGCAAGCCGATTGGCTGAAAACTTCAAGCCGCAAGCCGATTGGCCGAAACTTTAAGCCGCAAGCCGATTTGCCGAAACTTCAATCTGCAAGCTGATTGGCTGAAACTTCAAGTCGCAAGCCGATTGGCCGAAACTTCAATCTGCAAGCTGATTGGCTGAAACTTCAAGCCTCAAGCCGATAGGCCGAAACTTCAAGCCGCAAGCCGATTGGCCAAAACTTCAAGTCACAAGCCGATTGGCCGAAACTTCAAGCCGATTGGCTGAAACTTCAAGCCGCAATCCGATTGGCCGAAACTTTAAGCCGCAAGCCGATTGGCCGAAACTTCAATCTGCAAGCTGATTGGCTGAAACTCCAAGCCTCAAGCCGATTGGCCGAAACTTCAAGCCGTAAGCCGATTGGCCGAAACTTCAAGTCGCATGCCGATTGGCCAAAACTTCAAGCCGCAAGCCGATTGGCCGAAACTTCAAGTCGCAAGTCGATTGGCCGACACTTCAAGTCTCAAGCCGATTGGTCGAAACTTTAAGCCGCAAGCCGATTGGCCGAAACTTCAAGCCGATTGGCTGAAACTTCAAATCGCAAGTCGATTGGCCGAAACTTCAAGTCGCAAGCCGATTGGCCGAAACTTTAAGCCGCAAGCCGATTGGCCGAAACTTTAAGCAGCAAGCCGATTGGCCGAAACTTCAAGTCGCAAGCCGATTGGCCGAAACTTCAAGCTGATTGGCTGAAACTTCAAGCCGCAAGCTGATTGGCCAAAACTTCAAGCCGCCATTGGCTGATCAAGTCGCCAAACATATGTGTTTTTAGCAAAGACCCTAGAGAATACAATGGCGGTCGTTGCAACTTTGTATCTCGTGCGGTATTTGCGCATCAATTTTTCAAACGAATTTTCTTTTTTAAACAGTTTTGTGCTAAAAAAAAAACAGTAAAGTTAGCCCATTTTTTCGCATAATATGAAAGATGAAGTTATGCCGAGCAAATAGATAACTAGCATGTTACGTCGCAAGCTGATTGGCCGAACAAGTCGCAAGCTGATTGGCCGAACAAGTTGCAAGCCGATTGGCCAAAACTTCAAGCCGCAAGCCGATTGGCCGAAAACTTCATGCCGCAAGCCGATTGGCCGAAACTTCAATCTGCAAGCTGATTGGCTGAAACTTCAAGTCGCAAGCCGATTGGCCGAAACTTCAAGCCGATTGGCTGAAACTTCAAGCCGCAAGCCGATTGGCCGAAAACTTCAAGCCGCAAGCGGATTGGCTGAAACTTTAAGCCGCAAGCCGATTTGCCGAAACTTCAATCTGCAAGCTGATTGGCTGAAACTTCAAGTCGCAAGCCGATTGGCCGAAACTTCAAGCCGATTGGCTGAAACTTCAAGCCGCAAGCCGATTGGCCGAAACTTAAAGCCGCAAGCCGATTGGCCGAAACTTCAAGCCGCAAGCCGATTGGCTGAAACTTTAAGCCGCAAGCCGATTTGCCGAAACTTCAATCTGCAAGCTGATTGGCTGAAACTTCAAGTCGCAAGCCGATTGGCCGAAACTTTAAGCCGCAAGCCGATTGGCCGAAACTTCAAGCCGATTGGCTGAAACTTCAAGCCGCAATCTGATTGGCCGAAACTTCAATCTGAAAGCTGATTGGCTGAAACTCCAAGCCTCAAGCCGATTGGCCGAAACTTCAAGCCGTAAGCCGATTGGCCGAAACTTCAAGTCGCATGCCGATTGGCCAAAACTTCAAGCCGCAAGCCGATTGGCCGAAACTTCAAGTCGCAAGTCGATTGGCCGACACTTCAAGTCTCAAGCCGATTGGTCGAAACTTTAAGCCGCAAGCCGATTGGCCGAAACTTCAAGTCGCAAGCCGATTGGCCGAAACTTCAAGCCGATTGGCTGAAACTTCAAATCGCAAGTCGATTGGCCGAAACTTCAAGTCGCAAGCCGATTGGCCGAAACTTTAAGCCGCAAGCCGATTGGCCGAAACTTTAAGCAGCAAGCCGATTGGCCGAAACTTCAAGTCGCAAGCCGATTGGCCGAAACTTCAAGCTGATTGGCTGAAACTTCAAGCCGCAAGCTGATTGGCCAAAACTTCAAGCCGCCATTGGCTGATCAAGTCGCCAAACATATGTGTTTTTAGCAAAGACCCTAGAGAATACAATGGCGGTCGTTGCAACTTTGTATCTCGTGCGGTATTTGCGCATCAATTTTTCAAACAAGTTTTCTTTTTTAAACAGTTTTGTGCTAAAAAAAAAAAACAGAAAAGTTAGCCCATTTTTTCCCATAATGTGAAAGATGAAGTTATGCTGAGCAAATAGATAACTAGCATGTCATGTCGCAAGCTGATTGGCCGAACAAGTCGCAAGCTGATTGGCCGAACAAGTTGCAAGCCGATTGGCCAAAACTTCAAGCCGCAAGCCGATTGGCCGAAAACTTCAAGCCGCAAGCCGATTGGCCGAAACTTTAAGCCGCAAGCCGATTTGCCGAAACTTCAATCTGCAAGCTGATTGGCTGAAACTTCAAGTCGCAAGCCGATTGGCCGAAACTTCAAGCCGATTGGCTGAAACTTCAAGCCGCAAGCCGATTGGCCGAAACTTAAAGCCGCAAGCCGATTGGCCGAAACTTCAAGTCGCAAGCCGATTGGCCGAAACTTCAAGCCGCAAGCCGATTGGCTGAAACTTCAAGCCGCAAGCCGATTGGCCGAAACTTCAAGCCGCAAGCCCATTGGCCAAACAATTCGCAAGCCCATTGGCCGAACATCAAGTCGCAAGCCCATTGGCTGAATATCAAGTCGCAAGCCCATTGGCCAAAACTTCAAGTCGCAATTGGCTGATCAAGTCGCCAAACATATGTTTTTTTAGCAAAGATCCTAGAGAATACAATGGCGGTCGTTGCAACTTTGTATCTCGTGCGGTATTTGCGCATCAATTTTTCAAACAACTTTTCTTTTTTAAACAGTTTTGTGCTAAAAAAAAAAAAAACAGTAAAGTTAGCCCATTTTTTCGCATAATGTGAAAGATGAAGTTATGCCGAGTAAATAGATAACTAGCATGTCACGTCGCAAGCTGATTGGCCGAAACTTCAAGCCGCAAGCCGACTGACCGAAACTTCAAGCCGATTGGCCGAAACTTCAAGCCGCAAGCCGATTGGCCGAAACTTCAAGCCGCAAGCTGATTGGCCGAAAACTTCAAGCCGCAAGCCGATTGGCCGAAACTTTAAGCAGCAAGCCGATTGGCCGAAACTCCAAGCCTCAAGCCGATTGGCCGAAACTTCAAGCCATAAGCCGATTGGCCGAAACTTCAAGCCGCAAGCCGATTGGCCGAACAAGTCGCAAGCCCATTGGCAGAATATCAAGTCGCAAGCCCATTGGCTGATCATCAAGTCGCCAAACATGTTTTTTTAGCAAAGACCCTAGAGAATACATTGGCGGTGGTTGCAACTTTGTATCTTGTGTGGTATTTGCGTATTAATTTTTCAAACAAGTTTTATTTTTTAAACAGTTTTGTGCTAAAAAAAGAAAACCAGTAAAGTTAGCCCATTTTTTTCGCATAATGTGAAAAATGAAGTTATGCCGAGTAAATAGATACCTAACATGTCACGTTGCAAGCTGACTGGCCGAACAAGTCGCAAGCCGATTGGCCAAAACTTCAAGTCGCAAGCCAATTGGCCGAAACTTCAAGCCGCAAGCCGATTGGCCAAAACTTCAAGCCGCAAGCCGATTGGCCGAAACTTCAAGCCGCAAGCCGATTGGCCGAAACTTCAAGTCACAAGCTGATTGGCCGAAACTTCAAGCCGATTGGCTGAAACTCCAAGCCTCAAGCCGATTGGCCGAAACTTCAAGCCGTAAGCCGATTGGCCGAAACTTCTAGCCGCAAGCCAATTACCCGAAACTTCAAGCCGCAAGCCGATTGGCCGAAACTTCAAGTCGCATGCCGATTGGCCAAAACTTCAAGCCGCGAGTCGATTACCCGAAACTTCAAGCCGCAAGCCGATTGGCCGAAACTTCAAGTCGCAAGTCGATTGGCCGAAACTTCAAGTCTCAAGCCGATTGTTCGAAACTTCAAGCCGCAAGCCGATTGGCTAAAACTTTAAGCCGCAAGCCGATTGGCCGAAACTTCAAGTCGCATGCCGATTGGCCAAAACTTCAAGCCGCAAGCCGATTGGCCGAAACTTCAAGCCGCAAGCCGATTGGCCGAAACTTCAAGTCGCAAGCCGATTGGCCGAAACTTCAAGTCGCAAGCCGATTGGCCGAAACTTCAAGTCGCATGCCGATTGGCCAAAACTTCAAGCCGCAAGCCGATTGGCCGAAACTTCAAGCCGCAAGTCGATTACCCGAAACTTCAAGCCGCAAGCCGATTGGCCGAAACTTCAAGCCGCAAGTCGATTACCCGAAACTTCAAGCCGCAAGCCGATTGGCCGAAACTTCAAGTCTCAAGCCGATTGGTCGAAACTTCAAGCTGCAAGCCGATTGGCTGAAACTTTAAGCCGCAAGCCGATTGGCCGAAACTTTAAGCCGCAAGCCGATTGGCCGAAACTTTAAGCCGCAAGCCGATTGGCCGAAACTTCAAGCCGATTGGCTGAAACTTCAAGTCGCAAGTCGATTGGCCGAAACTTCAAGTCTCAAGCCGATTGTTCGAAACTTCAAGCCGCAAGCCGATTGGCTGAAACTTTAAGCCGCAAGCCGATTGGCCGAAAATTCAAGTCGCAAGCCGATTGGCCGAAACTTCAAGCCGATTGGCTGAAACTTCAAGTCGCAAGTCGATTGGCCGAAAATTCAAGTCGCAAGCCGATTGGCCGAAACTTCAAGCCGATTGCCTGAAACTTCAAGCCGCAAGCCGATTGGCCGAAACTTCAAGCCGCAAGCCGATTGGCTGAAACTTCAAGTCGCAAGCCGATTGGCCGAAACTTCAAGCCGATTGGCTGAAACTTCAAGTCGCAAGTCGATTGGCCAAAAAATTCAAGTCGCAAGCCGATTGGCCGAAACTTCAAGCCGATTGCCTGAAACTTCAAGCCGCAAGCCGATTGGCTGAAACTTCAAGCCGCAAGCCGATTGGCTGAAACTTCAAGCCGCAAGCCGATTGGCCGAAACTTCAAACCGCAAGCCCATTGGCCAAACAATTCGCAAGCCCATTGGCCGAACATCAAGTCGCAAGCCCATTGGCTGAATATCAAGTCGCAAGCCCATTGGCCAAAACTTCAAGTCGCAATTGGCTGATCAAGTCGCCAAACATATGTTTTTTTTGCAAAGATCCTAGAGAATACAATGGCGGTCGTTGCAACTTTGCATCTCGTGCGGTATTTGCACATCAATTTTTCAAACAACTTTTCTTTTTTAAACAGTTTTGTGCTAAAAAAAAAAAAACAGTAAAGTTAGCACATTTTTTCGCATAATGTGAAAGATGAAGTTATGCCGAGTAAATAGATAACTAGCATGTCACGTCGCAAGCTGATTGGCCGAAACTTCAAGCCGCAAGCCGACTGACCGAAACTTCAAGCCGATTGGCCGAAACTTCAAGCCGCAAGCCGATTGGCTGAAACTTTAAGCCGCAAGCCGATTGGCTGAAACTTCAAGCCGCAAGCTGATTGGCCGAAACTTCAAGCCGCAAGCCGACTGACCGAAACTTCAAGCCGATTGGCCGAAACTTCAAGCCGCAAGCCGATTGGCTGAAACTTTAAGCCGCAAGCCGATTGGCTGAAACTTTAAGCCGCAAGCCGATTGGCTGAAACTTCAAGTCGCAAGTTGATTGGCCGAAACTTCAAGTCTCAAGCCGACTGGTCGAAACTTCAAGCCGCAAGCCGATTGGCCGAAACTTCAAGCCGCAAGCCGATTGGCTGAAACTTCAAGCCGCAAGCCGATTGGCCGAAACTTCAAGCCGCAAGCCCATTGGCCAAACAATTCGCAAGCCCATTGGCCGAACATCAAGTCGCAAGCCCATTGGCTGAATATCAAGTCGCAAGCCCATTGGCCAAAACTTCAAGTCGCAATTGGCTGATCAAGTCGCCAAACATATGTTTTTTTAGCAAAGATCCTAGAGAATACAATGGCGGTCGTTGCAACTTTGTATCTCATGCGGTATTTGCGCATCAATTTTTCAAACAACTTTTCTTTTTTAAACAGTTTTGTGCTAAAAAAAAAAAAACAGTAAAGTTAGCCCATTTTTTCGCATAATGTGAAAGATGAAGTTATGCCGAGTAAATAGATAACTAGCATGTCACGTCGCAAGCTGATTGGCCGAAACTTCAAGCCGCAAGCCGATTGCCTGAAACTTCAAGCCGCAAGTCGATTACCCGAAACTTCAAGCCGCAAGCCGATTGGCCGAAACTTCAAGCCGCAAGTCGATTACCCGAAACTTCAAGCCGCAAGCCGATTGGCCGAAACTTCAAGTCTCAAGCCGATTGGTCGAAACTTCAAGCTGCAAGCCGATTGGCTGAAACTTTAAGCCGCAAGCCGATTGGCCGAAACTTTAAGCCGCAAGCCGATTGGCCGAAACTTTAAGCCGCAAGCCGATTGGCCGAAACTTCAAGCCGATTGGCTGAAACTTCAAGTCGCAAGTCGATTGGCCGAAACTTCAAGTCTCAAGCCGATTGTTCGAAACTTCAAGCCGCAAGCCGATTGGCTGAAACTTTAAGCCGCAAGCCGATTGGCCGAAACTTCAAGTCGCAAGCCGATTGGCCGAAACTTCAAGCCGATTGGCTGAAACTTCAAGTCGCAAGTAGATTGGCCGAAAATTCAAGTCGCAAGCCGATTGGCCGAAACTTCAAGCCGATTGCCTGAAACTTCAAGCCGCAAGCCGATTGGCCGAAACTTCAAGCCGCAAGCCGATTGGCTGAAACTTCAAGTCGCAAGCCGATTGGCCGAAACTTCAAGCCGATTGGCTGAAACTTCAAGTCGCAAGTCGATTGGCCGAAAATTCAAGTCGCAAGCCGATTGGCCGAAACTTCAAGCCGATTGCCTGAAACTTCAAGCCGCAAGCCGATTGGCTGAAACTTCAAGCCGCAAGCCGATTGGCTGAAACTTCAAGCCGCAAGCCGATTGGCCGAAACTTCAAACCGCAAGCCCATTGGCCAAACAATTCGCAAGCCCATTGGCCGAACATCAAGTCGCAAGCCCATTGGCTGAATATCAAGTCGCAAGCCCATTGGCCAAAACTTCAAGTCGCAATTGGCTGATCAAGTCGCCAAACATATGTTTTTTTAGCAAAGATCCTAGAGAATACAATGGCGGTCGTTGCAACTTTGCATCTCGTGCGGTATTTGCACATCAATTTTTCAAACAACTTTTCTTTTTTAAACAGTTTTGTGCTAAAAAAAAAAAAAACAGTAAAGTTAGCACATTTTTTCGCATAATGTGAAAGATGAAGTTATGCCGAGTAAATAGATAACTAGCATGTCACGTCGCAAGCTGATTGGCCGAAACTTCAAGCCGCAAGCCGACTGACCGAAACTTCAAGCCGATTGGCCGAAACTTCAAGCCGCAAGCCGATTGGCTGAAACTTTAAGCCGCAAGCCGATTGGCTGAAACTTCAAGCCGCAAGCTGATTGGCCGAAACTTCAAGCCGCAAGCCGACTGACCGAAACTTCAAGCCGATTGGCCGAAACTTCAAGCCGCAAGCCGATTGGCTGAAACTTTAAGCCGCAAGCCGATTGGCTGAAACTTTAAGCCGCAAGCCGATTGGCTGAAACTTCAAGTCGCAAGTTGATTGGCCGAAACTTCAAGTCTCAAGCCGACTGGTCGAAACTTCAAGCCGCAAGCCGATTGGCCGAAACTTCAAGCCGCAAGCCGATTGGCTGAAACTTCAAGCCGCAAGCCGATTGGCCGAAACTTCAAGCCGCAAGCCCATTGGCCAAACAATTCGCAAGCCCATTGGCCGAACATCAAGTCGCAAGCCCATTGGCTGAATATCAAGTCGCAAGCCCATTGGCCAAAACTTCAAGTCGCAATTGGCTGATCAAGTCGCCAAACATATGTTTTTTTAGCAAAGATCCTAGAGAATACAATGGCGGTCGTTGCAACTTTGTATCTCATGCGGTATTTGCGCATCAATTTTTCAAACAACTTTTCTTTTTTAAACAGTTTTGTGCTAAAAAAAAAAAAAACAGTAAAATTAGCCCATTTTTTCGCATAATGTGAAAGATGAAGTTATGCCGAGTAAATAGATAACTAGCATGTCACGTCGCAAGCTGATTGGCCGAAACTTCAAGCCGCAAGCCGATTGGCTGAAACTTCAAGCCGCAAGCTGATTGGCCGAAACTTCAAGCCGCAAGCCGACTGACCGAAACTTCAAGCCGATTGGCCGAAACTTCAAGCCGCAAGCCGATTGGCCGAAACTTCAAGCCACAAGCCGATTGGCCGAAAACTTCAAGCCGCAAGCTGATTGGCCGAAAACTTCAAGCCGCAAGCCGATTGGCCGAAACTTTAAGCAGCAAGCCGATTGGCCGAAACTCCAAGCCTCAAGCCGATTGGCCGAAACTTCAAGCCATAAGCCGATTGGCCGAAACTTCAAGCCGCAAGCCGATTGGCCGAACAAGTCGCAAGCCCATTGGCTGAATATCAAGTCGCAAGCCCATTGGCTGATCATCAAGTCGCCAAACATGTTTTTTTAGCAAAGACCCTAGAGAATACAATGGCGGTGGTTGCAACTTTGTATCTCGTGTGGTATTTGCGTATTAATTTTTCAAACAAGTTTTATTTTTTAAACAGTTTTGTGCTAAAAAAAGAAAACCAGTAAAGTTAGCCCATTTTTTTCGCATAATGTGAAAAATGAAGTTATGCCGAGTAAATAGATACCTAACATGTCACGTTGCAAGCTGACTGGCCGAACAAGCCGCAAGCCGATTGGCCGAAACTTCAATCTGCAAGCTGATTGGCCAAAACTTCAAGCCGCAAGCCGATAGGCCGAAACTTCAAGCCGCAAGCCGATTGGCCGAAACTTCAAGTCACAAGCTGATTGGCCGAAACTTCAAGCCGATTGGCTGAAACTTCAAGCCGCAATCCGATTGGCCGAAACTTTAAGCCGCATGCCGATTGGCCGAAAACTTCAAGTCGCAAGCCAATTGGCCGAAACTTCAAGTCGCAAGCCAATTGGCCGAAACTTCAAGCCGCAAGCCGATTACCCGAAACTTCAAGCCGCAAGCTGATTGGCTGAAACTCCAAGCCTCAAGCCGATTGGCCGAAACTTCAAGCCGTAAGCCGATTGGCCGAAACTTCAAGTCACAAGCCGATTGGCCGAAACTTCAAGCCGATTGGCTGAAACTTCAAGCCACAATCCGATTGACCAAAACTTTAAGCCGCAAGCCGATTGGCCGAAAACTTCAAGCCGCAAGCCGATTGGCCGAAAACTTTAAGTCGCAAGCCGATTGGCCGAAAACTTCAAGCCGCAATCCGATTGGCCGAAACTTTAAGCCGCAAGCCGATTGGCCGAAACTTCAAGCCGCAAGCCGATTGGCCGAAACTTCGAGCCGATTGGCTGAAACTTCAAGCAGCAAGCCGACTGACCAAAACTTCAAGCCGCAAGCCGATTGGCCGAAACTTCAAGCCGCGAGCAGATTACCTGAAACTTCAAGCCGCAAGCCGATTGGCCGAAACTTTAAGCCACAAGCCGATTGGCCGAAACTTTAAGCCGCAAGCCGATTGGCCGAAACTTCAAGCCGATTGGCTGAAACTTCAAGCCGCAAGCCGATTGGCCGAAACTTCAAGCCGCCAAACATATGTGTTTTTAGCAAAGACCCTAGAGACTACAATGGCGGTCGTTGCAACTTTGTATCTCGTGCGGTATTTGCGCATCAATTTTTCAAACAAGTTTTCTTTTTTAAACAGTTTTGTGCTAAAAAAAAAAAAACAGTAAAGTTAGCCCATTTTTTCGCATAATGTGAAAGATGAAGTTATGCCGAGCAAATAGATAACTAGCATGTCACGTCACAAGCTGATTGGCCGAACAAGTCGCAAGCTGATTGGCCGAACAAGTTGCAAGCCGATTGGCCAAAACTTCAAGCCGCAAGCCGATTGGCCGAAAACTTCAAGCCGCAAGCCGATTGGCCGAAACTTTTAGCCGCAAGCCGATTTGCAGAAACTTCAATCTGCAAGCTGATTGGCTGAAACTTCAAGTCGCAAGCCGATTGGCCGAAACTTCAAGCCGATTGGCTGAAACTTCAAGCCGCAAGCCGATTGGCCGAAACTTAAAGCCGCAAGCCGATTGGCCGAAACTTCAAGTCGCAAGCCGATTGGCCGAAACTTCAAGCCGCAAGCCGATTGGCTGAAACTTCAAGCCGCAAGCCGATTGGCCGAAACTTCAAGCCGCAAGCCCATTGGTCAAACAATTCGCAAGCCCATTGGCTGAATATCAAGTCGCAAGCCCATTGGCCAAAACTTCAAGTCGCAATTGGCTGATTAAGTCGCCAAACATATGTTTTTTTAGCAAAGATCCTAGAGAATACAATGGCGGTCGTTGCAACTTTGTATCTCGTGCGGTATTTGCGCATCAATTTTTCAAGCAACTTTTCTTTTTTAAACAGTTTTGTGCTAGAAAAAACAAAAAAACAGTAAAGTTAGCCCATTTTTTCGCATAATGTGAAAGATGAAGTTATGCCGAGTAAATAGATAACTAGCATGTCACGTCGCAAGCTGATTGGCCGAAACTTCAAGCCGCAAGCCGACTGACCGAAACTTCAAGCCGATTGGCCGAAACTTCAAGCCGCAAGCCGATTGGCCGAAACTTCAAGCCACAAGCCGATTGGCCGAAAACTTCAAGCCGCAAGCTGATTGGCCGAAAACCTCAAGCCGCAAGCCGATTGGCCGAAACTCCAAGCCGATTGGCCGAAACTTCAAGCCGCAAGCCGATTGGCCGAACAAGTCGCAAGCCCATTGGCTGAATATCAAGTCGCAAGCCCATTGGCTGATCATCAAGTTGCCAAACATTTTTTTTTAGCAAAGACCCTAGAGAATACAATGGCGGTGGTTGCAACTTTGTATCTTGTGTGGTATTTGCGTATTAATTTTTCAAACAAGTTTTATTTTTTAAACAGTTTTGTGCTAAAAAAAGAAAACCAGTAAAGTTAGCCCATTTTTTCGCATAATGTGAAAGATGAAGTTATGCCGAGTAAATAGATACCTAACATGTCACGTTGCAAGCTGACTGGCCGAACAAGTCGCAAGCCGATTGGCCAAAACTTCAAGTAGCAAGCCAATTGGCCGAAACTTCAAGCCGCAAGCCGATTGGCCGAAACTTTAAGCCGCAAGCCGATTGGCCGAAAACTTCAAGCCGCAAGCCGATTGGCCGAAAACTTCAAGCCGCAAGCCGATTGGCCGAAACTTCAAGCCATAAGCCGATTGGCCGAAACTTCAAGCCGCAAGCCGTTTGGCCAAACAAGTCGCAAGCCCATTGGCTGAATATCAAGTCGCAAGCCCGTTGGCTGATCATCAAGTCGCCAAACATGTTTTTTTAGCAAAGACCCTAGAGAATACAATGGCGGTGGTTGCAACTTTGTATCTCGTGTGGTATTTGCGTATTAGTTTTTCAAACAAGTTTTATTTTTTAAACAGTTTTGTGCTAAAAAAAGAAAACCAGTAAAGTTAGCCCATTTTTTTCGCATAATGTGAAAAATGAAGTTATGCCGTGTAAATAGATACCTAACATCGCAAGCCGATTGGCCAAAACTTCAAGTCGCAAGCCAATTGGCCGAAACTTCAAGCTGCAAGCCGATTGGCCAAAACTTCAAGCCGCAAGCCGATTGGCCGAAACTTCAATCTGGAAGCTGATTGGCCGAAACTTCAAGCCGCAAGCCGATTGGCCGAAACTTCAAGTCACAAGCTGATTGGCCGAAACTTCAAGCCGATTGACTGAAACTTCAAGCCGCAATCCGATTGGCCGAAACTTTAAGCCGCATGCCGATTGGCCGACAAACTTCAAGCCGCAATCCGATTGACCGAAACTTTAAGCCGCAAGCCGATTGGCCGAAACTTTAAGCCGCAAGCCGATTGGCCGAAACTTTAAGCCGCAAGCCGATTGGCCAAAACTTCAAGAAGCGAGTCGATTTCCCGAAACTTCAAGCCGCAAGCCGATTGGCCGAAACTTCAAGTCGCAAGTCGATTGGCCGAAACTTCAAGTCTCAAGCCGATTGGTCGAAACTTCAAGCCATAAGTCGATTGGCCGAAACTTCAAGCCGCAAGCCGTTTGGCCGAACAAGTCGCAAGCCCATTGGCTGAATATCAAGTCGCAAGCCCATTGGCTGATCATCAAGTCGCCAAACATGTTTTTTTAGCAAAGACCCTAGAGATTACAATGGCGGTGGTTGCAACTTTGTATCTCGTGTGGTATTTGCGTATTAATTTTTCAAACAAGTTTTATTTTTTAAACAGTTTTGTGCTAAAAAAAGAAAACCAGTAAAGTTAGCCCATTTTTTTCGCATAATGTGAAAAATGAAGTTATGCCGAGTAAATAGATACCTAACATGTCACGTTGCAAGCTGACTGGCCGAACAAGTCGCAAGCCGATTGGCTGAAACTTCAAGCCGCAATCCGATTGGCCGAAACTTTAAGCCGCATGCCGATTGGCCGAAACTTTTAGCCGCAAGCCGATTGGCCGAAACTTCAATCTGCAAGCTGATTGGCTGAAACTCCAAGCCTCAAGCCGATTGGCCGAAACTTAAAGCCACAAGCCGATTGGCCGAAACTTCAAGTCGCAAGTCGATTGGCCGACACTTCAAGTCTCAAGCCAATTGGTCGAAACTTTAAGCCGCAAGCCGATTGGCCGAAACTTCAAGTCGCAAGCCGATTGGCCGAAACTTCAAGCCGATTGGCTGAAACTTCAAGTCGCAAGTCGATTGGCCGAAACTTCAGGTCGCAAGCCGATTGGCCGAAACTTTAAGCCGCAAGCCGATTGGCCGAAACTTTAAGCAGCAAGCCGATTGGCCGAAACTTCAAGTCGCAAGCCGATTGGCCGAAACTTCAAGCTGATTGGCTGAAACTTCAAGCCGCAAGCTGATTGGCCAAAACTTCAAGCCGCCATTGGCTGATCAAGTCGCCAAACATATGTGTTTTTAGCAAAGACCCTAGAGAATACAATGGCGGTCGTTGCAACTTTGTATCTCGTGCGGTATTTGCGCATCAATTTTTCAAACAAGTTTTCTTTTTTAAACAGTTTTGTGCTAAAAAAAAAAAAAACAGTAAAGTTAGCCCATTTTTTCGCATAATGTGAAAGATGAAGTTATGCCGAGCAAATAGATAACTAGCATGTCACGTCGCAAGCTGATTGGCCGAACAAGTCGCAAGCTGATTGGCCGAACAAGTTGCAAGCCGATTGGCCAAAACTTCAAGCCGCAAGCCGATTGGCCGAAAACTTCAAGCCGCAAGCCGATTGGCCGAAACTTTAAGCCGCAAGCCGATTTGCCGAAACTTCAATCTGCAAGCTGATTGGCTGAAACTTCAAGTCGCAAGCCGATTGGCCGAAACTTCAAGCCGATTGGCTGAAACTTCAAGCCGCAAGCCGATTGGCCGAAAACTTCAAGCCGCAAGCCGATTGGCCGAAACTTTAAGCCGCAAGCCGATTTGCCGAAACTTCAATCTGCAAGCTGATTGGCTGAAACTTCAAGTCGCAAGCCGATTGGCCGAAACTTCAAGCCGATTGGCTGAAACTTCAAGCCGCAAGCCGATTGGCCGAAACTTCAAGTCTCAAGCCGATTGGTCGAAACTTCAAGCCATAAGTCGATTGGCCGAAACTTCAAGCCGCAAGCCGTTTGGCCGAACAAGTCGCAAGCCCATTGGCTGAATATCAAGTCGCAAGCCCATTGGCTGATCATCAAGTCGCCAAACATGTTTTTTTAGCAAAGACCCTAGAGAATACAATGGCGGTGGTTGCAACTTTGTATCTCGTGTGGTATTTGCGTATTAATTTTTCAAACAAGTTTTATTTTTTAAACAGTTTTGTGCTAAAAAAAGAAAACCAGTAAAGTTAGCCCATTTTTTTCGCATAATGTGAAAAATGAAGTTATGCCGAGTAAATAGATACCTAACATGTCACGTTGCAAGCTGACTGGCCGAACAAGTCGCAAGCCGATTGGCTGAAACTTCAAGCCGCAATCCGATTGGCCGAAACTTTAAGCCGCATGCCGATTGGCCGAAACTTTTAGCCGCAAGCCGATTGGCCGAAACTTCAATCTGCAAGCTGATTGGCTGAAACTCCAAGCCTCACGCCGATTGGCCGAAACTTAAAGCCGCAAGCCGATTGGCCGAAACTTCAAGTCGCAAGTCGATTGGCCGACACTTCAAGTCTCAAGCCAATTGGTCGAAACTTTAAGCCGCAAGCCGATTGGCCGAAACTTCAAGTCGCAAGCCGATTGGCCGAAACTTCAAGCCGATTGGCTGAAACTTCAAGTCGCAAGTCGATTGGCCGAAACTTCAGGTCGCAAGCCGATTGGCCGAAACTTTAAGCCGCAAGCCGATTGGCCGAAACTTTAAGCAGCAAGCCGATTGGCCGAAACTTCAAGTCGCAAGCCGATTGGCCGAAACTTCAAGCTGATTGGCTGAAACTTCAAGCCGCAAGCTGATTGGCCAAAACTTCAAGCCGCCATTGGCTGATCAAGTCGCCAAACATATGTGTTTTTAGCAAAGACCCTAGAGAATACAATGGCGGTCGTTGCAACTTTGTATCTCGTGCGGTATTTGCGCATCAATTTTTCAAACAAGTTTTCTTTTTTAAACAGTTTTGTGCTAAAAAAAAAAAACAGTAAAGTTAGCCCATTTTTTCGCATAATGTGAAAGATGAAGTTATGCCGAGCAAATAGATAACTAGCATGTCACGTCGCAAGCTGATTGGCCGAACAAGTCGCAAGCTGATTGGCCGAACAAGTTGCAAGCCGATTGGCCAAAACTTCAAGCCGCAAGCCGATTGGCCGAAAACTTCAAGCCGCAAGCCGATTGGCCGAAACTTTAAGCCGCAAGCCGATTTGCCGAAACTTCAATCTGCAAGCTGATTGGCTGAAACTTCAAGTCGCAAGCCGATTGGCCGAAACTTCAAGCCGATTGGCTGAAACTTCAAGCCGCAAGCCGATTGGCCGAAAACTTCAAGCCGCAAGCCGATTGGCCGAAACTTTAAGCCGCAAGCCGATTTGCCGAAACTTCAATCTGCAAGCTGATTGGCTGAAACTTCAAGTCGCAAGCCGATTGGCCGAAACTTCAAGCCGATTGGCTGAAACTTCAAGCCGCAAGCCGATTGGCCGAAACTTAAAGCCGCAAGCCGATTGGCCGAAACTTCAAGTCGCAAGCCGATTGGCCGAAACTTCAAGCCGCAAGCCGATTGGCTGAAACTTCAAGCCGCAAGCCGATTGGCCGAAACTTCAAGTCGCAAGTCGATTGGCCGACACTTCAAGTCTCAAGCCAATTGGTCGAAACTTTAAGCCGCAAGCCGATTGGCCGAAACTTCAAGTCGCAAGCCGATTGGCCGAAACTTCAAGCCGATTGGCTGAAACTTCAAGTCGCAAGTCGATTGGCCGAAACTTCAGGTCGCAAGCCGATTGGCCGAAACTTTAAGCCGCAAGCCGATTGGCCGAAACTTTAAGCAGGAAGCCGATTGGCCGAAACTTCAAGTCGCAAGCCGATTGGCCGAAACTTCAAGCTGATTGGCTGAAACTTCAAGCCGCAAGCTGATTGGCCAAAACTTCAAGCCGCCATTGGCTGATCAAGTCGCCAAACATATGTGTTTTTAGCAAAGACCCTAGAGAATACAATGGCGGTCGTTGCAACTTTGTATCTCGTGCGGTATTTGCGCATCAATTTTTCAAACAAGTTTTCTTTTTTAAACAGTTTTGTGCTAAAAAAAAAAAAACAGTAAAGTTAGCCCATTTTTTCGCATAATGTGAAAGATGAAGTTATGCCGAGCAAATAGATAACTAGCATGTCACGTCGCAAGCTGATTGGCCGAACAAGTCGCAAGCTGATTGGCCGAACAAGTTGCAAGCCGATTGGCCAAAACTTCAAGCCGCAAGCCGATTGGCCGAAAACTTCAAGCCGCAAGCCGATTGGCCGAAACTTTAAGCCGCAAGCCGATTTGGCGAAACTTCAATCTGCAAGCTGATTGGCTGAAACTTCAAGTCGCAAGCCGATTGGCCGAAACTTCAAGCCGATTGGCTGAAACTTCAAGCCGCAAGCCGATTGGCCGAAAACTTCAAGCCGCAAGCCGATTGGCCGAAACTTTAAGCCGCAAGCCGATTTGCCGAAACTTCAATCTGCAAGCTGATTGGCTGAAACTTCAAGTCGCAAGCCGATTGGCCGAAACTTCAAGCCGATTGGCTGAAACTTCAAGCCGCAAGCCGATTGGCCGAAACTTAAAGCCGCAAGCCGATTGGCCGAAACTTCAAGTCGCAAGCCGATTGGCCGAAACTTCAAGCCGCAAGCCGATTGGCTGAAACTTCAAGCCGCAAGCCGATTGGCCGAAACTTCAAGCCGCAAGCCCATTGGCCAAACAATTCGCAAGCCCATTGGCCGAACATCAAGTCGCAAGCCCATTGGCTGAATATCAAGTCGCAAGCCCATTGGCCAAAACTTCAAGTCGCAATTGGCTGATCAAGTCGCCAAACATATGTTTTTTTTAGCAAAGATCCTAGAGAATACAATGCAGGTCGTTGCAACTTTGTATCTCGTGCGGTATTTGCGCATCAATTTTTCAAACAACTTTTCTTTTTTAAACAGTTTTGTGCTAAAAAAAACAAAAAACAGTAAAGTTAGCCCATTTTTTCGCATAATGTGAAAGATGAAGTTATGCCGAGCAAATAGATAACTAGCATGTCACGTCGCAAGCTGATTGGCCGAAACTTCAAGCCGCAAGCCGACTGACCGAAACTTCAAGCCGATTGGCCGAAACTTCAAGCCGCAAGCCGATTGGCCGAAACTTCAAGCCACAAGCCGATTGGCCGAAACTTCAAGTCGCAAGCCGATTGGCCGAAACTTCAAGCCGCAAGCCGATTGGCTGAAACTTCAAGCCGCAAGCCGATTGGCCGAAACTTCAAGCCGCAAGCCCATTGGTCAAACAATTCGCAAGCCCATTGGCTGAATATCAAGTCGCAAGCCCATTGGCCAAAACTTCAAGTCGCAATTGGCTGATTAAGTCGCCAAACATATGTTTTTTTAGCAAAGATCCTAGAGAATACAATGGCGGTCGTTGCAACTTTGTATCTCGTGCGGTATTTGCGCATCAATTTTTCAAGCAACTTTTCTTTTTTAAACAGTTTTGTGCTAGAAAAAACAAAAAAACAGTAAAGTTAGCCCATTTTTTCGCATAATGTGAAAGATGAAGTTATGCCGAGTAAATAGATAACTAGCATGTCACGTCGCAAGCTGATTGGCCGAAACTTCAAGCCGCAAGCCGACTGACCGAAACTTCAAGCCGATTGGCCGAAACTTCAAGCCGCAAGCCGATTGGCCGAAACTTCAAGCCACAAGCCGATTGGCCGAAAACTTCAAGCCGCAAGCTGATTGGCCGAAAACCTCAAGCCGCAAGCCGATTGGCCGAAACTCCAAGCCGATTGGCCGAAACTTCAAGCCGCAAGCCGATTGGCCGAACAAGTCGCAAGCCCATTGGCTGAATATCAAGTCGCAAGCCCATTGGCTGATCATCAAGTTGCCAAACATTTTTTTTTAGCAAAGACCCTAGAGAATACAATGGCGGTGGTTGCAACTTTGTATCTTGTGTGGTATTTGCGTATTAATTTTTCAAACAAGTTTTATTTTTTAAACAGTTTTGTGCTAAAAAAAGAAAACCAGTAAAGTTAGCCCATTTTTTCGCATAATGTGAAAGATGAAGTTATGCCGAGTAAATAGATACCTAACATGTCACGTTGCAAGCTGACTGGCCGAACAAGTCGCAAGCCGATTGGCCAAAACTTCAAGTAGCAAGCCAATTGGCCGAAACTTCAAGCCGCAAGCCGATTGGCCGAAACTTTAAGCCGCAAGCCGATTGGCCGAAAACTTCAAGCCGCAAGCCGATTGGCCGAAAACTTCAAGCCGCAAGCCGATTGGCCGAAACTTCAAGCCATAAGCCGATTGGCCGAAACTTCAAGCCGCAAGCCGTTTGGCCAAACAAGTCGCAAGCCCATTGGCTGAATATCAAGTCGCAAGCCCGTTGGCTGATCATCAAGTCGCCAAACATGTTTTTTTAGCAAAGACCCTAGAGAATACAATGGCGGTGGTTGCAACTTTGTATCTCGTGTGGTATTTGCGTATTAGTTTTTCAAACAAGTTTTATTTTTTAAACAGTTTTGTGCTAAAAAAAGAAAACCAGTAAAGTTAGCCCATTTTTTTCGCATAATGTGAAAAATGAAGTTATGCCGTGTAAATAGATACCTAACATCGCAAGCCGATTGGCCAAAACTTCAAGTCGCAAGCCAATTGGCCGAAACTTCAAGCTGCAAGCCGATTGGCCAAAACTTCAAGCCGCAAGCCGATTGGCCGAAACTTCAATCTGGAAGCTGATTGGCCGAAACTTCAAGCCGCAAGCCGATTGGCCGAAACTTCAAGTCACAAGCTGATTGGCCGAAACTTCAAGCCGATTGACTGAAACTTCAAGCCGCAATCCGATTGGCCGAAACTTTAAGCCGCATGCCGATTGGCCGACAAACTTCAAGCCGCAATCCGATTGACCGAAACTTTAAGCCGCAAGCCGATTGGCCGAAACTTTAAGCCGCAAGCCGATTGGCCGAAACTTTAAGCCGCAAGCCGATTGGCCAAAACTTCAAGAAGCGAGTCGATTTCCCGAAACTTCAAGCCGCAAGCCGATTGGCCGAAACTTCAAGTCGCAAGTCGATTGGCCGAAACTTCAAGTCTCAAGCCGATTGGTCGAAACTTCAAGCCATAAGTCGATTGGCCGAAACTTCAAGCCGCAAGCCGTTTGGCCGAACAAGTCGCAAGCCCATTGGCTGAATATCAAGTCGCAAGCCCATTGGCTGATCATCAAGTCGCCAAACATGTTTTTTTAGCAAAGACCCTAGAGATTACAATGGCGGTGGTTGCAACTTTGTATCTCGTGTGGTATTTGCGTATTAATTTTTCAAACAAGTTTTATTTTTTAAACAGTTTTGTGCTAAAAAAAGAAAACCAGTAAAGTTAGCCCATTTTTTTCGCATAATGTGAAAAATGAAGTTATGCCGAGTAAATAGATACCTAACATGTCACGTTGCAAGCTGACTGGCCGAACAAGTCGCAAGCCGATTGGCTGAAACTTCAAGCCGCAATCCGATTGGCCGAAACTTTAAGCCGCATGCCGATTGGCCGAAACTTTTAGCCGCAAGCCGATTGGCCGAAACTTCAATCTGCAAGCTGATTGGCTGAAACTCCAAGCCTCAAGCCGATTGGCCGAAACTTAAAGCCACAAGCCGATTGGCCGAAACTTCAAGTCGCAAGTCGATTGGCCGACACTTCAAGTCTCAAGCCAATTGGTCGAAACTTTAAGCCGCAAGCCGATTGGCCGAAACTTCAAGTCGCAAGCCGATTGGCCGAAACTTCAAGCCGATTGGCTGAAACTTCAAGTCGCAAGTCGATTGGCCGAAACTTCAGGTCGCAAGCCGATTGGCCGAAACTTTAAGCCGCAAGCCGATTGGCCGAAACTTTAAGCAGCAAGCCGATTGGCCGAAACTTCAAGTCGCAAGCCGATTGGCCGAAACTTCAAGCTGATTGGCTGAAACTTCAAGCCGCAAGCTGATTGGCCAAAACTTCAAGCCGCCATTGGCTGATCAAGTCGCCAAACATATGTGTTTTTAGCAAAGACCCTAGAGAATACAATGGCGGTCGTTGCAACTTTGTATCTCGTGCGGTATTTGCGCATCAATTTTTCAAACAAGTTTTCTTTTTTAAACAGTTTTGTGCTAAAAAAAAAAAAAACAGTAAAGTTAGCCCATTTTTTCGCATAATGTGAAAGATGAAGTTATGCCGAGCAAATAGATAACTAGCATGTCACGTCGCAAGCTGATTGGCCGAACAAGTCGCAAGCTGATTGGCCGAACAAGTTGCAAGCCGATTGGCCAAAACTTCAAGCCGCAAGCCGATTGGCCGAAAACTTCAAGCCGCAAGCCGATTGGCCGAAACTTTAAGCCGCAAGCCGATTTGCCGAAACTTCAATCTGCAAGCTGATTGGCTGAAACTTCAAGTCGCAAGCCGATTGGCCGAAACTTCAAGCCGATTGGCTGAAACTTCAAGCCGCAAGCCGATTGGCCGAAAACTTCAAGCCGCAAGCCGATTGGCCGAAACTTTAAGCCGCAAGCCGATTTGCCGAAACTTCAATCTGCAAGCTGATTGGCTGAAACTTCAAGTCGCAAGCCGATTGGCCGAAACTTCAAGCCGATTGGCTGAAACTTCAAGCCGCAAGCCGATTGGCCGAAACTTAAAGCCGCAAGCCGATTGGCCGAAACTTCAAGTCGCAAGCCGATTGGCCGAAACTTCAAGCCGCAAGCCGATTGGCTGAAACTTCAAGCCGCAAGCCGATTGGCCGAAACTTCAAGTCGCAAGCCCATTGGCCAAACAATTCGCAAGCCCATTGGCCGAACATCAAGTCGCAAGCCCATTGGCTGAATATAAAGTCGCAAGCCCATTGGCCAAAACTTCAAGTCGCAATTGGCTGATCAAGTCGCCAAACATATGTTTTTTTTAGCAAAGATCCTAGAGAATACAATGCAGGTCGTTGCAACTTTGTATCTCGTGCGGTATTTGCGCATCAATTTTTCAAACAACTTTTCTTTTTTAAACAGTTTTGTGCTAAAAAAAACAAAAAACAGTAAAGTTAGCCCATTTTTTCGCATAATGTGAAAGATGAAGTTATGCCGAGCAAATAGATAACTAGCATGTCACGTCGCAAGCTGATTGGCCGAAACTTCAAGCCGCAAGCCGACTGACCGAAACTTCAAGCCGATTGGCCGAAACTTCAAGCCGCAAGCCGATTGGCCGAAACTTCAAGCCACAAGCCGATTGGCCGAAAACTTCAAGCCGCAAGCTGATTGGCCGAAAACTTCAAGCCGCAAGCCGATTGGCCGAAACTTTAAGCAGCAAGCCGATTGGCCGAAACTCCAAGCCTCAAGCCGATTGGCCGAAACTTCAAGCCATAAGCCGATTGGCCGAAACTTCAAGCCGCAAGCCGATTGGCCGAACAAGTCGCAAGCCCATTGGCTGAATATCAAGTCGCAAGCCCATTGGCTGATCATCAAGTCGCCAAACATGTTTTTTTAGCAAAGACCCTAGAGAATACAATGGCGGTGGTTGCAACTTTGTATCTCGTGTGGTATTTGCGTATTAATTTTTCAAACAAGTTTTTTTTTTTAAACAGTTTTGTGCTAAAAAAGGAAACCATTAAAGTTAGCCCATTTTTTTCGCATAATGTGAAAGATGAAGTTATGCCGAGTAAATAGATAACTAGCATGTCACGTTGCAAGCTGACTGGCCGAACAAGTCACAAGCCGATTGGTCAAAACTTCAAGTCGCAAGCCGATTGGCCGAAACTTCAAGCCGCAAGCCGATTGGCCGAAACTTCAAGTCACAAGCCGATTGGCCGAAACTTCAAGCTGATTGGCTGAAACTTCAAGCCGCAATCCGATTGGCCGAAACTTTAAGCCGCAAGCCGATTGGCCGAAACTTCAATCTGCAAGCCGATTGGCCAAAACTTCAAGCCGCAAGCCGATTGGCCGAAACTTCAAGTCGCAAGTCGATTGGCCAACACTTCAAGTCTCAAGCCGATTGGTCGAAACTTTAAGCCGCAAGCCGATTGGCCGAAACTTCAAGCCGCAAGCCGATTGGCCGAAACTTCAAGTCGCAAGCCGATTGGCCGAAACTTCAAGCCGATTGGCTGAAACTTCAAGTCGCAAGTCGATTGGCCGAAACTTCAAGTCGCAAGCCGATTGGCCGAAACTTTAAGCAGCAAGCCGATTGGCCGAAACTTTAAGCAGCAAGCCGATTGGCCGAAACTTCAAGTCGCAAGCCGATTGGCCGAAACTTCAAGTCACAAGCCGATTGGCCGAAACTTCAAGCCGATTGGCTGAAACTTCAAGCCGCAATCCGATTGGCCGAAACTTTAAGCCGCAAGCCGATTGGCCGAAACTTCAATCTGCAAGCTGATTGGCTGAAACTCCAAGCCTCAAGACGATTGGCCGAAACTTCAAGCCGTAAGCCGATTGGCCGAAACTTCAAGTCGCAAGTCGATTGGCCGACACTTCAAGTCTCAAGCCGATTGGTCGAAACTTTAAGCCGCAAGCCGATTGGCCGAAACTTCAAGCCGATTGGCTGAAACTTCAAGTCGCAAGTCGATTGGCCGAAACTTCAAGTCGCAAGCCGATTGGCCGAAACTTTAAGCAGCAAGCCGATTGGCCGAAACTTCAAGTCGCAAGCCGATTGGCCGAAACTTCAAGCTGATTGGCTGAAACTTCAAGCCGCAAGCTGATTGGCCAAAACTTCAAGCCGCCATTGGCTGATCAAGTCGCCAAACATATGTGTTTTTAGCAAAGACCCTAGAGAATACAATGGCGGTCGTTGCAACTTTGTATCTCGTGCGGTATTTGCGCATCAATTTTTCAAACAAGTTTTCTTTTTTAAACAGTTTTGTGCTAAAAAAAAAAAAAACAGTAAAGTTAGCCCATTTTTTCGCATAATGTGAAAGATGAAGTTATGCCGAGCAAATAGATAACTAGCATGTCACGTCGCAAGCTGATTGGCCGAACAAGTCGCAAGCTGATTGGCCGAACAAGTTGCAAGCCGATTGGCCAAAACTTCAAGCCGCAAGCCGATTGGCCGAAAACTTCATGCCGCAAGCCGATTGGCCGAAACTTTAAGCCGCAAGCCGATTTGCCGAAACTTCAATCTGCAAGCTGATTGGCTGAAACTTCAAGTCGCAAGCCGATTGGCCGAAACTTCAAGCCGATTGGCTGAAACTTCAAGCCGCAAGCCGATTGGCCGAAAACTTCAAGCCGCAAGCCGATTGGCTGAAACTTTAAGCCGCAATCCGATTTGCCGAAACTTCAATCTGCAAGCTGATTGGCTGAAACTTCAAGTCGCAAGCCGATTGGCTGAAACTTTAAGCCGCAAGCCGATTGGCCGAAACTTCAAGCCGATTGGCTGAAACTTCAAGCCGCAATCTGATTGGCCGAAACTTCAATCTGAAAGCTGATTGGCTGAAACTCCAAGCCTCAAGCCGATTGGCCGAAACTTCAAGCCGTAAGCCGATTGGCCGAAACTTCAAGTCGCATGCCGATTGGCCAAAACTTCAAGCCGCAAGCCGATTGGCCGAAACTTCAAGTCGCAAGTCGATTGGCCGACACTTCAAGTCTCAAGCCGATTGGTCGAAACTTTAAGCCGCAAGCCGATTGGCCGAAACTTCAAGTCGCAAGCCGATTGGCCGAAACTTCAAGCCGATTGGCTGAAACTTCAAGTCGCAAGTCGATTGGCCGAAACTTCAAGTCGCAAGCCGATTGGCCGAAACTTTAAGCCGCAAGCCGATTGGCCGAAACTTTAAGCAGCAAGCCGATTGGCCGAAACTTCAAGTCGCAAGCCCATTGGCCGAAACTTCAAGCTGATTGGCTGAAACTTCAAGCCGCAAGCTGATTGGCCAAAACTTCAAGCCGCCATTGGCTGATCAAGTCGCCAAACATATGTGTTTTTAGCAAAGACCCTAGAGAATACAATGGCGGTCGTTGCAACTTTGTATCTCGTGCGGTATTTGCGCATCAATTTTTCAAACAAGTTTTCTTTTTTAAACAGTTTTGTGCTAAAAAAAAAAAACAGTAAAGTTAGCCCATTTTTTCGCATAATATGAAAGATGAAGTTATGCCGAGCAAATAGATAACTAGCATGTCACGTCGCAAGCTGATTGGCCGAACAAGTCGCAAGCTGATTGGCCGAACAAGTTGCAAGCCGATTGGCCAAAACTTCAAGTCGCAAGCCGATTGGCCGAAACTTCAAGCCGATTGGCTGAAACTTCAAGCCGCAAGCCGATTGGCCGAAAACTTCAAGCCGCAAGCCGATTGGCTGAAACTTTAAGCCGCAAGCCGATTTGCCGAAACTTCAATCTGCAAGCTGATTGGCAGAAACTTCAAGTCGCAAGCCGATTGGCCGAAACTTCAAGCCGATTGGCTGAAACTTCAAGCCGCAATCCGATTGGCCGAAACTTTAAGCCGCAAGCCGATTGGCCGAAACTTCAATCTGCAAGCTGATTGGCTGAAACTCCAAGCCTCAAGCCGATTGGCCGAAACTTCAAGCCGTAAGCCGATTGGCCGAAACTTCAAGTCACAAGTTGATTGGCCGACACTTCAAGTCTCAAGCCGATTGGTCGAAACTTTAAGCCGCAAGCCGATTGGCCGAAACTTCAAGTCGCAAGCCGATTGGCCGAAACTTCAAGTCGCAAGCCGATTGGCCGAAAACTTCAAGCCGCAAGCCGATTGGCCGAAACTTCAAGCCATAAGCCGATTGGCCGAAACTTCAAGCCGCAAGCCGTTTGGCCAAACAAGTCGCAAGCCCATTGGCTGAATATCAAGTCGCAAGCCCGTTGGCTGATCATCAAGTCGCCAAACATGTTTTTTTAGCAAAGACCCTAGAGAATACAATGGCGGTGGTTGCAACTTTGTATCTCGTGTGGTATTTGCGTATTAGTTTTTCAAACAAGTTTTATTTTTTAAACAGTTTTGTGCTAAAAAAAGAAAACCAGTAAAGTTAGCCCATTTTTTTCGCATAATGTGAAAAATGAAGTTATGCCGTGTAAATAGATACCTAACATCGCAAGCCGATTGGCCAAAACTTCAAGTCGCAAGCCAATTGGCCGAAACTTCAAGCTGCAAGCCGATTGGCCAAAACTTCAAGCCGCAAGCCGATTGGCCGAAACTTCAATCTGGAAGCTGATTGGCCGAAACTTCAAGCCGCAAGCCGATTGGCCGAAACTTCAAGTCACAAGCTGATTGGCCGAAACTTCAAGCCGATTGACTGAAACTTCAAGCCGCAATCCGATTGGCCGAAACTTTAAGCCGCATGCCGATTGGCCGACAAACTTCAAGCCGCAATCCGATTGACCGAAACTTTAAGCCGCAAGCCGATTGGCCGAAACTTTAAGCCGCAAGCCGATTGGCCGAAACTTTAAGCCGCAAGCCGATTGGCCAAAACTTCAAGAAGCGAGTCGATTTCCCGAAACTTCAAGCCGCAAGCCGATTGGCCGAAACTTCAAGTCGCAAGTCGATTGGCCGAAACTTCAAGTCTCAAGCCGATTGGTCGAAACTTCAAGCCATAAGTCGATTGGCCGAAACTTCAAGCCGCAAGCCGTTTGGCCGAACAAGTCGCAAGCCCATTGGCTGAATATCAAGTCGCAAGCCCATTGGCTGATCATCAAGTCGCCAAACATGTTTTTTTAGCAAAGACCCTAGAGATTACAATGGCGGTGGTTGCAACTTTGTATCTCGTGTGGTATTTGCGTATTAATTTTTCAAACAAGTTTTATTTTTTAAACAGTTTTGTGCTAAAAAAAGAAAACCAGTAAAGTTAGCCCATTTTTTTCGCATAATGTGAAAAATGAAGTTATGCCGAGTAAATAGATACCTAACATGTCATGTTGCAAGCTGACTGGCCGAACAAGTCGCAAGCCGATTGGCTGAAACTTCAAGCCGCAATCCGATTGGCCGAAACTTTAAGCCGCATGCCGATTGGCCGAAACTTTTAGCCGCAAGCCGATTGGCCGAAACTTCAATCTGCAAGCTGATTGGCTGAAACTCCAAGCCTCAAGCCGATTGGCCGAAACTTAAAGCCACAAGCCGATTGGCCGAAACTTCAAGTCGCAAGTCGATTGGCCGACACTTCAAGTCTCAAGCCAATTGGTCGAAACTTTAAGCCGCAAGCCGATTGGCCGAAACTTCAAGTCGCAAGCCGATTGGCCGAAACTTCAAGCCGATTGGCTGAAACTTCAAGTCGCAAGTCGATTGGCCGAAACTTCAGGTCGCAAGCCGATTGGCCGAAACTTTAAGCCGCAAGCCGATTGGCCGAAACTTTAAGCAGCAAGCCGATTGGCCGAAACTTCAAGTCGCAAGCCGATTGGCCGAAACTTCAAGCTGATTGGCTGAAACTTCAAGCCGCAAGCTGATTGGCCAAAACTTCAAGCCGCCATTGGCTGATCAAGTCGCCAAACATATGTGTTTTTAGCAAAGACCCTAGAGAATACAATGGCGGTCGTTGCAACTTTGTATCTCGTGCGGTATTTGCGCATCAATTTTTCAAACAAGTTTTCTTTTTTAAACAGTTTTGTGCTAAAAAAAAAAAAAACAGTAAAGTTAGCCCATTTTTTCGCATAATGTGAAAGATGAAGTTATGCCGAGCAAATAGATAACTAGCATGTCACGTCGCAAGCTGATTGGCCGAACAAGTCGCAAGCTGATTGGCCGAACAAGTTGCAAGCCGATTGGCCAAAACTTCAAGCCGCAAGCCGATTGGCCGAAAACTTCAAGCCGCAAGCCGATTGGCCGAAACTTTAAGCCGCAAGCCGATTTGCCGAAACTTCAATCTGCAAGCTGATTGGCTGAAACTTCAAGTCGCAAGCCGATTGGCCGAAACTTCAAGCCGATTGGCTGAAACTTCAAGCCGCAAGCCGATTGGCCGAAAACTTCAAGCCGCAAGCCGATTGGCCGAAACTTTAAGCCGCAAGCCGATTTGCCGAAACTTCAATCTGCAAGCTGATTGGCTGAAACTTCAAGTCGCAAGCCGATTGGCCGAAACTTCAAGCCGATTGGCTGAAACTTCAAGCCGCAAGCCGATTGGCCGAAACTTCAAGTCTCAAGCCGATTGGTCGAAACTTCAAGCCATAAGTCGATTGGCCGAAACTTCAAGCCGCAAGCCGTTTGGCCGAACAAGTCGCAAGCCCATTGGCTGAATATCAAGTCGCAAGCCCATTGGCTGATCATCAAGTCGCCAAACATGTTTTTTTAGCAAAGACCCTAGAGAATACAATGGCGGTGGTTGCAACTTTGTATCTCGTGTGGTATTTGCGTATTAATTTTTCAAACAAGTTTTATTTTTTAAACAGTTTTGTGCTAAAAAAAGAAAACCAGCAAAGTTAGCCCATTTTTTTCGCATAATGTGAAAAATGAAGTTATGCCGAGTAAATAGATACCTAACATGTCACGTTGCAAGCTGACTGGCCGAACAAGTCGCAAGCCGATTGGCTGAAACTTCAAGCCGCAATCCGATTGGCCGAAACTTTAAGCCGCATGCCGATTGGCCGAAACTTTTAGCCGCAAGCCGATTGGCCGAAACTTCAATCTGCAAGCTGATTGGCTGAAACTCCAAGCCTCACGCCGATTGGCCGAAACTTAAAGCCGCAAGCCGATTGGCCGAAACTTCAAGTCGCAAGTCGATTGGCCGACACTTCAAGTCTCAAGCCAATTGGTCGAAACTTTAAGCCGCAAGCCGATTTGCCGAAACTTCAATCTGCAAGCTGATTGGCTGAAACTTCAAGTCGCAAGCCGATTGGCCGAAACTTCAAGCCGATTGGCTGAAACTTCAAGCCGCAAGCCGATTGGCCGAAACTTAAAGCCGCAAGCCGATTGGCCGAAACTTCAAGTCGCAAGCCGATTGGCCGAAACTTCAAGCCGCAAGCCGATTGGCTGAAACTTCAAGCCGCAAGCCGATTGGCCGAAACTTCAAGTCGCAAGTCGATTGGCCGACACTTCAAGTCTCAAGCCAATTGGTCGAAACTTTAAGCCGCAAGCCGATTGGCCGAAACTTCAAGTCGCAAGCCGATTGGCCGAAACTTCAAGCCGATTGGCTGAAACTTCAAGTCGCAAGTCGATTGGCCGAAACTTCAGGTCGCAAGCCGATTGGCCGAAACTTTAAGCCGCAAGCCGATTGGCCGAAACTTTAAGCAGGAAGCCGATTGGCCGAAACTTCAAGTCGCAAGCCGATTGGCCGAAACTTCAAGCTGATTGGCTGAAACTTCAAGCCGCAAGCTGATTGGCCAAAACTTCAAGCCGCCATTGGCTGATCAAGTCGCCAAACATATGTGTTTTTAGCAAAGACCCTAGAGAATACAATGGCGGTCGTTGCAACTTTGTATCTCGTGCGGTATTTGCGCATCAATTTTTCAAACAAGTTTTCTTTTTTAAACAGTTTTGTGCTAAAAAAAAAAAACCAGTAAAGTTAGCCCATTTTTTCGCATAATGTGAAAGATGAAGTTATGCCGAGCAAATAGATAACTAGCATGTCACGTCGCAAGCTGATTGGCCGAACAAGTCGCAAGCTGATTGGCCGAACAAGTTGCAAGCCGATTGGCCAAAACTTCAAGCCGCAAGCCGATTGGCCGAAAACTTCAAGCCGCAAGCCGATTGGCCGAAACTTTAAGCCGCAAGCCGATTTGGCGAAACTTCAATCTGCAAGCTGATTGGCTGAAACTTCAAGTCGCAAGCCGATTGGCCGAAACTTCAAGCCGATTGGCTGAAACTTCAAGCCGCAAGCCGATTGGCCGAAAACTTCAAGCCGCAAGCCGATTGGCCGAAACTTTAAGCCGCAAGCCGATTTGCCGAAACTTCAATCTGCAAGCTGATTGGCTGAAACTTCAAGTCGCAAGCCGATTGGCCGAAACTTCAAGCCGATTGGCTGAAACTTCAAGCCGCAAGCCGATTGGCCGAAACTTAAAGCCGCAAGCCGATTGGCCGAAACTTCAAGTCGCAAGCCGATTGGCCGAAACTTCAAGCCGCAAGCCGATTGGCTGAAACTTCAAGCCGCAAGCCGATTGGCCGAAACTTCAAGCCGCAAGCCCATTGGCCAAACAATTCGCAAGCCCATTGGCCGAACATCAAGTCGCAAGCCCATTGGCTGAATATCAAGTCGCAAGCCCATTGGCCAAAACTTCAAGTCGCAATTGGCTGATCAAGTCGCCAAACATATGTTTTTTTTAGCAAAGATCCTAGAGAATACAATGCAGGTCGTTGCAACTTTGTATCTCGTGCGGTATTTGCGCATCAATTTTTCAAACAACTTTTCTTTTTTAAACAGTTTTGTGCTAAAAAAAACAAAAAACAGTAAAGTTAGCCCATTTTTTCGCATAATGTGAAAGATGAAGTTATGCCGAGCAAATAGATAACTAGCATGTCACGTCGCAAGCTGATTGGCCGAAACTTCAAGCCGCAAGCCGACTGACCGAAACTTCAAGCCGATTGGCCGAAACTTCAAGCCGCAAGCCGATTGGCCGAAACTTCAAGCCACAAGCCGATTGGCCGAAACTTCAAGTCGCAAGCCGATTGGCCGAAACTTCAAGCCGCAAGCCGATTGGCTGAAACTTCAAGCCGCAAGCCGATTGGCCGAAACTTCAAGCCGCAAGCCCATTGGTCAAACAATTCGCAAGCCCATTGGCTGAATATCAAGTCGCAAGCCCATTGGCCAAAACTTCAAGTCGCAATTGGCTGATTAAGTCGCCAAACATATGTTTTTTTAGCAAAGATCCTAGAGAATACAATGGCGGTCGTTGCAACTTTGTATCTCGTGCGGTATTTGCGCATCAATTTTTCAAGCAACTTTTCTTTTTTAAACAGTTTTGTGCTAGAAAAAACAAAAAAACAGTAAAGTTAGCCCATTTTTTCGCATAATGTGAAAGATGAAGTTATGCCGAGTAAATAGATAACTAGCATGTCACGTCGCAAGCTGATTGGCCGAAACTTCAAGCCGCAAGCCGACTGACCGAAACTTCAAGCCGATTGGCCGAAACTTCAAGCCGCAAGCCGATTGGCCGAAACTTCAAGCCACAAGCCGATTGGCCGAAAACTTCAAGCCGCAAGCTGATTGGCCGAAAACCTCAAGCCGCAAGCCGATTGGCCGAAACTCCAAGCCGATTGGCCGAAACTTCAAGCCGCAAGCCGATTGGCCGAACAAGTCGCAAGCCCATTGGCTGAATATCAAGTCGCAAGCCCATTGGCTGATCATCAAGTTGCCAAACATTTTTTTTTAGCAAAGACCCTAGAGAATACAATGGCGGTGGTTGCAACTTTGTATCTTGTGTGGTATTTGCGTATTAATTTTTCAAACAAGTTTTATTTTTTAAACAGTTTTGTGCTAAAAAAAGAAAACCAGTAAAGTTAGCCCATTTTTTCGCATAATGTGAAAGATGAAGTTATGCCGAGTAAATAGATACCTAACATGTCACGTTGCAAGCTGACTGGCCGAACAAGTCGCAAGCCGATTGGCCAAAACTTCAAGTAGCAAGCCAATTGGCCGAAACTTCAAGCCGCAAGCCGATTGGCCGAAACTTTAAGCCGCAAGCCGATTGGCCGAAAACTTCAAGCCGCAAGCCGATTGGCCGAAAACTTCAAGCCGCAAGCCGATTGGCCGAAACTTCAAGCCATAAGCCGATTGGCCGAAACTTCAAGCCGCAAGCCGTTTGGCCAAACAAGTCGCAAGCCCATTGGCTGAATATCAAGTCGCAAGCCCGTTGGCTGATCATCAAGTCGCCAAACATGTTTTTTTAGCAAAGACCCTAGAGAATACAATGGCGGTGGTTGCAACTTTGTATCTCGTGTGGTATTTGCGTATTAGTTTTTCAAACAAGTTTTATTTTTTAAACAGTTTTGTGCTAAAAAAAGAAAACCAGTAAAGTTAGCCCATTTTTTTCGCATAATGTGAAAAATGAAGTTATGCCGTGTAAATAGATACCTAACATCGCAAGCCGATTGGCCAAAACTTCAAGTCGCAAGCCAATTGGCCGAAACTTCAAGCTGCAAGCCGATTGGCCAAAACTTCAAGCCGCAAGCCGATTGGCCGAAACTTCAATCTGGAAGCTGATTGGCCGAAACTTCAAGCCGCAAGCCGATTGGCCGAAACTTCAAGTCACAAGCTGATTGGCCGAAACTTCAAGCCGATTGACTGAAACTTCAAGCCGCAATCCGATTGGCCGAAACTTTAAGCCGCATGCCGATTGGCCGACAAACTTCAAGCCGCAATCCGATTGACCGAAACTTTAAGCCGCAAGCCGATTGGCCGAAACTTTAAGCCGCAAGCCGATTGGCCGAAACTTTAAGCCGCAAGCCGATTGGCCAAAACTTCAAGAAGCGAGTCGATTTCCCGAAACTTCAAGCCGCAAGCCGATTGGCCGAAACTTCAAGTCGCAAGTCGATTGGCCGAAACTTCAAGTCTCAAGCCGATTGGTCGAAACTTCAAGCCATAAGTCGATTGGCCGAAACTTCAAGCCGCAAGCCGTTTGGCCGAACAAGTCGCAAGCCCATTGGCTGAATATCAAGTCGCAAGCCCATTGGCTGATCATCAAGTCGCCAAACATGTTTTTTTAGCAAAGACCCTAGAGATTACAATGGCGGTGGTTGCAACTTTGTATCTCGTGTGGTATTTGCGTATTAATTTTTCAAACAAGTTTTATTTTTTAAACAGTTTTGTGCTAAAAAAAGAAAACCAGTAAAGTTAGCCCATTTTTTTCGCATAATGTGAAAAATGAAGTTATGCCGAGTAAATAGATACCTAACATGTCACGTTGCAAGCTGACTGGCCGAACAAGTCGCAAGCCGATTGGCTGAAACTTCAAGCCGCAATCCGATTGGCCGAAACTTTAAGCCGCATGCCGATTGGCCGAAACTTTTAGCCGCAAGCCGATTGGCCGAAACTTCAATCTGCAAGCTGATTGGCTGAAACTCCAAGCCTCAAGCCGATTGGCCGAAACTTAAAGCCACAAGCCGATTGGCCGAAACTTCAAGTCGCAAGTCGATTGGCCGACACTTCAAGTCTCAAGCCAATTGGTCGAAACTTTAAGCCGCAAGCCGATTGGCCGAAACTTCAAGTCGCAAGCCGATTGGCCGAAACTTCAAGCCGATTGGCTGAAACTTCAAGTCGCAAGTCGATTGGCCGAAACTTCAGGTCGCAAGCCGATTGGCCGAAACTTTAAGCCGCAAGCCGATTGGCCGAAACTTTAAGCAGCAAGCCGATTGGCCGAAACTTCAAGTCGCAAGCCGATTGGCCGAAACTTCAAGCTGATTGGCTGAAACTTCAAGCCGCAAGCTGATTGGCCAAAACTTCAAGCCGCCATTGGCTGATCAAGTCGCCAAACATATGTGTTTTTAGCAAAGACCCTAGAGAATACAATGGCGGTCGTTGCAACTTTGTATCTCGTGCGGTATTTGCGCATCAATTTTTCAAACAAGTTTTCTTTTTTAAACAGTTTTGTGCTAAAAAAAAAAAAAACAGTAAAGTTAGCCCATTTTTTCGCATAATGTGAAAGATGAAGTTATGCCGAGCAAATAGATAACTAGCATGTCACGTCGCAAGCTGATTGGCCGAACAAGTCGCAAGCTGATTGGCCGAACAAGTTGCAAGCCGATTGGCCAAAACTTCAAGCCGCAAGCCGATTGGCCGAAAACTTCAAGCCGCAAGCCGATTGGCCGAAACTTTAAGCCGCAAGCCGATTTGCCGAAACTTCAATCTGCAAGCTGATTGGCTGAAACTTCAAGTCGCAAGCCGATTGGCCGAAACTTCAAGCCGATTGGCTGAAACTTCAAGCCGCAAGCCGATTGGCCGAAAACTTCAAGCCGCAAGCCGATTGGCCGAAACTTTAAGCCGCAAGCCGATTTGCCGAAACTTCAATCTGCAAGCTGATTGGCTGAAACTTCAAGTCGCAAGCCGATTGGCCGAAACTTCAAGCCGATTGGCTGAAACTTCAAGCCGCAAGCCGATTGGCCGAAACTTAAAGCCGCAAGCCGATTGGCCGAAACTTCAAGTCGCAAGCCGATTGGCCGAAACTTCAAGCCGCAAGCCGATTGGCTGAAACTTCAAGCCGCAAGCCGATTGGCCGAAACTTCAAGTCGCAAGCCCATTGGCCAAACAATTCGCAAGCCCATTGGCCGAACATCAAGTCGCAAGCCCATTGGCTGAATATAAAGTCGCAAGCCCATTGGCCAAAACTTCAAGTCGCAATTGGCTGATCAAGTCGCCAAACATATGTTTTTTTTAGCAAAGATCCTAGAGAATACAATGCAGGTCGTTGCAACTTTGTATCTCGTGCGGTATTTGCGCATCAATTTTTCAAACAACTTTTCTTTTTTAAACAGTTTTGTGCTAAAAAAAACAAAAAACAGTAAAGTTAGCCCATTTTTTCGCATAATGTGAAAGATGAAGTTATGCCGAGCAAATAGATAACTAGCATGTCACGTCGCAAGCTGATTGGCCGAAACTTCAAGCCGCAAGCCGACTGACCGAAACTTCAAGCCGATTGGCCGAAACTTCAAGCCGCAAGCCGATTGGCCGAAACTTCAAGCCACAAGCCGATTGGCCGAAAACTTCAAGCCGCAAGCTGATTGGCCGAAAACTTCAAGCCGCAAGCCGATTGGCCGAAACTTTAAGCAGCAAGCCGATTGGCCGAAACTCCAAGCCTCAAGCCGATTGGCCGAAACTTCAAGCCATAAGCCGATTGGCCGAAACTTCAAGCCGCAAGCCGATTGGCCGAACAAGTCGCAAGCCCATTGGCTGAATATCAAGTCGCAAGCCCATTGGCTGATCATCAAGTCGCCAAACATGTTTTTTTAGCAAAGACCCTAGAGAATACAATGGCGGTGGTTGCAACTTTGTATCTCGTGTGGTATTTGCGTATTAATTTTTCAAACAAGTTTTTTTTTTTAAACAGTTTTGTGCTAAAAAAGGAAACCATTAAAGTTAGCCCATTTTTTTCGCATAATGTGAAAGATGAAGTTATGCCGAGTAAATAGATACCTAACATGTCACGTTGCAAGCTGACTGGCCGAACAAGTCACAAGCCGATTGGTCAAAACTTCAAGTCGCAAGCCGATTGGCCGAAACTTCAAGCCGCAAGCCGATTGGCCGAAACTTCAAGTCACAAGCCGATTGGCCGAAACTTCAAGCTGATTGGCTGAAACTTCAAGCCGCAATCCGATTGGCCGAAACTTTAAGCCGCAAGCCGATTGGCCGAAACTTCAATCTGCAAGCCGATTGGCCAAAACTTCAAGCCGCAAGCCGATTGGCCGAAACTTCAAGTCGCAAGTCGATTGGCCAACACTTCAAGTCTCAAGCCGATTGGTCGAAACTTTAAGCCGCAAGCCGATTGGCCGAAACTTCAAGCCGCAAGCCGATTGGCCGAAACTTCAAGTCGCAAGCCGATTGGCCGAAACTTCAAGCCGATTGGCTGAAACTTCAAGTCGCAAGTCGATTGGCCGAAACTTCAAGTCGCAAGCCGATTGGCCGAAACTTTAAGCAGCAAGCCGATTGGCCGAAACTTTAAGCAGCAAGCCGATTGGCCGAAACTTCAAGTCGCAAGCCGATTGGCCGAAACTTCAAGTCACAAGCCGATTGGCCGAATCTTCAAGCCGATTGGCTGAAACTTCAAGCCGCAATCCGATTGGCCGAAACTTTAAGCCGCAAGCCGATTGGCCGAAACTTCAATCTGCAAGCTGATTGGCTGAAACTCCAAGCCTCAAGACGATTGGCCGAAACTTCAAGCCGTAAGCCGATTGGCCGAAACTTCAAGTCGCAAGTCGATTGGCCGACACTTCAAGTCTCAAGCCGATTGGTCGAAACTTTAAGCCGCAAGCCGATTGGCCGAAACTTCAAGCCGATTGGCTGAAACTTCAAGTCGCAAGTCGATTGGCCGAAACTTCAAGTCGCAAGCCGATTGGCCGAAACTTTAAGCAGCAAGCCGATTGGCCGAAACTTCAAGTCGCAAGCCGATTGGCCGAAACTTCAAGCTGATTGGCTGAAACTTCAAGCCGCAAGCTGATTGGCCAAAACTTCAAGCCGCCATTGGCTGATCAAGTCGCCAAACATATGTGTTTTTAGCAAAGACCCTAGAGAATACAATGGCGGTCGTTGCAACTTTGTATCTCGTGCGGTATTTGCGCATCAATTTTTCAAACAAGTTTTCTTTTTTAAACAGTTTTGTGCTAAAAAAAAAAAAAACAGTAAAGTTAGCCCATTTTTTCGCATAATGTGAAAGATGAAGTTATGCCGAGCAAATAGATAACTAGCATGTCACGTCGCAAGCTGATTGGCCGAACAAGTCGCAAGCTGATTGGCCGAACAAGTTGCAAGCCGATTGGCCAAAACTTCAAGCCGCAAGCCGATTGGCCGAAAACTTCATGCCGCAAGCCGATTGGCCGAAACTTTAAGCCGCAAGCCGATTTGCCGAAACTTCAATCTGCAAGCTGATTGGCTGAAACTTCAAGTCGCAAGCCGATTGGCCGAAACTTCAAGCCGATTGGCTGAAACTTCAAGCCGCAAGCCGATTGGCCGAAAACTTCAAGCCGCAAGCCGATTGGCTGAAACTTTAAGCCGCAATCCGATTTGCCGAAACTTCAATCTGCAAGCTGATTGGCTGAAACTTCAAGTCGCAAGCCGATTGGCTGAAACTTTAAGCCGCAAGCCGATTGGCCGAAACTTCAAGCCGATTGGCTGAAACTTCAAGCCGCAATCTGATTGGCCGAAACTTCAATCTGAAAGCTGATTGGCTGAAACTCCAAGCCTCAAGCCGATTGGCCGAAACTTCAAGCCGTAAGCCGATTGGCCGAAACTTCAAGTCGCATGCCGATTGGCCAAAACTTCAAGCCGCAAGCCGATTGGCCGAAACTTCAAGTCGCAAGTCGATTGGCCGACACTTCAAGTCTCAAGCCGATTGGTCGAAACTTTAAGCCGCAAGCCGATTGGCCGAAACTTCAAGTCGCAAGCCGATTGGCCGAAACTTCAAGCCGATTGGCTGAAACTTCAAGTCGCAAGTCGATTGGCCGAAACTTCAAGTCGCAAGCCGATTGGCCGAAACTTTAAGCCGCAAGCCGATTGGCCGAAACTTTAAGCAGCAAGCCGATTGGCCGAAACTTCAAGTCGCAAGCCCATTGGCCGAAACTTCAAGCTGATTGGCTGAAACTTCAAGCCGCAAGCTGATTGGCCAAAACTTCAAGCCGCCATTGGCTGATCAAGTCGCCAAACATATGTGTTTTTAGCAAAGACCCTAGAGAATACAATGGCGGTCGTTGCAACTTTGTATCTCGTGCGGTATTTGCGCATCAATTTTTCAAACAAGTTTTCTTTTTTAAACAGTTTTGTGCTAAAAAAAAAAAACAGTAAAGTTAGCCCATTTTTTCGCATAATATGAAAGATGAAGTTATGCCGAGCAAATAGATAACTAGCATGTCACGTCGCAAGCTGATTGGCCGAACAAGTCGCAAGCTGATTGGCCGAACAAGTTGCAAGCCGATTGGCCAAAACTTCAAGTCGCAAGCCGATTGGCCGAAACTTCAAGCCGATTGGCTGAAACTTCAAGCCGCAAGCCGATTGGCCGAAAACTTCAAGCCGCAAGCCGATTGGCTGAAACTTTAAGCCGCAAGCCGATTTGCCGAAACTTCAATCTGCAAGCTGATTGGCAGAAACTTCAAGTCGCAAGCCGATTGGCCGAAACTTCAAGCCGATTGGCTGAAACTTCAAGCCGCAATCCGATTGGCCGAAACTTTAAGCCGCAAGCCGATTGGCCGAAACTTCAATCTGCAAGCTGATTGGCTGAAACTCCAAGCCTCAAGCCGATTGGCCGAAACTTCAAGCCGTAAGCCGATTGGCCGAAACTTCAAGTCACAAGTTGATTGGCCGACACTTCAAGTCTCAAGCCGATTGGTCGAAACTTTAAGCCGCAAGCCGATTGGCCGAAACTTCAAGTCGCAAGCCGATTGGCCGAAACTTCAAGCCGATTGGCTGAAACTTCAAGTCGCAAGTCGATTGGCCGAAACTTCAAGTCGCATGCCAATTGGCCGAAACTTTAAGCCGCAAGCCGATTGGCCGAAACTTTAAGCAGCAAGCCGATTGGCCGAAACTTCAAGTCGCAAGCCGATTGGCCGAAACTTCAAGCTGATTGGCTGAAACTTCAAGCCGCAAGCCGATTGGCCGAAAACTTCAAGCCGCAAGCGGATTGGCTGAAACTTTAAGCCGCAAGCCGATTTGCCGAAACTTCAATCTGCAAGCTGATTGGCTGAAACTTCAAGTCGCAAGCCGATTGGCCGAAACTTCAAGCCGATTGGCTGAAACTTCAAGCCGCAAGCCGATTGGCCGAAACTTAAAGCCGCAAGCCGATTGGCCGAAACTTCAAGCCGCAAGCCGATTGGCCGAAACTTCAAGCCGCAAGCCCATTGGCCAAACAATTCGCAAGCCCATTGGCCGAACATCAAGTCGCAAGCCCATTGGCTGAATATCAAGTCGCAAGCCCATTGGCCAAAACTTCAAGTCGCAATTGGCTGATCAAGTCGCCAAACATATGTTTTTTTAGCAAAGATCCTAGAGAATACAATGGCGGTCGTTGCAACTTTGTATCTCATGCGGTATTTGCGCATCAATTTTTCAAACAACTTTTCTTTTTTAAACAGTTTTGTGCTAAAAAAAAAAAAAACAGTAAAGTTAGCCCATTTTTTCGCATAATGTGAAAGATGAAGTTATGCCGAGTAAATAGATAACTAGCATGTCACGTCGCAAGCTGATTGGCCGAAACTTCAAGCCGCAAGTCGATTACCCGAAACTTCAAGCCGCAAGCCGATTGGCCGAAACTTCAAGCCGCAAGTCGATTACCCGAAACTTCAAGCCGCAAGCCGATTGGCCGAAACTTCAAGTCTCAAGCCGATTGGTCGAAACTTCAAGCTGCAAGCCGATTGGCTGAAACTTTAAGCCGCAAGCCGATTGGCCGAAACTTTAAGCCGCAAGCCGATTGGCCGAAACTTTAAGCCGCAAGCCGATTGGCCGAAACTTCAAGCCGATTGGCTGAAACTTCAAGTCGCAAGTCGATTGGCCGAAACTTCAAGTCTCAAGCCGATTGTTCGAAACTTCAAGCCGCAAGCCGATTGGCTGAAACTTTAAGCCGCAAGCCGATTGGCCGAAACTTCAAGTCGCAAGCCGATTGGCCGAAACTTCAAGCCGATTGGCTGAAACTTCAAGTCGCAAGTCGATTGGCCGAAAATTCAAGTCGCAAGCCGATTGGCCGAAACTTCAAGCCGATTGCCTGAAACTTCAAGCCGCAAGCCGATTGGCCGAAACTTCAAGCCGCAAGCCGATTGGCTGAAACTTCAAGTCGCAAGCCGATTGGCCGAAACTTCAAGCCGATTGGCTGAAACTTCAAGTCGCAAGTCGATTGGCCGAAAATTCAAGTCGCAAGCCGATTGGCCGAAACTTCAAGCCGATTGCCTGAAACTTCAAGCCGCAAGCCGATTGGCTGAAACTTCAAGCCGCAAGCCGATTGGCTGAAACTTCAAGCCGCAAGCCGATTGGCCGAAACTTCAAACCGCAAGCCCATTGGCCAAACAATTCGCAAGCCCATTGGCCGAACATCAAGTCGCAAGCCCATTGGCTGAATATCAAGTCGCAAGCCCATTGGCCAAAACTTCAAGTCGCAATTGGCTGATCAAGTCGCCAAACATATGTTTTTTTAGCAAAGATCCTAGAGAATACAATGGCGGTCGTTGCAACTTTGCATCTCGTGCGGTATTTGCACATCAATTTTTCAAACAACTTTTCTTTTTTAAACAGTTTTGTGCTAAAAAAAAAAAAAACTGTAAAGTTAGCACATTTTTTCGCATAATGTGAAAGATGAAGTTATGCCGAGTAAATAGATAACTAGCATGTCACGTCGCAAGCTGATTGGCCGAAACTTCAAGCCGCAAGCCGACTGACCGAAACTTCAAGCCGATTGGCCGAAACTTCAAGCCGCAAGCCGATTGGCTGAAACTTTAAGCCGCAAGCCGATTGGCTGAAACTTCAAGCCGCAAGCTGATTGGCCGAAACTTCAAGCCGCAAGCCGACTGACCGAAACTTCAAGCCGATTGGCCGAAACTTCAAGCCGCAAGCCGATTGGCTGAAACTTTAAGCCGCAAGCCGATTGGCTGAAACTTTAAGCCGCAAGCCGATTGGCTGAAACTTCAAGTCGCAAGTTGATTGGCCGAAACTTCAAGTCTCAAGCCGACTGGTCGAAACTTCAAGCCGCAAGCCGATTGGCCGAAACTTCAAGCCGCAAGCCGATTGGCTGAAACTTCAAGCCGCAAGCCGATTGGCCGAAACTTCAAGCCGCAAGCCCATTGGCCAAACAATTCGCAAGCCCATTGGCCGAACATCAAGTCGCAAGCCCATTGGCTGAATATCAAGTCGCAAGCCCATTGGCCAAAACTTCAAGTCGCAATTGGCTGATCAAGTCGCCAAACATATGTTTTTTTAGCAAAGATCCTAGAGAATACAATGGCGGTCGTTGCAACTTTGTATCTCATGCGGTATTTGCGCATCAATTTTTCAAACAACTTTTCTTTTTTAAACAGTTTTGTGCTAAAAAAAAAAAAAACAGTAAAGTTAGCCCATTTTTTCGCATAATGTGAAAGATGAAGTTATGCCGAGTAAATAGATAACTAGCATGTCACGTCGCAAGCTGATTGGCCGAAACTTCAAGCCGCAAGCCGATTGGCTGAAACTTCAAGCCGCAAGCTGATTGGCCGAAACTTCAAGCCGCAAGCCGACTGACCGAAACTTCAAGCCGATTGGCCGAAACTTCAAGCCGCAAGCCGATTGGCCGAAACTTCAAGCCACAAGCCGATTGGCCGAAAACTTCAAGCCGCAAGCTGATTGGCCGAAAACTTCAAGCCGCAAGCCGATTGGCCGAAACTTTAAGCAGCAAGCCGATTGGCCGAAACTCCAAGCCTCAAGCCGATTGGCCGAAACTTCAAGCCATAAGCCGATTGGCCGAAACTTCAAGCCGCAAGCCGATTGGCCGAACAAGTCGCAAGCCCATTGGCTGAATATCAAGTCGCAAGCCCATTGGCTGATCATCAAGTCGCCAAACATGTTTTTTTAGCAAAGACCCTAGAGAATACAATGGCGGTGGTTGCAACTTTGTATCTCGTGTGGTATTTGCGTATTAATTTTTCAAACAAGTTTTATTTTTTAAACAGTTTTGTGCTAAAAAAAGAAAACCAGTAAAGTTAGCCCATTTTTTTCGCATAATGTGAAAAATGAAGTTATGCCGAGTAAATAGATACCTAACATGTCACGTTGCAAGCTGACTGGCCGAACAAGCCGCAAGCCGATTGGCCGAAACTTCAATCTGCAAGCTGATTGGCCAAAACTTCAAGCCGCAAGCCGATAGGCCGAAACTTCAAGCCGCAAGCCGATTGGCCGAAACTTCAAGTCACAAGCTGATTGGCCGAAACTTCAAGCCGATTGGCTGAAACTTCAAGCCGCAATCCGATTGGCCGAAACTTTAAGCCGCATGCCGATTGGCCGAAAACTTCAAGTCGCAAGCCAATTGGCCGAAACTTCAAGTCGCAAGCCAATTGGCCGAAACTTCAAGCCGCAAGCCGATTACCCGAAACTTCAAGCCGCAAGCTGATTGGCTGAAACTCCAAGCCTCAAGCCGATTGGCCGAAACTTCAAGCCGTAAGCCGATTGGCCGAAACTTCAAGTCACAAGCCGATTGGCCGAAACTTCAAGCCGATTGGCTGAAACTTCAAGCCACAATCCGATTGACCAAAACTTTAAGCCGCAAGCCGATTGGCCGAAAACTTCAAGCCGCAAGCCGATTGGCCGAAAACTTTAAGTCGCAAGCCGATTGGCCGAAAACTTCAAGCCGCAATCCGATTGGCCGAAACTTTAAGCCGCAAGCCGATTGGCCGAAACTTCAAGCCGCAAGCCGATTGGCCGAAACTTCAAGCCGATTGGCTGAAACTTCAAGCAGCAAGCCGACTGACCAAAACTTCAAGCCGCAAGCCGATTGGCCGAAACTTCAAGCCGCGAGCAGATTACCTGAAACTTCAAGCCGCAAGCCGATTGGCCGAAACTTTAAGCCACAAGCCGATTGGCCGAAACTTTAAGCCGCAAGCCGATTGGCCGAAACTTCAAGCCGATTGGCTGAAACTTCAAGCCGCAAGCCGATTGGCCGAAACTTCAAGCCGCCAAACATATGTGTTTTTAGCAAAGACCCTAGAGACTACAATGGCGGTCGTTGCAACTTTGTATCTCGTGCGGTATTTGCGCATCAATTTTTCAAACAAGTTTTCTTTTTTAAACAGTTTTGTGCTAAAAAAAAAAAAACAGTAAAGTTAGCCCATTTTTTCGCATAATGTGAAAGATGAAGTTATGCCGAGCAAATAGATAACTAGCATGTCACGTCACAAGCTGATTGGCCGAACAAGTCGCAAGCTGATTGGCCGAACAAGTTGCAAGCCGATTGGCCAAAACTTCAAGCCGCAAGCCGATTGGCCGAAAACTTCAAGCCGCAAGCCGATTGGCCGAAACTTTTAGCCGCAAGCCGATTTGCAGAAACTTCAATCTGCAAGCTGATTGGCTGAAACTTCAAGTCGCAAGCCGATTGGCCGAAACTTCAAGCCGATTGGCTGAAACTTCAAGCCGCAAGCCGATTGGCCGAAACTTAAAGCCGCAAGCCGATTGGCCGAAACTTCAAGTCGCAAGCCGATTGGCCGAAACTTCAAGCCGCAAGCCGATTGGCTGAAACTTCAAGCCGCAAGCCGATTGGCCGAAACTTCAAGCCGCAAGCCCATTGGTCAAACAATTCGCAAGCCCATTGGCTGAATATCAAGTCGCAAGCCCATTGGCCAAAACTTCAAGTCGCAATTGGCTGATCAAGTCGCCAAACATATGTTTTTTTAGCAAAGATCCTAGAGAATACAATGGCGGTCGTTGCAACTTTGTATCTCGTGCGGTATTTGCGCATCAATTTTTCAAGCAACTTTTCTTTTTTAAACAGTTTTGTGCTAGAAAAAACAAAAAAACAGTAAAGTTAGCCCATTTTTTCGCATAATGTGAAAGATGAAGTTATGCCGAGTAAATAGATAACTAGCATGTCACGTCGCAAGCTGATTGGCCGAAACTTCAAGCCGCAAGCCGACTGACCGAAACTTCAAGCCGATTGGCCGAAACTTCAAGCCGCAAGCCGATTGGCCGAAACTTCAAGCCACAAGCCGATTGGCCGAAAACTTCAAGCCGCAAGCTGATTGGCCGAAAACCTCAAGCCGCAAGCCGATTGGCCGAAACTCCAAGCCGATTGGCCGAAACTTCAAGCCGCAAGCCGATTGGCCGAACAAGTCGCAAGCCCATTGGCTGAATATCAAGTCGCAAGCCCATTGGCTGATCATCAAGTTGCCAAACATTTTTTTTTAGCAAAGACCCTAGAGAATACAATGGCGGTGGTTGCAACTTTGTATCTTGTGTGGTATTTGCGTATTAATTTTTCAAACAAGTTTTATTTTTTAAACAGTTTTGTGCTAAAAAAAGAAAACCAGTAAAGTTAGCCCATTTTTTCGCATAATGTGAAAGATGAAGTTATGCCGAGTAAATAGATACCTAACATGTCACGTTGCAAGCTGACTGGCCGAACAAGTCGCAAGCCGATTGGCCAAAACTTCAAGTAGCAAGCCAATTGGCCGAAACTTCAAGCCGCAAGCCGATTGGCCGAAACTTTAAGCCGCAAGCCGATTGGCCGAAAACTTCAAGCCGCAAGCCGATTGGCCGAAAACTTCAAGCCGCAAGCCGATTGGCCGAAACTTCAAGCCATAAGCCGATTGGCCGAAACTTCAAGCCGCAAGCCGTTTGGCCAAACAAGTCGCAAGCCCATTGGCTGAATATCAAGTCGCAAGCCCGTTGGCTGATCATCAAGTCGCCAAACATGTTTTTTTAGCAAAGACCCTAGAGAATACAATGGCGGTGGTTGCAACTTTGTATCTCGTGTGGTATTTGCGTATTAGTTTTTCAAACAAGTTTTATTTTTTAAACAGTTTTGTGCTAAAAAAAGAAAACCAGTAAAGTTAGCCCATTTTTTTCGCATAATGTGAAAAATGAAGTTATGCCGTGTAAATAGATACCTAACATCGCAAGCCGATTGGCCAAAACTTCAAGTCGCAAGCCAATTGGCCGAAACTTCAAGCTGCAAGCCGATTGGCCAAAACTTCAAGCCGCAAGCCGATTGGCCGAAACTTCAATCTGGAAGCTGATTGGCCGAAACTTCAAGCCGCAAGCCGATTGGCCGAAACTTCAAGTCACAAGCTGATTGGCCGAAACTTCAAGCCGATTGACTGAAACTTCAAGCCGCAATCCGATTGGCCGAAACTTTAAGCCGCATGCCGATTGGCCGACAAACTTCAAGCCGCAATCCGATTGACCGAAACTTTAAGCCGCAAGCCGATTGGCCGAAACTTTAAGCCGCAAGCCGATTGGCCGAAACTTTAAGCCGCAAGCCGATTGGCCAAAACTTCAAGAAGCGAGTCGATTTCCCGAAACTTCAAGCCGCAAGCCGATTGGCCGAAACTTCAAGTCGCAAGTCGATTGGCCGAAACTTCAAGTCTCAAGCCGATTGGTCGAAACTTCAAGCCATAAGTCGATTGGCCGAAACTTCAAGCCGCAAGCCGTTTGGCCGAACAAGTCGCAAGCCCATTGGCTGAATATCAAGTCGCAAGCCCATTGGCTGATCATCAAGTCGCCAAACATGTTTTTTTAGCAAAGACCCTAGAGATTACAATGGCGGTGGTTGCAACTTTGTATCTCGTGTGGTATTTGCGTATTAATTTTTCAAACAAGTTTTATTTTTTAAACAGTTTTGTGCTAAAAAAAGAAAACCAGTAAAGTTAGCCCATTTTTTTCGCATAATGTGAAAAATGAAGTTATGCCGAGTAAATAGATACCTAACATGTCATGTTGCAAGCTGACTGGCCGAACAAGTCGCAAGCCGATTGGCTGAAACTTCAAGCCGCAATCCGATTGGCCGAAACTTTAAGCCGCATGCCGATTGGCCGAAACTTTTAGCCGCAAGCCGATTGGCCGAAACTTCAATCTGCAAGCTGATTGGCTGAAACTCCAAGCCTCAAGCTGATTGGCCGAAACTTAAAGCCACAAGCCGATTGGCCGAAACTTCAAGTCGCAAGTCGATTGGCCGACACTTCAAGTCTCAAGCCAATTGGTCGAAACTTTAAGCCGCAAGCCGATTGGCCGAAACTTCAAGTCGCAAGCCGATTGGCCGAAACTTCAAGCCGATTGGCTGAAACTTCAAGTCGCAAGTCGATTGGCCGAAACTTCAGGTCGCAAGCCGATTGGCCGAAACTTTAAGCCGCAAGCCGATTGGCCGAAACTTTAAGCAGCAAGCCGATTGGCCGAAACTTCAAGTCGCAAGCCGATTGGCCGAAACTTCAAGCTGATTGGCTGAAACTTCAAGCCGCAAGCTGATTGGCCAAAACTTCAAGCCGCCATTGGCTGATCAAGTCGCCAAACATATGTGTTTTTAGCAAAGACCCTAGAGAATACAATGGCGGTCGTTGCAACTTTGTATCTCGTGCGGTATTTGCGCATCAATTTTTCAAACAAGTTTTCTTTTTTAAACAGTTTTGTGCTAAAAAAAAAAAAAACAGTAAAGTTAGCCCATTTTTTCGCATAATGTGAAAGATGAAGTTATGCCGAGCAAATAGATAACTAGCATGTCACGTCGCAAGCTGATTGGCCGAACAAGTCGCAAGCTGATTGGCCGAACAAGTTGCAAGCCGATTGGCCAAAACTTCAAGCCGCAAGCCGATTGGCCGAAAACTTCAAGCCGCAAGCCGATTGGCCGAAACTTTAAGCCGCAAGCCGATTTGCCGAAACTTCAATCTGCAAGCTGATTGGCTGAAACTTCAAGTCGCAAGCCGATTGGCCGAAACTTCAAGCCGATTGGCTGAAACTTCAAGCCGCAAGCCGATTGGCCGAAAACTTCAAGCCGCAAGCCGATTGGCCGAAACTTTAAGCCGCAAGCCGATTTGCCGAAACTTCAATCTGCAAGCTGATTGGCTGAAACTTCAAGTCGCAAGCCGATTGGCCGAAACTTCAAGCCGATTGGCTGAAACTTCAAGCCGCAAGCCGATTGGCCGAAACTTCAAGTCTCAAGCCGATTGGTCGAAACTTCAAGCCATAAGTCGATTGGCCGAAACTTCAAGCCGCAAGCCGTTTGGCCGAACAAGTCGCAAGCCCATTGGCTGAATATCAAGTCGCAAGCCCATTGGCTGATCATCAAGTCGCCAAACATGTTTTTTTAGCAAAGACCCTAGAGAATACAATGGCGGTGGTTGCAACTTTGTATCTCGTGTGGTATTTGCGTATTAATTTTTCAAACAAGTTTTATTTTTTAAACAGTTTTGTGCTAAAAAAAGAAAACCAGTAAAGTTAGCCCATTTTTTTCGCATAATGTGAAAAATGAAGTTATGCCGAGTAAATAGATACCTAACATGTCACGTTGCAAGCTGACTGGCCGAACAAGTCGCAAGCCGATTGGCTGAAACTTCAAGCCGCAATCCGATTGGCCGAAACTTTAAGCCGCATGCCGATTGGCCGAAACTTTTAGCCGCAAGCCGATTGGCCGAAACTTCAATCTGCAAGCTGATTGGCTGAAACTCCAAGCCTCACGCCGATTGGCCGAAACTTAAAGCCGCAAGCCGATTGGCCGAAACTTCAAGTCGCAAGTCGATTGGCCGACACTTCAAGTCTCAAGCCAATTGGTCGAAACTTTAAGCCGCAAGCCGATTGGCCGAAACTTCAAGTCGCAAGCCGATTGGCCGAAACTTCAAGCCGATTGGCTGAAACTTCAAGTCGCAAGTCGATTGGCCGAAACTTCAGGTCGCAAGCCGATTGGCCGAAACTTTAAGCCGCAAGCCGATTGGCCGAAACTTTAAGCAGCAAGCCGATTGGCCGAAACTTCAAGTCGCAAGCCGATTGGCCGAAACTTCAAGCTGATTGGCTGAAACTTCAAGCCGCAAGCTGATTGGCCAAAACTTCAAGCCGCCATTGGCTGATCAAGTCGCCAAACATATGTGTTTTTAGCAAAGACCCTAGAGAATACAATGGCGGTCGTTGCAACTTTGTATCTCGTGCGGTATTTGCGCATCAATTTTTCAAACAAGTTTTCTTTTTTAAACAGTTTTGTGCTAAAAAAAAAAACAGTAAAGTTAGCCCATTTTTTCGCATAATGTGAAAGATGAAGTTATGCCGAGCAAATAGATAACTAGCATGTCACGTCGCAAGCTGATTGGCCGAACAAGTCGCAAGCTGATTGGCCGAACAAGTTGCAAGCCGATTGGCCAAAACTTCAAGCCGCAAGCCGATTGGCCGAAAACTTCAAGCCGCAAGCCGATTGGCCGAAACTTTAAGCCGCAAGCCGATTTGCCGAAACTTCAATCTGCAAGCTGATTGGCTGAAACTTCAAGTCGCAAGCCGATTGGCCGAAACTTCAAGCCGATTGGCTGAAACTTCAAGCCGCAAGCCGATTGGCCGAAAACTTCAAGCCGCAAGCCGATTGGCCGAAACTTTAAGCCGCAAGCCGATTTGCCGAAACTTCAATCTGCAAGCTGATTGGCTGAAACTTCAAGTCGCAAGCCGATTGGCCGAAACTTCAAGCCGATTGGCTGAAACTTCAAGCCGCAAGCCGATTGGCCGAAACTTAAAGCCGCAAGCCGATTGGCCGAAACTTCAAGTCGCAAGCCGATTGGCCGAAACTTCAAGCCGCAAGCCGATTGGCTGAAACTTCAAGCCGCAAGCCGATTGGCCGAAACTTCAAGTCGCAAGTCGATTGGCCGACACTTCAAGTCTCAAGCCAATTGGTCGAAACTTTAAGCCGCAAGCCGATTGGCCGAAACTTCAAGTCGCAAGCCGATTGGCCGAAACTTCAAGCCGATTGGCTGAAACTTCAAGTCGCAAGTCGATTGGCCGAAACTTCAGGTCGCAAGCCGATTGGCCGAAACTTTAAGCCGCAAGCCGATTGGCCGAAACTTTAAGCAGGAAGCCGATTGGCCGAAACTTCAAGTCGCAAGCCGATTGGCCGAAACTTCAAGCTGATTGGCTGAAACTTCAAGCCGCAAGCTGATTGGCCAAAACTTCAAGCCGCCATTGGCTGATCAAGTCGCCAAACATATGTGTTTTTAGCAAAGACCCTAGAGAATACAATGGCGGTCGTTGCAACTTTGTATCTCGTGCGGTATTTGCGCATCAATTTTTCAAACAAGTTTTCTTTTTTAAACAGTTTTGTGCTAAAAAAAAAAAAACAGTAAAGTTAGCCCATTTTTTCGCATAATGTGAAAGATGAAGTTATGCCGAGCAAATAGATAACTAGCATGTCACGTCGCAAGCTGATTGGCCGAACAAGTCGCAAGCTGATTGGCCGAACAAGTTGCAAGCCGATTGGCCAAAACTTCAAGCCGCAAGCCGATTGGCCGAAAACTTCAAGCCGCAAGCCGATTGGCCGAAACTTTAAGCCGCAAGCCGATTTGGCGAAACTTCAATCTGCAAGCTGATTGGCTGAAACTTCAAGTCGCAAGCCGATTGGCCGAAACTTCAAGCCGATTGGCTGAAACTTCAAGCCGCAAGCCGATTGGCCGAAAACTTCAAGCCGCAAGCCGATTGGCCGAAACTTTAAGCCGCAAGCCGATTTGCCGAAACTTCAATCTGCAAGCTGATTGGCTGAAACTTCAAGTCGCAAGCCGATTGGCCGAAACTTCAAGCCGATTGGCTGAAACTTCAAGCCGCAAGCCGATTGGCCGAAACTTAAAGCCGCAAGCCGATTGGCCGAAACTTCAAGTCGCAAGCCGATTGGCCGAAACTTCAAGCCGCAAGCCGATTGGCTGAAACTTCAAGCCGCAAGCCGATTGGCCGAAACTTCAAGCCGCAAGCCCATTGGCCAAACAATTCGCAAGCCCATTGGCCGAACATCAAGTCGCAAGCCCATTGGCTGAATATCAAGTCGCAAGCCCATTGGCCAAAACTTCAAGTCGCAATTGGCTGATCAAGTCGCCAAACATATGTTTTTTTTAGCAAAGATCCTAGAGAATACAATGCAGGTCGTTGCAACTTTGTATCTCGTGCGGTATTTGCGCATCAATTTTTCAAACAACTTTTCTTTTTTAAACAGTTTTGTGCTAAAAAAAACAAAAAACAGTAAAGTTAGCCCATTTTTTCGCATAATGTGAAAGATGAAGTTATGCCGAGCAAATAGATAACTAGCATGTCACGTCGCAAGCTGATTGGCCGAAACTTCAAGCCGCAAGCCGACTGACCGAAACTTCAAGCCGATTGGCCGAAACTTCAAGCCGCAAGCCGATTGGCCGAAACTTCAAGCCACAAGCCGATTGGCCGAAACTTCAAGTCGCAAGCCGATTGGCCGAAACTTCAAGCCGCAAGCCGATTGGCTGAAACTTCAAGCCGCAAGCCGATTGGCCGAAACTTCAAGCCGCAAGCCCATTGGTCAAACAATTCGCAAGCCCATTGGCTGAATATCAAGTCGCAAGCCCATTGGCCAAAACTTCAAGTCGCAATTGGCTGATTAAGTCGCCAAACATATGTTTTTTTAGCAAAGATCCTAGAGAATACAATGGCGGTCGTTGCAACTTTGTATCTCGTGCGGTATTTGCGCATCAATTTTTCAAGCAACTTTTCTTTTTTAAACAGTTTTGTGCTAGAAAAAACAAAAAAACAGTAAAGTTAGCCCATTTTTTCGCATAATGTGAAAGATGAAGTTATGCCGAGTAAATAGATAACTAGCATGTCACGTCGCAAGCTGATTGGCCGAAACTTCAAGCCGCAAGCCGACTGACCGAAACTTCAAGCCGATTGGCCGAAACTTCAAGCCGCAAGCCGATTGGCCGAAACTTCAAGCCACAAGCCGATTGGCCGAAAACTTCAAGCCGCAAGCTGATTGGCCGAAAACCTCAAGCCGCAAGCCGATTGGCCGAAACTCCAAGCCGATTGGCCGAAACTTCAAGCCGCAAGCCGATTGGCCGAACAAGTCGCAAGCCCATTGGCTGAATATCAAGTCGCAAGCCCATTGGCTGATCATCAAGTTGCCAAACATTTTTTTTTAGCAAAGACCCTAGAGAATACAATGGCGGTGGTTGCAACTTTGTATCTTGTGTGGTATTTGCGTATTAATTTTTCAAACAAGTTTTATTTTTTAAACAGTTTTGTGCTAAAAAAAGAAAACCAGTAAAGTTAGCCCATTTTTTCGCATAATGTGAAAGATGAAGTTATGCCGAGTAAATAGATACCTAACATGTCACGTTGCAAGCTGACTGGCCGAACAATTCGCAAGCCGATTGGCCAAAACTTCAAGTAGCAAGCCAATTGGCCGAAACTTCAAGCCGCAAGCCGATTGGCCGAAACTTTAAGCCGCAAGCCGATTGGCCGAAAACTTCAAGCCGCAAGCCGATTGGCCGAAAACTTCAAGCCGCAAGCCGATTGGCCGAAACTTCAAGCCATAAGCCGATTGGCCGAAACTTCAAGCCGCAAGCCGTTTGGCCAAACAAGTCGCAAGCCCATTGGCTGAATATCAAGTCGCAAGCCCGTTGGCTGATCATCAAGTCGCCAAACATGTTTTTTTAGCAAAGACCCTAGAGAATACAATGGCGGTGGTTGCAACTTTGTATCTCGTGTGGTATTTGCGTATTAGTTTTTCAAACAAGTTTTATTTTTTAAACAGTTTTGTGCTAAAAAAAGAAAACCAGTAAAGTTAGCCCATTTTTTTCGCATAATGTGAAAAATGAAGTTATGCCGTGTAAATAGATACCTAACATCGCAAGCCGATTGGCCAAAACTTCAAGTCGCAAGCCAATTGGCCGAAACTTCAAGCTGCAAGCCGATTGGCCAAAACTTCAAGCCGCAAGCCGATTGGCCGAAACTTCAATCTGGAAGCTGATTGGCCGAAACTTCAAGCCGCAAGCCGATTGGCCGAAACTTCAAGTCACAAGCTGATTGGCCGAAACTTCAAGCCGATTGACTGAAACTTCAAGCCGCAATCCGATTGGCCGAAACTTTAAGCCGCATGCCGATTGGCCGACAAACTTCAAGCCGCAATCCGATTGACCGAAACTTTAAGCCGCAAGCCGATTGGCCGAAACTTTAAGCCGCAAGCCGATTGGCCGAAACTTTAAGCCGCAAGCCGATTGGCCAAAACTTCAAGAAGCGAGTCGATTTCCCGAAACTTCAAGCCGCAAGCCGATTGGCCGAAACTTCAAGTCGCAAGTCGATTGGCCGAAACTTCAAGTCTCAAGCCGATTGGTCGAAACTTCAAGCCATAAGTCGATTGGCCGAAACTTCAAGCCGCAAGCCGTTTGGCCGAACAAGTCGCAAGCCCATTGGCTGAATATCAAGTCGCAAGCCCATTGGCTGATCATCAAGTCGCCAAACATGTTTTTTTAGCAAAGACCCTAGAGATTACAATGGCGGTGGTTGCAACTTTGTATCTCGTGTGGTATTTGCGTATTAATTTTTCAAACAAGTTTTATTTTTTAAACAGTTTTGTGCTAAAAAAAGAAAACCAGTAAAGTTAGCCCATTTTTTTCGCATAATGTGAAAAATGAAGTTATGCCGAGTAAATAGATACCTAACATGTCACGTTGCAAGCTGACTGGCCGAACAAGTCGCAAGCCGATTGGCTGAAACTTCAAGCCGCAATCCGATTGGCCGAAACTTTAAGCCGCATGCCGATTGGCCGAAACTTTTAGCCGCAAGCCGATTGGCCGAAACTTCAATCTGCAAGCTGATTGGCTGAAACTCCAAGCCTCAAGCCGATTGGCCGAAACTTAAAGCCACAAGCCGATTGGCCGAAACTTCAAGTCGCAAGTCGATTGGCCGACACTTCAAGTCTCAAGCCAATTGGTCGAAACTTTAAGCCGCAAGCCGATTGGCCGAAACTTCAAGTCGCAAGCCGATTGGCCGAAACTTCAAGCCGATTGGCTGAAACTTCAAGTCGCAAGTCGATTGGCCGAAACTTCAGGTCGCAAGCCGATTGGCCGAAACTTTAAGCCGCAAGCCGATTGGCCGAAACTTTAAGCAGCAAGCCGATTGGCCGAAACTTCAAGTCGCAAGCCGATTGGCCGAAACTTCAAGCTGATTGGCTGAAACTTCAAGCCGCAAGCTGATTGGCCAAAACTTCAAGCCGCCATTGGCTGATCAAGTCGCCAAACATATGTGTTTTTAGCAAAGACCCTAGAGAATACAATGGCGGTCGTTGCAACTTTGTATCTCGTGCGGTATTTGCGCATCAATTTTTCAAACAAGTTTTCTTTTTTAAACAGTTTTGTGCTAAAAAAAAAAAAAAACAGTAAAGTTAGCCCATTTTTTCGCATAATGTGAAAGATGAAGTTATGCCGAGCAAATAGATAACTAGCATGTCACGTCGCAAGCTGATTGGCCGAACAAGTCGCAAGCTGATTGGCCGAACAAGTTGCAAGCCGATTGGCCAAAACTTCAAGCCGCAAGCCGATTGGCCGAAAACTTCAAGCCGCAAGCCGATTGGCCGAAACTTTAAGCCGCAAGCCGATTTGCCGAAACTTCAATCTGCAAGCTGATTGGCTGAAACTTCAAGTCGCAAGCCGATTGGCCGAAACTTCAAGCCGATTGGCTGAAACTTCAAGCCGCAAGCCGATTGGCCGAAAACTTCAAGCCGCAAGCCGATTGGCCGAAACTTTAAGCCGCAAGCCGATTTGCCGAAACTTCAATCTGCAAGCTGATTGGCTGAAACTTCAAGTCGCAAGCCGATTGGCCGAAACTTCAAGCCGATTGGCTGAAACTTCAAGCCGCAAGCCGATTGGCCGAAACTTAAAGCCGCAAGCCGATTGGCCGAAACTTCAAGTCGCAAGCCGATTGGCCGAAACTTCAAGCCGCAAGCCGATTGGCTGAAACTTCAAGCCGCAAGCCGATTGGCCGAAACTTCAAGTCGCAAGTCGATTGGCCGACACTTCAAGTCTCAAGCCAATTGGTCGAAACTTTAAGCCGCAAGCCGATTGGCCGAAACTTCAAGTCGCAAGCCGATTGGCCGAAACTTCAAGCCGATTGGCTGAAACTTCAAGTCGCAAGTCGATTGGCCGAAACTTCAGGTCGCAAGCCGATTGGCCGAAACTTTAAGCCGCAAGCCGATTGGCCGAAACTTTAAGCAGGAAGCCGATTGGCCGAAACTTCAAGTCGCAAGCCGATTGGCCGAAACTTCAAGCTGATTGGCTGAAACTTCAAGCCGCAAGCTGATTGGCCAAAACTTCAAGCCGCCATTGGCTGATCAAGTCGCCAAACATATGTGTTTTTAGCAAAGACCCTAGAGAATACAATGGCGGTCGTTGCAACTTTGTATCTCGTGCGGTATTTGCGCATCAATTTTTCAAACAAGTTTTCTTTTTTAAACAGTTTTGTGCTAAAAAAAAAAAAACAGTAAAGTTAGCCCATTTTTTCGCATAATGTGAAAGATGAAGTTATGCCGAGCAAATAGATAACTAGCATGTCACGTCGCAAGCTGATTGGCCGAACAAGTCGCAAGCTGATTGGCCGAACAAGTTGCAAGCCGATTGGCCAAAACTTCAAGCCGCAAGCCGATTGGCCGAAAACTTCAAGCCGCAAGCCGATTGGCCGAAACTTTAAGCCGCAAGCCGATTTGGCGAAACTTCAATCTGCAAGCTGATTGGCTGAAACTTCAAGTCGCAAGCCGATTGGCCGAAACTTCAAGCCGATTGGCTGAAACTTCAAGCCGCAAGCCGATTGGCCGAAAACTTCAAGCCGCAAGCCGATTGGCCGAAACTTTAAGCCGCAAGCCGATTTGCCGAAACTTCAATCTGCAAGCTGATTGGCTGAAACTTCAAGTCGCAAGCCGATTGGCCGAAACTTCAAGCCGATTGGCTGAAACTTCAAGCCGCAAGCCGATTGGCCGAAACTTAAAGCCGCAAGCCGATTGGCCGAAACTTCAAGTCGCAAGCCGATTGGCCGAAACTTCAAGCCGCAAGCCGATTGGCTGAAACTTCAAGCCGCAAGCCGATTGGCCGAAACTTCAAGCCGCAAGCCCATTGGCCAAACAATTCGCAAGCCCATTGGCCGAACATCAAGTCGCAAGCCCATTGGCTGAATATCAAGTCGCAAGCCCATTGGCCAAAACTTCAAGTCGCAATTGGCTGATCAAGTCGCCAAACATATGTTTTTTTTAGCAAAGATCCTAGAGAATACAATGCAGGTCGTTGCAACTTTGTATCTCGTGCGGTATTTGCGCATCAATTTTTCAAACAACTTTTCTTTTTTAAACAGTTTTGTGCTAAAAAAAACAAAAAACAGTAAAGTTAGCCCATTTTTTCGCATAATGTGAAAGATGAAGTTATGCCGAGCAAATAGATAACTAGCATGTCACGTCGCAAGCTGATTGGCCGAAACTTCAAGCCGCAAGCCGACTGACCGAAACTTCAAGCCGATTGGCCGAAACTTCAAGCCGCAAGCCGATTGGCCGAAACTTCAAGCCACAAGCCGATTGGCCGAAACTTCAAGTCGCAAGCCGATTGGCCGAAACTTCAAGCCGCAAGCCGATTGGCTGAAACTTCAAGCCGCAAGCCGATTGGCCGAAACTTCAAGCCGCAAGCCCATTGGTCAAACAATTCGCAAGCCCATTGGCTGAATATCAAGTCGCAAGCCCATTGGCCAAAACTTCAAGTCGCAATTGGCTGATTAAGTCGCCAAACATATGTTTTTTTAGCAAAGATCCTAGAGAATACAATGGCGGTCGTTGCAACTTTGTATCTCGTGCGGTATTTGCGCATCAATTTTTCAAGCAACTTTTCTTTTTTAAACAGTTTTGTGCTAGAAAAAACAAAAAAACAGTAAAGTTAGCCCATTTTTTCGCATAATGTGAAAGATGAAGTTATGCCGAGTAAATAGATAACTAGCATGTCACGTCGCAAGCTGATTGGCCGAAACTTCAAGCCGCAAGCCGACTGACCGAAACTTCAAGCCGATTGGCCGAAACTTCAAGCCGCAAGCCGATTGGCCGAAACTTCAAGCCACAAGCCGATTGGCCGAAAACTTCAAGCCGCAAGCTGATTGGCCGAAAACCTCAAGCCGCAAGCCGATTGGCCGAAACTCCAAGCCGATTGGCCGAAACTTCAAGCCGCAAGCCGATTGGCCGAACAAGTCGCAAGCCCATTGGCTGAATATCAAGTCGCAAGCCCATTGGCTGATCATCAAGTTGCCAAACATTTTTTTTTAGCAAAGACCCTAGAGAATACAATGGCGGTGGTTGCAACTTTGTATCTTGTGTGGTATTTGCGTATTAATTTTTCAAACAAGTTTTATTTTTTAAACAGTTTTGTGCTAAAAAAAGAAAACCAGTAAAGTTAGCCCATTTTTTCGCATAATGTGAAAGATGAAGTTATGCCGAGTAAATAGATACCTAACATGTCACGTTGCAAGCTGACTGGCCGAACAATTCGCAAGCCGATTGGCCAAAACTTCAAGTAGCAAGCCAATTGGCCGAAACTTCAAGCCGCAAGCCGATTGGCCGAAACTTTAAGCCGCAAGCCGATTGGCCGAAAACTTCAAGCCGCAAGCCGATTGGCCGAAAACTTCAAGCCGCAAGCCGATTGGCCGAAACTTCAAGCCATAAGCCGATTGGCCGAAACTTCAAGCCGCAAGCCGTTTGGCCAAACAAGTCGCAAGCCCATTGGCTGAATATCAAGTCGCAAGCCCGTTGGCTGATCATCAAGTCGCCAAACATGTTTTTTTAGCAAAGACCCTAGAGAATACAATGGCGGTGGTTGCAACTTTGTATCTCGTGTGGTATTTGCGTATTAGTTTTTCAAACAAGTTTTATTTTTTAAACAGTTTTGTGCTAAAAAAAGAAAACCAGTAAAGTTAGCCCATTTTTTTCGCATAATGTGAAAAATGAAGTTATGCCGTGTAAATAGATACCTAACATCGCAAGCCGATTGGCCAAAACTTCAAGTCGCAAGCCAATTGGCCGAAACTTCAAGCTGCAAGCCGATTGGCCAAAACTTCAAGCCGCAAGCCGATTGGCCGAAACTTCAATCTGGAAGCTGATTGGCCGAAACTTCAAGCCGCAAGCCGATTGGCCGAAACTTCAAGTCACAAGCTGATTGGCCGAAACTTCAAGCCGATTGACTGAAACTTCAAGCCGCAATCCGATTGGCCGAAACTTTAAGCCGCATGCCGATTGGCCGACAAACTTCAAGCCGCAATCCGATTGACCGAAACTTTAAGCCGCAAGCCGATTGGCCGAAACTTTAAGCCGCAAGCCGATTGGCCGAAACTTTAAGCCGCAAGCCGATTGGCCAAAACTTCAAGAAGCGAGTCGATTTCCCGAAACTTCAAGCCGCAAGCCGATTGGCCGAAACTTCAAGTCGCAAGTCGATTGGCCGAAACTTCAAGTCTCAAGCCGATTGGTCGAAACTTCAAGCCATAAGTCGATTGGCCGAAACTTCAAGCCGCAAGCCGTTTGGCCGAACAAGTCGCAAGCCCATTGGCTGAATATCAAGTCGCAAGCCCATTGGCTGATCATCAAGTCGCCAAACATGTTTTTTTAGCAAAGACCCTAGAGATTACAATGGCGGTGGTTGCAACTTTGTATCTCGTGTGGTATTTGCGTATTAATTTTTCAAACAAGTTTTATTTTTTAAACAGTTTTGTGCTAAAAAAAGAAAACCAGTAAAGTTAGCCCATTTTTTTCGCATAATGTGAAAAATGAAGTTATGCCGAGTAAATAGATACCTAACATGTCACGTTGCAAGCTGACTGGCCGAACAAGTCGCAAGCCGATTGGCTGAAACTTCAAGCCGCAATCCGATTGGCCGAAACTTTAAGCCGCATGCCGATTGGCCGAAACTTTTAGCCGCAAGCCGATTGGCCGAAACTTCAATCTGCAAGCTGATTGGCTGAAACTCCAAGCCTCAAGCCGATTGGCCGAAACTTAAAGCCACAAGCCGATTGGCCGAAACTTCAAGTCGCAAGTCGATTGGCCGACACTTCAAGTCTCAAGCCAATTGGTCGAAACTTTAAGCCGCAAGCCGATTGGCCGAAACTTCAAGTCGCAAGCCGATTGGCCGAAACTTCAAGCCGATTGGCTGAAACTTCAAGTCGCAAGTCGATTGGCCGAAACTTCAGGTCGCAAGCCGATTGGCCGAAACTTTAAGCCGCAAGCCGATTGGCCGAAACTTTAAGCAGCAAGCCGATTGGCCGAAACTTCAAGTCGCAAGCCGATTGGCCGAAACTTCAAGCTGATTGGCTGAAACTTCAAGCCGCAAGCTGATTGGCCAAAACTTCAAGCCGCCATTGGCTGATCAAGTCGCCAAACATATGTGTTTTTAGCAAAGACCCTAGAGAATACAATGGCGGTCGTTGCAACTTTGTATCTCGTGCGGTATTTGCGCATCAATTTTTCAAACAAGTTTTCTTTTTTAAACAGTTTTGTGCTAAAAAAAAAAAAAACAGTAAAGTTAGCCCATTTTTTCGCATAATGTGAAAGATGAAGTTATGCCGAGCAAATAGATAACTAGCATGTCACGTCGCAAGCTGATTGGCCGAACAAGTCGCAAGCTGATTGGCCGAACAAGTTGCAAGCCGATTGGCCAAAACTTCAAGCCGCAAGCCGATTGGCCGAAAACTTCAAGCCGCAAGCCGATTGGCCGAAACTTTAAGCCGCAAGCCGATTTGCCGAAACTTCAATCTGCAAGCTGATTGGCTGAAACTTCAAGTCGCAAGCCGATTGGCCGAAACTTCAAGCCGATTGGCTGAAACTTCAAGCCGCAAGCCGATTGGCCGAAAACTTCAAGCCGCAAGCCGATTGGCCGAAACTTTAAGCCGCAAGCCGATTTGCCGAAACTTCAATCTGCAAGCTGATTGGCTGAAACTTCAAGTCGCAAGCCGATTGGCCGAAACTTCAAGCCGATTGGCTGAAACTTCAAGCCGCAAGCCGATTGGCCGAAACTTAAAGCCGCAAGCCGATTGGCCGAAACTTCAAGTCGCAAGCCGATTGGCCGAAACTTCAAGCCGCAAGCCGATTGGCTGAAACTTCAAGCCGCAAGCCGATTGGCCGAAACTTCAAGTCGCAAGCCCATTGGCCAAACAATTCGCAAGCCCATTGGCCGAACATCAAGTCGCAAGCCCATTGGCTGAATATCAAGTCGCAAGCCCATTGGCCAAAACTTCAAGTCGCAATTGGCTGATCAAGTCGCCAAACATATGTTTTTTTTAGCAAAGATCCTAGAGAATACAATGCAGGTCGTTGCAACTTTGTATCTCGTGCGGTATTTGCGCATCAATTTTTCAAACAACTTTTCTTTTTTAAACAGTTTTGTGCTAAAAAAAACAAAAAACAGTAAAGTTAGCCCATTTTTTCGCATAATGTGAAAGATGAAGTTATGCCGAGCAAATAGATAACTAGCATGTCACGTCGCAAGCTGATTGGCCGAAACTTCAAGCCGCAAGCCGACTGACCGAAACTTCAAGCCGATTGGCCGAAACTTCAAGCCGCAAGCCGATTGGCCGAAACTTCAAGCCACAAGCCGATTGGCCGAAAACTTCAAGCCGCAAGCTGATTGGCCGAAAACTTCAAGCCGCAAGCCGATTGGCCGAAACTTTAAGCAGCAAGCCGATTGGCCGAAACTCCAAGCCTCAAGCCGATTGGCCGAAACTTCAAGCCATAAGCCGATTGGCCGAAACTTCAAGCCGCAAGCCGATTGGCCGAACAAGTCGCAAGCCCATTGGCTGAATATCAAGTCGCAAGCCCATTGGCTGATCATCAAGTCGCCAAACATGTTTTTTTAGCAAAGACCCTAGAGAATACAATGGCGGTGGTTGCAACTTTGTATCTCGTGTGGTATTTGCGTATTAATTTTTCAAACAAGTTTTTTTTTTTAAACAGTTTTGTGCTAAAAAAGGAAACCATTAAAGTTAGCCCATTTTTTTCGCATAATGTGAAAGATGAAGTTATGCCGAGTAAATAGATACCTAACATGTCACGTTGCAAGCTGACTGGCCGAACAAGTCACAAGCCGATTGGTCAAAACTTCAAGTCGCAAGCCGATTGGCCGAAACTTCAAGCCGCAAGCCGATTGGCCGAAACTTCAAGTCACAAGCCGATTGGCCGAAACTTCAAGCTGATTGGCTGAAACTTCAAGCCGCAATCCGATTGGCCGAAACTTTAAGCCGCAAGCCGATTGGCCGAAACTTCAATCTGCAAGCCGATTGGCCAAAACTTCAAGCCGCAAGCCGATTGGCCGAAACTTCAAGTCGCAAGTCGATTGGCCAACACTTCAAGTCTCAAGCCGATTGGTCGAAACTTTAAGCCGCAAGCCGATTGGCCGAAACTTCAAGCCGCAAGCCGATTGGCCGAAACTTCAAGTCGCAAGCCGATTGGCCGAAACTTCAAGCCGATTGGCTGAAACTTCAAGTCGCAAGTCGATTGGCCGAAACTTCAAGTCGCAAGCCGATTGGCCGAAACTTTAAGCAGCAAGCCGATTGGCCGAAACTTTAAGCAGCAAGCCGATTGGCCGAAACTTCAAGTCGCAAGCCGATTGGCCGAAACTTCAAGTCACAAGCCGATTGGCCGAAACTTCAAGCCGATTGGCTGAAACTTCAAGCCGCAATCCGATTGGCCGAAACTTTAAGCCGCAAGCCGATTGGCCGAAACTTCAATCTGCAAGCTGATTGGCTGAAACTCCAAGCCTCAAGACGATTGGCCGAAACTTCAAGCCGTAAGCCGATTGGCCGAAACTTCAAGTCGCAAGTCGATTGGCCGACACTTCAAGTCTCAAGCCGATTGGTCGAAACTTTAAGCCGCAAGCCGATTGGCCGAAACTTCAAGCCGATTGGCTGAAACTTCAAGTCGCAAGTCGATTGGCCGAAACTTCAAGTCGCAAGCCGATTGGCCGAAACTTTAAGCAGCAAGCCGATTGGCCGAAACTTCAAGTCGCAAGCCGATTGGCCGAAACTTCAAGCTGATTGGCTGAAACTTCAAGCCGCAAGCTGATTGGCCAAAACTTCAAGCCGCCATTGGCTGATCAAGTCGCCAAACATATGTGTTTTTAGCAAAGACCCTAGAGAATACAATGGCGGTCGTTGCAACTTTGTATCTCGTGCGGTATTTGCGCATCAATTTTTCAAACAAGTTTTCTTTTTTAAACAGTTTTGTGCTAAAAAAAAAAAAAACAGTAAAGTTAGCCCATTTTTTCGCATAATGTGAAAGATGAAGTTATGCCGAGCAAATAGATAACTAGCATGTCACGTCGCAAGCTGATTGGCCGAACAAGTCGCAAGCTGATTGGCCGAACAAGTTGCAAGCCGATTGGCCAAAACTTCAAGCCGCAAGCCGATTGGCCGAAAACTTCATGCCGCAAGCCGATTGGCCGAAACTTTAAGCCGCAAGCCGATTTGCCGAAACTTCAATCTGCAAGCTGATTGGCTGAAACTTCAAGTCGCAAGCCGATTGGCCGAAACTTCAAGCCGATTGGCTGAAACTTCAAGCCGCAAGCCGATTGGCCGAAAACTTCAAGCCGCAAGCCGATTGGCTGAAACTTTAAGCCGCAATCCGATTTGCCGAAACTTCAATCTGCAAGCTGATTGGCTGAAACTTCAAGTCGCAAGCCGATTGGCTGAAACTTTAAGCCGCAAGCCGATTGGCCGAAACTTCAAGCCGATTGGCTGAAACTTCAAGCCGCAATCTGATTGGCCGAAACTTCAATCTGAAAGCTGATTGGCTGAAACTCCAAGCCTCAAGCCGATTGGCCGAAACTTCAAGCCGTAAGCCGATTGGCCGAAACTTCAAGTCGCATGCCGATTGGCCAAAACTTCAAGCCGCAAGCCGATTGGCCGAAACTTCAAGTCGCAAGTCGATTGGCCGACACTTCAAGTCTCAAGCCGATTGGTCGAAACTTTAAGCCGCAAGCCGATTGGCCGAAACTTCAAGTCGCAAGCCGATTGGCCGAAACTTCAAGCCGATTGGCTGAAACTTCAAGTCGCAAGTCGATTGGCCGAAACTTCAAGTCGCAAGCCGATTGGCCGAAACTTTAAGCCGCAAGCCGATTGGCCGAAACTTTAAGCAGCAAGCCGATTGGCCGAAACTTCAAGTCGCAAGCCCATTGGCCGAAACTTCAAGCTGATTGGCTGAAACTTCAAGCCGCAAGCTGATTGGCCAAAACTTCAAGCCGCCATTGGCTGATCAAGTCGCCAAACATATGTGTTTTTAGCAAAGACCCTAGAGAATACAATGGCGGTCGTTGCAACTTTGTATCTCGTGCGGTATTTGCGCATCAATTTTTCAAACAAGTTTTCTTTTTTAAACAGTTTTGTGCTAAAAAAAAAAAACAGTAAAGTTAGCCCATTTTTTCGCATAATATGAAAGATGAAGTTATGCCGAGCAAATAGATAACTAGCATGTCACGTCGCAAGCTGATTGGCCGAACAAGTCGCAAGCTGATTGGCCGAACAAGTTGCAAGCCGATTGGCCAAAACTTCAAGTCGCAAGCCGATTGGCCGAAACTTCAAGCCGATTGGCTGAAACTTCAAGCCGCAAGCCGATTGGCCGAAAACTTCAAGCCGCAAGCCGATTGGCTGAAACTTTAAGCCGCAAGCCGATTTGCCGAAACTTCAATCTGCAAGCTGATTGGCAGAAACTTCAAGTCGCAAGCCGATTGGCCGAAACTTCAAGCCGATTGGCTGAAACTTCAAGCCGCAATCCGATTGGCCGAAACTTTAAGCCGCAAGCCGATTGGCCGAAACTTCAATCTGCAAGCTGATTGGCTGAAACTCCAAGCCTCAAGCCGATTGGCCGAAACTTCAAGCCGTAAGCCGATTGGCCGAAACTTCAAGTCACAAGTTGATTGGCCGACACTTCAAGTCTCAAGCCGATTGGTCGAAACTTTAAGCCGCAAGCCGATTGGCCGAAACTTCAAGTCGCAAGCCGATTGGCCGAAACTTCAAGCCGATTGGCTGAAACTTCAAGTCGCAAGTCGATTGGCCGAAACTTCAAGTCGCATGCCAATTGGCCGAAACTTTAAGCCGCAAGCCGATTGGCCGAAACTTTAAGCAGCAAGCCGATTGGCCGAAACTTCAAGTCGCAAGCCGATTGGCCGAAACTTCAAGCTGATTGGCTGAAACTTCAAGCCGCAAGCCGATTGGCCGAAAACTTCAAGCCGCAAGCGGATTGGCTGAAACTTTAAGCCGCAAGCCGATTTGCCGAAACTTCAATCTGCAAGCTGATTGGCTGAAACTTCAAGTCGCAAGCCGATTGGCCGAAACTTCAAGCCGATTGGCTGAAACTTCAAGCCGCAAGCCGATTGGCCGAAACTTAAAGCCGCAAGCCGATTGGCCGAAACTTCAAGCCGCAAGCCGATTGGCTGAAACTTTAAGCCGCAAGCCGATTTGCCGAAACTTCAATCTGCAAGCTGATTGGCTGAAACTTCAAGTCGCAAGCCGATTGGCCGAAACTTTAAGCCGCAAGCCGATTGGCCGAAACTTCAAGCCGATTGGCTGAAACTTCAAGCCGCAATCTGATTGGCCGAAACTTCAATCTGAAAGCTGATTGGCTGAAACTCCAAGCCTCAAGCCGATTGGCCGAAACTTCAAGCCGTAAGCCGATTGGCCGAAACTTCAAGTCGCATGCCGATTGGCCAAAACTTCAAGCCGCAAGCCGATTGGCCGAAACTTCAAGTCGCAAGTCGATTGGCCGACACTTCAAGTCTCAAGCCGATTGGTCGAAACTTTAAGCCGCAAGCCGATTGGCCGAAACTTCAAGTCGCAAGCCGATTGGCCGAAACTTCAAGCCGATTGGCTGAAACTTCAAATCGCAAGTCGATTGGCCGAAACTTCAAGTCGCAAGCCGATTGGCCGAAACTTTAAGCCGCAAGCCGATTGGCCGAAACTTTAAGCAGCAAGCCGATTGGCCGAAACTTCAAGTCGCAAGCCCATTGGCCGAAACTTCAAGCTGATTGGCTGAAACTTCAAGCCGCAAGCTGATTGGCCAAAACTTCAAGCCGCCATTGGCTGATCAAGTCGCCAAACATATGTGTTTTTAGCAAAGACCCTAGAGAATACAATGGCGGTCGTTGCAACTTTGTATCTCGTGCGGTATTTGCGCATCAATTTTTCAAACAAGTTTTCTTTTTTAAACAGTTTTGTGCTAAAAAAAAAAAACAGTAAAGTTAGCCCATTTTTTCGCATAATATGAAAGATGAAGTTATGCCGAGCAAATAGATAACTAGCATGTCACGTCGCAAGCTGATTGGCCGAACAAGTCGCAAGCTGATTGGCCGAACAAGTTGCAAGCCGATTGGCCAAAACTTCAAGTCGCAAGCCGATTGGCCGAAACTTCAAGCCGATTGGCTGAAACTTCAAGCCGCAAGCCGATTGGCCGAAAACTTCAAGCCGCAAGCCGATTGGCTGAAACTTTAAGCCGCAAGCCGATTTGCCGAAACTTCAATCTGCAAGCTGATTGGCTGAAACTTCAAGTCGCAAGCCGATTGGCCGAAACTTCAAGCCGATTGGCTGAAACTTCAAGCCGCAATCCGATTGGCCGAAACTTTAAGCCGCAAGCCGATTGGCCGAAACTTCAATCTGCAAGCTGATTGGCTGAAACTCCAAGCCTCAAGCCGATTGGCCGAAACTTCAAGCCGTAAGCCGATTGGCCGAAACTTCAAGTCACAAGTCGATTGGCCGACACTTCAAGTCTCAAGCCGATTGGTCGAAACTTTAAGCCGCAAGCCGATTGGCCGAAACTTCAAGTCGCAAGCCGATTGGCCGAAACTTCAAGCCGATTGGCTGAAACTTCAAGTCGCAAGTCGATTGGCCGAAACTTCAAGTCGCATGCCAATTGGCCGAAACTTTAAGCCGCAAGCCGATTGGCCGAAACTTTAAGCAGCAAGCCGATTGGCCGAAACTTCAAGTCGCAAGCCGATTGGCCGAAACTTCAAGCTGATTGGCTGAAACTTCAAGCCGCAAGCCGATTGGCCGAAAACTTCAAGCCGCAAGCGGATTGGCTGAAACTTTAAGCCGCAAGCCGATTTGCCGAAACTTCAATCTGCAAGCTGATTGGCTGAAACTTCAAGTCGCAAGCCGATTGGCCGAAACTTCAAGCCGATTGGCTGAAACTTCAAGCCGCAAGCCGATTGGCCGAAACTTAAAGCCGCAAGCCGATTGGCCGAAACTTCAAGCCGCAAGCCGATTGGCTGAAACTTTAAGCCGCAAGCCGATTTGCCGAAACTTCAATCTGCAAGCTGATTGGCTGAAACTTCAAGTCGCAAGCCGATTGGCCGAAACTTTAAGCCGCAAGCCGATTGGCCGAAACTTCAAGCCGATTGGCTGACACTTCAAGCCGCAATCTGATTGGCCGAAACTTCAATCTGAAAGCTGATTGGCTGAAACTCCAAGCCTCAAGCCGATTGGCCGAAACTTCAAGCCGTAAGCCGATTGGCCGAAACTTCAAGTCGCATGCCGATTAGCCAAAACTTCAAGCCGCAAGCCGATTGGCCGAAACTTCAAGTCGCAAGTCGATTGGCCGACACTTCAAGTCTCAAGCCGATTGGTCGAAACTTTAAGCCGCAAGCCGATTGGCCGAAACTTCAAGTCGCAAGCCGATTGGCCGAAACTTCAAGCCGATTGGCTGAAACTTCAAATCGCAAGTCGATTGGCCGAAACTTCAAGTCGCAAGCCGATTGGCCGAAACTTTAAGCCGCAAGCCGATTGGCCGAAACTTTAAGCAGCAAGCCGATTGGCCGAAACTTCAAGTCGCAAGCCGATTGGCCGAAACTTCAAGCTGATTGGCTGAAACTTCAAGCCGCAAGCTGATTGGCCAAAACTTCAAGCCGCCATTGGCTGATCAAGTCGCCAAACATATGTGTTTTTAGCAAAGACCCTAGAGAATACAATGGCGGTCGTTGCAACTTTGTATCTCGTGCGGTATTTGCGCATCAATTTTTCAAACAAGTTTTCTTTTTTAAACAGTTTTGTGCTAAAAAAAAAAAACAGAAAAGTTAGCCCATTTTTTCGCATAATGTGAAAGATGAAGTTATGCCGAGCAAATAGATAACTAGCATGTCATGTCGCAAGCTGATTGGCCGAACAAGTCGCAAGCTGATTGGCCGAACAAGTTGCAAGCCGATTGGCCAAAACTTCAAGCCGCAAGCCGATTGGCCGAAAACTTCAAGCCGCAAGCCGATTGGCCGAAACTTTAAGCCGCAAGCCGATTTGCCGAAACTTCAATCTGCAAGCTGATTGGCTGAAACTTCAAGTCGCAAGCCGATTGGCCGAAACTTCAAGCCGATTGGCTGAAACTTCAAGCCGCAAGCCGATTGGCCGAAAACTTCAAGCCGCAAGCCGATTGGCCGAAACTTTAAGCCGCAAGCCGATTTGCCGAAACTTCAATCTGCAAGCTGATTGGCTGAAACTTCAAGTCGCAAGCCGATTGGCCGAAACTTCAAGCCGATTGGCTGAAACTTCAAGCCGCAAGCCGATTGGCCGAAACTTAAAGCCGCAAGCCGATTGGCCGAAACTTCAAGTCGCAAGCCGATTGGCCGAAACTTCAAGCCGCAAGCCGATTGGCTGAAACTTCAAGCCGCAAGCCGATTGGCCGAAACTTCAAGCCGCAAGCCCATTGGCCAAACAATTCGCAAGCCCATTGGCCGAACATCAAGTCGCAAGCCCATTGGCTGAATATCAAGTCGCAAGCCCATTGGCCAAAACTTCAAGTCGCAATTGGCTGATCAAGTCGCCAAACATATGTTTTTTTAGCAAAGATCCTAGAGAATACAATGGCGGTCGTTGCAACTTTGTATCTCGTGCGGTATTTGCGCATCAATTTTTCAAACAACTTTTCTTTTTTAAACAGTTTTGTGCTAAAAAAAAAAAAACAGTAAAGTTAGCCCATTTTTTCGCATAATGTGAAAGATGAAGTTATGCCGAGTAAATAGATAACTAGCATGTCACGTCGCAAGCTGATTGGCCGAAACTTCAAGCCGCAAGCCGACTGACCGAAACTTCAAGCCGATTGGCCGAAACTTCAAGCCGCAAGCCGATTGGCCGAAACTTCAAGCCGCAAGCTGATTGGCCGAAAACTTCAAGCCGCAAGCCGATTGGCCGAAACTTTAAGCAGCAAGCCGATTGGCCGAAACTCCAAGCCTCAAGCCGATTGGCCGAAACTTCAAGCCATAAGCCGATTGGCCGAAACTTCAAGCCGCAAGCCGATTGGCCGAACAAGTCGCAAGCCCATTGGCAGAATATCAAGTCGCAAGCCCATTGGCTGATCATCAAGTCGCCAAACATGTTTTTTTAGCAAAGACCCTAGAGAATACATTGGCGGTGGTTGCAACTTTGTATCTTGTGTGGTATTTGCGTATTAATTTTTCAAACAAGTTTTATTTTTTAAACAGTTTTGTGCTAAAAAAAGAAAACCAGTAAAGTTAGCCCATTTTTTTCGCATAATGTGAAAAATGAAGTTATGCCGAGTAAATAGATACCTAACATGTCACGTTGCAAGCTGACTGGCCGAACAAGTCGCAAGCCGATTGGCCAAAACTTCAAGTCGCAAGCCAATTGGCCGAAACTTCAAGCCGCAAGCCGATTGGCCAAAACTTCAAGCCGCAAGCCGATTGGCCGAAACTTCAAGCCGCAAGCCGATTGGCCGAAACTTCAAGTCACAAGCTGATTGGCCGAAACTTCAAGCCGATTGGCTGAAACTCCAAGCCTCAAGCCGATTGGCCGAAACTTCATCCTGTAAGCCGATTGGCCGAAACTTCTAGCCGCAAGCCAATTACCCGAAACTTCAAGCCGCAAGCCGATTGGCCGAAACTTCAAGTCGCATGCCGATTGGCCAAAACTTCAAGCCGCGAGTCGATTACCCGAAACTTCAAGCCGCAAGCCGATTGGCCGAAACTTCAAGTCGCAAGTCGATTGGCCGAAACTTCAAGTCTCAAGCCGATTGTTCGAAACTTCAAGCCGCAAGCCGATTGGCTAAAACTTTAAGCCGCAAGCCGATTGGCCGAAACTTCAAGTCGCATGCCGATTGGCCAAAACTTCAAGCCGCAAGCCGATTGGCCGAAACTTCAAGCCGCAAGCCGATTGGCCGAAACTTCAAGTCGCAAGCCGATTGGCCGAAACTTCAAGTCGCAAGCCGATTGGCCGAAACTTCAAGTCGCATGCCGATTGGCCAAAACTTCAAGCCGCAAGCCGATTGGCCGAAACTTCAAGCCGCAAGTCGATTACCCGAAACTTCAAGCCGCAAGCCGATTGGCCGAAACTTCAAGCCGCAAGTCGATTACCCGAAACTTCAAGCCGCAAGCCGATTGGCCGAAACTTCAAGTCTCAAGCCGATTGGTCGAAACTTCAAGCTGCAAGCCGATTGGCTGAAACTTTAAGCCGCAAGCCGATTGGCCGAAACTTTAAGCCGCAAGCCGATTGGCCGAAACTTTAAGCCGCAAGCCGATTGGCCGAAACTTCAAGCCGATTGGCTGAAACTTCAAGTCGCAAGTCGATTGGCCGAAACTTCAAGTCTCAAGCCGATTGTTCGAAACTTCAAGCCGCAAGCCGATTGGCTGAAACTTTAAGCCGCAAGCCGATTGGCCGAAAATTCAAGTCGCAAGCCGATTGGCCGAAACTTCAAGCCGATTGGCTGAAACTTCAAGCCGCAAGCCGATTGGCCGAAACTTCAAGCCGCAAGCCGATTGGCTGAAACTTCAAGTCGCAAGCCGATTGGCCGAAACTTCAAGCCGATTGGCTGAAACTTCAAGTCGCAAGTCGATTGGCCGAAAATTCAAGTCGCAAGCCGATTGGCCGAAACTTCAAGCCGATTGCCTGAAACTTCAAGCCGCAAGCCGATTGGCTGAAACTTCAAGCCGCAAGCCGATTGGCTGAAACTTCAAGCCGCAAGCCGATTGGCCGAAACTTCAAACCGCAAGCCCATTGGCCAAACAATTCGCAAGCCCATTGGCCGAACATCAAGTCGCAAGCCCATTGGCTGAATATCAAGTCGCAAGCCCATTGGCCAAAACTTCAAGTCGCAATTGGCTGATCAAGTCGCCAAACATATGTTTTTTTAGCAAAGATCCTAGAGAATACAATGGCGGTCGTTGCAACTTTGCATCTCGTGCGGTATTTGCACATCAATTTTTCAAACAACTTTTCTTTTTTAAACAGTTTTGTGCTAAAAAAAAAAAACAGTAAAGTTAGCACATTTTTTCGCATAATGTGAAAGATGAAGTTATGCCGAGTAAATAGATAACTAGCATGTCACGTCGCAAGCTGATTGGCCGAAACTTCAAGCCGCAAGCCGACTGACCGAAACTTCAAGCCGATTGGCCGAAACTTCAAGCCGCAAGCCGATTGGCTGAAACTTTAAGCCGCAAGCCGATTGGCTGAAACTTCAAGCCGCAAGCTGATTGGCCGAAACTTCAAGCCGCAAGCCGACTGACCGAAACTTCAAGCCGATTGGCCGAAACTTCAAGCCGCAAGCCGATTGGCTGAAACTTTAAGCCGCAAGCCGATTGGCTGAAACTTTAAGCCGCAAGCCGATTGGCTGAAACTTCAAGTCGCAAGTTGATTGGCCGAAACTTCAAGTCTCAAGCCGACTGGTCGAAACTTCAAGCCGCAAGCCGATTGGCCGAAACTTCAAGCCGCAAGCCGATTGGCTGAAACTTCAAGCCGCAAGCCGATTGGCCGAAACTTCAAGCCGCAAGCCCATTGGCCAAACAATTCGCAAGCCCATTGACCGAACATCAAGTCGCAAGCCCATTGGCTGAATATCAAGTCGCAAGCCCATTGGCCAAAACTTCAAGTCGCAATTGGCTGATCAAGTCGCCAAACATATGTTTTTTTAGCAAAGATCCTAGAGAATACAATGGCGGTCGTTGCAACTTTGTATCTCATGCGGTATTTGCGCATCAATTTTTCAAACAACTTTTCTTTTTTAAACAGTTTTGTGCTAAAAAAAAAAAAAACAGTAAAGTTAGCCCATTTTTTCGCATAATGTGAAAGATGAAGTTATGCCGAGTAAATAGATAACTAGCATGTCACGTCGCAAGCTGATTGGCCGAAACTTCAAGCCGCAAGCCGATTGGCTGAAACTTCAAGCCGCAAGTCGATTACCCGAAACTTCAAGCCGCAAGCCGATTGGCCGAAACTTCAAGCCGCAAGTCGATTACCCGAAACTTCAAGCCGCAAGCCGATTGGCCGAAACTTCAAGTCTCAAGCCGATTGGTCGAAACTTCAAGCTGCAAGCCGATTGGCTGAAACTTTAAGCCGCAAGCCGATTGGCCGAAACTTTAAGCCGCAAGCCGATTGGCCGAAACTTTAAGCCGCAAGCCGATTGGCCGAAACTTCAAGCCGATTGGCTGAAACTTCAAGTCGCAAGTCGATTGGCCGAAACTTCAAGTCTCAAGCCGATTGTTCGAAACTTCAAGCCGCAAGCCGATTGGCTGAAACTTTAAGCCGCAAGCCGATTGGCCGAAACTTCAAGTCGCAAGCCGATTGGCCGAAACTTCAAGCCGATTGGTTGAAACTTCAAGTCGCAAGTCGATTGGCCGAAACTTCAAGTCGCAAGCCGATTGGCCGAAACTTTAAGCCGCAAGCCGATTGGCCGAAACTTCAAGTCACAAGCCGATTGGCCGAAACTTCAAGCCGATTGGCTGAAACTTCAAGCCACAATCCGATTGACCAAAACTTTAAGCCGCAAGCCGATTGGCCGAAAACTTCAAGCCGCAAGCCGATTGGCCGAAAACTTTAAGTCGCAAGCCGATTGGCCGAAAACTTCAAGCCGCAATCCGATTGGCCGAAACTTTAAGCCGCAAGCCGATTGGCCGAAACTTCAAGCCGCAAGCCGATTGGCCGAAACTTCAAGCCGATTGGCTGAAACTTCAAGCAGCAAGCCGACTGACCAAAACTTCAAGCCGCAAGCCGATTGGCCGAAACTTCAAGCCGCGAGCAGATTACCCGAAACTTCAAGCCGCAAGCCGATTGGCCGAAACTTTAAGCCACAAGCCGATTGGCCGAAACTTTAAGCCGCAAGCCGATTGGCCGAAACTTCAAGCCGATTGGCTGAAACTTCAAGCCGCAAGCCGATTGGCCGAAACTTCAAGCCGCCAAACATATGTGTTTTTAGCAAAGACCCTAGAGACTACAATGGCGGTCGTTGCAACTTTGTATCTCGTGCGGTATTTGCGCATCAATTTTTCAAACAAGTTTTCTTTTTTAAACAGTTTTGTGCTAAAAAAAAAAAAACAGTAAAGTTAGCCCATTTTTTCGCATAATGTGAAAGATGAAGTTATGCCGAGCAAATAGATAACTAGCATGTCACGTCACAAGCTGATTGGCCGAACAAGTCGCAAGCTGATTGGCCGAACAAGTTGCAAGCCGATTGGCCAAAACTTCAAGCCGCAAGCTGATTGGCCGAAAACTTCAAGCCGCAAGCCGATTGGCCGAAACTTTTAGCCGCAAGCCGATTTGCCGAAACTTCAATCTGCAAGCTGATTGGCTGAAACTTCAAGTCGCAATCCGATTGGCCGAAACTTCAAGCCGATTGGCTGAAACTTCAAGCCGCAAGCCGATTGGCCGAAACTTAAAGCCGCAAGCCGATTGGCCGAAACTTCAAGTCGCAAGCCGATTGGCCGAAACTTCAAGCCGCAAGCCGATTGGCTGAAACTTCAAGCCGCAAGCCGATTGGCCGAAACTTCAAGCCGCAAGCCCATTGGTCAAACAATTCGCAAGCCCATTGGCTGAATATCAAGTCGCAAGCCCATTGGCCAAAACTTCAAGTCGCAATTGGCTGATCAAGTCGCCAAACATATGTTTTTTAAGCAAAGATCCTAGAGAATACAATGGCGGTCGTTGCAACTTTGTATCTCGTGCGGTATTTGCGCATCAATTTTTCAAGCAACTTTTCTTTTTTAAACAGTTTTGTGCTAGAAAAAACAAAAAAACAGTAAAGTTAGCCCATTTTTTCGCATAATGTGAAAGATGAAGTTATGCCGAGTAAATAGATAACTAGCATGTCACGTCGCAAGCTGATTGGCCGAAACTTCAAGCCGCAAGCCGACTGACCGAAACTTCAAGCCGATTGGCCGAAACTTCAAGCCGCAAGCCGATTGGCCGAAACTTCAAGCCACAAGCCGATTGGCCGAAAACTTCAAGCCGCAAGCTGATTGGCCGAAAACCTCAAGCCGCAAGCCGATTGGCCGAAACTCCAAGCGATTGGCCGAAACTTCAAGCCGCAAGCCGATTGGCCGAACAAGTCGCAAGCCCATTGGCTGAATATCAAGTCGCAAGCCCATTGGCTGATCATCAAGTTGCCAAACATTTTTTTTTAGCAAAGACCCTAGAGAATACAATGGCGGTGGTTGCAACTTTGTATCTTGTGTGGTATTTGCGTATTAATTTTTCAAACAAGTTTTATTTTTTAAACAGTTTTGTGCTAAAAAAAGAAAACCAGTAAAGTTAGCCCATTTTTTCGCATAATGTGAAAGATGAAGTTATGCCGAGTAAATAGATACCTAACATGTCACGTTGCAAGCTGACTGGCCGAACAAGTCGCAAGCCGATTGGCCAAAACTTCAAGTAGCAAGCCAATTGGCCGAAACTTCAAGCCGCAAGCCGATTGGCCGAAACTTTAAGCCGCAAGCCGATTGGCCGAAAACTTCAAGCCGCAAGCCGATTGGCCGAAAACTTCAAGCCGCAAGCCGATTGGCCGAAACTTCAAGCCATAAGCCGATTGGCCGAAACTTCAAGCCGCAAGCCGTTTGGCCAAACAAGTCGCAAGCCCATTGGCTGAATATCAAGTCGCAAGCCCGTTGGCTGATCATCAAGTCGCCAAACATGTTTTTTTAGCAAAGACCCTAGAGAATACAATGGCGGTGGTTGCAACTTTGTATCTCGTGTGGTATTTGCGTATTAGTTTTTCAAACAAGTTTTATTTTTTAAACAGTTTTGTGCTAAAAAAAGAAAACCAGTAAAGTTAGCCCATTTTTTTCGCATAATGTGAAAAATGAAGTTATGCCGAGTAAATAGATACCTAACATCGCAAGCCGATTGGCCAAAACTTCAAGTCGCAAGCCAATTGGCCGAAACTTCAAGCTGCAAGCCGATTGGCCAAAACTTCAAGCCGCAAGCCGATTGGCCGAAACTTCAATCTGGAAGCTGATTGGCCGAAACTTCAAGCCGCAAGCCGATTGGCCGAAACTTCAAGTCACAAGCTGATTGGCCGAAACTTCAAGCCGATTGACTGAAACTTCAAGCCGCAATCCGATTGGCCGAAACTTTAAGCCGCATGCCGGTTGGCCGACAAACTTCAAGCCGCAATCCGATTGACCGAAACTTTAAGCCGCAAGCCGATTGGCCGAAACTTTAAGCCGCAAGCCGATTGGCCGAAACTTTAAGCCGCAAGCCGATTGGCCAAAACTTCAAGAAGCGAGTCGATTTCCCGAAACTTCAAGCCGCAAGCCGATTGGCCGAAACTTCAAGTCGCAAGTCGATTGGCCGAAACTTCAAGTCTCAAGCCGATTGGTCGAAACTTCAAGCCATAAGTCGATTGGCCGAAACTTCAAGCCGCAAGCCGTTTGGCCGAACAAGTCGCAAGCCCATTGGCTGAATATCAAGTCGCAAGCCCATTGGCTGATCATCAAGTCGCCAAACATGTTTTTTTAGCAAAGACCCTAGAGATTACAATGGCGGTGGTTGCAACTTTGTATCTCGTGTGGTATTTGCGTATTAATTTTTCAAACAAGTTTTATTTTTTAAACAGTTTTGTGCTAAAAATAGAAAAACAGTAAAGTTAGCCCATTTTTTCGCATAATGTGAAAAATGAAGTTATGCCGAGTAAATAGATACCTAACATGTCACGTTGCAAGCTGACTGGCCGAACAAGTCGCAAGCCGATTGGCTGAAACTTCAAGCCGCAATCCGATTGGCCGAAACTTTAAGCCGCATGCCGATTGGCCGAAACTTTTAGCCGCAAGCCGATTGGCCGAAACTTCAATCTGCAAGCTGATTGGCTGAAACTCCAAGCCTCAAGCCGATTGGCCGAAACTTAAAGCCACAAGCCGATTGGCCGAAACTTCAAGTCGCAAGTCGATTGGCCGACACTTCAAGTCTCAAGCCAATTGGTCGAAACTTTAAGCCGCAAGCCGATTGGCCGAAACTTCAAGTCGCAAGCCGATTGGCCGAAACTTCAAGCCGATTGGCTGAAACTTCAAGTCGCAAGTCGATTGGCCGAAACTTCAGGTCGCAAGCCGATTGGCCGAAACTTTAAGCCGCAAGCCGATTGGCCGAAACTTTAAGCAGCAAGCCGATTGGCCGAAACTTCAAGTCGCAAGCCGATTGGCCGAAACTTCAAGCTGATTGGCTGAAACTTCAAGCCGCAAGCTGATTGGCCAAAACTTCAAGCCGCCATTGGCTGATCAAGTCGCCAAACATATGTGTTTTTAGCAAAGACCCTAGAGAATACAATGGCGGTCGTTGCAACTTTGTATCTCGTGCGGTATTTGCGCATCAATTTTTCAAACAAGTTTTCTTTTTTAAACAGTTTTGTGCTAAAAAAAAAAAAAACAGTAAAGTTAGCCCATTTTTTCGCATAATGTGAAAGATGAAGTTATGCCGAGCAAATAGATAACTAGCATGTCACGTCGCAAGCTGATTGGCCGAACAAGTCGCAAGCTGATTGGCCGAACAAGTTGCAAGCCGATTGGCCAAAACTTCAAGCCGCAAGCCGATTGGTTGAAAACTTCAAGCCGCAAGCCGATTGGCCGAAACTTTAAGCCGCAAGCCGATTTGCCGAAACTTCAATCTGCAAGCTGATTGGCTGAAACTTCAAGTCGCAAGCCGATTGGCCGAAACTTCAAGCCGATTGGCTGAAACTTCAAGCCGCAAGCCGATTGGCCGAAAACTTCAAGCCGCAAGCCGATTGGCCGAAACTTTAAGCCGCAAGCCGATTTGCCGAAACTTCAATCTGCAAGCTGATTGGCTGAAACTTCAAGTCGCAAGCCGATTGGCCGAAACTTCAAGCCGATTGGCTGAAACTTCAAGCCGCAAGCCGATTGGCCGAAACTTCAAGTCTCAAGCCGATTGGTCGAAACTTCAAGCCATAAGTCGATTGGCCGAAACTTCAAGCCGCAAGCCGTTTGGCCGAACAAGTCGCAAGCCCATTGGCTGAATATCAAGTCGCAAGCCCATTGGCTGATCATCAAGTCGCCAAACATGTTTTTTTAGCAAAGACCCTAGAGAATACAATGGCGGTGGTTGCAACTTTGTATCTCGTGTGGTATTTGCGTATTAATTTTTCAAACAAGTTTTATTTTTTAAACAGTTTTGTGCTAAAAAAAGAAAACCAGTAAAGTTAGCCCATTTTTTTCGCATAATGTGAAAAATGAAGTTATGCCGAGTAAATAGATACCTAACATGTCACGTTGCAAGCTGACTGGCCGAACAAGTCGCAAGCCGATTGGCTGAAACTTCAAGCCGCAATCCGATTGGCCGAAACTTTAAGCCGCATGCCGATTGGCCGAAACTTTTAGCCGCAAGCCGATTGGCCGAAACTTCAATCTGCAAGCTGATTGGCTGAAACTCCAAGTCGCAAGTCGATTGGCCGACACTTCAAGTCTCAAGCCAATTGGTCGAAACTTTAAGCCGCAAGCCGATTGGCCGAAACTTCAAGTCGCAAGCCGATTGGCCGAAACTTCAAGCCGATTGGCTGAAACTTCAAGTCGCAAGTCGATTGGCCGAAACTTCAGGTCGCAAGCCGATTGGCCGAAACTTTAAGCCGCAAGCCGATTGGCCGAAACTTTAAGCAGCAAACCGATTGGCCGAAACTTCAAGTCGCAAGCCGATTGGCCGAAACTTCAAGCTGATTGGCTGAAACTTCAAGCCGCAAGCTGATTGGCCAAAACTTCAAGCCGCCATTGGCTGATCAAGTCGCCAAACATATGTGTTTTTAGCAAAGACCCTAGAGAATACAATGGCGGTCGTTGCAACTTTGTATCTCGTGCGGTATTTGCGCATCAATTTTTCAAACAAGTTTTCTTTTTTAAACAGTTTTGTGCTAAAAAAAAAAAAACAGTAAAGTTAGCCCATTTTTTCGCATAATGTGAAAGATGAAGTTATGCCGAGCAAATAGATAACTAGCATGTCACGTCGCAAGCTGATTGGCCGAACAAGTCGCAAGCTGATTGGCCGAACAAGTTGCAAGCCGATTGGCCAAAACTTCAAGCCGCAAGCCGATTGGCCGAAAACTTCAAGCCGCAAGCCGATTGGCCGAAACTTTAAGCCGCAAGCCGATTTGCCGAAACTTCAATCTGCAAGCTGATTGGCTGAAACTTCAAGTCGCAAGCCGATTGGCCGAAACTTCAAGCCGATTGGCTGAAACTTCAAGCCGCAAGCCGATTGGCCGAAAACTTCAAGCCGCAAGCCGATTGGCCGAAACTTTAAGCCGCAAGCCGATTTGCCGAAACTTCAATCTGCAAGCTGATTGGCTGAAACTTCAAGTCGCAAGCCGATTGGCCGAAACTTCAAGCCGATTGGCTGAAACTTCAAGCCGCAAGCCGATTGGCCGAAACTTAAAGCCGCAAGCCGATTGGCCGAAACTTCAAGTCGCAAGCCGATTGGCCGAAACTTCAAGCCGCAAGCCGATTGGCTGAAACTTCAAGCCGCAAGCCGATTGGCCGAAACTTCAAGCCGCAAGCCCATTGGCCAAACAATTCGCAAGCCCATTGGCCGAACATCAAGTCGCAAGCCCATTGGCTGAATATCAAGTCGCAAGCCCATTGGCCAAAACTTCAAGTCGCAATTGGCTGATCAAGTCGCCAAACATATGTTTTTTTTAGCAAAGATCCTAGAGAATACAATGCAGGTCGTTGCAACTTTGTATCTCGTGCGGTATTTGCGCATCAATTTTTCAAACAACTTTTCTTTTTTAAACAGTTTTGTGCTAAAAAAAACAAAAAACAGTAAAGTTAGCCCATTTTTTCGCATAATGTGAAAGATGAAGTTATGCCGAGCAAATAGATAACTAGCATGTCACGTCGCAAGCTGATTGGCTGAAACTTCAAGCCGCAAGCCGACTGACCGAAACTTCAAGCCGATTGGCCGAAACTTCAAGCCGCAAGCCGATTGGCCGAAACTTCAAGCCACAAGCCGATTGGCCGAAAACTTCAAGCCGCAAGCTGATTGGCCGAAAACTTCAAGCCGCAAGCCGATTGGCCGAAACTTTAAGCAGCAAGCCGATTGGCCGAAACTCCAAGCCTCAAGCCGATTGGCCGAAACTTCAAGCCATAAGCCGATTGGCCGAAACTTCAAGCCGCAAGCCGATTGGCCGAACAAGTCGCAAGCCCATTGGCTGAATATCAAGTCGCAAGCCCATTGGCTGATCATCAAGTCGCCAAACATGTTTTTTTAGCAAAGACCCTAGAGAATACAATGGCGGTGGTTGCAACTTTGTATCTCGTGTGGTATTTGCGTATTAATTTTTCAAACAAGTTTTTTTTTTTAAACAGTTTTGTGCTAAAAAAGGAAACCATTAAAGTTAGCCCATTTTTTTCGCATAATGTGAAAGATGAAGTTATGCCGAGTAAATAGATACCTAACATGTCACGTTGCAAGCTGACTGGCCGAACAAGTCACAAGCCGATTGGTCAAAACTTCAAGTCGCAAGCCGATTGGCCGAAACTTCAAGCCGCAAGCCGATTGGCCGAAACTTCAAGTCACAAGCCGATTGGCCGAAACTTCAAGCTGATTGGCTGAAACTTCAAGCCGCAATCCGATTGGCCGAAACTTTAAGCCGCAAGCCGATTGGCCGAAACTTCAATCTGCAAGCCGATTGGCCAAAACTTCAAGCCGCAAGCCGATTGGCCGAAACTTCAAGTCGCAAGTCGATTGGCCGACACTTCAAGTCTCAAGCCGATTGGTCGAAACTTTAAGCCGCAAGCCAATTGGCCGAAACTTCAAGTCGCAAGCCGATTGGCCGAAACTTCAAGCCGATTGGCTGAAACTTCAAGTCGCAAGTCGATTGGCCGAAACTTCAAGTCGCAAGCCGATTGGCCGAAACTTTAAGCAGCAAGCCGATTGGCCGAAACTTTAAGCAGCAAGCCGATTGGCCGAAACTTCAAGTCGCAAGCCGATTGGCCGAAACTTCAAGTCACAAGCCGATTGGCCGAAACTTCAAGCCGATTGGCTGAAACTTCAAGCCGCAATCCGATTGGCCGAAACTTTAAGCCGCAAGCCGATTGGCCGAAACTTCAATCTGCAAGCTGATTGGCTGAAACTCCAAGCCTCAAGACGATTGGCCGAAACTTCAAGCCGTAAGCCGATTGGCCGAAACTTCAAGTCGCAAGTCGATTGGCCGACACTTCAAGTCTCAAGCCGATTGGTCGAAACTTTAAGCCGCAAGCCGATTGGCCGAAACTTCAAGCCGATTGGCTGAAACTTCAAGTCGCAAGTCGATTGGCCGAAACTTCAAGTCGCAAGCCGATTGGCCGAAACTTTAAGCCGCAAGCCGATTGGCCGAAACTTTAAGCAGCAAGCCGATTGGCCGAAACTTCAAGTCGCAAGCCGATTGGCCGAAACTTCAAGCTGATTGGCTGAAACTTCAAGCCGCAAGCTGATTGGCCAAAACTTCAAGCCGCCATTGGCTGATCAAGTCGCCAAACATATGTGTTTTTAGCAAAGACCCTAGAGAATACAATGGCGGTCGTTGCAACTTTGTATCTCGTGCGGTATTTGCGCATCAATTTTTCAAACAAGTTTTCTTTTTTAAACAGTTTTGTGCTAAAAAAAAAAAAAACAGTAAAGTTAGCCCATTTTTTCGCATAATGTGAAAGATGAAGTTATGCCGAGCAAATAGATAACTAGCATGTCACGTCGCAAGCTGATTGGCCGAACAAGTCGCAAGCTGATTGGCCGAACAAGTTGCAAGCCGATTGGCCAAAACTTCAAGCCGCAAGCCGATTGGCCGAAAACTTCATGCCGCTAGCCGATTGGCCGAAACTTTAAGCCGCAAGCCGATTTGCCGAAACTTCAATCTGCAAGCTGATTGGCTGAAACTTCAAGTCGCAAGCCGATTGGCCGAAACTTCAAGCCGATTGGCTGAAACTTCAAGCCGCAAGCCGATTGGCCGATAACTTCAAGCCGCAAGCCGATTGGCTGAAACTTTAAGCCGCAATCCGATTTGCCGAAACTTCAATCTGCAAGCTGATTGGCTGAAACTTCAAGTCGCAAGCCGATTGGCCGAAACTTTAAGCCGCAAGCCGATTGGCCGAAACTTCAAGCCGATTGGCTGAAACTTCAAGCCGCAATCTGATTGGCCGAAACTTCAATCTGAAAGCTGATTGGCTGAAACTCCAAGCCTCAAGCCGATTGGCCGAAACTTCAAGCCGTAAGCCGATTGGCCGAAAATTCAAGTCGCATGCCGATTGGCCAAAACTTCAAGCCGCAAGCCGATTGGCCGAAACTTCAAGTCGCAAGTCGATTGGCCGACACTTCAAGTCACAAGCCGATTGGTCGAAACTTTAAGCCGCAAGCCGATTGGCCGAAACTTCAAGTCGCAAGCCGATTGGCCGAAACTTCAAGCCGATTGGCTGAAACTTCAAGTCGCAAGTCGATTGGCCGAAACTTCAAGTCGCAAGCCAATTGGCCGAAACTTTAAGCCGCAAGCCGATTGGCCGAAACTTTAAGCAGCAAGCCGATTGGCCGAAACTTCAAGTCGCAAGCCCATTGGCCGAAACTTCAAGCTGATTGGCTGAAACTTCAAGCCGCAAGCTGATTGGCCAAAACTTCAAGCCGCCATTGGCTGATCAAGTCGCCAAACATATGTGTTTTTAGCAAAGACCCTAGAGAATACAATGGCGGTCGTTGCAACTTTGTATCTCGTGCGGTATTTGCGCATCAATTTTTCAAACAAGTTTTCTTTTTTAAACAGTTTTGTGCTAAAAAAAAAAAAACAGTAAAGTTAGCCCATTTTTTCGCATAATATGAAAGATGAAGTTATGCCGAGCAAATAGATAACTAGCATGTCACGTCGCAAGCTGATTGGCCGAACAAGTCGCAAGCTGATTGGCCGAACAAGTTGCAAGCCGATTGGCCAAAACTTCAAGTCGCAAGCCGATTGGCCGAAACTTCAAGCCGATTGGCTGAAACTTCAAGCCGCAAGCCGATTGGCCGAAAACTTCAAGCCGCAAGCCGATTGGCTGAAACTTTAAGCCGCAAGCCGATTTGCCGAAACTTCAATCTGCAAGCTGATTGGCTGAAACTTCAAGTCGCAAGCCGATTGGCCGAAACTTCAAGCCGATTGGCTGAAACTTCAAGCCGCAATCCGATTGGCCGAAACTTTAAGCCGCAAGCCGATTGGCCGAAACTTCAATCTGCAAGCTGATTGGCTGAAACTCCAAGCCTCAAGCCGATTGGCCGAAACTTCAAGCCGTAAGCCGATTGGCCGAAACTTCAAGTCACAAGTCGATTGGCCGACACTTCAAGTCTCAAGCCGATTGGTCGAAACTTTAAGCCGCAAGCCGATTGGCCGAAACTTCAAGTCGCAAGCCGATTGGCCGAAACTTCAAGCCGATTGGCTGAAACTTCAAGTCGCAAGTCGATTGGCCGAAACTTCAAGTCGCATGCCAATTGGCCGAAACTTTAAGCCGCAAGCCGATTGGCCGAAACTTTAAGCAGCAAGCCGATTGGCCGAAACTTCAAGTCGCAAGCCGATTGGCCGAAACTTCAAGCCGTAAGCCGATTGGCCGAAACTTCAAGTCGCAAGTCGATTGGCCGACACTTCAAGTCTCAAGCCGATTGGTCGAAACTTTAAGCCGCAAGCCGATTGGCCGAAACTTCAAGTCGCAAGCCGATTGGCCGAAACTTCAAGCCGATTGGCTGAAACTTCAAGTCGCAAGTCGATTGGCCGAAACTTCAAGTCGCAAGCCGATTGGCCGAAACTTTAAGCCGCAAGCCGATTGGCCGAAACTTTAAGCAGCAAGCCGATTGGCCGAAACTTCAAGTCACAAGCCGATTGGCCGAAACTTCAAGCCGATTGGCTGAAACTTCAAGTCGCAAGTCGATTGGCCGAAACTTCAAGTCGCAAGCCGATTGGCCGAAACTTTAAGCCGCAAGCCGATTGGCCGAAACTTCAAGTCACAAGCCGATTGGCCGAAACTTCAAGCCGATTGGCTGAAACTTCAAGCCACAATCCGATTGGCCGAAACTTTAAGCCGCAAGCCGATTGGCCGAAACTTCAATCTGCAAGCTGATTGGCTGAAACTCCAAGCCTCAAGCTGATTGGCCGAAACTTCAAGCCGTAAGCCGATTGGCCGAAACTTCAAGTCGCAAGTCGATTGGCCGACACTTCAAGTCTCAAGCCGATTGGTCGAAACTTTAAGCCGCAAGCCGATTGGCCGAAACTTCAAGTCGCAAGCCGATTGGCCGAAACTTCAAGTCGCAAGCCGATTGGCCGAAACTTCAAGCCGATTGGCTGAAACTTCAAGTCGCAAGTCGATTGGCCGAAACTTCAAGTCGCAAGCCGATTGGCCGAAACTTTAAGCCGCAAGCCGATTGGCCGAAACTTTAAGCAGCAAGCCGATTGGCCGAAACTTCAAGTCGCAAGCCGATTGGCCGAAACTTCAAGCTGATTGGCTGAAACTTCAAGCCGCAAGCTGATTGGCCAAAACTTCAAGCCGCCATTGGCTGATCAAGTCGCCAAACATATGTGTTTTTAGCAAAGACCCTAGAGAAAACAATGGCGGTCGTTGCAACTTTGTATCTCGTGCGGTATTTGCGCATCAATTTTTCAAACAAGTTTTCTTTTTTAAACAGTTTTGTGCTAAAAAAAAAAAAAACAGTAAAGTTAGCCCATTTTTTCGCATAATGTGAAAGATGAAGTTATGCCGAGCAAATAGATAACTAGCATGTCACGTCGCAAGCTGATTGGCCGAACAAGTCGCAAGCTGATTGGCCGAACAAGTTGCAAGCCGATTGGCCAAAACTTCAAGCCGCAAGCCGATTGGCCGAAAACTTCATGCCGCAAGCCGATTGGCCGAAACTTTAAGCCGCAAGCCGATTTGCCGAAACTTCAATCTGCAAGCTGATTGGCTGAAACTTCAAGTCGCAAGCCGATTGGCCGAAACTTCAAGCCGATTGGCTGAAACTTCAAGCCGCAAGCCGATTGGCCGAAAACTTCAAGCCGCAAGCCGATTGGCCGAAACTTTAAGCCGCAAGCCGATTTGCCGAAACTTCAATCTGCAAGCTGATTGGCTGAAACTTCAAGTCGCAAGCCGATTGGCCGAAACTTCAATCTGCAAGCTGATTGGCTGAAACTTCAAGCCTCAAGCCGATAGGCCGAAACTTCAAGCCGCAAGCCGATTGGCCAAAACTTCAAGTCACAAGCCGATTGGCCGAAACTTCAAGCCGATTGGCTGAAACTTCAAGCCGCAATCCGATTGGCCGAAACTTTAAGCCGCAAGCCGATTGGCCGAAACTTCAATCTGCAAGCTGATTGGCTGAAACTCCAAGCCTCAAGCCGATTGGCCGAAACTTCAAGCCGTAAGCCGATTGGCCGAAACTTCAAGTCGCATGCCGATTGGCCAAAACTTCAAGCCGCAAGCCGATTGGCCGAAACTTCAAGTCGCAAGTCGATTGGCCGACACTTCAAGTCTCAAGCCGATTGGTCGAAACTTTAAGCCGCAAGCCGATTGGCCGAAACTTCAAGCCGATTGGCTGAAACTTCAAATCGCAAGTCGATTGGCCGAAACTTCAAGTCGCAAGCCGATTGGCCGAAACTTTAAGCCGCAAGCCGATTGGCCGAAACTTTAAGCAGCAAGCCGATTGGCCGAAACTTCAAGTCGCAAGCCGATTGGCCGAAACTTCAAGCTGATTGGCTGAAACTTCAAGCCGCAAGCTGATTGGCCAAAACTTCAAGCCGCCATTGGCTGATCAAGTCGCCAAACATATGTGTTTTTAGCAAAGACCCTAGAGAATACAATGGCGGTCGTTGCAACTTTGTATCTCGTGCGGTATTTGCGCATCAATTTTTCAAACGAATTTTCTTTTTTAAACAGTTTTGTGCTAAAAAAAAAAACAGTAAAGTTAGCCCATTTTTTCGCATAATATGAAAGATGAAGTTATGCCGAGCAAATAGATAACTAGCATGTTACGTCGCAAGCTGATTGGCCGAACAAGTCGCAAGCTGATTGGCCGAACAAGTTGCAAGCCGATTGGCCAAAACTTCAAGCCGCAAGCCGATTGGCCGAAAACTTCATGCCGCAAGCCGATTGGCCGAAACTTTAAGCCGCAAGCCGATTTGCCGAAACTTCAATCTGCAAGCTGATTGGCTGAAACTTCAAGTCGCAAGCCGATTGGCCGAAACTTCAAGCCGATTGGCTGAAACTTCAAGCCGCAAGCCGATTGGCCGAAAACTTCAAGCCGCAAGCGGATTGGCTGAAACTTTAAGCCGCAAGCCGATTTGCCGAAACTTCAATCTGCAAGCTGATTGGCTGAAACTTCAAGTCGCAAGCCGATTGGCCGAAACTTCAAGCCGATTGGCTGAAACTTCAAGCCGCAAGCCGATTGGCCGAAACTTAAAGCCGTAAGCCGATTGGCCGAAACTTCAAGTCGCATGCCGATTGGCCAAAACTTCAAGCCGCAAGCCGATTGGCCGAAACTTCAAGTCGCAAGTCGATTGGCCGACACTTCAAGTCTCAAGCCGATTGGTCGAAACTTTAAGCCGCAAGCCGATTGGCCGAAACTTCAAGTCGCAAGCCGATTGGCCGAAACTTCAAGCCGATTGGCTGAAACTTCAAATCGCAAGTCGATTGGCCGAAACTTCAAGTCGCAAGCCGATTGGCCGAAACTTTAAGCCGCAAGCCGATTGGCCGAAACTTTAAGCAGCAAGCCGATTGGCCGAAACTTCAAGTCGCAAGCCGATTGGCCGAAACTTCAAGCTGATTGGCTGAAACTTCAAGCCGCCATTGGCTGATCAAGTCGCCAAACATATGTGTTTTTAGCAAAGACCCTAGAGAATACAATGGCGGTCGTTGCAACTTTGTATCTCGTGCGGTATTTGCGCATCAATTTTTCAAACAAGTTTTCTTTTTTAAACAGTTTTGTGCTAAAAAAAAAAAACAGTAAAGTTAGCCCATTTTTTCGCATAATGTGAAAGATGAAGTTATGCCGAGTAAATAGATACCTAACATGTCACGTTGCAAGCTGACTGGCCGAACAAGTCACAAGCCGATTGGTCAAAACTTCAAGTCGCAAGCCGATTGGCCGAAACTTCAAGCCGCAAGCCGATTGGCCGAAACTTCAAGTCACAAGCCGATTGGCCGAAACTTCAAGTCACAAGCCGATTGGCCGAAACTTCAAGCTGATTGGCTGAAACTTCAAGCCGCAATCCGATTGGCCGAAACTTTAAGCCGCAAGCCGATTGGCCGAAACTTCAATCTGCAAGCCGATTGGCCAAAACTTCAAGCCGCAAGCCGATTGGCCGAAACTTCAAGTCGCAAGTCGATTGGCCGACACTTCAAGTCTCAAGCCGATTGGTCGAAACTTTAAGCCGCAAGCCGATTGGCCGAAACTTCAAGTCGCAAGCCGATTGGCCGAAACTTCAAGCCGATTGGCTGAAACTTCAAGTCGCAAGTCGATTGGCTGAAACTTCAAGTCGCAAGCCGATTGGCCGAAACTTTAAGCAGCAAGCCGATTGGCCGAAACTTTAAGCAGCAAGCCGATTGGCCGAAACTTCAAGTCGCAAGCCGATTGGCCGAAACTTCAAGTCGCAAGCCGATTGGCCGAAACTTCAAGTCACAAGCCGATTGGCCGAAACTTCAAGCCGATTGGCTGAAACTTCAAGCCGCAATCCGATTGGCTGAAACTTCAAGCCGCAATCCGATTGGCCGAAACTTTAAGCCGCAAGCCGATTGGCCGAAACTTCAATCTGCAAGCTGATTGGCTGAAACTCCAAGCCTCATGCCGATTGGCCGAAACTTCAAGCCGTAAGCCGATTGGCCGAAACTTCAAGTCGCAAGTCGATTGGCCGACACTTCAAGTCTCAAGCCGATTGGTCGAAACTTTAAGCCGCAAGCCGATTGGCCGAAACTTCAAGCCGATTGGCTGAAACTTCAAGTCGCAAGTCGATTGGCCGAAACTTCAAGTCGCAAGCCGATTGGCCGAAACTTTAAGCCGCAAGCCGATTGGCCGAAACTTTAAGCAGCAAGCCGATTGGCCGAAACTTCAAGTCGCAAGCCGATTGGCCGAAACTTCAAGCTGATTGGCCGAAACTTCAAGCCGTAAGCCGATTGGCACAAACTTCAAGTCGCAAGTCGATTGGCCGACACTTCAAGTCTCAAGCCGATTGGTCGAAACTTTAAGCCGCAAGCCGATTGGCCGAAACTTCAAGCCGATTGGCTGAAACTTCAAGTCGCAAGTCGATTGGCCGAAACTTCAAGTCGCAAGCCGATTGGCCGAAACTTTAAGCCGCAAGCCGATTGGCCAAAACTTTAAGCAGCAAGCCGATTGGCCGAAACTTCAAGTCGCAAGCCGATTGGCCGAAACTTCAAGCTGATTGGCTGAAACTTCAAGCCGCAAGCTGATTGGCCAAAACTTCAAGCCGCCATTGGCTGAACAAGTCGCCAAACATATGTGTTTTTAGCAAAGACCCTAGAGAATACAATGGCGGTCGTTGCAACTTTGTATCTCGTGCGGTATTTGCGCATCAATTTTTCAAACAAGTTTTCTTTTTTAAACAGTTTTGTGCTAAAAAAAAAAAAAAACAGTAAAGTTAGCCCATTTTTTCGCATAATGTGAAAGATGAAGTTATGCCGAGCAAATAGATAACTAGCATGTCACGTCGCAAGCTGATTGGCCGAACAAGTCGCAAGCTGATTGGCCGAACAAGTTGCAAGCCGATTGGCCAAAACTTCAAGCCGCAAGCCGATTGGCCGAAAACTTCATGCCGCAAGCCGATTGGCCGAAACTTTAAGCCGCAAGCCGATTTGCCGAAACTTCAATCTGCAAGCTGATTGGCTGAAACTTCAAGTCGCAAGCCGATTGGCCGAAACTTCAAGCCGATTGGCTGAAACTTCAAGCCGCAAGCCGATTGGCCGAAAACTTCAAGCCGCAAGCCGATTGGCTGAAACTTTAAGCCGCAAGCCGATTTGCCGAAACTTCAATCTGCAAGCTGATTGGCTGAAACTTCAAGTCGCAAGCCGATTGGCCGAAACTTTAAGCCGCAAGCCGATTGGCCGAAACTTCAAGCCGATTGGCTGAAACTTCAAGCCGCAATCTGATTGGCCGAAACTTCAATCTGAAAGCTGATTGGCTGAAACTCCAAGCCTCAAGCCGATTGGCCGAAACTTCAAGCCGTAAGCCGATTGGCCGAAACTTCAAGTCGCATGCCGATTGGCCAAAACTTCAAGCCGCAAGCCGATTGGCCGAAACTTCAAGTCGCAAGTCGATTGGCCGACACTTCAAGTCTCAAGCCGATTGGTCGAAACTTTAAGCCGCAAGCCGATTGGCCGAAACTTCAAGTCGCAAGCCGATTGGCCGAAACTTCAAGCCGATTGGTTGAAACTTCAAGTCGCAAGTCGATTGGCCGAAACTTCAAGTCGCAAGCCGATTGGCCGAAACTTTAAGCCGCAAGCCGATTGGCCGAAACTTTAAGCAGCAAGCCGATTGGCCGAAACTTCAAGTCGCAAGCCCATTGGCCGAAACTTCAAGCTGATTGGCTGAAACTTCAAGCCGCAAGCTGATTGGCCAAAACTTCAAGCCGCCATTGGCTGATCAAGTCGCCAAACATATGTGTTTTTAGCAAAGACCCTAGAGAATACAATGGCGGTCGTTGCAACTTTGTATCTCGTGCGGTATTTGCGCATCAATTTTTCAAACAAGTTTTCTTTTTTAAACAGTTTTGTGCTAAAAAAAAAAAAACAGTAAAGTTAGCCCATTTTTTCGCATAATATGAAAGATGAAGTTATGCCGAGCAAATAGATAACTAGCATGTCACGTCGCAAGCTGATTGGCCGAACAAGTCGCAAGCTGATTGGCCGAACAAGTTGCAAGCCGATTGGCCAAAACTTCAAGTCGCAAGCCGATTGGCCGAAACTTCAAGCCGATTGGCTGAAACTTCAAGCCGCAAGCCGATTGGCCGAAAACTTCAAGCCGCAAGCCGATTGGCTGAAACTTTAAGCCGCAAGCCGATTTGCCGAAACTTCAATCTGCAAGCTGATTGGCTGAAACTTCAAGTCGCAAGCCGATTGGCCGAAACTTCAAGCCGATTGGCTGAAACTTCAAGCCGCAATCCGATTGGCCGAAACTTTAAGCCGCAAGCCGATTGGCCGAAACTTCAATCTGCAAGCTGATTGGCTGAAACTCCAAGCCTCAAGCCGATTGGCCGAAACTTCAAGCCGTAAGTCGATTGGCCGAAACTTCAAGTCGCAAGCCGATTGGCCGAAACTTTAAGCCGCAAGCCGATTGGCCGAAACTTTAAGCAGCAAGCCGATTGGCCGAAACTTCAAGTCGCAAGCCCATTGGCCGAAACTTCAAGCTGATTGGCTGAAACTTCAAGCCGCAAGCTGATTGGCCAAAACTTCAAGCCGCCATTGGCTGATCAAGTCGCCAAACATATGTGTTTTTAGCAAAGACCCTAGAGAATACAATGGCGGTCGTTGCAACTTTGTATCTCGTGCGGTATTTGCGCATCAATTTTTCAAACAAGTTTTCTTTTTTAAACAGTTTTGTGCTAAAAAAAAAAAAACAGTAAAGTTAGCCCATTTTTTCGCATAATATGAAAGATGAAGTTATGCCGAGCAAATAGATAACTAGCATGTCACGTCGCAAGCTGATTGGCCGAACAAGTCGCAAGCTGATTGGCCGAACAAGTTGCAAGCCGATTGGCCAAAACTTCAAGTCGCAAGCCGATTGGCCGAAACTTCAAGCCGATTGGCTGAAACTTCAAGCCGCAAGCCGATTGGCCGAAAACTTCAAGCCGCAAGCCGATTGGCTGAAACTTTAAGCCGCAAGCCGATTTGCCGAAACTTCAATCTGCAAGCTGATTGGCTGAAACTTCAAGTCGCAAGCCGATTGGCCGAAACTTCAAGCCGATTGGCTGAAACTTCAAGCCGCAATCCGATTGGCCGAAACTTTAAGCCGCAAGCCGATTGGCCGAAACTTCAATCTGCAAGCTGATTGGCTGAAACTCCAAGCCTCAAGCCGATTGGCCGAAACTTCAAGCCGTAAGCCGATTGGTCGAAACTTCAAGTCACAAGTCGATTGGCCGACACTTCAAGTCTCAAGCCGATTGGTCGAAACTTTAAGCCGCAAGCCGATTGGCCGAAACTTCAAGTCGCAAGCCGATTGGCCGAAACTTCAAGCCGATTGGCTGAAACTTCAAGTCGCAAGTCGATTGGCCGAAACTTCAAGTCGCAAGCCAATTGGCCGAAACTTTAAGCCGCAAGCCGATTGGCCGAAACTTTAAGCAGCAAGCCGATTGGCCGAAACTTCAAGTCGCAAGCCGATTGGCCGAAACTTCAAGCCGTAAGCCGATTGGCCGAAACTTCAAGTCGCAAGTCGATTGGCCGACACTTCAAGTCACAAGCCGATTGGCCGAAACTTCAAGCCGCAAGCCGATTGGCCGAAACTTTAAGCCGCAAGCCGATTGGCCGAAACTTCAAGTCACAAGCCGATTGGCCGAAACTTCAAGCCGATTGGCTGAAACTTCAAGCCGCAATCCGATTGGCCGAAACTTTAAGCCGCAAGCCGATTGGCCGAAACTTCAATCTGCAAGCTGATTGGCTGAAACTCCAAGCCTCAAGCCGATTGGCCGAAACTTCAAGCCGTAAGCCGATTGGCCGAAACTTCAAGTCGCAAGTCGATTGGCCGACACTTCAAGTCTCAAGCCAATTGGTCGAAACATTAAGCCGCAAGCCGATTGGCCGAAACTTCAAGTCGCAAGCCGATTGGCCGAAACTTCAAGTCGCAAGCCGATTGGCCGAAACTTCAAGCCGATTGGCTGAAACTTCAAGTCGCAAGTCGATTGGCCGAAACTTCAAGTCGCAAGCCGATTGGCCGAAACTTTAAGCCGCAAGCCGATTGGCCGAAACTTTAAGCAGCAAGCCGATTGGCCGAAACTTCAAGTCGCAAGCCGATTGGCCGAAACTTCAAGCTGATTGGCTGAAACTTCAAGCCGCAAGCTGATTGGCCAAAACTTCAAGCCGCCATTGGCTGATCAAGTCGCCAAACATATGTGTTTTTAGCAAAGACCCTAGAGAAAACAATGGCGGTCGTTGCAACTTTGTATCTCGTGCGGTATTTGCGCATCAATTTTTCAAACAAGTTTTCTTTTTTAAACAGTTTTGTGCTAAAAAAAAAAAAAAACAGTAAAGTTAGCCCATTTTTTCGCATAATGTGAAAGATGAAGTTATGCCGAGCAAATAGATAACTAGCATGTCACGTCGCAAGCTGATTGGCCGAACAAGTCGCAAGCTGATTGGCCGAACAAGTTGCAAGCCGATTGGCCAAAACTTCAAGCCGCAAGCCGATTGGCCGAAAACTTCATGCCGCAAGCCGATTTGCCGAAACTTCAATCTGCAAGCTGATTGGCTGAAACTTCAAGTCGCAAGCCGATTGGCCGAAACTTCAAGCCGATTGGCTGAAACTTCAAGCCGCAAGCCGATTGGCCGAAAACTTCAAGCCGCAAGCCGATTGGCCGAAACTTTAAGCCGCAAGCCGATTTGCCGAAACTTCAATCTGCAAGCTGATTGGCTGAAACTTCAAGTCGCAAGCCGATTGGCCGAAACTTCAATCTGCAAGCTGATTGGCTGAAACTTCAAGCCTCAAGCCGATAGGCCGAAACTTCAAGCCGCAAGCCGATTGGCTGAAACTTCAAGTCACAAGCCGATTGGCCGAAACTTCAAGCCGATTGGCTGAAACTTCAAGCCGCAATCCGATTGGCCGAAACTTTAAGCCGCAAGCCGATTGGCCGAAACTTCAATCTGCAAGCTGATTGGCTGAAACTCCAAGCCTCAAGCCGATTGGCCGAAACTTCAAGCCGTAAGCCGATTGGCCGAAACTTCAAGTCGCATGCCGATTGGCCAAAACTTCAAGCCGCAAGCCGATTGGCCGAAACTTCAAGTCGCAAGTCGATTGGCCGACACTTCAAGTCTCAAGCCGATTGGTCGAAACTTTAAGCCGCAAGCCGATTGGCCGAAACTTCAAGCCGATTGGCTGAAACTTCAAATCGCAAGTCGATTGGCCGAAACTTCAAGTCGCAAGCCGATTGGCCGAAACTTTAAGCCGCAAGCCGATTGGCCGAAACTTTAAGCAGCAAGCCGATTGGCCGAAACTTCAAGTCGCAAGCCGATTGGCCGAAACTTCAAGCTGATTGGCTGAAACTTCAAGCCGCAAGCTGATTGGCCAAAACTTCAAGCCGCCATTGGCTGATCATGTCGCCAAACATATGTGTTTTTAGCAAAGACCCTAGAGAATACAATGGCGGTCGTTGCAACTTTGTATCTCGTGCGGTATTTGCGCATCAATTTTTCAAACAAGTTTTCTTTTTTAAACAGTTTTGTGCTAAAAAAAAAAAAAAACAGTAAAGTTAGCCCATTTTTTCGCATAATGTGAAAGATGAAGTTATGCCGAGCAAATAGATAACTAGCATGTCACGTCGCAAGCTGATTGGCCGAACAAGTCGCAAGCTGATTGGCCGAACAAGTTGCAAGCCGATTGGCCAAAACTTCAAGCCGCAAGCCGATTGGCCGAAAACTTCATGCCGCAAGCCGATTGGCCGAAACTTTAAGCCGCAAGCCGATTTGCCGAAACTTCAATCTGCAAGCTGATTGGCTGAAACTTCAAGTCGCAAGCCGATTGGCCGAAACTTCAAGCCGATTGGCTGAAACTTCAAGCCGCAAGCCGATTGGCCGAAAACTTCAAGCCGCAAGCGGATTGGCTGAAACTTTAAGCCACAAGCCGATTTGCCGAAACTTCAATCTGCAAGCTGATTGGCTGAAACTTCAAGTCGCAAGCCGATTGGCCGAAACTTCAAGCCGATTGGCTGAAACTTCAAGCCGCAAGCCGATTGGCCGAAACTTAAAGCCGCAAGCCGATTGGCCGAAACTTCAAGTCGCAAGCCGATTGGCCGAAACTTCAAGCCGCAAGCCGATTGGCTGAAACTTCAAGCCGCAAGCCCATTGTCCAAACAATTCGCAAGCCCATTGGCCGAACATCAAGTCGCAAGCCCATTGGCTGAATATCAAGTCGCAAGCCCATTGGCCAAAACTTCAAGTCGCAATTGGCTGATCAAGTCGCCAAACATATGTTTTTTTAGCAAAGATCCTAGAGAATACAATGGCGGTCGTTGCAACTTTGTATCTCGTGCGGTATTTGCGCATCAATTTTTCAAACAACTTTTCTTTTTTAAACAGTTTTGTGCTAAAAAAACAAAAAACAGTAAAGTTAGCCCATTTTTTCGCATAATGTGAAAGATGAAGTTATGCCGAGCAAATAGATAACTAGCATGTCACGTCGCAAGCTGATTGGCCGAAACTTCAAGTCACAAGCCGATTGGCCGAAACTTCAAGCCGATTGGCTGAAACTTCAAGCCGCAATCCGATTGGCCGAAACTTTAAGCCGCAAGCCGATTGGCCGAAACTTCAATCTGCAAGCTGATTTGCTGAAACTCCAAGCCTCAAGCCGATTGGCCGAAACTTCAAGCCGTAAGCCGATTGGCCGAAACTTCAAGTCGCAAGTCGATTGGCCGACACTTCAAGTCTCAAGCCGATTGGTCGAAACTTTAAGCCGCAAGCCGATTGGCCGAAACTTCAAGCCGATTGGCTGAAACTTCAAGTCGCAAGTCGATTGGCCGAAACTTCAAGTCGCAAGCCGATTGGCCGAAACTTTAAGCCGCAAGCCGATTGGCCGAAACTTTAAGCAGCAAGCCGATTGGCCGAAACTTCAAGTCGCAAGCCGATTGGCCGAAACTTCAAGCTGATTGGCTGAAACTTCAAGCCGCAAGCTGATTGGCCAAAACTTCAAGCCGCCATTGGCTGATCAAGTCGCCAAACATATGTGTTTTTAGCAAAGACCCTAGAGAATACAATGGCGGTCGTTGCAACTTTGTATCTCGTGCGGTATTTGCGCATCAATTTTTCAAACAAGTTTTCTTTTTTAAACAGTTTTGTGCTAAAAAAAAAAAAAAACAGTAAAGTTAGCCCATTTTTTCGCATAATGGGAAAGATGAAGTTATGCCGAGCAAATAGATAACTAGCATGTCACGTCGCAAGCTGATTGGCCGAACAAGTCGCAAGCTGATTGGCCGAACAAGTTGCAAGCCGATTGGCCAAAACTTCAAGCCGCAAGCCGATTGGCCGAAAACTTCATGCCGCAAGCCGATTCGCCGAAACTTTAAGCCGCAAGCCGATTTGCCAAAACTTCAATCTGCAAGCTGATTGGCTGAAACTTCAAGTCGCAAGCCGATTGGCCGAAACTTCAAGCCGATTGGCTGAAACTTCAAGCCGCAAGCCGATTGGCCGAAAACTTCAAGCCGCAAGCCGATTGGCTGAAACTTTAAGCCGCAAGCCGATTTGCCGAAACTTCAATCTGCAAGCTGATTGGCTGAAACTTCAAGTCGCAAGCCGATTGGCCGAAACTTTAAGCCGCAAGCCGATTGGCCGAAACTTCAAGCCGATTGGCTGAAACTTCAAGCCGCAATCTGATTGGCCGAAACTTCAATCTGAAAGCTGATTGGCTGAAACTCCAAGCCTCAAGCCGATTGGCCGAAACTTCAAGCCGTAAGCCGATTGGCCGAAACTTCAAGTCGCATGCCGATTGGCCAAAACTTCAAGCCGCAAGCCGATTGGCCGAAACTTCAAGTCGCAAGTCGATTGGCCGACACTTCAAGTCTCAAGCCGATTGGTCGAAACTTTAAGCCGCAAGCCGATTGGCCGAAACTTCAAGTCGCAAGCCGATTGGCCGAAACTTCAAGCCGATTGGCTGAAACTTCAAGTCGCAAGTCGATTGGCCGAAACTTCAAGTCGCAAGCCGATTGGCCGAAACTTTAAGCCGCAAGCCGATTGGCCGAAACTTTAAGCAGCAAGCCGATTGGCCGAAACTTCAAGTCGCAAGCCGATTGGCCGAAACTTCAAGCCGCAAGCTGATTGGCCAAAACTTCAAGCCACCATTGGCTGATCAAGTCGCCAAACATATGTGTTTTTAGCAAAGACCCTAGAGAATACAATGGCGGTCGTTGCAACTTTGTATCTCGTGCGGTATTTGCGCATCAATTTTTCAAACAAGTTTTCTTTTTTAAACAGTTTTGTGCAAAAAAAAAAAAAACAGTAAAGTTAGCCCATTTTTTCGCATAATATGAAAGATGAAGTTATGCCGAGCAAATAGATAACTAGCATGTCACGTCGCAAGCTGATTGGCCGAACAAGTCGCAAGCTGATTGGCCGAACAAGTTGCAAGCCGATTGGCCAAAACTTCAAGTCGCAAGCCGATTGGCCGAAACTTCAAGCCGATTGGCTGAAACTTCAAGCCGCAAGCCGATTGGCCGAAAACTTCAAGCCGCAAGCCGATTGGCTGAAACTTTAAGCCGCAAGCCGATTTGCCGAAACTTCAATCTGCAAGCTGATTGGCTGAAACTTCAAGTCACAAGCCGATTGGCCGAAACTTCAAGCCGATTGGCTGAAACTTCAAGCCGCAATCCGATTGGCCGAAACTTTAAGCCGCAAGCCGATTGGCCGAAACTTCAATCTGCAAGCTGATTGGCTGAAACTCCAAGCCTCAAGCCGATTGGCCGAAACTTCAAGCCGTAAGCCGATTGGCCGAAACTTCAAGTCACAAGTCGATTGGCTGACACTTCAAGTCTCAAGCCGATTGGTCGAAACTTTAAGCCGCAAGCCGATTGGCCAAAACTTCAAGTCGCAAGCCGATTGGCCGAAACTTCAAGCCGATTGGCTGAAACTTCAAGTCGCAAGTCGATTGGCCGAAACTTCAAGTCGCAAGCCAATTGGCCGAAACTTTAAGCCGCAAGCCGATTGGCCGAAACTTTAAGCAGCAAGCCGATTGGCCGAAACTTCAAGTCACAAGCCGATTGGCCGAAACTTCAAGCCGATTGGCTGAAACTTCAAGTCGCAAGTCGATTGGCCGAAACTTCAAGTCGCAAGCCGATTGGCCGAAACTTTAAGCCGCAAGCCGATTGGCCGAAACTTCAAGTCACAAGCCGATTGGCCGAAACTTCAAGCCGATTGGCTGAAACTTCAAGCCGCAATCCGATTGGCCGAAACTTTAAGCCGCAAGCCGATTGGCCGAAACTTCAATCTGCAAGCTGATTGGCTGAAACTCCAAGCCTCAAGCCGATTGGCCGAAACTTCAAGCCGTAAGCCGATTGGCCGAAACTTCAAGTCGCAAGTCGATTGGCCGACACTTCAAGTCTCAAGCCAATTGGTCGAAACTTTAAGCCGCAAGCCGATTGGCCGAAACTTCAAGTCGCAAGCCGATTGGCCGAACATCAAGTCGCAAGCCCATTGGCTGAATATCAAGTCGCAAGCCCATTGGCCAAAACTTCAAGTCGCAATTGGCTGATCAAGTCGCCAAACATATGTTTTTTTAGCAAAGATCCTAGAGAATACAATGGCGGTCGTTGCAACTTTGTATCTCGTGCGGTATTTGCGCATCAATTTTTCAAACAACTTTTCTTTTTTAAACAGTTTTGTGCTAAAAAAACAAAAAACAGTAAAGTTAGCCCATTTTTTCGCATAATGTGAAAGATGAAGTTATGCCGAGCAAATAGATAACTAGCATGTCACGTCGCAAGCTGATTGGCCGAAACTTCAAGTCACAAGCCGATTGGCCGAAACTTCAAGCCGATTGGCTGAAACTTCAAGCCGCAATCCGATTGGCCGAAACTTTAAGCCGCAAGCCGATTGGCCGAAACTTCAATCTGCAAGCTGATTTGCTGAAACTCCAAGCCTCAAGCCGATTGGCCGAAACTTCAAGCCGTAAGCCGATTGGCCGAAACTTCAAGTCGCAAGTCGATTGGCCGACACTTCAAGTCTCAAGCCGATTGGTCGAAACTTTAAGCCGCAAGCCGATTGGCCGAAACTTCAAGCCGATTGGCTGAAACTTCAAGTCGCAAGTCGATTGGCCGAAACTTCAAGTCGCAAGCCGATTGGCCGAAACTTTAAGCCGCAAGCCGATTGGCCGAAACTTTAAGCAGCAAGCCGATTGGCCGAAACTTCAAGTCGCAAGCCGATTGGCCGAAACTTCAAGCTGATTGGCTGAAACTTCAAGCCGCAAGCTGATTGGCCAAAACTTCAAGCCGCCATTGGCTGATCAAGTCGCCAAACATATGTGTTTTTAGCAAAGACCCTAGAGAATACAATGGCGGTCGTTGCAACTTTGTATCTCGTGCGGTATTTGCGCATCAATTTTTCAAACAAGTTTTCTTTTTTAAACAGTTTTGTGCTAAAAAAAAAAAAAAACAGTAAAGTTAGCCCATTTTTTCGCATAATGGGAAAGATGAAGTTATGCCGAGCAAATAGATAACTAGCATGTCACGTCGCAAGCTGATTGGCCGAACAAGTCGCAAGCTGATTGGCCGAACAAGTTGCAAGCCGATTGGCCAAAACTTCAAGCCGCAAGCCGATTGGCCGAAAACTTCATGCCGCAAGCCGATTGGCCGAAACTTTAAGCCGCAAGCCGATTTGCCAAAACTTCAATCTGCAAGCTGATTGGCTGAAACTTCAAGTCGCAAGCCGATTGGCCGAAACTTCAAGCCGATTGGCTGAAACTTCAAGCCGCAAGCCGATTGGCCGAAAACTTCAAGCCGCAAGCCGATTGGCTGAAACTTTAAGCCGCAAGCCGATTTGCCGAAACTTCAATCTGCAAGCTGATTGGCTGAAACTTCAAGTCGCAAGCCGATTGGCCGAAACTTTAAGCCGCAAGCCGATTGGCCGAAACTTCAAGCCGATTGGCTGAAACTTCAAGCCGCAATCTGATTGGCCGAAACTTCAATCTGAAAGCTGATTGGCTGAAACTCCAAGCCTCAAGCCGATTGGCCGAAACTTCAAGCCGTAAGCCGATTGGCCGAAACTTCAAGTCGCATGCCGATTGGCCAAAACTTCAAGCCGCAAGCCGATTGGCCGAAACTTCAAGTCGCAAGTCGATTGGCCGACACTTCAAGTCTCAAGCCGATTGGTCGAAACTTTAAGCCGCAAGCCGATTGGCCGAAACTTCAAGTCGCAAGCCGATTGGCCGAAACTTCAAGCCGATTGGCTGAAACTTCAAGTCGCAAGTCGATTGGCCGAAACTTCAAGTCGCAAGCCGATTGGCCGAAACTTTAAGCCGCAAGCCGATTGGCCGAAACTTTAAGCAGCAAGCCGATTGGCCGAAACTTCAAGTCGCAAGCCGATTGGCCGAAACTTCAAGCCGCAAGCTGATTGGCCAAAACTTCAAGCCACCATTGGCTGATCAAGTCGCCAAACATATGTGTTTTTAGCAAAGACCCTAGAGAATACAATGGCGGTCGTTGCAACTTTGTATCTCGTGCGGTATTTGCGCATCAATTTTTCAAACAAGTTTTCTTTTTTAAACAGTTTTGTGCAAAAAAAAAAAAAACAGTAAAGTTAGCCCATTTTTTCGCATAATATGAAAGATGAAGTTATGCCGAGCAAATAGATAACTAGCATGTCACGTCGCAAGCTGATTGGCCGAACAAGTCGCAAGCTGATTGGCCGAACAAGTTGCAAGCCGATTGGCCAAAACTTCAAGTCGCAAGCCGATTGGCCGAAACTTCAAGCCGATTGGCTGAAACTTCAAGCCGCAAGCCGATTGGCCGAAAACTTCAAGCCGCAAGCCGATTGGCTGAAACTTTAAGCCGCAAGCCGATTTGCCGAAACTTCAATCTGCAAGCTGATTGGCTGAAACTTCAAGTCACAAGCCGATTGGCCGAAACTTCAAGCCGATTGGCTGAAACTTCAAGCCGCAATCCGATTGGCCGAAACTTTAAGCCGCAAGCCGATTGGCCGAAACTTCAATCTGCAAGCTGATTGGCTGAAACTCCAAGCCTCAAGCCGATTGGCCGAAACTTCAAGCCGTAAGCCGATTGGCCGAAACTTCAAGTCACAAGTCGATTGGCTGACACTTCAAGTCTCAAGCCGATTGGTCGAAACTTTAAGCCGCAAGCCGATTGGCCAAAACTTCAAGTCGCAAGCCGATTGGCCGAAACTTCAAGCCGATTGGCTGAAACTTCAAGTCGCAAGTCGATTGGCCGAAACTTCAAGTCGCAAGCCAATTGGCCGAAACTTTAAGCCGCAAGCCGATTGGCCGAAACTTTAAGCAGCAAGCCGATTGGCCGAAACTTCAAGTCACAAGCCGATTGGCCGAAACTTCAAGCCGATTGGCTGAAACTTCAAGTCGCAAGTCGATTGGCCGAAACTTCAAGTCGCAAGCCGATTGGCCGAAACTTTAAGCCGCAAGCCGATTGGCCGAAACTTCAAGTCACAAGCCGATTGGCCGAAACTTCAAGCCGATTGGCTGAAACTTCAAGCCGCAATCCGATTGGCCGAAACTTTAAGCCGCAAGCCGATTGGCCGAAACTTCAATCTGCAAGCTGATTGGCTGAAACTCCAAGCCTCAAGCCGATTGGCCGAAACTTCAAGCCGTAAGCCGATTGGCCGAAACTTCAAGTCGCAAGTCGATTGGCCGACACTTCAAGTCTCAAGCCAATTGGTCGAAACTTTAAGCCGCAAGCCGATTGGCCGAAACTTCAAGTCGCAAGCCGATTGGCCGAAACTTCAAGTCGCAAGCCGATTGGCCGAAACTTCAAGCCGATTGGCTGAAACTTCAAGTCGCAAGTCGATTGGCCGAAACTTCAAGTCGCAAGCCGATTGGCCGAAACTTTAAGCCGCAAGCCGATTGGCCGAAACTTTAAGCAGCAAGCCGATTGGCCGAAACTTCAAGTCGCAAGCCGATTGGCCGAAACTTCAAGCTGATTGGCTGAAACTTCAAGCCGCAAGCTGATTGGCCAAAACTTCAAGCCGCCATTGGCTGATCAAGTCGCCAAACATATGTGTTTTTAGCAAAGACCCTAGAGAAAACAATGGCGGTCGTTGCAACTTTGTATCTCGTGCGGTATTTGCGCATCAATTTTTCAAACAAGTTTTCTTTTTTAAACAGTTTTGTGCTAAAAAAAAAAAAAAACAGTAAAGTTAGCCCATTTTTTCGCATAATGTGAAAGATGAAGTTATGCCGAGCAAATAGATAACTAGCATGTCACGTCGCAAGCTGATTGGCCGAACAAGTCGCAAGCTGATTGGCCGAACAAGTTGCAAGCCGATTGGCCAAAACTTCAAGCCGCAAGCCGATTGGCCGAAAACTTCATGCCGCAAGCCGATTGGCCGAAACTTTAAGCCGCAAGCCGATTTGCCGAAACTTCAATCTGCAAGCTGATTGGCTGAAACTTCAAGTCGCAAGCCGATTGGCCGAAACTTCAATCTGCAAGCTGATTGGCTGAAACTTCAAGCCTCAAGCCGATAGGCCGAAACTTCAAGCCGCAAGCCGATTGGCCGAAACTTCAAGTCACAAGCCGATTGGCCGAAACTTCAAGCCGATTGGCTGAAACTTCAAGCCGCAATCCGATTGGCCGAAACTTTAAGCCGCAAGCCGATTGGCCGAAACTTCAATCTGCAAGCTGATTGGCTGAAACTCCAAGCCTCAAGCCGATTGGCCGAAACTTCAAGCCGTAAGCCGATTGGCCGAAACTTCAAGTCGCATGCCGATTGGCCAAAACTTCAAGCCGCAAGCCGATTGGCCGAAACTTCAAGTCGCAAGTCGATTGGCCGACACTTCAAGTCTCAAGCCGATTGGTCGAAACTTTAAGCCGCAAGCCGATTGGCCGGAACTTCAAGCCGATTGGCTGAAACTTCAAATCGCAAGTCGATTGGCCGAAACTTCAAGTCGCAAGCCGATTGGCCGAAACTTTAAGCCGCAAGCCGATTGGCCGAAACTTTAAGCAGCAAGCCGATTGGCCGAAACTTCAAGTCGCAAGCCGATTGGCCGAAACTTCAAGCTGATTGGCTGAAACTTCAAGCCGCAAGCTGATTGGCCAAAACTTCAAGCCGCCATTGGCTGATCAAGTCGCCAAACATATGTGTTTTTAGCAAAGACCCTAGAGAATACAATGGCGGTCGTTGCAACTTTGTATCTCGTGCGGTATTTGCGCATCAATTTTTCAAACAAGTTTTCTTTTTTAAACAGTTTTGTGCTAAAAAAAAAAAAACAGTAAAGTTAGCCCATTTTTTCGCATAATATGAAAGATGAAGTTATGCCGAGCAAATAGATAACTAGCATGTCACGTCGCAAGCTGATTGGCCGAACAAGTCGCAAGCTGATTGGCCGAACAAGTTGCAAGCCGATTGGCCAAAACTTCAAGCCGCAAGCCGATTGGCCGAAAACTTCATGCCGCAAGCCGATTGGCCGAAACTTTAAGCCGCAAGCTGATTTGCCGAAACTTCAATCTGCAAGCTGATTGGCTGAAACTTCAAGTCGCAAGCCGATTGGCCGAAACTTCAAGCCGATTGGCTGAAACTTCAAGCCGCAAGCCGATTGGCCAAAAACTTCAATCTGCAAGCTGATTGGCTGAAACTTCAAGTCGCAAGCCGATTGGCCGAAACTTCAAGCCGATTGGCTGAAACTTCAAGCCGCAAGCCGATTGGCCGAAACTGAAAGCCGCAAGCCGATTGGCCGAAACTTCAAGTCGCAAGCCGATTGGCCGAAACTTCAAGCCGCAAGCCGATTGGCTGAAACTTCAAGCCGCAAGCCCATTGTCCAAACAATTCGCAAGCCCATTGGCCGAACATCAAGTCGCAAGCCCATTGGCCAAAACTTCAAGTCGCAATTGGCTGATCAAGTCGCCAAACATATGTTTTTTTTAGCAAAGATCCTAGAGAATACAATGCAGGTCGTTGCAACTTTGTATCTCGTGCGGTATTTGCGCATCAATTTTTCAAACAAGTTTTCTTTTTTAAACAGTTTTGTGCTAAAAAAAACAAAAAACAGTAAAGTTAGCCCATTTTTTCGCATAATGTGAAAGATGAAGTTATGCCGAGCAAATAGATAACTAGCATGTCACGTCGCAAGCTGATTGGCCGAAACTTCAAGCCGCAAGCCGACTGACCGAAACTTCAAGCCGATTGGCCGAAACTTCAAGCCGCAAGCCCATTGGCCGAAACTTCAAGCCACAAGCCGATTGGCCGAAAACTTCAAGCCGCAAGCTGATTGGCCGAAAACTTCAAGCCGCAAGCCGATTGGCCGAAACTTTAAGCAGCAAGCCGATTGGCCGAAACTCCAAGCCTCAAGCCGATTGGCCGAAACTTCAAGCCATAAGCCGATTGGCCGAAACTTCAAGCCGCAAGCCGATTGGCCGAACAAGTCACAAGCCCATTGGCTGAATATCAAGTCGCAAGCCCATTGGCTGATCATCAAGTCGCCAAACATGTTTTTTTAGCAAAGACCCTAGAGAATACAATGGCGGTGGTTGCAACTTTGTATCTCGTGTGGTATTTGCGTATTAATTTTTCAAACAAGTTTTATTTTTTAAACAGTTTTGTGCTAAAAAAGGAAACCATTAAAGTTAGCCCATTTTTTTCGCATAATGTGAAAGATGAAGTTATGCCGAGTAAATAGATACCTAACATGTCACGTTGCAAGCTGACTGGCCGAACAAGTCACAAGCCGATTGGTCAAAACTTCAAGTCGCAAGCCGATTGGCCGAAACTTCAAGCCGCAAGCCGATTGGCCGAAACTTCAAGTCACAAGCCGATTGGCCGAAACTTCAAGCTGATTGGCTGAAACTTCAAGCCGCAATCCGATTGGCCGAAACTTTAAGCCGCAAGCCGATTGGCCGAAACTTCAATCTGCAAGCCGATTGGCCAAAACTTCAAGCCGCAAGCCGATTGGCCGAAACTTCAAGTCGCAAGTCGATTGGCCGACACTTCAAGTCTCAAGCCGATTGGTCGAAACTTTAAGCCGCAAGCCGATTGGCCGAAACTTCAAGTCGCAAGCCGAATGGCCGAAACTTCAAGCCGATTGGCTGAAACTTCAAGTCGCAAGTCGATTGGCCGAAACTTCAAGTCGCAAGCCGATTGGCCGAAACTTTAAGCAGCAAGCCGATTGGCCGAAACTTTAAGCAGCAAGCCGATTGGCCGAAACTTCAAGTCGCAAGCCGATTGGCCGAAACTTCAAGTCACAAGCCGATTGGCCGAAACTTCAAGCCGATTGGCTGAAACTTCAAGCCGCAATCCGATTGGCCGAAACTTTAAGCCGCAAGCCGATTGGCCGAAACTTCAATCTGCAAGCTGATTGGCTGAAACTCCAAGCCTCAAGCCGATTGGCCGAAACTTCAAGCCGTAAGCCGATTGGCCGAAACTTCAAGTCGCAAGTCGATTGGCCGACACTTCAAGTCTCAAGCCGATTGGTCGAAACTTTAAGCCGCAAGCCGATTGGCCGAAACTTCAAGCCGATTGGCTGAAACTTCAAGTCGCAAGTCGATTGGCCGAAACTTCAAGTCGCAAGCCGATTGGCCGAAACTTTAAGCCGCAAGCCGATTGGCCGAAACTTTAAGCAGCAAGCCGATTGGCCGAAACTTCAAGTCGCAAGCCGATTGGCCGAAACTTCAAGCTGATTGGCTGAAACTTCAAGCCGCAAGCTGATTGGCCAAAACTTCAAGCCGCCATTGGCTGATCAAGTCGCCAAACATATGTGTTTTTAGCAAAGACCCTAGAGAATACAATGGCGGTCGTTGCAACTTTGTATCTCGTGCGGTATTTGCGCATCAATTTTTCAAACAAGTTTTCTTTTTTAAACAGTTTTGTGCTAAAAAAAAAACAAAACAGTAAAGTTAGCCCATTTTTTCGCATAATGTGAAAGATGAAGTTATGCCGAGCAAATAGATAACTAGCATGTCACGTCGCAAGCTGATTGGCCGAACAAGTCGCAAGCTGATTGGCCGAACAAGTTGCAAGCCGATTGGCCAAAACTTCAAGCCGCAAGCCGATTGGCCGAAACTTCAAGTCGCAAGTCGATTGGCTGACACTTCAAGTCTCAAGCCGATTGGTCGAAACTTTAAGCCGCAAGCCGATTGGCCGAAACTTCAAGTCGCAAGCCGAATGGCCGAAACTTCAAGCCGATTGGCTGAAACTTCAAGTCGCAAGTCGATTGGCCGAAACTTCAAGTCGCAAGCCGATTGGCCGAAACTTTAAGCAGCAAGCCGATTGGCCGAAACTTTAAGCAGCAAGCCGATTGGCCGAAACTTCAAGTCGCAAGCCGATTGGCCGAAACTTCAAGTCACAAGCCGATTGGCCGAAACTTCAAGCCGATTGGCTGAAACTTCAAGCCGCAATCCGATTGGCCGAAACTTTAAGCCGCAAGCCGATTGGCCGAAACTTCAATCTGCAAGCTGATTGGCTGAAACTCCAAGCCTCAAGCCGATTGGCCGAAACTTCAAGCCGTAAGCCGATTGGCCGAAACTTCAAGTCGCAAGTCGATTGGCCGACACTTCAAGTCTCAAGCCGATTGGTCGAAACTTTAAGCCGCAAGCCGATTGGCCGAAACTTCAAGCCGATTGGCTGAAACTTCAAGTCGCAAGTCGATTGGCCGAAACTTCAAGTCGCAAGCCGATTGGCCGAAACTTTAAGCCGCAAGCCGATTGGCCGAAACTTTAAGCAGCAAGCCGATTGGCCGAAACTTCAAGTCGCAAGCCGATTGGCCGAAACTTCAAGCTGATTGGCTGAAACTTCAAGCCGCAAGCTGATTGGCCAAAACTTCAAGCCGCCATTGGCTGATCAAGTCGCCAAACATATGTGTTTTTAGCAAAGACCCTAGAGAATACAATGGCGGTCGTTGCAACTTTGTATCTCGTGCGGTATTTGCGCATCAATTTTTCAAACAAGTTTTCTTTTTTAAACAGTTTTGTGCTAAAAAAAAAAAAAACAGTAAAGTTAGCCCATTTTTTCGCATAATGTGAAAGATGAAGTTATGCCGAGCAAATAGATAACTAGCATGTCACGTCGCAAGCTGATTGGCCGAACAAGTCACAAGCTGATTGGCCGAACAAGTTGCAAGCCGATTGGCCAAAACTTCAAGCCGCAAGCCGATTGGCCGAAAACTTCATGCCGCAAGCCGATTGGCCGAAACTTTAAGCCGCAAGCCGATTTGCCGAAACTTCAATCTGCAAGCTGATTGGCTGAAACTTCAAGTCGCAAGCCGATTGGCCGAAACTTCAAGCCGATTGGCTGAAACTTCAAGCCGCAAGCCGATTGGCCAAAAACTTCAAGCCGCAAGCCGATTGGCTGAAACTTTAAGCCGCAAGCCGATTTGCCGAAACTTCAATCTGCAAGCTGATTGGCTGAAACTTCAAGTCGCAAGCCGATTGGCCGAAACTTTAAGCCGCAAGCCGATTGGCCGAAACTTCAAGCCGATTGGCTGAAACTTCAAGCCGCAATCTGATTGGCCGAAACTTCAATCTGAAAGCTGATTGGCTGAAACTCCAAGCCTCTAGCCGATTGGCCGAAACTTCAAGCCGTAAGCCGATTGGCCGAAACTTTAAGCAGCAAGCCGATTGGCCGAAACTTCAAGTCGCAAGCCGATTGGCCGAAACTTCAAGCTGATTGGCTGAAACTTCAAGCCGCAAGCTGATTGGCCAAAACTTCAAGCCGCCATTGGCTGATCAAGTCGCCAAACATATGTGTTTTTAACAAAGACCCTAGAGAATACAATGGCGGTCGTTGCAACTTTGTATCTCGTGCGGTATTTGCGCATCAATTTTTCAAACAAGTTTTCTTTTTTAAACAGTTTTGTGCTAAAAAAAAAAAGTAAAGTTAGCCCATTTTTTCGCATAATATGAAAGATGAAGTTATGACGAGCAAATAGATAACTAGCATGTCACGTCGCAAGCTGATTGGCCGAACAAGTCGCAAGCTGATTGGCCGAACAAGTTGCAAGCCGATTGGCCAAAACTTCAAGTCGCAAGCCGATTGGCCGAAACTTCAAGCCGATTGGCTGAAACTTCAAGCCGCAAGCCGATTGGCCGAAAACTTCAAGCCGCAAGCCGATTGGCTGAAACTTTAAGCCGCAAGCCGATTTGCCGAAACTTCAATCTGCAAGCTGATTGGCTGAAACTTCAAGTCGCAAGCCGATTGGCCGAAACTTCAAGCCGATTGGCTGAAACTTCAAGCCGCAATCCGATTGGCCGAAACTTTAAGCCGCAAGCCGATTGGCCGAAACTTCAATCTGCAAGCTGATTGGCTGAAACTCCAAGCCTCAAGCCGATTGGCCGAAACTTCAAGCCGTAAGCCGATTGGCCGAAACTTCAAGTCACAAGTCGATTGGCCGACACTTCAAGTCTCAAGCCGATTGGTCGAAACTTTAAGCCGCAAGCCGATTGGCCGAAACTTCAAGTCGCAAGCCGATTGGCCGAAACTTCAAGCCGATTGGCTGAAACTTCAAGTCGCAAGTCGATTGGCCGAAACTTCAAGTCGCAAGCCAATTGGCCGAAACTTTAAGCCGCAAGCCGATTGGCCGAAACTTTAAGCAGCAAGCCGATTGGCCGAAACTTCAAGTCGCAAGCCGATTGGCCGAAACTTCAAGCCGTAAGCCGATTGGACGAAACTTCAAGTCGCAAGTCGATTGGCCGACACTTCAAGTCTCAAGCCGATTGGTCGAAACTTTAAGCCGCAAGCCGATTGGCCGAAACTTCAAGTCGCAAGCCGATTGGCCGAAACTTCAAGCCGATTGGCTGAAACTTCAAGTCGCAAGTCGATTGGCCGAAACTTCAAGTCGCAAGCCGATTGGCCGAAACTTTAAGCCGCAAGCCGATTGGCCGAAACTTTAAGCAGCAAGCCGATTGGCCGAAACTTCAAGTCACAAGCCGATTGGCCGAAACTTCAAGCCGATTGGCTGAAACTTCAAGTCGCAAGTCGATTGGCCGACACTTCAAGTCTCAAGCCGATTGGTCGAAACTTTAAGCCGCAAGCCGATTGGCCGAAACTTCAAGCCGATTGGCTGAAACTTCAAGTCGCAAGTCGATTGGCCGAAACTTCAAGTCGCAAGCCGATTGGCCGAAACTTTAAGCCGCAAGCCGATTGGCCGAAACTTTAAGCAGCAAGCCGATTGGCCGAAACTTCAAGTCGCAAGCCGATTGGCCGAAACTTCAAGCTGATTGGCTGAAACTTCAAGCCGCAAGCTGATTGGCCAAAACTTCAAGCCGCCATTGGCTGATCAAGTCGCCAAACATATGTGTTTTTAGCAAAGACCCTAGAGAATACAATGGCGGTCGTTGCAACTTTGTATCTCGTGCGGTATTTGCGCATCAATTTTTCAAACAAGTTTTCTTTTTTAAACAGTTTTGTGCTAAAAAAAAAAAAAAAACAGTAAAGTTAGCCCATTTTTTCGCATAATGTGAAAGATGAAGTTATGCCGAGCAAATAGATAACTAGCATGTCACGTCGCAAGCTGATTGGCCGAACAAGTCACAAGCTGATTGGCCGAACAAGTTGCAAGCCGATTGGCCAAAACTTCAAGCCGCAAGCCGATTGGCCGAAAACTTCATGCCGCAAGCCGATTGGCCGAAACTTTAAGCCGCAAGCCGATTTGCCAAAACTTCAATCTGCAAGCTGATTGGCTGAAACTTCAAGTCGCAAGCCGATTGGCCGAAACTTCAAGCCGATTGGCTGAAACTTCAAGCCGCAAGCCGATTGGCCAAAAACTTCAAGCCGCAAGCCGATTGGCTGAAACTTTAAGCCGCAAGCCGATTTGCCGAAACTTCAATCTGCAAGCTGATTGGCTGAAACTTCAAGTCGCAAGCCGATTGGCCGAAACTTTAAGCCGCAAGCCGATTGGCCGAAACTTCAAGCCGATTGGCTGAAACTTCAAGCCGCAATCTGATTGGCCGAAACTTCAATCTGAAAGCTGATTGGCTGAAACTCCAAGCCTCTAGCCGATTGGCCGAAACTTCAAGCCGTAAGCCGATTGGCCGAAACTTTAAGCAGCAAGCCGATTGGCCGAAACTTCAAGTCGCAAGCCGATTGGCCGAAACTTCAAGCTGATTGGCTGAAACTTCAAGCCGCAAGCTGATTGGCCAAAACTTCAAGCCGCCATTGGCTGATCAAGTCGCCAAACATATGTGTTTTTAACAAAGACCCTAGAGAATACAATGGCGGTCGTTGCAACTTTGTATCTCGTGCGGTATTTGCGCATCAATTTTTCAAACAAGTTTTCTTTTTTAAACAGTTTTGTGCTAAAAAAAAAAAGTAAAGTTAGCCCATTTTTTCGCATAATATGAAAGATGAAGTTATGACGAGCAAATAGATAACTAGCATGTCACGTCGCAAGCTGATTGGCCGAACAAGTCGCAAGCTGATTGGCCGAACAAGTTGCAAGCCGATTGGCCAAAACTTCAAGTCGCAAGCCGATTGGCCGAAACTTCAAGCCGATTGGCTGAAACTTCAAGCCGCAAGCCGATTGGCCGAAAACTTCAAGCCGCAAGCCGATTGGCTGAAACTTTAAGCCGCAAGCCGATTTGCCGAAACTTCAATCTGCAAGCTGATTGGCTGAAACTTCAAGTCGCAAGCCGATTGGCCGAAACTTCAAGCCGATTGGCTGAAACTTCAAGCCGCAATCCGATTGGCCGAAACTTTAAGCCGCAAGCCGATTGGCCGAAACTTCAATCTGCAAGCTGATTGGCTGAAACTCCAAGCCTCAAGCCGATTGGCCGAAACTTCAAGCCGTAAGCCGATTGGCCGAAACTTCAAGTCACAAGTCGATTGGCCGACACTTCAAGTCTCAAGCCGATTGGTCGAAACTTTAAGCCGCAAGCCGATTGGCCGAAACTTCAAGTCGCAAGCCGATTGGCCGAAACTTCAAGCCGATTGGCTGAAACTTCAAGTCGCAAGTCGATTGGCCGAAACTTCAAGTCGCAAGCCAATTGGCCGAAACTTTAAGCCGCAAGCCGATTGGCCGAAACTTTAAGCAGCAAGCCGATTGGCCGAAACTTCAAGTCGCAAGCCGATTGGCCGAAACTTCAAGCCGTAAGCCGATTGGACGAAACTTCAAGTCGCAAGTCGATTGGCCGACACTTCAAGTCTCAAGCCGATTGGTCGAAACTTTAAGCCGCAAGCCGATTGGCCGAAACTTCAAGTCGCAAGCCGATTGGCCGAAACTTCAAGCCGATTGGCTGAAACTTCAAGTCGCAAGTCGATTGGCCGAAACTTCAAGTCGCAAGCCGATTGGCCGAAACTTTAAGCCGCAAGCCGATTGGCCGAAACTTTAAGCAGCAAGCCGATTGGCCGAAACTTCAAGTCACAAGCCGATTGGCCGAAACTTCAAGCCGATTGGCTGAAACTTCAAGTCGCAAGTCGATTGGCCGAAACTTCAAGTCGCAAGCCGATTGGCCGAAACTTTAAGCCGCAAGCCGATTGGCCGAAACTTCAAGTCACAAGCCGATTGGCCGAAACTTCAAGCCGATTGGCTGAAACTTCAAGCCGCAATCCGATTGGCCGAAACTTTAAGCCGCAAGCCGATTGGCCGAAACTTCAATCTGCAAGCTGATTGGCTGAAACTCCAAGCCTCAAGCCGATTGGCCGAAACTTCAAGCCGTAAGCCGATTGGCCGAAACTTCAAGTCGCAAGTCGATTGGCCGACACTTCAAGTCTCAAGCCGATTGGTCGAAACTTTAAGCCGCAAGCCGATTGGCCGAAACTTCAAGTCGCAAGCCGATTGGCCGAAACTTCAAGTCGCAAGCCGATTGGCCGAAACTTCAAGCCGATTGGCTGAAACTTCAAGTCGCAAGTCGATTGGCCGAAACTTCAAGTCGCAAGCCGATTGGCCGAAACTTTAAGCCGCAAGCCGATTGGCCGAAACTTTAAGCAGCAAGCCGATTGGCCGAAACTTCAAGTCGCAAGCCGATTGGCCGAAACTTTAAGCCGCAAGCCGATTGGCCGAAACTTTAAGCAGCAAGCCGATTGGCCGAAACTTCAAGTCGCAAGCCGATTGGCCGAAACTTCAAGCTGATTGGCTGAAACTTCAAGCCGCAAGCTGATTGGCCAAAACTTCAAGCCGCCATTGGCTGATCAAGTCGCCAAACATATGTGTTTTTAGCAAAGACCCTAGAGAATACAATGGCGGTCGTTGCAACTTTGTATCTCGTGCGGTATTTGCGCATCAATTTTTCAAACACGTTTTCTTTTTTAAACAGTTTTGTGCTAAAAAAAAAAAAACAGTAAAGTTAGCCCATTTTTTCGCATAATATGAAAGATGAAGTTATGCCGAGCAAATAGATAACTAGCATGTCACGTCGCAAGCTGATTGGCCGAACAAGTCGCAAGCTGATTGGCCGAACAAGTTGCAAGCCGATTGGCCAAAACTTCAAGCCGCAAGCCGATTGGCCGAAAACTTCATGCCGCAAGCCGATTGGCCGAAACTTTAAGCCGCAAGCCGATTTGCCGAAACTTCAATCTGCAAGCTGATTGGCTGAAACTTCAAGTCGCAAGCCGATTGGCCGAAACTTCAAGCCGATTGGCTGAAACTTCAAGCCGCAAGCCGATTGGCCAAAAACTTCAATCTGCAAGCTGATTGGCTGAAACTTCAAGTCGCAAGCCGATTGGCCGAAACTTCAAGCCGATTGGCCGAAACTTCAAGTCGCAAGCCGATTGGCCGAAACTTTAAGCCGCAAGCCGATTGGCCGAAACTTTAAGCAGCAAGCCGATTGGCCGAAACTTCAAGTCGCAAGCCGATTGGCCGAAACTTTAAGCCGCAAGCCGATTGGCCGAAACTTTAAGCAGCAAGCCGATTGGCCGAAACTTCAAGTCGCAAGCCGATTGGCCGAAACTTCAAGCTGATTGGCTGAAACTTCAAGCCGCAAGCTGATTGGCCAAAACTTCAAGCCGCCATTGGCTGATCAAGTCGCCAAACATATGTGTTTTTAGCAAAGACCCTAGAAAATACAATGGCGGTCGTTGCAACTTTGTATCTCGTGCGGTATTTGCGCATCAATTTTTCAAACAAGTTTTCTTTTTTAAACAGTTTTGTGCTAAAAAAAAAAAAAAACAGTAAAGTTAGCCCATTTTTTCGCATAATATGAAAGATGAAGTTATGCCGAGCAAATAGATAACTAGCATGTCACGTCGCAAGCATATTGGCCGAACAAGTCGCAAGCTGATTGGCCGAACAAGTTGCAAGCCGATTGGCCAAAACTTCAAGTCGCAAGCCGATTGGCCGAAACTTCAAGCCGATTGGCTGAAACTTCAAGCCGCAAGCCGATTGGCCGAAAACTTCAAGCCGCAAGCCGATTGGCTGAAACTTTAAGCCGCAAGCCGATTTGCCGAAACTTCAATCTGCAAGCTGATTGGCTGAAACTTCAAGTCGCAAGCCGATTGGCCGAAACTTCAAGCCGATTGGCTGAAACTTCAAGCCGCAATCCGATTGGCCGAAACTTTAAGCCGCAAGCCGATTGGCCGAAACTTCAATCTGCAAGCTGATTGGCTGAAACTCCAAGCCTCAAGCCGATTGGCCGAAACTTCAAGCCGTAAGCCGATTGGCCGAAACTTCAAGTCACAAGTCGATTGGCCGACACTTCAAGTCTCAAGCCGATTGGTCGAAACTTTAAGCCGCAAGCCGATTGGCCGAAACTTCAAGTCGCAAGCCGATTGGCCGAAACTTCAAGCCGATTGGCTGAAACTTCAAGTCGCAAGTCGATTGGCCGAAACTTCAAGTCGCAAGCCAATTGGCCGAAACTTTAAGCCGCAAGCCGATTGGCCGAAACTTTAAGCAGCAAGCCGATTGGCCGAAACTTCAAGTCGCAAGCCGATTGGCCGAAACTTCAAGCCGTAAGCCGATTGGCCGAAACTTCAAGTCGCAAGTCGATTGGCCGACACTTCAAGTCTCAAGCCGATTGGTCGAAACTTTAAGCCGCAAGCCGATTGGCCGAAACTTCAAGTCGCAAGCCGATTGGCCGAAACTTCAAGCCGATTGGCTGAAACTTCAAGTCGCAAGTCGATTGGCCGAAACTTCAAGTCGCAAGCCGATTGGCCGAAACTTTAAGCCGCAAGCCGATTGGCCGAAACTTTAAGCAGCAAGCCGATTGGCCGAAACTTCAAGTCACAAGCCGATTGGCCGAAACTTCAAGCCGATTGGCTGAAACTTCAAGTCGCAAGTCGATTGGCCGAAACTTCAAGTCGCAAGCCGATTGGCCGAAACTTTAAGCCGCAAGCCGATTGGCCGAAACTTCAAGTCACAAGCCGATTGGCCGAAACTTCAAGCCGATTGGCTGAAACTTCAAGCCGCAATCCGATTGGCCGAAACTTTAAGCCGCAAGCCGATTGGCCGAAACTTCAATCTGCAAGCTGATTGGCTGAAACTCCAAGCCTCAAGCCGATTTGCCGAAACTTCAATCTGCAAGCTGATTGGCTGAAACTTCAAGTCGCAAGCCGATTGGCCGAAACTTCAAGCCGATTGGCTGAAACTTCAAGCCGCAAGCCGATTGGCCAAAAACTTCAATCTGCAAGCTGATTGGCTGAAACTTCAAGTCGCAAGCCGATTGGCCGAAACTTCAAGCCGATTGGCCGAAACTTCAAGTCGCAAGCCGATTGGCCGAAACTTTAAGCCGCAAGCCGATTGGCCGAAACTTTAAGCAGCAAGCCGATTGGCCGAAACTTCAAGTCGCAAGCCGATTGGCCGAAACTTTAAGCCGCAAGCCGATTGGCCGAAACTTTAAGCAGCAAGCCGATTGGCCGAAACTTCAAGTCGCAAGCCGATTGGCCGAAACTTCAAGCTGATTGGCTGAAACTTCAAGCCGCAAGCTGATTGGCCAAAACTTCAAGCCGCCATTGGCTGATCAAGTCGCCAAACATATGTGTTTTTAGCAAAGACCCTAGAAAATACAATGGCGGTCGTTGCAACTTTGTATCTCGTGCGGTATTTGCGCATCAATTTTTCAAACAAGTTTTCTTTTTTAAACAGTTTTGTGCTAAAAAAAAAAAAAAACAGTAAAGTTAGCCCATTTTTTCGCATAATATGAAAGATGAAGTTATGCCGAGCAAATAGATAACTAGCATGTCACGTCGCAAGCATATTGGCCGAACAAGTCGCAAGCTGATTGGCCGAACAAGTTGCAAGCCGATTGGCCAAAACTTCAAGTCGCAAGCCGATTGGCCGAAACTTCAAGCCGATTGGCTGAAACTTCAAGCCGCAAGCCGATTGGCCGAAAACTTCAAGCCGCAAGCCGATTGGCTGAAACTTTAAGCCGCAAGCCGATTTGCCGAAACTTCAATCTGCAAGCTGATTGGCTGAAACTTCAAGTCGCAAGCCGATTGGCCGAAACTTCAAGCCGATTGGCTGAAACTTCAAGCCGCAATCCGATTGGCCGAAACTTTAAGCCGCAAGCCGATTGGCCGAAACTTCAATCTGCAAGCTGATTGGCTGAAACTCCAAGCCTCAAGCCGATTGGCCGAAACTTCAAGCCGTAAGCCGATTGGCCGAAACTTCAAGTCACAAGTCGATTGGCCGACACTTCAAGTCTCAAGCCGATTGGTCGAAACTTTAAGCCGCAAGCCGATTGGCCGAAACTTCAAGTCGCAAGCCGATTGGCCGAAACTTCAAGCCGATTGGCTGAAACTTCAAGTCGCAAGTCGATTGGCCGAAACTTTAAGCAGCAAGCCGATTGGCCGAAACTTCAAGTCGCAAGCCGATTGGCCGAAACTTCAAGCCGTAAGCCGATTGGCCGAAACTTCAAGTCGCAAGTCGATTGGCCGACACTTCAAGTCTCAAGCCGATTGGTCGAAACTTTAAGCCGCAAGCCGATTGGCCGAAACTTCAAGTCGCAAGCCGATTGGCCGAAACTTCAAGCCGATTGGCTGAAACTTCAAGTCGCAAGTCGATTGGCCGAAACTTCAAGTCGCAAGCCGATTGGCCGAAACTTTAAGCCGCAAGCCGATTGGCCGAAACTTTAAGCAGCAAGCCGATTGGCCGAAACTTCAAGTCACAAGCCGATTGGCCGAAACTTCAAGCCGATTGGCTGAAACTTCAAGTCGCAAGTCGATTGGCCGAAACTTCAAGTCGCAAGCCGATTGGCCGAAACTTTAAGCCGCAAGCCGATTGGCCGAAACTTCAAGTCACAAGCCGATTGGCCGAAACTTCAAGCCGATTGGCTGAAACTTCAAGCCGCAATCCGATTGGCCGAAACTTTAAGCCGCAAGCCGATTGGCCGAAACTTCAATCTGCAAGCTGATTGGCTGAAACTCCAAGCCTCAAGCCGATTGGCCGAAACTTCAAGCCGTAAGCCGATTGGCCGAAACTTCAAGTCGCAAGTCGATTGGCCGACACTTCAAGTCTCAAGCCGATTGGTCGAAACTTTAAGCCGCAAGCCGATTGGCCGAAACTTCAAGTCGCAAGCCGATTGGCCGAAACTTCAAGCCGATTGGCTGAAACTTCAAGTCGCAAGTCGATTGGCCGAAACTTCAAGTCGCAAGCCGATTGGCCGAAACTTTAAGCCGCAAGCCGATTGGCCGAAACTTTAAGCAGCAAGCCGATTGGCCGAAACTTCAAGTCGCAAGCCGATTGGCCGAAACTTTAAGCCGCAAGCCGATTGGCCGAAACTTTAAGCAGCAAGCCGATTGGCCGAAACTTCAAGTCGCAAGCCGATTGGCCGAAACTTCAAGCTGATTGGCTGAAACTTCAAGCCGCAAGCTGATTGGCCAAAACTTCAAGCCGCCATTGGCTGATCAAGTCGCCAAACATATGTGTTTTTAGCAAAGACCCTAGAAAATACAATGGCGGTCGTTGCAACTTTGTATCTCGTGCGGTATTTGCGCATCAATTTTTCAAACAAGTTTTCTTTTTTAAACAGTTTTGTGCTAAAAAAAAAAAAAAACAGTAAAGTTAGCCCATTTTTTCGCATAATATGAAAGATGAAGTTATGCCGAGCAAATAGATAACTAGCATGTCACGTCGCAAGCATATTGGCCGAACAAGTCGCAAGCTGATTGGCCGAACAAGTTGCAAGCCGATTGGCCAAAACTTCAAGTCGCAAGCCGATTGGCCGAAACTTCAAGCCGATTGGCTGAAACTTCAAGCCGCAAGCCGATTGGCCGAAAACTTCAAGCCGCAAGCCGATTGGCTGAAACTTTAAGCTGCAAGCCGATTTGCCGAAACTTCAATCTGCAAGCTGATTGGCTGAAACTTCAAGTCGCAAGCCGATTGGCCGAAACTTCAAGCCGATTGGCTGAAACTTCAAGCCGCAAGCCGATTGGCCGAAAACTTCAAGCCGCAAGCGGATTGGCTGAAACTTTAAGCCGCAAGCCGATTTGCCGAAACTTCAATCTGCAAGCTGATTGGCTGAAACTTCAAGTCGCAAGCCGATTGGCCGAAACTTCAAGCCGATTGGCTGAAACTTCAAGCCGCAAGCCGATTGGCCGAAACTTAAAGCCGCAAGCCGATTGGCCGAAACTTCAAGTCGCAAGCCGATTGGCCGAAACTTCAAGCCGCAAGCCGATTGGCTGAAACTTCAAGCCGCAAGCCCATTGTCCAAACAATTCGCAAGCCCATTGGCCGAACATCAAGTCGCAAGCCCATTGGCCAAAACTTCAAGTCGCAATTGGCTGATCAAGTCGCCAAACATATGTTTTTTTTAGCAAAGATCCTAGAGAATACAATGCAGGTCGTTGCAACTTTGTATCTCGTGCGGTATTTGCGCATCAATTTTTCAAACAAGTTTTCTTTTTTAAACAGTTTTGTGCTAAAAAAAACAAAAAACAGTAAAGTTAGCCCATTTTTTCGCATAATGTGAAAGATGAAGTTATGCCGAGCAAATAGATAACTAGCATGTCACGTCGCAAGCTGATTGGCCGAAACTTCAAGCCGCAAGCCGACTGACCGAAACTTCAAGCCGATTGGCCGAAACTTCAAGCCGCAAGCCCATTGGCCGAAACTTCAAGCCACAAGCCGATTGGCCGAAAACTTCAAGCCGCAAGCTGATTGGCCGAAAACTTCAAGCCGCAAGCCGATTGGCCGAAACTTTAAGCAGCAAGCCGATTGGCCGAAACTCCAAGCCTCAAGCCGATTGGCCGAAACTTCAAGCCATAAGCCGATTGGCCGAAACTTCAAGCCGCAAGCCGATTGGCCGAACAAGTCGCAAGCCCATTGGCTGAATATCAAGTCGCAAGCCCATTGGCTGATCATCAAGTCGCCAAACATGTTTTTTTAGCAAAGACCCTAGAGAATACAATGGCGGTGGTTGCAACTTTGTATCTCGTGTGGTATTTGCGTATTAATTTTTCAAACAAGTTTTATTTTTTAAACAGTTTTGTGCTAAAAAAGGAAACCATTAAAGTTAGCCCATTTTTTTCGCATAATGTGAAAGATGAAGTTATGCCGAGTAAATAGATACCTAACATGTCACGTTGCAAGCTGACTGGCCGAACAAGTCACAAGCCGATTGGTCAAAACTTCAAGTCGCAAGCCGATTGGCCGAAACTTCAAGCCGCAAGCCGATTGGCCGAAACTTCAAGTCACAAGCCGATTGGCCGAAACTTCAAGCTGATTGGCTGAAACTTCAAGCCGCAATCCGATTGGCCGAAACTTTAAGCCGCAAGCCGATTGGCCGAAACTTCAATCTGCAAGCCGATTGGCCAAAACTTCAAGCCGCAAGCCGATTGGCCGAAACTTCAAGTCGCAAGTCGATTGGCCGACACTTCAAGTCTCAAGCCGATTGGTCGAAACTTTAAGCCGCAAGCCGATTGGCCGAAACTTCAAGTCGCAAGCCGAATGGCCGAAACTTCAAGCCGATTGGCTGAAACTTCAAGTCGCAAGTCGATTGGCCGAAACTTCAAGTCGCAAGCCGATTGGCCGAAACTTTAAGCAGCAAGCCGATTGGCCGAAACTTTAAGCAGCAAGCCGATTGGCCGAAACTTCAAGTCGCAAGCCGATTGGCCGAAACTTCAAGTCACAAGCCGATTGGCCGAAACTTCAAGCCGATTGGCTGAAACTTCAAGCCGCAATCCGATTGGCCGAAACTTTAAGCCGCAAGCCGATTGGCCGAAACTTCAATCTGCAAGCTGATTGGCTGAAACTCCAAGCCTCAAGCCGATTGGCCGAAACTTCAAGCCGTAAGCCGATTGGCCGAAACTTCAAGTCGCAAGTCGATTGGCCGACACTTCAAGTCTCAAGCCGATTGGTCGAAACTTTAAGCCGCAAGCCGATTGGCCGAAACTTCAAGCCGATTGGCTGAAACTTCAAGTCGCAAGTCGATTGGCCGAAACTTCAAGTCGCAAGCCGATTGGCCGAAACTTTAAGCCGCAAGCCGATTGGCCGAAACTTTAAGCAGCAAGCCGATTGGCCGAAACTTCAAGTCGCAAGCCGATTGGCCGAAACTTCAAGCTGATTGGCTGAAACTTCAAGCCGCAAGCTGATTGGCCAAAACTTCAAGCCGCCATTGGCTGATCAAGTCGCCAAACATATGTGTTTTTAGCAAAGACCCTAGAGAATACAATGGCAGTCGTTGCAACTTTGTATCTCGTGCGGTATTTGCGCATCAATTTTTCAAACAAGTTTTCTTTTTTAAACAGTTTTGTGCTAAAAAAAAAACAAAACAGTAAAGTTAGCCCATTTTTTCGCATAATGTGAAAGATGAAGTTATGCCGAGCAAATAGATAACTAGCATGTCACGTCGCAAGCTGATTGGCCGAACAAGTCGCAAGCTGATTGGCCGAACAAGTTGCAAGCCGATTGGCCAAAACTTCAAGCCGCAAGCCGATTGGCCGAAACTTCAAGTCGCAAGTCGATTGGCTGACACTTCAAGTCTCAAGCCGATTGGTCGAAACTTTAAGCCGCAAGCCGATTGGCCGAAACTTCAAGTCGCAAGCCGAATGGCCGAAACTTCAAGCCGATTGGCTGAAACTTCAAGTCGCAAGTCGATTGGCCGAAACTTCAAGTCGCAAGCCGATTGGCCGAAACTTTAAGCAGCAAGCCGATTGGCCGAAACTTTAAGCAGCAAGCCGATTGGCCGAAACTTCAAGTCGCAAGCCGATTGGCCGAAACTTCAAGTCACAAGCCGATTGGCCGAAACTTCAAGCCGATTGGCTGAAACTTCAAGCCGCAATCCGATTGGCCGAAACTTTAAGCCGCAAGCCGATTGGCCGAAACTTCAATCTGCAAGCTGATTGGCTGAAACTCCAAGCCTCAAGCCGATTGGCCGAAACTTCAAGCCGTAAGCCGATTGGCCGAAACTTCAAGTCGCAAGTCGATTGGCCGACACTTCAAGTCTCAAGCCGATTGGTCGAAACTTTAAGCCGCAAGCCGATTGGCCGAAACTTCAAGCCGATTGGCTGAAACTTCAAGTCGCAAGTCGATTGGCCGAAACTTCAAGTCGCAAGCCGATTGGCCGAAACTTTAAGCCGCAAGCCGATTGGCCGAAACTTTAAGCAGCAAGCCGATTGGCCGAAACTTCAAGTCGCAAGCCGATTGGCCGAAACTTCAAGCTGATTGGCTGAAACTTCAAGCCGCAAGCTGATTGGCCAAAACTTCAAGCCGCCATTGGCTGATCAAGTCGCCAAACATATGTGTTTTTAGCAAAGACCCTAGAGAATACAATGGCGGTCGTTGCAACTTTGTATCTCGTGCGGTATTTGCGCATCAATTTTTCAAACAAGTTTTCTTTTTTAAACAGTTTTGTGCTAAAAAAAAAAAAAAAACAGTAAAGTTAGCCCATTTTTTCGCATAATGTGAAAGATGAAGTTATGCCGAGCAAATAGATAACTAGCATGTCACGTCGCAAGCTGATTGGCCGAACAAGTCACAAGCTGATTGGCCGAACAAGTTGCAAGCCGATTGGCCAAAACTTCAAGCCGCAAGCCGATTGGCCGAAAACTTCATGCCGCAAGCCGATTGGCCGAAACTTTAAGCCGCAAGCCGATTTGCCGAAACTTCAATCTGCAAGCTGATTGGCTGAAACTTCAAGTCGCAAGCCGATTGGCCGAAACTTCAAGCCGATTGGCTGAAACTTCAAGCCGCAAGCCGATTGGCCAAAAACTTCAAGCCGCAAGCCGATTGGCTGAAACTTTAAGCCGCAAGCCGATTTGCCGAAACTTCAATCTGCAAGCTGATTGGCTGAAACTTCAAGTCGCAAGCCGATTGGCCGAAACTTTAAGCCGCAAGCCGATTGGCCGAAACTTCAAGCCGATTGGCTGAAACTTCAAGCCGCAATCTGATTGGCCGAAACTTCAATCTGAAAGCTGATTGGCTGAAACTCCAAGCCTCTAGCCGATTGGCCGAAACTTCAAGCCGTAAGCCGATTGGCCGAAACTTCAAGTCGCATGCCGATTGGCCAAAACTTCAAGCCGCAAGCCGATTGGCCGAAACTTCAAGTCGCAAGTCGATTGGCCGACACTTCAAGTCTCAAGCCGATTGGTCGAAACTTTAAGCCGCAAGCCGATTGGCCGAAACTTCAAGTCGCAAGCCGATTGGCCGAAACTTCAAGCCGATTGGCTGAAACTTCAAGTCGCAAGTCGATTGGCCGAAACTTCAAGTCGCAAGCCGATTGGCCGAAACTTTAAGCCGCAAGCCGATTGGCCGAAACTTTAAGCAGCAAGCCGATTGGCCGAAACTTCAAGTCGCAAGCCGATTGGCCGAAACTTCAAGCTGATTGGCTGAAACTTCAAGCCGCAAGCTGATTGGCCAAAACTTCAAGCCGCCATTGGCTGATCAAGTCGCCAAACATATGTGTTTTTAACAAAGACCCTAGAGAATACAATGGCGGTCGTTGCAACTTTGTATCTCGTGCGGTATTTGCGCATCAATTTTTCAAACAAGTTTTCTTTTTTAAACAGTTTTGTGCTAAAAAAAAACAGTAAAGTTAGCTCATTTTTTCGCATAATATGAAAGATGAAGTTATGCCGAGCAAATAGATAACTAGCATGTCACGTCGCAAGCTGATTGGCCGAACAAGTCGCAAGCTGATTGGCCGAACAAGTTGCAAGCCGATTGGCCAAAACTTCAAGTCGCAAGCCGATTGGCCGAAACTTCAAGCCGATTGGCTGAAACTTCAAGCCGCAAGCCGATTGGCCGAAAACTTCAAGCCGCAAGCCGATTGGCTGAAACTTTAAGCCGCAAGCCGATTTGCCGAAACTTCAATCTGCAAGCTGATTGGCTGAAACTTCAAGTCGCAAGCCGATTGGCCGAAACTTCAAGCCGATTGGCTGAAACTTCAAGCCGCAATCCGATTGGCCGAAACTTTAAGCCGCAAGCCGATTGGCCGAAACTTCAATCTGCAAGCTGATTGGCTGAAACTCCAAGCCTCAAGCCGATTGGCCGAAACTTCAAGCCGTAAGCCGATTGGCCGAAACTTCAAGTCACAAGTCGATTGGCCGACACTTCAAGTCTCAAGCCGATTGGTCGAAACTTTAAGCCGCAAGCCGATTGGCCGAAACTTCAAGTCACAAGCCGATTGGCCGAAACTTCAAGCCGATTGGCTGAAACTTCAAGTCGCAAGTCGATTGGCCGAAACTTCAAGTCGCAAGCCGATTGGCCGAAACTTTAAGCCGCAAGCCGATTGGCCGAAACTTCAAGTCACAAGCCGATTGGCCGAAACTTCAAGCCGATTGGCTGAAACTTCAAGCCGCAATCCGATTGGCCGAAACTTTAAGCCGCAAGCCGATTGGCCGAAACTTCAATCTGCAAGCTGATTGGCTGAAACTCCAAGCCTCAAGCCGATTGGCCGAAACTTCAAGCCGTAAGCCGATTGGCCGAAACTTTAAGCCGATTGGCCGAAACTTCAAGCTGATTGGCTGAAACTTCAAGCCGCAAGCTGATTGGCCGAACAAGTTGCAAGCCGATTGGCCAAAACTTCAAGCCGCAAGCCGATTGGCCGAAAACTTCATGCCGCAAGCCGATTGGCCGAAACTTTAAGCCGCAAGCCGATTTGCCGAAACTTCAATCTGCAAGCTGATTGGCTGAAACTTCAAGTCGCAAGCCGATTGGCCGAAACTTCAAGCCGATTGGCTGAAACTTCAAGCCGCAAGCCGATTGGCCAAAAACTTCAATCTGCAAGCTGATTGGCTGAAACTTCAAGTCGCAAGCCGATTGGCCGAAACTTCAAGCCGATTGGCCGAAACTTCAAGTCGCAAGCCGATTGGCCGAAACTTTAAGCCGCAAGCCGATTGGCCGAAACTTTAAGCAGCAAGCCGATTGGCCGAAACTTCAAGTCGCAAGCCGATTGGCCGAAACTTTAAGCCGCAAGCCGATTGGCCGAAACTTTAAGCAGCAAGCCGATTGGCCGAAACTTCAAGTCGCAAGCCGATTGGCCGAAACTTCAAGCTGATTGGCTGAAACTTCAAGCCGCAAGCTGATTGGCCGAAACTTTAAGCAGCAAGCCGATTGGCCGAAACTTCAAGTCGCAAGCCGATTGGCCGAAACTTCAAGCTGATTGGCTGAAACTTCAAGCCGCAAGCTGATTGGCCAAAACTTCAAGCCGCCATTGGCTGATCAAGTCGCCAAACATATGTGTTTTTAGCAAAGACCCTAGAAAATACAATGGCGGTCGTTGCAACTTTGTATCTCGTGCGGTATTTGCGCATCAATTTTTCAAACAAGTTTTCTTTTTTAAACAGTTTTGTGCTAAAAAAAAAAAAAAACAGTAAAGTTAGCCCATTTTTTCGCATAATATGAAAGATGAAGTTATGCCGAGCAAATAGATAACTAGCATGTCACGTCGCAAGCATATTGGCCGAACAAGTCGCAAGCTGATTGGCCGAACAAGTTGCAAGCCGATTGGCCAAAACTTCAAGTCGCAAGCCGATTGGCCGAAACTTCAAGCCGATTGGCTGAAACTTCAAGCCGCAAGCCGATTGGCCGAAAACTTCAAGCCGCAAGCCGATTGGCTGAAACTTTAAGCCGCAAGCCGATTTGCCGAAACTTCAATCTGCAAGCTGATTGGCTGAAACTTCAAGTCGCAAGCCGATTGGCCGAAACTTCAAGCCGATTGGCTGAAACTTCAAGCCGCAATCCGATTGGCCGAAACTTTAAGCCGCAAGCCGATTGGCCGAAACTTCAATCTGCAAGCTGATTGGCTGAAACTCCAAGCCTCAAGCCGATTGGCCGAAACTTCAAGCCGTAAGCCGATTGGCCGAAACTTCAAGTCACAAGTCGATTGGCCGACACTTCAAGTCTCAAGCCGATTGGTCGAAACTTTAAGCCGCAAGCCGATTGGCCGAAACTTCAAGTCGCAAGCCGATTGGCCGAAACTTCAAGCCGATTGGCTGAAACTTCAAGTCGCAAGTCGATTGGCCGAAACTTCAAGTCGCAAGCCAATTGGCCGAAACTTTAAGCCGCAAGCCGATTGGCCGAAACTTTAAGCAGCAAGCCGATTGGCCGAAACTTCAAGTCGCAAGCCGATTGGCCGAAACTTCAAGCCGTAAGCCGATTGGCCGAAACTTCAAGTCGCAAGTCGATTGGCCGACACTTCAAGTCTCAAGCCGATTGGTCGAAACTTTAAGCCGCAAGCCGATTGGCCGAAACTTCAAGTCGCAAGCCGATTGGCCGAAACTTCAAGCCGATTGGCTGAAACTTCAAGTCGCAAGTCGATTGGCCGAAACTTCAAGTCGCAAGCCGATTGGCCGAAACTTTAAGCCGCAAGCCGATTGGCCGAAACTTTAAGCAGCAAGCCGATTGGCCGAAACTTCAAGTCACAAGCCGATTGGCCGAAACTTCAAGCCGATTGGCTGAAACTTCAAGTCGCAAGTCGATTGGCCGAAACTTCAAGTCGCAAGCCGATTGGCCGAAACTTTAAGCCGCAAGCCGATTGGCCGAAACTTCAAGTCACAAGCCGATTGGCCGAAACTTCAAGCCGATTGGCTGAAACTTCAAGCCGCAATCCGATTGGCCGAAACTTTAAGCCGCAAGCCGATTGGCCGAAACTTCAATCTGCAAGCTGATTGGCTGAAACTCCAAGCCTCAAGCCGATTTGCCGAAACTTCAATCTGCAAGCTGATTGGCTGAAACTTCAAGCCGCAAGCTGATTGGCCAAAACTTCAAGCCGCCATTGGCTGATCAAGTCGCCAAACATATGTGTTTTTAGCAAAGACCCTAGAGAATACAATGGCGGTCGTTGCAACTTTGTATCTCGTGCGGTATTTGCGCATCAATTTTTCAAACAAGTTTTCTTTTTTAAACAGTTTTGTGCTAAAAAAAAAACAAAACAGTAAAGTTAGCCCATTTTTTCGCATAATGTGAAAGATGAAGTTATGCCGAGCAAATAGATAACTAGCATGTCACGTCGCAAGCTGATTGGCCGAACAAGTCGCAAGCTGATTGGCCGAACAAGTTGCAAGCCGATTGGCCAAAACTTCAAGCCGCAAGCCGATTGGCCGAAACTTCAAGTCGCAAGTCGATTGGCTGACACTTCAAGTCTCAAGCCGATTGGTCGAAACTTTAAGCCGCAAGCCGATTGGCCGAAACTTCAAGTCGCAAGCCGAATGGCCGAAACTTCAAGCCGATTGGCTGAAACTTCAAGTCGCAAGTCGATTGGCCGAAACTTCAAGTCGCAAGCCGATTGGCCGAAACTTTAAGCAGCAAGCCGATTGGCCGAAACTTTAAGCAGCAAGCCGATTGGCCGAAACTTCAAGTCGCAAGCCGATTGGCCGAAACTTCAAGTCACAAGCCGATTGGCCGAAACTTCAAGCCGATTGGCTGAAACTTCAAGCCGCAATCCGATTGGCCGAAACTTTAAGCCGCAAGCCGATTGGCCGAAACTTCAATCTGCAAGCTGATTGGCTGAAACTCCAAGCCTCAAGCCGATTGGCCGAAACTTCAAGCCGTAAGCCGATTGGCCGAAACTTCAAGTCGCAAGTCGATTGGCCGACACTTCAAGTCTCAAGCCGATTGGTCGAAACTTTAAGCCGCAAGCCGATTGGCCGAAACTTCAAGCCGATTGGCTGAAACTTCAAGTCGCAAGTCGATTGGCCGAAACTTCAAGTCGCAAGCCGATTGGCCGAAACTTTAAGCCGCAAGCCGATTGGCCGAAACTTTAAGCAGCAAGCCGATTGGCCGAAACTTCAAGTCGCAAGCCGATTGGCCGAAACTTCAAGCTGATTGGCTGAAACTTCAAGCCGCAAGCTGATTGGCCAAAACTTCAAGCCGCCATTGGCTGATCAAGTCGCCAAACATATGTGTTTTTAGCAAAGACCCTAGAGAATACAATGGCGGTCGTTGCAACTTTGTATCTCGTGCGGTATTTGCGCATCAATTTTTCAAACAAGTTTTCTTTTTTAAACAGTTTTGTGCTAAAAAAAAAAAAAACAGTAAAGTTAGCCCATTTTTTCGCATAATGTGAAAGATGAAGTTATGCCGAGCAAATAGATAACTAGCATGTCACGTCGCAAGCTGATTGGCCGAACAAGTCACAAGCTGATTGGCCGAACAAGTTGCAAGCCGATTGGCCAAAACTTCAAGCCGCAAGCCGATTGGCCGAAAACTTCATGCCGCAAGCCGATTGGCCGAAACTTTAAGCCGCAAGCCGATTTGCCGAAACTTCAATCTGCAAGCTGATTGGCTGAAACTTCAAGTCGCAAGCCGATTGGCCGAAACTTCAAGCCGATTGGCTGAAACTTCAAGCCGCAAGCCGATTGGCCAAAAACTTCAAGCCGCAAGCCGATTGGCTGAAACTTTAAGCCGCAAGCCGATTTGCCGAAACTTCAATCTGCAAGCTGATTGGCTGAAACTTCAAGTCGCAAGCCGATTGGCCGAAACTTTAAGCCGCAAGCCGATTGGCCGAAACTTCAAGCCGATTGGCTGAAACTTCAAGCCGCAATCTGATTGGCCGAAACTTCAATCTGAAAGCTGATTGGCTGAAACTCCAAGCCTCTAGCCGATTGGCCGAAACTTCAAGCCGTAAGCCGATTGGCCGAAACTTTAAGCAGCAAGCCGATTGGCCGAAACTTCAAGTCGCAAGCCGATTGGCCGAAACTTCAAGCTGATTGGCTGAAACTTCAAGCCGCAAGCTGATTGGCCAAAACTTCAAGCCGCCATTGGCTGATCAAGTCGCCAAACATATGTGTTTTTAACAAAGACCCTAGAGAATACAATGGCGGTCGTTGCAACTTTGTATCTCGTGCGGTATTTGCGCATCAATTTTTCAAACAAGTTTTCTTTTTTAAACAGTTTTGTGCTAAAAAAAAAAAGTAAAGTTAGCCCATTTTTTCGCATAATATGAAAGATGAAGTTATGACGAGCAAATAGATAACTAGCATGTCACGTCGCAAGCTGATTGGCCGAACAAGTCGCAAGCTGATTGGCCGAACAAGTTGCAAGCCGATTGGCCAAAACTTCAAGTCGCAAGCCGATTGGCCGAAACTTCAAGCCGATTGGCTGAAACTTCAAGCCGCAAGCCGATTGGCCGAAAACTTCAAGCCGCAAGCCGATTGGCTGAAACTTTAAGCCGCAAGCCGATTTGCCGAAACTTCAATCTGCAAGCTGATTGGCTGAAACTTCAAGTCGCAAGCCGATTGGCCGAAACTTCAAGCCGATTGGCTGAAACTTCAAGCCGCAATCCGATTGGCCGAAACTTTAAGCCGCAAGCCGATTGGCCGAAACTTCAATCTGCAAGCTGATTGGCTGAAACTCCAAGCCTCAAGCCGATTGGCCGAAACTTCAAGCCGTAAGCCGATTGGCCGAAACTTCAAGTCACAAGTCGATTGGCCGACACTTCAAGTCTCAAGCCGATTGGTCGAAACTTTAAGCCGCAAGCCGATTGGCCGAAACTTCAAGTCGCAAGCCGATTGGCCGAAACTTCAAGCCGATTGGCTGAAACTTCAAGTCGCAAGTCGATTGGCCGAAACTTCAAGTCGCAAGCCAATTGGCCGAAACTTTAAGCCGCAAGCCGATTGGCCGAAACTTTAAGCAGCAAGCCGATTGGCCGAAACTTCAAGTCGCAAGCCGATTGGCCGAAACTTCAAGCCGTAAGCCGATTGGACGAAACTTCAAGTCGCAAGTCGATTGGCCGACACTTCAAGTCTCAAGCCGATTGGTCGAAACTTTAAGCCGCAAGCCGATTGGCCGAAACTTCAAGTCGCAAGCCGATTGGCCGAAACTTCAAGCCGATTGGCTGAAACTTCAAGTCGCAAGTCGATTGGCCGAAACTTCAAGTCGCAAGCCGATTGGCCGAAACTTTAAGCCGCAAGCCGATTGGCCGAAACTTTAAGCAGCAAGCCGATTGGCCGAAACTTCAAGTCACAAGCCGATTGGCCGAAACTTCAAGCCGATTGGCTGAAACTTCAAGTCGCAAGTCGATTGGCCGACACTTCAAGTCTCAAGCCGATTGGTCGAAACTTTAAGCCGCAAGCCGATTGGCCGAAACTTCAAGCCGATTGGCTGAAACTTCAAGTCGCAAGTCGATTGGCCGAAACTTCAAGTCGCAAGCCGATTGGCCGAAACTTTAAGCCGCAAGCCGATTGGCCGAAACTTTAAGCAGCAAGCCGATTGGCCGAAACTTCAAGTCGCAAGCCGATTGGCCGAAACTTCAAGCTGATTGGCTGAAACTTCAAGCCGCAAGCTGATTGGCCAAAACTTCAAGCCGCCATTGGCTGATCAAGTCGCCAAACATATGTGTTTTTAGCAAAGACCCTAGAAAATACAATGGCGGTCGTTGCAACTTTGTATCTCGTGCGGTATTTGCGCATCAATTTTTCAAACAAGTTTTCTTTTTTAAACAGTTTTGTGCTAAAAAAAAAAAAAAACAGTAAAGTTAGCCCATTTTTTCGCATAATATGAAAGATGAAGTTATGCCGAGCAAATAGATAACTAGCATGTCACGTCGCAAGCATATTGGCCGAACAAGTCGCAAGCTGATTGGCCGAACAAGTTGCAAGCCGATTGGCCAAAACTTCAAGTCGCAAGCCGATTGGCCGAAACTTCAAGCCGATTGGCTGAAACTTCAAGCCGCAAGCCGATTGGCCGAAAACTTCAAGCCGCAAGCCGATTGGCTGAAACTTTAAGCCGCAAGCCGATTTGCCGAAACTTCAATCTGCAAGCTGATTGGCTGAAACTTCAAGTCGCAAGCCGATTGGCCGAAACTTCAAGCCGATTGGCTGAAACTTCAAGCCGCAATCCGATTGGCCGAAACTTTAAGCCGCAAGCCGATTGGCCGAAACTTCAATCTGCAAGCTGATTGGCTGAAACTCCAAGCCTCAAGCCGATTGGCCGAAACTTCAAGCCGTAAGCCGATTGGCCGAAACTTCAAGTCACAAGTCGATTGGCCGACACTTCAAGTCTCAAGCCGATTGGTCGAAACTTTAAGCCGCAAGCCGATTGGCCGAAACTTCAAGTCGCAAGCCGATTGGCCGAAACTTCAAGCCGATTGGCTGAAACTTCAAGTCGCAAGTCGATTGGCCGAAACTTCAAGTCGCAAGCCAATTGGCCGAAACTTTAAGCCGCAAGCCGATTGGCCGAAACTTTAAGCAGCAAGCCGATTGGCCGAAACTTCAAGTCGCAAGCCGATTGGCCGAAACTTCAAGCCGTAAGCCGATTGGCCGAAACTTCAAGTCGCAAGTCGATTGGCCGACACTTCAAGTCTCAAGCCGATTGGTCGAAACTTTAAGCCGCAAGCCGATTGGCCGAAACTTCAAGTCGCAAGCCGATTGGCCGAAACTTCAAGCCGATTGGCTGAAACTTCAAGTCGCAAGTCGATTGGCCGAAACTTCAAGTCGCAAGCCGATTGGCCGAAACTTTAAGCCGCAAGCCGATTGGCCGAAACTTTAAGCAGCAAGCCGATTGGCCGAAACTTCAAGTCACAAGCCGATTGGCCGAAACTTCAAGCCGATTGGCTGAAACTTCAAGTCGCAAGTCGATTGGCCGAAACTTCAAGTCGCAAGCCGATTGGCCGAAACTTTAAGCCGCAAGCCGATTGGCCGAAACTTCAAGTCACAAGCCGATTGGCCGAAACTTCAAGCCGATTGGCTGAAACTTCAAGCCGCAATCCGATTGGCCGAAACTTTAAGCCGCAAGCCGATTGGCCGAAACTTCAATCTGCAAGCTGATTGGCTGAAACTCCAAGCCTCAAGCCGATTTGCCGAAACTTCAATCTGCAAGCTGATTGGCTGAAACTTCAAGTCGCAAGCCGATTGGCCGAAACTTCAAGCCGATTGGCTGAAACTTCAAGCCGCAAGCCGATTGGCCAAAAACTTCAATCTGCAAGCTGATTGGCTGAAACTTCAAGTCGCAAGCCGATTGGCCGAAACTTCAAGCCGATTGGCCGAAACTTCAAGTCGCAAGCCGATTGGCCGAAACTTTAAGCCGCAAGCCGATTGGCCGAAACTTTAAGCAGCAAGCCGATTGGCCGAAACTTCAAGTCGCAAGCCGATTGGCCGAAACTTTAAGCCGCAAGCCGATTGGCCGAAACTTTAAGCAGCAAGCCGATTGGCCGAAACTTCAAGTCGCAAGCCGATTGGCCGAAACTTCAAGCTGATTGGCTGAAACTTCAAGCCGCAAGCTGATTGGCCAAAACTTCAAGCCGCCATTGGCTGATCAAGTCGCCAAACATATGTGTTTTTAGCAAAGACCCTAGAAAATACAATGGCGGTCGTTGCAACTTTGTATCTCGTGCGGTATTTGCGCATCAATTTTTCAAACAAGTTTTCTTTTTTAAACAGTTTTGTGCTAAAAAAAAAAAAAAACAGTAAAGTTAGCCCATTTTTTCGCATAATATGAAAGATGAAGTTATGCCGAGCAAATAGATAACTAGCATGTCACGTCGCAAGCATATTGGCCGAACAAGTCGCAAGCTGATTGGCCGAACAAGTTGCAAGCCGATTGGCCAAAACTTCAAGTCGCAAGCCGATTGGCCGAAACTTCAAGCCGATTGGCTGAAACTTCAAGCCGCAAGCCGATTGGCCGAAAACTTCAAGCCGCAAGCCGATTGGCTGAAACTTTAAGCCGCAAGCCGATTTGCCGAAACTTCAATCTGCAAGCTGATTGGCTGAAACTTCAAGTCGCAAGCCGATTGGCCGAAACTTCAAGCCGATTGGCTGAAACTTCAAGCCGCAATCCGATTGGCCGAAACTTTAAGCCGCAAGCCGATTGGCCGAAACTTCAATCTGCAAGCTGATTGGCTGAAACTCCAAGCCTCAAGCCGATTGGCCGAAACTTCAAGCCGTAAGCCGATTGGCCGAAACTTCAAGTCACAAGTCGATTGGCCGACACTTCAAGTCTCAAGCCGATTGGTCGAAACTTTAAGCCGCAAGCCGATTGGCCGAAACTTCAAGTCGCAAGCCGATTGGCCGAAACTTCAAGCCGATTGGCTGAAACTTCAAGTCGCAAGTCGATTGGCCGAAACTTTAAGCAGCAAGCCGATTGGCCGAAACTTCAAGTCGCAAGCCGATTGGCCGAAACTTCAAGCCGTAAGCCGATTGGCCGAAACTTCAAGTCGCAAGTCGATTGGCCGACACTTCAAGTCTCAAGCCGATTGGTCGAAACTTTAAGCCGCAAGCCGATTGGCCGAAACTTCAAGTCGCAAGCCGATTGGCCGAAACTTCAAGCCGATTGGCTGAAACTTCAAGTCGCAAGTCGATTGGCCGAAACTTCAAGTCGCAAGCCGATTGGCCGAAACTTTAAGCCGCAAGCCGATTGGCCGAAACTTTAAGCAGCAAGCCGATTGGCCGAAACTTCAAGTCACAAGCCGATTGGCCGAAACTTCAAGCCGATTGGCTGAAACTTCAAGTCGCAAGTCGATTGGCCGAAACTTCAAGTCGCAAGCCGATTGGCCGAAACTTTAAGCCGCAAGCCGATTGGCCGAAACTTCAAGTCACAAGCCGATTGGCCGAAACTTCAAGCCGATTGGCTGAAACTTCAAGCCGCAATCCGATTGGCCGAAACTTTAAGCCGCAAGCCGATTGGCCGAAACTTCAATCTGCAAGCTGATTGGCTGAAACTCCAAGCCTCAAGCCGATTGGCCGAAACTTCAAGCCGTAAGCCGATTGGCCGAAACTTCAAGTCGCAAGTCGATTGGCCGACACTTCAAGTCTCAAGCCGATTGGTCGAAACTTTAAGCCGCAAGCCGATTGGCCGAAACTTCAAGTCGCAAGCCGATTGGCCGAAACTTCAAGCCGATTGGCTGAAACTTCAAGTCGCAAGTCGATTGGCCGAAACTTCAAGTCGCAAGCCGATTGGCCGAAACTTTAAGCCGCAAGCCGATTGGCCGAAACTTTAAGCAGCAAGCCGATTGGCCGAAACTTCAAGTCGCAAGCCGATTGGCCGAAACTTTAAGCCGCAAGCCGATTGGCCGAAACTTTAAGCAGCAAGCCGATTGGCCGAAACTTCAAGTCGCAAGCCGATTGGCCGAAACTTCAAGCTGATTGGCTGAAACTTCAAGCCGCAAGCTGATTGGCCAAAACTTCAAGCCGCCATTGGCTGATCAAGTCGCCAAACATATGTGTTTTTAGCAAAGACCCTAGAAAATACAATGGCGGTCGTTGCAACTTTGTATCTCGTGCGGTATTTGCGCATCAATTTTTCAAACAAGTTTTCTTTTTTAAACAGTTTTGTGCTAAAAAAAAAAAAAAACAGTAAAGTTAGCCCATTTTTTCGCATAATATGAAAGATGAAGTTATGCCGAGCAAATAGATAACTAGCATGTCACGTCGCAAGCATATTGGCCGAACAAGTCGCAAGCTGATTGGCCGAACAAGTTGCAAGCCGATTGGCCAAAACTTCAAGTCGCAAGCCGATTGGCCGAAACTTCAAGCCGATTGGCTGAAACTTCAAGCCGCAAGCCGATTGGCCGAAAACTTCAAGCCGCAAGCCGATTGGCTGAAACTTTAAGCTGCAAGCCGATTTGCCGAAACTTCAATCTGCAAGCTGATTGGCTGAAACTTCAAGTCGCAAGCCGATTGGCCGAAACTTCAAGCCGATTGGCTGAAACTTCAAGCCGCAAGCCGATTGGCCGAAAACTTCAAGCCGCAAGCGGATTGGCTGAAACTTTAAGCCGCAAGCCGATTTGCCGAAACTTCAATCTGCAAGCTGATTGGCTGAAACTTCAAGTCGCAAGCCGATTGGCCGAAACTTCAAGCCGATTGGCTGAAACTTCAAGCCGCAAGCCGATTGGCCGAAACTTAAAGCCGCAAGCCGATTGGCCGAAACTTCAAGTCGCAAGCCGATTGGCCGAAACTTCAAGCCGCAAGCCGATTGGCTGAAACTTCAAGCCGCAAGCCCATTGTCCAAACAATTCGCAAGCCCATTGGCCGAACATCAAGTCGCAAGCCCATTGGCCAAAACTTCAAGTCGCAATTGGCTGATCAAGTCGCCAAACATATGTTTTTTTTAGCAAAGATCCTAGAGAATACAATGCAGGTCGTTGCAACTTTGTATCTCGTGCGGTATTTGCGCATCAATTTTTCAAACAAGTTTTCTTTTTTAAACAGTTTTGTGCTAAAAAAAACAAAAAACAGTAAAGTTAGCCCATTTTTTCGCATAATGTGAAAGATGAAGTTATGCCGAGCAAATAGATAACTAGCATGTCACGTCGCAAGCTGATTGGCCGAAACTTCAAGCCGCAAGCCGACTGACCGAAACTTCAAGCCGATTGGCCGAAACTTCAAGCCGCAAGCCCATTGGCCGAAACTTCAAGCCACAAGCCGATTGGCCGAAAACTTCAAGCCGCAAGCTGATTGGCCGAAAACTTCAAGCCGCAAGCCGATTGGCCGAAACTTTAAGCAGCAAGCCGATTGGCCGAAACTCCAAGCCTCAAGCCGATTGGCCGAAACTTCAAGCCATAAGCCGATTGGCCGAAACTTCAAGCCGCAAGCCGATTGGCCGAACAAGTCGCAAGCCCATTGGCTGAATATCAAGTCGCAAGCCCATTGGCTGATCATCAAGTCGCCAAACATGTTTTTTTAGCAAAGACCCTAGAGAATACAATGGCGGTGGTTGCAACTTTGTATCTCGTGTGGTATTTGCGTATTAATTTTTCAAACAAGTTTTATTTTTTAAACAGTTTTGTGCTAAAAAAGGAAACCATTAAAGTTAGCCCATTTTTTTCGCATAATGTGAAAGATGAAGTTATGCCGAGTAAATAGATACCTAACATGTCACGTTGCAAGCTGACTGGCCGAACAAGTCACAAGCCGATTGGTCAAAACTTCAAGTCGCAAGCCGATTGGCCGAAACTTCAAGCCGCAAGCCGATTGGCCGAAACTTCAAGTCACAAGCCGATTGGCCGAAACTTCAAGCTGATTGGCTGAAACTTCAAGCCGCAATCCGATTGGCCGAAACTTTAAGCCGCAAGCCGATTGGCCGAAACTTCAATCTGCAAGCCGATTGGCCAAAACTTCAAGCCGCAAGCCGATTGGCCGAAACTTCAAGTCGCAAGTCGATTGGCCGACACTTCAAGTCTCAAGCCGATTGGTCGAAACTTTAAGCCGCAAGCCGATTGGCCGAAACTTCAAGTCGCAAGCCGAATGGCCGAAACTTCAAGCCGATTGGCTGAAACTTCAAGTCGCAAGTCGATTGGCCGAAACTTCAAGTCGCAAGCCGATTGGCCGAAACTTTAAGCAGCAAGCCGATTGGCCGAAACTTTAAGCAGCAAGCCGATTGGCCGAAACTTCAAGTCGCAAGCCGATTGGCCGAAACTTCAAGTCACAAGCCGATTGGCCGAAACTTCAAGCCGATTGGCTGAAACTTCAAGCCGCAATCCGATTGGCCGAAACTTTAAGCCGCAAGCCGATTGGCCGAAACTTCAATCTGCAAGCTGATTGGCTGAAACTCCAAGCCTCAAGCCGATTGGCCGAAACTTCAAGCCGTAAGCCGATTGGCCGAAACTTCAAGTCGCAAGTCGATTGGCCGACACTTCAAGTCTCAAGCCGATTGGTCGAAACTTTAAGCCGCAAGCCGATTGGCCGAAACTTCAAGCCGATTGGCTGAAACTTCAAGTCGCAAGTCGATTGGCCGAAACTTCAAGTCGCAAGCCGATTGGCCGAAACTTTAAGCCGCAAGCCGATTGGCCGAAACTTTAAGCAGCAAGCCGATTGGCCGAAACTTCAAGTCGCAAGCCGATTGGCCGAAACTTCAAGCTGATTGGCTGAAACTTCAAGCCGCAAGCTGATTGGCCAAAACTTCAAGCCGCCATTGGCTGATCAAGTCGCCAAACATATGTGTTTTTAGCAAAGACCCTAGAGAATACAATGGCAGTCGTTGCAACTTTGTATCTCGTGCGGTATTTGCGCATCAATTTTTCAAACAAGTTTTCTTTTTTAAACAGTTTTGTGCTAAAAAAAAAACAAAACAGTAAAGTTAGCCCATTTTTTCGCATAATGTGAAAGATGAAGTTATGCCGAGCAAATAGATAACTAGCATGTCACGTCGCAAGCTGATTGGCCGAACAAGTCGCAAGCTGATTGGCCGAACAAGTTGCAAGCCGATTGGCCAAAACTTCAAGCCGCAAGCCGATTGGCCGAAACTTCAAGTCGCAAGTCGATTGGCTGACACTTCAAGTCTCAAGCCGATTGGTCGAAACTTTAAGCCGCAAGCCGATTGGCCGAAACTTCAAGTCGCAAGCCGAATGGCCGAAACTTCAAGCCGATTGGCTGAAACTTCAAGTCGCAAGTCGATTGGCCGAAACTTCAAGTCGCAAGCCGATTGGCCGAAACTTTAAGCAGCAAGCCGATTGGCCGAAACTTTAAGCAGCAAGCCGATTGGCCGAAACTTCAAGTCGCAAGCCGATTGGCCGAAACTTCAAGTCACAAGCCGATTGGCCGAAACTTCAAGCCGATTGGCTGAAACTTCAAGCCGCAATCCGATTGGCCGAAACTTTAAGCCGCAAGCCGATTGGCCGAAACTTCAATCTGCAAGCTGATTGGCTGAAACTCCAAGCCTCAAGCCGATTGGCCGAAACTTCAAGCCGTAAGCCGATTGGCCGAAACTTCAAGTCGCAAGTCGATTGGCCGACACTTCAAGTCTCAAGCCGATTGGTCGAAACTTTAAGCCGCAAGCCGATTGGCCGAAACTTCAAGCCGATTGGCTGAAACTTCAAGTCGCAAGTCGATTGGCCGAAACTTCAAGTCGCAAGCCGATTGGCCGAAACTTTAAGCCGCAAGCCGATTGGCCGAAACTTTAAGCAGCAAGCCGATTGGCCGAAACTTCAAGTCGCAAGCCGATTGGCCGAAACTTCAAGCTGATTGGCTGAAACTTCAAGCCGCAAGCTGATTGGCCAAAACTTCAAGCCGCCATTGGCTGATCAAGTCGCCAAACATATGTGTTTTTAGCAAAGACCCTAGAGAATACAATGGCGGTCGTTGCAACTTTGTATCTCGTGCGGTATTTGCGCATCAATTTTTCAAACAAGTTTTCTTTTTTAAACAGTTTTGTGCTAAAAAAAAAAAAAAAACAGTAAAGTTAGCCCATTTTTTCGCATAATGTGAAAGATGAAGTTATGCCGAGCAAATAGATAACTAGCATGTCACGTCGCAAGCTGATTGGCCGAACAAGTCACAAGCTGATTGGCCGAACAAGTTGCAAGCCGATTGGCCAAAACTTCAAGCCGCAAGCCGATTGGCCGAAAACTTCATGCCGCAAGCCGATTGGCCGAAACTTTAAGCCGCAAGCCGATTTGCCGAAACTTCAATCTGCAAGCTGATTGGCTGAAACTTCAAGTCGCAAGCCGATTGGCCGAAACTTCAAGCCGATTGGCTGAAACTTCAAGCCGCAAGCCGATTGGCCAAAAACTTCAAGCCGCAAGCCGATTGGCTGAAACTTTAAGCCGCAAGCCGATTTGCCGAAACTTCAATCTGCAAGCTGATTGGCTGAAACTTCAAGTCGCAAGCCGATTGGCCGAAACTTTAAGCCGCAAGCCGATTGGCCGAAACTTCAAGCCGATTGGCTGAAACTTCAAGCCGCAATCTGATTGGCCGAAACTTCAATCTGAAAGCTGATTGGCTGAAACTCCAAGCCTCTAGCCGATTGGCCGAAACTTCAAGCCGTAAGCCGATTGGCCGAAACTTCAAGTCGCATGCCGATTGGCCAAAACTTCAAGCCGCAAGCCGATTGGCCGAAACTTCAAGTCGCAAGTCGATTGGCCGACACTTCAAGTCTCAAGCCGATTGGTCGAAACTTTAAGCCGCAAGCCGATTGGCCGAAACTTCAAGTCGCAAGCCGATTGGCCGAAACTTCAAGCCGATTGGCTGAAACTTCAAGTCGCAAGTCGATTGGCCGAAACTTCAAGTCGCAAGCCGATTGGCCGAAACTTTAAGCCGCAAGCCGATTGGCCGAAACTTTAAGCAGCAAGCCGATTGGCCGAAACTTCAAGTCGCAAGCCGATTGGCCGAAACTTCAAGCTGATTGGCTGAAACTTCAAGCCGCAAGCTGATTGGCCAAAACTTCAAGCCGCCATTGGCTGATCAAGTCGCCAAACATATGTGTTTTTAACAAAGACCCTAGAGAATACAATGGCGGTCGTTGCAACTTTGTATCTCGTGCGGTATTTGCGCATCAATTTTTCAAACAAGTTTTCTTTTTTAAACAGTTTTGTGCTAAAAAAAAACAGTAAAGTTAGCTCATTTTTTCGCATAATATGAAAGATGAAGTTATGCCGAGCAAATAGATAACTAGCATGTCACGTCGCAAGCTGATTGGCCGAACAAGTCGCAAGCTGATTGGCCGAACAAGTTGCAAGCCGATTGGCCAAAACTTCAAGTCGCAAGCCGATTGGCCGAAACTTCAAGCCGATTGGCTGAAACTTCAAGCCGCAAGCCGATTGGCCGAAAACTTCAAGCCGCAAGCCGATTGGCTGAAACTTTAAGCCGCAAGCCGATTTGCCGAAACTTCAATCTGCAAGCTGATTGGCTGAAACTTCAAGTCGCAAGCCGATTGGCCGAAACTTCAAGCCGATTGGCTGAAACTTCAAGCCGCAATCCGATTGGCCGAAACTTTAAGCCGCAAGCCGATTGGCCGAAACTTCAATCTGCAAGCTGATTGGCTGAAACTCCAAGCCTCAAGCCGATTGGCCGAAACTTCAAGCCGTAAGCCGATTGGCCGAAACTTCAAGTCACAAGTCGATTGGCCGACACTTCAAGTCTCAAGCCGATTGGTCGAAACTTTAAGCCGCAAGCCGATTGGCCGAAACTTCAAGTCACAAGCCGATTGGCCGAAACTTCAAGCCGATTGGCTGAAACTTCAAGTCGCAAGTCGATTGGCCGAAACTTCAAGTCGCAAGCCGATTGGCCGAAACTTTAAGCCGCAAGCCGATTGGCCGAAACTTCAAGTCACAAGCCGATTGGCCGAAACTTCAAGCCGATTGGCTGAAACTTCAAGCCGCAATCCGATTGGCCGAAACTTTAAGCCGCAAGCCGATTGGCCGAAACTTCAATCTGCAAGCTGATTGGCTGAAACTCCAAGCCTCAAGCCGATTGGCCGAAACTTCAAGCCGTAAGCCGATTGGCCGAAACTTTAAGCCGATTGGCCGAAACTTCAAGCTGATTGGCTGAAACTTCAAGCCGCAAGCTGATTGGCCAAAACTTCAAGCCGCCATTGGCTGATCAAGTCGCCAAACATATGTGTTTTTAGCAAAGACCCTAGAGAATACAATGGCGGTCGTTGCAACTTTGTATCTCGTGCGGTATTTGCGCATCAATTTTTCAAACACGTTTTCTTTTTTAAACAGTTTTGTGCTAAAAAAAAAAAAACAGTAAAGTTAGCCCATTTTTTCGCATAATATGAAAGATGAAGTTATGCCGAGCAAATAGATAACTAGCATGTCACGTCGCAAGCTGATTGGCCGAACAAGTCGCAAGCTGATTGGCCGAACAAGTTGCAAGCCGATTGGCCAAAACTTCAAGCCGCAAGCCGATTGGCCGAAAACTTCATGCCGCAAGCCGATTGGCCGAAACTTTAAGCCGCAAGCCGATTTGCCGAAACTTCAATCTGCAAGCTGATTGGCTGAAACTTCAAGTCGCAAGCCGATTGGCCGAAACTTCAAGCCGATTGGCCGAAACTTCAAGTCGCAAGCCGATTGGCCGAAACTTTAAGCCGCAAGCCGATTGGCCGAAACTTTAAGCAGCAAGCCGATTGGCCGAAACTTCAAGTCGCAAGCCGATTGGCCGAAACTTTAAGCCGCAAGCCGATTGGCCGAAACTTTAAGCAGCAAGCCGATTGGCCGAAACTTCAAGTCGCAAGCCGATTGGCCGAAACTTCAAGCTGATTGGCTGAAACTTCAAGCCGCAAGCTGATTGGCCAAAACTTCAAGCCGCCATTGGCTGATCAAGTCGCCAAACATATGTGTTTTTAGCAAAGACCCTAGAAAATACAATGGCGGTCGTTGCAACTTTGTATCTCGTGCGGTATTTGCGCATCAATTTTTCAAACAAGTTTTCTTTTTTAAACAGTTTTGTGCTAAAAAAAAAAAAAAACAGTAAAGTTAGCCCATTTTTTCGCATAATATGAAAGATGAAGTTATGCCGAGCAAATAGATAACTAGCATGTCACGTCGCAAGCATATTGGCCGAACAAGTCGCAAGCTGATTGGCCGAACAAGTTGCAAGCCGATTGGCCAAAACTTCAAGTCGCAAGCCGATTGGCCGAAACTTCAAGCCGATTGGCTGAAACTTCAAGCCGCAAGCCGATTGGCCGAAAACTTCAAGCCGCAAGCCGATTGGCTGAAACTTTAAGCCGCAAGCCGATTTGCCGAAACTTCAATCTGCAAGCTGATTGGCTGAAACTTCAAGTCGCAAGCCGATTGGCCGAAACTTCAAGCCGATTGGCTGAAACTTCAAGCCGCAATCCGATTGGCCGAAACTTTAAGCCGCAAGCCGATTGGCCGAAACTTCAATCTGCAAGCTGATTGGCTGAAACTCCAAGCCTCAAGCCGATTGGCCGAAACTTCAAGCCGTAAGCCGATTGGCCGAAACTTCAAGTCACAAGTCGATTGGCCGACACTTCAAGTCTCAAGCCGATTGGTCGAAACTTTAAGCCGCAAGCCGATTGGCCGAAACTTCAAGTCGCAAGCCGATTGGCCGAAACTTCAAGCCGATTGGCTGAAACTTCAAGTCGCAAGTCGATTGGCCGAAACTTCAAGTCGCAAGCCAATTGGCCGAAACTTTAAGCCGCAAGCCGATTGGCCGAAACTTTAAGCAGCAAGCCGATTGGCCGAAACTTCAAGTCGCAAGCCGATTGGCCGAAACTTCAAGCCGTAAGCCGATTGGCCGAAACTTCAAGTCGCAAGTCGATTGGCCGACACTTCAAGTCTCAAGCCGATTGGTCGAAACTTTAAGCCGCAAGCCGATTGGCCGAAACTTCAAGTCGCAAGCCGATTGGCCGAAACTTCAAGCCGATTGGCTGAAACTTCAAGTCGCAAGTCGATTGGCCGAAACTTCAAGTCGCAAGCCGATTGGCCGAAACTTTAAGCCGCAAGCCGATTGGCCGAAACTTTAAGCAGCAAGCCGATTGGCCGAAACTTCAAGTCACAAGCCGATTGGCCGAAACTTCAAGCCGATTGGCTGAAACTTCAAGTCGCAAGTCGATTGGCCGAAACTTCAAGTCGCAAGCCGATTGGCCGAAACTTTAAGCCGCAAGCCGATTGGCCGAAACTTCAAGTCACAAGCCGATTGGCCGAAACTTCAAGCCGATTGGCTGAAACTTCAAGCCGCAATCCGATTGGCCGAAACTTTAAGCCGCAAGCCGATTGGCCGAAACTTCAATCTGCAAGCTGATTGGCTGAAACTCCAAGCCTCAAGCCGATTGGCCGAAACTTCAAGCCGTAAGCCGATTGGCCGAAACTTCAAGTCGCAAGTCGATTGGCCGACACTTCAAGTCTCAAGCCGATTGGTCGAAACTTTAAGCCGCAAGCCGATTGGCCGAAACTTCAAGTCGCAAGCCGATTGGCCGAAACTTCAAGTCGCAAGCCGATTGGCCGAAACTTCAAGCCGATTGGCTGAAACTTCAAGTCGCAAGTCGATTGGCCGAAACTTCAAGTCGCAAGCCGATTGGCCGAAACTTTAAGCCGCAAGCCGATTGGCCGAAACTTTAAGCAGCAAGCCGATTGGCCGAAACTTCAAGTCGCAAGCCGATTGGCCGAAACTTTAAGCCGCAAGCCGATTGGCCGAAACTTTAAGCAGCAAGCCGATTGGCCGAAACTTCAAGTCGCAAGCCGATTGGCCGAAACTTCAAGCTGATTGGCTGAAACTTCAAGCCGCAAGCTGATTGGCCAAAACTTCAAGCCGCCATTGGCTGATCAAGTCGCCAAACATATGTGTTTTTAGCAAAGACCCTAGAAAATACAATGGCGGTCGTTGCAACTTTGTATCTCGTGCGGTATTTGTGCATCAATTTTTCAAACAAGTTTTCTTTTTTAAACAGTTTTGTGCTAAAAAAAAAAAAAAACAGTAAAGTTAGCCCATTTTTTCGCATAATATGAAAGATGAAGTTATGCCGAGCAAATAGATAACTAGCATGTCACGTCGCAAGCATATTGGCCGAACAAGTCGCAAGCTGATTGGCCGAACAAGTTGCAAGCCGATTGGCCAAAACTTCAAGTCGCAAGCCGATTGGCCGAAACTTCAAGCCGATTGGCTGAAACTTCAAGCCGCAAGCCGATTGGCCGAAAACTTCAAGCCGCAAGCCGATTGGCTGAAACTTTAAGCTGCAAGCCGATTTGCCGAAACTTCAATCTGCAAGCTGATTGGCTGAAACTTCAAGTCGCAAGCCGATTGGCCGAAACTTCAAGCCGATTGGCTGAAACTTCAAGCCGCAATCCGATTGGCCGAAACTTTAAGCCGCAAGCCGATTGGCCGAAACTTCAATCTGCAAGCTGATTGGCTGAAACTCCAAGCCTCAAGCCGATTGGCCGAAACTTCAAGCCGTAAGCCGATTGGCCGAAACTTCAAGTCACAAGTCGATTGGCCGACACTTCAAGTCTCAAGCCGATTGGTCGAAACTTTAAGCCGCAAGCCGATTGGCCGAAACTTCAAGTCGCAAGCCGATTGGCCGAAACTTCAAGTCGCAAGCCGATTGGCCGAAACTTCAAGCTGATTGGCTGAAACTTCAAGCCGCAAGCTGATTGGCCAAAACTTCAAGCCGCCATTGGCTGATCAAGTCGCCAAACATATGTGTTTTTAGCAAAGACCCTAGAGAATACAATGGCGGTCGTTGCAACTTTGTATCTCGTGCGGTATTTGCGCATCAATTTTTCAAACAAGTTTTCTTTTTTAAACAGTTTTGTGCTAAAAAAAAAAAAAAAACAGTAAAGTTAGCCCATTTTTTCGCATAATGTGAAAGATGAAGTTATGCCGAGCAAATAGATAACTAGCATGTCACGTCGCAAGCTGATTGGCCGAACAAGTCGCAAGCTGATTGGCCGAACAAGTTGCAAGCCGATTGGCCAAAACTTCAAGCCGCAAGCCGATTGGCCGAAAACTTCATGCCGCAAGCCGATTGGCCGAAACTTTAAGCCTCAAGCCGATTTGCCGAAACTTCAATCTGCAAGCTGATTGGCTGAAACTTCAAGTCGCAAGCCGATTGGCCGAAACTTCAAGCCGATTGGCTGAAACTTCAAGCCGCAAGCCGATTGGCCAAAAACTTCAAGCCGCAAGCCGATTGGCTGAAACTTTAAGCCGCAAGCCGATTTGCCGAAACTTCAATCTGCAAGCTGATTGGCTGAAACTTCAAGTCGCAAGCCGATTGGCCGAAACTTTAAGCCGCAAGCCGATTGGCCGAAACTTCAAGCCGATTGGCTGAAACTTCAAGCCGCAATCTGATTGGCCGAAACTTCAATCTGAAAGCTGATTGGCTGAAACTCCAAGCCTCTAGCCGATTGGCCGAAACTTCAAGCCGTAAGCCGATTGGCCGAAACTTCAAGTCGCATGCCGATTGGCCAAAACTTCAAGCCGCAAGCCGATTGGCCGAAACTTCAAGTCGCAAGTCGATTGGCCGACACTTCAAGTCTCAAGCCGATTGGTCGAAACTTTAAGCCGCAAGCCGATTGGCCGAAACTTCAAGTCGCAAGCCGATTGGCCGAAACTTCAAGCCGATTGGCTGAAACTTCAAGTCGCAAGTCGATTGGCCGAAACTTCAAGTCGCAAGCCGATTGGCCGAAACTTTAAGCCGCAAGCCGATTGGCCGAAACTTTAAGCAGCAAGCCGATTGGCCGAAACTTCAAGTCGCAAGCCGATTGGCCGAAACTTCAAGCTGATTGGCTGAAACTTCAAGCCGCAAGCTGATTGGCCAAAACTTCAAGCCGCCATTGGCTGATCAAGTCGCCAAACATATGTGTTTTTAGCAAAGACCCTAGAGAATACAATGGCGGTCGTTGCAACTTTGTATCTCGTGCGGTATTTGCGCATCAATTTTTCAAACAAGTTTTCTTTTTTAAACAGTTTTGTGCTAAAAAAAAAAACAGTAAAGTTAGCCCATTTTTTCGCATAATATGAAAGATGAAGTTATGCCGAGCAAATAGATAACTAGCATGTCACGTCGCAAGCTGATTGGCCGAACAAGTCGCAAGCTGATTGGCCGAACAAGTTGCAAGCCGATTGGCCAAAACTTCAAGTCGCAAGCCGATTGGCCGAAACTTCAAGCCGATTGGCTGAAACTTCAAGCCGCGAGCCGATTGGCCGAAAACTTCAAGCCGCAAGCCGATTGGCTGAAACTTTAAGCCGCAAGCCGATTTGCCGAAACTTCAATCTGCAAGCTGATTGGCTGAAACTTCAAGTCGCAAGCCGATTGGCCGAAACTTCAAGCCGATTGGCTGAAACTTCAAGCCGCAATCCGATTGGCCGAAACTTTAAGCCGCAAGCCGATTGGCCGAAACTTCAATCTGCAAGCTGATTGGCTGAAACTCCAAGCCTCAAGCCGATTGGCCGAAACTTCAAGCCGTAAGCCGATTGGCCGAAACTTCAAGTCACAAGTCGATTGGCCGACACTTCAAGTCTCAAGCCGATTGGTCGAAACTTTAAGCCGCAAGCCGATTGGCCGAAACTTCAAGTCGCAAGCCGATTGGCCGAAACTTCAAGCCGATTGGCTGAAACTTCAAGTCGCAAGTCGATTGGCCGAAACTTCAAGTCGCAAGCCAATTGGCCGAAACTTTAAGCCGCAAGCCGATTGGCCGAAACTTTAAGCAGCAAGCCGATTGGCCGAAACTTCAAGTCGCAAGCCGATTGGCCGAAACTTCAAGCCGTAAGCCGATTGGCCGAAACTTCAAGTCGCAAGTCGATTGGCCGACACTTCAAGTCTCAAGCCGATTGGTCGAAACTTTAAGCCGCAAGCCGATTGGCCGAAACTTCAAGTCGCAAGCCGATTGGCCGAAACTTCAAGCCGATTGGCTGAAACTTCAAGTCGCAAGTCGATTGGCCGAAACTTCAAGTCGCAAGCCGATTGGCCGAAACTTTAAGCCGCAAGCCGATTGGCCGAAACTTTAAGCAGCAAGCCGATTGGCCGAAACTTCAAGTCACAAGCCGATTGGCCAAAACTTCAAGCCGATTGGCTGAAACTTCAAGTCGCAAGTCGATTGGCCGAAACTTCAAGTCGCAAGCCGATTGGCCGAAACTTTAAGCCGCAAGCCGATTGGCCGAAACTTCAAGTCACAAGCCGATTGGCCGAAACTTCAAGCCGATTGGCTGAAACTTCAAGCCGCAATCCGATTGGCTGAAACTTTAAGCCACAAGCCGATTGGCCGAAACTTCAATCTGCAAGCTGATTGGCTGAAACTCCAAGCCTCAAGCCGATTGGCCGAAACTTCAAGCCGTAAGCCGATTGGCCGAAACTTCAAGTCGCAAGTCGATTGGCCGACACTTCAAGTCTCAAGCCGATTGGTCGAAACTTTAAGCCGCAAGCCGATTGGCCGAAACTTCAAGTCGCAAGCCGATTGGCCGAAACTTCAAGCCGATTGGCTGAAACTTCAAGTCGCAAGTCGATTGGCCGAAACTTCAAGTCGCAAGCCGATTGGCCGAAACTTTAAGCCGCAAGCCGATTGGCCGAAACTTTAAGCAGCAAGCCGATTGGCCGAAACTTCAAGTCACAAGCCGATTGGCCAAAACTTCAAGCCGATTGGCTGAAACTTCAAGTCGCAAGTCGATTGGCCGAAACTTCAAGTCGCAAGCCGATTGGCCGAAACTTTAAGCCGCAAGCCGATTGGCCGAAACTTCAAGTCACAAGCCGATTGGCCGAAACTTCAAGCCGATTGGCTGAAACTTCAAGCCGATTGGCTGAAACTTCAAGCCGATTGGCTGAAACTTCAAGTCGCAAGTCGATTGGCCGAAACTTCAAGTCGCAAGCCGATTGGCCGAAACTTTAAGCCGCAAGCCGATTGGCCGAAACTTTAAGCCGCAATCTGATTGGCCGAAACTTTAAGCAGCAAGCCGATTGGCCGAAACTTCAAGTCGCAAGCCGATTGGCCGAAACTTCAAGCTGATTGGCTGAAACTTCAAGCCGCAAGCTGATTGGCCAAAACTTCAAGCCGCCATTGGCTGATCAAGTCGCCAAACATATGTGTTTTTAGCAAAGACCCTAGAGAATACAATGGCGGTCGTTGCAACTTTGTATCTCGTGCGGTATTTGCGCATCAATTTTTCAAACACATTTTCTTTTTTAAACAGTTTTGTGCTAAAAAAAAAAAAACAGTAAAGTTAGCCCATTTTTTCGCATAATATGAAAGATGAAGTTATGCCGAGCAAATAGATAACTAGCATGTCACGTCGCAAGCTGATTGGCCGAACAAGTCGCAAGCTGATTGGCCGAACAAGTTGCAAGCCGATTGGCCAAAACTTCAAGCCGCAAGCCGATTGGCCGAAAACTTCATGCCGCAAGCCGATTGGCCGAAACTTTAAGCCGCAAGCCGATTTGCCGAAACTTCAATCTGCAAGCTGATTGGCTGAAACTTCAAGTCGCAAGCCGATTGGCCGAAACTTCAAGCCGATTGGCTGAAACTTCAAGCCGCAAGCCGATTGGCCAAAAACTTCAATCTGCAAGCTGATTGGCTGAAACTTCAAGTCGCAAGCCGATTGGCCGAAACTTCAAGCCGATTGGCCGAAACTTCAAGTCGCAAGCCGATTGGCCGAAACTTTAAGCCGCAAGCCGATTGGCCGAAACTTTAAGCAGCAAGCCGATTGGCCGAAACTTCAAGTCGCAAGCCGATTGGCCGAAACTTCAAGCTGATTGGCTGAAACTTCAAGCCGCAAGCTGATTGGCCAAAACTTCAAGCCGCCATTGGCTGATCAAGTCGCCAAACATATGTGTTTTTAGCAAAGACCCTAGAGAATACAATGGCGGTCGTTGCAACTTTGTATCTCGTGCGGTATTTGCGCATCAATTTTTCAAACACGTTTTCTTTTTTAAACAGTTTTGTGCTAAAAAAAAAAAAACAGTAAAGTTAGCCCATTTTTTCGCATAATATGAAAGATGAAGTTATGCCGAGCAAATAGATAACTAGCATGTCACGTCGCAAGCTGATTGGCCGAACAAGTCGCAAGCTGATTGGCCGAACAAGTTGCAAGCCGATTGGCCAAAACTTCAAGCCGCAAGCCGATTGGCCGAAAACTTCATGCCGCAAGCCGATTGGCCGAAACTTTAAGCCGCAAGCCGATTTGCCGAAACTTCAATCTGCAAGCTGATTGGCTGAAACTTCAAGTCGCAAGCCGATTGGCCGAAACTTCAAGCCGATTGGCTGAAACTTCAAGCCGCAAGCCGATTGGCCAAAAACTTCAATCTGCAAGCTGATTGGCTGAAACTTCAAGTCGCAAGCCGATTGGCCGAAACTTCAAGCCGATTGGCCGAAACTTCAAGTCGCAAGCCGATTGGCCGAAACTTTAAGCCGCAAGCCGATTGGCCGAAACTTTAAGCAGCAAGCCGATTGGCCGAAACTTCAAGTCGCAAGCCGATTGGCCGAAACTTTAAGCCGCAAGCCGATTGGCCGAAACTTTAAGCAGCAAGCCGATTGGCCGAAACTTCAAGTCGCAAGCCGATTGGCCGAAACTTCAAGCTGATTGGCTGAAACTTCAAGCCGCAAGCTGATTGGCCAAAACTTCAAGCCGCCATTGGCTGATCAAGTCGCCAAACATATGTGTTTTTAGCAAAGACCCTAGAAAATACAATGGCGGTCGTTGCAACTTTGTATCTCGTGCGGTATTTGCGCATCAATTTTTCAAACAAGTTTTCTTTTTTAAACAGTTTTGTGCTAAAAAAAAAAAAAAACAGTAAAGTTAGCCCATTTTTTCGCATAATATGAAAGATGAAGTTATGCCGAGCAAATAGATAACTAGCATGTCACGTCGCAAGCATATTGGCCGAACAAGTCGCAAGCTGATTGGCCGAACAAGTTGCAAGCCGATTGGCCAAAACTTCAAGTCGCAAGCCGATTGGCCGAAACTTCAAGCCGATTGGCTGAAACTTCAAGCCGCAAGCCGATTGGCCGAAAACTTCAAGCCGCAAGCCGATTGGCTGAAACTTTAAGCCGCAAGCCGATTTGCCGAAACTTCAATCTGCAAGCTGATTGGCTGAAACTTCAAGTCGCAAGCCGATTGGCCGAAACTTCAAGCCGATTGGCTGAAACTTCAAGCCGCAATCCGATTGGCCGAAACTTTAAGCCGCAAGCCGATTGGCCGAAACTTCAATCTGCAAGCTGATTGGCTGAAACTCCAAGCCTCAAGCCGATTGGCCGAAACTTCAAGCCGTAAGCCGATTGGCCGAAACTTCAAGTCACAAGTCGATTGGCCGACACTTCAAGTCTCAAGCCGATTGGTCGAAACTTTAAGCCGCAAGCCGATTGGCCGAAACTTCAAGTCGCAAGCCGATTGGCCGAAACTTCAAGCCGATTGGCTGAAACTTCAAGTCGCAAGTCGATTGGCCGAAACTTCAAGTCGCAAGCCAATTGGCCGAAACTTTAAGCCGCAAGCCGATTGGCCGAAACTTTAAGCAGCAAGCCGATTGGCCGAAACTTCAAGTCGCAAGCCGATTGGCCGAAACTTCAAGCCGTAAGCCGATTGGCCGAAACTTCAAGTCGCAAGTCGATTGGCCGACACTTCAAGTCTCAAGCCGATTGGTCGAAACTTTAAGCCGCAAGCCGATTGGCCGAAACTTCAAGTCGCAAGCCGATTGGCCGAAACTTCAAGCCGATTGGCTGAAACTTCAAGTCGCAAGTCGATTGGCCGAAACTTCAAGTCGCAAGCCGATTGGCCGAAACTTTAAGCCGCAAGCCGATTGGCCGAAACTTTAAGCAGCAAGCCGATTGGCCGAAACTTCAAGTCACAAGCCGATTGGCCGAAACTTCAAGCCGATTGGCTGAAACTTCAAGTCGCAAGTCGATTGGCCGAAACTTCAAGTCGCAAGCCGATTGGCCGAAACTTTAAGCCGCAAGCCGATTGGCCGAAACTTCAAGTCACAAGCCGATTGGCCGAAACTTCAAGCCGATTGGCTGAAACTTCAAGCCGCAATCCGATTGGCCGAAACTTTAAGCCGCAAGCCGATTGGCCGAAACTTCAATCTGCAAGCTGATTGGCTGAAACTCCAAGCCTCAAGCCGATTGGCCGAAACTTCAAGCCGTAAGCCGATTGGCCGAAACTTCAAGTCGCAAGTCGATTGGCCGACACTTCAAGTCTCAAGCCGATTGGTCGAAACTTTAAGCCGCAAGCCGATTGGCCGAAACTTCAAGTCGCAAGCCGATTGGCCGAAACTTCAAGTCGCAAGCCGATTGGCCGAAACTTCAAGCCGATTGGCTGAAACTTCAAGTCGCAAGTCGATTGGCCGAAACTTCAAGTCGCAAGCCGATTGGCCGAAACTTTAAGCCGCAAGCCGATTGGCCGAAACTTTAAGCAGCAAGCCGATTGGCCGAAACTTCAAGTCGCAAGCCGATTGGCCGAAACTTCAAGCTGATTGGCTGAAACTTCAAGCCGCAAGCTGATTGGCCAAAACTTCAAGCCGCCATTGGCTGATCAAGTCGCCAAACATATGTGTTTTTAGCAAAGACCCTAGAGAATACAATGGCGGTCGTTGCAACTTTGTATCTCGTGCGGTATTTGCGCATCAATTTTTCAAACAAGTTTTCTTTTTTAAACAGTTTTGTGCTAAAAAAAAAAACAGTAAAGTTAGCCCATTTTTTCGCATAATATGAAAGATGAAGTTATGCCGAGCAAATAGATAACTAGCATGTCACGTCGCAAGCTGATTGGCCGAACAAGTCGCAAGCTGATTGGCCGAACAAGTTGCAAGCCGATTGGCCAAAACTTCAAGTCGCAAGCCGATTGGCCGAAACTTCAAGCCGATTGGCTGAAACTTCAAGCCGCGAGCCGATTGGCCGAAAACTTCAAGCCGCAAGCCGATTGGCTGAAACTTTAAGCCGCAAGCCGATTTGCCGAAACTTCAATCTGCAAGCTGATTGGCTGAAACTTCAAGTCGCAAGCCGATTGGCCGAAACTTCAAGCCGATTGGCTGAAACTTCAAGCCGCAATCCGATTGGCCGAAACTTTAAGCCGCAAGCCGATTGGCCGAAACTTCAATCTGCAAGCTGATTGGCTGAAACTCCAAGCCTCAAGCCGATTGGCCGAAACTTCAAGCCGTAAGCCGATTGGCCGAAACTTCAAGTCACAAGTCGATTGGCCGACACTTCAAGTCTCAAGCCGATTGGTCGAAACTTTAAGCCGCAAGCCGATTGGCCGAAACTTCAAGTCGCAAGCCGATTGGCCGAAACTTCAAGCCGATTGGCTGAAACTTCAAGTCGCAAGTCGATTGGCCGAAACTTCAAGTCGCAAGCCAATTGGCCGAAACTTTAAGCCGCAAGCCGATTGGCCGAAACTTTAAGCAGCAAGCCGATTGGCCGAAACTTCAAGTCGCAAGCCGATTGGCCGAAACTTCAAGCCGTAAGCCGATTGGCCGAAACTTCAAGTCGCAAGTCGATTGGCCGACACTTCAAGTCTCAAGCCGATTGGTCGAAACTTTAAGCCGCAAGCCGATTGGCCGAAACTTCAAGTCGCAAGCCGATTGGCCGAAACTTCAAGCCGATTGGCTGAAACTTCAAGTCGCAAGTCGATTGGCCGAAACTTCAAGTCGCAAGCCGATTGGCCGAAACTTTAAGCCGCAAGCCGATTGGCCGAAACTTTAAGCAGCAAGCCGATTGGCCGAAACTTCAAGTCACAAGCCGATTGGCCGAAACTTCAAGCCGATTGGCTGAAACTTCAAGTCGCAAGTCGATTGGCCGAAACTTCAAGTCGCAAGCCGATTGGCCGAAACTTTAAGCCGCAAGCCGATTGGCCGAAACTTCAAGTCACAAGCCGATTGGCCGAAACTTCAAGCCGATTGGCTGAAACTTCAAGCCGCAATCCGATTGGCTGAAACTTTAAGCCACAAGCCGATTGGCCGAAACTTCAATCTGCAAGCTGATTGGCTGAAACTCCAAGCCTCAAGCCGATTGGCCGAAACTTCAAGCCGTAAGCCGATTGGCCGAAACTTCAAGTCGCAAGTCGATTGGCCGACACTTCAAGTCTCAAGCCGATTGGTCGAAACTTTAAGCCGCAAGCCGATTGGCCGAAACTTCAAGTCGCAAGCCGATTGGCCGAAACTTCAAGTCGCAAGCCGATTGGCCGAAACTTCAAGCCGATTGGCTGAAACTTCAAGTCGCAAGTCGATTGGCCGAAACTTCAAGTCGCAAGCCGATTGGCCGAAACTTTAAGCCGCAAGCCGATTGGCCGAAACTTTAAGCCGCAAGCCGATTGGCCGAAACTTTAAGCAGCAAGCCGATTGGCCGAAACTTCAAGTCGCAAGCCGATTGGCCGAAACTTCAAGCTGATTGGCTGAAACTTCAAGCCGCAAGCTGATTGGCCAAAACTTCAAGCCGCCATTGGCTGATCAAGTCGCCAAACATATGTGTTTTTAGCAAAGACCCTAGAGAATACAATGGCGGTCGTTGCAACTTTGTATCTCGTGCGGTATTTGCGCATCAATTTTTCAAACACATTTTCTTTTTTAAACAGTTTTGTGCTAAAAAAAAAAAACAGTAAAGTTAGCCCATTTTTTCGCATAATATGAAAGATGAAGTTATGCCGAGCAAATAGATAACTAGCATGTCACGTCGCAAGCTGATTGGCCGAACAAGTCGCAAGCTGATTGGCCGAACAAGTTGCAAGCCGATTGGCCAAAACTTCAAGCCGCAAGCCGATTGGCCGAAAACTTCATGCCGCAAGCCGATTGGCCGAAACTTTAAGCCGCAAGCCGATTTGCCGAAACTTCAATCTGCAAGCTGATTGGCTGAAACTTCAAGTCGCAAGCCGATTGGCCGAAACTTCAAGCCGATTGGCTGAAACTTCAAGCCGCAAGCCGATTGGCCAAAAACTTCAATCTGCAAGCTGATTGGCTGAAACTTCAAGTCGCAAGCCGATTGGCCGAAACTTCAAGCCGATTGGCCGAAACTTCAAGTCGCAAGCCGATTGGCCGAAACTTTAAGCCGCAAGCCGATTGGCCGAAACTTTAAGCAGCAAGCCGATTGGCCGAAACTTCAAGTCGCAAGCCGATTGGCCGAAACTTCAAGCTGATTGGCTGAAACTTCAAGCCGCAAGCTGATTGGCCAAAACTTCAAGCCGCCATTGGCTGATCAAGTCGCCAAACATATGTGTTTTTAGCAAAGACCCTAGAGAATACAATGGCGGTCGTTGCAACTTTGTATCTCGTGCGGTATTTGCGCATCAATTTTTCAAACACGTTTTCTTTTTTAAACAGTTTTGTGCTAAAAAAAAAAAAACAGTAAAGTTAGCCCATTTTTTCGCATAATATGAAAGATGAAGTTATGCCGAGCAAATAGATAACTAGCATGTCACGTCGCAAGCTGATTGGCCGAACAAGTCGCAAGCTGATTGGCCGAACAAGTTGCAAGCCGATTGGCCAAAACTTCAAGCCGCAAGCCGATTGGCCGAAAACTTCATGCCGCAAGCCGATTGGCCGAAACTTTAAGCCGCAAGCCGATTTGCCGAAACTTCAATCTGCAAGCTGATTGGCTGAAACTTCAAGTCGCAAGCCGATTGGCCGAAACTTCAAGCCGATTGGCTGAAACTTCAAGCCGCAAGCCGATTGGCCAAAAACTTCAATCTGCAAGCTGATTGGCTGAAACTTCAAGTCGCAAGCCGATTGGCCGAAACTTCAAGCCGATTGGCCGAAACTTCAAGTCGCAAGCCGATTGGCCGAAACTTTAAGCCGCAAGCCGATTGGCCGAAACTTTAAGCAGCAAGCCGATTGGCCGAAACTTCAAGTCGCAAGCCGATTGGCCGAAACTTTAAGCCGCAAGCCGATTGGCCGAAACTTTAAGCAGCAAGCCGATTGGCCGAAACTTCAAGTCGCAAGCCGATTGGCCGAAACTTCAAGCTGATTGGCTGAAACTTCAAGCCGCAAGCTGATTGGCCAAAACTTCAAGCCGCCATTGGCTGATCAAGTCGCCAAACATATGTGTTTTTAGCAAAGACCCTAGAAAATACAATGGCGGTCGTTGCAACTTTGTATCTCGTGCGGTATTTGCGCATCAATTTTTCAAACAAGTTTTCTTTTTTAAACAGTTTTGTGCTAAAAAAAAAAAAAAACAGTAAAGTTAGCCCATTTTTTCGCATAATATGAAAGATGAAGTTATGCCGAGCAAATAGATAACTAGCATGTCACGTCGCAAGCATATTGGCCGAACAAGTCGCAAGCTGATTGGCCGAACAAGTTGCAAGCCGATTGGCCAAAACTTCAAGTCGCAAGCCGATTGGCCGAAACTTCAAGCCGATTGGCTGAAACTTCAAGCCGCAAGCCGATTGGCCGAAAACTTCAAGCCGCAAGCCGATTGGCTGAAACTTTAAGCCGCAAGCCGATTTGCCGAAACTTCAATCTGCAAGCTGATTGGCTGAAACTTCAAGTCGCAAGCCGATTGGCCGAAACTTCAAGCCGATTGGCTGAAACTTCAAGCCGCAATCCGATTGGCCGAAACTTTAAGCCGCAAGCCGATTGGCCGAAACTTCAATCTGCAAGCTGATTGGCTGAAACTCCAAGCCTCAAGCCGATTGGCCGAAACTTCAAGCCGTAAGCCGATTGGCCGAAACTTCAAGTCACAAGTCGATTGGCCGACACTTCAAGTCTCAAGCCGATTGGTCGAAACTTTAAGCCGCAAGCCGATTGGCCGAAACTTCAAGTCGCAAGCCGATTGGCCGAAACTTCAAGCCGATTGGCTGAAACTTCAAGTCGCAAGTCGATTGGCCGAAACTTCAAGTCGCAAGCCAATTGGCCGAAACTTTAAGCCGCAAGCCGATTGGCCGAAACTTTAAGCAGCAAGCCGATTGGCCGAAACTTCAAGTCGCAAGCCGATTGGCCGAAACTTCAAGCCGTAAGCCGATTGGCCGAAACTTCAAGTCGCAAGTCGATTGGCCGACACTTCAAGTCTCAAGCCGATTGGTCGAAACTTTAAGCCGCAAGCCGATTGGCCGAAACTTCAAGTCGCAAGCCGATTGGCCGAAACTTCAAGCCGATTGGCTGAAACTTCAAGTCGCAAGTCGATTGGCCGAAACTTCAAGTCGCAAGCCGATTGGCCGAAACTTTAAGCCGCAAGCCGATTGGCCGAAACTTTAAGCAGCAAGCCGATTGGCCGAAACTTCAAGTCACAAGCCGATTGGCCGAAACTTCAAGCCGATTGGCTGAAACTTCAAGTCGCAAGTCGATTGGCCGAAACTTCAAGTCGCAAGCCGATTGGCCGAAACTTTAAGCCGCAAGCCGATTGGCCGAAACTTCAAGTCACAAGCCGATTGGCCGAAACTTCAAGCCGATTGGCTGAAACTTCAAGCCGCAATCCGATTGGCCGAAACTTTAAGCCGCAAGCCGATTGGCCGAAACTTCAATCTGCAAGCTGATTGGCTGAAACTCCAAGCCTCAAGCCGATTGGCCGAAACTTCAAGCCGTAAGCCGATTGGCCGAAACTTCAAGTCGCAAGTCGATTGGCCGACACTTCAAGTCTCAAGCCGATTGGTCGAAACTTTAAGCCGCAAGCCGATTGGCCGAAACTTCAAGTCGCAAGCCGATTGGCCGAAACTTCAAGTCGCAAGCCGATTGGCCGAAACTTCAAGCCGATTGGCTGAAACTTCAAGTCGCAAGTCGATTGGCCGAAACTTCAAGTCGCAAGCCGATTGGCCGAAACTTTAAGCCGCAAGCCGATTGGCCGAAACTTTAAGCAGCAAGCCGATTGGCCGAAACTTCAAGTCGCAAGCCGATTGGCCGAAACTTTAAGCCGCAAGCCGATTGGCCGAAACTTTAAGCAGCAAGCCGATTGGCCGAAACTTCAAGTCGCAAGCCGATTGGCCGAAACTTCAAGCTGATTGGCTGAAACTTCAAGCCGCAAGCTGATTGGCCAAAACTTCAAGCCGCCATTGGCTGATCAAGTCGCCAAACATATGTGTTTTTAGCAAAGACCCTAGAAAATACAATGGCGGTCGTTGCAACTTTGTATCTCGTGCGGTATTTGCGCATCAATTTTTCAAACAAGTTTTCTTTTTTAAACAGTTTTGTGCTAAAAAAAAAAAAAAACAGTAAAGTTAGCCCATTTTTTCGCATAATATGAAAGATGAAGTTATGCCGAGCAAATAGATAACTAGCATGTCACGTCGCAAGCATATTGGCCGAACAAGTCGCAAGCTGATTGGCCGAACAAGTTGCAAGCCGATTGGCCAAAACTTCAAGTCGCAAGCCGATTGGCCGAAACTTCAAGCCGATTGGCTGAAACTTCAAGCCGCAAGCCGATTGGCCGAAAACTTCAAGCCGCAAGCCGATTGGCTGAAACTTTAAGCTGCAAGCCGATTTGCCGAAACTTCAATCTGCAAGCTGATTGGCTGAAACTTCAAGTCGCAAGCCGATTGGCCGAAACTTCAAGCCGATTGGCTGAAACTTCAAGCCGCAATCCGATTGGCCGAAACTTTAAGCCGCAAGCCGATTGGCCGAAACTTCAATCTGCAAGCTGATTGGCTGAAACTCCAAGCCTCAAGCCGATTGGCCGAAACTTCAAGCCGTAAGCCGATTGGCCGAAACTTCAAGTCACAAGTCGATTGGCCGACACTTCAAGTCTCAAGCCGATTGGTCGAAACTTTAAGCCGCAAGCCGATTGGCCGAAACTTCAAGTCGCAAGCCGATTGGCCGAAACTTCAAGCCGATTGGCTGAAACTTCAAGTCGCAAGTCGATTGGCCGAAACTTCAAGTCGCAAGCCAATTGGCCGAAACTTTAAGCCGCAAGCCGATTGGCCGAAACTTTAAGCAGCAAGCCGATTGGCCGAAACTTCAAGTCGCAAGCCGATTGGCCGAAACTTCAAGCCGTAAGCCGATTGGCCGAAACTTCAAGTCGCAAGTCGATTGGCCGACACTTCAAGTCTCAAGCCGATTGGTCGAAACTTTAAGCCGCAAGCCGATTGGCCGAAACTTCAAGCCGATTGGCTGAAACTTCAAGTCGCAAGTCGATTGGCCGAAACTTCAAGTCGCAAGCCGATTGGCCGAAACTTTAAGCCGCAAGCCGATTGGCCGAAACTTTAAGCAGCAAGCCGATTGGCCGAAACTTCAAGTCGCAAGCCGATTGGCCGAAACTTCAAGCTGATTGGCTGAAACTTCAAGCCGCAAGCTGATTGGCCAAAACTTCAAGCCGCCATTGGCTGATCAAGTCGCCAAACATATGTGTTTTTAGCAAAGACCCTAGAGAATACAATGGCGGTCGTTGCAACTTTGTATCTCGTGCGGTATTTGCGCATCAATTTTTCAAACAAGTTTTCTTTTTTAAACAGTTTTGTGCTAAAAAAAAAAAAAAAACAGTAAAGTTAGCCCATTTTTTCGCATAATGTGAAAGATGAAGTTATGCCGAGCAAATAGATAACTAGCATGTCACGTCGCAAGCTGATTGGCCGAACAAGTCGCAAGCTGATTGGCCGAACAAGTTGCAAGCCGATTGGCCAAAACTTCAAGCCGCAAGCCGATTGGCCGAAAACTTCATGCCGCAAGCCGATTGGCCGAAACTTTAAGCCTCAAGCCGATTTGCCGAAACTTCAATCTGCAAGCTGATTGGCTGAAACTTCAAGTCGCAAGCCGATTGGCCGAAACTTCAAGCCGATTGGCTGAAACTTCAAGCCGCAAGCCGATTGGCCAAAAACTTCAAGCCGCAAGCCGATTGGCTGAAACTTTAAGCCGCAAGCCGATTTGCCGAAACTTCAATCTGCAAGCTGATTGGCTGAAACTTCAAGTCGCAAGCCGATTGGCCGAAACTTTAAGCCGCAAGCCGATTGGCCGAAACTTCAAGCCGATTGGCTGAAACTTCAAGCCGCAATCTGATTGGCCGAAACTTCAATCTGAAAGCTGATTGGCTGAAACTCCAAGCCTCTAGCCGATTGGCCGAAACTTCAAGCCGTAAGCCGATTGGCCGAAACTTCAAGTCGCATGCCGATTGGCCAAAACTTCAAGCCGCAAGCCGATTGGCCGAAACTTCAAGTCGCAAGTCGATTGGCCGACACTTCAAGTCTCAAGCCGATTGGTCGAAACTTTAAGCCGCAAGCCGATTGGCCGAAACTTCAAGTCGCAAGCCGATTGGCCGAAACTTCAAGCCGATTGGCTGAAACTTCAAGTCGCAAGTCGATTGGCCGAAACTTCAAGTCGCAAGCCGATTGGCCGAAACTTTAAGCCGCAAGCCGATTGGCCGAAACTTTAAGCAGCAAGCCGATTGGCCGAAACTTCAAGTCGCAAGCCGATTGGCCGAAACTTCAAGCTGATTGGCTGAAACTTCAAGCCGCAAGCTGATTGGCCAAAACTTCAAGCCGCCATTGGCTGATCAAGTCGCCAAACATATGTGTTTTTAGCAAAGACCCTAGAGAATACAATGGCGGTCGTTGCAACTTTGTATCTCGTGCGGTATTTGCGCATCAATTTTTCAAACAAGTTTTCTTTTTTAAACAGTTTTGTGCTAAAAAAAAAACAGTAAAGTTAGCCCATTTTTTCGCATAATATGAAAGATGAAGTTATGCCGAGCAAATAGATAACTAGCATGTCACGTCGCAAGCTGATTGGCCGAACAAGTCGCAAGCTGATTGGCCGAACAAGTTGCAAGCCGATTGGCCAAAACTTCAAGTCGCAAGCCGATTGGCCGAAACTTCAAGCCGATTGGCTGAAACTTCAAGCCGCAAGCCGATTGGCCGAAAACTTTAAGCCGCAAGCCGATTGGCTGAAACTTTAAGCCGCAAGCCGATTTGCCGAAACTTCAATCTGCAAGCTGATTGGCTGAAACTTCAAGTCGCAAGCCGATTGGCCGAAACTTCAAGCCGATTGGCTGAAACTTCAAGCCGCAATCCGATTGGCCGAAACTTTAAGCCGCAAGCCGATTGGCCGAAACTTCAATCTGCAAGCTGATTGGCTGAAACTCCAAGCCTCAAGCCGATTGGCCGAAACTTCAAGCCGTAAGCCGATTGGCCGAAACTTCAAGTCGCATGCCGATTGGCCAAAACTTCAAGCCGCAAGCCGATTGGCCGAAACTTCAAGTCGCAAGTCGATTGGCCGACACTTCAAGTCTCAAGCCGATTGGTCGAAACTTTAAGCCGCAAGCCGATTGGCCGAAACTTCAAGTCGCAAGCCGATTGGCCGAAACTTCAAGCCGATTGGCTGAAACTTCAAGTCGCAAGTCGATTGGCCGAAACTTCAAGTCGCAAGCCGATTGGCCGAAACTTTAAGCCGCAAGCCGATTGGCCGAAACTTTAAGCAGCAAGCCGATTGGCCGAAACTTCAAGTCGCAAGCCGATTGGCCGAAACTTCAAGCTGATTGGCTGAAACTTCAAGCCGCAAGCTGATTGGCCAAAACTTCAAGCCGCCATTGGCTGATCAAGTCGCCAAACATATGTGTTTTTAGCAAAGACCCTAGAGAATACAATGGCGGTCGTTGCAACTTTGTATCTCGTGCGGTATTTGCGCATCAATTTTTCAAACAAGTTTTCTTTTTTAAACAGTTTTGTGCTAAAAAAAAAAAAAAACAGTAAAGTTAGCCCATTTTTTCGCATAATGTGAAAGATGAAGTTATGCCGAGCAAATAGATAACTAGCATGTCACGTCGCAAGCTGATTGGCCGAACAAGTCGCAAGCTGATTGGCCGAACAAGTTGCAAGCCGATTGGCCAAAACTTCAAGCCGCAAGCCGATTGGCCGAAAACTTCATGCCGCAAGCCGATTGGCCGAAACTTTAAGCCTCAAGCCGATTTGCCGAAACTTCAATCTGCAAGCTGATTGGCTGAAACTTCAAGTCGCAAGCCGATTGGCCGAAACTTCAAGCCGATTGGCTGAAACTTCAAGCCGCAAGCCGATTGGCCAAAAACTTCAAGCCGCAAGCCGATTGGCTGAAACTTTAAGCCGCAAGCCGATTTGCCGAAACTTCAATCTGCAAGCTGATTGGCTGAAACTTCAAGTCGCAAGCCGATTGGCCGAAACTTTAAGCCGCAAGCCGATTGGCCGAAACTTCAAGCCGATTGGCTGAAACTTCAAGCCGCAATCTGATTGGCCGAAACTTCAATCTGAAAGCTGATTGGCTGAAACTCCAAGCCTCTAGCCGATTGGCCGAAACTTCAAGCCGTAAGCCGATTGGCCGAAACTTCAAGTCGCATGCCGATTGGCCAAAACTTCAAGCCGCAAGCCGATTGGCCGAAACTTCAAGTCGCAAGTCGATTGGCCGACACTTCAAGTCTCAAGCCGATTGGTCGAAACTTTAAGCCGCAAGCCGATTGGCCGAAACTTCAAGTCGCAAGCCGATTGGCCGAAACTTCAAGCCGATTGGCTGAAACTTCAAGTCGCAAGTCGATTGGCCGAAACTTCAAGTCGCAAGCCGATTGGCCGAAACTTTAAGCCGCAAGCCGATTGGCCGAAACTTTAAGCAGCAAGCCGATTGGCCGAAACTTCAAGTCGCAAGCCGATTGGCCGAAACTTCAAGCTGATTGGCTGAAACTTCAAGCCGCAAGCTGATTGGCCAAAACTTCAAGCCGCCATTGGCTGATCAAGTCGCCAAACATATGTGTTTTTAGCAAAGACCCTAGAGAATACAATGGCGGTCGTTGCAACTTTGTATCTCGTGCGGTATTTGCGCATCAATTTTTCAAACAAGTTTTCTTTTTTAAACAGTTTTGTGCTAAAAAAAAAACAGTAAAGTTAGCCCATTTTTTCGCATAATATGAAAGATGAAGTTATGCCGAGCAAATAGATAACTAGCATGTCACGTCGCAAGCTGATTGGCCGAACAAGTCGCAAGCTGATTGGCCGAACAAGTTGCAAGCCGATTGGCCAAAACTTCAAGTCGCAAGCCGATTGGCCGAAACTTCAAGCCGATTGGCTGAAACTTCAAGCCGCAAGCCGATTGGCCGAAAACTTTAAGCCGCAAGCCGATTGGCTGAAACTTTAAGCCGCAAGCCGATTTGCCGAAACTTCAATCTGCAAGCTGATTGGCTGAAACTTCAAGTCGCAAGCCGATTGGCCGAAACTTCAAGCCGATTGGCTGAAACTTCAAGCCGCAATCCGATTGGCCGAAACTTTAAGCCGCAAGCCGATTGGCCGAAACTTCAATCTGCAAGCTGATTGGCTGAAACTCCAAGCCTCAAGCCGATTGGCCGAAACTTCAAGCCGTAAGCCGATTGGCCGAAACTTCAAGTCGCATGCCGATTGGCCAAAACTTCAAGCCGCAAGCCGATTGGCCGAAACTTCAAGTCGCAAGTCGATTGGCCGACACTTCAAGTCTCAAGCCGATTGGTCGAAACTTTAAGCCGCAAGCCGATTGGCCGAAACTTCAAGTCGCAAGCCGATTGGCCGAAACTTCAAGCCGATTGGCTGAAACTTCAAGTCGCAAGTCGATTGGCCGAAACTTCAAGTCGCAAGCCGATTGGCCGAAACTTTAAGCCGCAAGCCGATTGGCCGAAACTTTAAGCAGCAAGCCGATTGGCCGAAACTTCAAGTCGCAAGCCGATTGGCCGAAACTTCAAGCTGATTGGCTGAAACTTCAAGCCGCAAGCTGATTGGCCAAAACTTCAAGCCGCCATTGGCTGATCAAGTCGCCAAACATATGTGTTTTTAGCAAAGACCCTAGAGAATACAATGGCGGTCGTTGCAACTTTGTATCTCGTGCGGTATTTGCGCATCAATTTTTCAAACAAGTTTTCTTTTTTAAACAGTTTTGTGCTAAAAAAAAAAACAGTAAAGTTAGCCCATTTTTTCGCATAATATGAAAGATGAAGTTATGCCGAGCAAATAGATAACTAGCATGTCACGTCGCAAGCTGATTGGCCGAACAAGTCGCAAGCTGATTGGCCGAACAAGTTGCAAGCCGATTGGCCAAAACTTCAAGCCGCAAGCCGATTGGCCGAAAACTTCAAGCCGCAAGCCGATTGGCCGAAAACTTCAAGCCGCAAGCCCATTGGCTGAATATCAAGTCGCAAGCCCATTGGCCAAAACTTCAAGTCGCAATTGGCTGATCAAGTCAAAGTAAAGTTAGCCCCTTTTTTTCGCATAATGTGAAAGATGAAGTTATGCCGAGTAAATAGATAACTAGCATGTCACGTCGCAAGCTGATTGGCCGAAACTTCAAGCCGCAAGCCGATTGGCCGAACAAGTCGCAAGCCCATTGGCTGAATATCAAGTCGCAAGCCCATTGGCTGATCATCAAGTCGCCAAACATGTTTTTTTAGCAAAGACCCTAGAGAATACAATGGCGGTGGTTGCAACTTTGTATCTCGTGTGGTATTTGCGTATTAATTTTTCAAACAAGTTTTATTTTTTAAACAGTTTTGTGCTAAAAAAAGAAAACCAGTAAAGTTAGCCCATTTTTTTCGCATAATGTGAAAGATGAAGTTATGCCGAGTAAATAGATACCTAACATGTCACGTTGCAAGCTGACTGGCCGAACAAGTCGCAAGCCGATTGGCCAAAACTTCAAGTCGCAAGCCGATTGGCCTAAACTTCAAGCCGATTACCCGAAACTTCAAGCCGCAAGCTGATTGGCCGAAACTTCAAGTCGCAAGTCGATTGGCCGAAACTTCAAGTCTCAAGCCGATTGGCCGAAACTTCAAGCCGATTGGCTGAAACTTCAAGCCGATTGGCCGAAACTTCAATCTGCAAGCTGATTGGCTGAAACTCCAAGCCTCAAGCCGATTGGCCGAAACTTCAAGCCGTAAGCCGATTGGCCGAAACTTCAAGTCACAAGCCGATTGGCCGAAACTTCAAGCCGATTGGCTGAAACTTCAAGCCACAATCCGATTGGCCAAAACTTTAAGCCGCAAGCCGATTGGCCGAAAACTTCAAGCCGCGAGCAGATTACCCGAAACTTCAAGCCGCAAGCCGATTGGCCGAAACTTCAAGTCGCAAGTCGATTGGCCGAAACTTCAAGTCTCAAGCCGATTGGCCGAAACTTCCAGCCGCAAGCCGATTGGCCGAAACTTTAAGCCACAAGCCGATTGGCCGAAACTTTAAGCCGCAAGCCGATTGGCCGAAAACTTCAAGTCGATTGGCTGAAACTTCAAGCCGCAAGCCGATTGGCCGAAACTTCAAGCCGCCAAACATATGTGTTTTTAGCAAAGACCCTAGAGAATACAATGGCGGTCGTTGCAACTTTGTATCTCGTGCGGTATTTGCGCATCAATTTTTCAAACAAGTTTTCTTTTTTAAACGGTTTTGTGCTAAAAAAAAAACAGTAAAGTTAGCCCATTTTTTCGCATAATGTGAAAGATGAAGTTATGCCGAGTAAATAGATACCTAACATGTCACGTTGCAAGCTGACTGGCCGAACAAGTCGCAAACCGATTGGCCAAAACTTCAAGTCGCAAGCCGATTGGCCGAAACTTCAAGCCGATTACCCGAAACTTCAAGCCGCAAGCTGATTGGCCGAAACTTCAAGTCGCAAGTCGATTGGCCGAAACTTCAAGTCTCAAGCCGATTGGCCGAAACTTCAAGCCGATTGGCTGAAACTTCAAGCCGATTGGCCGAAACTTCAATCTGCAAGCTGATTGGCTGAAACTCCAAGCCTCAAGCCGATTGGCCGAAACTTCAAGCCGTAAGCCGATTGGCCGAAACTTCAAGTCACAAGCCGATTGGCCGAAACTTCAAGCCGATTGGCTGAAACTTCAAGCCACAATCCGATTGGCCAAAACTTTAAGCCGCAAGCCGATTGGCCGAAAACTTCAAGCCGTGAGCAGATTACCCGAAACTTCAAGCCGCAAGCCGATTGGCCGAAACTTCAAGTCGCAAGTCGATTGGCCGAAACTTCAAGTCTCAAGCCGATTGGCCGAAACTTCCAGCCGCAAGCCGATTGGCCGAAACTTAAAGCCACAAGCCGATTGGCCGAAACTTTAAGCCGCAAGCCGATTGGCCGAAACTTCAAGCCGATTGGCTGAAACTTCAAGCCGCAAGCCGATTGGCCGAAACTTCAAGCCGCCAAACATATGTGTTTTTAGCAAAGACCCTAGAGAATACAATGGCGGTCGTTGCAACTTTGTATCTCGTGCGGTATTTGCGCATCAATTTTTCAAACAAGATTTATTTTTTAAACAGTTTTGTGCTAAAAAAAAAAAAACAGTAAAGTTAGCCCATTTTTTCGCATAATGTGAAAGATGAAGTTATGCCGAGCAAATAGATAACTAGCATGTCACGTCACAAGCTGATTGGCCGAACAAGTCGCAAGCTGATTGGCCGAACAAGTTGCAAGCCGATTGGCCGAAAACTTCAAGCCGCAAGCCGATTGGCTGAAACTTTTAGCCGCAAGCCGATTTGCCGAAACTTCAATCTGCAAGCTGATTGGCTGAAACTTCAAGTCGCAAGCCGATTGGCCGAAACTTCAAGCCGATTGGCTGAAACTTCAAGCCGCAAGCCGATTGGCCGAAACTAAAAGCCGCAAGCCGATTGGCCGAAACTTCAAGTCGCAAGCCGATTGGCTGAAACTTCAAGCCGCAAGCCGATTGGCTGAAACTTCAAGCCGCAAGCCGATTGGCCGAAACTTCAAGCCGCAAGCCCATTGGCTAAACAATTCGCAAGCCCATTGGCTGAATATCAAGTCGCAAGCCCATTGGCCAAAACTTCAAGTCGCAATTGGCTGATCAAGTCGCCAAACATATGTTTTTTTAGCAAAGATCCTAGAGAATACAATAGCGGTCGTTGCAACTTTGTATCTCGTGCGGTATTTGCGCATCAATTTTTCAAGCAACTTTTCTTTTTTAAACAGTTTTGTGCTAGAAAAAACAAAAAAACAGTAAAGTTAGCCCATTTTTTCACATAATGTGAAAGATGAAGTTATGCCGAGTAAATAGATAACTAGCATGTCACGTCGCAAGCTGATTGGCCGAAACTTCAAGCCGCAAGCCGACTGACCGAAACTTCAAGCCGATTGGCCGAAACTTCAAGCCGCAAGCCGATTGGCCGAAACTTCAAGCCACAAGCCGATTGGCCGAAAACTTCAAGCCACAAGCTGATTGGCCGAAAACTTCAAGCCGCAAGCCGATTGGCCGAAACTTTAAGCAGCAAGCCGATTGGCCGAAACTCCAAGCCTCAAGCCGATTGGCCGAAACTTCAAGCCATAAGCCGATTGGCCGAAACTTCAAGCCGCAAGCCGATTGGCCGAACAAGTCGCAAGCCCATTGGCTGAATATCAAGTCGCAAGCCCATTGGCTGATCATCAAGTCGCCAAACATGTTTTTTTAGCAAAGACCCTAGAGAATACAATGGCGGTGGTTGCAACTTTGTATCTCGTGTGGTATTTGCGTATTCATTTTTCAAACAAGTTTTATTTTTTAAACAGTTTTGTGCTAAAAAAAGAAAACCAGTAAAGTTAGCCCATTTTTTTCGCATAATGTGAAAGATGAAGTTATGCCGAGTAAATAGATACCTAACATGTCACGTTGCAAGCTGACTGGCCGAACAAGTCGCAAGCCGATTGGCCAAAACTTCAAGCCGCAAGCCGATTGGCCGAAACTTCAAGCCGCAAGCCGATTGGCCGAAACTTCAAGCCACAAGCCGATTGGCCGAAACTTCAAGCCGCAAGCCGATTGGCCGAAACTTCAAGCCGCGAGCAGATTACCCGAAACTTCAAGCCGCAAGCCGATTGGCCGAAACTTCAAGTCGCAAGTTGATTGGCCGAAACTTCAAGTCTCAAGCCGATTGGCCAAAACTTCAAGCCGCAAGCCGACTGGCCGAAACTTTAAGCCACAAGCCGATTGGCCGAAACTTCAAGTCTCAAGCCGATTGGCCGAAACTTCAAGCCGCAAGCCGATTGGCCGAAACTTTAAGCCACAAGCCGATTGGCCGAAACTTTAAGCCGCAAGCCGATTGGCTGAAACTTCAAGCCGATTGGCTGAAACTTCAAGCCGCAAGCCGATTGGCCGAAACTTTAAGCCGCAAGCCGATTGGCCGAAACTTCAAGCCGATTGGCCGAAACTTCAAGCCGCAAGCCGATTGGCCGAAACTTCAAGCCGCCAAACATATGTGTTTTTAGCAAAGACCCTAGAGAATACAATGGCGGTCGTTGCAACTTTGTATCTCGTGCGGTATTTGCGCATCAATTTTTCAAACAAGTTTTCTTTTTTAAACAGTTTTGTGCTAAAAAAAACAAAAAAACAGTAAAGTTAGCCCATTTTTTTTCGCATAATGTGAAAGATGAAGTTATGCCGAGTAAATAGATAGCATGTCACGTCGCAAGCTAATTGGCCGAACAAATCGCAAGCTGATTGGCCAAAACTTCAACCGCAAGCCGATTGGCCGAAACTTTAAGCCGCAAGCCGATTGGCCGAAACTTCAAGCCGCAAGCCGATTGGCTGAAAACTTCAAGCCGCAAGCTGATTGGCCGAAAACCTCAAGCCGCAAGCCGATTGGCCAAAACTTTAAGCAGCAAGCCGATTGGCCGAAACTCCAAGCCTCAAGCCGATTGGCCGAAACTTCAAGCCATAAGCCGATTGGCCGAAACTTCAAGCCGCAAGCCGTTTGGCCAAAACTTCAAGCCGCAAGCCGACTGGCCGAAACTTTAAGCCACAAGCCGATTGGCCGAAACTTCAAGTCTCAAGCCGATTGGCCGAAACTTCAAGCCGCAAGCCGATTGGCCGAAACTTTAAGCCACAAGCCGATTGGCCGAAACTTTAAGCCGCAAGCCGTTGGGCCGAAACTTCAAGCCGATTGGCTGAAACTTCAAGCCGCAAGCCGATTGGCCGAAACTTTAAGCCGCAAGCCGATTGGCCGAAACTTCAAGCCGATTGGCCGAAACTTCAAGCCGCAAGCCGATTGGCCGAAACTTCAAGCCGCCAAACATATGTGTTTTTAGCAAAGACCCTAGAGAATACAATGGCAGTCGTTGCAACTTTGTATCTCGTGCGGTATTTGCGCATCAATTTTTCAAACAAGTTTTCTTTTTTAAACAGTTTTGTGCTAAAAAAAACAAAAAAACAGTAAAGTTAGCCCATTTTTTTTCGCATAATGTGAAAGATGAAGTTATGCCGAGTAAATAGATAGCATGTCACGTCGCAAGCTGATTGGCCGAACAAATCGCAAGCCAATTGGCCAAAACTTCAACCGCAAGCCGATTGGCCGAAACTTTAAGCCGCAAGCCGATTGGCCGAAACTTCAAGCCGCAAGCCGATTGGCTGAAAACTTCAAGCCGCAAGCTGATTGGCCGAAAACCTCAAGCCGCAAGCCGATTGGCCAAAACTTTAAGCAGCAAGCCGATTGGCCGAAACTCCAAGCCTCAAGCCGATTGGCCGAAACTTCAAGCCATAAGCCGATTGGCCGAAACTTCAAGCCGCAAGCCGTTTGGCCGAACAAGTCGCAAGCCCATTGGCTGAATATCAAGTCGCAAGCCCTTTGGCTGAATATCAAGTCGCAAGCCCATTGGCTGATCATCAAGTCGCCAAACATGTTTTTTTAGCAAAGACCCTAGAGAATACAATGGCGGTGGTTGCAACTTTGTATCTCGTGTGGTATTTGAGTATTAATTTTTCAAACAAGTTTTATTTTTTAAACAGTTTTGTGCTAAAAAAAGAAAACCAGTAAAGTTAGCCCATTTTTTCGCATAATGGGAAAGATGAAGTTATGCTGAGTAAATAGATAGCATGTCACGTCGCAAGCTGACTGGCCGAACAAGTCGCAAGCCGATTGGCCAAAACTTCAAGCCACAAGCCGATTGGCCGAAACTTTAAGCCGCAAGCCGATTGGCCGAAACTTTAAGTCGCCAGCCGATTGGCTAAAACTTCAAGCCGCAAGCCGATTGGCCGAAACTTCAAGCCGCAAGTCGATTACCCGAAACTTCAAGCCGCAAGCCGAATGGCCGAAACTTCAAGTCTCAAGCCGATTGGTCGAAACTTCAAGCCGCAAGCCGATTGGCTGAAACTTTAAGCCGCAAGCCGATTGGCCGAAACTTTAAGCCGCAAGCCGATTGGCCGAAACTTTAAGTCGCAAGCCGATTGGCCGAAACTTTAAGCCGCAAGCCGATTGGCCGAAACTTCAAGCCGATTGGCTGAAACTTCAAGTCGCAAGTCGATTGGCCGAAACTTCAAGTCTCAAGCCGATTGTTCGAAACTTCAAGCCGCAAGCCGATTGCCTGAAACTTCAAGTCGCAAGTCGATTGGCCGAAACTTCAAGTCTCAAGCCGATTGGTCGAAACTTCAAGTCGCAAGCCGATTGGTCGAAACTTCAAGCCGCAAGCCGATTGGCTGAAACTTTAAGCCGCAAGCCGATTGGCCTAAACTTCAAGTCGCAAGCCGATTGGCCGAAACTTCAAGTCGCAAGCCGATTGGCCGAAACTTCAAGCCGCAAGCCGATTGGCCGAAACTTCAAGCCGATTGGCTGAAACTTCAAGTCGCAAGTCGATTGGCCGAAACTTCAAGTCTCAAGCCGATTGTTCGAAACTTCAAGCCGCAAGCCGATTGCCTGAAACTTCAAGTCGCAAGTCGATTGGCCGAAACTTCAAGTCTCAAGCCGATTGGTCGAAACTTCAAGTCGCAAGCCGATTGGTCGAAACTTCAAGCCGCAAGCTGATTGGCTGAAACTTTAAGCCGCAAGCCGATTGGCCGAAACTTCAAGTCGCAAGCCGATTGGCCGAAACTTCAAGTCGCAAGCCGATTGGCCGAAACTTCAAGCCGCAAGCCGATTGGCTGAAACTTCAAGCCGCAAGCCGATTGGCTGAAACTTCAAGCCGCAAGCCCATTGGCCAAACAATTCGCAAGCCCATTGGCCGAACATCAAGTCGCAAGCCCATTGGCTGAATATCAAGTCGCAAGCCCATTGGCCAAAACTTCAAGTCGCAATTGGCTGATCAAGTCGCCAAACATATGTTTTTTTAGCAAAGATCCTAGAGAATACAATGGCGGTCGTTGCAACTTTGTATCTCGTGCGGTATTTGCGCATCAATTTTTCAAACAACTTTTCTTTTTAAACAGTTTTGTGCTAAAAAAAAAAAAAACAGTAAAGTTAGCCCATTTTTTCGCATAATGTGAAAGATGAAGTTATGCCGAGTAAATAGATAACTAGCATGTCACGTCGCAAGCTGATTGGCCGAAACTTCAAGCCGCAAGCCGACTGACCGAAACTTCAAGCCGATTGGCCGAAACTTCAAGCCGCAAGCCGATTGGCCGAAACTTCAAGCCACAAGCCGATTGGCCGAAAACTTCAAGCCGCAAGCTGATTGGCCGAAAACTTCAAGCCGCAAGCCGATTGGCCAAAACTTTAAGCAGCAAGCCGATTGGCCGAAACTCCAAGCCTCAAGCCGATTGGCCGAAACTTCAAGCCGCAAGCCGATTGGCTGAAAACTTCAAGCCGCAAGCTGATTGGCCGAAAACCTCAAGCCGCAAGCCAATTGGCCAAAACTTTAAGCAGCAAGCCGATTGGCCGAAACTCCAAGCCTCAAGCCGATTGGCCGAAACTTCAAGCCATAAGCCGATTGGCCGAAACTTCAAGCCGCAAGCCGTTTGGCCGAACAAGTCGCAAGCCCATTGGCTGAATATCAAGTCGCAAGCCCATTGGCTGAATATCAAGTCGCAAGCCCATTGGCTGATCATCAAGTCGCCAAACATGTTTTTTTAGCAAAGACCCTAGAGAATACAATGGCGGTGGTTGCAACTTTGTATCTCGTGTGGTATTTGAGTATTAATTTTTCAAACAAGTTTTATTTTTTAAACAGTTTTGTGCTAAAAAAAGAAAACCAGTAAAGTTAGCCCATTTTTTTCGCATAATGTGAAAGATGAAGTTATGTCGAGTAAATAGATACCTAACATGTCACGTTGCAAGCTGACTGGCCGAACAAGTCGCAAGCCGATTGGCCAAAACTTCAAGCCGCAAGCCGATTGGCCAAAACTTCAAGCCGCAAGCCGATTGGCCGAAACTTCAATCTGCAAGCAGATTGGCTGAAACTTCAAGCCTCAAGCCGATAGGCCGAAACTTCAAGCCGCAAGCCGATTGGCCGAAACTTCAAGCCGCAATCCGATTGGCCGAAACTTTAAGCCGCAAGCCGATTGGCCGAAACTTCAATCTGCAAGCTGATTGGCTGAAACTCCAAGCCTCAAGCCGATTGGCCGAAACTTCAAGCCGTAAGCCGATTGGCCGAAACTTCTAGCCGCAAGCCAATTACCCGAAACTTCAAGCCGCAAGCCGATTGGCCGAAACTTCAAGTCGCAAGCCGATTGGCCGAAACTTCAAGTCGCATGCCGATTGGCTAAAACTTCAAGCCGCAAGCCGATTGGCCAAAACTTCAAGCTGCAAGTCGATTACCCGAAACTTCAAGCCGCAAGCCGATTGGCCGAAACTTCAAGTCTCAAGCCGATTGGTCGAAACTTCAAGCCGCAAGCCGATTGGCTGAAACTTTAAGCCGCAAGCCGATTGGCCGAAACTTTAAGCCGCAAACCGATTGGCCGAAACTTTAAGTCGCAAGCCGATTGGCCGAAACTTTAAGCCGCAAGCCGATTGGCCGAAACTTCAAGCCGATTGGCTGAAACTTCAAGTCGCAAGTCGATTGGCCGAAACTTCAAGTCTCAAGCCGATTGTTCGAAACTTCAAGCCGCAAGCCGATTGGCTGAAACTTTAAGCCGCAAGCCGATTGGCCGAAACTTCAAGTCGCAAGCCGATTGGCCGAAACTTCAAGCCGATTGGCTGAAACTTCAAGTCGCAAGTCAATTGGCCGAAACTTCAAGTCGCAAGCCGATTGGCCGAAACTTCAAGCCGATTGCCTGAAACTTCAAGTCGCAAGCCGATTGACCGAAACTTCAAGCCGCTAGCCGATTGGCTGAAACTTCAAGCCGCAAGCCGATTGGCCGAAACTTCAAGCTGCAAGCCCATTGGCCAAACAATTCGCAAGCCCATTGGCCGAACATCAAGTCGCAAGCCCATTGGCCAAAACTTCAAGTCGCAATTGGCTGATCAAGTCGCCAAACATATGTTTTTTTAGCAAAGATCCTAGAGAATACAATGGCGGTCGTTGCAACTTTGTATCTCGTGCGGTATTTGCGCATCAATTTTTCAAACAACTTTTCTTTTTAAACAGTTTTGTGCTAAAAAAAAAAACAGTAAAGTTAGCCCATTTTTTCGCATAATGTGAAAGATGAAGTTATGCCGAGTAAATAGATAACTAGCATGTCACGTCGCAAGCTGATTGGCCGAAACTTCAAGCCGCAAGCCGACTGACCGAAACTTCAAGCCGATTGGCCGAAACTTCAAGCCGCAAGCCGATTGGCCGAAACTTCAAGCCACAAGCCGATTGGCCGAAAACTTCAAGCCGCAAGCTGATTGGCCGAAAACTTCAAGCCGCAAGCCGATTGGCCGAAACTTTAAGCAGCAAGCCGATTGGCCGAAACTCCAAGCCTCAAGCCGATTGGCCGAAACGTCAAGCCGCAAGCCGATTGGCTGAAAACTTCAAGCCGCAAGCTGATTGGCCGAAACTTCAAGCCGCAAGCCATTTGGCCGAACAAGTCGCAAGCCCATTGGCTGAATATCAAGTCGCAAGCCCATTGGCTGAATATCAAGTCGCAAGCCCATTGGCTGATCATCAAGTCGCCAAACATGTTTTTTTAGCAAAGACCCTAGAGAATACAATGGCGGTGGTTGCAACTTTGTATCTCGTGTGGTATTTGAGTATTAATTTTTCAAACAAGTTTTATTTTTTAAACAGTTTTGTGCTAAAAAAAGAAAACCAGTAAAGTTAGCCCATTTTTTTCGCATAATGTGAAAGATGAAGTTATGTCGAGTAAATAGATACCTAACATGTCACGTTGCAAGCTGACTGGCCGAACAAGTCGCAAGCCGATTGGCCGAAACTTCAAGTCGTATGCCGATTGGCTAAAACTTCAAGCCGCAAGCCGATTGGCCGAAACTTCAAGCCGCAAGTCGATTACCCGAAACTTCAAGCCGCAAGCCGATTGGCCGAAACTTCAAGTCTCAAGCCGATTGGTCGAAACTTCAAGCCGCAAGCCGATTGGCTGAAACTTTAAGCCGCAAGCCGGTTGGCCGAAACTTCAAGTCGCAAGTCGATTGGTCGAAACTTCAAGTCTCAAGCCGATTGGTCGAAACTTCAAGCCGCAAGCCGATTGGCTGAAACTTTAAGCAGCAAGCCGATTGGCCGAAACTCCAAGCCTCAAGCCGATTGGCCGAAACTTCAAGCCGCAAGCCGATTGGCTGAAAACTTCAAGCCGCAAGCCAATTGGCCGAAACTTTAAGCCGCAAGCCGATTGGCCGAAACTTTAAGCCGCAAGCCGATTGGCCGAAACTTCAAGCCGATTGGCCGAAACTTCAAGTCTCAAGCCGATTGGTCGAAACTTCAAGTCTCAAGCCGATTGGTCGAAACTTCAAGCCGCAAGCCGACTGACCGAAACTTCAAGCCGATTGGCCGAAACTTCAAGCCGCAAGCCGATTGGCCGAAACTTCAAGCCACAAGCCGATTGGCCGAAAACTTCAAGCCGCAAGCTGATTGGCCGAAAACTTCAAGCCGCAAGCCGATTGGCCAAAACTTTAAGCAGCAAGCCGATTGGCCGAAACTCCAAGCCTCAAGCCGATTGGCCGAAACTTCAAGCCGCAAGCCGATTGGCTGAAAACTTCAAGCCGCAAGCTGATTGGCCGAAAACCTCAAGCTGCAAGCCAATTGGCCAAAACTTTAAGCAGCAAGCCGATTGGCCGAAACTCCAAGCCTCAAGCCGATTGGCCGAAACTTCAAGCCATAAGCCGATTGGCCGAAACTTCAAGCCGCAAGCCGTTTGGCCGAACAAGTCGCAAGCCCATTGGCTGAATATCAAGTCGCAAGCCCATTGGCTGAATATCAAGTCGCAAGCCCATTGGCTGATCATCAAGTCGCCAAACATGTTTTTTTAGCAAAGACCCTAGAGAATACAATGGCGGTGGTTGCAACTTTGTATCTCGTGTGGTATTTGAGTATTCATTTTTCAAACAAGTTTTATTTTTTAAACAGTTTTGTGCTAAAAAAAGAAAACCAGTAAAGTTAGCCCATTTTTTTTGCATAATGTGAAAGATGAAGTTTTGTCGAGTAAATAGATACCTAACATGTCACGTTGCAAGCTGACTGGCCGAACAAGTCGCAAGCCGATTGGCCAAAACTTCAAGCCGCAAGCCGATTGGCCAAAACTTCAAGCCGCAAGCCGATTGGCCGAAACTTCAATCTGCAAGCAGATTGGCTGAAACTTCAAGCCTCAAGCCGATAGGCCGAAACTTCAAGCCGCAAGCCGATTGGCCGAAACTTCAAGCCGCAATCCGATTGGCCGAAACTTTAAGCCGCAAGCCGATTGGCCGAAACTTCAATCTGCAAGCTGATTGGCTGAAACTCCAAGCCTCAAGCCGATTGGCCGAAACTTCAAGCCGTAAGCCGATTGGCCGAAACTTCTAGCCGCAAGCCAATTACCCGAAACTTCAAGCCGCAAGCCGATTGGCCGAAACTTCAAGTCGCATGCCGATTGGCTAAAACTTCAAGCCGCAAGCCGATTGGCCAAAACTTCAAGCTGCAAGTCGATTACCCGAAACTTCAAGCCGCAAGCCGATTGGCCGAAACTTCAAGTCTCAAGCCGATTGGTCGAAACTTCAAGCCGCAAGCCGATTGGCTGAAACTTTAAGCCGCAAGCCGATTGGCCGAAACTTTAAGCCGCAAACCGATTGGCCGAAACTTTAAGTCGCAAGCCGATTGGCCGAAACTTTAAGCCGCAAGCCGATTGGCCGAAACTTCAAGCCGATTGGCTGAAACTTCAAGTCGCAAGTCGATTGGCCGAAACTTCAAGTCTCAAGCCGATTGTTCGAAACTTCAAGCCGCAAGCCGATTGGCTGAAACTTTAAGCCGCAAGCCGATTGGCCGAAACTTCAAGTCGCAAGCCGATTGGCCGAAACTTCAAGCCGATTGGCTGAAACTTCAAGTCGCAAGTCGATTGGCCGAAACTTCAAGTCGCAAGCCGATTGGCCGAAACTTCAAGCCGATTGCCTGAAACTTCAAGTCGCAAGTCGATTGGCCGAAACTTCAAGTCTCAAGCCGATTGGTCGAAACTTCAAGCCGCAAGCCGATTGGCTGAAACTTTAAGCCGCAAGCCGATTGGCCGAAACTTCAAGTCGCAAGCCGATTGACTGAAACTTCAAGCCGCTAGCCGATTGGCTGAAACTTCAAGCCGCAAGCCGATGGGCCGAAACTTCAAGCTGCAAGCCCATTGGCCAAACAATTCGCAAGCCCATTGGCCGTACATCAAGTCGCAAGCCCATTGGCTGAATATCAAGTCGCAAGCCCATTGGCCAAAACTTCAAGTCGCAATTGGCTGATCAAGTCGCCAAACATATGTTTTTTTAGCAAAGATCCTAGAGAATACAATGGCGGTCGTTGCAACTTTGTATCTCGTGCGGTATTTGCGCATCAATTTTTCAAACAACTTTTCTTTTTAAACAGTTTTGTGCTAAAAAAAAAAAACTAAAGTTAGCCCATTTTTTCGCATAATGTGAAAGATGAAGTTATGCCGAGTAAATAGATAACTAGCATGTCACGTCGCAAGCTGATTGGCCGAAACTTCAAGCCGCAAGCCGACTGACCGAAACTTCAAGCCGATTGGCCGAAACTTCAAGCCGCAAGCCGATTGGCCGAAACTTCAAGCCACAACCCGATTGGCCGAAAACTTCAAGCCGCAAGCTGATTGGCCGAAAACTTCAAGCCGCAAGCCGATTGGCCGAAACTTTAAGCAGCAAGCCGATTGGCCGAAACTCCAAGCCTCAAGCCGATTGGCCGAAACGTCAAGCCGCAAGCCGATTGGCTGAAAACTTCAAGCCGCAAGCTGATTGGCCGAAACTTCAAGCCGCAAGCCATTTGGCCGAACAAGTCGCAAGCCCATTGGCTGAATATCAAGTCGCAAGCCCATTGGCTGAATATCAAGTCGCAAGCCCATTGGCTGATCATCAAGTCGCCAAACATGTTTTTTTAGCAAAGACCCTAGAGAATACAATGGCGGTGGTTGCAACTTTGTATCTCGTGTGGTATTTGAGTATTAATTTTTCAAACAAGTTTTATTTTTTAAACAGTTTTGTGCTAAAAAAGAAAACCAGTAAAGTTAGCCCATTTTTTTCGCATAATGTGAAAGATGAAGTTATGTCGAGTAAATAGATACCTAACATGTCACGTTGCAAGCTGACTGGCCGAACAAGTCGCAAGCCGATTGGCCAAAACTTCAAGCCGCAAGCCGATTGGCCAAAACTTCAAGCCGCAAGCCGATTGGCCGAAACTTCAATCTGCAAGCTAATTGGCTGAAACTTCAAGCCTCAAGCCGATAGGCCGAAACTTCAAGCCGCAAGCCGATTGGCCGAAAATTCAAGCCGATTGGCTGAAACTTCAAGCCGCAATCCGATTGGCCGAAACTTTAAGCCGCATGCCGATTGGCCGAAAACTTCAAGCCGCAATCCGATTGGCCGAAACTTTAAGCCGCAAGCCGATTGGCCGAAACTTCAATCTGCAAGCTGATTGGCTGAAACTCCAAGCCTCAAGCCGATTGGCCGAAACTTCTAGCCGCAAGCCAATTACCCGAAACTTCAAGCCGCAAGCCGATTGGCCGAAACTTCAAGTCGCAAGCCGATTGGCCGAAACTTAAAGTCGCATGTCGATTGGCTAAAACTTCAAGCCGCAAGGCGATTGGCCGAAACTTCAAGCCGCAAGTCGATTACCCGAAACTTCAAGCCGCAAGCCGATTGGCCGAAACTTCAAGTCTCAAGCCGATTGGCCGAAAACCTCAAGCCGCAAGCCGATTGGCCAAAACTTTAAGCAGCAAGCCGATTGGCCGAAACTCCAAGCCTCAAGCCGATTGGCCGAAACTTCAAGTCTCAAGCTGATTGGCCGAAAACCTCAAGCCGCAAGCCGATTGGCCAAAACTTTAAGCAGCAAGCCGATTGGCCGAAACTCCAAGCCTCAAGCCGATTGGCCGAAACTTCAAGCCATAAGCCGATTGGCCGAAACTTCAAGCCGCAAGCCGTTTGGCCGAACAAGTCGCAAGCCCATTGGCTGAATATCAAGTCGCAAGCCCATTGGCTGAATATCAAGTCGCAAGCCCATTGGCTGATCATCAAGTCGCCAAACATGTTTTTTTAGCAAAGACCCTAGAGAATACAATGGCGGTGGTTGCAACTTTGTATCTCGTGTGGTATTTGAGTATTAATTTTTCAAACAAGTTTTATTTTTTAAACAGTTTTGTGCTAAAAAAAGAAAACCAGTAAAGTTAGCCCATTTTTTTCGCATAATGTGAAAGATGAAGTTATGCCGAGTAAATAGATACCTAACATGTCACGTTGCAAGCTGACTGGCCGAACAAGTCGCAAGCCGATTGGCCAAAACTTCAAGCCGCAAGCCGATTGGCCAAAACTTCAAGCCGCAAGCCGATTGGCCGAAACTTCAATCTGCAAGCTGATTGGCTGAAACTTCAAGCCTCAAGCCGATAGGCCGAAACTTCAAGCCGCAAGCCGATTGGCCGAAACTTCAAGTCACAAGCCGATTGGCCGAAACTTCAAGCCGATTGGCTGAAACTTCAAGCCGCAAGCCGATTGGCCGAAACTTCAAGCCGCAAGCCGATTGGCCGAAACTTCAAGTCACAAGCTGATTGGCCGAAACTTCAAGCCGATTGGCTGAAACTTCAAGCCGCAATCCGATTGGCCGAAACTTTAAGCCGCAAGCCGATTTGCCGAAACTTCAATCTGCAAGCTGATTGGCTGAAACTTCAAGTCGCAAGCCGATTGGCCGAAACTTCTAGCCGATTGGCTGAAACTTCAAGCCGCAAGCCGATTGGCCGAAACTTAAAGCCGCAAGCCGATTGGCCGAAACTTTAAGTCGCAAGCCGGTTGGCCGAAACTTTAAGCCGCAAGCCGATTGGCCGAAACTTCAAGCCGATTGGCTGAAACTTCAAGTCGCAAGTCGATTGGCCAAAACTTCAAGTCTCAAGCCGATTGTTCGAAACTTCAAGCCGCAAGCCGATTGGCTGAAACTTTAAGCCGCAAGCCGATTGGCCAAAACTTCAAGTCGCAAGCCGATTGGCCGAAACTTCAAGCCGCAAGCCGATTGGCTGAAACTTCAAGCCGCAAGCCCATTGGCCAAACAATTCGCAAGCCGATTGGCCGAACATCAAGTCGCAAGCCCATTAGCTGAATATCAAGTCGCAAGCCCATTGGCCAAAACTTCAAGTCGCAATTGGCTGATCAAGTCACCAAACATATGTTTTTTTAGCAAAGATCCTAGAGAATACAATGGCGGTCGTTGCAACTTTGTATCTCGTGCGGTATTTGCGCATCAATTTTTGAAACAACTTTTCTTTTTTAAACAGTTTTGTGCTAAAAAAAAAAAACAGTAAAGTTAGCCCATTTTTTCGCATAATGTGAAAGATGAAGTTATGCCGAGTTAATAGATAACTAGCATGTCACGTCGCAAGCTGATTGGCCGAAACTTCAAGCCGCAAGCCGACTGACCGAAACTTCAAGCCGATTGGCCGAAACTTCAAGCCACAAGCCGATTGGCCGAAAACTTCAAGCCGCAAGCTGATTGGCCGAAAACTTCAAGCCGCAAGCCATTTGGCCGAAACTTTAAGCAGCAAGCCGATTGGCCGAAACTCCAAGCCTCAAGCCAATTGGCCGAAACTTCAAGCCATAAGCCGATTGGCCGAAACTTCAAGCCATAAGCCGATTGGCCGAAACTTCAAGCCGCAAGCCGATTGGCCGAACAAGTCGCAAGCCCATTGGCTGAATATCAAGTCGCAAGCCCATTGGCTGATCATCAAGTCGCCAAACATGTTTTTTTAGCAAAGACCCTAGAGAATACAATGGCGGTGGTTGCAACTTTGTATCTCGTGTGGTATTTGCGTATTCATTTTTCTAACAAGTTTTATTTTTTAAACAGTTTTGTGCTAAAAAAAGAAAACCAGTAAAGTTAGCCCATTTTTTTCGCATAATGTGAAAGATGAAGTTATGCCGAGTAAATAGATACCTAACATGTCACGTTGCAAGCTGACTGGCCGAACAAGTCGCAAGCCGATTGGCCAAAACTTCAAGCCGCGAGCAGATTACCCGAAACTTCAAGCCGCAAGCCGATTGGCCGAAACTTCAAGCCGCGAGCAGATTACCCGAAACTTCAAGCCGCAAGCCGATTGGCCGAAACTTCAAGTCGCAAGTCGATTGGCCGAAACTTCAAGTCTCAAGCCGATTGGCCGAAACTTCAAGCCGCAAGCCGACTGGCCGAAACTTTAAGCCACAAGCCGATTGGCCGGAACTTCAAGTCGCAAGTCGATTGGCCGAAACTTTAAGCCACAAGCCGATTGGCCGAAACTTTAAGCCGCAAGCCGATTGGCCGAAACTTCAAGCCGATTGGCTGAAACTTCAGGCCGCAAGCCGATTGGCCGAAACTTCAAGCCGATTGGCCGAATCTTCAAGCCGCCAAACATATGTGTTTTTAGCAAAGACCCTAGAGAATACAATGGCGGTCGTTGCAACTTTGTATCTCGTGCGGTATTTGCGCATCAATTTTTCAAACAAGTTTTCTTTTTTAAACAGTTTTGTGCTAAAAAAACAAAAAAACAGTAAAGTTAGCCCATTTTTTTTCGCATAATGTGAAAGATGAAGTTATGCTGAGTAAATAGATAGCATGTCACGTCGCAAGCTGATTGGCCGAACAAATCGCAAGCCGATTGGCCAAAACTTCAACCGCAAGCCGATTGGCCGAAACTTTAAGCCGCAAGCCGATTGGCCAAAACTTTAAGCCGCAAGCCGATTGGCCGAACAAGTCGCAAGCCCATTGGCTGAATATCAAGTCGCAAGCCCATTGGCTGATCATCAAGTCGCCAAACATGTTTTTTTAGCAAAGACCCTAGAGAATACAATGGCGGTGGTTGCAACTTTGTATCTCGTGTGGTATTTGCGTATTCATTTTTCTAACAAGTTTTATTTTTTAAACAGTTTTGTGCTAAAAAAAGAAAACCAGTAAAGTTAGCCCATTTTTTTCGCATAATGTGAAAGATGAAGTTATGCCGAGTAAATAGATACCTAACATGTCACGTTGCAAGCTGACTGGCCGAACAAGTCGCAAGCCGATTGGCCAAAACTTCAAGCCGCGAGCAGATTACCCGAAACTTCAAGCCGCAAGCCGATTGGCCGAAACTTCAAGCCGCGAGCAGATTACCCGAAACTTCAAGCCGCAAGCCGATTGGCCGAAACTTCAAGTCGCAAGTCGATTGGCCGAAACTTCAAGTCTCAAGCCGATTGGCCGAAACTTCAAGCCGCAAGCCGACTGGCCGAAACTTTAAGCCACAAGCCGATTGGCCGGAACTTCAAGTCGCAAGTCGATTGGCCGAAACTTTAAGCCACAAGCCGATTGGCCGAAACTTTAAGCCGCAAGCCGATTGGCCGAAACTTCAAGCCGATTGGCTGAAACTTCAGGCCGCAAGCCGATTGGCCGAAACTTCAAGCCGATTGGCCGAATCTTCAAGCCGCCAAACATATGTGTTTTTAGCAAAGACCCTAGAGAATACAATGGCGGTCGTTGCAACTTTGTATCTCGTGCGGTATTTGCGCATCAATTTTTCAAACAAGTTTTCTTTTTTAAACAGTTTTGTGCTAAAAAAACAAAAAAACAGTAAAGTTAGCCCATTTTTTTTCGCATAATGTGAAAGATGAAGTTATGCTGAGTAAATAGATAGCATGTCACGTCGCAAGCTGATTGGCCGAACAAATCGCAAGCCGATTGGCCAAAACTTCAACCGCAAGCCGATTGGCCGAAACTTTAAGCCGCAAGCCGATTGGCCAAAACTTTAAGCCGCAAGCCGATTGGCCGAAACTTAAAGCCGCAAGCCGATTGGCCAAAACTTCAAGTCGCATGCCGATTGGCCAAAACTTCAAGCCGCAAGCCGATTGGCCGAAACTTTAAGCCGCAAGCCGATTGGCCGAAACTTCAAGCCGCAAGCCGATTGGCCAAAACTTCAAGTCGCATGCCGATTGGCCAAAACTTCAAGCCGCAAGCCGATTGGCCGAAACTTCAAGCCGCAAGTCGATTACCCGAAACTTCAAGCCGCAAGCCGATTGGCCGAAACTTCAAGTCTCAAGCCGATTGGTCGAAACTTCAAGCCGATTGGCTGAAACTTCAAGTCGCAAGTCGATTGGCCGAAACTTCAAGCCGATTGGCTGAAACTTCAAGTCGCAAGTCGATTGGCCGAAACTTCAAGTCTCAAGCCGATTGTTCGAAACTTCAAGCCGCAAGCCGATTGGCTGAAACTTTAAGCCGCAAGCCGATTGGCCGAAACTTCAAGTCTCAAGCCGATTGGTCGAAACTTCAAGCCGCAAGCCGATTGGCTGAAACTTTAAGCCGCAAGCCGATTGGCCGAAACTTCAAGCCGCAAGCCGATTGGCTGAAACTTCAAGCCGCAAGCCGATTGGCCGAAACTTCAAGCCGCAAGCCCATTGGCCAAACAATTCGCAAGCCCATTGGCCGAACATCAAGTCGCAAGCCCATTGGCTGAATATCAAGTCGCAAGCCCATTGGCCAAAACTTCAAGTCGCAATTGGCTGATCAAGTCGCCAAACATATGTTTTTTTAGCAAAGATCCTAGAGAATACAATGGCGGTCGTTGCAACTTTGTATCTCGTGCGGTATTTGCGCATCAATTTTTCAAACAACTTTTCTTTTTAAACAGTTTTGTGCTAAAAAAAAAAAAACAGTAAAGTTAGCCCATTTTTTCGCATAATGTGAAAGATGAAGTTATGCCGAGTAAATAGATAACTACCATGTCACGTTGCAAGCTGACTGGCCGAACAAGTCGCAAGCCGATTGGCCGAAACTTCAAGAGTAAAAAAACAGTAAAGTTAGCCCATTTTTTCGCATAATGTGAAAGATGAAGTTATGCCGAGTAAATAGATAACTAGCATGTCACGTCGCAAGCTGATTGGCCGAAACTTCAAGCCGCAAGCCGACTGACCGAAACTTCAAGCCAATTGGCCGAAACTTCAAGCCGCAAGCCGATTGGCCGAAACTTCAAGCCGCAAGCCGATTGGCCGAAACTTCAAGCCACAAGCCGATTGGTCGAAAACTTCAAGCCGCAAGCTGATTGGCCGAAAACTTCAAGCCGCAAGCCGATTGGCCGAAACTCCAAGCCTCAAGCCGATTGGCCGAAACTTCAAGCCGCAAGCCGATTGGCTGAAAACTTCAAGCCGCAAGCTGATTGGCCGAAAACCTCAAGCCGCAAGCCGATTGGCCAAAACTTTAAGCAGCAAGCCGATTGGCCGAAACTCCAAGCCTCAAGCCGTTTGGCCGAAACTTCAAGCCATAAGCCGATTGGCCGAAACTTCAAGCCGCAAGCCGTTTGGCCGAACAAGTCGCAAGCCCATTGGCTGAATATCAAGTCGCAAGCCCATTGGCTGAATATCAAGTCGCAAGCCCATTGGCTGATCATCAAGTCGCCAAACATGTTTTTTTAGCAAAGACCCTAGAGAATACAATGGCGGTGGTTGCAACTTTGTATCTCCTGTGGTATTTGAGTATTAATTTTTCAAACAAGTTTTATTTTTTAAACAGTTTTGTGCTAAAAAAAGAAAACCAGTAAAGTTAGCCCATTTTTTTCGCATAATGTGAAAGATGAAGTTATGTCGAGTAAATAGATACCTAACATGTCACGTTGCAAGCTGACTGGCCGAACAAGTCGCAAGCCGATTGGCCAAAACTTCAAGCCGCAAGCCGATTGGCCAAAACTTCAAGCCGCAAGCCGATTGGCCGAAACTTCAATCTGCAAGCTAATTGGCTGAAACTTCAAGCCTCAAGCCGATAGGCCGAAACTTCAAGCCGCAAGCCGATTGGCCGAAACTTTAAGCCGCATGCCGATTGGCCGAAAACTTCAAGCCACAATCCGATTGGCCGAAACTTTAAGCCGCAAGCCGATTGGCCGAAACTTCAATCTGCAAGCTGATTGGCTGAAACTCCAAGCCTCAAACCGATTGGCCGAAACTTCAAGCCGTAAACCGATTGGCCGAAACTTCTAGCCGCAAGCCAATTACCCGAAACTTCAAGCCGCAAGCCGATTGGCCGAAACTTCAAGTCGCAAGCCGATTGGCCGAAACTTCAAGTCGCATGCCGATTGGCTAAAACTTCAAGCCGCAAGCCGGTTGGCCGAAACTTCAAGCCGCAAGTCGATTACCCGAAACTTCAAGCCGCAAGTCGATTGGCCGAAACTTCAACTCTCAAGCCGATTGGTCGAAACTTCAAGCCCCAAGCCGATTGGCTGAAACTTTAAGCCGCAAGCCGATTGGCCGAAACTTCAAGTCGCAAGTCGATTGGCCGAAAACTTCAAGTCTCAAGCCGATTGGTCGAAACTTCAAGCCGCAAGCCGATTGGCTGAAACTTTAAGCCGCAAGCCGATTGGCCGAAACTTCAAGTCGCAAGTCGATTGGCCGAAACTTCAAGTCTCAAGCCGATTGGTCGAAACTTCAAGCCGCAAGCCGATTGGCTGAAACTTTAAGCCGCAAGCCGATTGGCCGAAACTTTAAGCCGCAAGCCGATTGGCCGAAACTTTAAGTCGCAAGCCGATTGGCCGAAACTTTAAGCCGCAAGCCGATTGGCCGAAACTTTAAGCCGCAAGCCGATTGGCCGAAACTTCAAGCCGATTGGCTGAAACTTCAAGCCGCAAGCCGATTGGCCGAAACTTCAAGTCGCATGCCGATTGGCCGAAACTTCAAGCCGATTGGCTGAAACTTCAAGCCACAATCCGATTGGCCAAAACTTTAAGCCGCAAGCCGATTGGCCGAAAACTTCAAGCCGCAAGCCGATTGGCCGAAACTTCAAGCCGCAAGCCGATTGGCCGAAACTTCAAGCCGCCAAACATATGTGTTTTTAGCAAAGACCCTAGAGAATACAATGGCGGTTGTTGCAACTTTGTATCTCGTGCGGTATTTGCGCATCAATTTTTCAAACAAGTTTTCTTTTTTAAACAGTTTTGTGCTAAAAAAAAAAAAAAAACAGTAAAGTTAGCCCATTTTTTCGCATAATGTGAAAGATGAAGTTATGCCGAGCAAATAGATAACTAGCATGTCACGTCGCAAGCTGATTGGCCGAACAAGTCGCAAGCTGATTGGCCGAACAAGTTGCAAGCCTATTGGCCGAAACTTCAAGCCGCAAGCTGATTGGCCGAAAACTTCAAGCCGCAAGCCGATTGGCCGAAACTTTAAGCCGATTGGCCGAAACTTCAAGCCGCAAGCCGATTGGCCGAAACTTCAAGCCACAACCCGATTGGCCGAAAACTTCAAGCCGCAAGCTGATTGGCCGAAAACTTCAAGCCGCAAGCCGATTGGCCGAAACTTTAAGCAGCAAGCCGATTGGCCGAAACTCCAAGCCTCAAGCCGATTGGCCGAAATTTCAAGCCGCAAGCCGATTGGCTGAAAACTTCAAGCCGCAAGCTGATTGGCCGAAAACCTCAAGCCGCAAGCCGATTGGCCAAAACTTTAAGCAGCAAGCCGATTGGCCGAAACTCCAAGCCTCAAGCCGATTGGCCGAAACTTCAAGCCATAAGCCGATTGGCCGAAACTTCAAGCCGCAAGCCGTTTGGCCGAACAAGTCGCAAGCCCATTGGCTGAATATCAAGTCGCAAGCCCATTGGCTGAATATCAAGTCGCAAGCCCATTGGCTGATCATCAAGTCGCCAAACATGTTTTTTTAGCAAAGACCCTAGAGAATACAATGGCGGTGGTTGCAACTTTGTATCTCCTGTGGTATTTGAGTATTAATTTTTCAAACAAGTTTTATTTTTTAAACAGTTTTGTGCTAAAAAAAGAAAACCAGTAAAGTTAGCCCATTTTTTTCGCATAATGTGAAAGATGAAGTTATGTCGAGTAAATAGATACCTAACATGTCACGTTGCAAGCTGACTGGCCGAACAAGTCGCAAGCCGATTGGCCAAAACTTCAAGCCGCAAGCCGATTGGCCAAAACTTCAAGCCGCAAGCCGATTGGCCGAAACTTCAATCTGCAAGCTGATTGGCTGAAACTTCAAGCCGCAAGCCGATTGGCCGAAACTTCAAGTCACAAGCCGATTGGCCGAAACTTCAAGCCGATTGGCTGAAACTTCAGGCCGCAATCCGATTGGCCGAAACTTTAAGCCGCATGCCGATTGGCCGAAAACTTCAAGCCGCAATCCGATTGGCCAAAACTTTAAGCCGCAAGCCGATTGGCCGAAACTTCAATCTGCAAGCTGATTGGCTGAAACTCCAAGCCTCAAACCGATTGGCCGAAACTTCAAGCCGTAAGCCGATTGGCCGAAACTTCTAGCCGCAAGCCAATTACCCGAAACTTCAAGCCGCAAGCCGATTGGCCGAAACTTCAAGTCGCAAGCCGATTGGCCGAAACTTCAAGTCGCATGCCGATTGGCTAAAACTTCAAGCCGCAAGCCGGTTGGCCGAAACTTCAAGCCGCAAGTCGATTACCCGAAACTTCAAGCCGCAAGCCGATTGGCCGAAACTTCAACTCTCAAGCCGATTGGTCGAAACTTCAAGCCGCAAGCCGATTGGCCGAAACTTTAAGCCGCAAGCCGATTGGCCGAAACTTCAAGCCGATTGGCTGAAACTTCAAGCCGCAAGCCGATTGGCCGAAACTTCAAGTCGCATGCCGATTGGCCGAAACTTCAAGCCGATTGGCTGAAACTTCAAGCCACAATCCGATTGGCCAAAACTTTAAGCCGCAAGCCGATTGGCCGGAAACTTCAAGCCGCAAGCCGATTGGCCGAAAACTTCAAGCCGCAATCCGATTGGCCGAAACTTTAAGCCGCAAGCCGATTGGCCAAAACTTTAAGCCGCAAGCCGATTGGCCGAAACTTCAAGCCGCAAGCCGATTGGCCGAAACTTCAAGCCGATTGGCTGAAACTTCAAGCCGCAAGCCGACTGACCAAAACTTTAAGCCACAAGCCGATTGGCCGAAACTTTAAGCCGCAAGCCGATTGGCCGAAACTTCAAGCCGCAAGCCGATTGGCCGAAACTTCAAGCCGCCAAACATATGTGTTTTTAGCAAAGACCCTAGAGAATACAATGGCGGTCGTTGCAACTTTGTATCTCGTGCGGTATTTGCGCATCAATTTTTCAAACAAGTTTTCTTTTTTAAACAGTTTTGTGCTAAAAAAAAAAAAAAAACAGTAAAGTTAGCCCATTTTTTCGCATAATGTGAAAGATGAAGTTATGCCGAGCAAATAGATAACTAGCATGTCACGTCGCAAGCTGATTGGCCGAACAAGTCGCAAGCTGATTGGCCGAACAAGTTGCAAGCCTATTGGCCAAAACTTCAAGCCGCAAGCCGATTGGCCGAAAACTTCAAGCCGCAAGCCGATTGGCCGAAACTTTAAGCCGCAAGCCGATTTGCCGAAACTTCAATCTGCAAGCTGATTGGCTGAAACTTCAAGTCGCAAGCCGATTGGCCGAAACTTCAAGCCGATTGGCTGAAACTTCAAGCCGCAAGCCGATTGGCCGAAAACTTCAAGCCGCAAGCCGATTGGCCGAAACTTTAAGACGCAAGCCGATTTGCCGAAACTTCAATCTGCAAGCTGATTGGCTGAAACTTCAAGTCGCAAGCCGATTGGCCGAAACTTCAAGCCGCAAGCCGATTGGCCGAAACTTAAAGCCGCAAGCCGATTGGCCGAAACTTCAAGCCGCAAGCCGATTGGCCGAAACTTTAAGCTGATTGGCTGAAACTTCAAGCCGCAAGCCGATTGGCCGAAACTTCAAGCCGCAAGCCGATTGCCCGAAACTTCAAGCCGCAAGCCGATTGGCCTAAACTTCAAGTCGCAAGCCAATTGGCCGTAACTTCAAGCCGCAAGCTGATTGGCCAAAACTTCAAGCCGCAAGCCGATTGGCCGAAACTTCAATCTGCAAGCCGATTGGCCAAAACTTCAAGCCGCAAGCCGATTGGCCGAAACTTTAAGCCGCATGCCGATTGGCCGAAAACTTCAAGCCGCAATCCGATTGACCGAAACTTTAAGCCGCAAGCCGATTGGCCGAAACTTTTAGCCGCAAGCCGATTTGCCGAAACTTCAATCTGCAAGCTGATTGGCTGAAACTTCAAGTCGCAAGCCGATTGGCCGAAACTTTAAGCTGATTGGCTGAAACTTCAAGCCGCAAGCCGATTGGCCGAAACTTCAAGCCGCAAGCCGATTGCCCGAAACTTCAAGCCGCAAGCCGATTGGCCTAAACTTCAAGTCGCAAGCCAATTGGCCGAAACTTCAAGCCGCAAGCTGATTGGCCAAAACTTCAAGCCGCAAGCCGATTGGCCGAAACTTCAATCTGCAAGCCGATTGGCCAAAACTTCAAGCCGCAAGCCGATTGGCCGAAACTTCAAGCCGCAAGCCGATTGGCCGAAACTTCAAGTCACAAGCTGATTGGCCGAAACTTCAATCCGATTGGCTGAAACTTCAAGCCGCAATCCGATTGGCCGAAACTTTAAGCCGCATGCCGATTGGCCGAAAACTTCAAGCCGCAATCCGATTGACCGAAACTTTAAGCCGCAAGCCGATTGGCCGAAACTTTTAGCCGCAAGCCGATTTGCCGAAACTTCAATCTGCAAGCTGATTGGCTGAAACTTCAAGTCGCAAGCCGATTGGCCGAAACTTCTAGCCGATTGGCTGAAACTTCAAGCCGCAAGCCGATTGGCCGAAACTTAAAGCCGCAAGCCGATTGGCCGAAACTTCAAGCCGCAAGCCGACTGACCGAAACTTCAAGCCGCAAGCCGATTGGCCGAAACTTCAAGCCGCGAGCAGATTACCCGAAACTTCAAGCCGCAAGCCGATTGGCCGAAACTTCAAGCCGCAAGCCGATTGGCTGAAACTTCAAGCCACAAGCCGATTGGCCGAAACTTCAAGCCGCAAGCCGATTGGCCGAACAAGTCGCAAGCCCATTGGCTGAATATCAAGTCGCAAGCCCATTGGCTGATCATCAAGTCGCCAAACATGTTTTTTTAGCAAAGACCCTAGAGAATACAATGGCGGTGGTTGCAACTTTGTATCTCGTGTGGTATTTGCGTATTAATTTTTCAAACAAGTTTTATTTTTTAAACAGTTTTGTGCTAAAAAAAGAAAACCAGTAAAGTTAGCCCATTTTTTTCGCATAATGTGAAAGATGAAGTTATGCCGAGTAAATAGATACCTAACATGTCACGTTGCAAGCTGACTGGCCGAACAAGTCGCAAGCCGATTGGCCAAAACTTCAAGCCGCAAGCCAATTGGCCGAAACTTCAAGCCGCAAGCCGATTGGCCGAAACTTCAAGCCGCAAGCCGATTGGCCGAAACTTCAAGCCGCAAGCCGATTGGCCGAAACTTCAAGCCGCAAGCCGACTGACCGAAACTTCAAGCCGCAAGCCGATTGGCCGAAACTTCAAGTTTCAAGCCGATTGGCCGAAACTTCAAGCCGATTGGCCAAAACTTCAAGCCGCAAGCCAATTGGCCGAAACTTCAAGCCGCAAGCAGATTGGCCGAAACTTCAAGCCGCAAGGCGATTGGCCGAAACTTCAAGCCGCAAGCCGATTGGCCGAAACTTCAAGCCGCAAGCCGATTGGCTGAAACTTCAAGCCACAAGCCGATTGGCCGAAACTTCAAGCCGCAAGCCGATTGGCCGAACAAGTCGCAAGCCCATTGGCTGAATATCAAGTCGCAAGCCCATTGGCTGATCATCAAGTCGCCAAACATGTTTTTTTAGCAAAGACCCTAGAGAATACAATGGCGGTGGTTGCAACTTTGTATCTCGTGTGGTATTTGCGTATTAATTTTTCAAACAAGTTTTATTTTTTAAACAGTTTTGTGCTAAAAAAAGAAAACCAGTAAAGTTAGCCCATTTTTTTCGCATAATGTGAAAGATGAAGTTATGCCGAGTAAATAGATACCTAACATGTCACGTTGCAAGCTGACTGGCCGAACAAGTCGCAAGCCGATTGGCCAAAACTTCAAGCCGCAAGCCAATTGGCCGAAACTTCAAGCCGCAAGCCGATTGGCCGAAACTTCAAGCTGCAAGCCGATTGGCCGAAACTTCAAGCCGCAAGCCGATTGGCCGAAACTTCAAGCCGCAAGCCGACTGACCGAAACTTCAAGCCGCAAGCCGATTGGCCGAAACTTTAAGCCACAAGCCGATTGGCCGAAACTTTAAGCCACAAGCCGATTGGCCGAAACTTCAAGCCGCAAGCCGATTGGCCGAAACTTCAAGCCGATTGGCCAAAACTTCAAGCCGCAAGCCAATTGGCCGAAACTTCAAGCCGCAAGCAGATTGGCCGAAACTTCAAGCCGCAAGGCGATTGGCCGAAACTTCAAGCCGCAAGCCGATTGGCCGAAACTTCAAGCCGCAAGCCGACTGACCGAAACTTCAAGCTGCAAGCCGATTGGCCGAAACTTTAAGCCACAAGCCGATTGGCCGAAACTTTAAGCCACAAGCCGATTGGCCGAAACTTTAAGCCGCAAGCCGATTGGCCGAAACTTCAAGCCGATTGGCTGAAACTTCAAGCCGCAAGCCGATTGGCCGAAACTTCAAGCCGCCAAACATATGTGTTTTTAGCAAAGACCCTAGAGAATACAATGGCGGTCGTTGCAACTTTGTATCTCGTGCGGTATTTGCGCATCAATTTTTCAAACAAGTTTTCTTTTTTAAACAGTTTTGTGCTAAAAAAACAAAAAAACAGTAAAGTTAGCCCATTTTTTTCGCATAATGTGAAAGATGAAGTTATGCTGAGTAAATAGATAGCATGTCACGTCGCAAGCTGATTGGCCGAACAAATCGCAAGCCGATTGGCCAAAACTTCAACCGCAAGCCGATTGGCCGAAACTTTAAGCCGCAAGCCGATTGGCCAAAACTTTAAGCCGCAAGCCGATTGGCCGAAACTTCAAGCCGCAAGCCGATTGGCCGAACAAGTCGCAAGCCCATTGGCTGAATATCAAGTCGCAAGCCCATTGGCTGATCATCAAGTCGCCAAACATGTTATTTTAGCAAAGACCCTAGAGAATACAATGGCGGTGGTTGCAACTTTGTATCTCGTGTGGTATTTGCGTATTAATTTTTCAAACAAGTTTTATTTTTTAAACAGTTTTGTGCTAAAAAAAGAAAACCAGTAAAGTTAGCCCATTTTTTTCGCATAATGTGAAAAATGAAGTTATGCCGAGTAAATAGATACCTAACATGTCACGTTGCAAGCTGACTGGCCGAACAAGTCGCAAGCCGATTGGCCAAAACTTCAAGTCGCAAGCCAATTGGCCGAAAACTTCAAGCCGCAATCCGATTGGCCGAAACTTTAAGCCGCAAGCCGATTGGCCGAAACTTCAATCTGCAAGCTGATTGGCTGAAACTCCAAGCCTCAAACCGATTGGCCGAAACGTCAAGCCGTAAGCCGATTGGCCAAAACTTCTAGCCGCAAGCCAATTACCCGAAACTTCAAGCCGCAAGCCGATTGGCCGAAACTTCAAGTCGCAAGCCGATTGGCCGAAACTTCAAGTCGCATGCCGATTGGCTAAAACTTCAAGCCGCAAGCCGATTGGCCGAAACTTCAAACCGCAAGTCGATTACCCGAAACTTCAAGCCGCAAGCCGATTGGCCGAAACTTCAACTCTCAAGCCGATTGGTCGAAACTTCAAGCCGCAAGCCGATTGGCTGAAACTTTAAGCCGCAAGCCGATTGGCCGAAACTTCAAGTCGCAAGTCGATTGGCCGAAACTTCAAGTCTCAAGCCGATTGGTCGAAACTTCAAGCCGCAAGCCGATTGGCTGAAACTTTAAGCCGCAAGCCGATTGGCCGAAACTTCAAGTCGCAAGTCGATTGGCCGAAACTTCAAGTCTCAAGCCGATTGGTCGAAACTTCAAGCCGCAAGCCGATTGGCTGAAACTTTAAGCCGCAAGCCGATTGGCCGAAACTTTAAGCCGCAAGCCGATTGGCCGAAACTTTAAGTCGCAAGCCGATTGGCCGAAACTTTAAGCCGCAAGCCGATTGGCCGAAACTTTAAGCCGCAAGCCGATTGGCCGAAACTTTAAGCCGCAAGCCGATTGGCCGAAACTTCAAGCCGATTGGCTGAAACTTCAAGCCGCAAGCCGATTGGCCGAAACTTCAAGTCGCATGCCGATTGGCCGAAACTTCAAGCCGATTGGCTGAAACTTCAAGCCACAATCCGATTGGCCAAAACTTTAAGCCGCAAGCCGATTGGCCGAAAACTTCAAGCCGCAAGCCGATTGGCCGAAACTTTAAGCCACAAGCCGATTGGCCGAAACTTTAAGCCACAAGCCGATTGGCCGAAACTTTAAGCCGCAAGCCGATTGGCCGAAACTTCAAGCCGATTGGCTGAAACTTCAAGCCGCAAGCCGATTGGCCGAAACTTCAAGCCGCCAAACATATGTGTTTTTAGCAAAGACCCTAGAGAATACAATGGCGGTCGTTGCAACTTTGTATCTCGTGCGGTATTTGCGCATCAATTTTTCAAACAAGTTTTCTTTTTTAAACAGTTTTGTGCTAAAAAAACAAAAAAACAGTAAAGTTAGCCCATTTTTTTCGCATAATGTGAAAGATGAAGTTATGCTGAGTAAATAGATAGCATGTCACGTCGCAAGCTGATTGGCCGAACAAATCGCAAGCCGATTGGCCAAAACTTCAACCGCAAGCCGATTGGCCGAAACTTTAAGCCGCAAGCCGATTGGCCAAAACTTTAAGCCGCAAGCCGATTGGCCGAAACTTCAAGCCGCAAGCCGATTGGCCGAACAAGTCGCAAGCCCATTGGCTGAATATCAAGTCGCAAGCCCATTGGCTGATCATCAAGTCGCCAAACATGTTATTTTAGCAAAGACCCTAGAGAATACAATGGCGGTGGTTGCAACTTTGTATCTCGTGTGGTATTTGCGTATTAATTTTTCAAACAAGTTTTATTTTTTAAACAGTTTTGTGCTAAAAAAAGAAAACCAGTAAAGTTAGCCCATTTTTTTCGCATAATGTGAAAAATGAAGTTATGCCGAGTAAATAGATACCTAACATGTCACGTTGCAAGCTGACTGGCCGAACAAGTCGCAAGCCGATTGGCCAAAACTTCAAGTCGCAAGCCAATTGGCCGAAAACTTCAAGCCGCAATCCGATTGGCCGAAACTTTAAGCCGCAAGCCGATTGGCCGAAACTTCAATCTGCAAGCTGATTGGCTGAAACTCCAAGCCTCAAACCGATTGGCCGAAACGTCAAGCCGTAAGCCGATTGGCCAAAACTTCTAGCCGCAAGCCAATTACCCGAAACTTCAAGCCGCAAGCCGATTGGCCGAAACTTCAAGTCGCAAGCCGATTGGCCGAAACTTCAAGTCGCATGCCGATTGGCTAAAACTTCAAGCCGCAAGCCGATTGGCCGAAACTTCAAACCGCAAGTCGATTACCCGAAACTTCAAGCCGCAAGCCGATTGGCCGAAACTTCAACTCTCAAGCCGATTGGTCGAAACTTCAAGCCGCAAGCCGATTGGCTGAAACTTTAAGCCGCAAGCCGATTGGCCGAAACTTCAAGTCGCAAGTCGATTGGCCGAAACTTCAAGTCTCAAGCCGATTGGTCGAAACTTCAAGCCGCAAGCCGATTGGCTGAAACTTTAAGCCGCAAGCCGATTGGCCGAAACTTCAAGTCGCAAGTCGATTGGCCGAAACTTCAAGTCTCAAGCCGATTGGTCGAAACTTCAAGCCGCAAGCCGATTGGCTGAAACTTTAAGCCGCAAGCCGATTGGCCGAAACTTTAAGCCGCAAGCCGATTGGCCGAAACTTTAAGTCGCAAGCCGATTGGCCGAAACTTTAAGCCGCAAGCCGATTGGCCGAAACTTTAAGCCGCAAGCCGATTGGCCGAAACTTTAAGCCGCAAGCCGATTGGCCGAAACTTCAAGCCGATTGGCTGAAACTTCAAGCCGCAAGCCGATTGGCCGAAACTTCAAGTCGCATGCCGATTGGCCGAAACTTCAAGCCGATTGGCTGAAACTTCAAGCCACAATCCGATTGGCCAAAACTTTAAGCCGCAAGCCGATTGGCCGAAAACTTCAAGCCGCAAGCCGATTGGCCGAAACTTTAAGCCACAAGCCGATTGGCCGAAACTTTAAGCCACAAGCCGATTGGCCGAAACTTTAAGCCGCAAGCCGATTGGCCGAAACTTCAAGCCGATTGGCTGAAACTTCAAGCCGCAAGCCGATTGGCCGAAACTTCAAGCCGCCAAACATATGTGTTTTTAGCAAAGACCCTAGAGAATACAATGGCGGTCGTTGCAACTTTGTATCTCGTGCGGTATTTGCGCATCAATTTTTCAAACAAGTTTTCTTTTTTAAACAGTTTTGTGCTAAAAAAACAAAAAAACAGTAAAGTTAGCCCATTTTTTTCGCATAATGTGAAAGATGAAGTTATGCTGAGTAAATAGATAGCATGTCACGTCGCAAGCTGATTGGCCGAACAAATCGCAAGCCGATTGGCCAAAACTTCAACCGCAAGCCGATTGGCCGAAACTTTAAGCCGCAAGCCGATTGGCCAAAACTTTAAGCCGCAAGCCGATTGGCCGAAACTTCAAGCCGCAAGCCGATTGGCCGAACAAGTCGCAAGCCCATTGGCTGAATATCAAGTCGCAAGCCCATTGGCTGATCATCAAGTCGCCAAACATGTTATTTTAGCAAAGACCCTAGAGAATACAATGGCGGTGGTTGCAACTTTGTATCTCGTGTGGTATTTGCGTATTAATTTTTCAAACAAGTTTTATTTTTTAAACAGTTTTGTGCTAAAAAAAGAAAACCAGTAAAGTTAGCCCATTTTTTTCGCATAATGTGAAAAATGAAGTTATGCCGAGTAAATAGATACCTAACATGTCACGTTGCAAGCTGACTGGCCGAACAAGTCGCAAGCCGATTGGCCAAAACTTCAAGTCGCAAGCCAATTGGCCGAAAACTTCAAGCCGCAATCCGATTGGCCGAAACTTTAAGCCGCAAGCCGATTGGCCGAAACTTCAATCTGCAAGCTGATTGGCTGAAACTCCAAGCCTCAAACCGATTGGCCGAAACGTCAAGCCGTAAGCCGATTGGCCAAAACTTCTAGCCGCAAGCCAATTACCCGAAACTTCAAGCCGCAAGCCGATTGGCCGAAACTTCAAGTCGCAAGCCGATTGGCCGAAACTTCAAGTCGCATGCCGATTGGCTAAAACTTCAAGCCGCAAGCCGATTGGCCGAAACTTCAAACCGCAAGTCGATTACCCGAAACTTCAAGCCGCAAGCCGATTGGCCGAAACTTCAACTCTCAAGCCGATTGGTCGAAACTTCAAGCCGCAAGCCGATTGGCTGAAACTTTAAGCCGCAAGCCGATTGGCCGAAACTTCAAGTCGCAAGTCGATTGGCCGAAACTTCAAGTCTCAAGCCGATTGGTCGAAACTTCAAGCCGCAAGCCGATTGGCTGAAACTTTAAGCCGCAAGCCGATTGGCCGAAACTTCAAGTCGCAAGTCGATTGGCCGAAACTTCAAGTCTCAAGCCGATTGGTCGAAACTTCAAGCCGCAAGCCGATTGGCTGAAACTTTAAGCCGCAAGCCGATTGGCCGAAACTTTAAGCCGCAAGCCGATTGGCCGAAACTTTAAGTCGCAAGCCGATTGGCCGAAACTTTAAGCCGCAAGCCGATTGGCCGAAACTTTAAGCCGCAAGCCGATTGGCCGAAACTTTAAGCCGCAAGCCGATTGGCCGAAACTTCAAGCCGATTGGCTGAAACTTCAAGCCGCAAGCCGATTGGCCGAAACTTCAAGTCGCATGCCGATTGGCCGAAACTTCAAGCCGATTGGCTGAAACTTCAAGCCACAATCCGATTGGCCAAAACTTTAAGCCGCAAGCCGATTGGCCGAAAACTTCAAGCCGCAAGCCGATTGGCCGAAAACTTCAAGCCGCAATCCGATTGGCCGAAACTTTAAACCGCAAGCCGATTGGCCGAAACTTCAAGCCGCAAGCCGACTGACCAAAACTTCAAGCCGCAAGCCGATTGGCCGAAACTTCAAGCCGCGAGCAGATTACCCGAAACTTCAAGCCGCAAGCCGATTGGCCGAAACTTCAAGTCACAAGTCGATTGGCCGAAACTTCAAGTCTCAAGCCGATTGGCCGAAACTTCAAGCCGCAAGCCGACTGACCAAAACTTCAAGCCGCAAGCCGATTGGCCGAAACTTCAAGCCGCGAGCAGATTACCCGAAACTTCAAGCCGCAAGCCGATTGGCCGAAACTTCAAGTCACAAGTCGATTGGACGAAACTTCAAGTCTCAAGCCGATTGGCCGAAACTTCAAGCCGCAAGCCGATTGGCCGAAACTTTAAGCCACAAGCCGATTGGCCGAAACTTTAAGCCGCAAGCCGATTGGCCGAAACTTCAAGCCGCAAGCCGATTGGCCGAAACTTCAAGCCGCCAAACATATGTGTTTTTAGCAAAGACCCTAGAGAATACAATGGCGGTCGTTGCAACTTTGTATCTCGTGCGGTATTTGCGCATCAATTTTTCAAACAAGTTTTCTTTTTTAAACAGTTTTGTGCTAAAAAAAAAAAAAAAAACAGTAAAGTTAGCCCATTTTTTCGCATAATGTGAAAGATGAAGTTATGCCGAGCAAATAGATAACTAGCATGTCACGTCGCAAGCTGATTGGCCGAACAAGTCGCAAGCTGATTGGCCGAACAAGTTGCAAGCCTATTGGCCAAAACTTCAAGCCGCAAGCCGATTGGCCGAAAACTTCAAGCCGCAAGCCGATTGGCCGAAACTTTAAGCCGCAAGCCGATTTGCCGAAACTTCAATCTGCAAGCTGATTGGCTGAAACTTCAAGTCGCAAGCCGATTGGCCAAAACGTCAAGCCGATTGGCTGAAACTTCAAGCCGCAAGCCGATTGGCCGAAAACTTCAAGCCACAAGCCGATTGGCTGAAACTTTAAGCCGCAAGCCGATTTGCCGAAACTTCAATCTGCAAGCTGATTGGCTGAAACTTCAAGTCGCAAGCCGATTGGCTGAAACTTCAAGCCGATTGGCTGAAACTTCAAGCCGCAAGCCGATTGGCCGAATCTTAAAGCCGCAAGCCGATTGGCCGAAACTTCAAGCCGCAAGCCGATTGGCCGAAACTTTAAGCTGATTGGCTGAAACTTCAAGCCGCAAGCCGATTGGCCGAAACTTCAAGCCGCAAGCTGATTGCCCGAAACTTCAAGCCGCAAGCCGATTGGCCTAAACTTCAAGTCGCAAGCCAATTGGCCGAAACTTCAAGCCGCAAGCCGATTGGCCAAAACTTCAAGCCGCAAGCCGATTGGCTGAAACTTCAATCTGCAAGCCGATTGGCCAAAACTTCAAGCCGCAAGCCGATTGGCCGAAACTTCAAGCCGCAAGCCGATTGGCCGAAACTTCAAGTCACAAGCTGATTGGCCGAAACTTCAATCCGATTGGCTGAAACTTCAAGCCGCAATCCGATTGGCCGAAACTTTAAGCCGCATGCCGATTGGCCGAAAACTTCAAGCCGCAATCCGATTGACCGAAACTTTAAGCCGCAAGCCGATTGGCCGAAACTTTAAGCCGCAAGCCGATTGGCCGAAACTTTTAGCCGCAAGCCGATTTGCCGAAACTTCAATCTGCAAGCTGATTGGCTGAAACTTCAAGTCGCAAGACGATTGGCCGAAACTTCTAGCCGATTGGCTGAAACTTCAAGCCGCAAGCCGATTGGCCGAAACTTCAAGCCGCAAGCCGATTGGCCGAAACTTCAAGCCGCAAGCCGACTGACCGAAACTTCAAGCCGCAAGCCGATTGGCCGAAACTTCAAGCCGCGAGCAGATTACCCGAAACTTCAAGCCGCAAGCCGATTGGCCGAAACTTCAAGCTGCAAGCCGATTGGCTGAAACTTCAAGCCGCAAGCCGATTGGCCGAAACTTCAAGCCGCAAGCCCATTGGCCAAACAATTCGCAAGCCCATTGGCCGAACATCAAGTCGCAAGCCCATTGGCTGAATATCAAGTCGCAAGCCCATTGGCCAAAACTTCAAGTCGCAATTGGCTGATCAAGTCGCCAAACATATGTTTTTTTAGCAAAGATCCTAGAGAATACAATGGCGGTCGTTGCAACTTTGTATCTCGTGCGGTATTTGCGCATCAATTTTTCAAGCAACTTTTCTTTTTTAAACAGTTTTGTGCTAAAAAAAACAAAAAAACAGTAAAGTTAGCCCATTTTTTCGCATAATGTAAAAGATGAAGTTATGCCGAGTAAATAGATAACTAGCATGTCACGTCGCAAGCTGATTGGCCGAAACTTCAAGCCGCAAGCCGACTGACCGAAACTTCAAGCCGATTGGCCGAAACTTCAAGCCGCAAGCCGATTGGCCGAAACTTCAAGCCACAAGCCGATTGGCCGAAAACTTCAAGCTGCAAGCTGATTGGCCGAAAACTTCAAGCCGCAATCCAATTGACCGAAACTTTAAGCCGCAAGCCGATTGGCCGAAACTTTGAGCCGCAAGCAGATTGGCCGAAACTCCAATCTGCAAGCTGATTGGCTGAAACTCCAAGCCTCAAGCCGATTGGCCGAAACTTCAAGCCGTAAGCCGATTGGCCGAAACTTCTAGCCGCAAGCCAATTACCCGAAACTTCAAGCCGCAAGCCGATTGGCCGAAACTTCAAGTCGCAAGGCGATTGGCCGAAACTTCAAGCCGCAAGCCGATTGGCCGAAACTTCAAGCCGCAAGCCGACTGACCGAAACTTCAAGCCGCAAGCCGATTGGCCGAAACTTCAAGCCGCAAGCAGATTATCCGAAACTTCAAGTCGCAAGTCGATTGGCCGAAACTTCAAGTCTCAAGCCGATTGGTCGAAACTTCAAGCCGCAAGCCGATTGGCCGAAACTTCAAGCCGATTGGCTGAAACTTCAAGCCGCAAGCCGATTGGCCGAAACTTCAAGCCGCAAGCCGACTGACCGAAACTTCAAGCCGCAAGCCGATTGGCCGAAACTTTAAGCCACAAGCCGATTGGCCGAAACTTTAAGCCGCAAGCCGATTGGCCGAAACTTCAAGCCGATTGGCTGAAACTTCAAGCCGCAAGCCGATTGGCTGAAACTTCAAGCCGCCAAACATATGTGTTTTTAGCAAAGACCCTAGAGAATACAATGGCGGTCGTTGCAACTTTGTATCTCGTGCGGTATTTGCGCATCAATTTTTCAAACAAGTTTTCTTTTTTAAACAGTTTTGTGCTAAAAAAACAAAAAAACAGTAAAGTTAGCCCATTTTTTTCGCATAATGTGAAAGATGAAGTTATGCTGAGTAAATAGATAGCATGTCACGTCGCAAGCTGATTGGCCGAACAAATCGCAAGCCGATTGGCCAAAACTTCAACCGCAAGCCGATTGGCCGAAACTTTAAGCCGCAAGCCGATTGGCCAAAACTTTAAGTCGCAAGCCGATTGGCCGAAACTTCAAGCCGATTGGCTGAAACTTCAAGCCGCAAGCCGATTGGCCGAAACTTCAAGTCGCAAGCCGATTGGCCGAAACTTTAAGCTGCAAGCCGATTGGGCGAAACTTCAAGCCGCAAGCCGATTGGCTGAAACTTCAAGCCGCAAGCTGATTGGCCGAAAACCTCAAGCCGCAAGCCGATTGGCCGAAACTTTAAGCAGCAAGCCGATTGGCCGAAACTCCAAGCCTCAAGCCGATTGGCCGAAACTTCAAGCCATAAGCCGATTGGCCGAAACTTCAAGCCGCAAGCCGTTTGGCCGAACAAGTCGCAAGCCGATTGGCCAAAACTTCAAGTCGCAAGCCAATTGGCCGAAACTTCAAGCCGCAAGCCGATTGGCCAAAACTTCAAGCCGCAAGCCGATTGGCCGAAACTTCAATCTGCAAGCTGATTGGCCAAAACTTCAAGCCGCAAGCCGATTGGCCGAAACTTCAAGCCGTAAGCCGATTGGCCGAAACTTCTAGCCGCAAGCCAATTACCCGAAACTTCAAGCCGCAAGCCGATTGGCCAAAACTTCAAGCCGCAAGCCGATTGGCCGAAACTTCAAGAAGCGAGTCGATTACCCGAAACTTCAAGCCGCAAGCCGATTGGCCGAAACTTCAAGTCGCAAGTCAATTGGCCGAAACTTCAAGTCTCAAGCCGATTGGTCGAAACTTCAAGCCGCAAGCCGTTTGGCCGAACAAGTCGCAAGCCCATTGGCTGAATATCAAGTCGCAAGACCATTGGCTGATCATCAAGTCGCCAAACATGTTTTTTTAGCAAAGACCCTAGAGAATACAATGGCGGTGGTTGCAACTTTGTATCTCGTGTGGTATTTGCGTATTAATTTTTCAAACAAGTTTTATTTTTTAAACAGTTTTCTGCTAAAAAAAGAAAACCAGTAAAGTTAGCCCATTTTTTTCGCATAATGTGAAAAATGAAGTTATGCCGAGTAAATAGATACCTAACATGTCACGTTGCAAGCTGACTGGCCGAACAAGTCGCAAGCCGATTGGCCAAAACTTCAAGCCGCAATCCGATTGGCCGAAACTTTAAGCCGCAAGCCGATTGGCCGAAACTTTAAGCCGCAAGTTGATTGGCCGAAACTTCAATCTGCAAGCTGATTGGCTGAAACTACAAGCCTCAAGCCGATTGGCCGAAACTTCAAGCCGTAAGCCGATTGGCCGAAACTTCTAGGCGCAAGCCAATTACCCGAAACTTCAAGCCGCAAGCCGATTGGCCGAAACTTCAAGTCGCAAGCCGATTGGCCGAAACTTCAAGTCGCATGCCGATTGGCCAAAACTTCAAGCCGCAAGCCGATTGGCCGAAACTTCAAGCCGCAAGCCGATTGGCCGAAACTTCAAGTCGCAAGTCGATTGGCCGAAACTTCAAGTCTCAAGCCGATTGGTCGAAACTTCAAGCCGCAAGCCGATTGGCTGAAACTTTAAGCCGCAAGCCGATTGGCCGAAACTTCAAGTCGCAAGCCGATTGGCCGAAACTTCAAGTCGCAAGCCGATTGGCCGAAACTTCAAGCCGCCATTGGCTGATCAAGTCGCCAAACATATGTGTTTTTAGCAAAGACCCTAGAGAATACAATGGCGGTCGTTGCAACTTTGTATCTCGTGCGGTATTTGCGCATCAATTTTTCAAACAAGTTTTCTTTTTTAAACAGTTTTGTGCTAAAAAAAAAAAAAACAGTAAAGTTAGCCCATTTTTTCGCATAATGTGAAAGATGAAGTTATGCCGAGCAAATAGATAACTACCATGTCACGTCGCAAGCTGATTGGCCGAACAAGTCGCAAGCTGATTGGCCGAACAAGTTGCAAGCCGATTGGCCAAAACTTCAAGCCGCAAGCCGATTGGCCGAAAACTTCAAGCCGCAAGCCGATTGGCCGAAACTTTAAGCCGCAAGCCGATTTGCCGAAACTTCAATCTGCAAGCTGATTGGCTGAAACTTCAAGTCGCAAGCCGATTGGCCGAAACTTCAAGCCGATTGGCTGAAACTTCAAGCCGCAAGCCGATTGGCCGAAAACTTCAAGCCGCAAGCCGATTGGCCGAAACTTTAAGCCGCAAGCCGATTTGCCGAAACTTCAATCTGCAAGCTGATTGGCTGAAACTTCAAGTCGCAAGCCGATTGGCCGAAACTTCAAGCCGATTGGCTGAAACTTCAAGCCGCAAGCCGATTGGCCGAAACTTAAAGCCGCAAGCTGATTGGCCGAAACTTCAAGCCGCAAGCCGATTGGCCGAAACTTTAAGCTGATTGGCTGAAACTTCAAGCCGCAAGCCGATTGGCAGAAAACTTCAAGCCGTAAGCCGATTGGCCGAAACTTCAAGCCGTAAGCCGATTGGCCGAAACTTCAAGCCGCAAGCCGATTGGCCGAACAAGCCGCAAGCCCATTGCCTGATCATCAAGTCGCCAAACATGTTTTTTTAGCAAAGACCTTAGAGAATACAATGGCGGTGGTTGCAACTTTGTATCTCGTGTGGTATTTGCGCATTAATTTTTCCAACAAGTTTTATTTTTTAAACAGTTTTGTGCTAAAAAAAGAAAACCAGTAAAGTCAGCCCATTTTTTTGCATAATGTGAAAGATGAAGTTATGCCGAGTAAATAGATACCTAACATGTCACGTTGCAAGCTGACTGGCCGAACAAGTCGCAAGCCGATTGGCCGAAACTTCAAGTCGCAAGCCGATTGGCCGAAACTTAAAGCCGCAAGCCGATTGGCCGAAACTTCAAGTCGCAAGCCGATTGGCTGAAACTTTAAGCTGCAAGCCGATTGCCCGAAACTTCAAGCCGCAAGCCGATTGCCCGAAACTTCAAGCCGTAAGCCGATTGGCCGAAACTTCAAGTCGCAAGTTGATTGGCCGAAACTTCAAGTCTCAAGCCGATTGGCCGAAACTTTAAGCCGCTAGCCGATTGGCCGAAACTTCAAGCCGCAAGCCGATTGGCCGAAACTCCAAGCCTCAAGCCGATTGGCCGAAACTTCAAGCCGTAAGCCGATTGGCCGAAACTTCAAGCCGTAAGCCGATTGGCTGAAACTTCAAGCCGCAAGCCGATTGGCCGAACAAGCCGCAAGCCCATTGCCTGATCATCAAGTCGCCAAACATGTTTTTTTAGCAAAGACCTTAGAGAATACAATGGCGGTGGTTGCAACTTTGTATCTCGTGTGGTATTTGCGCATTAATTTTTCCAACAAGTTTTATTTTTTAAACAGTTTTGTGCTAAAAAAAGAAAACCAGTAAAGTTAGCCCATTTTTTCGCATAATGTGAAAGATGAAGTTATGCCGAGTAAATAGATACCTAACATGTCACGTTGCAAGCTGACTGGCCGAACAAGTCGCAAGCCGATTGGCCAAAACTTCAAGCCGCAATCCGATTGGCCGAAACTTCAAGTCTCAAGCCGATTGGCCGAAACTTCAAGCCGCAAGCCGATTGGCCGAAACTTTAAGCAGCAAGCCGATTGGCCGAAACTTTAAGCCGCAAGCCGATTGGCCGAAACTTCAATCTGCAAGCTGATTGGCTAAAACTCCAAGCCTCAAGCCGATTGGCCGAAACTTCAACCTGTAAGCCGATTGGCCGAAACTTCAAGTCGCAAGCCGATTGGCTGAAACTTCAAGCCGCAAGCCGATTGCCCGAAACTTCAAGCCGCAAGCCAATTGCCCGAAACTTCAAGCCGCAAGCCGATTGGCCGAAACTTCAAGTCGCAAGCCGATTGGCCGAAACTTCAAGTCGCAAGCCGATTGGCCAAAACTTAAAGCCGCAAGCCGATTGGCCGAAACTTCAAGTCGCAAGCCGATTGGCTGAAACTTTAAGCTGCAAGCCGATTGCCCGAAACTTTAAGCCGCAAGCCGATTGGCCGAAACTTCAAGCCGCAAGCCGATTGGCCGAAAACGTCAAGCCGCAAGCCGATTGGCCGAAAACTTCAAGCCGCAAGCCGATTGGCTGAAACTTTAAGCCGCAAGCCGATTGGCCGAAACTTCAATCTGCAAGCTGATTGGCTGAAACTCCAAGCCTCAAGTCGATTGGCTGAAACTCCAAGCCGTAAGCCGATTGGCCGAAACTTCAAGTCGCAAGCCGATTGGCCGAAACTTCAAGCCGATTGGCCGAAAACTTCAAGCCGCAAGCCGATTGGCCAAAACATCAAGCCACAAGCCGATTGGCCGAAACTTTAAGCCGCAAGCCGATTGGCCGAAACTTTAAGCCGCAAGCCGATTGGCCGAAACTTCAAGCCGCAAGCTGATTGGCCAAAACTTTAAGCAGCAAGCCGATTGGCCGAAAACTCCAAGCCTCAAGCCGATTGGCCGAAACTCCAAGCCTCAAGCCGATTGGCCGAAACTTCAAGCCGTAAGCCGATTGGCCGAAACTTCAAGCCGCAAGCCGATTGGCCGAACAAGTCGCAAGTCCATTGGCTGAATATCAAGTCGCAAGCCCATTGGCTGATCATCAAGTCGCCAAACATGTTTTTTTAGCAAAGACCCTAGAGAATACAATGGCGGTGGTTGCAACTTTGCATCTCGTGTGGTATTTGCGCATTAATTTTTCAAACAAGTTTTATTTTTTAAAAACAGTTTTGTGCTAAAAAAAGAAAACCAGTAAAGTTAGCCCATTTTTTTGCATAATGTGAAAGATGAAGTTATGCCGAGTAAATAAATACCTAACATGTCACGTTGCAAGCTGACTGGCCGAACAAGTCGCAAGCCGATTGGCCGAAACTTCAAGCCGCAAGCCGATTGGCCGAATCTTTCAAGCCGCAAGCCGATTGGCCGAAACTTTAAGCCGCAAGCCGATTGGCCGAAACTTCAAGCCACAAGCCCATTGGCCAAACAATTCGCAAGCCCATTGGCCGAACATCAAGTCGCAAGCCCATTGGCTGAATATCAAGTTGGAAGCCCATTGGCCGAAACTTCAAGTCGCAATTGGCTGATCAAGTCGCCAAACATATGTTTTTTTAGCAAAGACCCTAGAGAATACAATGGCGGTCGTTGCAACTTTGAAAAATTGATGCGCAAATACCGCACGAGATACAAACAACTTTTCTTTTTTAAACAGTTTTGTGCTAAAAAAACAAAAAAACAGTAAAGTTAGCCCATTTTTTCGCATAATGTGAAAGATGAAGTTATGCCGAGTAAATAGATAACTAGCATGTCACGTCGCAAGCTGATTGGCCGAAACTTCAAGCCGCAAGCTGAGTGACCGAAACTTCAAGCCAATTGGCCGAAACTTCAAGCCACAAGCCGATTGGCCGAAACTTCAAGCCGCAAGTCGATTGGCCGAAAACTTCAAGCCGCAAGCCGATTGGCCAAAAACTTAAAGCCGCAAGCCGATTGGCCAAAAACTTCAAGCCTCAAGCTGATTGGCCGAAACGTCAAGCCGCAAGCAGATTGGCCTAAATGTCAAGCCACAAGCCGATTGGCCGAAACTCCAAGCCTCAAGGCGATTGGCCGAAACTTCAAGCCGCAAGAATACAATGGCGGTTGTTGCAACTTTGTATCTCGTGCGGTATTTGCGCATCAATTTTTCAAACAAGTTTTCTTTTTTAAACAGTTTTGTCCTAATAAAAAAAACAAAAAAACTGTAAAATTAGCTCATTTTTTTCGCATAATGTGAAAGATGAAGTTATGCCGAGTAAATAGATAACTAGCATGTCACGTCGCAAGCTGATTGGCCGAACAAGTCGCAAGCCGACTGGCCGAAACTTCAAGTCGCCATACATATGTTTTTATAGCAAAGACCCTAGAGAATACAATGGCGGTCGTTACATTTTTGTATCTCGTGCGGTATTTGCGCATCAGTTTTTCAAACAAGTTTTCTTTTTTAACCACTTGCTTACTGGGCACTTATTACTAATTGGGCCCAATTTGGCCATTTTTACATAAGGGTGTACTCACTTTTGTTGTCAGTGGTTTAGACATTAATTGCTGTGTGTTGAGTTGAGGGGACAGAAAATGTACGCTGTTATACAAGTTGTACACTCACTACTTTACATTGTAGCAAAGTGTAATTTCTTTAGTGTTGTCACATGAAAAGATATAATAGAATATTTAGAAAAATGTGAGGGGTGTACTCACTTTTGTGAGATACTGTAGGGGTGCTGATGTGTTATATTATATTTCAGCAGACACCCTGTTAATACAAGTCATTCTAGCTACATCTATATTTCCAGTTGATAGGGTTTTACAGTCTGACAACCAACACGTTATTGAATGGAATAAAATTACAATTTAAAAGACACCAAATATGATATAAATCCTATGTATGTTTTCCTGAGGAGATGTAATGTATCTCATCAGCATTTTGACGCTTGTAATATGTTTGGTACCTGATTATTATGTTCTTATACATCAGTAAAACAATGTTTTATGAAGGTACTGTATATTCATTACAGACTGAATTATATTTTCTTCCAAACTGTTTATGATGATGCTAGAAATTTACGAAAGCCTGCTTTGCTCTCAACAATCTCTGCTTTGTGTTACTGCTTCCAAGTTTTTTTTATGCAAGCTCAATTGGACAAGCTGAAGTTAGAAGCGGATTGACTGAACTGTGTCCTAGTGGGGGGGGGGGGGGGTTACGTGGAATTTGTCACTTCTCCACCACAGTTATATTTAAAACGGGGTTCCACCCAAAAATTGAACTTCCAATTTAAGTCATGGTGATCAACTGACATGCCACAGTTGGCATGTCATTTTTTTGGGGGGAGCGGGTACCCTGTTTTTACAGGCACCCAGCTCCCACTTCCTCCCCTGGTGCTGGAAGGAAGATCACCTCTCCCCTCTGACTTCCTGTAATCTTCTGGGACATGTCACAGGTCCCAGAAGGTTGCCTGGCCACTGACAGCTAGCAGTGCGGCTCGCGCAGCCACAGTGCATGCCCAGCTGTGAAGCCACAGCCGTGCGACCACAGTTAGAATGCCGGCAGGAGAGGTGAGGGAGAGGAGCGGGGCTTCGTGCACCCGTATCGCTGGACCGTGGGACAGGTGAGTGTCTGATTTTTAAAAGTCAGCAGCTACACTTTTTGTAGCTGCTGACTTTTAAATGGATGGAACTCCACTTTAAAGCTGGCCTTTTGAGAAATAAGAGGGAACATTTAGTACTTCCAAATTTTGTCCACTCAGTTTGGGGTTTATCAAACCTCATTAGTGTCACACTATTTTCCACTAATCATCTGTTTTACTAGGATTCCACTGTGACATTTATCAAAGATATGAACAATGCTGGTGTCGTTTTTGGAGTAATTGCCATTTGCAAAAAAAAATTAGAACTGATTCACAAAGGTTTTACAGACTTGAATAAGATTCCATGGTCTCCACATTTGTGTACATGTGTACCCTTTAAGAAATGATAATGTTAAAAAAAACATACTTGGCAAAAATTCAGTATTTTCATTTTTTGCTGAACTTAGAAATGTGCAATGAAATGGGTCATTTGACGAAGATGAAATCTGGTACACCCTTTGTTCTGCACCTTGAGGTTCATTTACATGTATCAATTCATTATCTTTATTCTGATAGAGCACCTGAAATTAAAAAAACAGAAATGTACTATTGTTATTGTATGTTATGCTCCCCCTCATTCACAGATCATGTTACAGGCAGTAAAAGCAATGAAAGAACCTTTCTCAGCGGAGGAGGAGAGAGAGAAGAGAGCAGGTGCTCATAAATAATTTTTTCACAGCTGCTTCACAGAAAACCTGAAGCTAATAACCTCTGCATCAAAGAAAGTTCAGCAGTAGGAAGAGGACCGAGCATCCCTGCACAGAAGATTTATACAGGACATAGTCGCCTGCACAATGGGGTCATACTTCATTACGGGTACATTAGATCACTAAAGTTATAGAGATTTTTTTATGGCTAACTTTCAGTTTTATTTTCTTGCTACTATAATTGATTGTTAGGATTTGTATTGTACTCCTTTGTAAGTCTTTAGTTGTAAAGGCAGAAGGATTTTTATCTTAATGTATTCTATGCATTAAGATAAAAAACCTTCTGTGTGTAGCAGCCCCCCCAGCACCCCCCTAATTACCTACCTGAGCCCCTTCTCTCTCCAGCAATGTCCACGATCCCCTCAGCCATCCAGGACACTCCTCCTGATTGGCTGAGACAGAGCAGTGGCGCCATTGGCTCCTGCGGCTGTCACTCCAAGTCAGTCAGCCAATCAGGGGAGAGAGGGGGCGGGCCAGGTCAGGGCTCCATGTCTGAGTGGATACACGGAGCTCTGACTCAGGTTAGGTGCACCCTGTAGCAAACTGCTGGCTGAGGGATACTCAAAGGAGGGAGATGGACCCGAGAAGAGTAGGATCTGTGTTGCCCTGTGCAAAACCAACTGCACAGAGGAGATAAGTATAACATGATTGTTATTTTAAAAAAAAATGAGCCTTTACAATCACTTTAAGATTTACAAAATGCTGACATGCAAAAGATTAGCCCATCTAATGGTTACGGTGGGTCTAGCCTGTCCCTTTCCACCTTCTCTGTATAGGTTTTGACCCATGAATATGGTGGGTAACTCTCTAGCCGATGGTGAGGCACGGGGAGGCCAGATGGACAAAAGCCCTTTGCGCAATGAGCCAGTGCTAATAAGATACTGTATATTGGGCTTCGAGATACTTTATTAGTAGGGATGAGCCGAACACCCCCGGTTCGGTTCGTACCAGAACTTTCGAACGGACCCCACGTTCGTTACGAACGTTAGAACCCCATTGAAGTCTATGGGACTCGAACGTTCGAAATGGAAAGTGCTAATTTTAACGGCTAATATGCAAGATACTGTCCTAAAAAGGGTTTGGGGACCTGCCTCCTGCCCCAGGGGACATGGGTCAATGCCTAAAATGTTTTTAAAAATGGCCGTTTTGGCGGGAGCACTGATTTTACTGACAATGAAAGTGAAAAAAAAAAGTGAACTATTCCTTTAAATATGGTGCCTGGGGGGTGTCTGTAGTATGCCTGTGAAGTGCCACGTGTTTCCCGTGTTTAGAACAGTCCCTGCACAAAATTACATTAAACGGAAATAACACCATTTAAAACTGCTTGCGGTTTTAATGTTATATCTGGTTCCTGCAATATGGTTGAAAATCATTCAGAAAAATGGCATGGGTAGCCCTCCCTGCCCATTACCAGCCTATTTGGGTCTTGTACGCATATTAAGGGGAACCCTGTACCTATATTAAAAAAAGGAAATGTGTGTGGCCCCCAGGCCCTATATACTCAGAACAGCAGTATACAGGCGGTGCAAACAAGATAGGGACTGTGTAGGTTTGTTGTGTTAAGTTGAATCTGTTTGTAATTTTCAACTGGTACATTTTTAAAGTGTAGCTCCAGTCAAAAAAGCTATTTTTAAGCTTTTTGGAAAACATAGGGAAGGGTTATCACCCCTGTATAATTTGTTTTGTCGTCCATCTTTTTTCATCTCACTTGCTGCTGTCTCCTTGCGTTTGCAAGTAGGAGATGTTTGTAAGTTGGATGTTTGAAAGTAGGGGCCTGCCCTATATGCTCTGCAGAAATGGCAGAACAAGGTGTTGGTTTTGCCACAACATTGTAAGCCCTCAAAGTGACTCTTGGTGGGCGCTGGAGCGCCCTGCTGTGAACGATTATATCAAGAATTGTAATTACATGCCATTGTTGAACAGTGGTAGAAAAATTGACCTTTGGTGGTTGTGGTGCTGGTGCCACAACACTATAAGTCCTCACCGTTACTCTGGGTGGGCACAGGAAGGGGCCCTCCTGTGAAATATTATATCAAGAATTGTAATTACATGTCCCTGTTAAACAGGGGCAGAAAAATTTGGCCTTAGGCACTGCTGCTGGTGCCACCACACTGCAACCTCTTCCATATACTCTAGTTTTTTTGCTGGAATTAGCCCTGCTGCAAAGCATTGCATCAAAAATTGTACTTAAACGCCCCTGTTAAACAGGGGAAGAAAAATTGGGCCTTAGGCTGAGGTGAATATTGTGGTGTATACTGCGGTCAGGGCACGCAGACAATAACCAGAAAACAGCAGAGATAAAGGGGTATATACAGATGTATACTGTGCTGTGCTGGAGGCACATACAACTTCCAATAACTCCTGCAGATGGCAATTGGGCTCAAATAGAGAACAGCTATGTAGGTGGATTATAGCGGTATGTACTGGGTACAGAGCACGCAGACAGCACGCACTATCTCCTAACACTACTGACTGCAAGCTCTATTATTAAAGATAGATCACTAGCTATATAGGTGAGGTGAATATCGCGGTGTATACTGCGGTCAGGGCACGCAGACAATAACCAGAAAACAGCAGAGATAAAGGGGTATATACAGATGTATACTGTGCTGTGCTGGAGGCACACACAACTTCCAATAACTCCTGCAGATGGCAAGTGGGCTCAAATAGAGAAGAGCTATGTAGGTGGATTATAGCGGTATGTACTGGGTACAGAGCACGCAGACAGCACGCACTATCTCCTAACACTACTGACTGCAAGCTCTATTATTAAAGATAGATTACTAGCTATATAGGTGAGGTGAATATAGTGGTGTATACTGCGGTCAGGGCACAGACAATAACCACTACACAAGAGCAAGATAGGAAATCAGCCAAAAACGATCGGTGTGTACTGTGTTGAAGGTACACAGAACACCCACTGCTTCAGATGCCAACACACTACACGAGGCCGCCTCAATGGCGGCCTTATATAGTGTGGGGCGTGCACTACACAGCCTGAGCTATGATTGGCCACAGGCATCCTGCCTGTGGCCAATCATGGCTCTCCACGCTGCTGGCGCTGCGATTGGCCAAGCATGCGGGGTCACAGTGCATGCTTGGCCAATCATGAGCCAGCAATGCACTGCGCCATCGCAGTGCATTGTGGGCCGTGAGCGCCACACGAATTTTGACGCGAACGGACCAAGAGTTCGGATTTCGCCGAACGGACGAACAGCCAATGTTCGAGTCGAACGTACGAAGCTCATCCCTATTTATTAGTCAAAAATCAACCAGAATTGGACCCGCAGCCAGTGACGCATGCTGGGCTTACATAAGAACTGCAAAGTGTTTCAGCACCAACCTCCCTTGTAGCTCCAAGATGTCATGTGGTGGAGCCAGGAGCCAAAAAAAGAGATGAGTGGAGTAATTTCAGTAGAAACTCCTCTTTGTGTTGATTAAGCAAAATTTGCTTGCATTTTCTCTCTTCATTCGAGGGTGTGGGTTTTTTGGTGTTGTTTATTTGACGAAGGGGTCTTTGTATAAAAAGTTCACTGTACAAATGTACCAAACATTAGCATAGCCCCAACAAAACCTGCGGTATTTCATATGAGATCATATGAGATAATTATTTTGCACGTTTGTCCTATTGTATAGCAAGGTGTTTGTACAGTACATAATGCTATTAGTAACAGTAGTTTTTCTTTAACTTTCTGTGAAAAAAACTTAAAGTAATAAAGCCTTTGAGGGGCCACATTTTGTCACAAGAACAGGTTCGGGATACTTGAAATGTGCTTCCAAAATCCTCAGGAGCTATTTAAAATGAAGTGCACTATAAGGAACCCCCATAAACTATCCTAATTTCATCTTCCAATTTGACTCTAATGCATTTTTAACCACTTGCTTACTGGGCACTTAAACCCCCCTCAGTCCCAGACCAATTTTCAGCTTTCAGCGCTGATGCACTTTGAATGACAATTGCGCGGGCATACAACACTGTACCCAAATGAAATTTTTATCATTTTTTTCCCACAAATAGAGCTTTCTTTTGGTGGTATTTAGTTACAGCTCGGAGTTTTATTTTTTGCTAAACAAACAAAAAAAGATGCAAAAAAATAAAAAAATAAAATCATGTTTTAATAGTTTGTTATAAAATTTTGCAAACGGGTCATTTTTCTCCTTCATTGAAGTGCGCTGATTAGGCGGCACTGATAGGCTGCATTGGTGGGCACTGATGGGCTGCATTGGTGGGCACTGATGGGCTGCATTGGTGGGCACTGATAGGCTGCACTGGTGGGCACTGATAGGCATAGTTAAGGCGGCACTAATAGGCACAGATAAGGCGGCACCGATGGGCACAGATAAGGCGGCACTGATGGGCAAAGATGGGCACAGATAAGATGGCACGGATGGGTGGCACGGATAAGTGGCACGGATGGGTGGCACGGATGGGCACTGATAGGTACCACAGATAGATGGGACTGATGGGCACTGATAGGTGGCACTGATAGGTGGCTCTGATAGGTGGCACTGCTGGGCACTGATGGGCGGCACTGCTGGGCACTGATGGGCGGCACTGCTGGGCACTGATGGGCGGCACTGGGGTGCAGCACCTTTGAGGCAGATTTTGGTGGCACTGTGGGTGGCACTGCTGGGTGGCACTGTGGGTGGCACTGTGGGCACTGCTGGGTGGCACTGTGGGCACTGCTGGGTGGCACTGTGGGCACTATGGGCACTGCTGGGTGGCACTGACAGGGGGGCACTTACTTTATTTCAGGATGGCACTGCGGGTGGCAGGTGGGCACTGGCAGGGGGCAGGTGTCCGTTTAAATTTCTGGCCGTGATCGGGACTGATGTCCCGAACACGGCCGCCGGCGATCGGCTTTTTTTTTTTCTCCTCGCGCTGTCAGCGCGAGGAGGAATACTAGCCGATTACCGGCTCCGTTTTATCACATGATCAGCTGTCATTGGCTGACAGCTGATCACGTGATAAGGGGTCGGGATCGACCCCTTACACGGATCGGTGATCAGGCGAGTCTCACGGACTCGCCGATCACAGAGCGCGCCGCGCGCGCCCCTCAGGGGGCGCGCAGGCCGCTCGTAACCGGGACTACGTCAATAGACGTAGTCCCGAAAATGTGGGTCCGCGCTATTGCCGTCATTTTGCAATAGCGCGGTACCCAAGTGGTTAAACAGTTTTGTGCTAAAAAAACAAAAAAACAGTAAATTTAGCCCATTTTTTCGCATAATGTGAAAGATGAAGTTATGCCGAGCAAATAGATAACTAGCATGTCACGTCGCAAGCTGATTGGCCGAACAAGTCGCAAGCTGATTGGCCGAACTTCAAGCCGCAAGCCGATTGGCCGAACAAGTCGCAAGCTGATTGGCCGAACTTCAAGCCGCAAGCCGATTGGCCGAAACTTCAAGCCGCAAGCCGATTGGCCGAAACTTCAAGCCGCAAGCCGATTGGCCGAAACTTCATGCCACCATTGGCTGATCAAGTCGCCAAACATATGTGTTTTTAGCAAAGACCCTAGAGAATACAATGTCGGTCGTTGCAACTTTGTATCTCGTGCGGTATTTGCGCATCAATTTTTCAAACAAGTTTTCTTTTTTAAACAGTTTTGTGCTAAAAAAAAAACAACAGACGATCAAACGCCTAGAAACTTTACACAAACAGTCCCTATCTATGCAGTCGGCGACTGCCCTTCTTGATGCAAGGAAGGCTCTTAAACTGATTCTAGATTCCAAGACTAGACTAGACAAAACAGGGCGTTTCCTCGCTAGAGCGCTGAAAGGGCCACGGCTGGGTACTACCGTAGTGGGTATTCGCAGTGCTGGGGGTCCTATAGATAGGACCAGTGAAGACATAGCCCGTCACTTTCAGAAGTTTTACTCCAACCTCTACAACCTCCCACCCCAACATAGGTCTCAGGATGTGCAGGGAGGCAGACTACAGGCGATTAGGGACTACATTAGGCGCTCGGGCATCCCGTCGCTCCAAGCAGAAGTTAGCGAATCTTTAAACCTCCCCATCACCTCACTAGAACTTCAACTTGCAGTTAAGGACCTTAAGCCGGGCAAGAGCCCCGAAACTTCAAGCCGCAAGCCGATTGGCCGAAAACTTCAAGCCGCAAGCCGATTGGCCGAAAACTTCAAGCCGCAAGCCGATTGGCCGAAAACTTTAAGCCACAAGCCCATTGGCCGAACATCAAGTCGCAAGCCCATTGGCTGAATATCAAGTCGCAAGCCCATTGGCCGAAACTTCAAGTCGCAATTGCCTGATCAAGTCGCCAAACATATGTTTTTTTAGCAAAGACCCTAGAAAATACAATGGCGGTTGTTGCAACTTTGTATCTCGTGCGGTATTTGCGCATCAATTTTTCAAACAACTTTTCTTTTTTAAACAGTTTTGTGCTAAAAAAAACAAAAAAACAGTAAAGTTAGCCCATTTTTTCGCATAATGTGAAAGATGAAGTTATGCCGAGTAAATAGATAACTAGCATGTCACGTCGCAAGCTGATTGGCCGAAACTTCAAGCCGCAAGCCGATTGGCTGAAAATTCAAGCCGCAAGCCGATTGGCCGAAACTTCAAGCCGCAAGCCCATTGGACAAACAATTCGCAAGCCCATTGGCCGAACATCAAGTCGCAAGCCCATTGGCTGAATATCAAGTCGCAAGCCCATTGGCCGAAACTTCAAGTCGCAATTGGCTAATCAAGTCGCCAAACATGTTTTTTTAGCAAAGACCCAAGAGAATACAATGGCGGTGGTTGCAACTTTGTATCTCGTGTGGTATTTGCGCATTAATTTTTCAAACAAGTTTTATTTTTTAAACATTTTTGTGCTAAAAAAAGAAAACCAGTAAAGTTAGCCCATTTTTTTCGCATAATGTGAAAGATGAAGTTATGCCGAGTAAATAGATACCTAACATGTCACGTTGCAAGCTGACTGGCCGAACAAGTCGCAAGCCGATTGGCCGAAACTTTAAGCCGCAAGCCGATTGGCCGAAACTTTAAGCCGCAAGCCGATTGGCCGAAACTTTAAGCAGCAAGCCGATTGGCGGAAACTCCAAGCCTCAAGCCGATTGGCCGAAACTCCAAGCCTCAAGCCGATTGGCCGAAACTTCAAGCCGTAAGCCGATTGGCCGAAACTTCAAGCCGTAAGCCGATTGGCCGAAACTTCAAGCCACAAGCCGATTGGCCGAAAACTTCAAGCCGCAAGCCGATTGGCCGAAAACTTCAAGCCGCAAGCCGATTGGCCGAAACTTTAAGCAGCAAGCCGATTGGCCGAAACTCCAAGCCTCAAGCCGATTGGCCGAAACTTCAAGCCATAAGCCGATTGGCCGAAACTTCAAGCCGCTAGCCGATTGGCCGAACAAGTCGCAAGCCGATTGGCTGAATATCAAGTCGCAAGCCCATTGGCTGATCATCAAGTCGCCAAACATGTTTTTTTAGCAAAGACTCTAGAGAATACAATGGCGGTGGTTGCAACTTTGCATGTCGTGTGGTATTTGCACATTCATTTTTCAAACAAGTTTTATTTTTTAAACAGTTTTGTGCTAAAAAAAGAAAACCAGTAAAGTTAGCCCATTTTTTTTGCATAATGTGAAAGATGAAGTTATGCCGAGTAAATAGATACCTAACATGTCACGTTGCAAGCTGACTGGCCGAACAAGTCGCAAGCCGATTGGCCGAAACTTCAAGTCGCAAGTCGATTGGCCGAAACTTTAAGTCTCAAGCCGATTGGCCGAAACTTCAAGCCGCAAGCCGATTGGCCGAAACTTTAAGCCGCAAGCCGATTGGCCGAAACTTTAAGCAGCAAGCCGATTGGCCGAAACTTTAAGCAGCAAGCCGATTGGCCGAAACTCCAAGCCTCAAGCCGATTGGCCGAAACTCCAAGCCTCAAGCCGATTGGCCGAAACTTCAAGCCGTAAGCCGATTGGCCGAAACTTCAAGCCGCAAGCCGATTGGCCGAACAAGTCGCAAGCCCATTGGCTGAATATCAAGTCGCAAGCCCATTGGCTGATCATCAAGTCGCCAAACATGTTTTTTTTAGCAAAGACCCTAGAGAATACAATGGCGGTGGTTGCAACTTTGCATGTCGTGTGGTATTTGCACATTCATTTTTCAAACAAGTTTTATTTTTTAAACAGTTTTGTGCTAAAAAAGAAAACCAGTAAAGTTAGCCCATTTTTTTTGCATAATATGAAAGATGAAGTTATGCCGAGTAAATAGATACCTAACATGTCACGTTGCAAGCTGACTGGCCGAACAAGTCGCAAGCCGATTGGCCGAAACTTCAAGTCTTCCGAAACTTTAAGCCGCAAGCCGATTGGCCAAAACTTCAAGCCGCAAGCCGATTGGCCGAAACTTCAAGCCGTAAGCCGATTGGCCGAAACTTCAAGCCGATTGGCTGAAACTTCAAGCCGCAAGCCGATTGCCCAAAACTTCAAGCCAAAAGCCGATTGGCCGAAACTTGAAGCCGCAAGCCGATTGGCCGAAACTTCAAGCCGCAAGCCCATTGGCCAAACAATTCGCAAGCCCTTTGGCCGAACATCAAGTCGCAATTGGCTGATCAAGTCGCCAAACATGTTTTTTTAGCAAAGACCATAGAGAATACAATGGCGGTCGTTGCAACTTTGTATCTCCTGCGGTATTTGCGCATCAATTTTTCAAACAACTTTTCTTTTTTAAACAGTTTTGTGCTAAAAAAACAAAAAACAGTAAAGTTAGCCCATTTTTTCGCATAATGTGAAAGATGAAGTTATGCCGAGGAAATAGATAACTAGCATGTCACGTCGCAAGCTGATTGGCCGAAACTTCAAGCCGGAAGCCGACTGACCGAAACGTAAAGCCGCAAGCCGATTGGCCGAAACTTCAAGCCGCAAGCCAATTGGCCGAAACTTTAAGCCGCAAGCCGATTGGCCGAAACTTCAAGCCGCAAGCCGATTGGCCGAAACTTTAAGCCGCAAGCCGATTGGCCGAAACTTCAATCTGCAAGCTGATTGACTGAAACTCCAAGACTCAAGCCGATTGGCCGAAACTTCAAGCCGTAAGCCAATTGGCCGAAACTTCAAGCCGCAAGCCGATTGCCCGAAACTTCAAGCCAAAAGCCGATTGGCCGAAACTTCAAGCCGCAAGCCGATTGGCCGAAACTTCAAGTCGTCCGAAACCTTAAGCCGCAAGCCAATTGGCCGAAACTTCAAGCCGCAAGCCAATTGGCCGAAAACTTCAAGCCGCAAGCCGATTGGGCGAAACTTTAAGCCGCAAGCCGATTGGCCGAAACTTTAAGCCGCAAGCCGATTGGCCGAAACTTCAATCTGCAAGCTGATTGGCTGAAACTCCAAGCCTCAAGCCGATTGGCCGAAACTTCAAGTCGCAAGCCGATTGGCCGAAACTCCAAGCCTCAAGCCGATTGGACGAAACTTCAAGCCGCAAGCCGATTGGCCGAAAACTTCAAGCCGCAAGCCGATTGGCCGAAACTTCAAGCCGCAAGCCCATTGGCCAAACAATTCGCAAGCCCATTGGCCGAACATCAAGTCGCAAGCCCATTGGCTGAATATCAAGTCGCAAGCCCATTGGCCGAAACTTCAAGTCGCAATTGGCTGATCAAGTCGCCAAACATATGTTTTTTTAGCAAAGATCCTAGAGAATACAATGGCGGTCGTTGCAACTTTGTATCTCGTGCGGTATTTGCGCATCAATTTTTCAAGCAACTTTTCTTTTTTAAACAGTTTTGTGCTAAAAAAAACAAAAAAACAGTAAAGTTAGCCCATTTTTTCGCATAATGTGAAAGATGAAGTTATGCCGAGTAAATAGATAACTAGCATGTCACGTCGCAAGCTGATTGGCCGAAACTTCAAGCCGCAAGCCGACTGACCGAAACTTCAAGCCGATTGGCCGAAACTTCAAGCCGCAAGCCGATTGTCCGAAACTTCAAGCCACAAGCCGATTGGCCGAAAACTTCAAGCCGCAAGCTGATTGGCCGAAAACCTCAAGCCGCAAGCCGATTGGCCGAAACTTCAAGCCGCAAGCCGATTGGCCGAAACTTCAAGCCGATTGGGGGCGTGGCTTGGCGCGCGACGGAGATGGCCGCCTGAAAGAGGAGCTCCGTGCAGCCTGAAGCCCTAAGCACCTCTCTGCCCAGCACCCAGCGAGGATGAACAAGCAATTTCGCGGATCACAGCACTCACGATCCCGCCGATCCACCGCGGTATCTGCTAGCAGGAATATCTCTGACATATTCCAGAAACAGGCGATGGCACAGCGGGCCCCGGAACGAGGCAAGATGGCGCCGGTTCCCACTGACGGCGATCTCAGCGAGGACTCCCAATCCGCTACGAAGGATAACGGTAGGAGAATGGCTCGACCTGACCATCCCCTCACATATGCAGACATGTCAGGTTTTGCTGCTGACATCAAGGCATCATTTTCAGCGGCCATTACAGACTTGAAAACTAACCTGCTTGTGCTCACTGAAAAGATGGCTACCGCCGAAACAGCAGGGAAACTTAGAGACAAAGCAATACTCCGCTTAGACAATGTCACCTCCACACATGCTCAGCACTTTATTGAGTTGAACAGGCACATGGAGGACCTCGACAACAGAGGAAGGAGGAACAACATAAGAGTCAGGGGGGTGCCAGAGTCAGTGACCGCTGAGCAGATAGTTCCAGCTCTCCAAAGGGTCTTTAATAGTGTACTGGAGAGGCCAGAAGATTCTGCTATTGAATTCGTCCGGGCCCACAGGGCTCTCCGAGCTAGAGGCCCTGATACCTTGCCTCCGCGTGACATAATATGCTGCTTGCAGAACTTTTCCCTAAAGGAGGAAAT